>NC_059483.1:7026080-8377161 GCF_018139145.2 Gymnogyps californianus
ATCTGTCTAATAAGAGTTCAGTAAATTAGCATAATCATTAAACAAACAAATTCTCATTCTGTTAGTAATTGATGACTGCCTGGTTCTCAACAGACAAGTGATGTCAACTGGCATTTATTAGTTTTTAGTATGCTTCGTTATCTATAGGTAGTTAATCTGTAGTTTATATCCTTGCTTTAATATGTTGCATTAGAATAATCACTGCTGTCTGGCGATGGAAGAAAAGTAGTTTCTCTTAACTAAAAAGGATGAGATGACTAAATATACCTTCTTTAGCTTTTCAGTTAAAATAGCTTCCTTTTCTAAAATTGACATGTTACTAGTTCGAGAAAGCTCTTCCCTTTATTTCTTTGATGTTTGTCACCATCTTGATGTTTCGTGCTGTGATGCACTGTGATTCCTGCCTTCCTATCTCTGTTTTGCAGTGGCTCCTGTTAAAAGAACCGTGCAACATGACAAGAGAAATTGGCTTTTCCTTGAACTATATGAAAGTCTTCAGGGGAAGATTTAACTAAGCGCTTGTTTTGATTGCATGAACTAGAATTAAAATGGTGACACAAACACCTAATATAGTAATAAATAAAAATCCTTTGATTATTTTAGACTGTAGACTTCTGAACTATGTCTCTTCTGGAGTGTTACTGTTCTCTACAGTGAATTGCAGTGAATTTGAGTAATTGCTTCAGAAGGAAATGTGCAGTTGAGTCGTTAGCATGTAGTTTCATGTCGTCTTCCCCAGGCTTGGTTTGCAACAGGCGGCGCAGACTAGTGTCCCTGCTACCCCGGGTAAGGGCAGGCTGTTGTCAGAAGGGGTGGTCCTGCCCTCAGCGCTGCATTGCTGGTGTGTCTCTTGCACTGGCTCTCGTCTTCACCTGGTCCTCTGGTGGGTTGGGTCACGTTGTTAAGTGGGCAGCAAAAGAAGCTTTCTGCAGGGTTAGCTCCACTTCAGGCTCAGGGGACACGAGGGAGGGCATAGGAATGAGCAGCTAGGGAGCTGTGGTGGCAGCTTGCCTCTGGGTCATCTGAGCAGAAATGGGAAGCCACAGCCCTGTAGTAATGACTTTTTCCAGTACCTTGGCTCCTTGGTTTCAAGTAATACAAAGCACTTGGCTGTTAGAGGGGCTATATAGGTGTGTGTCCTGGTTTCGGCTGGGACAGAGTTAACTTTCTTTTTAGTGGCTGGTACAGTGCTGTGTTTTGGATTTGGTGTGAGAATAATGTTGATGATAACACACTGATGGTTTAGTTGTTGCTAAGTAGCGCTTATCTTAAGCCAAGGATTTTTCAGTTTCCCATGCTCTGCCAGCAAGCAGGTGTGCAAGAAGCTGGGAGGGAGCAGAGCCGGGGCAGCTGACCTGAACTAGCCAAAGGGGTATTCCATACCATGGAATGTCATGTCCAGTATATAAACTGGGGGGGAGTTGGCTGGGAGGTGCGGATCACGGTTCGGGAACTAACTGGGCATCGGTCAGCGGGTGGTGAGCAATTGCATTGTGCATCACTGGTTTTTTCCTCCCCCCCCCCCCCCCCCCCCCCCTTTTTTTGTTGCATTCCTTTTCATTACTATTATTATTATATTTCATTATTACTATTGTTAGTATTATATTTTACTTTAGTTATTAAACTGTTCTTGTCTCAACCCACGAGTTTTACTTTTTTTTTTCCTTTGCTTTCCTCCTTCTCACCCCACTGGGAGGGGGAGGGGGAAACGGCTGCGTGGTGCTGAGTTGCTGACTGGGGTCAAACCACGACAGTGTGTGAGGGTATGTCAGCAATATCTGGGAGAGTGGTGGTGAAGTCTAAACTGGTGTCAGCTTTGGTTGGGAGACTGCATAAGGCAGACAGGTGTAACACAGCACTAGTTTTCCTGGATTGCAGAAGCACATGGGGAGCAATTGGTCGATTGCTTGAGTGTGCTGCTATTTAAATGTCACCAAACTGCCTACGGATTGAGCTGATACACTTCTCCTTCAGCCTAAGCACGACTTAAGGGTGGATTAGTGTTTTCAGAGGCTACAGAATGCTCAGTTTTGAATAAGCTCATTTGGGTAGTTGAAAAACAATATTAAAGCAATGCTGGGCAAAGATTTTCCAAATTAGGAGTTAACTTTGGGCTTTGCTATCAAGATTTGCTCACTTAACATAATGGCTAGATTTTCAGTAATGTGGACTTCTGAGCAGAAATGGTTGGCTGTTTCACTCTTTTGAAGTTTTTAAAGTTTGTATACTTTACAAGCTCTTGGCCATCCTCTCAACTGTTTGTCTGAGTCTTATTTTTGTAAACAATTTAACAGTAGAAATCCTAATAATAATATTAACTGTGTGCTCCTTTTAAACCAAGCCCCCAATTTTTCAATTTTTTTTGCGCATATAAAGAGAATCATTTAGTTATTTAACACAGACATCTTGTTTCAAAGAGTCATATAGCTGTTAGGAATAGTGATAATTATCCACCAGAACAGGCTGTCTAGCTTTAGTAAACAACAATGTAGTGGCATATTTTATGGTTTTTTTTTTATTTTGTTTGAAGTTGAGAGTTACGTAAACCTTAACAATTGCAGCGACAGATCTCACTCATTCTGAAGAGTGAGTATATGGTTCAGTAGTATAAAACAGTAAATTGCCCCTACAGTTTATTGATCAAAATGTCGTAGCCTTTAAAGAACTGGGAAGTGTGATTTCCACCCCCCCCCCCCCGAGACATAGTGCATTTTACTGCTCAAGATAGTGTGGTGTATTTTAAGTAATAAATTTGGAAGTGAAAGGCCTATAACTGTTAACTAGAGTTTGTGTGTTGCCTTTGTTTTAATTCAGTTAAAATGAATTCCCATTTGTAGGAATAAATAATGGAACTTAACTCTTAAAAGGTCTTCAGCTGTGCCTGTGGAAGATTTTAAAATCAAATGCTGATGTTTAAAGTCAAGATTGTTTACAGTTTTTTGATACAAACTGTAAGAAAGAAGCAATTCCTAACTGCTGTGGACAAAAGTATGGAAACTCTGATTTTGTCAGGAGAATATTCAAGACTTCTTCCTAAACTAGCTCACAGAATCAGTTTTATCCTTTATAAATATATCACAGAAGTCTAGATTGAGACTTCGATCAAAATGCTCAGTGTTGGATGAAGCTGATGGTCTCTGCTGATACCAAAGGGACCTCACTGCCATATTGCATCCAAAGTGAGCAATTTGGGATGTTGATGGAAGATGGTTTACTCTGTGGCTTTTAAATAGGATGGTCTGGATGCTAACTCCTGCTTTGGAAGATTAAAATTACTGATTTGTGGTAGTCAACAGGACGTTACTTGGGAAGGACGTTTGCTGTCCTGTTTTTCATAATATACCCATAGGTATGTGGCATTAATCATCTTGGTAGAGAAGTGCATGTGTAGTTTGACTTAATGTGGCAGACCTTATAGCCAATCAGTCTTACCATGAGTCTTTCCATTTTCTTTTGTGCTTGAAATAGTTGCTTTCATACAGAACAAAGTGTAGTAATCTCTGTATGTTTGCTTTTTATGACTTACATTTGTGATAAACCTTTTCTGTTTAATGTAGTGCCTTTTTTCTGAATTTTTGTTTCTTGTCAGACTGACTCTATGGATACTTATTCTTTACGTCAGCACTGCCAGCAAACTGAAGTAACTGTTTTAGTTTGTTTTCAGTGGCTTATGTGGTATATTTCAAGTATATGACCTAATAAAATGTACCTGTACCCATGGTGGTTTATATGAAGGTATGCCATTTAGTGTATTTCTGATGGTTCCTTTTTGATAGCAAGTTCTCCTACAACTTTGTCTATTACAGTAGCTGTATGTCAAGAAATGTAATAAAGGTTTATTTCTTATATTGATGAATGGTATGCTGTTTCATTACTGTCATCTTTGTGTATCTGTTTTCTTTCATATGTGCTTGGCATTGTATTAGAGGTCGGAGTGCACAAATTGAATAGACTGGAATGCTGTAGAATGTGTTGGGTAAGCAAATAGATTTTTTTTGGTTAGATGCTTTTATTTTCGATAAGATACGCTAAACACACTTCCATTTTATTTCGGATACAGAGTCCATCTAAAAGACCTCCCCACAGACACCACAGTTTTTCTCCCCAAATTACTTATTTCCAGTGTAACCATTACAATATAGTCTATATTTATAAAACTTGATACTATATACATATGACATATAATTTGCATTTATGCAGAGATAATTTGCATTGGTAGAGCTGTTTTATAGTGGCACAGGATCTGTTAGCATAGTTACAGCTACATCAGTGAAGCAGCAGAGGGGGAAGAAAGTATTATGCATTTATTTGACCATCTTTAGTGTCAGGTGCTTTTAAGAGATCCATCTTTGTTTCATGGTGTTAATACTGGCTTCCATTCATACTATGAATGAAAAGGGAATGTTGGATGTCACTAAAGTGTGTCTACCTTTTAACAGTCATGCAATAAAATGCATTAAGCTAGGTTAATGTAAACAGTAGAGCTGGTCAAATTATATAGCTGTGTCAAGGGATGTTCAATTACACCAGAAATTTGCTTAGTGGTGGTTTTGTTGTTGTTGTTGGTTTTGTTTTCTTTAATAGTGCTGATTATCACTGGATTCTCTTCCCCTAGCTAGGATTACTTGGCATTTTCCAAAAGTACAGATTTGACCTGAAGAGACTTGCTAAGAGAAAATAAGTATTTAAGGTTAGGGTTTTTTTAGTGAAATTGTCTAAACGTGACCACTGAACTTGATATGGCAAAATACTTAGTTGTGGATGCTTAGCCAAGGTAGTTCCATGTGGAATTAGGCATGAAATGGCACAAAATTTTTTGAAATTAATTTTCTTAAGACCAAAAGGTCTTGGTTGTAATAGAGATTATAATTTGAATCTTTGGTTGTTTGTCAGACTTGACCTTTCATTTCTTCTTTTCGACAGTTTCTTCATATACTTGTTACAGAAGAGAGTTAAGCGGTTCATTCATGTTTAAAAAAAAATGTGGTGCTTAATAGTTAGAATCTACAGGTAGGTAGTGGGGTCTGCCTGAAAACGCTGCTCTCCAGCCCTTGTTGCTATTTTCAAAAATGATTTTACTTTTATTTTGCTTTTTGGAAGAATGCTATCTTGTAGTCGTAACTTACTGAGTTGAAGGGTAAGTGCAAAGTTACAGCGGTTGGTAATACAGCTGGCTAAAAATGTTCCTGTCGTAAGCTTCAGTTGTTCTACTGACACAGCTACTTGTAAGGTTCTGCTATGAGCTGATTCGGCTTCAAAGAGCCACTGATTTTTTTACATGCATGCATGTCATCGTGATGTTTTCTGCTTGTTTGTTTGTTAAAGCTTGTCTGCTTACCTTGTCTGCTTATCTTACCTGCTCCAGTGTGACACTGTTTGGTACCTGTCTCATACATGCTATACGGCAGTATTTATGTGACATCATCAGTCTTGGAGTCAACCTTAGAGGTTTTACCAGGGAGGCCAAAGAGTGAAAACACATTATACAGGCCTAATACTGAGCATATAGGTTCAGATAAGAAATAATCAGTAGTCTAGATTGATGAAGCTTGCATTTACTGATGCTGCCTTTGTTTTGTGGTTATATGGAACATTTATTTCTGAGCAGAGTTTTGCCAAGGTAGTTAACATGCAATTTGCAAACTTCTTGGCGAATATGTTAAGAGAGTTTCTCCTGGTTTTATGTGTGTGTGTTTTCTTTTTTCAAAAGCGAGCACTCAAAAGATACCTCCTGGGTCATCTGAAAGATACTGCACATCAGAGTAGTTAATGCTGCATATATATAAAAGGACAAAGAAGTCTCTTTGTTGCAATGTTTTCTAAATCTTTTTTTATGTATATTGAAGTTGATTCCTGCTATAAAATGCAGTTGTAGTTCCACTTCTGTTAAACTGTATTGTTATTATTTAGCCCATATTATTCAAATACTGCAAATTATTTTTTGTTGCCATGGGACAGCTCAAGAATTGGCAAACTGAGTAGTGGAAGAATCTAATGCAACTACTCTCCAAATACATTGTTCATTCAGAGCCCTTAGCATTTTATATATAAACAAACGAACAAAAAAAGGTGGGAAATAAGAGATTATGCAGGTTATGTGATCAATCAATTTTTTTCTCTAGCGGTAGTCAATAAACCACTGATACAGTTATGCAACACCTGGCCTTGTTAAGATGGTCAAGAAGAGATGTTTGATTTCTTGATGTGTATGCCACTCATTTTAATGATACTGTACATATGTAATTGGACCAAACATGGTATCTAGGTATATAAAGAATTAACTTTGAACAGAAGGCTTGTTGAGAATAAAATACGCCATTACTAGTAACAGTACTTTTCTGAAATCCTCACCTGTCTATAGACCTTTGGTCCATATTAGTGTGATTCTGACTTGTAACTAAAATGTTGGGGAGTGGAGAAGGAAAGGAAGATTAGAGGTGAACCCCAACCATATGATTCTTTGTGCTTTTGGAAAATGCCAAATAATTCTAGCCAGCAGGAGAGAATCCAGTGTGAAACTTGTACTTGATTAAATAATTCTGCCTTCATCTCACTTCATGTTACTGTTCAGTTGAGGCCTTTCGTTCCACTTACATGAGTTTTGGGATTTTTTGATGCTGTTGTCAGGCTCTAAGGAAACGTTTTCAGTTGTAATAGCGTTCTATTTAAGTATATTAATCTCTTTCATAAGCTCTTATGTTAGAAATTTAATCTTAAGAAATATCTTATTAGGAAGAATTTAATTCCTCTTTAAAACTTTATTATTTTAAATAATAAATTATATAAAAACACAGATATGTGCTACTAGTGATGTTTTTCTTAGTTTTATGAACTGATTTATTCTTAAAGCTTATTTGTGATTTAAAATAAAGGAAAAAAAAAAAAAACCCTTTCAACTTATCTGGCATATCCGAAGCTCAAGAGCTACTCTCCATCTACAATGTCTATCAATACACGACACACATAAAGAGCTCATATGAAAGCTTTTTTTTTTCCTTGTAGTAATATAAGATCTGTTGGAAGTCTTCAGCAGAGCCATGAATGATATTTATTTTAGCCTTTTAATAAGAACTTGCTTTCAAAAGACTAAATCCTTTAGTTTGAGTTTTTCTTTATTCCAATCCATGAAAACATATTGTCTGGATTTTCATTTAGGCTCACTGGAGTGATTTTAAGTTTTTCTTTGTTATAGAAACTGTAGCTAACATGCTAAGAAGTAAAATGCCACTAAAAAAGGTTTAGAAAGATGTATTTAAACCTACAGCACTTCTTCTGTTCAGAGAACAGAGCTGTTCAGAGCTTGACAGAAGTTAATATTCAAGATTAAGGTGTATTTACAGTAATGAGAATGTGTGTAAGTTTAGTAAGATGTTTTAAAACTTTTTTGTTGTTAGAAAAAATTTCTTAAGGATAAAAGAAAAATGCCACCAATGGAAAATTTTCTAGTTCTTGCCTGTCATCCTATGAAGGTGAAACATGAGATGTCACATAGGGAGTCAGGTTTTACTAAAGTCCGTGTACTATTTCCAGCCTTTTCTTCACAGGCTGGCGTGACAGAATGTATTCCTTGTACTCCAGTGCAACCTTGCAATAAAGAAACAGATGAAACACAGATGTATCTTAAACTGTTGGAACATACTGTGTTTCAACCGTAGACAAAGCTACATGGAAAGATCTGAGAGATGTATGGTGTTTTCCAGTATGGTCTTCTGACTAGAGAGGAGGTAAAAGTATCCAAGCAGGGAATAAGCTGGGAATAGAAGGTGGGAAGAATCAATAATGAACAGAAATTCTTAAAAAGTAGCCTCGGCTTTCCTGTGCTTTAGTTTCCCTTTTACTTGCTTCCCCCCCGCCCCCTTTCAGATTGAAATTATTTTTCTGATGGTAATTTACAACCTAATTCCTCAGTCTGTCTTTCATAAGAGACAGGACCACGCTGGTGAATCTAGCAGTGCTGTTTAATGCTGCTGAGAGCAATTAAAATGTTGACAAGAGTAGAGCTGCAGAATGGGAAAATAAATAGTACAAAGACCTGTGATGCTGGAGTTGTATTCTGTGCTGTGTTAAAGTGTCCTCCTAATAAGTTTCAAGGGGAAGGGATGGATTATGGCTGCCTATAGAAGACTAGGTATGGGAAATAGCTTTCTTCCAAAACTTTGTAGACTCTTGTCTAGACTGTCTTAAGGCTGTGCCTTTGTGCAGTAGCACTGTTACCGTCAGTCTCAGGTGTATATTTACCTGTAGGATGCGTGGAAATTTATGATGCCCAAGAAACTTATGCTATTTGAAGCCCATCTCAAATTCTTGTGAATGCTTGGTATAAATGTATTTGGGAGGGTTGGGAACTTCATCTGGCAAGGAATTTTCAAGATTCTTGTACTAATTAATTCTTTTTATTGCTGTCCCTTTTAAATCATTCAGATATATATTTATTGCAGCCAAAACATCTCTGAGTTGGGAATTAGTTCAGGGAATCATCTGTTTACTCACATTTCTAACATCTCATGGTCACTTTTTTTTTGTGCCTTAAGCCTAAAATGCATAAGTTTGCAACTGTTTTGATTTTTCAAGATGATCTTGAAAGAGTAGTTATCTTCACAGATTCAAAGCTTTTGCTTTATTTCATCTCTTGTAACTGCTTTATTTTGCCTGCTCTTCTCAAGACATATGGTGTGTATACTGCAAGTGCAGTAAAGCAAGTTTTTCATGTTCCTTGCTCTTCAGAGCTTCTGATACAGACTTTGTCACAGTTGGTTTCTTAAATATATTGTATGCCTGTATACAGTGGTAGGCTGTACTAATTAATTTTATTGAGTAGTTCATTCACAACCAGGAGTTTGTCTTTTGTGGAAAGTCTTGATTGAAAGTCTTCAGTTGGCACTCAGTAAGATGGTGTCTCTTAGAATCATATAGGAGAGGAAAAAGAATGTATGTGCTTACTAACCTTAAGTTTGTAGGCTTCGCTTTTCTGCGCCAACAGTTCTTGGCCAGATCTTTGTTTCGTCGCCCTTAGGACTTCTTTGACAGTTCTTTCAAGTGAATTATTCTCTTATTTCCTTTCCGTGTTCCTCAGACCTGTCTGATTCATAATTTATGAAGGAAATATTCTCATAATCTCTTAATATTCATTGTCTAATTTTTATAAGAGAACAGACCTATGCCCATATGCATATATGCACTGTATGTATATGTAATATGAATTTTAATATCTCAGCAATGATTTGGAGTATCCCCATGGAACGTTTTGAGTTATATTTTCAAGCTGTAAAACAGATATATACCAAAAGCTTTTGTAACACACCAAGAGGGTGGTTGGGAACAGAGCTCATTGCAGGTTCCCATTGGAGCCGTTAGGCTTGCTTTATTCATTAACTAGGCTGGAGCTAACATTGGAGTGAGGCCCAGCAGATGGGTGGCACTGGACATGACTTTCCTCCATAAAACAGAGCTTCGGCTGCTTTTCTTGCTGTCATCTCCATTCCATATCTGTCAACGTGTTGTAAGTTATCACCAGTGGCCTTTACTAGGTGGTGGCCCTTTGCAGTTCATATTATTTAAGAGAGTCCTTAAAAGATTTTATTACTTAAGCCTTGCTGGTTTGAACTAACAGTGGACATGTCAGTTGACACACTGTGCTGCATTGCAAATTCCTTAACTACTTAATTTCTGCCCGAACAGAAAATTTGAAAACAAGTTGTGTTGAAAGAGACTTTGGTCAAGCGACAGCAACAAAAGTCTGCCCCAGAATAAGATTGTTTGAATATTTTCCTTTTTATTTATTTGATTTAGATCTGCTTAGTAATACATACATGTGAAATTCATTTATTGTTCTAAATGATGAATAAAAGCTGTTTTGAAGACTTGTTCTTAAATTATAAACCTGGTGACTAAAATTTTATCAGCTGTATTACTGAGCTGTAGAAATCTTTATATAAACCAGTTAGTTGTAAATAAACACACTTAAGCATGGACAAATAAATTGTAAGTAAACATACTTTTATATATAAGAGTAAACATTAGTAAAACTTTTAACTCAGCTTTTTATTTAATACAGCAACTTTAACATTGTTTTTTCTGTATTTACTTAATTCTATCCAAGATCAGCTTGACATGTGTGTCAAAGATCTTTTGGCTCCTAGTAAATACGAGATTACGTAACATAAAAATAAAGAACTGTATCTATAAGACTTATAAATATATAACAGATGAGCAAAAAGTACTGTCAAACTTAGCGTAGACTTATCCTTTGCTTCAAATCAACTTCCAGCTAAGGAGAAGTAACCTTTCTTCTGGAAAGTACAAATACAGAATTTGAGTATAATTGATTGTTTAAATCAAGGTTTCTTCCTTTCAGATTTAAAGTAGAATTGATGGTTTTGTTTATTTTGGTATAAGTCAATCTGCTTTAACTAAAGGTGTGAGCTTATTTTTCTGAACCCTGAAAGTCAGGAATTTAACCTGGTAAATTCCTTGTTGCTCAAGAGAAAATGGATTGAGAAATGTCTTTGTAGATGTTCTCCTGCTGTAGCTCCGGGCCTTGAGGGGGGAGTGCACACATCAGATACAACTTTAAACAAGAGCAGAATGGCTGAAAGCCAGTTAGGCAGATGGAGATGTGTATTGGTTTTTCCTCCTTCCTCGCCTCCCTCCCTCTGCAAATGAGGTCGGCTTCTGATCGCGGTTGGGATGTTCTTTCTTTTGCTGCTGCTTACAGCTGAAAGGGAGGGCCTTTGGAAATGTATTTTAGTCTTATGGTAGTGGTCAAGTAACACGTTAGTAGACTCCTGGCTGCCTGTGCAGATTCAGGTGATGCTTCTCTTCAGCGTGTGTGTGTATATGTATGGATTATATGCATGTATCAATAATGATGTATTCTGAAGTCCTCATTATAATAATAATAATATTGTTATTATGAGGTAGTCTTTAGAGAAACAATGAAAAAGAGAAGGTTAATGATTGTCAGGGATAAAACTGGTATTTTCTCCAGTCACACTAAAAGCTCTCTGTAGCTTGATAGAAACTAGGGGCTTGTGGCATCAGCTTTTGGTTGAAATTCTCTGGCCTGTTTTTAGATGAGGCTAGAATTGACCTTCAGGGTCCCTCTTGGCTCCTAGTGTTAATCCCTTTGTGGAAATAATCATGAAGTAATAGCTGTTAGAGCCTAACAGAGAACTTATAATAGGAAAACAAATTAAATGTCAACAATTATGAAAGTGACTTTAAATTTTGACCCTACATTTGAAGGCATTGCATAAATGTACTAACATATTGTCTATGAATAACATGGAGGAATATAAAATATACTGAGGTGCCTGTATGATTCCTAGAATTAAAGATAGCCATAGACAGTACTGACAATATGTCATTTTATTCTTCTAAAGTACGTTACCCAGGTTATGGTTAAAAGAATTTAAAATGTGTCATTCTGAGCTATTTGTAACTGTTTAAGTTCTGTGGGAGTCACTTTTACAGAAAACGTGGTTATATATTGTAAAAGATGGGGTTTGTATTTTCTTTATGCATCAATCTTTTGTGCTATGTTTCAAAGCAAATAGGAACAGACAGAGGTTTGCTTTTGATACAACACAGCATTTAAAATTCTGGTATTGTGAAAAAGTTATGTATTATTGAAAGACTTTAGCATGGAGGTTTTTTGTTTTCAGTATAAAGTTGCACTAGGATAATATTTTTTATCATGCTGTTAGAGATCAAAGTATTAGTATAGTAAATAATCCTCTTTGTCTAACATATCTAAATATATAGTGCTAGCTTGCATACTGTGCTCCTTAATTCAGGAGAAACCAAGAATTGATTGTGGGCTGTCTGCCAGTAGGACAACAGTTTGTCTCTCCATGTGGGAAGAGCATCTTTTGCTGGCACAAAATGGGATTATACCATTGCCAGGAGTCAGCTCCACCTTTCCCATTATACCATTGCCAGGAGTCGGTGACAGATCCTTAATTATTGCTTTTGTCTGTAACAATTTATCCTGTGTGGAGAATGTGTCCTTTCTTAAAATCATTCAGTAATGATCCTGTGACTTTTATAGTGGCTATACTCAATGTTTACTGCCAAGACAAGCAAATGTGATGTCTTTGTGTGTGTGTGTGTAAGGTTGCCATATCTTTGTATTCATGAGAGAGAGAGAGAGATATGTATATGCACACGCGAGCATCTAAACTGGCATGTTGAGAATAGAAGGTAAATTCTTCTCCAACTGTTGTTGGCCTCGCATGGCTGACGTGGTTGTGCTGGCATCCTCAACAAAATATATTTAGAAGTGCAACCAACTAAGCATAGATAACAGACCACTGAAAATACATATATTAGTACATAGTTTCCTACAAGATGATGCTAATTCCATGTCAGTTGTTTTTCTTCTCAGATATGCTGCAATAAAGGCATAGAATCAGTAGAAATAATTTCATAGGGAAGAATTATATAAAATTTAGTGTAGGTAAGGATATTTAACATGAAACAATGAATTTGTTTTAAGGTAACAGTCTGTTAATATTTTTATAGCACAGGATAACATAAAAACATAAATAGACTTTAGAGTTCAAGCCAAGTTTGCCAATCTGCATTGATATTAAGTGCAAGACATTTTGTCTAGCCAAGATCACCCAGTGAGCCTTGTGTAGCTTTTAAAAAATACCTGTAGCTTTCAGAGTATTTTGGATGCACAAATGTTAAGAAAAGGCACTTAGGTAAATCAATACGTATTTTACCTTTTCTTTGAGACAGTGTTGTTTAACTGCTGGTTTGAGATACCCATAAGGTGGAAGAGCTCAGTTGGCTGTCTCATGAACTGTTCGTAATGAGCATTATGTTATTTTCCCCTCTTGTTTTTCTAGGCTGTTCAATTAACCCCTAGACGATGGCTGAACCTGCAGGAGTACCAAAGCAAGAAAATAATGGCAGACCACGGGGTTACAGTTCAGAGATTCTTTGTAGCTGATTCTGCAAATGATGCCCTGGAGGCTGCTCAGAGACTAAGTAAGTTGACTGATAATGGGAGGAATCTGCTTCACCAGATAGCAATCTGGAAAATAAATTGCTTTCTAATAAGGTGTACACAATCTTCAAATTGATGCTTATTGAAAAGGTTTGATATATTATCCAGACCATAAATATATGCTTAATTTCATATGTGAACAACAGTTTATAAGAGCAATATTTCTTTAGAACTTTATTTCTAAAACGTTTTGTATGCAGCATGTAACGTGAAGTCTTTAATTAACATTATTTATGTAATTTTGAGTAATTCAGAATTCAGAGTAACATCATGAATGGTTGCTGAGGAAAATTATTTGTTGTTGTATACCTGATACAATTTAAGGAACTGGAGTAATGAACTTGTGTAAAAAGTCATTTTCAAACAAAAATTTGCTCTATTAAAAAGCAGAGGAAGAAAAAGGTTGTGGACTCTCCATTTTAAAAGATATTCAGAACCTAGTTGGACACAGTCTGCTTTAGCTGACCCTGCTTTGAGCTGGTGGGTTGGACTAGACGATCTCCAGAGGTCCTTGCAACCTGAATTGTTCTATGATTCTATGAAGAAATAAAATATGTACAAAAGAATTATATACATGTATATTTGTTCACATGTATGTTTGTCCATATGGAGAGAAAAGAAGAGGTGAGTTGAGTTACCTACCGTCACAAAAGGACTTGACAGTGGCTGGGAGAGAAGACCATGCTTCTGGAACTTCATTTTGGTTCTCTGACAACATCCTCATTTTAGTGTGGCAAACATAAGATGATAATGTGGGTCAGAAATGAATTTATGTAATACCTTTTCTCTCAAAAGGAAATGTGTTGAAGTATGTTTGTCACCCAATTCTAACTCTGAAGGAAGTTTTCTACTTTTTAAAGTTAATAGTAGTTTGCATAGTTTTCCTCTTTTCATTTAGCTTTTGTTAATATTAATATCACACATCAAAATGCCAGAGGCCAGACATTATTGTAGTCTAATTGTGTAGTAACAGGAAGGTTTTTTGTTTCATACTTTACATAATGCACAGGCCACTTAGTTAAATGCATTTCAGTTTTGCACACTGGAAAGTAAATTAACACAACTTACTGGTATCAAAGATCTCATCAGACCTCAAGTAGCTGGATAGGATTAGCATAATGGCTTGCTAAATCTCTACAACTTTATTAAGGTGATACATTTTTCAGTAATCAAAACCTTCTTATGACAACCAGTATATTTGGAAATATATTTGAAACAAAAACATTAAATGCAACTGTTATGGTCATTTGGCAGTGCAAAATGAAAAACGCTGACACAAAGCAAAGCTCATAAAGTTGGAGGGTTTCCTCATGTCCGGATGTCTGAGAAAAACAAATGCTAACTGAAGCTGTGGCAGGTTTTTCACAAATCTTACAGCACTTAAACTCTCCCCTTCGTGATTGAACTCGTAAATGGATTGGTCTATCCAATAACTATTACTGTTCTCGATCTCTATAACTATTTGGAGAAATAAATTGCTCTATTAAAGGCAGTGAACCTCCTCTGTTTTATGATGCCAGATTTAAATAACCTCTGTAGCTTGCTTGCTTTGCAAATCACAGAAATATTGGTCTATTAAAAAAAACTGTTGAAATTTAAATAATCAAAGGTAAAATGTAAAAACAAAAATTATTTGCTAATGAAACTTTATCAGGTAAATTGTATTTATCTTAACTGGGTTGGCTTGTTAACGCTTCAAAAATTATAAGTCAGTGGTACCTTTCTTCATTTTATGTAATTGCATTCAACCATACTGCATTACTGGGCATTAAAGAATTGTGATTTATAGTGTGGAAGCTATTTCATGTTGAAATGATTGATGCTACATTGATCCACTAAATCATTAACAACATCCTTGTAATCATTCTGATAGTGTGCTGTCGTTGTACTTCTAACACGCACTTTGAAAACTAAGCATCAAGAACACAAATTTTGCTACTGTGGTCATTTGTTGTTCCAAGATTTCATCAGATTTATCTTCTTTATGATGCTTCAGACTGGTAGTATCTCTGTCACTCAGGTTTATCTGCACAATTTGATATGGGCTGCCATCTTCTGAATATGCAACCACATCAAGTAAAAAGTTATGAGCAAAACAAAAAACTTCAGCCTACAGGAGGCACAAAATATTCCAAAATAAAATAACCAATGGAGGCAGCTTTGGGATGTTCTTGATAGACAGGCATTCTGCAGTAAAAGATGATGAAAGGAGAGGCCAATCACCCCTGCCAAGTCCTGCTCAAAAATCTGGTGTTTTAGAACTGTATGCCACATTGCAGCTGTCCTTAACTTTTGCTTCTGCAAACAAGAAAGGATGCTTGCCAACATATTTTTCAGATTAAAATAGAATAAAGTTATCAAAACTTGAAAGTCAAAGGTTCAGTATTTTTCTTGTGAAAGGAGGTTCTTTCTATAAGCTTGTCATCATGAATACAGGAGAAACAATAATTTTCCTTAATAATCTTACAGCATTACATCACTCTCATGGGGTCTCTGTGTGTGATAAAGGGGTACAGATAAAGGGACAGAAATTCCTGACATGGAAGTCTTTATGAAGTCTGGTATTCACAAATTAATTTCACAATTTCACCAAATGCTACATGCTTGACAGAGCTGTCTGTACTGCTGCAGTGCCTGTGGTCACCAATTTTGCTACTGTTGGATTTGCTGTTGATGGAATGGAAAGAGATGGGTTTAGATAATTTTTGCTGCTGTCTTCACTTGTCAGGAAGGTGTTAATGCGTGTGTTCTTGAAAGGGTTTGCCTTTATTCAGTATCAGCAGTTTTGTTATAGTTTGCTCATTTCCTCTGTTGCTCTCTCTATTTTTATTAATATGTACACTGAATACACTGAATGTTAATTTTCTCAAAGATTTTCAAAGCTTACCAACTGCACAAAAGGCAGTCTACAAGGAATTTTTAATGGAATTAAAGGATTGGGTTTTTTTCTTCTAAGATAAGAATGGCAGATGTGAAGAAAATTAAAATTACATCACTAATATTGACTTCAAAAGAAGTTGTACACAATAAGGAATACAGAATTAGGCCCCAAGGAATTCATTGCCTTCTACGTGCTAAGCAATTTTCAGGTGTAACTCTTGTAGAGAAGGCGATATTTACAGAACACCAAGAAATGCAGTCACAAATGGTTTTGTGTTTCATGTTAAAATTCCTAGGTTTTCAGGAGAGGAAAGAAAAAGACGTTGTGCTGTTTTGCTGCAACAGTATGGCGTTGCTTGATCTGCCATCTGAAGAAACACAGCCTGTAAACAAGTTCTTACAGTTCTATTGCAGCTATTTAACAGATCAAAGAGAAATATTTGGGAGCTGAGTTTTCGTCTGAAATGTAAGATCATCTGGCTGTTCCTGCGTTAACTCACAGTTCTTCTGATCTGATTCTCACTTAATGCAGTAGTATATTAAGGGCTTGTTTAGCCAGAAAAGGCATTTCCTTTCTTGCTGTTTCTTTTCCTCATACTGTAGTACTGATATAAGGAAAAAATCCTTATATATGCATACGTATACCCACACTATTAGGGTGTGTGCATTTTCATTGCTTGTGTTGGGCAGATGCACTGTGCATCATTTCAGGGTCCATCATTTTCTCTAGCCTTCTGCGCTAGAGGCCCTTAAGTCTGCTTCAGCTCGTGCACTGTTCTTTATGTTCTGCCTGATGGAGAAGTTATTAAGGGAACCATCATTTTAAACTAGTAGGTGGACGAAGCTGAGAGGGATTATAATTATGCTGGAGGGTGTTACTATGTACTGTCAGTTGGCTCTTTGAATCAGTAGAGAACTTACAGAGGTGGTTGAAAATGCTGACAATCCTACATGGATGCTGGAAGCTTGGCATGTGTTTCTTTTTCTGATTTTTAACAAAAGCAATGAAGTGCTGCTCGTTGCCACTTAGAGTGTTTCATTATATTTAGGAATCAGTCAGGTGCAGTGTTCACACTCTATCACAGAGAAATGCAATTGAATTGAGTGCAAGGCTTTTATTCACTCTTCTTTAAAAAAATGTATAACAAAATATAGTCTCTGCATGTCCCATTTCTATTGCCTTATGCATGAGGGAACTCATAAAATTTGGCTTTGGACTGAAGGCATGCTTTTTATACCAGGCTGGAGAGGTAAACATGTATTTTATAAAGAACCGAAGAGGTTTATTGAAGCCTCCTTCCATGAGGTCATTTACCTGTCACCTATTATTCACCATTTTTTACAATATTGAAAGAGTTCTCAGTCATGTGATCACCAGTCTCCTTCCTATCTCAGGCTGCTGGGTTTTTTCCCTTGGCTATGTGTTTAATTTAGATGGCAGGCTGCATTTTTAGATGCTGTTTTAGCTCCCTTATCTGAAAATTCATCTCTCCAATATAAGTTGGGAAAACCACTTCAAAGCAATTTATGTTTAGAAGAGATCAAAAATTGATCTTTAGCTTGGTAATGTCCTTTTTGTATAGATTATGAAGAAATTGTGGTGATAATGCTGTCTGCATTTAATCTAAGCTTTTATGTTAGGAAAAATGAAAAAGATCCTTGAACCTGATGTTTCTAATGATATTAGAAATGTAAATTTACGTTCTTTTTTGTTATACCAGGAAGAGCTTTTCTATGAGTATCCTCATAGCCGGTACAGACCGGCCCGCTGTTGTTAAAGTTGTATTTAAGTAACTTAATTTACTCCTCAGTCTTTGAGCTTGTTGGCTACTTAGCTGATCTTTTTTTACTGTCATGATGTGCTTTGCTTGCATGACTTAATTCCCTTTCTTCTTCTCTCCGTCAGGATAGGTAGGAGGGGAGTTGCCTCCTTCAGCATTTCTGTGATTTCCATATATCTTTCTGTTGTATGGTTCACTGTGCAGTAATAACTCATTATGCACAAGTGAAAAATTATTTCTCAAAAAAACCTATGTACTTAGTGGCTATAACTAGTTATTTTTTAGAGCCCCTTGGATTATGCTTCTCTGCATATGTTGAAAAATCACACGTTGCTGAAATAGTGTTCCGTGGAGCTGTACGCAAGGAACTTGCTCGCTGTTAAGGAACAGCTCTCCCATAAGTCCTCTTATTTTCTCTGACAGCTTTTATTAAAGTTCCTTATACTTAAATTATGGCTTTCTGAAACTATCCTTTCAGGCAAAATAATGCTATAAGTTATTGACTAATATGATTCTGTTCTCAAATGGGTAAGTATTTAGAAAATAACCTTTTAAATTTAATAGAAAACTAGTGGTGGATGAGCTGCCTTTGGACCATGTTCAGCATTATTAAGCATGAGTATTTCTCTATTCTGTTTAGCAGGTTTTCAGTTAATGGATTTTGCCTTGTCTGAGTGGTGAAATCTAAGACTAGATGGAATCTGCATTTTCCTGCAACTTCTCAATAATAAGAAATACCTGTTAATACTGTTACTCCCAGTCTTCATAGGCACCTCTTGAATGCATCCGTTTCAAAGCTCCACAAAATTTGCCATCGTCTGTGGTTTTAATCTCTTTTCTGTCCCTTCTTCAATTTCCTATTGTTTTAGAGCCCTTTCCTCACTGTATCCATTTTCTCTTGTTTCTTCCCAATGCCATCTTCCACCTTATGAGTTCTAATTGAGAAAAGCCTCTTCCTTTTTTGTGCTAAACAGTTATATCTTACCCTGCTTACAACAAATATTTAGCAGTTGTGTACTGCTAAAAGCCACTGTATGTTTGTGTGCATACTTTTTTTTTTTGCTTCCTGAAGTGCTTTTTGTAGACCACCATTTACTTGGTCATAGTGGTCATAGAAATTAATGTTTCTGTGTATGATCAGAAAACAAATAATGATTGCTAACAGTTCAAATAGTATTTTTTCTATATTTGTCTACTTTGAGATGGTTTGATTTTTGGAAAAATTTTCTGAATTGTTGTGCCAACAATTTTAAAAATTTCACTCATGTCTGAAAATGATGAAAATAATAAACTGGAGTAAAAGTTATGAAGGCAACGCCTTGTTTGTTACAGTTAAAGTAATTTTTTGTGGGAGGCTTAATAATCAATATGTCAGTGATCCAATTTATTTACCCCATCTACTGGATGAAAAAATCAGTCATGGAAAATCAGAGGAGTTAGGAAAGGTGTTAAAGGGTTGTGTTCACTGAAACCTGCTTTACTAAGGATTTTGTTAGAAAGTCGTGGTGAATTTGCTGTGATACAGCTATAGTGCAAAGCTGGAGTATAGTACCTATTCCGTAGTAGCTCTTTTTATAGACATTCTTCATTTGCTCTCAGATTGCTTTTAGGTGCTTTAACTTAATCTGTCTTGGAAGCTAAACCACACAAAGGCACAATTAAGGTGGAATTAGGGTTTCCATTTGAAGATTTCATACACAATGGCTGTTCGCACTGCTGTGTAGCAGGACCTTTCTCCCTGGGCATGAGCCCTAAAATACTACTGCTTTCTCCTCTTTGTGTATGTGTTTTGTTTCGTTGGTTTTGAATCTTGTAATTCCTGCTTGTTCTCCTTTCCCCCTTGCTTCCCTCCTTCCTCTGTGTTTCGTGCTAAGAAACTTTATTTCACAGAGGCTGCTGAGAAGTGGCAAAATTTTAAGCACAGCAGTATTTAAGCAGTGCATTATCCTTGGTAAACCCTGCAAGGGGTCTCTCACTTAGCTTTACTGCATGCCTCATTCCCCCTCTTCAGCTTAGCAACGTTTTTCCACATAAGCCCTTGGCACCTCTGTGAAAAACGGGCAGCTGTCGAACACCACACTCATTTGTTGGTAATGGCCACATGTGTTGCATCCTGCATGCCAGAAAAACAGGCTGAAAAACTTCCAGCTTCCCTAACCCTGATTTTGAGTTTTATTTGTTTTGAAGCAAAATTAATAAAAGAATTTGTCAAAGTTTACCACTGGGTATTGTGTTGTTTCAAGTTGAACCTTCCCGTTTCAAGTTAAATTAAAAATTGTTGCTTTTTTAATATTTTAGATATGGAAATTCTTCGAAGGACCCTCAGCCTCGTGAGGAATTACAGAAATAGTTAATTTCAAATGCATTTTTATGAAAAACAAATCTGTTTTGTTTTTCTTATCTGTTCCCTTTGTTAGAAAATTACATGCTGAGTGTGAGTCAGTAAATGCAAGCTTGAGACTGCTTACAATAGTTGGGTATTTTATAACCATTCTTCGTCACCAAATGTCTTTGTATTCAATAGATTTATAGTAATATGAGTAATGGCTAGGGGGCTAACAAATCAAAATCTCATTTCAGATGTTTGACACTAATGTTGTGCTGACTTATTGTTCTCTGTGTTGGATTTCTGATCAAATTACCAAAATAGCTGCTTGGAAGGAACAACACAAAGTAAAAAATACTCTAGAAATGGGGTACTGAATTTTATATTTAATGTGTGCCATAGAAAGCAGTCATTTACAAATTTCAGTTGTGTTAAATATATTAGTGGATTTTTGTTTATGAAAGAAGGAGGTGACAGAAGCCATAGCTCTTGATTCAGGAATTTTAACAGGTGGTAAAAAATGCAAAATTTCACAAGGAAGGTACAAGATGACTGCTGGTATTTATTCCAGACTTGTCACACCATATTTTATAGTTCTTCAAGGTAGTTTTGTGGCTGCAAAACAATAACCAGATGCATAATTGAGAAGCAGCTGCATGAAATTTTCATTTTTTTATGCATAAAATCAGAACCATTAGACACTCTTTATGTGTAAGGTATGAAACACTAAACAACGTTGTTTTCTCTGCAGTACTAGCAGCTGTGTAAAGGAGAGAAATCACACCTTCTACACTCTCTAGATACCCATCTGCTTCTAAATATTTGGGGGCCAATTACTGAAACTGAATTTCTTTCTTTTCTGTTTTTTGTTTTTCCTTGTTTGTTACTCTGGCTTTTGTTGGAATGTATGTGATAAAGCATTTGCTTTGGTTTTAATTTGTAAAACCTTGTTGTAAAAATCCATCTGTGACACTAAATAGTTTGTGGTTTTTTTTTTTTAAATCACTTGTATTTATAGCTGCTGTTCTTATCTGAATGCCACAGTGTATCTCCTTCTGGGAATGTCCGTTCCTGATGGAAGATAAATGAGTTGTGCTGTTTTTTTAGGATTCTGCCATCACTGACTGCATGTGTTTCAAGGCAGAATTGAATCCAAATTTTTCATTTGATATAAACTACAGCACTGTTGAAAGAAATACCAGTTTGTTTGAACAATCATTTAGTTGGCAACTGTATTTTAACAAACTATATGGGACAAGGTATGAAATAATGGTTATTGTCCAAAAGCCATGTGTCACTTTCACTTGAGAATTCTTCTCTTATTTCCTGTGAAGCCTGATGCATGTATGTATTTAAAAGAAGTCTGTGTGTTGATAGTTACTATAGCTTAGTACATTTCTGGTAACAAATCCTGCAAATATTGTGGGTTTAACTTGTGGCGGAAACAATCAGATTCCTAGCTGGCAGTCTGTTGTTTTTCCTCCCTGGGCCTCATTACTATGGCTGTATTGGTGGTGTGTCTTTGGGGTGACTGTGATCGGAAGAATCGCACTTCTTGTCTTTACATGGTATAAAGCCTCAGCAGGAGACATGTTTTAGGTGTTAATTTTGAAAGAGTGTTTGTTAGCTAGAAACTTGAAATGAGATGACAAAGCTTCTGAGATTGATGGGTCTGCACTATGTAGTGCTGCATCTTCTGTGTGATCAGTCTCAGTATGTAATCCCTTGTATAAGGGTATCAAATACATAATTGACGCTTATGTCTGTAAAATGTGGGGTGTTTAAATTAAACTTTTTAATGGAAGTACTAGTAGCAAAATCATGTTGCATTGAATTAGTATAAAATCTAAGAGTGGAATGATGGCAGTCTAGAGACAAGCATAGTTTATAATTTAGCCCCTTTTGTAGTGTCTGTTAAGTCCTTACTAGCAAAAGTCTTTCCTGTGGTCAGTAGTTTGGTAGTAATGTATTCAAAGAAATATATAATCTGTTCCCTCCTCCATACTGTGAACATTTTTATCCTTGAAACTGATTTTATTTGAGGCTGCAGTTTCATCTGCAAAGGGGGCAAACATGACATTAGCTCTGGTTACCCCCTCATCGCTCCTAGATGTATTGAGAGACATTTTGTAGTCAGGCCTCAGATAATTGGCATGCTAAAGAACAGAAGGAACTGGGCTAGATTTAGAGAGAGTAAAACTGGGAAACTTTTACAAACAGTGAAGTTTTGAGTAGTGATAAGTTCCTTCAAATTAATAGTTAAACTTAAGCTGAAAAAACAGCTCTTACTCACATGCTTTTCTTTAACTGTATTCTGAATTATTGCTCCATCTTTTACCATTTCTTTTGTTGAGTGTTTAAAACAACAGTTCTGTTATTGCCCTACTTCGATGCTGTCGTAATTTCCCTGATCTCCACTAGTGTCCCCCAGGTGACGCAGGGTACAGCAGGAAGGTGCTATTGTTAGATAACCACTTTCCGTATATAATTCAATTGGGGAAGTTGCATTTTTTTAATCTGTCAATGGTTTCTGTTAAATTTGTTATACCTTTTGTCTTTATGGAATAGGTGGTGGTTTAGGATGGGCTGTGATTGATGTGTAAGGATATTAGCTTGTACATTTGCTATAAAAGCACATGGTTTTGAACCAAGCCAGAAATCTTCTCTCACAGCTGGCCTTTCAACTTGTATAAAGCTCAGAGAACACACAGCATACAGCCTCCATACCGTGATTCCCTTCCCCTCTTTTCCTCCCTCAGCCTCCTCCAGTCTATGAAGTAATCTCAACTGGTATTTTGCAAAGGTTAGTATGACTTGCAAGAGCTTGTTTTATCTTTAAAGATGGGAGCAATTTACAAGCTGATACTGTGAATACATCAGCAGTTGAGAAGTATGATCATAAGAGGCTGTGATTTTTTTTTTTTTTTTTTTGGTAGATAATCTCTACCTAAAGTGGTAGAGCAGTTTTTGAAGCTGAGGATGTTCTGACATTTCATTAATCTGCTACTTCATATTTGAGAAAGTGCTGTGAATTTAAAATATGTTTATCTACATTTCTTCAAATATTTGGAGTTTAAGAAAAGTAAAATATTTCAATGCACTTATGAATATAAAATGTGTCTTTGTAACCCTGCTGGATTCAATTGGGAGATATGACTTCCTGCATCACAGTATATTTTAAATGAGGCTCTAACCCTTGAGAATGTCATCACGAAAAACATGTCGTGAGAATCATGTTCAGGTTAGTTCCAGAAGTTAGCTATGCTCTTATTTTAAGTGATTTTTGTTTTATTAAGAAAAATCTGAAGTTGACGGTTTTACCTGTATGTGGTACACTCTACTCTGTCCTACAGTTAAAGTCAGCTATTGTTTCTTGCATCATTGTGAAGCAGAACATTTTTCTTGCACCTCCCCTGGGCTTAGTTGGACTGCTCACCTGAGTAAGATAAATAGGGCCAAACTTCAGGCTATAAATCTTAAATATATTTATTGTTCTAAATGCTTAAGAACAGCCCCGGGATTTTTGCAGAAAGAGGAAAGAAAGGCAGCCATGAAAAGTTTACTGTATAAATAGTTAACAATATAAAGTCACTGGGAAGATTCACCGTTACTGCACTGTGCTTCCCTCTACTCCCTGCCAAGTCTTATCCCTCTATTCCTCCGGTTATTCATCTGTATATTTTAATAGTAGCTTTCCTAATCTTAGTGTGTGTGAGTATTGTGCTCCACTGAAGATTATTGTTGTAATAATCCTGATACTGTGTCTGCATGTCCAACACCCCCTCTTGTTCTTATTACCACAGACAAATCTTTTACACAGATTTTTGTTTTAGCTCATTAAATGTTCAGTGTGGTTTATTTTCTTATTGGCCTTTCCACATCTTACCTTCAGTATAATACAGCTTTTGTTTTGGATATGTTGGAATAAAAGTGCAACGAGAGACTTGAGGCTGATTACTGCAAATTTAACTATCTTAGAAAAAACTATTCTTACAAAATTTTTCCCCCTACAAATACAGGCTTATGTCTCATGCCATAAAGTAACCTGCCATTTAAATATGGTGATTAACGTGTGCTATAAATAACTTGCTTATTTTTATCTTTTGAGTGACATTCCCATTTGAAGTGCATATGCAGGTAGTATTTACTTAGTTGTTTCTTTGATCTACAAGAAGCTAAGTTAGATGCTTAAAGATGCTTTTGTACTGAAAAGTTGTTTTACAATTTTGAGATGAAAAAAATTTCATGTATTTTCATATTTTATGTTGTCGGTTTCCACAATGAGACTCCTGTGTCTTTTGAGTTTATTGAGCTTTGTGTCTGTTTTCACAATTTTAATGTTATGGGTTCCGATTTATGGCTGTTTTTCACATTGAGTTTTTGACATTTAGTATCCTGTAGATAGTGATATGCACACAGTTCCGTAGACTGCAGTAAGCATTCCTTCAGAAAACTCTAGACTGATGAAGAAATGAAATAAACCAGTCAACTAGAGAGAGATTTTTTAAGGGCTAAGGTTCAGAGGTAATTTAACAGGAGTTGCATGTCACTGAAGATGTTTATATGATGTGATACTTGTCAGTTGTGCAGAAAGGAATGCAATTAGTGCAGTTAACAGCAGGTAGGGCAACATTAATTATATGTTCTCTTGTCTCTCTATGAATTGTTTTAGCTATTTAGATCCCTCTTCTTTTGCATCTTATTAGGTAAATTATACCACAGGAGACTTTCTGAGAGTTAACTGTGACCATTATTTACACAGGTGTCATTTATACTGCCTCAAATACAAGTTCTGAACTTGACCTCAAAGTGAGAAGGTTGGAATGGAAGAGATGGCGGGAGCATGAATGAAACATCATGCAAAAATTTTTCCTTTTAAAGAAAAATTGCCCTATTCTATACCTGACACTTCAATAAAATCTGGAGCTATTTTCCGCAGCGTAGAGAAAACTAATAATCTACTGTAGCATTCTTTTCAGCAGTTACCTCTTCTAATTTGTAAACTAGGCAGACACGATTAAGTGACTCTGCGCAGGAGCTGAGAAGTGGGGTTTCTGATGTGGTAAAGCAACTTGCTGACCCTAAGTTAATGAAATACTAACCAGTTCTTAACAGTTGTTGGGATGTCAGAGAGAACATCTGTTTTTGAGGATTCATAGGAGGGGCCATTGGGATGGTGTTTAGGTCGCATATTTGTCATTTAAATAGCAGACTAGCTGAACCTACGAACTCTCAGCTGGACCGTGGTTATAAAAATGGTGTACAGATATGATCATCTGCTGCTGACAAGTTCAACAGATTTGATTCATAGTCCTTCTCATCTGAAGCTGAGAAGTTCCTGAATGGCACTGTGCATAAAGAATGTGAACATTTGAGATGTACTTGCTCACCTATTATGTCAGTCCCTTTATAGGTTCAACATGGGTTCAAAACACATCAGCTGTACATTCTTTCTTTGCAAACACACTTGCTGCTTATTCCAATTTTACATTTTTACCCAGAAAAATTCCCTTTATATGTGAGTAATTGAGAAAGCTCCAAATTCCAGTTTGATAAAGAGTGCTCACTCATTGTGATGTTTAGACTGTGCAATTTCATTAAAATATATGGAATTCAAGTTCCAAGCATAATACCTACCTGCAAAGTCCCCACAGAGCTCATCTTGCAGTCAGCCTAAATGAAACAGCTTTGCTGATTTCAACATCATATTGAGATGCATCTTTTTCTGTAAATGCTGAGTGCCAAACCAAAAGCTAATGCTTCTCTCTTGCTTTTACATTCATTTTTCTAGGCTAATTTAATGTTACGAAACCTGAAAAACATGAAGTCTAACTGTAATGTATATAGTTATCTTTGCTGCTGAGGTAGTGATTGGAGCTTGAGATATAAATGCTAAGCTGTTAGAACTAGCGAGTAGGATGTTTGTATTCCCTCAAAGGACTAGGAAAGGTCTACACGGGACGGGCTATTGTATGAGGAAGGCATGTAGGCTTCTAAATAATCAGTTCAGCACTACTAATAATTGAGACTTGTGCATGTGCCTAGTGTATGTAAGTATGTAGTGCTCGCTATCTTTTAACCAACTAAAAAGTGCCTTATTGGATACTAGAATTTGGTTGTCTTATGTATCCTCCCTCTTCTTTGCAAGTTCTAAAAAGGTAATCGTATATTTTAAGGAGAATCACAGTTTGTATTCCTTGGATTTAAACTTATCAGTGGTTGGCCTCACTACAGACTGTTTGGTCATAATTATACAGAATTTGGTATGCTATCCAGTAAACTGTTTTGAACAAAATCCTATGTGACAAATCAAATGCTGAACTGATTCAAGTGAAATGCTTGGGCAAAGCTGTATAAGGCTTTCCAAGCTCACAGAAAAAGAGAGATTAGAAAGACTGGAGCAGTCAAAGGAAGCACTGGAAAGCCTGCAATGGGCAGGAGGTTCTTGCGCTTCTAAGTGGGCATTTGTGAGGGTCTGTGTCCTCAGCTTTCCTGTGAGGTTCAAGAGCAGCTCAGCAGTTTGTAAGCTCAGCTTTCTTGAAGGACTTAATAAGAATTTATGCAGATAACACAGGAAACTTACAGTCCACGAGTAACAATAATACCTGTAGGTGTGTGCTGTTTTGGCTGGGATAGAGTTAATTTTCTTCACAGTAGCTAGTATGGGGCTGTGTTTTGGATCTGTGCTGGAAACAGTGTTGATAATACAGGGATGTTTTAGTTATTGCTGAGCAGTGCTTCCACAGAGTCAAGGCCTCTTCTGCTTCTCACCCCACCCCACCAGTGAGTAGGCTGGGGGTGCACAAGAAGTTGGGAGGGGACACAGCCGGGACAGCTGACCCCAGCTGACCAAAGGGATATTCCATACCATAGGACATCATGCTCGGCATATACAGCTGGGGGAAGAAGAAGGAATGGGGGGACGTTTGGAGTGATGGCGTTTGTCTTCCCAAGTAACCGTTGGGCGTGATGGAGCCCTGCTTTCCTGGAGATGGCTGAGCACCTGCCTGCCGATGGGACGTGGTGAATGAATTCCTTGTTCTGCTTTGCTCGTGTGCGCGGCTTTTGCTTTCCCTATTAAACTGTCTTTATCTCACCCCACGAGTTTTCTCACTTTCACTCTTCTGATCCTCTCCCCCATCCCACTGCAGGGGGAGTGAGCGAGCGGCTGTGTGGGGTTAGTTGCCAGCTGGGGTTAAACCATGACAAGGTGTTAGGGAACTTTTTTGTTTTCTGCCAATATCAACGCTTTATTCTGAAATGCAAGTTGTGACCGCAATCAAAGATTAATTATTAAATTCAATAATTTTCGTCGCACAGTGGGTTAAAATGTGTATTTAATAATAAGAATAATTAGCCTATTAGAGCACACAGTATTTCTCATTTTATGATTAACTATTATAATCGAGTAAGATGATAGATGGCATCGTCACCTGATGAAAGATGTCTAAGGGGCTCACTGACTGCATGGTGAGCATGGGGAAACTTCAAAACTTTTAAGTTACAAGGTTTATCTTTGAGAATTATGTGAAAGCATGAAATGGAATATAATTTATTTTATTCTAGAAGTCATGGCTTTCTCTGGTGACTCAAGATTGTTCTTAGAAGATACTATATCTTTAGATAGTCTTCAGTGAGACATGGGCAAATCTCATAGCATCTGAGATTTGCACAGCTGTTCTGTTGGTTTTTCTTACATTTTATTAGTACCGTGTAACAGTGAGTAAAATTAGGAACTTTTCTACTATCTAGTGCTTCTCACTGTAACCATGTAGCCCTGTAATATGGTACTGCTAGCAACAGGCCATAAGCTTTGTACAGTTTGCAGAGCCTCAGGGTTGAGGCTTGTCAGACTTCCTCTGTCTCAACTTTCCTTGACCTGCTTGCAACTGTGATTTACCTGGTTTAGCTGTAACAGCATTTTTTCTAATTGACCGGGTATCTGTGGCTAATTTGGTTTACTTTTGTTTATCTTTGTATGATGCCACTGTGGTTTTACAACTAATGTAATGATGCAGTATAGAGAAATACAGACCTGGTATAATAAGAAGCTTTGAAAAGTAGAGACACAGAGTGTGGTGTAGCAGAGTACAGGTATGGGTTGATGAGAGACAAGAGTACAGGCTTGATGCTGGAGATCCCATAGCTATGAATAACTCACTGATGGTCAGTTAAAGAAATGCAGAGCACAAGCAGGATAAAACAGTTCTAGCGTTAACAAGAAGAACAAAGAACTGGTATCTAATATCTGTAAAAGGCACTATATATAGTAAATTCAGGTGACCATGGACCAGTGGAAAAAAAAAAGAGCAAATTTTAGAAGTGTGTGGATCCTAGAGTGAGGAGGAAGAAGCCATCAAAGTGAACATCATATTCCTCCCAACAAAGGACTCCAGATGGTGATGACTTGCTCTAACAGCCCTAGACCAGAATGAAACTGTCAACCTTAGGACCCAGAAAAGCACTGGAAGGATGAGCATAACACCAGGAAAAGGGGTAGAAATGAGGAAATAGTTGTATGACAATTTTAACTGCATTATTATTGAAACTTTTTCACATATAGGTATTCTTTCTTGTTCTATAATAAGTAAATCTGGAATAAAAATTCTTTTTTATTAGATTATGGTTATACTTACAGTATATTCTTGGCTTTATGTATCTAAATATGTAAGCTATGCTTTATCTTTGCCCATAAACAAGGTTTTGAGTGCAACATTGCTAGTAGCATAGGTTTATGCAAACACCTAACAAGTATGACTGCTCCTTCCCTGAAGCTCAGCTTCTGTAACTCTAGAAGGTTCGTGAGGTGTGTGTGCTCCTCTGCAGGAGGCCAATATTTGGGATTTTTAAACACATCCCCCCGCCTTCTTTGTTATGAAACCACAGTCAGTGCACTGAGAGTGTTCCCCACTTGAAAATATTTTTTTAGAAGAACAAAAAGACAGTTTCTTTTGTATATAAAGAAAGAAATAGGCTTATGTGCGGGAGTGAAGGATCTTAAATAAAACATTGTCCTTTTTCTACTTAGTTCAACTGGGAAAATCAATTTTTGGTTCTTCAACTGCAAAGAAAGATCAAAAGGAAAAACTGACAATCTAAACAAAGGGCAAGGTGATATGGGCTGCTTGCACTCCTGTTCCCTGGTGTGCTTCATACAGGCACTTTTCCAAGCAGAATACATTTACAGAAGAATCAAGGGTATTTTTTTTTTTTGCTCTGAATCAACGATGTTGGGAGTAAAAGTGACCTGAATATAAAAGTAAAAAAATACTACTTTATATTAATTTTGTGGAGTTCTTTGGTGCTAATATAGGCAACAGTGCTCAGATGTGTCAGGCTCCTCATTGCAGAATACTTATGTTTTAAAGAATTGTCATTGATTTTACTTTGCTAGAACTGGCCAAAGCTATCACTTTTTTTTTTAAGCATGTTATGTAATGCAAGAGAAAAAATATTCAGTCCCATGTACAGTTAGAGTAATTTTATTCTTGCTTAAATGCCTTGTCAGATACAAATTTGAATTTTCATATAAAAATTAATTTCAGTCACTGTGGAGGGAAACTTTATGGAGATTGGCTTCTCTGCTTTGTATTGAATCATATTTTACCTTTAATAAATAAAACGTGATTTATTCTTATAGGCTCATATTTACAAGAGGAGGAGATTAAAGTGTCAGCAGGAAAAACAGAAGGGAGGAGTGTGAAAACTTTCTTTAAAACATGCAAACAAAAAAACACCCCAAACTGAAAAACAACTTGGAAGACCTTTTACGAAGTGTGTTCATTATCTTCTGCATAAATGTAAAAAGCTGAAAATAATTACAAAAGTATTTGATTTCAATGTATTTCCACTTTTTGGAGAGAATTATTTTGTAGGCATCACTTTTGTAACCATATTAAATGTTAATTCAATGGATACTATAAGTATAAAAAATAAACAGACTGCATCTGACTCGAGGTGCATCTTTGCAGGAAAATACTTTTGTATTTATGTTTTGTATCAGTATGTTTGGGTCTTTACCCATGCAGGCAGAATGCATTTATATTTGGGACTCTGTACTTTGGTGTGTCTTGGCATGGTAGAGATGCAAATAACTATCTACAGAATGCTCATTTCGAATACAGATGGTCTGAAGTTTCAAAAACAGCAATTGTAGCTGGCAGCTCTGTGATATTTTGGAGAGTCTGGTGTTTTCAGGGAAGGGTACTCTGCACCGTAGCATTTGAAAAACAGAACCTTTAGAAAATGCTTCCAAATGATTGTCACAAATGACTAGTGATTTGTAAAGTTTAGGCCGGTGATTTTTGATGAAGACTTCCTCAAGCACTGAGAAGCTCCAAGACCTCCTGCTTCAAGTCAGGTGTGTCCAATGAAAGCTTTAAAAGCAAATCCACTGATTTTGGACCTTAAATTCGGGTGCCTGAATAATAGCTTTGCAAGGCTGATGTCAGAATAAAAATCTGGCTGTGTGTTTGATCTATGTAGATTTTGAGCCACTTCAAACTACTTGCAGCTTGTTTGTTGTGGAGTTAAATCTTAACTTCTGATGACAAATAGTGTTCTGAATTAGGTGAGTGATAAGAAGCCACACAGAAAAATGATAGTAGTAATGAAATGCGCCTGGTTTTCTAACTGTGCTCATTTACAAGTTTTTTTCTTTCTTTGTCTGTTCACTTAATTGTGTACCAGCACGGTTCCTGGGAGATGTTGACAGAAAACTGCCAACTCTACCCGCTTAGTCTGCGATGTCACGGAAGTGGCATTATGGTACTTTTATCACTTCACTTCTTACATAGGAGAGCAGAAGTTCACTGTAGCTCTCTGCTGAAAGTAATCCACTCTTAATTTTCAATTTTATTTGTTGTCCTGTTTCTTCTTTCATTAGGCTAGGACAGTTGAGAGTTTTATGAAAAGTTTATTGCATGGAGCACACATGACTAATGTGGGTGGCCAAGGTCAGAGCCTCAGATGTCTTGTTCTCTTTATCAACACCTTTTCTGCACTGCTGGCTGAAGCTTTTCTCTAGAGCTGCACTGTACAGAGCTATGAAACAACCCACTCCTAGGGGAAATTACTTTGTTTGTCAAGATGTTTCAGGTTCATCACTGATACTCTTCTCTTGCTGCCAGGTCCCTTGTCCCTCTGCAGTTTTCCTAGGTTACAAGCACATTGACAGTGCTTTGTCCTGGGGATGGTGGACCTTTATGCTTTGTTCTGTCTTCTGATTTGGCCTTTTGGGATACCGTACAGGCTGCCTTGAAGGGTGGAGCATCTCACTTTACACAGGCCATGGTTCTGTGACATACTAGGGTTTTGTTTAAATCCGTGTGCCTTCTAATAATGTTCCCTATGCTGAAAACCCAGGAAATTGTTGTTATTTCAACTTTGCTGCAGGCTGCAAGTGAGTAGAACCTAACTTCCATTTACCGCTGCTTAAAAATTCCTTTAGCAAATGTAGACTTGGTTCTGCAAAAGTCAGCTGAGGAAATGTCAGAAAAGCGGCTTGGTGTTAGTAAATTGAAAGAAAAGACATGATTGTAGATGTTCAGTTTCAGATCCGTGGTAATAAAGTAAAAGAAAATTGTGTATGTTATCTGATTTCATTTCTTGTGTATCCAATATGTTTGGCTTTAAAACTCTAGTCCAGAGACTGTGCATCCGGTTTACTTTGAAGAAAAATCCATTGATATCAGAACAGCTACTTTGTGAGAAATTTGAAGAACAGCCTTCCCTTGTGAAACAACAGGAATTTGTATATACAAAGAAGAAAAAAATAGATTGTGTTAAAAAAGAAAGTGCTGAAAAAGAAAGTGCTGAAAAAGAAAATAAGGAACCATTTAGATTCATGTTGGTTTGTTTAGGACACGTGCTAGAGATAATGCTTCTTGGGGGAAAAAAATTGGAAAACGATGAGTATGGTTGATAATTACTTTTATATCCTTAATTTAAATGAAATCAATGATTGCTCTTAGAAATGTCACTTTGGGTTAAATGACTCTACACCAAGACATACGTTTTTAGTAGCAGTGTTTTGTCAGTAATTAGCAGGTAAAATGCTGTTTTTCAGTACTTGTTGGAAGTTAAAACATTGATGAGGTTTATAATATCACTAATATACAGAGAGTAACTTTTATCCTCCTTTTAGTTAACATTTGGGTTTTTTAAGGTATAACCATTTTTTATTTTTACTGTGGAATTGTTAAAAGTCAACCACTGGGATTGTGTTACTCTTTTATGCTTGGGACTGTATTAACAACCAAAAAGAGTGTTACTGATTCTGGCTTTGCACTCTAAGCAGACAACACTGGATTTGAGTTCTTTTCCCTCTATCCCCAGCCAGATAACTCATTACAGTACGACTCTTATGAGAAAAGTGCGAAGGTGTATATCCAGGGTGAATCAGATCACAAATTCAAGTCTTAAAATTACCTTGTAGGATGCACACTTTCCCATAGTTTCATTGGATAGGTAAAACTTGAAATACGAAGCACAGTTGTTTCTTTGTATAGCCTTAATCAGCTAATTAGTTACAGGCCTCTTAAGAAAAGATCTTCAGGAAATACTTAAATCTATCCCCTGTTAATTGCTGAAAATGTGTACTTACATGGGATTACTTAGAAAATTGTCATCTTTCAGACGTCATCTATTTTCTCTAGCAAACATACTATTTTAGTTTAAATACCCAGAGAATTTTTAAAAGCAATTCTGAAAGGGAAAATGGACAAATGGTTATGACTATCTTTGAGATAATGTATCCACTAAATGGTTGGAGCTCTTTTCTTATGAGGAAGCATCTGTGGAGAGCTGTTTTGCACCCAGATTGCTGCCAAATGTTTTCTACTATTGCATGTCTGTGTCATGTCCTAGCTTGGATTGAATCATGTAGACCATGTTGCAGATTCTTGAAAATCTAAAGCAAATACCAACATGAAATGTCCAATGGAATACCAAGGAAAGAAAATGCAAGCAGTGGACTGCGTGAGTTGACTCACCCCCTAAAGCGGATGTACCCTGCAATTGCACCAACTGCTATATATATCTCTCTATCTATCTCTCTCTTTCTAGGGAGAAAGGTCCCAGTGCCAGGGCTCACTTTCCTGTGTCTCCAGCAATGTACCTACAAGATTAGCGATTTAAACCAGATTGACTTTAATACAGAATTCCAGGTATTCATAGTAACAGGAAGATCCGCACATCACTCAATAACACGGAAGCTTTTTACAACAGAAACACTCAATTTCTTACACTGTGACATGCTGTCTAGATGTCTATATGGATTTGACATTGCCCCTTCTGCTCATTGACTGAGCAGTAAGATGTAGCAGTAACTGTGTCTGTTTGGCTTGATGCAGGTTGGTGAGTGTAGGTTGGTGAGATATGTTAGACGACTTACTTGTAATATGTTGTGGAAGTGTAGATTTTGGGAAAGGATCATTACACTGGGAAGCAATGTTGTTGAGCATTCTGTTCTCTTAATAGCTAAATTTATAAGGTGTGTGTATATAGGTGTGTGTCTATGTATAGATATATTATTTTGTAATATGTATCTTAATAGTCAGACCTGTGAAGTTCTTGGGTATGTATCCTTCTTGCTAAGTGCTTTTAGGTTGTATTAGCACTAACTGAGGTTACAGGCCTGACACTAATTGAATATTTCTGTATTTATGCAAACAGCGGTCAAATTGAACTCTTTTTTAATAAAAAAAAAATACGAGAGCAATTTTCCCCCCTCTTTTGTCCATTCACTCACCATAATTTTTATATTCTGTAATTTAACGCATGCATATTCCGTTTTAAGTTTTTAGATTAATGAAATCTTTATGGTGGTAGATCTGCATATATGCGTGTATATATAGAACAAGTACATAGATGTTAGGGGGAAAAATATTCCTGTGAATATGAATTTGAAAGGATGTTAGATTTCCTTCTCTTTGGCTTATCTTCAGTATAGCCTCAAAATGTCTTCCCATAAAAGATGAATCTGACAAAATTGCACTCTTGAGAATTGGCAGAGATCATAGTATACGGCATTTTTGAATGCAAAAATTCTGCAGATTTAAAGATAGGTATATTTTGAAAGGGATGCAGTCCCCATGACTTTAAAATAGTCCATTGATGCCTAAGTTTATAACATACTTTCTTCCTAATGCTTTTTGTTTAGCAAAATATCTTGTTAATAATATCCCCAGGTGACGTGCAGATGATAAGAATCATTTATATTATGAGTGAACGTGTTGACATCTGACTGTACTAGAGGTGAGTATCACTTTCCAGGTACCCAAGGCCAGTGCATGCTCTGCACATCTGGATTCTCGTGCCAGACAATAAAATACCTCTGCCCATCAGTTTGACTTCCAGCAGTGGGCAGTAGTAAAAGCAGCTATCCAAGGTGCTTCTAAGGAAACTTCTCCCCTTATGTATGTTTTATTTCAAAAAAAGTCCGATGATACAAGTAGCCTTGTTATTTCTGTTTTACAGTGAAAGACTTTAAGAGTTTAGCTTCAAGTACTCAGGCGGGACTCCAAGATCTAATTGCTCAACAATCAGCACGTACACAAGGCGTAATAAAGGGCAGGAAGGAAGAAGGTGGCTGTTAGGGGATCATTTAGACTGGCAGCTTAAGTTTCATTTGTTTGGAGTAGACTGGTTTCTCAGTTCTAGTTGTATGCCTGTGTTGGATAGTGTGAATTCTTACTCGCTGAAAAATGACAGGGTCCTATAGTAAGCTGACAGGGTCCCAGATCCCCGTCCAGTCTCTGACACATGGATGTGATTTCTCTGACTGGCAGAGCTCTGCGGATACTTATGGCTGGGTAGGAACAAAACCGTTAACAAATCCGTGCGGTAGATAAAGGTGAAGAGTATCAGAATCACAACACAAATTGTGCTACACAGATCTTCATGCAAGCTGTTGTTACAGTTTCAGAAGAAAGATCTTAATTATGATCTTTGAAGCATACACTGTGATTAATTGTAACATCCAGGGGCTAGCATGGACCAGAAACGTGTGAATGGGGAAAAGGCTGAGGAAGTGTTTGGAGCTTCCTGGACATCTGCAGACATTCCAAAGCTTAATTTCCTTCATGTTATTGCAACCATATGTATCTTTATGGGTTTTTTTTTAGTGCCTAAAGATTAGAAAATAATTTTTAATTGTTACTTATGAAGCACCATATGGCTGTCTGTAATTTTGGCTTCTCATGGAATGAGGAAAATGAAATTAATTGGAAATCACACTTAGAAATCTATTATTAAGTTAATAGAGCTAACAGCTTGTCCAGCGTCCTCATACAGAGTATGTTGTAGCTGCATATAATAATAAGCAACTCTTTATAAATCCACAAAGAAAACTAAGGGGCAAAGAGAGGCCGAGACAAGAAGAGAAGCTGCGTGCATTGGTACAGTGCATGGTCATGAATGGTTCAGCTAACAAGCTACTGGTTAAAATCAAGGATACATGTATTTTGACAACTGCTTTACAGTGTGATCTAAATCATTAATATTTTCTTCTAGGTTCATGAATGAAAGGCTCATCTCAGGGGATAAAAGGCTTTTGTCCCATTTTTTACTTTCATCTTCCTTCATAATGCTAAGCAAGTAGAAATTTGTTTGGTCCACCCAACTAAGTTGTTGCATGCTTGTGTCTCTTTTGTGGCTTATGTTCGATGAGTAGTGATAACAGTTTAAACCTCAAGTTTTTTTCTCTTAACATCTCCTAATATGCAGTGAGTCTTCAGAGCATAATGTGTAAAGTTTGCATTACCTTGCTTCCACCAAGACCTTTAATACAACGGTGTTAAAAAGAAGAAATCACCAAGATGAAAGACTAAAAATTAGCAAGCTATGAAAAGCACAGTGGGACTTTTTTTTTTCTTTTATCTGGAACATTTGCTAAATTGCCTTTCTCCAATGTTTTTGAAAAGTATCTGCAGATGGTATGATATTAAAAAAAAATCACAGAACAAAAAAGAAATCTAGAAAAAATATCTAAAGGAAGTTATTTTTCTTAGAAAGCTAATTAATATTGGCAGGGTTGCATTGTTAGGGATGCATTCTGAATGGTTTTGTGTTGAATGTCTTGGCGTACCGCATGCATGTGAAGGAATTGTATAGGTTGGTTAACTTTATGAAGCTGTAAAAAGAACATCATTCAGGTAATAAAGATTTGACACTTGATCTTCTAAACAAAATTTTTTTGGCTTTGAATCTAAATTCACCAGTGTCTCATTGATCAGTGAGATGTCTTTTTTATGGAATAATTAAGTCTGAAATATTGAGTTAAATATTTACAGATTCTTATAATGGGTCTCCTCTTAACCTTTTTCCAATATTAGATTATTTTGGTAATTGCTTCTATTTCACATATGTGATGAGTAAACAAAAATACGAGGAGGATGATGGTACATCCTCTCCCTTTTAATTGTGCTTAGTGTATTACTAGTATTATCTGACATTAAGTTATAAGCAGTTGTGCTTACCACAGATGAAACTTCATCTGCCTACAGTAGTTAATATTTACCAGTTGCCAGAGGGCTAAAATATTTCTTTTTGTACTGCTTAATGCAGTAGGGTTTTTTATGAAATGAAAAGCTAGATACCATGAAAACTAACATCAGTAATCCTTAGAAGGATTTTAAGCAAACTGTGCAGGAAAATATATCCAGGAATAAATATCTTATTAGTCTGGTTGCAGTGTTTCTATGTTTTAAATAGATATTTCTCCATTTATTTTCGTATTCCATTGTCTCTTGTCATCTTTAAAGCCTTATGTGGTGAGCTTTCTCTGTCTGTTTCAAACTTGGATAACGCTGTTTTCTAGATGTGGAGCTCTGGAAATGAATGAGCTTTTGCCCAGAAGTCTCCAATTAGTTAACCTCCACTTGACAGGAATGAAACATCAGAACCAATTCAGATAGTTTTCTTCTTGGTTTTTCTTTTCGCTCTGGGTGAAATTCGTTGCTACTCCAGATGGCCAGAGCCATACCTGTTCATCACTTAAGTCCCACTTATATCTGCAAAAGAACTTAAATGTCACATAAGCCTTGTGCAAGCCCTCTGCTCAGGATCTCTGTTACTAGATTTTTACTTCTCCATCTGGATTTTATACCTGGTATCAGATGTCTGTTAGAAACCATGCTGGAAAAAAGATTATTTCCTTAAAATGAGATAGTGTTTATTTTCATTGTGGAGTCTGATATTCTTTTCTTCTTCAAATAGAAAATACCTCAGTAAATGAGACTGCATTTGAATGGTAAATACTGTGGTCTTAAAAATGTCGTCTTTTAAGTATGTAATTCCTATCTGTAAGTAGTTCTTTTTAATGTGCAGAAGGTAAGGTGGTGGTGGGTTTTTTTGGTGGTGGTCATTGGTTTTTTGGTTGGGTTTTTTTTGGCGGAGGGAGTTGGGGGTTTTGAGTTTTTTTTTGGTGGGGGGTAGCAAATCAGTGTCATTTTTTACTCTTGCTTCAAAATCAGGGCAAGGAATCAAGCGCGTATGTAGAATAGCAGCTCCAAAGTAATGCTTTCCAACTTTCTATCTTTAGCACTACTGAGGCAGACATAAATTCTTGTATGTGATCATTCTCCCATCCAGATGTTTCCCAGATAATGACCAGTCTAGCATGATTTTCTTCAGAGGCTCAATAAATTATTTCAGCAATACGGTGAAAACTTTGTACTTAATTCCGCCACGTAAGTTGGATAATGAATTGGACTACTGGAGGACTTTTTGATACTACTGGGCTTGATTCAGATCAAGATACTGCCAGATTTGCTATTCTTTTGCATGTTTCTAGTTTTGGTGTGGATTGATTTATTTATGGTCTGAACAGCTAAATGTGTGGTATATAATGCAGCCCTACCCAATGAAACAAAAACTAAGGCATATGAGGCTAAGAGGTAGAGCAGAATTGTTTAATGGTAACTGTCTCTGGGAGGGAAATGTTAATTTTGCTAAAAATGTAAATTTTCAGCTAAGAGCTGTTCAGTATTTTCATCGCTTTGGGTAAAAATGCAAACTGTAGAAGAGCTTTAGGTTTGGAGCTTCGTTAAGAAATTCTTCATGAAACATGTCAAAGCCCCGCTCAGGGAAATATTTATGCATGCACTCAAATGCCAAGCTGGCATTAGTATATGCTTGAAATTAAGCAGATAAATACCTGTTTGATGAAAGCATCAGTATTGTGTCACTGTAGATTATCGTAAAGAGGATAAATGACCACTGCTGATGTGATGTTGAGTACCAGGGAAGCAGGGAGGTCCCCTGAGGCTGGGTGATGCATGCACGTGTTAAGCTATCAGGTCAGTTTGTCCTGGTATTTACAAGGCAGTAAGAGATGATGAAACCCTTTAAAGGGACTTAGTCCTGCCCTAGTACTGGCAAACTTGCAGAAGTTGGATCTAACGCTGCTCCACCTTCAGATGTCTCCCTTTTAGCGTGTGGCCTTTCAAGGCGGCTGATTGTGTGCCCAGCCACCACTGTGCGATGTGCTCCAAATTTCTTTAGCTTTGCCCTCCATTTTAATGCTTATTTTTTAAAGATCTTGCCGGGCATAGCAGGCCTGTATGTAAAGACTGTGCTCGGCAAAGGACTAGTTATCAAGTCTGTACTTGAACGGCGTTCACCTGCCACATATATTACATTATGAATTTGTTAACACTTCTTAAGTAACGGTGGTAACATTGCAGTTGTCTTTACTCTCGGCATATTTACTTGCCTTTTTACCATGTGAATTCCCTGGTTTCTTGCTTAGGTTTCTTATTTTGTGCTCCATGTTTGAAAATATCTTCTACTACAACAACTCTTTTATGCTTAAAAGTGAATTATGAAAAAACTAATGTGTGTTCCTCAGTTTTTGTATTGTCTACACTACGTACAAATTGTTCAAAATCATCTCTGCAGTTTGATAATGGATAAAAGAATTAGAATCAGTCGGAGAAGACTTTTTGTTTTTTGTGCCTTACATATAATCACAAAGAATTAAATTCTGAAAGCATTCCAGGAAAACAGGTGTGTGTATTGTTGCAGCTAGGGGCGAGAACAGTGTTTGTTCTAATGACTGCTTGACTTCAACACTACAGATTGCATAAAGCCTGTTCTCTGAATTGCATTAAAACAAATGGTGTTATGGTATTCAATCAAGAATTTAGGACACAGTTGAACTGCCTGAGTCTGCTAACTTTAAAATATGTTTTACTTAAAAAAAAAAAAGAAAAAAAAAGTTTGCAGGATATTTTGTCAAGGAAAACTTGAAATCCCTGTAAGCTTTAAAAGGTAAAGATGCAAAGAAAACTGTCAGTGTATTCATTTCACTGTAACTTTTTTTTGTGTGTAGTTTAGGGAAAAGGGAAAGGTGGAGAGAAATTACTTGCTAAAGATCTGGTAAAATATCAAATTTTTGAATGATAGTGGTTTTAGAAAGCAATTCTTGTGATATATCTATGTATTTTATATTTATAAGGAAAATAGGTCTACTAAACCACATGGTTTTGCATGCCCAAATTTCTCAGTGCGTAATAGATTATCCTGAGAAGCTTCCATGATGGTGTCAGGTAATAGGGATCACAACTAATACACAAGGAAAAGTATTCTTTGCTTGCTTTTACAGTCTCTTAAAGTGAAATCATTAGAAGAAGAGAAAATAATATTGACTTGGGCATCATGTAAAGAATATTACGACATCTAAAAGTTGCAAGAATGAAACTGGTGGGTATAATGACAGAAGAGCACTTTACCAGTTTGCATGAATTTTTCCATTTTGTTTAGCATTTACTGTGCAACATGGTGCAGGATGCCAGGTTGACATTGCAGGTTACAGAAAGTGGCCTACTCTGTTTTACCCGTAGAATGGATGTTGCCTGAGAGCTGGCAGAAAAAGCTTTTGCTCACTTGTCAGTGTACTTCAGTGCTCTTCCACCAAACAAAGAACTTGTTCCTCTCCTAATTGAGTTTTCAAACCATGTCTCCTCTTGAGTTTGTAAGCAAATGTGACAAATGGTAGTTTTTCTAAACCCTATGTCTATTACAGAGGAAATCTACGTAAAAAAATAATGAGAACTCAGGTTGAAAAAAGAAACTGTTAAAGGCTGGAAGATACCAGAAATAAGATATCCCATGGAGTTTTAAACAAGCACATACAATGAACAATTTTAATGTGAGAACTATTTTTTTGGATCCCTACCTTAATGTGCATATTTTTCCATGCATTATAGTGGTGCTGCTGGATCTAGTGAGGCTCCATTTGCTATATAATTAATTTATCAGGTTTAACTTAAATGTAGGACGTGTGAATACTTGATTACTTTTACTCTGAGAAGGTTTAAGAGTGCAATATTAAGAGTGAGCTTTAGCTTAGCTGATTTTATCTAGCTTTAAAATTTTTATCACCGGTGAAGTGTGTAGTAATGGTTATGAAAGCAATTAATAACAGTAGTGACAGAATCAAGAGACTGACTAATTTATCATTATAGATTTTAATGAGGCTTATAATCTAGCAATAAATATACAATATATTGAAAAGTATGGAGTTATAAAAAGGATGATTTATTTAACTTTAATTCTAAAATAGTCTGAAAACCAAAGGTTGTAGAAACTAGGCATGTAAGAACATAATTCTTTTTGGTGTTACAGAGCAGAAGAGTGAAAATAACAGAGGAAGAGAGTTTAAATTAAAACTAAAGGGGAGAAATCAATTGTTTAACTTCATTCTAAAGATCTTTAAGCACACCAATAGTTTTGTAGATGTGGGAGGTATCTTCTTGTGGACAGCTTCTTTTTCCCATCTCAATCTGCTTACTTGGAAGAGCGTGGGAACTGTCTCAGACACTGCATCCCCAGAGTTCTCAGAAGATGGGGAGCAGTGGAAATGGTAGCAATTATTGCTCCTTGGGAAAAGCTGTCTCAGATTTCAGAGCAAGTTTGTGTAAAGAGACCCAAATGTGAAAAGTTATTACAGCAACTTTAAGATTAAGTGTTCGATTTGGGAATTAGGCTTTATTACCATTTTTTATTATTGTATTATGTTCATTATGATCTTCCTTATAGCTTTTATTCTTCTCCCTTCTTTCTTGTGCTGAAGTAAGTATACCAGAGTGTCTCTGGACAGGAGTATTGTTAAAAAGTAATAAGCACCTGACAGGATCTTGCCTGAGCGGTATAACAGGATGGCTGAAATTTGGAAAATTACTTATAGCCAGTCTTTCCCAAAGGGAAGCTAGAAACTCAGGTGGTAGTGGTAGCATTAAAACAAGAAAGAAGCAAGCAACAACAACAGGACAGATGAGACCCCAAAAAGTAGGTTTCCTTACTGTTGGATCAGCTAAAGGCAGGTAAAAAAAAACCCAAACGAACCAACCCAAACTTGACCCTTTCAGGGCTTGTAAGGGGAACCCTGTGTTTTGGAAGACAAGCTCTGAGCTGCAGAGGTGCAGTTTGGGAGAGATTATCTAGCCCTTACAGCACACTTGAGCATTTGTGATTTTGCATCAACACTGGTGAGGAAACTGAAGTAGGAACGGGATGTAGGTGTTCTGGGTTTTGTTGATATCTTTATAGTTCTTGTGCTATCCAAAATGAAGTATAATTGCTGTCAGAAAATGTTTGTAATGTCTGCCTTGTTGTCCTCAACTCCCATGTTATGGAAGCTAAATTATAAAGCAGAGTGGGGTAAAAAACCTTGCTTTGGGAAGGGAAGCCCTGAATTTACTGCTTTGTTTTAGGAAATCAGTGTCCAGCATAGGTGGTTGGGAGGTGGAATTGGTCATCCAGTGGGAGTCCCAGCCAGTCCTTAGTGGAGTAGTATTCTAGACAACCATGACAAAGATGGTGACTAAAGCTTGGCTGGCCAAAGGGAAGCTTAAAGTTGCGCATGTCCAAGCATAACAGTGATTTGTGTCCCTCAGAGAGTCTTACCAGGTAAATATATCATTAGATTGGCCTCTGCCTCTTTGTAGAGGTGGAGAGTTTGGAGTTGGTTGCAGATTCACGTATCCCATCTAGCTTTTTTCGGGACTTTGGGAAGGAGGATGTGCTTGAAGAGTTCTGCTCATCAAGCACAGCTTAATTACTTTACCTAAAGAAGGGTGACTAGCAAAGGTCTTGAAACTAGTTAGTGTCTGCCTAGCCACACTGGGCTGGAGTCCTCCTGTGCATACTGAAGGATGGAGGAGTCTCAGTAACCCCTGCTGCCTTTGTGGAAACAGCTCTTGTGTGTTTATAAACTCAGTGTTTATGCTCACGTTTGGGTCAATAAGGAGACACTGCTTCTGTAAGACCTTGATTTGGCACGTCCTCAATTTGTCTTCGTTGCACTGCTCCCATGACACTGGGTTGCTTCCATCTATTTTGCAATGTGTACTAAGCTCATTACAAGAGAGATCAGTGCATTTTCCAGTAACACTTTGCTGCTGCTGCAGTACTTATGGTGCTGCCAGGGTTTAGAGTCAGCCCTTCTGTGATCAGTTGCCTTACACTGGGGTAAAAATACAGTAATGTAATACTGAATCAGGTTCTGCATTTTTAAAAGAGGTGCAGACAGTAATTAATTTTCACAGAGCCCCTGCAGGTCGAGAAGCCAAACTGCTGAAAGTTGCATGGTGAGACAGAAATGTGATTAGGATTTCATGTGAGACCTCCTCCCTTTCAGTCCCGTGCTCTAATTCTGTAGTGTAGGATGCCTTGCCAAAGTAGTCCTGAGTACTCTCTTATAGAAAATCTTCTGTTCATGAACAGGCAAGAGTGAGGCCTATTCCCGTGCAGTCTTACATTGTCTGTTCTTTACAGTAGTTTATTTTTGATAAGCTACAGCACATTTTAATGTAATTGTTAACACGCCTAGTTTGCAATCACACAGTCGTATCAATAATAATGGAAAGTTGTTCACAGGTAATAAATTAGCATACCATATAACTGGCAGAACTATGGTTCTCAGTATATTGTTTCATGATCAAGAATTCAGTAGTTAAATATACACAGCAGTGGGCTGAGAACAAGCTGTTCATTTTTGCTGCAAGCAGTACCAGTGGACCAGAGTAATCATAGCTCCCAAAAGCAGGACTGATTTTATTGATTTTAAATAGGCTTTCATTATAGAACTGAGCCTATTACAACTGCAAGGAGTATCACTGCCATTTGTATTCACAGCGCTGACTGAAGGGAAAGAGATGTATTGTTGAATGCAATGTAGACGATGCTTGTCCCTTGGAGTGTTATATTCTGTCCTGCTGAAACATCTGAATTTATTTAAACGAAAAGTACTTAAGGCTTTTTTCCTGTGTGGTTAGATTTAATTTTTCTAGAAATGTGGTTAGACCCAACTACAGTTGTGAAATTTTGAACTCTGAGGACTTTTTTGAGGAGTAAAGGTCTTGCTTATTTATTGGCATCTGACTTAGGGACAAGCTATATTTTGCTCCATTTTTTTTAAAGGACTCTCTGGAAATGTTCATGTCTCTCTTTTTTCTGTAGATTACTGTAAAAAAGACAAATATAAGATCCAGTGAACAAACTGTTAAGTCTGAGATATTAATGTATTCAAGTTATAATTAGTTAAGAACACATGCTGTTACCAGAAATGCATCATTAATATGCATGGAGCAGTTTGCGGCTATTTGCTGCTAAATTAGTGACACTTAAAAGCAGTCTTTTTTGTATTGTTTTCAATGATAAAGAAAATTTTAAATCTGTGACAAAAAAAAAATCTATGCACACTTAAGAAGCAGTTTGTTTTGTTATTTGGATTTGTTGGTGGGGGTTTTTTTGGTTGTTTTTTTTTTTTTTAAATTTAGACAAAGGCTTGTCAGTCAGTGGACATAAGCAGAAGTTCATTGAAGTCTTAATTACCAAATGCAGTGCTGTTGAAAACGTTGCACTATACTTTATGGTGGTGTAAAGACATGTTGATTGTGCTAGGTTCTTTTCAAATCCAGTATTTATAACTACACAGCCCTGCTTAAACATTTTTCCAGTGTTGCTACAGCAGTTTGGAAGGGTGCTAATTGAAATTAATTATAGCTTTTTGGTTTTAGTGGGTTTAATACTGACTTTGCATACCATTTTTTAGATTTTTTTTTTTAATGTATTTTTATGAGAGCCTAGAAGTGAAGGTGAATTACTTCATATAGTCCAGCTAAAACCACGTTTTTCTTTTGGGGTAGTCTTTCATAACATAATTTTGGAATTCAGGCAGGAGATAGCAAAAACTTTGTGTGAGCATTTCTAGAAATCGGGTCTTTAAATAAAACGGTGACATTAAGTAGTGAATCAACTTGGTAAGTACGGAATGATCAAGCCTAGTTACTGTAAAATAAGATCTGGCTGGTTTACTTCATTTTACAGAGCTTGGGCAAATAACTATTGAATTAAGTTGCTTCCTGGTGGTTTCCCCCAGGGCAAGAAGAACCTGCTGTACTGTGCTCTGCTGAGCTGCTGTATTGATTAATTCTTCAGGTCTAATCTTTACATGGTTATGCTTACTTTCTAGTGTGTGTGTTTATGTTTTTGATAGTTGTTTTTCTGAAGTTATTGTATTGCCTTGATAGTCCTCTAGTGGATTATAAAAATGTACACATTAATTCCTTTCTCTAACTTCATTTGTTGTAGCCAAGTGAAGATAATCAGCACTCGTGTAGCGTGCTGGTTAGGAATGAGGGTAATGATCACTCACGTAATTGATATCACGGATCGCTGACAATCAAAACTCACATTGTTGGGATGGTTGGCACCTAAAACTGATCTAATTAAATGCTTGCAGCATCTATTAACAATAGTATATTAGATTCTTTATCACAGTAGCTATTGTGATTTTAGAGTTTGCCTCTGCAGGTTGGAAAGTGATTTATAGTTTTAATTCATCTTAATAATTTGTGTGCTTAGGAATCACTTGATATAAAACTTTTTGTTGCATTTAAATTTCCTTGTTATCTGCCTTGCAGTGGCATGAATAATAGGGAGCCCAGAACATGAATATATTGGAATGCATGAAGTATTTTCAAGGAGAGTGCTTTTAAGGTTCAGAATGATATATGTCAAATGTTACTGAATGGATAAACATGTGGAGGGATTTTGCCTTGGGAAGCTTGGAAATCAGGCATCTCTTAGTACAGTACCGCCAATAGCTGTGTTAAAAATGCATTTCTGTCTTAATACAGGAAATAGAATATTTATTTCATAATATTTATTCTGTCCTAAGATCCAACTTTTTTAGTTGCTGGAATTTATTATACTGGAACTTTGAAATGACGCTGTGTCAGAGCTGGTCTGCATGAAAAATTGCCATACCTCCAAACTCATATTTAATAATCTGTAAAATGTTTTTATGTAATACAAGCCTAGAAAGCCTGTGTTTGTTTGAATGAAAGTATTCATATTCTCTGTGCCACTTCAACAGTAAATTTGTCAATTTAACAACAAATTCTCATGTTTTCTTTCATACTTGCATAGAATATTGTGATTCGAGGTGTGACCTAATCCAGACATCACTGAAATCAGAGATTTCCACAGACTTCAGAAAAGGGTAACGATGTTAGCCTTTTCTAGGCACGCTTAATGATATGTTAATATTAAGATTTCAGACTTTGCAAAATACCTGGCAGTATTATGATAAATGTGCGAAGTGACAGTACTCAGTATTGATAAACATCTTACAGGCACCTGGCAGGTCTTTATGGTTCAAGAAGCTGCTATGGTCCATGGAGCTGCAGAGATCACGAGTGATGTTTTTGTCTGGTGTTTTTTTTTTCTTTTCCCTTTCCCCCCGTTTTACTCTGTAAGGATGTCAGGATTGCTTCTGTTTAGAACGCAGGTCTTGGTGCGATTGCTTTTGTCACTGTGTCTTGCTGCACTTTCTTGTTACTAAGATACTGTTACACTCACATTGCCAAAGATTCAAGTGATGCCTCACAAACAGATGAACGTGTTTTCACAGCTACTGCCCTCACTCTACACTTACCTGCCCTTTGGAGACAGGGATTTCTTCTTTTAGGGCCACATCCATAGGTTTGCTTACATGTGTTCAGAGCAGAGAATGGAATTTATTTTCCTTGATGAGCATTTGTTTGTTATGCATTCAAGACAAAATATGATCTGATACATGTTTTAAAAACCGTGCTGGAGTGTAAGCCGTCAAACTGCATGCTGGTTATATGGTTTGTTGTGCAGGCCATGTAGCGTTAATAGCATGGTTTTGATCTAAAAAATGACATATTTATCCAGCTAATGAGTAGTGTATATTTATCCCTTAACTTCCTTGAACAATTCTTTTTTGCAAGGTTGCTTTATAAAAATGCTGAATTGACTCTTGTTTTATTGCTCACTAGTTATGAAAAACTTCTCGTTGTTTTTAAAGAGTCTAACCTGGAAATGCTTTTTAAACTTACACTAACAAGCTCGATAAATGACACATGATAGAATAGCAAAGTGTTTTTCTTTTACAGAGGCAAAGGAAATTGTTCTGAAGGCACAGATTCTGGCTGGAGGGAGAGGAAAAGGTATTTTCAATAGTGGATTGAAAGGAGGAGTTCATCTAACTAAAGAGTAAGTCTTTAAAATTGAAAAAACATAACTAAATTGCTTCTGTTGTAATATTTAAGCTGTTTACAATAGCTATGTGACTGTTTCTTTTAATATCTTTCAATAAACTAACCTTTTTCCTTCGTTTGTAGCCCTAAGATTGTTGAACAGCTTGCTAAACAGATGATTGGGTACAATCTGTCAACAAAGCAAACTCCAAAGGATGGTGTGACAGTTAAAAAGGTAAGATTTTTGCCTCTTGAAAGTTGAGAACTGTGTTCAGCTGAAATTTTGCATTAATATGCTGGGGTGTATGACATAGATTTATTTTTTTCATTGCTTCTCCAATGCCTGATTGATTGCATCTGGTTGATGAAAGGAAAAGAAGTTACTTTTTCTTTCTTTGTGTGTGTATGTATTTTGTCTATCAATTTCAGCATACCTAGTGGTGGAAAAATAAATTCATTTCTGCTACCTGTGTTGAAGGGAATCCTTTGTCATATGTTCATCCTTCATCAAATACATACTAAATGCTAGCATAACTGTATATAGCATTAACTGTACATGCTTATTGATGTTCTGCTTAGAAAAGTAATATATACAGGATTACCTGTAGTAATAATATCGTCCGTATTTCATTCACCCTCAGCGTTGGGCGACTGTTACTAAAGATAGTGACAGATGACTTTCATAGAATCATAGAATAGTTTGGGTTGGACGAGACCTTTAAAGGTCATCTAGTCCAACCCCCCTGCAATGAGCAGGGACATCTTCAACTAGATCAGGTTGCTCAGAGCCCCGTCCAACCTGACCTTGAATGTTTCCAGGGATGGGGCATCTACCAGCTCTCCAGGCAACCTGTTCCAGTGTTTCACCACCTTCATTGTAAAAAATTTCTTCCTTGTATCTAGTCTAAGTCTACCTTCTTTTAGTTTAAAACCATTACCCCTTGTCCTGTCACACCAGGCCCTATTAAAAAGTCTGTCCCCATCTTTCTTATAAGCCTCGTTGAAGTATTGAAAGGTTTGCATGAGAATGATCTCAATTTAAAAAAAAAAAAAAGTGTCTAAAAGTAAATTCTTCCTAACTTGTTGCAGATACAGAGTAAAATGTGGTCATGGTAGTGGTTCAGCTAATATGTGGTAATTCATTTACCTATGACGGTGCATACTGCAAGGTGCCAAGATTCACTTCAGCATAAATGTATTGCTTTGTATTGGCCTAGATAAGAGAAGCATAGGTAGCCTTCAGCAAGATTCTCCTTCACCTTAGTGAAATTCTGTAAGTCAGGAAATCCTAGCAATTGCCTATCTACTACATGTACTTTTATCTCTTGCTTTGTTTTACTGAGCAAGGATCTTCATACAGGTATGTGGTCAAGAGCCACACTGTATTTGATGCCAGGAGAGAATTTGGCATGAGCTGAAAAGAACTGCAGTTCACTTTTAATATATTATGAACAGCTTGGTATATTAGCATGGAAGGGGAACACCTGTCTGGAAAGATACTGTCTAATGAGGGCTGGAGGCAGATGCTCAGGCGGTTCTTCTCTTGGGGAGCAAGGAGAGCAGATTACCATCACTCCTCATAGTTGTTGTTAGAAAGAAGTACTAGATATTAAAAAGAAGGAACAATATTACCATTAAGGCATGTCTGTCAGAGATTGTGATAATACTAAGGATATAAAAAAGGATATACATTTCCCATATTAAGGCACTCCGCTTTGAAAAATTTGTATTGTAAAAGCAGCTTTCTTTTATAAATTCTTTGGTTTTATTCTTTTGCCCTAGTTGACCTACTTTGAATACACCAATACAGGAAATTTCACTCTTTTGTCTGAGTGCAAGTCTGTTCATTCATTTACATATTCAGTTCTGAAAAAGAAACTTCTAATTTTGTTTTAAATTGATAGAAATGAAAGAAAGGTATGGGTGTTGGGGTTTTTTGAAATGGATTATTCAAAGGATTTATATTCAGATAACTTTGGTACCATGTATAAAATAGCTATAGAAGATTTAACTTGTAATTGCTTTCCTCCCCATCCACACGTTGCGTGTATGAATAAGCAATGGTCAAGAGTAAGCAGCTAGGGCATATGTGGAGTTTAAGGTGAAGTTTGCACTACTGAACTTCAGATGTGTATTTTGGTGGTACAGGAAAGTATATAGCCTTGATAGACTGTGTATTTTTCCTTTGCTGTGGAGTTAGATGGAAACTTTTCAGGACACAGCTTGCAAGTATTTTAATACTGATGCATGATAAACCAATGTGATGCTTTTCATCTATGGTCATAGACTTCCATTCTGATTATAGAGATGGCTTTTAAAAGCCCTAGGCCAATGCACTTGTTCATCGCACACATATGTAACAAGGTAATAGTATGTTTTATATTTTTGGTGTTGAGATCTTGATTCTTGGTAGTTTATGATAAGAGCATACACCCTGTTTTAAATCAATTATATAACAGTTTGGCCAATGGTATGCTAAAGATTTCCCCATTACTTGTTAGGTAGTGAAGAAAGCATGTTTAAAATTGTGCATCTAGGTCATCAAAAGACCACTTCCCAGAAAAATTAATGTCTTTTAAAAGCATTTATCTTTTCCAAAGTTAGCTCACTCTAGGATCTTCAAAGTAATTAAAGGAGTTGAGGCATTCAGGTTTGTAGTATCAGGACTACAATGTCAAACACTGAGATTTTAATCAAGGGGCAAACTACAGTAAAATGATTAAAAGTATAAGTTTAGCTATGTCTAAGGTGTCATTTAATGCAGTGGGTAGTTAGTGCACAGATAATGCCGGACAGACTCTTTGAGCTTGCTAAGAGCAGTGGGGAAGTTGAGAATTAATAGCTGGCATTTTTGTTCTATTTCAAGGCATATGCTTTCTCTGTATGTGTATGTAAGAATATGTGTGTGTACATGTACTTAAAGAAAATTGCAGTTCAGGAAGAAAAGAAAAGGCATGTTTTTAGGTTTTGTGGTTTTTAAATTTTCTGGTGTTCTGGAAAGTTTGAGTGAACTCATGCTTTAAAAAATCTAGGTAATAAACGTTTTTCCGAAGGAAAATAGTTATTAAGTCACTTTCTGTGAGGCAATCAATGAGCTAGTGTCAAGTCAGGGAGTGGAAGTCGCATACCTTTTACATATATGCATAAGGAAGGAATAAATGACAATTTTTCTACAATTAGAATAATAATGGAGTTTTCAGCTTTTTTTCTCAGCTTGTGCACCTACTGCAGAATTTAAAGCATGTTTGTGCTTCTTTAGATTGATGTTTCTTAAATAAATAGCAGTCTGCGTAGTTCCCTCGTAACTTGGAAGCTATTTTGTGAGTTTACATAAAATCCTCTTATGGCAGCTTGGAATTTGGAGAGCCTGGTTATCTGAGAAGACAGTCTTCTCTTATCATAACAACCTGAGAATTTACTACCTGTGTTTTATCTCCAAGCAATAACAGAATTAACATTTTGAATATTTGATTCAGTATAAAAGAGCTGTTACAGTTACCCTCATGAAATTAGATGTGTGACTTAAACTTTTAGGTAATGATTTGTTTTTAAGAAGGAAAGCTTGAAGTTGTCAGGAAGTTTTAAAGAAAACTGTTTTTTTCCCCAGGACATTTGAAGTATACACCTGATGTAAACAGATAATGGTGCTTCACATTCTTTATCATCAGCAAAACAGACAAAATATGAGAAGAGTCAACAGTATAGGTTCAATTTCACTACTCCTAACTGTTCATTAATGTGTTTGCGTTAGTTTTGTCCTGTGAATGATAGGTAGACTTTAACAAATAATATTTAAAGACCTTGAACACCAATTTCCCTGGCTTCGGTCTGCATCAGACAGGGAGAATGGTGAAGGAAAGTAATTGTTTTTTGCTGGGAGAAATGAGAGATGTTGCACAGTCTGACAATTTTTACTCTACAGTAAGCTTGCCTGCTACAAAGTAGATGGATTCTCAATAGTTTTGTGTATTAAGACAGAGAAGTATTTGACGATGTTGACATGGTTAATTAGCAATAGTGAGGACAATCACTCGGGTCGGAAGTAGCAGTTGAAAAGATACCTGATTTAATAATGCAAGTTCCACCTGCTGTGCTTGCAAATGTATTCCTCAAGACTCGTTGAGTGGATTCCCATCCTAAGTGTGGCCCTGATCCTGAGCACTGTGGAAACTGTCTGAACAACTCAGACAGGATCGAGTAGGACCAGTTGGTTTTATTTGACTTATGTCTAAAGCAATTGACTCACGTTTTTCAGATACATTGATGCAGAATATGTAAGAAGGTGAAAACATGCATGCAGGTAAAAAGACTAATAGTAGCAAATCAAGGATGCTTTCCATATCTTTGCTTGTTAATTTGACAAATCTTGGCAGATAGCCGAGCTGTGTTTCTGAAGTTGGCTTTTAGCATCCCTTTATAGTAGCCTAAAATAGGCAGATGCTTTTAAGTAGTATGGTAGTTTTCTACATTTTTAGTTGTCTCCTTCACCCTAGTTTTCTTTAGTTTGCTTTTGAACAGTTGCTTATTTGAACTATTCCTTTACATCACTCTCTGTTCTATGAATAAAGCAAGGTAAAAGTAGAAGGAAACAAAATTACTCTAAAGTAGATTTCTTCCAAGTCAAAAAACCCATAAAGAAATAGCATCTTTCCTTCCATTCTGAGCACAGAGGGCTTTATTTAATTCCTTGTCTCTTACTTTTTTTTCTGTTCTGTTAAGATGTACAGCCAGGCAGAAGGTACGTACATTCTTTCTTATGTACTCTGGAGTAGAACGTCAAAAAAGCGACATGGGTGAAAGTATAGTGCATCTTTCTTGTTTATAGTCCTTGAACTATGACAACCCCAGGAATACTTATTTGATGGAACACATCTTGCCGGGTAGGCAGAGTTTTAAGACTGCAGGTGTATACATGCCTCTCGGATCTAAGGAGTTTGAACTGCTAACAGAATGAATTTCACCTTAATTTTCATTCAGAGTGATGATCTTTGTCTACAATCATTGTTCAAAACTGTTGCTTTATAAACAGACCATGTTAGAAAGACATTGCCACTTAATCCTTCTTAATTATATTAATCTTAGGGAAGTGATTTTCCTGATTTCTACTGCTTCCATTGAAAGACAGGAAATGGTAGCTCTGCTAAGGAAGAATGTAGTTGATTGTCATAAGGAGAAGCTATAGTGCTAATTAAATGGCAAAGGTAGCTGCTCAACTTCCAGGTTGAAAAGCAAAACTGTAGTGCAGAGCACAACTACAGTCTTTGCACCTGAGATTATGGCACCTGTTATGATCATAAGGAACAATTAGTAATGATCATATGCAGATTTTTTTCTTCTTAAGATGAAGAATATTTGGGGGAATTTAGTATTCTTGCATCAAAACGTAGTTTTGTGAGCCCTTTGCCAGGTGTAAAACTACTTAATCTCTGAAATTGCTTCAATAGCTATTGTTAAACTATTGCAAAAATTGCCAGTTCAGATGAAGAGGAAGGTATTGTTATTGTAATACTAAAATGGAAAGGACTGACTTTGGCATGTTTTGGGAGGAGAGAACAAATTGTAACAAAGAATTTATATGGGCCATTTCCCCCCAATTTTCACGAGAGTACTTGTAGATTCCAAACATGTAGGATTTGAATCATCTTTTGTGTTGTGTGCTGAGGTATCTGTCAGGTACTGGTATGAAAGGGCTCTGTAGTTTATAGTAATAAATAGAAATTAATAGCTCTTTGGAAAAATAAATTTTTATGTTTCTAGATTGTGCCAGTATCTGAAGGTCACACATCTGTTTGTCTCTCTAAACTGAAAATAAAAAGATAGATGGCAGAATTATCTGTAAAACCATTTCCTTAGGAAATACTTAGGCAGGGCAGGAATTCAGTGCTGAGATTATAAGTGTAGGATGGCCTTCTGTCAGAAAGAGGGAGAGAACTTAAGCCTGAGGCTTTACTGGTGGGGAACGGCGCTACTGATGAGATGCATCTGAAAGCCAACATACCCTCTCTTACATCTACGTGATTTGCAAACTGTAGTCCCTTGTGAATCAAGTTTTTCTGGGGGCAGTACGTTAAAGCGCTTGTTGGGAATAAAAAGGTAATATGGAGGTCCCCTTTATGGGCACAGCAGCAGCTCCGATTCTCTTCTTGGAAAAACCCCAACAATTAGGTGTTCCTGCTTTACATTGCTTGTTACACGCCCCAGTGAGAACAGCAGCATCAGAGAAGTCTCTTATTTAGGGAGAGAGGATTTCTTGGGAAAAAGATCAGTGGATTGTAATGTCTTGTAAAAGCAGTGAAACAAACGTTTCTTTTCAGAATAGCAAGTATCAAACTGCTGCATTTTAAGGCAGTGCAGAAAAAGTGAGCCACAATGTTCTCTGCTTCACCAGCTAGATGGACCAGTCAGAATTGTTGCTGTGTTTTGTTTTTTTTTTTTTTTCCTTCCCTATATTCATTTTTAGGTGATGGTTGCAGAAGCACTGAATATTTCCAGGGAAACATACTTCGCAATTTTGATGGACAGAGCGTGCAATGGACCTGTTATGGTTGGCAGTCCACAGGGTGGTGTTGACATAGAAGAAGTTGCAGTTACTAGCCCAGAACTTATCTTTAAGGTATTAAAATAATATTTTACACTAAAAATTTTCCTTGTCAGTTATCCAAAAGAATATTTTCTTTTCCCCCCTCTTTCCTTCCATTTTTCCTTCTTCCATGTATGGAAAGAAGACAATAAGAACCATAAAAATTATGTTTCACCAAATAGGGGATCAGACCTGTCATCTAGTAGATGAATGAAGCATGTTTAACATCTGATTTTGTTAGTGTTTGTGTCTTCAGCTTGATTAGAAAAAGAGCTTAAATCTGGCGGTTATATGATATGTTAAAATTAATATCTGAAATGTTTTATAAGTGAGTTTCACTTTCAGCAAGGTACACAGCTTTTTCACACGTGGGTCAGTGCCATTATGGTTATTGTTTCTGTCGTTGGTTTTTTTTTCCTAATTGACAGAGTTGTTAATTATTTCTTTGTACCTGGATGACTTTTGCATCTGAAATACAACTCTTGTAATTGCTTTCTTAACGATGACTACATTTAAGTATTTTTTTATGTTACTGTGGTATGCTAACGAGTAGATAAGCTATTCATCTGGGAAAATAATTGATACAATCAAGTATAATTATTCAAAAATTGTAAAAATATTTAATGTGCATTTTAAAATTACATAAACTTCACAGTGTTACTGGGCAGTGACACCCATTGCCTTGAAAATATTCCAGAAGATGTCATAAAAATTAACAGACTAAATATTCGTCAATGCCATCTGTACAGTAATTAAAAGTGGAAACTGGTGTCACGTTGTCTTGTCAGCATGCCACCCTGAAGAATTATATATTTTTTGGAAAGACTGTTTCATAGTTGGTGTGGTAATTATAACATACCCTATAGGCAGCTGCTATAGCCTCAGTCTCAGAGAGCTTTGGCAAACAGCCATGCTTTAATTACTAATTTGCAAATGTATACTAAGTGTTTTCCTTTTGAAGTTATAAATCTCCATTCAGATTGAATATTTAGTTATATTTATGCATGTTATTGTTACAGGAGGAAATAGATATTTTTGAAGGCATAAAGGATCATCAGGCACTGCAGATGGCAAAAAATTTGGGATTCAAAGGACCTTTGCAACAGCAGGTAACTTGACTGTACTCCCTCAGTTTTTACTGAAGACTTTTTAGCCCAGCTATACGATAAATGCTTTCCAAATAGACATGAAAGGCTAAGTGTCCATTAGATCAGGACCGATTTGACATTTTAAGTACTAAATTGCACCTATATAATTGTCATCAGGCTTTAGCAATTTGAATAGGGTCCGTATTGTTCCAAAGTGAAAGTCCCTGGTCTTTGAAGCAATTGATGACAACATGCCGTTACACCATGTGGGATTCTTTTGATTTCATTGGAGTTCCATTGGAGGTCAGTGAATTACATGAATAGAGCTTTTTTGGAAAATTTGGCCCTTAATATGGGGAGAAGTAAAAGTGTATCTCTCTGTGTAATTGAAGTTTGGTTTTTTTGTTTTCTTTTTTTTCTTTTCGATCTTCAACTCGAAACCAAAAGGCTGCCAGCTTGTTGTCTTTTCAGTATCTCTTTTCTATATATATTGGAATTCCATATTGTACACAAATATGCAAGATATTTTGCCTTTATGAATAATTTTGCAGAGAAGAGAAAGCTTGTTTAAGCTATTTTTGCCTTTTTTTTCCACAGTATCAAACTCTCATTTTTGTAGAACTCCTTTATTTTTAATTCAGCAGTTTTAATTATTTTCTATCCCAACCATGCAATTAACAAATGCATAATCATTAAGTTGATTAACACACATTTGAAGATTTAAGATTTAGCTGTATATCTAATGAGGAGGAATGATTATGCAGAACCTTTCAACCCTTGAAGAGTTCTGGTACTTAATAATTAACAGCAATATATGGACTTTTCAACAATACAGTTAAATAATGCTGCAGTGAATGTGTTTCTTTCCTTGTGCTATGAACTCAAAGGAGTTTACTGAAGCATAGGGAATAGTTTTTATTCAGACAAATCCTAGTATTTACTTATACATTCACTATTTCTAGGTTGGGGTTTTATGCTTTGCCTCAAAGAGGCTCAGTGCTTGTAGACCTTGAGAAAGAGAAACGTTGACATTAAGCTGCCTGCTTCAGAGAGGTGCTGAAAGATGGAGCAGCCCTTAATAAAAGATAAGCGATTCTGATGAGCTGTTAAAATTACAGCAGCGTACTAGGGCAAGAACAGCTTTTCAGGTTGCCCAGAATCACTGTGGGGTTGCACGGTGGGACTCCCTCCCTGGTGTCACTGTTGATAGCCTTACCCATGTGGTGTTAGGGTAGTTTGTCAACCGGAGTGTTCATGCCAAGGAAACTGCTGCTTTGGTGGGTGCAGGTTTATAACTGATAATTTTTTTAAGGTCAAAACCACTGAGAATGCTTCAGCTGATGACTTTTGAGCAGGGAAGACTTCATAAGCAATTTGTATGCTGCTTCCAAACTGTAACTCTTCAGAGAGTCTTAGACGTGTTGGTCCCAAAACTGGACACAGCACTCCAGGTGCAGCTGTGTCAGCACTGAGAAGAGGGAGATAGGAACATCCCTCACCATGTTCTTCCTGATGTAGTGCATTATTGGGGTTGAGTCTTTCCAGTTGTAATGTTTTCTTTCTTATGAATGACGTTGTGGGAGAAAGCTGACTCCTGGTTTTTTATTCTCATTCACTTTGCTTATTAGGAGAGGTCCCAAATATTTTTGGTTTGTGTACTTCAGTTAACTGATCAGTAATGAAGGAACAATTTGAATGGTTCTTTATTAGTGCACTTCTTCATCTGCAAATTTATTTCAGCTAATAGGTTGTCAGTGTGTAATGAACCAAAGGGATTTTTTTTTTTAAATGCATGTTCATGTTGCTGTTGTTTAAGTTGTTCTATTAATGGAAGAATGTTATAAGAACAAAAGACTTGGAAGTTAGTAGTCAGTAACAATACTTTCAGCCACAGAACCAGTCACAGAGATAGAAGGAGAGAAACAATAAGGAACAAGCAAGAGTATCTTGTAAAGAGTAAACAAGCAAGCTTCTGACAATTTCTTCAAGAAACATTTCAGACTGATGTAGGAAGGAGAAATGTATATTTTTGTCTAAAGTCACTAATGTGCACATACTGCAATGATTTCTGAATTTAGACTGATTAACGTGGATGCAACTTAGGTCTCACCACACTGGAGAATATGTCATTATGAACTGTTAGCACTTTTCAAATTAAACTTGTCATAGTAATCATGCTGTTTATTTTGTAGAAAATCTCCAGTTCATGTAGTCTTTAAATGCACATTTACTAAATGTTATGCAGTATCATAATGCTACATTATAGGTATTTTAGATACTATATAAATATGATTAAGAAAAGAGAAATAAAAGCAGTAATTATCTAGAGCTAGTGTGCAATTTAATACATTAAAAATAATCAATAATGGTTTACCTTTGCCTTGAAAACATTAACTTTTATTTTTCTGTGTGGTAATTGTAAATCGCTTGATCCAATTTAGGCAGCAGATCAAATTAAGAAGCTGTATAATCTTTTCTTGAAAATTGATGCCACTCAGGTTGAAGTGAATCCCTTTGGTGAAACTCCAGAAGGGCAAGGTAAGAAATTGAAGGAAACAAATGAATGCCTTATAATTCTTTATTTATGCAAACTATAAATTAAATTGCATTGAAGGCTGTAGCAGCAGCTTTGCATTAATTTCATTTTGTAATGTAATTTAAGCAACATTCATAAATATTCCCATGGCAGATTTTACATTTCAATACCTTTTGTTATTTCATCCAAATACTGGAAGTATCGGCTTCTACATGTTATGCTTGGTGAGAAACAGCAACATTTTCTGCTCTTCTGCTCTTTGTACGAAGTTGGGTTTTTCTTGGTTTTTTTGGTTTTTTTGTTTTTGAATGCTGCTAGAATTACTGAGATTGTGTGGAAAGAAATTTGTTATTTTATGTTTGTAAACATAAGGGTAGGTTAAAATTATAAGTGCATGACTGCAACCTACTAGAGCACAGGAGAAATTCCAGCTGGAACTGACACTTAGCTATGTCCTTTGGGAAGAAAAGAAAAAATGATCTGCTTCCACCATGAATACAGGGCTAAGAAGGTATAGAGTAAAAATAAGGAGCTGGGTTAGCTTTCACATCATTCTAGTAGTTGGTTTTCCAGCAAAACCTTTCCTTCCATTTGTCATTTTTGTCCAACTAACTTGGACAAAGGCGAAGAGAGGAAGAACTAAAGATGCTTGTGGTATATTGAAATAGAGTAGGGCTGATCCAGGTGGATCATAGTTACCACCTTGCTGTTTATCATTTTTACCCATGCATTCATTCCTAATACCAATATTTTACGGTATTCATGCCCCCTCCCTTTGTATTTCTTGTCTTTGATTTGAATGGATAAAGATGAGAAGTTGTGGAGCTCAGGGGAGCTAGCTGAGACTTCAGTGTCAAAGGCTATGGTTCACAAGCACTAGTGACTTCCTAGTAGAGCCCTACCTACAGTATCGTTTTGTGATTCTAGAGAAGTCTTTGACATTGGGAAGTGCTGATGGGTGTTTCTTGAGTATTCTTTATCAATGTTTGTCAAGAAAGACAATTCCAGCTTTTCACCAACTTTATAAGATATGCCCACAGATTAAAGTGGAAATTAGAAAATGGAAAGAGAAAGCTTTTACCCATTTTAACAGACATTGGGAATGTGGCTGCTTAATTGCTGTTCTGGAAACTTTTGGAAAAAGATCACTGCTATGTCAGTTAAAAACACGAGTTCCTCATAGGAGTCAGTACCAATTGAAAGAATTAGCATTTTTAAAATACTTTTTATGTGCCCACAGCTAGTTTGTAAAATAAACAGCTTCTCACTAAAAATCCGTATTTTTGGCTCAGTTGGTCAGGAATTCAGAAGCTGAATTGTGGCTAGAAACTATGCAGTCTCTTCCAATTGTCCAACCTTGTTTTTCCCTTTTTATTGAAAAAACAAATGCAAAAGAATTGGCAGAGAAGTGTCCACAGCTTCAAAGGAAAATTCTGCTGGTAATGAACTCTGCAAAGCTCTGAAAGATGTAAAACAAATCCTGCCCCACCCTGTTTTATTAACGCATCTTAAAAGATGGTGCTCTTTGTTATAAAATAGACTCTGGGACACTAAAATGCCCTATTGTAAATATTTTAAGAACAAATACAAAAAGGAATGTCTTGTCTATTAAAGTATATGAGGATAATTCAGAGACAATGATAAAAATGATCAAAGGTCGTCAATTTTTTTTACGTAATGAGCTGTTTTCAGGTTAAACTAAGCTAGAAGAACATATTTATGGCTTAAATGTATGAATTCTGCTTTGATAGCAGACCTTTTTCAAATTCCTTCTTGGTTGGGGAAGTTCTTGCCACCAGAATCCTTTAGCTATCTGGATAGAGTTTACCTCATGAGAATGATTTCCACCAAATGTTTTAACTCTTTTTATTTGAGAATCTTTTGCAGCACTGTGTGCTCAGATTTCCAGCTCATTTAAAGTACCATAATAACACGCACATTGAATCAGTAGTTTCTGCATTGTAAACCTCACTCAGCTTAATAAATGTAAGTCAAATTCTTAGCAACTAACTCTAGCTCCAGTGGTTCTTACGGAATTTGTGAAATGGGTACTGGGGGAGAGAAACAAAAAGCCCTGCTGTTGACCAGTGTAGTTCTATTGTAGGCTGTATTTTAAATGGAAATGGAAAATTTGCCTTCAGAACCCAATAGACTGTTGTTTTTTCCCTGCCATTTAAATAGATCCATTGGCCTCATTAAAACCAGTTGGGAAGGAGATGAGAAGGACATTTTCATTTTGTGTTGCACAGTGAAGTTAAAGCAGAACAATGAAATAGGGCCTTGTAAAAGGAATGGTCTGGATTTTTCAAGTTCTAGCAATGTGCAACATGTGGCACTTTTGACCTTTTGACGATGAATGGAAACTTTAAAATAGGAGCAACAAAAACTGCTGGAACTTTCCTGTGGATTATGATGTTCACTTCAAAACAAATTCATTGGTATGTTTGTCTGCTATGACTGATGTACTTATCAGGTTTATTTTGTGGATTCAAGACCATTGATACTGTAAAAACAAAATTTCCTTCCTCAAAACTTGTTGAAATCATTTTTTTAGTAGAATAATTGACCAAGATACCTTAACACTACAGGGCAGTATGGAAGGTACCCAGTAGTCCTTTTGCTCGGTCAGATGTCAGAATTTATTATTCTGTTATTTTGGCAGAGCAAAGGGCAAAATCCCCAGTTCAGTACCTACATCATCTCAGCCATGTAATCCTGCAAGGAAGTATGTCTTGGGTGTTAGTCAGTGGACACTGTAGACGTGTGTATAGACACTGAGAAGGAAGTGAGAAGGGTAGAGACAGCACCATCAGGTAACAGAATAGGGGCATCGCTGAGATACTGAAGACATATTTGGCTGGGTACAACAGAGGGGAAATCAGTAGACAAGTAGGGGCAAGCGAAGGAGAGGACAGTTAGGAATGAGAGGAAACAAAACTGGTGGTCCTAAAAGGTCCTAAAGAACCATGGTGGTAGTAACTTTGCATCCTTGCTGGAGTACTATGAGGTGGCAAGGTGAAAAAAATGAACTGATTTGGATAAGTTACCAACTTAGCTTTTCTGGAATGGCTGTGCATATTTAGTGAGGAGGGCTTAATTTGAGGGATGGTAGGAGTTTTTATGCTGTTTTCTTGGAGGTTTTTCCCCATGTGTTTTGCATCCAGGAAGCTGAGGAGCAGAAAGAGTGGGTTTCAAGCTGTGAAAGCCATCTTACTAGCAGACATACACACAAGTCTTCCTGTGCTTATTTCTTTTTTGCTAGCAGTTTCTCTATCTGAAATGTCTTAAACAGGAATAAAGATAAAACAAATGGAAGAACATTTGAGTAGCTTAAGGCAGTTATTTCTAATGATAAAATATAAGTCTCTGTATGAAGACCATTATTCCTGTCAAAGTAACGATTAAGATGGATTTATTTCTTGCTGTGTTTTGTTTTTCACTTGTGTGAATTTCTATTAGAAAATACATTGTCATATGTATTTCCTTTTGTTTAATTTTGTAGCAATTTTTTTGTTAACACTCTTGGGTCAGAAGCCTGTAACTGCCAATTTCTTTGGGTTTTTTTGTTTTGTTTGCTCTCAGTGTAAGCTGTTGAATTGGCAGATGACGAAAATCCGACACTGCTAGCAAAAACAACAGAAGTACTCCATGAATATAAGTGTTGGAGCTTTCTTTGATATTTGTTTAGAAGAAAAATTCATTTGTATAATCTATCATGCATGTAACAATGTGCTTTTGATGGTGAAAATGGTTTGATAAATATTAATAAGTGTTTTTCCTGCTACTTTGTACAGCATGGCCTTTGTTAAACATGAATGTTCTGTAGAAATTAGATTCTATTAATGTGACATTGAGGATGTTCATGTCTAAGGTAAACAGAGCTCTGAAACTGCAGTTTTACTCTAGCTTTGAGTTGTTTTAGCAATTTAAGGAACTGAAAGCTTGAAGAAGAAAAATGGTACAGGTCTTAGTTCATTGTTAAAAAAAATTAAAGCAGCTCTAGTACAGTAGAAGCATATTATGAACTTCAAACATTTCTCCTTTTGGCAGATTTCCACATGATGGTTGACCGGGTAAGATATAGACTCTTCGAAGAGAGATTTATTATACACAAACACTCATGAATAATTTTGTGAAACTGCAGTCACTGAAACGAAATTTGATCCTGTTTTAATTTAATCTGGTATTGGTTACAAATCAAATGTATTTTAAAAAACCCACAAAACCCCCGGCAACATCAGAAAACCAAAACAAGAAATCCCAATGCAAATCAAGACATATAATTGACACTCTCCTATTTGTGTAAATGTTTTGTTTGCTTAGATATTTTCTCGTAAGTTAAGTAATTGTATATTAAAAAAAAAAGAAAAAGGGAGAGATATTTGCCCACCAAAAAAGATTGTGTGATTAGTTATTTTAATTGATGAGTATCTATATCAAAGACTAAAAATTGTCTTTTTAATTGTAATTGACCTCTAGTTGCAGAGAGGTGTACAATGCTCATGAGCACGTTCACACGCACCATGTATATGTTTCAATGGCAATATGAATCAAAACACAGCAGAAAGAAAAACTATTCGATTTTTCTGGATGCAGCATTTAAAGGCACTTAAATCTGACTGGTTTGCATTGAGAAATCAACTATACTTCAGTCAGTAATTATAATCTGGATATAGTACAAGTCAAATTACTTAAATAGTGAAATGATAAGTATATAGTCTTACATTTACTTAGAACATTTTAATCTAATGAGGTGTTTGCCTATGCAAACCCATAGAAATAATGAGTCAGTAAATAGGCAAATAACCAGTTCACTCTACGTGCATTTCTGTTACTGGTGTTTTTATGTGAATATTATTTCTACTAGCTAGTGTTTTGTACCTATTATTTAATATAGTCAGGTTTAGCTGCTACTTAGTTTATTTTTACAACCATAGCAGATGTTGACATTCACAAGAAGTTTTGTATTTACTTTTAAAATTTTCTTTATTTAAAAGTCATCTTTTGATCATTTTTAACATACATTGGCTTAAAGTTGTTTTAAGTCAGAACTTTAGGGAAATAATGTGTGTATAGCTAATAACATTATACATTAAAAATATGGCTAAGGAAAGCATTTTGTATTGCTCTACTAGAAATGAGTGTATGTTACCAAACTTTGCTTTGGATTGCTAACCTGTTACCTGTTATATCTGTCATACTTTCAAAATAATTGAAAGTAGACTCTCTTACGAAATTACTGCAGACCATCTGTCCAAATCATACAAACTGCCTTCATAACTTATGGGAACTTTGTTTAAAGCAAACACAGAAGATCATCTTGTGACAAGGGCATGTGACTGTGTAGTGTGGAGATGCTTGCTGTGCCTTTTCTCAATATAGGATTTAAGGAAAACTTACCCTTCTCTACTGGACTCAATGCTAGAAATTCAGCTGATCATATGTTGGAAGCAGCATCAGTCCCTAAGCAACCTTCTCCCCCTCCCTGCTGTAGTAGTCATAATATTTCAGAAGCTCTGACGAACTGTAATCTCTAAATGCCTGTATGTTGTTTTATTTTTTTTCTTTAGTTGTTTGTTTTGATGCCAAGATAAACTTTGATGACAATGCAGAATTTAGGCAAAAAGAAATATTTGCCATGGATGACAAGTCTGAAAATGAGCCTATAGAGAACGAAGCTGCCAAATATGACTTAAAATATATAGGACTGGATGGAAATATTGCTTGCTTTGGTAAGAACAAATAAATCCAAAAGACATTTGAAGACAAATTCATACTTGTTCAGTGTATAGACTTTGTTTACATTCTGACATTCAATCCACCCTTGGCAGTATTTCAGTCTGTTTTGCTGAGGTTGTCTGTCCTTCCACAAGTTCTTGCAGGAATGAAACTAAAATTGTGTTGAGACTGTGATGAAGGCTGCAGCAGACAGGCAGGGCACATGTGGTGTCAGAGAGAAGGCAGGCTAAGGGAGAAGCCTGTGAGGTTTCTACCTTCTGAATTTTTAAGCTGATACAATTGGTCTTTCCAGTAATTAAAACAAAACAAGAAAAGTCATCAAAATTCGATCGTTAATTTTCAAAAATGAGACTGTGTTACTTGAAAGACATTGCAAAAGTATGTGTGTAAAAACATGATATTCGCACTTACAATTGAATATTGAACTCCATTTCCCTTTAAGGAAAGCTGCTAAATAAGGTGCTTGGTTGTTAAGAGGAAAACACCAGTTTTTTATTTTCCTGAAGTTTCTGTAGAACAGAAATTACTCTTGTGTTTAGAAGAGATAAGTAAAAAAGTCAGCTCTGCTCTAAATCATTTTCATTTTGTACAAATTCTTTTAGCCAGTACAACATTTTATTACGAATCTAATTGAATTAGGCATTTTATCTCAGCTTGGTGAGAAAATGTCCAGCATTTACATTGCTTAGATGTGTACTCTAACCACAAATCTAGAAGATACTGATAATGTGTTGCAGTTGATTCAGTAAGTGACAGTGAGACTTTAATCTCAGTTTTAAAAAAACAAAACAAAAACCAAAAACCCCAAACAAACAAACACCACCCCCCCCCCCCCAACCCCAAACGATAATTGGCAACACTACAGTATTTTTTTTTTAGGATTAGGTATCCCTGTTGAATTACAGGTGACACAGAAGCCTTACTTTGTCCAGCAGGAGCAACTTACTGGGGACAAATAATTCTCATCTACTTTTCCTAGCTCAGAGGATGGTCGTGCCCATGGGAGTGCTTCTAGACTGGTGCAAACGCAAAATAAAAGGCAGTTTCAGGAGCATCTGATATCTGTCCCCAAAATTTAGTTGTCTGTCTTACAGTAATACAAAGCATCATCTACTGCTATCAGAATGATGGGAGGGGAACTTAAGGAGTCAATTTGTCCTTCACGTCTCGTGATGCAATCACTATTCCCAGAAGTTTTTGTGTCTCTTTTTTTCTTTTTTTTTTTTAAATCAGTTTTTGCATTTCCACAATTACCATTCCAGTGCTCATACATGCTTAAGGGAAGGTGCACACCTAAGTCCTAAAATTGATACAGTCATAAAGAAACCTAAATGTTGGTGTGTATGCACCAGATTTTGAATCATTTGTTGTGTTGGATATCCTCGAATAGGTACTGACCTATTTAGAAATAGATATTTATGTAACGTTTTGAGCCATGTTATGTGGTTGTGCTGATATGTTTAAGCCTTTTCACGAATCTTACATACTTTTATGCGAAATATAAGCACTTGATGTTTACAATTACAGTCAATGGAGCTGGACTTGCAATGGCAACATGTGATATAATATCCTTGAATGGTGGAAAGCCAGCCAACTTCTTGGATCTTGGTGGAGGTGTGAAAGAAGCACAAGTATATCAAGCATTCAAGCTGCTGACTGCTGATCCAAAGGTAAAAAAGTGGCGTTTGGACCAGAAGCTTCCCCGTGCAGCAATACAGCTGTGTTATAGGACTATGAATAGTATGCTGAAAAATACAGATAATGGTGTGAACACTGAGGATGAGTTACTAAAGGGGTGATCTGGGAGGAAAATGATTTAATTGTGAACGACCGGACTGACTTTTCAGTTCCTGATCCAGACTCAGATTTGCTGGTCAGTCTTGATTTCTCAAGGCAGTTCAACACAGAAATGGAGATGTGGTAATGCTGGGCATTGTAGTGCTGAACTTTGAACATCTGGCTCCTAAAGTGGAATTTGTGAGGAGATTTAGATACTTAAAATGTCATTCCTAACAGTGTAGTGCCACAGTAGAGTGAGAAGGAAAATGGGTATTAAGCAAATAACTAATTCTAAAGGCTGATTTGTACTCTTTTAAGCTCGAGGTTTCTAAAATATCTGGTTCTGCACTACAGGGTAGTCTGTGTTTAATTAACATTCACAGGCTGGAATCATAGCCTGGTACGTTCTAACGCTTCCTTTTGCAGATGGAGGTTCAGTTGCTCTTTTTTTTTTGAACAACAGGAGAAGACATTAGTCTGTGTGTACTGAGTAGAAGTTATTTCTAGAGATGCATGTTAGCATGCTAGGGTCATTGGTCCCCTTTGCAGACAGAAGTAGAATATCTACTGAGAGAATATTGATCAGGCGTAGGCATTGGAGCATTGCCATCTGACCATCCCTGCCAACGTGGAGTTATGCTTTTGTGTGTAGCCAGAACTTAAGTTGCTGTAGATTTTTTTTTTACTAATGAAAATCTGTCGAAGGGCTTTGATCATCTTTTCCATTTCCTGCACCTAAGCGTCTCTGCTGAAGTCCCAATTTCAACATTTTGCTTCTTTTTGTGGATCTGGCTTTATCTCCTTTATCTCTGTTTTTCTGTGCTTCCATCCATTTTCCTCGTGTTCATTGTGTCTGTAATATTAGCTCCTCTAAATACCACCTTCCTGTGAAAATTGCATTGCTAGAATTGTATACCCTGTGCAGCAGTAAGTGACAAAATGTTGTGACTTTTCAAATCGAGGTGGATATTGTTTGCAGCAAAATTTCAAGGCAAAATCAGGAAGAAAATTTACAGTACAAAATAAGCACAGGTCAACTTCATATTCTAAGCTCTTTGCAGTTTTAACTCTCCTTGCGTGTTTTTAAGGCACGTAGTACCTTGACAGCTCAACTGTACTAGAGAGAGTCATCTGCAATATTTAAAACATTCTTCTTGGATCTTTTTGCACTCCTATAGACCTGGGTCGTGCTGACCTTTTGTTTGTAGAGGTCTAGGTTTATGTTCTTCTCAAGACCCACAGGACAAGAACTGGTTGTCTCCTTCTACTTAGTGATCTTATAAGCTTCAAGTCATTAACATGCCTAAAAGAATACAGACCTGGAGAAGCAGAGAAGCAAGGTATCTTGCCTGGGGCAGAAGGGAGGCAGGATGGGACTTGAGATTCATGTGAGAAAACCTGATAGTTTCCTTCATTGTCTGGTGCTAGTAGACACTGTTATGCTTGTTTTCATTTGTGTGAGTTTTATCTATTCTCATGACATTACACACAGATTTGTTTGTGTGTGTTTGAGTTGTTCTGCAGTGCGTGCTTCATATGATGATCAACGTTTCGCTGAGATGTAATTTAGTTCTGAAACTTGTGTTAGTGGTGGAGAAGCAGGTGCAGTAAAGTCTTAGATACACAACTTTAGCTGATGATTATCACTATGCTAAATAGGTTCTTCTGTCTGCAACAGCACAAACAGCAGGTATTAATTTTGATGATGAAACTTACTGAGTTTAAACAATTTTAAAACAGAAAGGCATTTCAGTAGCTCTCAGCTATATAACATCTGCATGCCCAACATTTGACTTGTAAATGTATCCTTCTATTATATATTCTGCTTATATATTACTGCTTAGCACTAGCTGCTTACACCAGGGCTAGTGAAGCTATGATAATTGAGACAGCGGGGCAAAGTAAAAGGTAGCATGGAAAGGACCTGAAATAGTCATTTATGCTTGTGTCTATGCACAGCTGTAGCTGTGCCATTCCTGGCTTTGACTGGCTGAAGATGCAGAAGGCTTTAGCCTACATGCAGCACAACTGATTCCTCATTGATTTGTTGCCTCCTCTCTTCCTTTTGAATGCCTTTTCTGATCTTTTCTTCATTCACAGGAAGAATCACAGAACAGCTCCACTGCATTTCTCTTTTGCCTGTTCTCTTTATTGCACTCCAGGGAAAAAAGGGAGGATGACTGCTTAGAGTTCCACTAGACTCTGTTATTTGGTATGGTGCAGGGGAAAGAGGGTGCTTCTGAAAGCTGTCTGCTCCAGGGAATGTAGTCCATAGCAAACTTGGATGCACATACGTAAGTGACAGCACTGTTGGCCACAGACATTGTGTTTTTATTGAGATTTAATGCTGTCGCCCATTTTTAAGTTATTAACATTAGTTCTTTTGCGCCTAGCCCTGCACATGACCAGTCATACCACAGCTCTTATCCCTGAGAGGCTTGCCAGGTTTAAGTGAGTCACTTCTGAACTGTTTCTTGTCAGTCCTTTCAGTTTGACTGATTTTGCCTTTTTTTTATGTCACTGTGACCATTAACAATACTGTTTCAGTTCCATGTGACATCAGGTGAAAAACTTCTCTTAACGATAACTGATGAAGAATACATATGAGATTAGAATTAGGGAAGATATGCTGATATCCTGGTACATGATAGGAGACTGTAACAGCCCTGGCAGTTACATCAGCCTAACATCAAAGCCCTTGTTTTTCTTACTGCTCTGCAGTTGAATATTAATATAAGTTTACTAGCTATTAAAAAAATAAACATTTCATGTTTTATTTTATTCTGTTCAGAAAAGATAGTAAATGTCTGTTATTTCCTCCTGATACACCATGTCCATTAGCTTACTAATATACAGTAAGATAATTGAATGAATCCTCTCTTTTCTTAACTAATAGTAAGCTTTCAATCCCAAGAGTCATTGTGGCTAATGCAGCATTCACAGTTTGTCTCGTCAGTCATTTCCCTACAGCCTTTAACCTGATTCCCACCTTGTTTGAGAAGATAAAAATTTGCTCTTGGGAACTTGAGGGGCAATTAATTGTTGTAAATGTCTCCAAACAACATTGAGCCTCTAAGGAAGATTAAACAAACAAACAAAGTCTACAGGGCTGTAATATGGAGAAGTACTGTCTTTTAGTTGCGCTGAAATGTGGCACTGGCAGTGTTAAGGACATTGAAAGAGAAGAAATCTTCCAAAAGGAAATGTTCAACTGCACTTTGAAATAGACCTCTTTCTCTCTCTTTAGTTGTCTTTAAAACGTCTATTTTGTATTAAAGCAAAAAAACACAGGTATGCCAATATTTGATTTAGTGAAGCTGGGGATATTGTTTTTGAGAAAAATTAAGATCTTGGCTGGTTTGCTGCTGGTTTAATCTGGCTGTTGTCAGTGACTATAATTCTTTTAAAAAAAAAAAAAAAAAAAAAAGGTGTGTTTTGTTGCAAAAGGTTACCCACTGGCTTTTGGATGGAAATGCTGTCTCTGGAGTCAGTGACCCTTTTATACTCTGCTGGTCTTGTTTGCAGTCTGCCATATCGAATACTTCCTAGGTCAGACAGGTCATTGCAGTGGTTCTGAATTCCTTTCTCGTCACTGTCTAAATTCCAGACTTTTTTTTTTTTTCTTTTCCTCCTTGCTGCCTGTCTGTTTCTATGAGTTTGTACTGTGCATCTGCTTTGGCAGAAAATGAACCATCTTCCCTCTTTTCCGGTAGTAACAGGAAAGGGGAAGATGACTCAGTCTGGGTGTTCAAGCTGCTGGGAGGCACTGCGGGAGCTTCATTGCTCCTCTTTGTCCCACAGTCAAGTAGAAGAGGTTGTTTCCTTCAGTATTTCAGAGGTTCTGAGTGATGCCTGGCCCTCCCCTGCATCTATGAAGTGCTGTTTCAGCCATCCTCACTGAAGTCCTCATCCTTGAGTACTCTCACATCCTTACCAAGCTCGACAGGTGCTCGTTTTTATTCATGCTGAAGACGTGGACAGTTATATTTACCATATGATGACTGTTTGTAGGATTCAACAAGGTTTTGAGAAAGGCTAAAGCTGAAAAAAACAGTCTTGTCAATAAATCTGCTGTCCAGGGCACTGAAGCTTGGTTGCCATCTCTGCCCTCTGCTTTGGCCTGGAGTTGTCCCACATATCTGACGCTCCTAAATTCCTGCAGGTTTTTCTCTCAGCTTTTTTATACACATTGCAGAGAGAGTCAACATCAAGTTTCAGATGTCAGGCTGGCTGAATCGTGTTTTTGAAGACGCTAGTGAGTATGAGAACCCATAATGACTAGGTTCTTGGTAAGATGTATTTAGTGACTACAATTAGGCAAAGGCCAGAAGCATCTTACCTATAAGCTGAAGCAAGTTATATCCTCTACCTTTTTCTCCCATGCAGTCTTGATAGAACAAAAATAATATTACGTAGGTTACTGGTATAGGAGAGTTGCCCATTAATGCTGACATAAATGGTATGTATACTTGAGGTGTGACCCAGACATAGGACTACATAGTCTTTCCTCAGGCTTTTGGCTGTATACCATCCCTTTCCTTTGTTGTTCTGTCTCCCTAACAGGAGCTAAAATACAGAAATAGGAGTAAAGCAAACTAAGGTGTAAGCAGGTTTGTTTTTACCGTTGAGTGGCTCTAGTCCTGAACTTAACAGTTGACTCCTATTAGAAAGTATCACTGAAATACGGGCAGTTAAGGGCCAAAATTGTATGTTGTTCTTGTTCTCCTTTTCCCCCTACAGGTCCTTTGACAACCTTTTTTGAAGCCTGTCATTGATGATACGACTAAAGACTTATCAAATCAATTGATGTTAACAAGTGTTCGCTTGTCATTTAAGCAAAATACTATTGACAGATTGATAAACGTCTCTCTGGAAAAAATATTCCATATTGACATCTGTTAACTCACATCCAGGGAATAATTAATATCGAACACACACAAAACTTTGTGGTTTTTTTTTCCCATTAGCTATTCTTTAGTCCAAATTCAAATTATTGTTTTATTAATATGGAATAGGCATTCTTATTCCTGTCACTTTGCTTCGCCTGTTTCCTTATGTCATCTCTCTGTCCACCTCAGTGATGGGAAAAGTATTGGCACTGATGTGTCTTGCCATGAAGTTGTGTGTGAAGCAGAGGTCTTGGGGCTTTTATTTTCCAGGCATCTGAGAGAATGAACAGAATTCTGAAAGAGGATATCATTAAATCATAATTTTGCAATTCACTTATTTTCCAGCTGTGCTTAGTGTGAAAGTAATACAGTTTATCCATCCTTATTATGTAAGACATTTTTATCACCAGTTTATCACAAGTTTTGGCTTGAGGGATTTTTAGTATTAGTTTTCTTAACATTGCAGTCCGTTATGTGGCAACAAAAGGGATAACATTATACTAAGAGGAAAGATTTGGGATATTCTTTTCTCAGATTTCAGAAATAAAAATAAGGTTGCCTTGTATAATTTATTTGGTCTTTATTTGGGGTGAATTAATTCAGAATTGGGTGAGCTAGTTCAGTTAAGACAGTTCAGAAAGTCTGCGAACATTCAGGCAGTTCAGAGTGTAGTAACTATATCAGTGTGTTACTGGACTGTTTGCTCTCACTCTGCAGCTTTAAACAAGCACCTGCTCCCAGTTTTAGGGGGAAAAGGCTCTTTTGAGTATGGTTTCTAACTAGGCTTGACTATATAGCTGAGGGTTTTGTCCTGGAAATTGTGCAAAGATCTGTCTTATTCAATGAGTCTGTGCCTAGTGTTTGACTGTTGGGTTACAAGCCTGAGCCAAAAAGGGGTTTTGGCAGATAAGCTGCTTCTGTTCCCAACCAATTATTCCCTTCCTGCTGCCCACTGAGGCATCGTTTCAAACAGTCTGGGAGAAAAGAGAGTGAAAGAAGAGGGAAATGTTGTCACATGGTGTTCCTGATCCAGGATTGGGCACTGAGACTTTATAATCACATCAAATAAAAATAAAAATAATGTCGGCAGCCAAGTTGTGAGTGCAGGCAGTTTGCACAGCTATTTAATGTGATCTGCAGAATGTCTGTTGCAGTATTAGTCATGCCTATCAGTCAAGGCTGTCAAGTCTGTCTTGACTAAGAGGAAGAGAACATCAAAGGCAACATCCAGAAACAAAGCACCAACTCGTTTGTTTTTCTTCTAGGGCTGCCTTTGCCCGTTGATGAGAATGATAATTATTGCTGTTAGTCCTGGAAGTTTTGTGTGGAGTGAGAGGAGGGTGCTTTGGAGAGTGGGAAGGGGAGTATTAAGCTTTAAAAGTCATAAATTAAAAATAGCGTGTAGAGATTTTAAAAATATAAAAATTAAAATGGCCACACGTGCTGTGATAGTGAGCCTTATCCTAGTTAGAGCGTAGGCTGGTTGTGAATAGTTTGTCATGCATTTTCTGCATTTAACTGACTAATTGTCAGTAGTAGATTTTTCAGTGTTACAATAATGCGAAACCATAAATCAGTGGGATCAGATAACCTCTATCACACATGCAGCCTATGTCAGTGTGTGTATAATGTTGAAGAAAAAAATGAAATGTAAATAGCATTCAGTTATGGACATATAATAGAGTGTTAGCACTGGATTTGTTTGAATTGTCAGATTGCATGTAATTTCAGGTAATGCAGAGGAACCCTATTCTTACATAGTCATTAGAAATCTTTTTGCTTTCTCATTCAAATATCATACAACCTTTACACACTTCATTACCCAGCTCTTCTTTACACAGCGTGAAAAGTCTTTATGCCTTGTGTGTTTTTCTGATTCACACAAGAGGGTGAAGCATCATATGCTGTTTTGAGTACTCTAAAAGCTGTAGCTGAAGAGTTATTGTAGTGAAAAATATCTGTGTGTTATAGTACACTGTTCTATGAGTGCTAACTGCTAGTCCAGTGTTCACACCTCTGCATAGCCCTTTATAGCTCCAGCTGGGTATCTGAAAATGGTGGCACTTGAATTTAGTGGATGCTTTTGAAAGTTCAGGCTTTGACTGCTCTGTTTTTCCCCCTCTGTGTGAACTCTGCGTTGTAATACTCATCTACCATAGACTACTCTCAACACTGATCAAAAATTATATAGTCCGTTAAAGAAATTAAGTGCTATGGAAATGATGAAAGTTACCACTGTTCCTTTACTGCTTATTACATAGCCCTATCCTACTGGCAGTTTTGTACTCAGCATTGTTTTTGTAGAACTGAAATATTAAATTTTAAAAAAGAAAGTAATGATCAATAAACCTGTTGGTTTTGTGTTTCAGTTTTGACATTTGGACAATGTCTAATCAATCATTGAAGTATACCACATAGTTTTTGGAAGCTGGATCTTACTACATCATCTTAATATTATCTCCTAATAGCATGTAGAGAGCCCCTTTTGCCTTGGGGGTGTGTGAACACGTAGGGAGAGACCATCCTTTTCTCTTATTTAAAATATACAAAAGACTCAAGGGTTGAAAGAGGAATCAGACACAAAAAGGTGAAGGAGACCTTCAGTTCACCTGGGTAATCTGCCCAGTGCTGCAGGTCAATGTCTGCCTTGGTAAGGCAAGAAGTAGTAAGGTTTAAATGCAGCAAAGAAATATAGGTTAGCTGTTCTGAAAAGTGTCCAGCAGAAAAGGTAGTTGAGTCCTACAGCAGTTCATTTTAGGAACTTATAAGCTATCCAGCACAGCAAGTTTTTAAAAACTAGCTAAACAAAAATTTATCCAGGGTATTTCAGGAAGAGTTGGTCCTGCCTTGGGGCCAATGAACGGACTGGAGGTTCCTTTTCCTCTTTCAGAGAACAGCCCTAAACCTAAAGCCGTGATTAGTAATTTTATATGGGCAATAATGCCTTGGCTTTCGAAGCTCTTCGAAGTTTAAGATTGCTATCATAGCATGACAGTTTGTAGAGGTAGAAAAGACCTGTTAGAGCACAGAAACATCTTGTAAAGCTGGGAGAAGTTGACAAAGGCATATTGTATTTTCTGCCTCAGAAATTTGTATAAATACTTTACCTTTAACCAAGGGTATCGGAGAAACTCATAGTTCCTTTATAGATACTGTAGGATTTTAGTTTATAGGAGTAATTTAGGAGTTTCCCCACATTTTTGTTAGCGCTGCATTGGTGAGAAAATATAGACTAATAGAACTTCAACAAGGATTTCTTCTAATGTGTCTTTGCAGTTTTGCAGGAATTAATGTGAAATGACTAGTCATCTTTTAGAGCACTTAAAGTATTGAAAAGGCATTCTTTCATTTCATTGAAGCATTTTTAGAGACTGATAGCATATTGCCAGTATTTATGAAAATGTGAGGACAATTATGCATTTAAAATACATAATTTAATTGTCTTGATTTATAATCAAGAGTAATGCATTTTTCAAGAGCATGTGTAATATTGAGTCCTAAGTAATTGATATGTAAATATACTTTAACATGAATCTGCCATTATTTATAGGCACAGACAAGTTGAATGCCTTTTGGCGTTTTAAAGTTGGCTATAATGAATCTTAAAAACTGGATATGAAAATAAACTTACTAAGCAAGAGGAAAACTTGCAGAGATTTTGTAATTGCCTCCTTTGTGGCGGAATAAGGAAAAATCACACGTTTCCTTAGAATGTAAATGCTGAAAAATTTGTGGCAGAACCACAATAAAAATTGAGCTGTTAGGTTTGGATGGAATTTGAAACGTTTGTGTGCCAATTACCCTCTCTGTAGTGGTATCCCTTCTAAAATAGGGACAAAAGAGCAGACATTTCCATTTCCTTGGAAGACAATGTGCCTCACCCTCTTGAGATGGCTGCTGTGTGGGCAAGGCTTGTTGCATTTTCCTGCTTGTTTGGAGGTACATTTGATTAATGATCAAAGTGATAAAGGATTTTTTTTATTGACTTCTTTGTTCATTAGTGCTTGGAACTGGAGAATCTGGACTTTTCTGAGGTATCCACTGATGAGCCAATATGGCTGAGCCTGCGGTGGGAAGTGTTTAAGAGAAGTACATGGTAATGGTTATGGGATAGTACATGTCTCTTGTAATGTCATAGCGTGGTATCACCGTCTCCAAACCAGGGCCTAAAATGAAGGACGACGGATATAGGCAGTAAATCTCCATCTTGAAAACCTTGCCAGCATCACCTCTAACTGCCAAATGCCTGATGTTGTATCCAGCGTGTGCCCTATAATGTGCAGTTATGTTTGTGTGTCTTAGTGTTGCCTAGTAAAAGGAAATGCCATGCATAATATATCAGAAAAGTGTTTAATCCTTTACCGTACTTTACAAATTGATTAAATTTTGAAAATTTATATGACTCATTTCACAATTAGTGAGGATAAAAAGGGAAGATATTTCAGGAATCTCAATTTGGTAATTCATCTTGGTGAGATGAGTAATTTATTATGAATCTATTTATAGATCATCTATCTAGCATACTTACAGGAGAATGAAAGAGAAATCATTTGATAATATAGGTAGGAAATAGTATATTAAAAGAAAAGTTGTAGGTGTCCTTAAACTCTTCTGTAGAGGAAATCGCATTTTAATACTCACTATTTTTAAGTGGTTTGACGTGTTATGGCTGTCTAGGACAGTGTTTGTTCTTTCCATCAAAATGAAGAAATTTAATCACCTTACCTCCATCTGTTCGTGATAGAAACAGGCCTAGATGATGAACTGTATATTTCAAGTAGATGCTTTTAGCCATTTTTACTGGGTAAGACACGCTTTTCTTCTGACAGTGAAATGAATATCAACTGGTTTTACTTATAATTTCAGCAGCACCCTTGATTGATGGAGCACAGGTAGATACAGCATAGGTTAGTTGAAGAATAAGACTCAATTTGGGGAAGAAAAACTGGTGAAACATGACAAAATTAATGAGCATTTTCCCATTATAAAATTATCTTTTAAAGACAGAAGAATAAGGGACCTGGTCTTGCTAAGATTTTTAGTGTAAAGATATGTCTATACTTTAAAAAAAAAAAAAAAAAAGCCGGAGGTGGAATTTGAAGCAGTTTTTTAAAATGAGCTTTTTGTCTCTAAGCTGAAAAAGTGCAGTGTCAGGTTCAGGGATGTGCTTGTTGGGGAAGAGGAGAGAATTGCATGAAAAAATACAGATGTTGCTGTGACACTTGTGCTCTGGTTTGCATCCTAATATAGGGAATAGATTATGATAGATGATCTTGTTCTAACCTATTATTATTAATCCCATACGCCATCTGAAATGACTGGCACAGTGATGTGATCAAGAATAATATGCAGGTCTGGCAAATACGTAGCTTTTAAATTCATTGGCATCTTTTTAAGAAAAAGATCTGTTAGAACGTCCACCCATTTCTATGGAAATGGCATTTTGAGGTGCAGGGTATCTCCTGATATTTTCTGTATTCCACTGTAGATGCCTCCCCCCCATTTCATTTTTTTTTTTTAGTGTTGAGGTAGGGAATGTATTTTTCTAGAGTATGTGAACTTTGTTTTTGGAGCAGGATACGCTCTGTCTTTCCAGTCAGAGGAATGTATTTAATTTATATTTGAATAAGAAAAATATTCCTTGGCCTGTGTTCATCCACTCATTTACATAGCTGAGCATAGGATGATGAAAAAGCTTTGGAAGAGACAAAAATTATTTGAATTATGGCTTAATGAAAGAGGGAAAAGCTATTTCTTTCCCTTGAATCTCTGTTTTGTTTCAGGTAGGACTGAATTATTTCACAACTTCATTATTCATGCTCCAATTCAAGAAGATATTCAAACCTGTTTCAAGTTTTAATATTTTATTATCTATTATTCTGAGTGGATGGGTAGAGCTGAAATAATGAACCTATTCACTTTTAAAGCTTGTCGTGTGCTTAAGTACTTAGCAAATCAAGTCCACATCTACCACAAATGAGTAGTTCTTATTCTTGTTGCTAGAGGTTTAGTTTCATCTTCTAATAGAAAAACTACCCTGTTATAGGAAGATGAAAATTAGTCCTATTTCTCAAAAGATGTTGTCTATGTTGTACCTTTCAATATTTTGTCATAGTAGGCAGTCTCTAAAATCCGGTGTTTTCTTCAGAGTAGTGTGAAAAGTGGAGAGCTTATCTCTTTTAGTGCTCATACTTTTGATAGCAATCTGCAGAAAACACGAGTTATTCCATCTCCCAGTGCCCAGTTCTTTTATGTATGTAGTCGGGGGGGGGGGGGAGGAATGGGAGGAATATTCCAAACAGACTCTGTGGGCATCTAACCACGGTTCCTTCAGTTGCACAGGACTTCAGCTGATTTAGATGGCTCCAATATTTGTGTTACCAGCTGTCAGTGGGGAATAGTGGTGCGTAGAGCCCGTATAAAGCAGCATGGGGGTGTAAAGGACGAGGTCTACAGAAATAACCACTTCAGTCAAAAGCTGGGCAAAACTTGGGGGCTGTCTCTGCGAATGTATTGGATTTTGTGATTGTCACACTGTTATCTTCATACACCAAACTTGAACTGTCCTTGAAAAAAACCACATTATTATGTGCTGTTTATATCAGGTTCAGTGAACACATCTCATTCGCTTGATCTTTCAGTGACTTTGGCTTGAATTAAATGTATAGCCCTGAGCTTAATTAACTTTTTGAATTTTCTAGGGTTCTAGCTAATACCTTTGGGGAGGGAAATAGTTTCCCTGTGGGGTTGGTTTGTTTGTTTGTTTTTTAAACTTTTCTCTCCATCTTAAAAATCCACATTTGTTTGTTTTGCGCTCCCAAACACTGTAGCAGATTCTGGCTTAACCGTGGTGAATAGAAAGGAAGAAATTTTTGCTCCCCCATATTTCTCCTCCTTTTGTAACAACTCGGAGGATGTTACTTCTCTGTCCCCTTTATTCAACAGAATCTAGCCTTCGTTTGCTATGTGGGTACCTTCTAAAGCACCAGAGGGGAAAGTAATCTTAAATAACTGTATTTAAGAAACGCATTCCCTCTCCATTATTAAAAAGACAATATGGATTCCTTTCTAAAATGTGGACAGAAGGTCTAGTGAAAACTGAAGTGAATAATTCAACCTTCTGCCGACATGGATTGATTCATTCCTGCAAATGTAAGCAAAATTAGATATTCTTTTTTTTTTAATTGGGTAAAGTGTGCTTACAAATTAGCTGGATAAGGTTATGTACCTCATTCTGGTGCTGATACTTCTCATTGAATTACAGGGGAGTTGCCTCTGGTGCTGAATGCCCAAGGAAGGGATTGCATATGGAAGAAGGCAGCAGATAGCCATGGGGGCTAGAAGCTACAAACTGGGCTACTGCTGTCTTTTGGCATAGGTTACAAAGCTGGGATCCTATATAGGCTCTGATTGTCAAGAGAAAAGTGGGTCCCAATTCCCAAGCATTTTCCTATGTCTCTATTGTAAAGCAGAACAGAAATAGTAAGCTATTTTTTTGCAATGGTAGTACATAAATGGTAACAGAAACTGTCACTTTAACTGAAGAGTTTTAATTGAAAATCTGAGATTTTTTTTAATGGAAACTGTTGATTTTTCTTTGGATTGGTGGAAGACCACACATTTCTTCAAAGGAAGAGGAATGACTTAATGAAAAAAGCTGAAAACTTAGGTTTTAATCAATTTTTTTTTTAATGGAAAAATGTTCAACCATTTTGAGCCAAATGGCTTTGAAAATTCCAGCTAAAAGAAAATAAGTGCCCGTGTGTGGCAAGACCGGTGGAAAATGTCTGACCAAATAGATTTTGCTGAAATTTCCAAAATTATTCAGAAGTTTTCAGCAGGAAAAAAAAGCAAAAACTTTTTAAGATTTTTGTCCAAGCAATTAGAGGAGTTGATCAAGAATAAGGTAGCCTTACTTGTTCCAAATTAGTATATAATTTGTTCTGTTTGGCGGAGTGGAGCAGGTATTGTACTATTTCAGATATTCCTAATGAATTTAAAAAAAAGTAGTTCACTGCTTCTAAAACACCATTTTCGCCTTGAATATTCTGCTATGGCTTAAAAATATCTTTTTCTATTCTTTTTCAGTTATAGACATATTTTACTCATCAAACAAGTAGGGGGAGAAGAGAGCTAGATTTTTTTTCTTAATTTTATACATGCAGTTTGCTACAGTGAAGTGTAAATGGCAATGCGCATGTGTGAGTATCTGCATATGCATATATGATTGCTGCTCTTACACAAGTTGTGTGCAGGTTTGCACAACCTTTTTTATATGCGGTGTGTTGGGTGTTGCTGTACTTTAGAAACCATTTCTAATTATTTAAGGGTAAGCCTGAGCAACCAAAAGAGCTTCAGAGCACCAGATGCGCATTCCCCACGAGCGGGGGGGAGAAGGAGCGCTCTGTCGCTGCTAGCAAGCTGCTCAATGCAGAGGAGCAGCCAGGTGTAGTTGTCAGGGCAGAGCATTGCCTTTCTCCAAGACCAAGAACCTCTGAAGTGCCTCAGTTTTATCATTGCAACAATCCTGCCACTAGTGCTATAAAATTGCATTTCTGAGTGGATGGCATTTGGGCTGACCATGTAAGCCAGCAGTCACTTCACCAGAAAAGGGAATGAAATCTCTGTTGTGCTAGCTCGGCCAGATTGAGCTGTATTTACAGACAGGCTCCAGCTGAGAAAGTCGTTAAGCAAAGTTAACGTAAAGCTCTGTCCTTTGACAGAGTAATGCCAACTTTGTGATTAAAGCAGAAGCCTTCATGTAAACTATGGATGGCTCTTGTGCATGGTAGATTTGTAATTAATAGTGATAATAGGGGAAAAGAGTAAAAGCATGTCATTAAGAAAATAGATTACATACATGCTTATGTGGTGTAGACAAGATTAAAACTTGAAAATGCTGAGGATCTCTTTTTTCTTAACTAAATCTTGATTAAGTCAACCTCCCAGAATACTGTTATAGGCCTGTAACTGGCAAAAAAGAAGAATCAATTATTGGGTAGAAATGAATGAATGTGCAGAGTCAATATTTTATAGTAGGTGGTGAAAGTTGAATGCCTGATGCCCAGCAAATCATTTGATTTAAAGGTTTGGGACTGCAATGCTTGACTTCTCGTTGAAGAAATATAAAAGAGCAAATTACTGTTTGCTGGAAAGTCACAGAAACCTTATCAGAATTGTTTAGTTCCTGCTGCTCCCTGGAGGTTTTCCTCTTCAACCATTGATTGAGTATGTGCTCTCTGAATTGTGAAGGATTTGCCTTTAATCAAAACTTCCATGGGGCCCTATACAGTTGTTTTGGGGTTTTTTGTGTGTATTACTTAGAAAGAATCTCAAATACATTTTTGTTTTCACTTAGTCATACAAACTATGGAAGTAACTGAACTGAAAAGATAAAATAAAAGCAGTTTAAGCAAAGATGGTGCCTACATTTCAGCAACATTCGCTGAACTCCCTTAATAATGCTAAAAGTCTGTTGAACTTCAGTAAGAAAAGCAGATGGGTTCAGCCTTCTCCCCTGCCAGTAGAACAGATTCCACCTTACTCACCACTGCAGTTTTAGGCTTTTTATCAAAGAACTTCCTTCCTCCGCTTGTAGTGTCAGTGGTCAGCTCTGTCATTCCCTTCTGTCAAGGAATCAGGTCTGTGGCAGTTTTAGTGTATCAAAGATAGTACTCCGTGGTTGCACCCTCCTTCTCTCCGTTTACATCCGCACTCATCTGACACCGCAGTGAAAAAGCTCAACAAGCTACACTGGCAGAAGACTAAACCTGTAGAAACAGAAACAGATTGGCTGCCTGAACTGGCTCATTACTAGGTGAGATGAGTAGTTCCTGGAGGACAGTGCTGGTCTAGATAAGCTCCAGTCCTTCACGCCTACTGTTGGTCCCTTGTTCACGCCAGACTCTTGCGTTCTTTCTTGCACTGCGTGATGCTTCCATCTTTGAGTGCTCCTATTGAATTCAGTGAAACTACCTTCTGGTCATATGTTGTTTGGCGTAATCTTTTCCAAAAGGAATCTGGTCCATTAAGGAAAATGAATCATTTGATATTGTTGGTAGGGGTGATAATTTATATATAAAAATCATTTAGTGTTAAGCTGCCCAGCAAAAAAAAAAAAAAAAAAAAAAAAATTATGTGGCCATTGCTGGCCTATGACTAGATTTGAGCTCTGATTAGAACAGGCTTCCTTTCTTCGTTTCATAAATAACAGGTAGTCTGTGTACTGGGACTGTTTTGACTCAGATCCAAGAAAAAAATGAATTTTGTGTGTGTGAATATATTTACATATTTAATATCCTAAAAAAAAATAGAATTAAGCATTAAATCTAGAGAGAGATTTTCTGCAGTTCACTCCGATTAGTGATCAAATGTGCTGTACTTTTCCACCCTTTGTTTGACACCTGACTTGATATTTCATTTATTTGTTAGTCTTGCTGAGTTCAATCAGTGTGTTTTACCACAGAGCACTCTGTAGTGCTCACAATCAAGAGCTAGTCACCAAACTTGCATTATTCATAGTTTACCTTTTAAAACCGAAGGAGCAACTTTGACACAAATTTGATTACAATAGAAACTAGTGCTAGTGGCATGCTGGTGTTGGTGCTGCTGTTCTGTATGGTGAGAGGTCTTCTCTTTGTATTAAGTTGAACAATACTAATACGAGATCATCCCAGCAAGCCAAGAAGAGCAACTCTGCTATTGAATTCTCAGGTGCAGCATCTTGGCATATAAATCAAACCTTGTCTAATTGTAGTGCCAACTTATTGGTCAAAATCTTAGCCCCGGTGTTGAATTTAATTACACAGTAGATAAAGAGCATGAAGTACTTTCATGTTATTTAGGAAATCGTGGTCATGACTACTAAATAGCTTGTGTTATTCCCTGAACTTGGTACAGGGCTAATTGTTTATCACTCACAAAGTCCCTCATTTTCCCACTTCTTACAGTCAGTGGTGCTGTAAGACCCCAAGAGAAGTCACAATACCACCCTCAATAGAGGAAGATAATGTTCATCAGAAATAAGGGGAACTCGGAATCGAGCTCAAAGTGCTGTGAAAGTGGGGGGGGGAGGTGTCCCTTCTTAAGGAAGAGAAGAAAAACTTCTTAGTGAAAATGATTGCATTATCTCAGTTCCTTCTCTGTTTTTGATGTACTTTTATCAGCTGATTTGCTCCAAAATAAAATGCCTGAAATGAATTACTGTAATATAAAAGAAAATACTGGTTTGGTCTGTTCTTTCCCCAGCTGCATTAGATGTACTAATGGAATTTTTTGGTTACTTTGGGGGACTGTATTTGCAGAAAGTGGGCAGTTGTTTTGGAAGTCAAATATTCCACTCCCTTTGAACACTGGGGAGGAGGGGATGGTTGGGGTTTTTTTAAAAGCATTTGTCAGGACAGAACAGCTCTAGAGGCTTTAAGTAAAGCGCTGATTGCCCTGTCAGTCAGGGTGCTGAGGAACTGGGAACTTCACAGACTGATGCTTGACAGAATAATTAGAAAACTGTCACTTGAAGTAACCACTCTGGTGTTCCCTAAAGAAATGTGCCCGTGCCAAATGTGTGCTGTCCAAATCTAGAGGTTAAATGTTCAGTAAGACAAAACATAGCATGTCACCAGAGAAAATTACTTCCAACATGCTGTGGAAGTGATGCTCCTCAAGCCCCTAAACAGTGACTACACTGTTTATTGAGCTTACCTGCTTTGATCTTGCTCGTGTATTCAAGAGCTTTTCAGCCCTGAACTAGGGGTTTTAACTTAGTAATGCACTGAGGCATTATCTAACATTTTAGATAACAGAGGGTCTTGAAGGGTTTGAGGCAAAAGCACTTAAAGATGTAACAATGTTTTCCAGTTCTGGAAAGGTTTTACAGCAATTCTCCAAGTGTTTTTGAGTACCTTTCACTGAAGTAAATGGAGGCAGGTAGTATCACATGCTTCTGTCTTAATCCTTAGGAAACCTGGATGTATTTTTCTGGTTTGGGTTGGTTTGGAGACTGCTCTGAGGAGTGCAGGACAGGGGCTGTGACATTTGTGTGCTTTGGTTTTCATTCATGTTAGTGCTACGGGTCTGCGTGGGGGCTGACATATCAAAGAAATCAGATTTGTTCTGGGAAAGGTTGCTCTTAGTTTGTCGGAATCAGTTTTGGAATCTCAAGCTGGAAAGATCCCAGGAAGGTCTCTCCAGGAAGGAGTTTTTATGGTAGAAAGCTGTATTCGTTCCTGGTAGTGGAGCTACTGGTCCCAGCTCTGCTCCTTTGGAGTTAGAAAAATCTGATCTCAAAGCAGTTTCTGCAGCTTGAATCTACGTACCTGTTGCTTCATAGTAGTGGGCCAGGAGCTGAGACGTGATCAAGTACAATGTTTGTTTTCAACTAAATAGTTCAATGTGAAGATGTCAGGTACAGTTTCTATATGGGACAGTTCTCCGGAATGAACATCATAAGTTTATCTTATGCCGACCAGACTTGCATAGTCATTGTGTTGAGGTTTGTCTGATTTGCAGCTTGGAGTTTATTTTAACGTATAATGGGCTTTTTCAGAATTAGTATTTTACCTAAACTGCTTATGGATTCTCTAAGTAGTGAATACAAAGGATAATTTGAGATTTGAATTGGAGGCATACATTTTCCTATTGACTTGAAATATTATGGGAACATGTGCTTTATTTTGTCACTCTGATGCTTAAGATCACGTCATATGTGAGAGTGGTTTCCTGATTGCTTGTTATCTGTAGGGCTGAATCTTGAGTCATGCAATTCTCTTGACAGAGGAAAAACTGCTTGAATAAGTTAGAAGGAATGAGTTATGGATGCTCAGGTTGCATTTCTCAACGCTTGCTCTGGACCTGCTGAGACTGTATTTGCAATGGATCTGTCAATCAGAAGTGGAAGTGTCTTTTCTTTGAACATTATAGATACTGAAGGTCAGTGCTTCTATGGATTTAACTGAGAATAATTTTCAAATTCCTTTTTTCAGAGTTATAGATGAAATTTCAAAACTGTCATAGGAAGAGAAAAGATTTATTTCCATGAGCAGTCAAGGTCTGATTCTCCTCTCAGTGAGATATTTCTGTTAGTTATAAATCTCCTGGTACTGGAGTGTTAGTGCTGTTTTGCATTAATCTAGCTAAAATCAGATTGGGTCCTTAATACCTGTTCAGTTCTTTCTAGTGCAGAGTGAACTAAACTGATTTTTTTTTTTTTCCAGGTAATGCACATATGCAGTTATGTACATGCAGGTATACAGAGTCTTAAGCAGCATTTACATAACCGTGTGCACTTTGAAGCCAAATATTGCTTGCTGGCATTGTGACAGTTTGGGAATGTGGGGTTTGTTTTCATAAACTGTAGATTCCTCTTTGGTTTTATTTTCCAAGTAGCATTTGTGACTGTAATTTTATAGTGCTTTTACAGCTTCAGTTTTCCAGAATGAAACAGACTGCGGCAGGGACAATAAAGTAGGGCCACCAAGAAGTTACTAAAACTGCCTCGCTGCCCTGGTGGAAGACTGGGGCTCCAGCCACCTTGCTAACACAGCAGGGTTCCTACGGTCACAACAGCTCTGTAGCAGCACTTCTTGGAAAATCTTAGCAGGAGGACAAGAGGAGGTGTCTCATACCTTTCAAGAACAACTGGAGTAATTTCGTTCAGATCAGAAAAACCGTCAGGAATAGATGAGACAGAGATGATCAGGTTCTTGAGACTTAGGATCAAAGGCAGGTGACTTGTTGAACGCAGGACTCCTCTCTTGCATGAGGTGGGATGCCAAGACAGAATTCTTCCTTTAGGAGTGTGTCTGGAAGGTCCAAATTCTACTAGAGTTGGAAATTCTTGAGATACTGTTCTTTCTGAGCAACTGACTGCCTGCGGAGTGAAGGGAAAAGGTTTCTCCATAGGTTGGATACAGTACAGTGAAGAACTGACTGTCCACTGGGTAAAGGTAGTTGGTGCAGCCACAGATATAACAGACATTTCAGTACAGTTTGTTTTGGGTTTTTTTTACCCAAACCACCCTTCAGATTTCAAAATAGTATGTAAGCTAACTTTTTACTGACACAACTTTTCACGTGCTGCATCAGTGACAGAATTGTTTCTATAGAAACTGATTTCCTGAAAAGACCAACATCGAAAAGCCGAAATCAAATAAATGGCATGAAATAAAATGTGATGGTGCAGATGCTGTATCTTTATGATTATTGTCACTCATGGGGGGAAATCCACATAGGACATTCATATCTCTGGCACCCATAAGAGATGTCACTCCAAGCTCACAGTAGTGAAACCTTTAGAGGTTCCCACACCATCTCCTATTAATTTTTTTTTCTCTTTTTTTCTATCACAGTTTTTCTGTACCAGTTTTCCATGCATGCTCTGTACACATTTTTATCATAACAGTTTCAAGTAAATTTCCCTTATCTTGCTGCTATTCTCCAGTCCGGAGTTTTTTAAGCTCTATTGTGCCTTTCCTACCCTGAGGTACAGTAAAAGTATTCACTCTTTTTTTTTTTTTCTTGTTAATATTTTTTCAAAGGAGGTGGTGAATTTTGATTGCATTTTGTAAATATGTGAATTGGGAAAACTTTTATTTCCTACCTTTTGAAATCATTCCTATGTAGGTTTTGACAAATTGGACCTGGCATAAATGCCTTCATTTTCTCCCTGTGTAAAACTTCTGTGTCTGAATAAATCAAAGAGATCATCAAAAATAGTGGAGGCAGGGGGTGAAAGGGTTATAGGGAAGTGTTAAAAAATTATACTCCCTGGGAAGAGGGACATGCTGAGTATTTTGAAGTGTATAAAAGGTGTAAACATGAGGGAGGGAGTATAGTTATTTAATCTTAGCAAAACTGGAACTAAACATTTTCGAAAAACAGAGCAGTGAATATCATCAAAAAAATTCTTAACAGGAAGAGTTATAGTGTAAGACTTTGATCCTGAAATTAGCTTGGTATGTGCCCTTCCTAATGCAGGCAAGGAGTCTGCCGAGTAGATTCTTCACTTACCCAGTCTGCATTTCTGTTCGCAAAATCCTGCCAAAAGGCGCTTAATATCTAAAATAAAATGGAAGCTCTGGAAAACTTCAAAAAGGAAGTAGGCTGAGAAAGGAAAGATATTTCATGGCCTCTCAAGAGAGTAGCTCAAACTCCTCATAGGTATTTTTTTGTTTTTTAATTAGTGATCCTATTGCATGCACAGAAGATGGCAGGTGGTAAGTGCTGTTTTTAGAGGCTGTGGCATAATTCCAGATTTGCATCTGGTAACAGGACCTGGCTTCAAATATGTTCTCTCATTAAGTCCAAACTTTTACAGGAATTACCTCTACAGTTCCTCCCTCTTCCTCTGCATCTTCATCCTTTACCATATAGGAACCGGTATTCCTAACGCCTGTTCATTCTTCCTTTACCGATTCTCCTTTCAGCCCCTGCACTCCAGTTTCCACTGGCACTTCCAAATACGGAGCTTTATTCACCGCCCTGGTAGGAAGTGGTGACCGAGTATATCTCCACAGTTCAACACCTTGCTGGTGGAGGCAACAAGTATTACTCTGAAAGATTAGTAAGGAAACGGGCATGGTGTCATTTAATGCCAAGATGTGTCTGGTGGGGGGGTTAACTGGTGTTCCAGATTTGGGTTGTGGATCTTATGTTGGTTTGTTTTCAGAGCTGTTAAAACTCCCCAGCTCTGCTTGAAATTGAGAACCAAATTTATTCAATACTTGGGGGCAAAAGTCAGTGTCAAAGGCTGAAGGGTCCCCAGATCAGGGTCCCAAAGTGGCGTCTAGAAGGTCACAGACCTTGTCAGTCTCTGAGGCAGAACCATGGCATGGACTTGCCCTTGCTGTTTTCCTTTGACTCGCTTTGGATATTACCTTTTTTAGAGTTAATATTTTGGAGTTAATCTCTTTGTTTGTAGCTTTTATTGCAGAAAGGAAGAGATAAATTTCTGTCTATGCTTATTAATTTTCTCTAATTTTTTCCCGGTCAACACACATCACATTTCTGCCTTATTTTAAAAGCAAGCTTTTTCAGTGCTGGAGTGAATTTTCTTATTGAATACATCCAATTGGCATTCTAATAGCTTCTCAATTTGTGCATGTTTGACAGCTAGCCCTGTTGCCTTCACAACTAATGCTAATTGAGTGTCAATATAAATCAGTATGATAATAGTCAGATATTATGTCTAGTCTTTTTCTAAATGTAATGTCAACATTCTTCTGAATCTGTTTTGATGTTTTCCTTAAAGAAAATGATTGAGAAATAATGAAATCTTGCTTTGTTTGTTATATCTTTTTCTTTTGAACGTCAGAGGATTCAAGTTGAGAACGCTTTGTAAAACAGGTCTTATTAGCCAGAGTATGACGATAAGAAAAGAATGTAAAACTTGATGTCCATTTGAAAGAATAAGAGAAAGGGAAAGAAAAAGGCAAAGAAAGGCTGCCCTTTAAATAATTGATGGGCTGCCTAGATCAGGTACAGTCTAAATTAGACACATTTGGATAATTGACCTTCTGAAGGATATAGATTAAATTTGATTGATGATGTCACTATTTGAATAAAGACTATTTTTTGCCATTTTTGCTGGTTTATTCTGTTGGCATCCAGAGACAATTAAGCAAGTACTTTACCGTGTATCATGACTTTCCAAAAGACTAATAAATGGTTTGGAGGAAAGGTAATTTTTACATGCTGTACCACTTTGGTGTACAAAATTACATCCAGGTGAACATTGAGTTTAATGGGCCCTTGGAAGGGATTTGTTGTAATTGTTTATGTTGGAGTACGGAGTAGAAACCTGGGCTGAAATCAAGGTCTCTTACTCAGCATCCTACAGTAGAGCTCCTCCTTTCCTTAAGCAGTTTAATCTAAACAGGTTAAGCATGAAAAGAAAAAGGTCTCTGGAGGTGACAAGACTTTCCCAAGGTTACCCGGCAGTCAGTGGCAGAGCCTGTGTTAGAAACCAGATTGTGTGGCCTTGAGTTGTGTAATGTCACATCCTTAGTGTGGTCTCCTGCTGCAGATGTCACTGGTGCTGAGTTGGGGGGAGAGTGCATGTGCGTATATTTATATAGGTATCAAAGATCAATGATATATTCAGTAGAAGTGTGGAGTACTGGTAGTTCCTCCATGTTGTTGTTTTTCCTGCAGCAGAAAGAAACTAATAAAAACTGTTCTCATTAAGATTTTTTTCCTGCTGACATGCTGGCTGAAGAAGGTTTGATATCAGCATTTTGTCAGGAAATTTACTGAAATGACAAGAAAGGAGATGTTATTTATTAGCGTCCAAAACAAATAAATGCAAATAAACACAAATAAATGCTATTGTTTTATAAAGCTGAGGAGAATCCCTGTAAAACGAAGTCACTTTCATTTCATCTCATCTGTCTGCTTTGTTGAAATAGTGGCCTATGAAGAGAAAAAGGTTACTTTTTGAGATTTAATGCCCGAAAATTTACAGGCCTGATGCTTAAGCAGTAATAAGTGAAGCATTAAGGCATTTCTTGGGGATTAATGACTGGCTGGGAGGAGTTGATGGCTTGAAGAATAGCTGAGGACCATTAACCTCCACTGGTCATTAATCTTCAAAGGCTGCCTTGAATACTGAGGTCATTATTGCTATTAGAAAATAAATATTTGAGGAGGGGGCGAGAGGAAGGATCATACAAATTTCTAAAACACATGGTTTGAAAGGTTTAGTAGCTACCCTGTCCTATCGTATGTCGTGCTAGGTGAACAGTCGCTAATATTATTAATCTACAGGATTAATAATAGTTTTAAATTTCCACTGCTCAGGTTGCTTTTATTTTATTCATTAATTCAGGCTGTAAAGTCCATTAACATCAGGATAAAAACAGTTTTAGAAATGTGAATGTAAGGTGTGTACAGCTGTGTGGTTAGAGAACAGGCCATGTAACGGTGCTTCTAACATTGTTTTCATGTTTAAATGAGATATCGTGGCTGCCATTAAACATCCTTTGTTCTGCAGCCCCATTCCCTGTTTAGGCACGTGGTAGGTACATGCTTGTGTCTCCTTTCCCTGTCAAGAGACATACCTTTCCTTGTCTTCGGTGTTCAGCAGTGGTGTTCTCTACAATTCTTTGCAGAATAGCATGGTGTAGCATTTTATTTCCTGCTAGTCAGATTTGCTTTGTGTATGAAAAGGTCTAGAAGTGGCCTTCTGTGCGTCTCAAATACAAGTGAAAATCAGGCTGGTAATACTGCTGCTGTTCGCAATTTCTGGCCTTCAGCTGCAAGACAGAGAACGGTGTCACCTGGAATAGTGGATGCACAGCGTTAACTGGAACCAGGTGTTTCTAGCAACCTCCAAAAGGCACTGCTTTTATGTGCTGTTTGTACAGCGTTTACCGCATGAGGAGTATTTTGCATCTTTACCACGCTTTGTGCTATTAAAGGGGTAATGTCAGATGAAAATCAGCTCGTCTTTGTTAGGGTTACAACGCCTAGGGTTACAAAACTGAGCAACTTCATGAACAAAACATTTGGGGTTTTTTCTTCATTTTTTTGCTCCATTCAGCATAGCTTTCTATATATGCTTAGTTTATTTTCTAGGTTGAACTCCCCTGCTCTCATCTCATGTCCTACCATCACAATGAGCTGTCAAGGAAGCAGCTGATGGATATACTGATTATCCATCATCTGGGGTTTGTGTCTATAGGTTGCTGCTGCTTTTAGTGTTCATTAGGATGATGTTATGTCACTCTCTTACTCTCAGTACCTTAAATTACTCTTAACTTCGTAACTCCTACATTTTGCAAAGATGATCACTGAAAATGTATGTTCCTTTGTAGTAGGTGTCACCTATGGGACAATGTCTCCAGCCTTCTAAGACTATTGAAGGCCAGCAGAAGAATTTGAAGGGATGTCTTTTGCTATTAGGCATAGTTATGCTGCTGAAAAGTGGGTTAGCGTTTGCTCACATCCAGCCCTCATTTAAGTCAAGGAAGATTCTCTATGGATTCTGGGAAGCTCCAGACAAGGTTTTGGAGTGGCACGTAGAAGCTACATGGCTCATTTTCTCCTTGTCTCAGCCCAGGAAGCACCTGCTATGTGCTCCAGTCAATAGGTATTCACCCACTAGGAATGTTTAGGGAAAGTAAGGCAGGATGCTCAAGCCATGTAGCAAAAAGGATCATTGAGGTATAACCTTTAGGGCGTTGCCTTTATATTTTGCAGAAGCTTGTACTTACGTAACTTAGCGTCTGCCTTTCTAGAGCATACAGACACAAATACTTGGGAATGTTAGGAGTTTTTTTAACTTTACATTATTCATAATACTCACTTTAGAAGCTGAAATTAAAGCTTCTTTCCCTCTGATTTTGCCCTTTTTCTATTTGGCAAACACTGATTTCTTCTCCACCCTCTGTGTTTCTAATGAACCCTGAAATTACTGTAGCCTCTTCCGTTTCCTTCTTGATGCACTGTCAGCGTCGGTATTGCAGAAGATGCCCTAGTTGTTTCTGTTTCTATGATTTTGAATGTATATCCAGGGAAACGCTAGCTTTGATTTACTTTACTTGCTTGAGAATCTCTTTCAGTTATTGTTTTTGTTATTAAGGTACGTATTCTTTTTGCATCATGTCAAGTATCTGCCATTCTAGTTCAGTGTTTTTTAACTCAGTTTCCTTGTGTACCTGCAGTACTTTAATGAGACAAATTTGTTTCAAAAACTGTGGGTCAACTGTTCACCCGGTACAGCCTTACCAAAATGAATGCAGGTGAGCAGGCTTGCACCTGCTGGTTCTACACCCATAACTAGTTATGCAGGGGAAAGCCAAGTAAAAGCTACCCTTTTACTCTAGGGTAAAACCGAATTTATATCTGTAATATGTTCAATATGTTAAGGTACATGGAGGTTATAGAAAAACCAAATCTGTATGTGCTCCTTCAGACAGATTTGAACATAAGGAAAGACCTTTAAGATCATCTAGTCTGCTGCCTGCAAACTCTTGACTAAAAATTCCTGCCTTGAGTTCAAAGTCCTGTGATTGAATTAGCATGTGTCTTTTTTTAGAAGAAATTCTCAGTCTGGGTATATGTACTTCATAAGTTTAGGCAGATACCACACATACACCTGTAAGCTTTTCTGTAGTTAATCTATTTTTATGCTTACACATTTGAACTTTCAGAGTTTGTGCTTCCAATTGTAGTATGTTGTTACCTTCTAAAGTATTAGATATTTTCGGTCAAAAGTTATTCTGTAATCTTCCATTCAGTAGTGTAATAGATTGAGTTTCTTAAGTCAAGTGAATTTTTGAGATTCTGAGTAACTCTTCTGGTTGCTTTCTCCAACTCCATTTTCTTGCCAAAAATCTGAGAATGTGAGAATTAAACTCAACTCTAAGAGGAGAAATGACTGAGACAGCCATTGCTTTGTAGTCCTTGTATTTTGCACAGGAAGAAATACTCAAAACAAGACAGTTATGTAGATAGCAACAGTCAAATTAAGTTAAAGACTTCCTTAACAGCTGTGCATAATACCAAGTTTGAAAGTGTGACAAAGATCCTGGAAGTCCTCTTTCTGGTTCAGTTTGTAAAATCTGCCTTTTCCTACTAAAATATTTTAAATGGAAGACTTCACCACAAGTGAAAGATGAATTAATCAATTTAAGCCTAAGGCAAGACAAGGTATATGTCAAGTTACAAGTTTTTGGTGAAAAGCTGTCTGCTGCTGTGGTTGATGTGTGCAAGTTGCATAGCAAGCTATGCAATGAAATTGAAAATTTAGGAATAAATACGTGTCTGGTGTTGAAAAGTGAATGAAACAGACTTGTACTGTCACTGAGTGCTCCCAGAAAAGACTTTTTCTCGTAGAAATGAAAAATTAATGAGAAACAGGCGACAACTTCAGCATCACGTTATACTGAAGGAAACTGCTACCTGTAGCTTTTTTATAATTGGAAAACCAAACGAGCTATCCAGAAATCAATAAAATGGTTCTTGTTTCTTTGAGGGTTTGTATGTGAGTCTTAACATTTGCAGTTGTGTGCAGCGTTCAACTGTGTCCATGCATATTTTTTGACATATGGATGGACCAGCATGCTTTTAGAAGAATGCTTACAAGTGCATGCCATACAAGTGAAGGCCTGAAAATAACCAGTAAGTGAACTGAGAATCCAAACATCCTGGTGGCATCTGTATTCAGCAATATATAAGCTGAACTGTTGCAGAATTCTGTTTTTTGAAAGAGTTTATCCTACCCATGCTACAACCACTGGTTGTAGCTAAATGTAGATCCTGACCAAGGCTGTTGTCTGATTTTGTGAGTTGACAATAAGTAGGTTCTTTGTTGTTCGGCTGTAAAATATTTGAAAGAATTTCGGTGCCTTCTTCATGTGAACTGTTATTAGCTGGGAGGATTCACAGCTCTGCCATTAGATGGGTTTATGGAATTCATTTGTCAAATAATAAATGTGGGGCATAAAGGAGGGTTGCAATTCCACAGTGTTGGGTATGGTAGAAGAGTTCGGACAGATACAAGCAGGACTTGCAAGGGTTTGCTGGGGTTTGATTTCAAAGCCTGAAGAGTAAAAAATTATTTCAAAAGTAGCTTTGTAACTCATGCATGAATTTTATACGAAAGGGAAAGCAGCAAGCTCTCAGTGTAGAACTACTTCAACATTTTCTGCCAGTTCCAGTGTTTTCTAAAGTCATCATCACAGCTGCAGCCATAAGAGGAAATCAGTGATACTGGATTTGCTGAGGTCGTGGTAAGCAAAGCCTAGCAGGTAATAATAGAGGCAGGCTATGATGGTGATAAAGCGGACTACCGTTGTTTTGCAGGAAGGGAAATTTTATAGGAACTTGAAGTCCAGGCCAGAAAATAACTGAGATGATGACATTGAATGAGTGCTTATTGTAAATAAATGCAAAAAACAATGGCCAGTTTGAGGCCTAACTGTTTAGACTTAAGAATCCAAACATCCTGGTGACAGTCGATGTCACGCCCTTGGTCTTGTCTTGACAATTTGCGCTAAAGGATGATGTTGAACAAGCCTCCTTTGAAACACAAATACGGTGAGCTTTCTGTACCCCAAGGAGCCTGTCCTTCAAGGAAAAGAATACAGAATCAGTAAACACAGGACACGAGCAAAAGCATTACCACTTTGGATCAGAAATGTCATCTCTGCTAATCGTTGTATCTCTGACAGTAACCTTTAACAGATGGCCACTTAAAAGAGAAGGGTTAAAGAAACCCTGTAAGAATCAGTTACGAACCAAAAATAAAAAATCTTATTCAGATTTCCTGAAATATTTTTTTTTTAATTTACTAAAACTTTGTATTGACTTTTCAACGATAAAATCCATATGCTTGGAGTGGTTAAATGTATTTGTAAAGATCGATCGGAGAATATAATTTCAATGTCAGTGACCTCTTGAATTGTTTTATATATTCTCTGTACTTCTGATAGTGGTGACTATAAAAGAATGTTCTCTTTATGTGAACAAGTAAATATATTCATTGTGTAAGGATTAATGAAATACAAGTATAGCTATGTTGATTGCTCTGTGAAGTACCACACCTGTTTACATTTGAATCCATTGCAAAACAGTTCTGCATGAGATTTTTCCTAATCTCTGCTTCGTTGAATATTTGAAAACATCTAAAAATAAAGAATTTTGACCATGTATGTAGGTGCTTTGTTATCCAAACTTGATTATTTGGTCTTCGAGCAGGTGTTGGTTTTTTTGACAGGATGAATAAAACACTACCATGTACGATAATCTTACTGCTCTACTTGAGCAGAATAATACATTCACACATGAAAGAGTGCAGGAACTGGTAAATTGGATCATTTCAATATTGCTGTATTATTGTTCTTTCTGATTTTTGTTGACTCTAGCCAGTTAATTTGCTTTCTTTGGACCACTGGCTGTATGACTTCTCACCTTTCTAGAGAACTTGTGCATATTTTAAATGAAACCCTGAGACATGCACTGCTAGATATCTCCCAAAATGAACACTGACCCTTTCGTTCCACATTTTGCATTCTGAATCCGACCTGTCTTGCTCTTAATCCATGGCAATGCTTTTTCTTCCACATCAAGTTACTACTTTGATAATCTCTTGCAGGAGAACCTTTACAAATGCTTGTGTGATTTAATTACAATGCATGAGTAGCCATAACTTGCTGACACAGTTCATTCTTTCTTTAATTCTGAATTCCAAAGCCTCTTGATAGATTGTTAATCAAATATTGGGTTTGTCGTCCGGCTAGTTGAAAAATCAAGAAATGGTGACTGTAATGTATTTGGGTATTTATGAGAGAAATGTACCGGTGGTTTCAACAAGGACTCATCACACTTTTCCAGTGCTTCCCATTTCTCATTTGTATCAATTTTGTCTGCAGCAATGTGTTGCCTGGAGTTGCGATTGGTTATCTTCGCATTTCTGAGGTAGCTTCGATCATGTGCTCATAGAGGATTTTGTGAACAATCTATCTAATTCCATATGATCAGAATAATCCCAAATGAAAGGAGTGATACAGTAATCACTGTACCATTTACCTTGGCTTTAATTGGTTGAATTTTTTTTAAAGTATGTGGTGTTCTTTATGCAGTTTCAATAGTGTTTCACTCTTGGTTTTGGAACAAAGAAGAGAGTTTGTAACTCTGAAAAGGAGAATGTTTCTTCATTGATATGAACAGCAATTTTCACTCTGTTTCAGGCATTTATGGTGAGAAGGAATTATAGGCAGTGGAACAGATTTAAAAGCAAAGAATTTTTTTTTTGGACTCAATGAAAGTCCTTAGAGACTTAGATATGCTTCTAATTTGGATCAAAATTGGAACTGTTCAGAAGTTTGTAGAGCAAAGAGATTTTCTTGATACTTTACTTTTCATACTTCTTAAATTTTTCATCCAGGTTGTGTTTAATTCTGAAGAGAATCAGCATTCCAGCAAACACCAGGGAACAGCCTGTTGGTTTTTCTGTTAGGTACGATATAGGACTTTTTGGGTGTCTTGAAACAAAGTTTTGAAACACTGCCCAGTCATTTGTGGAAAGAATTAAATTCATAGGCTCAAGTCGAGGGACTAATTCAAAAGAGTTTGCCAGTCTGCAACTGGCAGAGGATTATAAATGAGTATATCTGTCAGCTGCAGACACTGAAGACAAACGACAAAGTGAAACTTTGATAATGGATGTATTATTATCTGTTGTTATTCAAGAATCATTCAGTCGACTTCATGGATTATAAAGTTAAATTGTTTCCCCTCCTTTCCCACTCCTCTTTCCGTCACACCACCGAAAACTGGTTTGCAATACTATACATGCATTACAGGTATCTAAACAAAGTCGTTGATTTTTAAGCACCTGTATCAGACTTCTGGAGCAATCCTGTATTAAGTCTGTAAGAAATTGCTGTTTTGTTAGTTCAAGGGTTAACTATAATGAAAAAAAGCACTTAGAAAGAAGTGGCATCATGCTATTCTAGACTAGGTCTTGGCACACCTTTTGTGTCCTTAATTGTTTGTGTTGTAGTTTTTTGTTTGTTTATTTTACCAGCAGAAGTTATTTGTCTGTCAAAGATGTCACTTGTGCAATATGCCTGCATATTACTTTTATTCTATTGGAATGTAATGAGCTTGTAAAGATCTTGTAAATTTACTTTTCTCATTTAAGTGGAGAAAAAAGCATACAAATGCTGCCATTATATTCAAAACCGTATTCAAGCAACAGATTACATTTCTGGTCTATTTTGGATTAATATAACATTCCTACAAAGAATTTAATCTTTTAACGTAAGCAACATACTTTGCTCTGTCTTTGTATTGACTCCTAATTGTTGCATTTCAGAAGATGAAAATAACATTTTACAGGAAGTGTAATCATACAGTCTTTCAGATCTAAACATCTGTTGATATGGAAAGCAAACTATTCTTGCAAATTATTAAGCCTGTGAAATTAAATAAGCTCTAATGAATATTTTTTTTATAGCTGAAACTCAGCCTTTATGTTTTCAAAATAAGACAGGATTTCAAGCAGTTAATTCCAATGACAACTTTTCACAGCTTAAGAATTACCTTATTTTTACAGAATTAGTCTTAACCCATGGCCTTTAACATTTTACCCACTCATGCAGGCATTTTTCAATTAATAAGAGGGCTGGCATCTTAGCAATGAATATAGATAGGGAAGCCTGCAATTAATAGATAACCTGAAACAATAGTTTTAATAGCCCATGATTGAGCTTATTTAATATGTAAGGAGATTTTCTCACTTAAAACAAAGAATAAGAGAATGTGTGCGAGATTACCAGCATGCATCAAGGGTATGCCATTGTCTGGACTGAAAAGAGCCGCGCATCTGTAGATAGTTGATAATTCAGATAATTATTCATTTATGTGTAAGTGACTGTTTCATAATGAGAGGGGTACAAGTTTGGGTTTTATTTTGTCTGAATTAGATAGGGAAATGATTAATTACAGAGCTGTATTTCATGTCAAGTTGTGAATAAATATGTTTAGCATTCGTATGGTTGTTTACAAACAGGAAACCCACACCGCTTGCCAACAGTTTGATTAAAAAAAAAAAAAAATCATTCAATTCATCACTAATTCTCTGTAGGAAAGATCTTTACGTTTGTGTAGTTTGGCATATTGTAATTAAATTCTTTTAAAACGTTTTAATTAGGCAGAAGTAAACCAGAGTCCTTTCGTTTGCTTTTTGTAAACACTCGAAGATGTCACGGAGGTGAGAGCTGTTGAGAGTGCTGCAGGGTATCTTGGCTTTTGAAAAGTACTCAGCTTGAGTTTTTTAGTATGTGTCCACACTTAATTGGTAGATGGCTTTATCAAATCAAATAATAAATTCAAGAAACCATTCTTCAGTTGAAGTTCTTCAGCTATGTGTTGGTGCCCTAAAGACCAAATGTGGCAGAGTACTTTGGACTGACATCTTACAGAAATGTGAGTATTTGTGGTGTTTTCCACCCAAAAAAGAAGGGCCTCCTGAACAGGGACTCATTGCAAAGGTGTTCAGTTTGTCCATCATCTTTTTTGCAAGCACCACTGAGAACCATTGAGTTCCCATCCCTTTCAAAGGACGTGGGTAAGGTCTTCTGAGCATACCTCCATGTGTCATCTGCTTGCTTCCCAGAGCTATAACCTGTCTCTATGCAGGGCCAGCACTGGTGAGAACATAGCCACGCGTCGCTGTGGTGGGTGGCTGCAAGTGCATGCGTTTGGTTAAAGTGCTTTCCTGTGGAGGTGAATTGTAGCACTAAAACGGCAACTACAGTGAATTAAAAGGCAATAGCTTGAAGCGCATGTGGATTTGCTTTCAGGACCAGTATATTAGGTCCCAGTGGAACTACTGTCATTTTGCAGCTGCTGGATTAGGTTAATTGCTGTTACAGTACAGTGTCATTACTGTTGTTGTTACTGGTAGTATTTCTCCTTTTGTATTGGCTCTTGATGGACCAGGACTTCATTGTGCCAGACAGTATATCAACGCAGCATAAAAACCAAGTCTCTAATTCAAAGAGCTGGCAGTCCTAGGATATGACTTTGCATTACAGCTAAGTCATGTTAGGTGAAAAGGCAAAGTCTTGCTCCTCTCTCCTTCCATTCATGCTTTAATTGAATTAAAGCCGTTACAGAAACCTGTGCCCTGAGGTTCCAGTAGGGTCCAAGATGGAAAATGGAGATGGAGATCTACAATCACAGTGGTTTCAGATTGCCAAGTGTCTTACCTTTGTCAGCCCGTGAGGTTTTTGGAAGGTTGTAGGTGTCATGACTGAAAGGTGTCAGTGGAGTGGCAGGGGGAATCTTGATGGAAAGCTTCTTTCAGACATGAGAAAGTGCATTAAGATGACTGTTTAAGTTTAGCTGGTGGCTGCCATCAACTGGCAGGACAGAATCTAGGCAGGAACCTACCCTGTTGATGCTTTAAAAGAGATGGTGGGAGTGAGATTATGGTGGGCCATTAAGGGCCTTGAAAGTGAAGGCAAGGCTTTCCTGATTAATCAGCACTACTATGGCAGACTGTGGCTCAGTGTGAAACACCCACTTGGAAACGTTTTTATGTAATCTCCTTTCAAATTCTATTTAGCTATCAGTGTGCTTAAGTACTTAAAAAGTAATTAACAAAAACTACATGCAATACAGGCATTACACTGTTTCTGCCTGCATTAATTTCCTTGCTTATAACCATTTGTATTGTTTTCTCTTGAAATATAGACTTCGACTTCACTTTAACTTTTACAGCTTAGCCCAGATCATGATTGGTTCTCGGTACTGTGTGTATCGGAGAACAAGATGTGTTTCTCGGGTGATGACAATGGGAATTTTTCCTTTCTGTGGATCATCCAGCAGTGAAATAAAAAAAAAAGTCACCACAAAAAGATATAAACCTGTAATTTCACTTTTATGCTACCAAATGTAGAGTGAGTAATCTGCTTTGGATGTCCTTGCTTATCTGATTTTTATCTGTTTGCTTAGCATTAAATATTACGATTGAGTTTCGCGCTATAGTAAGGTTCTGAAATACTTTTTGTTTGGGAGTTGTCTCTTTATTTGTATCTTTGGATTCCTACACCAAGGAACTACTGTTAAGTTGCCAATATAATACAGTATTGATCACTGCAGAAAATCTGAATTTAGAAAAAGTCTGCTACTGAAGCCAAGTGACAGCTTTTGGCTGTGTGATAGATGGTTGGTTTCATAACTGAATATCTGCTGCCTATTTGTTTGTTTTCATCATGCTTAGTTTCAAGTGTTATGACTGCATACGTTTGAGGCTCATTCTGACATTTTTTGCAATTTAATGTGGGAGTTTTAAATCCTCATAAGATTTTTCTAATTCTCATTGAAGTTAACAGGTATCTAGGAGAGCCATTTTTTGAGAGATATTTTCCTTGACCATACTGCAAAATCACTTGTGAAGCAAGGGAACATGGTTAGCAGAGACACCTACAATTCCATGTGGTGTTCTGTACAGAACTGGGTTGAGATATAAGAAGCAGGCTGTGATTTACATGTGTCTGCCGTTAATTTTAATGTGTATGACTCCCAATGGCTGCCTTGAGCATCTCAACCTTGATTAATCTCAAGTTAAGTTCCTTTATGCTGGCTTATCTGTGATTGTTTTATGCTCACTCCATCTGTTTCTTAATATAGCTCTATAACTTCTTTCACAGTTCAGATTTGCTGATTATATCACTTTGGGGTTGTGGTTAAAACATTAAGCTCTTTTTTTATTACAAGATGCTTCGATAAATTTGTGAAAAGTGGCTGGTAGATCATTATCGAATAATTATTTCTCTGAAGGTGATTGCCTTTTTTTAATGCAGAAAATAGGTGAAAAAAGTTTACCGTAAATGAAGATGATAGGTTAAATTATTAGGAGGAGTAAAGTGACATCACTGATTTGTACTTGTCAAAGAGTCAGGCCAGTCTTTTTCCCCCTTGTTATAAGGAAAAAATGTTAAGTTGCATTTTATGATTTTGCAAGTAGCAAGACAATCCAAAAAGTATGTAAACCACTTTGTCAACTCCTGAGTCATCCCGTTTTGCAATAATACAGTTCTTAGCTTAGCATCCTATTTGTGAGGATGTTATTACTGGTCATTAATTTTTAAACTGTCACTTTTTTTTAGTTTAAATTACTTTATATAAACCTTGCGGAAGATAAAGATCATTATCCATCTTTCAGCAGTCCTGTTCTGAGCTGAATGTCTTTAATATATAATGCCAGAGCGGCCAGTCTTCAGAAGAGACATTTCTGGAACAAAAGTTCTCACTAACGTTTAGGTGGTAGCAAGTCCTGATGGTCACCTACTGCTGGTGCAGACTGGGAAAGAGTCTGAGCTGGTGGGTAGTAATCTGCCCCACATCTCCTTCTGCTGGTCAGGAAATGTTGTAGGCTGAGTTTAGCAAGGTGGGAGGAAAATGTCCTAATTCTACTTATGCTGTCTTCCATCTAGGGCTTGGTACGTCCCAGGGAACTAGCTCTTCTCCCTCTGGTTGAGCACCGGTTGCTTAATGAGTAGGCTTAATGAAGCAAGAGGAAGAGGACATACATAAGCTATTCTTAAACTTGTTCCCCATGTGAGCAAAGTCATAGGTATGAATTTCAGTTCCCATCTTCTGATTGGACTCCTATTCTTGAAAGGATAGGAAAGGGCAAGGAATTAATTGTATTAAAATTAAAAGAGAAGTAGTCAAAATCACCCATTCTGATCACTTGTCCGGTGCCACATACCTGAATGATATTGAGTGGTAACTGCTGAGATTAGACAGTATTGTAATCATTGAAACTGATAAAGGAACGTGTGACTCAAGCATTAACTATTTTGTGATTTAATTTGGACAGGGGAGTGCATAGGTGTAATAAAGAAATTATGCATATATGTTTTGTTTTAATGGAAGAATGTAACTGCATTGAGTAAGATTTGGATCTGTCTTGATCTGATCTTTTTTCTCCAGTAGTAGCCAAAAGCAGGTTCCTAGAGAAAAACACAAGAAGAGGACAGGTGTGTGAGGGTACTTTCCTGATATATTCCCCCACTTTCTAGTGATCTTTGATATCCTTGTATTTACGAGTCTTTGGTGGCTTTCCTTCCATGAATTTATTACTGTATATTGTCAACTCATGTAAGTTTTTGACATAAACAATATCCTGTGGCAATGAGTTTCACACAATAACTATTTAAAAATAACAGTACAAGGTCCCCTTTAGTATTTTCACCATCTCTGGCATTACAAGAACTAAGGACTGAGAAATAAAATTACCTGGAGGCAGGTACAAAATGGTTGCACCCTGTTCCTTTTGTCTCTTGCTACTTGTGGTCTTTGCTGTATATCCTCCTTCAGCTTTCCTTTTCTAAGATGGGAAGTCCTAGTTTATTTAGTCTTTCTGTATACAAAGCTTGTTCAGTATCTTTGTCACTCTTCTTCATACCTTTCTCAGTTTTACTATTTCTATTTTGATTTACTTACATGTTAATAGTTAGCTGATTTTTATGTGGTAGTAATTCGGAACCTAATGAGCACAGTAATTCACGTTTTTGATGACTACAATGTTACCATAAAAGAACAGGTTTTAATTATTTGGAGATTTCAGACATGTATATGCAGTTCAGTACCCATGACAATGCATTTTTATACTTTAATTAAGCTTCTTGAAGTACAGAATTCCTTTTTAAAAGTTTCCATTGTCTCAGTAAGAAAAGCAGTGTGACCTAAATAGGAGCTTCTGTAGCATTTCATTCTTTTCTGCATGGGGAATACGTCAGAGATGTTTCTCGGGTCACAAAATAGGAAGATCCCAAGTCTCTCTAGAGCACGAGAATAACTGTTCTTCATCTCTTTTCTCCCTTGTGATGCATACAATCACTTAGTATTTTGATACTCTAGGTAAATATAGTATTTATATTTCTAAGGCTATTTCCAAAGAGAGAATAAAGATAGGTTTTGATGACTATTGGTTTCAGGAAATAAATCCCTTGCCATGATGGCTTGAAAAGTGGTAGTTGGGCCTGTCCCTTACCTAAAACAAGGTGTAGAGCTGAACATGTAATGATGGGAAAAAGAAATGACAGATGGCTGTGGTGCTGTGAAGTCTTACAGTGTCAATCTTTCAACACGTGGAGTCTCTCTTAAAATTACAGCTCCTAGATTCCTGTGCCTTCTATAAACAGAAGGTGAAATCTTCATGTAAAGTGAGTTCCCAGCTTTCAATATGGGGAGAAAATCAAAGTCTGTTTTAAAGATTAAGAATTTTTTTTTCTTGTTTTCCTGAGCAGAAATGCAAAGTCATGATGATTGACTTGCCCTTTTTTTTTTTTTTTTTGGTCTTCCTGGGAATTAGCAATATTCATCAGACTCTTCAGTTGCTAACTTTGTATATGTGGCCATTCCTTTAGGACCTCATTTTTCTGTCTGTGGAAACTGTTTCTGATGCTTCATTTGCAAATCATTTTCAAGGTTATGGTTGGTTTTTTTTTTTTGACACTTGTTTTTGTTTTGGGGCTTTTTTTGTTCATTATGTAAGAAAAGTGTAAGCATCAAGCATGGTCACAATAAGACCTTTTAATTTTGTACTTGAGATTTTTCTGGGCACAATTCTTACTGTGCAGATTGGGAGATCTAAAAATTATCAGACCTGGAACAGACCTGACAAAACTTGTTCTGCATTAGTCATTGCTTTGAAAGTAGCCATTGCCAAATACTTTAGAGAAGATTGTAGTAATGTTGCCATGAACAAACATCATTTCAGTATCTTGCAGGACAAAGTAGTTTTTACTGTTTCCAGATAGTGGATGACAGATGTTTGAGAGCACAAGCATGAGATTTTGATACCTAGTAGACCTGAGGGTATTCTCGTCAGCCATAGGTGTGCCTTCTTTCGGAGAGTGGCTATATTCACACAAATCTTGCTGTCTCCCCGGATCACTCCAGTTAGATAGGCTGCTTTGATAGGATCCCATGGGCCTTTTGAAGGCTATGTAGGTATCAGATATGGAGGGACTCCAGAAACAAATACAAAAATGAATGTTTTAAAATAGTTTTAAAGTGACATGTTGAAATGTTGTGCTTTGTTTGGGGATTTCACTAGTGGTTCTCAAACATTATTCACATCAAGATTTCAGATCTTAGTGCGGTTTTTTGGGGTTTTTTGTTTGTTTGGTTTTTTTATTCTTCCCTGAATTATGAAGTAACTCTCTGTTTACAGTAAGGCACATTCTGGCTGGACTTATGTCAAAGTCAAACCAATGGCCAACAGGTAGAGAGAAGGCATGCCTTAAGATGTTTCCAAATTTATAATACATACATTTTTAACTGGCTGTTGAAATAAACATGAAGACTTGAACTAGTCATCAAATCAACAGTTCTATTTAGTCAAGCCCTTTTGTGGATATTTGTGATTGTATCATTTAACAATATCGGGTTTGGTAATTTGCCAGGTGTCTGTAACACACTGCAACGCCCTGACCAGTGTAACTTACTATTTGAACAATTCTTCTGACAGCAACCCATGCTCTGGATTGCATACTGCAGCAGTTCCATTTTAATCATATATCCATGTTCTCCAGGTACTCCTTCTTTTGAGGAATATTGCATTTTTTTAATTCAAATGATTTAAAATCATTTGGCCTTTTGCCTTTTAGCACATCATAAAGTATGATGAAACTGTACACAGATGCACCCCAGGGCATAGCAGGTCGCTGAAATAACAGGAACGCATGCTACCTGTTTTATCACATTGCTTAAATGATGATCACATTGCTACATTATTTTTCAGAAAGCTGATTATTGTTTAGCAAAAATCTAATTTGAACTTCAGACACTAAGAATGTTAGAGAAACTGTATTTTGTGCCTTTGACTGAGAAATTAATCTGAAGTGCAGAGGCAAAATTTGGCAAATATTGGATCAATTTTTATAGACTTTGCTGTTGTGGAAGAACTACTTGCAGTCATGCTACTGTATAAACTATCTTGGATGAGTGGATTTGGAGGGTATCTATAACTTATCATGTTAATGCGGTACAGTCAAATAACATGAATTCCCTAAGTACTTAATGACCAGTGCTTACTGCATATGCTTACAAGAGGGGTGGCGTGGGTGCATCTTGTTTTTGCTAGAATAAAATACCCCAAATCAGACCTAAGCATGCAACTACCCTTAGTTCTGGGTGCACAAAGAGAAAATTAAAAGAAATCTGAAATATTGCACTCTCATCTGACACACAAGAACTGATCACGTGTGGTTTTTTGGTCTTGCAATATGTGGTCATGTAGGTAGTCATCATCCCTTAATTTTATATTGGTCTGCATTCTGATCTGCTCATCCAGGGGCTTGATCTCCTTGAAGCTCAGATATTTAAAATGATAGTCAGAACAAATTTATGTACTTTTATTCCTTGTACCCATGATCTGATAGAAGAGTTATGCTCCCATATTGGCACCAAGAATGCAATTGTTTTAGCAACTACCAGCTGCATTTTGTCCCCAAAACAATACTAAAAGCTGTTGTCCTGATTCTCAAATATACTTCAGAATAGTACTTTGTGGTCTCAACATTTTTCTTTCCCTCTCTTTCCTTATTCTTGTCCCTTATTATCATAAATAAGGATTACATTAGGAGGTGGTTGTGGTTCCTATCAGTGAAAGAACATGCCTGCATGGCTGCAGGCATTCACTTGCCTGCTCTGCCTGTATTCTGAAGTAGGATTAATTAGCTCACACTCTGGACTGTATTAACATGGTGTATGTGGTTTCTGGACAGGAGCTGATTGATGTCTTGCCAGGCGGTAGCACAGGCATAGAAAGCACGTGACAGTTTGCATCTTCATAAACACATCTGAAGTGTGATCACATACCAAAGGCTGCACGGGAATGACGGCATTATTGTGATGAATGTGTTTGTGCCAGGGCTCAGGGTGTGCAGACTGCGTGTCCTGCAGACGAGGAAACGTTCCCAAAACTGGCTCGATGTGAGACTTGTCTCACTGAAAAGTAATATTGAAATGAAGGTTCCTGAGGTCACGGTGCTGCCTGCCATGATATTTTGGAATTTGAAGGAGACTGTGTGCCTAGAATTGGAATATTTCTGTTCCCAAAACACGGGCTCCTCACAGCTGGGCGAAGGAAGGTCTCCGGGGACTGTTTCCAATACCATACTGTGGTACATAATCTGCCAGTCCTCATTTCATCTCATACCATTAATTTCATGAGCTCTGATCCCTTAATTTTTTTCTTATGTCAGTGCCACGGAGGAGTAAGACAAAATCTCAGGACAGAGATGTTCCTGGTGGTCCATTCTGGGAGCTATCTTTGGTATCGGAGGGCACCAGAGCTCTCCCTGCTACAGAACCCCGCTTGCCTGCATGTTTTTCTTACCCCGTCGAAGGGCCACAACCTGGATCTGGTCAATTAGCAGAGGATTGTTGCTGAATCATTTGCAAACCAGTAAAAGCCAATAAAATTGTATCCTGTTCTAGATCCTGAGTTTGCTATAAGCAGGAAAGACTGAAGACCGTAGGCTGACTGTTTTAGCAGATCAGAAACTGGAGCCACAAAGTTTCGATTTTGCAAGAATGTGGTATCAGGGGCTCTTAGCGTGGCACCAAAGGAGTGGCATTTCTGAAAGGCCTTCCTCCAGTGCTGGGCTGGTTACCAGGCCAGGTACTGCCATCTCACCAGCCATTCAAGAAGAGGGCTTAACGTACAACAACTGGATGTAGCAGAAGCAGGGCATTCGCTCTTGGTGAGACTTGCGTTCCTCAGGAACCTCTTGAATACAGGCCAAAAAATAGCATTGGACAAAATCCTTAATTTGCTTTTCCTACCTGTCAGTCAGTCCCCCCCAGACAGAAAAATCTGAATTTTGTTTTGGAGATTCATCAGAGTTCCTTTCCTGCTATGGCATAAGGGTGCATTATTAGTGAATTATAAACCTTGACCTATTTTAGAATAGTATAAAACATTCAAAATTGCATCGTATCAATATTTCTTCACCTGACTGCAAGCTTTCTTGCTTTGCTTTTTGTTGATTCAACCTCCTTAAATTTATCACCTGCAGACTTTCAAAATTCCATCCCAAAGGGGCAAAATAATATTTTGCATCATTTTTATAAAGTAAAATGAGATAGTTTGGCTTTAAGTAGAAAAAATAACCCTGCTCTTCTCTCCACGGGGATTTTCATATTCCTTTTCCACATTGAATTGCACTGTCCTCTAGTGGATATTTTAAGCAATTGGTTTTGTGTTTGTAAATCTTCATACGGCTCTGATACAGTAGGTTTAATCTTTATTTTCAAATGAACCATAAATATTGTCTGATATAAAAAGCTAGAGGATTAGAGTAATATTTCAAAACTGGATAAGAAAAAGTTACATTTGACCTGCAGTCCAAGTTATAATAATATAGAGACTTTTTAAAATGTTTGTATCTGACTTATCAGTTGGAGCAGAAAGACACCGAGTGAAGACACAAGTGTATGGCATCTGTGTGTTATTACATTGTATTGAGAGTTGAAGATAATCTGCTGCTTTTACATTGAAACAAATTTTGTAAACTGTGAATGAATGAATGAATATTAAAGACCAATGGAATAATAGGAAGGATTAAATGCACCTTATTAGATTCGAAGTGAAGAATTATGCATCCCATTTTACCCAGTGGTTTGGTTTTTTTCTTAGTATTGCTACCTACCTCTTAAAAGGCATAAGGAGTAGATCTTTGTCTGGGACACAAGAACATTTGACTTGTAATCCATCAACCATCTCCAAAGGGTTTGGAAAATGTCCTCACCTCTCTGCCTCAGTGTTTGTGTCTCCAAAACAGATAACAAGGAGACTCACTTTCTCCTTGTCATGCTGAAGATTTCTTTCTTAATAAAAGCAATGTGTAGCCTCTAAGAAGTTGAGTGAGAGAAAGTTCCTTGCTTACCTCTAGCTAATTAAATATATGTTCCTGGGATTCTCCAATCCTGGCAAAGTTGTGTTCATGTAAGTGTATCTTGCCTTGCACGTCTCTAAACTGCAGCAGTTCTTGATGCTTTGCTGTTGGTAAAGGTTCCCACAATCTTCCAGCTCTGTGAGAAAGAAGCTCTTGCATGTCACTGTTATGAAGGCCAGTGGATCTTTGCGAGGCCAAACTGTAACCTGGATATCTGATTTTAGAAGTGGTGAATACCCTTCTTTTTAACTGGGATTCCGTGGGAGTTGAGGTGCTAAGCATCTCTGAAGATCAGAATGGGAATATAAAAGTCTTAAGTGACAGTGCTTGTCAGGCTTGTGTATGTTTGAAGTACTGGATGTCTGGATCCAGCTGTGGGTTACAGCCCCTTTACTTTTCCTGCGTGAGCTGGAAATACATCTGCATCTTCAGTGCGTGTGTCCCAGCGTCCTGCAACGTGAGCTTCCCCACATTCTTTGCTATGTTTGAGTGATTTGAGATATCATCCTTCCACTAGTGTTTATTATGTTGAAGGAAGGAGAAGAAACGAATGCCTGGCAGTATGCTGCTGGCTTGCTTTTCTTATTTATTTTCTGGCAACTTAATGATTTAGTTTGGTAGAAGAATGTGTTTTTGCAGACACAAAATTAGACTCCGCTGATCAGAAGGATTGGGAGACATGATACATGTTTTAACCTCAAAAAATGCTAGAAGCCTCCAGGCAGGAACATGTTTGCCAGCTGTACCATGCAAACTGAAAGACAGTTCTTCCATGTAGATGTGACCTGTGACACCCTGGAGAAGAAAACTTGACAACTATAGTCTGCTTCATATTGTCTGGATACGCTTTTAGCTGATGAAAGTTAGGAGTGGTCAATAAATGAATTCAGTTAGCTTGAAATGTAAAGGTGGTTTTTTCAGATTTCAATCAAAGCAAACTGTAAGCAAGTTCTTTGCTAGTGTAGCTTTTAATTTGCTGCAGATGTAGTTTTACTGACAGTTGCTGAATAGCTTGTTTTCAACTAGAATAAATGGATTGAGCTTCAGAGCAACAATTTACAGTGAGGTCAGAGATTACATTGGTGATTTTATAATAATATTTATAGTTCACTGCGTAAGTGTTCATGCATCTGTGTGTGCATGTAAGGGAAAAGATGCATACAAAGTCACAAGGTGTGCAGCTGACACTGCTAATAGTTGGAAAACTGTTGCAAGTCTTTCCTGCTGTCATCAGATGGGATAATGTGGGGGGTTTCTAAAGAGTTTCTCATAAAAAATACACTAACAGAAACTTTGATTAAAGGGATCTGAATGTTGGAGTAATTATGTTTTTGAGCTATCTTTATGTCAGCCATCCTGAAATATTTCGTTAAAACACGTATTTTAAAACACACATTTAAAAAAAACCCAACACACTTATGTTCCCATATACACTTTCAGTAGTATTCAGAAGAGATCTGTGCTGTACAATCATGGTCTTGGTGATTTGGGGTTTGATTTTTATTCGGACAGTTCTCTAGTTGTATTTCTGGCCTCACATTTTTGTACATAACTAATATTCCTTCTGATGCTGAAAGGCAATAGCTAAGAAAGTGGTTTCACAACTGGCTTACACATTCCCACCTTATCCCGGGTCCTAACAGCACGTTAGGGGTTCTTCCTCGCTTCAGGGCCAGTGTTCGTGTGTTTGCAGGGTCAGTGGGATCCAGGAGCTGCTTTGGCATCCGCATGGCTCAGCTGCTAATAGGAGCACAGGAGAGGGGTGTTTATGTGCAGGGGGAGAGAGGGGGAAAGCAAGACAGCTTCTTTGGTGGCTGCCCATACTTTGCTCATCTTCAAATGATTATGAAACCTCAGCCTAAGTTAATTTGCATTCGTGTTTGGATTTCTGTTTATGTAAGATTCAGAGCTTTACCTTGTATGAAGTATCTGCCATTCTTCAGTGCTACAGTGCATTGTTATCCTAAGCCTGTTGTAATTGTTCTGTGGTAATAACAAAGGTGGAAAATGAAAGAGAAATAACAACTTGCAAGTGTCAAGTTTTTGTCCTCTCTCTTTTTGTGTACAGAATTTGTGGTGTTAGTGCGGACTCTGAAGGTCAGCAGACTGGAATGCAATGGCTGCAGACAGTGAGACGTCCTGTGTATAGATTTATAAATGGACTGTAGGAAAGGTGGAATGCTTTATAGGTGCTGCCTATATTAATCCTTGAGTGTGTGATGATCTGATGTCAGTGTGCATTTTGTTAAGGCTAAGAACATTTTAGAGGAAAAAAAAAAAGAAAATATAGTAAATGCACACACTGTTTCTATTTTTTAGAGTGCAGGCAGGTATGCTGAAGCTGCTTCTGCTGTACATAAAATGCCCTTAGTGTGTGGAACCTGGCAGCCTTGTGGATTATGTCGGTGATCCAATACAATTCTAACAGTAATCTCCTAGCACCTTCAGTTAGTATACAATTAGACTTATTTGGGGTGGGGGTTTTTTTGGTGCCAAACTTTCAAAGCAGAATTGCAGGCTTTGTCAAGGCTCATTTTAACAAAAAGTCACTGTAAATTCAAACTGTTTTATTAATACAGCAACATAGATTTTATATAGATATAGCTATACATAAATGTATCTAATTTCTCATATAAAGAGAGAAAAGGCTATCTGTGTGTCTGCATATATGTTCATATAGTATTTAGGAGTTGTGGGATTAATGGGTATTCCAGTATTTGCAAAGATTCAATACCATGATCTAGCATGAAGACAGTGGTAATGCAGCACTCACTTAGTTTCTATCACTTTTGCTTGCCGGCATTGGTGCTTAGACCTGGCAGACTGCAGGTTGTTACCACCATCGATGGTGATGTCTTCATGCTATTGTGGGTTCCCTTATTTCTCCAGAGGAGTCCGTAATCAATCATGAGTACATTTGATGGTGATTTCACATCTATCAGTTGTTTTGGTGGATGGAAAGAACCTAACCTGTGGATATACTGCTATCTTTAGTTTCCTTAACAATGTTGCTGAAATACAAAATAATTTTATAAGGCATGCTGTTGGGTAAAAATGGTTATTAGAATAACAATGCTATCAAGTAACCTGTCTTGTATGTAGAAGTTTGCGCTCTCCTTAATATGTCTAATAGTCCATATGCATTAGATACTGAGCATGTTAATATGTAATGGTTCTGGTATACAATGGGAGGTTTATTTTTCTTATAGACTTAAATAATACAGAGATTGTGCATTCTCTGTGCACATGAAAAACTGAAAACCTTTTCATCCATCTACTGGGTCTGAATGTTAAAGTTCTTTCAGCTGGAAATGCAAGATCTAGTCAGGCTACAGAAGCATATATGAACAATGTTCACAAATTTCAGCGGAGTTAAAGTGAATCTCAGCATCATTTGGACTGATCTTTTGGCTTATTTGGAAGATTACAATAAAACCCAAAATTGAATTCTCTACCTGATTCAGTTTCTTATTGATTCAATCCTTTTAGACTCCTCTCTAATTTAACAGTGTATTTTTATTAAAGCCAAGCATACAAACATCAATTATCCAAGCTGCATCTAATTTCCTTCAACATTTTTTTTCCTTTTGCTGCCAATGGATTAGAAGACCTGATTAGAATTCAGCTTGAAAGCTGAAAAGCAGATCCTTAAATGAGAAAGTCTGTGTTAGGAATTAAAATATCTGTACTGGGCATAAAATCCTTCTCCTTATCTCTAATAATGTAAACACACTTGGTTAAGTTGATCTGTCACATGCCTGGTGTGATGTCCCTGAATTAGGAGCATGTATTAGAAAGGGCAGAATGGTGTCTGTGGCTTGTCCCACTATTAGAATCCATCACTAGTATATTTTAACATCAAAGTGCTTTGCATAGATATCTCTCTACCATAGGGGTTAATGTGTTAAGAGTTTGAAGGGCTCAATTTTTTCTTTACGTGTTTTTACCTCCTAACACCAAGAACACTTGCATGTGCACAAGCAGTAGGAGCAAGGCAGAGAAGGGGCCTTCTAAGGTTTCACTGTTGGTAGCTTCTACAGAGTCAAGGATTTTGTAACAATGCAAAGGTGAAATAAATAATTGCAATGGCATCACCAACTTAATATCCAGAAAACCCTAAACTGGTAAATGCATGCATTTAACATGACATTAAAGTGTTGGCCCATGTCTAAACTATAAGAAAGAGTTATAAAACCAATTAAATTGTATGTTCTGATTTGACTGGATTATTCATTTCCTTCTAATACCTAGTGTGCTCTGCCTGTGATGAGGAAGCCATGTCACACGCCATATGCAGGCTGTTACTGTGCAGGCTTTATAAACTGAAGCAGTTGGTGTCATGTGTACCGAGTCATCGCACCTAGTTTCAGCGGGAGAAGTTTGGATATCAGGATTTTTAAGGGAGTTTATTATTAATTATTGCTCTATTTGTATAGCATTAGAGATGTTTCATGCTTTGAAAAGGCACATGAGAATTCTGTTCATAGTATCAGGATGCCCAGAAGAGTGAGCAAATCTTAATTGGATGACTCCACTGCAAATAGTAAGAGGAGACAAGTAGCAGGGGCAGGCAGCACCCTAGCACATCAGCACCGGAAAACTAGATGAAAGAGTTGGTGTCTAATAAGCTTGAGAGGAGAAAATGGGGCCGTGTCCCATACGGTCAGATGGGAACTGTTCTGACCACTTTTGGGTGGCATCATGAAAAGCCTTGGAGCTGGAAGGAGCAGCGGGTGATGAGAGAGGTGTCAGTGAGGTGGTCCCACTGCCATCTTCATTTTACGACTGTTGTGCTAGCATTGGAGTTTGATGGTGCAATGTAAACACTGCATATGCTTCTAGTAAGTGATGTTTTTGCAGTCTAGGGTACTGCTTAAGGAGTGAGATGATTTCTTATGGAAAGTAAAGAGAGATTTTTTTTTTTCCTTTTTTATTGCTGCATTGTGAATGGCAGAATTACTAACAGTGGTGAGCTTTCAATCTGTGTGTGTGACTGCACATCACAGGAGTTAATTGTCACGTTTTGTCTGCAGAGAAATATTAAACCTGATTGTGCAGAGCTATAAACGTGCGTGACTGCAGAGAATTTTCTTGGTGCTGGTATGAGTCTGGCTACCTGGAGGTGGGCAAAGTGAATCTGTTCATCTTGTGCAGTGAGTTAAGCATAATTGCGGTTGACATCATGCACAAGTGAAATCCAGTGATATTTCATTCTTTCAAACCTAATCCCCTCTTTATCTCGTCGTCTTTTGAGTCAACATGATTCTGGCAAAGCTTGTTTGTGACACCCAGTGAAGCTTATTGTGGAGTACCCCAAACATTGTGGATTAGGCCCGCTGTGGAACAAGAAATAGCATAGCTGCATCTGTATGGTGTCCCCCTCGACTTGATAAGCCGTGGTGGGAAGCCTGGTATATGAACTTGGTTTCAATATTATACTACCTGTCGTGGTTTAACCTCAGTCAGCAGCTAAGCACCACGCAGCTGCTCCCTCACTCCTCCCCAGCTCCCAGTGGGATGGGGAGGAGAATTGGGAAAGAAGGTAAAACTCATGGGTTGAGATAAGAACGGTTTAATAACTGAAGTAAAATATAATACTAACAATAATAATAATGAAATATAATAATAATAATAGTAATGAAAAGGGATATAACAAAAAAAAGAGGAGGGGAAAAAAAAGGAAAAAAAAAAAAAAAACAGTGATGCACAATGCAATTGCTCACCACCCGCTGACCGATGCCCGAGCAGCAATCCACCCCTCCTGGCCAGCTCCCCCCAGTTTATATACTGGGCATGACGTTCCATGGTGTGGAATATCCCTTTGGCTAGTTCGGGTCAGCTGTCCTGGCTCTGCTCCCTCCCAGCTTCTTGCACACCTGCTTGCTGGCAGAGCATGGGAAACTGAAAAAAATCTTTAACTTAAGATAAGCGCTACTTAGCAACAACTGAAACATCAGTGTGTTATCAACATTATTCTCACACTAAATCCAAACCACAGCACTGTACCAGCTACTAAGAAGAGAGTAAACTCTGTCCCAGCCGAAACCAGGACACTACCTTACCAAGTGGAAAGAAACCATATTAATATCTTGTATGTATTAATGTCTTGTACGTTGTGAAGGGTAATTTAATTGTGAATTGAGTGCAAGAATTTCAGTTTCCAGAAACTGATGAACAGCAGGTTTTTGTGGTTATCAGTTAATCTGTTGTAATGAATACTCTTCATTACATGCCTCTCCTTGTTAATTAGAAGGGATTTTTACTCCTCTTTATCAAGTCAGGGCAAGTATATTACCTTTTCCTCTGTACTGCTTATCATAAAGTGTGTATCCAGATTGTTTTGTGAAGTGTCCACATGAATATTTCATTGCATGTGCATCTGCACATTCATACACTGTGTTTTCTGAGCTCCAACCTCTGATGATTATTCAATACATTAAAAAAATCCAAAATATAGATTTTTTTAATCTCTTTTTATTTATACTTATCAGTAGAAATTCCCCTTTTCTGTGTAATAATGTGTTTATGACATTAATTACCATGCCAGTGTAGACCAAAGCAATTAATCACTGCTACACACTAGAGAAACAATAGACTCACAATCAAGTTCTGTGAATCCAGAGGTGAAGCTTGTACCTTGCATAAATGAGAACCTGCCTGACCGAGGGGAATTTGTACTCTGGTTTGGATCTTTTACCTGTGTTTATTTAAAAAACAAAGGCAAAACAAAACACAAACAAAACCCCACCTATTTCCTACTCTCTTTCTTTCCTACAGGTTGAAGCAATACTTGTAAACATATTTGGCGGGATCGTGAACTGTGCCATTATAGCCAATGGTATTACCAAAGCCTGCCGAGAGCTTGAGCTGAAAGTACCTCTGGTGGTCAGACTGGAAGGTGAGTGCTAATGGTTTCAGACAAAAATTGTCCCTCAGGTGCACAGTAATCCACTTAGGCTTTCTTCAGTCTCTAAGCGCTAAACAGATTAGTCCCACACAATAAGAATATGTCCAATTCTTCATCCGTAGTGTGGCCTGCAGTCAATAAACTCTTTCCTTACATATTTCTGTATTCCTGGTCCCTGGTGGTACTCGAAGCAATGAAATTTTGCGATGAAAGCATTATGGTTTTGCTTGTAAGATTTGCAATGCAAATAGAAATTATTTTGATGCAAGTTTCTGTTTACTGGAAGGTATTTCTTTTTCAAATGATTTTTTTACTGAATGCAATTCCATTATTGCTAAACCTGCAGCAACATATAGTTTTCTTAAATTTACTTCAATACCATAATTAAAAGAAAGATATTAGAAACAGTATTTGTGAGAGAGAAATTCCTGTAACGTGTTCTTCTGCCTAAATATCCAATCCAGCTAAAATCCATTAAAAAACCAGAAGATTTGGTGATGGTAAGGAATATTTTTTTTTCAGTACATCCAGCATTGTTAAACTGGAAATAATAAAGTAATAGAGAGGTAAAGAAGAGTGCTCTTTGGCAGTTACTGGCTTTAATATAATGGCAGTGGATATGGAGTTCTGTCTCTAATTTCTGAGAAGTACCCTGAAGGAGGAAGGGAGATTCTCCTTCTGCTATTGAATGAACAAGTGCTTTGATTGAAATCAGCACACAACTGTGGTAAGCTTGAAACACCTCTTTTATGCTAAGTAGGTTTGGAAAACAGAGGTTTTTCTGGGTGGGTGGTTGTCTTTTTTTTTTTTAAGGCCTGTTCCTCAAAAACATCAATATTCATGTTTGGGTGTGTGTAAAGAGCATAAAATGTCCTATCACTCAGCATTGATGATGAAAGGAGGAAATGCATCCGTTTATGTACCTGAGGTACAAAACAAGGTGTTTTTTAACACTATGATAGAGGGGGGAGGCAAAAAAGTTCTGAATACACCAGAGTTTTTCCTTTTCAAAAAATAAAGTGACCAGGACTCATGAAGATGCAGATTACCCACAGGCCTTTGGTTAGGGGGGTACTTGTTTTGCCTTTCATGAGAAAGCAGGGTTTTCCCATCCCTCATTCTCACGCTACATTACATATGATACGTAGCTCACGTCAGGGGAGACCACAGCCTGTGACATGCAATTTTGTCCTTTAAAAGTTCTGCTGTGCATTTCACTGCAGGGTTCGAACGCTTTCCAGAGTGCATTTGGTTTAACATGGGTAGACTTTTGCTGTGGTAAGTGCAGGAAAATTTAAATACTCTAAAATGGATTTTAGAAACAAATTGTGAAAATTTTCTTTGTATGATGCAGTACCACTAAACACCTTAAGAGAGTAAGTAGATAGTTTAATATGGATGAAGGAGAGACTGATGGATGCTGGTTAGAAGCACAAAAGTTTCATAATATAAAATCTCGTTGTTTATCAGCTCTAGGCAATGTTGTTTAGCTTTTTGTCATAGCAAAAAACTTTTCCTGTCTGTCATAGCTGGGAAAAAGTTTACCTGTCAGATCTGCAAGACTTCTCATCTGTTGTAGCTGTTATTTTTTAAGTGAAGATATTGGAAAAGCTGTTAGTTTTCCTTATGAACAAGATAGTTGCAAGTTGTTTCTATTGCAATATGTGAAACCGGTATAAGAGAAACAAGAAAATCAACTTGCTCATTTTAAACGGCAGTCTGCTAGGTCTGCCACTGGGTGTTCTTGACCTTTCTCCAGTACTTTTGATATTTCCATGATTGTACACAAGTAAGGGTGAGTAAATTTTTTTTTTTGACGTGGCTTCTGGGAGGTTGCAAGAGACAAAGCAGTCCCTGGGCTGAATGAGGAGAGTCCTAGTGCTACTGCACTGGGGAGTTTGCCTGGAAGAGAAGGTGTGTAGCTGGAATGCTTCTGCCTGGGGGCTGCAGAAAGCCCTGCAGAGGTGACTGCATGGTGCCTCTTCCTCTTGTGCCTGCGACCTTTGAGAGTCGTGTGCTGCTTCATCCCCGGAGATCGAAGCTGAACCTTCAGAAGGTCAAACACAGATTTTAATGCAAACGTCTTTTGTTGACCATCTTCCCATGTTTGGTCACTCTTTACTAGGTTTGTAATAATGCTTCTCCTAGACTAGTTGCTGACTCTGCAGACGGCGATACAACATTTTCTTTAGGAAGCTCTGTCCCAGAATAATACAGCAAACTCCCACTTTTGCATAATATTTCTCTCAAAAGGTTTTTAATTCCTTCTCTCGTTCCTAGTGTTACCCATCAGTTCATCCTAAACAAAGAGCTATGATGTTTACAACCTTCAGATGTTGTACTTACAAACTGTTAGCTTGTAACTCCTGCTTTCTCCGCCTCCTTAATCACCCAACCAAGCAATATAGATATATATTTGGTTCTTTTAATCTCTCCTCAGAAATCAGTCCCTCTGGATCCTTAATCGTCTTCGTTGTTCATCTTTGAACTCACGCCAGGTTATCTAAACATATAAGGATTTTGAATTAATAATGAGTAATGTGGAAGTAATAAGGCTACCCAAGACTTTTTCAAACATCACTGATAGCATTTTACACTTCAAAAGGATAAAAAGGGACAAGCACTTTTTTGGATTTCCATTTTGAACATTTTTCCAACAGAAGGTTCATGATTATTCCCATAAATCTAACAGATCTGTGACGTGCGCTTTAAAGACTCTTTGCCGGCATACACTGTATTACAAATGTCTTGATGACTAGAGTTTTAATCAGTCAAATCTGTCTTGATTTAGCAGGATTCTGTGGACAAATCTTTGTTCTCAGTTGTATAATAATTACAAGCTGTTTTACCAGTGGATAAAGAAAGGATTACTCTCATCTTTGAAAATGGTAACTTTATAATTGCATGTATTTACTTGCCTTATCAGTAAAGAACTCACCAGCTGAGACACAGGATTATTGTTGTTGTTTAAAAGGCTCATGGACAAATGGAGAAACCACATATTCCAAATTTTATCTTTTACAGATGTAGAAAACTAACTTCTGCTGGTTTTATGCAGGATTTTTTCCCCTTTCAAATGTAATGTACTTCAATTAAGTTTTGTGAAAACTAACTAGGAGCGCTGAATGGAAGCCAAACCTTGTTTCTCATTTATGTAGCTCAGATGAAAAGAGGAAAGAGTAAAAAAGAATTGTGAATTAGATGTCCTCTTCCTATGCTGGAAATTTTACATTCTCTCTCTTTCAACAAGTGAATTCTCTGCTTCTCTGGTCATAGGACAAGAAGAATTGGGAGGAATTAGAACTACTTAATACGGTGAAATGCAGCTAGAAGGAAGTTGGCTTTTATTCAAATGTCTGAATCCAAAATTTCCTATTATATTTTTCAGCCATGTGATTTGTGACCTTCTGTGTTCTTCAGAATCAAATGATTTTTTTAATTTATTCAGAAATCTTTTACACACAAGTGAAATTTTGCTCCAGCTTGTATATCTTGCTCACAAATATGCTTTATTATGTATTTCCGTGATTGTTAGTATCTCGAATTGCCTATGAAGAGAGAAGAATGGGGTATTGCAAAGTCACACTTACAACTTTATTCATACCAACCTCTTCAGAGATCCTGGGTTTAAACATTCAGCACAAATTTAAATGTGTCTTCACAGTTAGGATGTAAACATGAGGCAGAGGAAAAGATTAGAATATTCTTTGGGAAAAGTTTAAGATAGAAAAGGGCAAATGGGGTGGACAGAATAGAAAGGGTTTAATCGTCTCTTACAAGTAGGCAGTGAAAGTTGATTTATTCTTGACTGCAGAGCCAACAGCTACGAGATGTGTTAAGCCACCAAAACTTCATAGGTTCCCTAGCTAAAGATCATTAATTAAAGCTTATCACTAGCCAAACCTCAAATCAGATGGTGTTGACTGAAGGTTAGCTAGTGATGAACTTCAAACCTTGGCCCTTATTCTCCAATACCTCTGTCTTTGAGGCGTGAGAGACTATGAGTTTCCAGCTTGTGGGCTAGCAGAAATGACACAACCTGGATCCATGCCGAGGGGGAAATTTGGCTCTTAATACACTCGTCAGTGTAGCGTGTCAAAGCTGAAACATTGCTGTTGATGATGTAGCATGGTCACAATGTGTTCACGTCAGTGATAATTTCAGACATACTGCATATTGTGAAATATTTTGCCATAGCAGGATGTTTTGGGTAGATCAGATTATTTTTTATGTTAGTCTTCTATTTGTTAGGATATACCAAATGTATATATAACTGTCTTCTCCCCTTATATCTTATTTACCTGAAAAGCTAGAAATGGCATTGCAGAATCTTGCATCCTCTCCGGCCATCAGCATTAAACAGTGGTAGTTTAGCCTCTTCCTAATGGTTTCATGACAGTGCAAGTGAATAAATGAACATTATCAAAATCCTGTTGGAGTATGATTGGGCGTGTTTTGTTTGTTTGTTTTCATTCAACCCATGCAGTCCTCTTGACTCATTTGTAACAATGTGTGCTAGTATAATCTTACAATTCATAGAAACATGCTTAGATAGAATATTTATTACTAGGATTTTTAGGTAATGAGTTGAATAGATTCACTTTGCTAGTGATAGCAGAGATTTCAAGGCAACAGAAGTGTAAATGTGAGAGATTGCACGTACACAGACAGAGAGGTTGTTTCAGAACCCAGGTTTCAGAAGGAGGATATTTAGATTAAAAAGCCTGAAGGTATATGCTGATAAAACTACATCTTTCCTGTTTTTCCGTGGCATGTTATTGACAGTAATATGTGTCAGAAGGGAAAAAACTTCTTTTTCTCATTAGAAAGCCATTCCCTTAATAGAGTCCAGTTAAAAAAAAAACAACAAACGAACAAAAAAACCCAAACAAAAAACCCCCAGCAACAACAGCAAAAGCCCTGTAGCCTTCAGTCCTGTGAATTTTCACCGTTTCTCAGTTGGCTGCAGTGTAGGTGAAGGGCAGGTTGTTCTGATAGCCTGTGTATGGGATTCTGTTTACAGTTCTCTGACACCATCCAGTGGCAGGAGGTTAATGTTAGAATAGTGAGATTATTTATTTGTTTATTTTAACATCTACTGCAATAAGATGATACCCTTTGTAGATTCTTAAATGTTTCCAGTGTTTTCTGAACGTTTAATTTTACCTCTTACCTCTGCTTTCAGCAGGATCTCATTATAATTTCCGTATTCTCCATATATCTGAAATACTTATCACAATGGGATAAAAAGCTATCATTAAAAAAAAGAAAATTACAGCAAAGGAAATGCTTGCTGAAAAACATGTTTAGTTGTATGGTCTGCCTCTAAAACAGTATTTTATTTAATAAATACGAAGTGTACCCTTACTCTTTTGACTGCAGTGAGATTTTTTCAGGTTTCATATTTTCGTTTGCCTGCATAAACTCCCCCCTCCCTTCTTAGTGGACTGTGTTTTGTATTGATTTTGTAATGCATGTTAGACAAGTGGTGTGGAGAGCAATCACTGCAGTGCAGAGTAGATCCAATGTATTGTTCCCACTCTGACCTGTTAGTAAATTAATATTGGCCACTTAGTGAAGAACAAAAGTTAGTTTTAAATACGTGGCTATCACAGACAGCATAATATTTTTCTCTGTGGGAAGATTTCCAGGAAGATTTCCCTCTTTCCTTTTTTTTCTTTCTCCTCACAACACTTTGTCTTGTAGAATCCTATTTGAGAGATCGGTACAATCTTGACTGTTTTAAATGTTTATCACACTTGTATCTAAATAATAGATAAAACCTTCAGGACTTGATGGGAATCGCTATACAAATGTGAGGAACTTAACAGAGAAGAGAACCTTCGTAATGCCTTCTGACTTCCCTGTACAGTTCTGTACTGGCAATTAGCAGCTTCCACATTACGTTATATAGGATGGTTGAAAAAAAAATTAAATATTATGCTCTTTTTTGCCCATAATATTCTTTTTTCTGTAGGAAAAGTCCTGTACAGTTCTGGATGTTACTATGCAACCAAATCCCCCTTCTGTCAGAGATTTCAGATGTCTTTGACCTTCCTACACAAGTCCCATAGTGTGTCCTCTGCATATCGATGGGAAGCATGACCTCTTCTGCCAGTGCTTTTAAACAGCTAGCAGATGGAGTCCCACATTTCTCTTCCAGACACCTGCCTCTCCTATCACAAAGTGCTGGGGCTTGCTGCGACAGAGATGTCTTTGGTCTCTTTCAGGGCCAGAGTGGGAATCCTGACTTGAGCACACTGATGAAACAGACTTCTGAATTTCTCTACTTCTGGTGTACAATTTCAGACATCTTATAAAGTCTGCCAAAACCCCCAAAATCACCCTTTGAAATGAGCATTCTGGAAGTTGCATAGTAAAGAGTGTGCTCCTTGCTTGGTTAATAATTAAGGGTATAATTAGTGTATAGCTCCAAATATAATTAAAATTCATTTTGCTAGGTCTAGGAATTACAAAGTAATTAAGCATTTTGACATGGCAAATGAACAAGGAACTTGATGTGGAGGAGGGGGCTAGAAATGCTCCTAAAGAGGGTCAGCTCAGGGTCTTGTGCTTGTGACTAGTGTGTGATCCCAAAGTGTGGATTCCACTTCCTCAGTAGGGTATCTGACGCCAAGTTCTTCTGTGGTGCAGAGCGTATCAGTGATCAAACTGTCACTTGGCTTTGCTGGAGAAAGCTCTGGAGAATTTATATTTTCTGTTTGTCTTTTGTTTTCCAGCAAGAATGAGCTAGAGTAAATGGGAAGGCGATGCACTTGTCTTTTATACATGTGAAAAACGTGCTTTCCTGAAATATCTTTTTTAATTTATTGTCTTTTCCTTTACTGTGCATGTAGTCTGTTGACTAAATTTGAGTTCTTTATGTACAAAATGGAGCACTTGCAGCAGCAGAGGAGGGAACGGTGTCATGCAGAATGCTTCAGAGATCTCGTGTTCCCCTTTTTTAGCAGAAATGCAAAAAAGCATATTCAAGAGTAGCTCAAAACCAGTTAGATTTTCAGGATTACCCAAATCTTTGTCTTTCAGTAGCCCATTTTGCAGCATTCGGTTAACATGGGTGAATTTTAGTTATTGCTGATTCACTGACTGCTGATTAACTGTAGCTGATTGTTGCTAATACATGCATTAAATCTTCTGAGTGTCGTAAAGGCCTGATACGTGGTCCATTATCCGCTGCTCTTGCTGGATGTCCCTACTGACTCTGGTGGATGTTGGGTTGACCCTCTAATCTTCACAAAGCCCCTCTTGCGGATGCAAGTGCTATTATCAGATTGCATTGTCTGTCAACATTGTCATTGAAATTAAGAGTTCCTTCTTCTCGGCTCAGTCTAAACTACTCATTGAACCTGTTGTTAAACTGAAATGATGTGTCGTTTGAAGTATTAACTACTTTTATAGAGATTTAATAGAAGATGCTCATTTATTCATTAATATTAATTACTAATTATAGTCAGTGTTCTTTTTTAGGAACAAATGTTCATGAAGCCCAGCGTATTCTGAATGAAAGTGGACTCCCCATCACGTCTGCAAATGACCTTGAGGATGCAGCAAAGAAGGCAGTGGCTAGTGTGGCCAAAAAATAGCAACTTGAAGAGTATTCTCATGGAAAGTGTGTGTGTTTCACAAGACGTCATTCCTGTTGTTATTTTGGAGAGGATTAGTGGAGTTTTTCTAAGCAGTCATCAGTGTTGGTGGACTTAATTTGTGATACATGGCAAACTCGGGCCGTAGGCTTGCAAGTTAGGCTTCAGAAGTTTTGCAGCTACGTTCTTGAAAAGTTTGTGTGTCTTCATCTAATTTTGGTAATTTTGTTACTCAGAATTGTAATAAGTAATAATTCACTTCATAAAGCTCTTTTTCTGCTTTCCTTCCAAAATTGTCACTGATAAACTCATGATAAGATACAATAATTAAGAATTGACTTCTATCAACAGGATTGTTCTTTAATCAAACACATGTGGTTCACCTATTTCACAATATTTTCATTCTTTTTTTTTATGTTATAAAGAGTCAGCAAACTAATAATGGGTTTATATTTTTTATGGACTTTTACAATAATGTAAAAAATTGTGCTTACATATCTATTTTTATTCAAATGAATAACATTTATTTTCTTTCTTAGAAATCACACATTTTGCCTTAAGATGATTTTCTTTTGTATACCTCACAATAGGAAAAGGGATTGAATAGTTGGTGGTGAAAGGACCTCCCATTCTTACACTGTGCCTGTAAGCCGGCGAAATGTGATTCATTTTATTTTCTAGGTTTTGGAAATGAGGTGCAGTATTTCTAGGTGTAACAGTGCCATACGGAGAGCTCTAGGAGGATGTGTCTGCCAGTAAGAAAATGGCTGCTAACTTTTTAAAATAACCTCTTTCATAAGTATGTCACTGCTGTGAGGTTTTAAAATAAGATGAGAACCTGAAGAAGTTTTCTGTCAGGAGCATGGAGTATTCTTCAATTGATTTAACTTCCAAAACCCGTTTCTGATTTATTGAGAATAAAACACAAATGAACTTTTCCATTTTTAAAGTATTTGATTTCTCGGGCATCAGTAAAAATATGTACAAGAAAAAAAAAAAAGTAAGTTTCAGTACTCAGATATTGACCGAGATTTATTTTGGTTATATATTCTTTTGCAACAGTCAAAATTCAAGCTGTTAGTTACGCAAGTCATTCATTCAGGGAACAGAAGGCAATACCAAATGGCTTGTGTAACTAAAGAATTCAGTACAAATCTCACTCAGCCCAGGAATTACATGCTGAAAATCATCAATAAATTCAAACAGTGAACAAATGAGTGGATATTATGATCTGGTCTTGTAAATGGGCAGAGAGGTAAAAATTTGTCTAGTAAATTCTTAATTGTGATTTTTGAGTGGCTCTAATCAATACCGTGTTCTACTTAGAAAAATGTAAATAAATTTTTCTTGACATTTCCATTAAAACTGTTACATTCAAAATAAATTATCTGCACTAATCTCTGGCTCTTGACACAAATAGTATAGATAGGTTGCTATCATCAATTACTGTAGGTTTTTTCTTCTCCATTCCTTTCTCCAGATATTGCTCAAGGAAAAAATGTATGACCATTAGAATAGCAATAAATATGCCACTAGGTATGTACTTATTGACTGAATGAAGGAGAAGGGTATCGTTAGCAGTTCTGTTGAAGGTGCATAGAAGCACACTGCTTTGAAGGAAAAAATGTTTACCTCACCACAATAAATAAAAAAGTCACACTCTATTTTATATATTTAAATACTGGAAATAGAGGCGTTCTGTGGAAGAACTGTTTATGCAATGTTGTCGGACACTGTGTATCTAACTTTGGTCTCAAAACCATTCATTGTGTGTGTACGTGATTATTATTCTGCAAAGATTAACACTATATACACTGTTTTGTCAAATAAATGTAAAAATGAACCCATTTAATGACTTTGTCCTTTCTATAAAATAGAAAATTGTTTAATTTGTCTGTTGTATTCTGTGTTCTTCCATTCAGCATTTTGTTACGGGTGGGTGAAGTCAAATGCATAGGAATTTAGTTTCAATTGGGTAATATTGGTATACTCTTATATACATGCTTTTTATCTAAAAAAATAGATATTTTACTCTCTCTGTCTTTTCTTATACATAGGCTAATGACAGTACGTACAAGTTTTACTCCTCTTAAGCCATCTACAGAATAGAGCAGTATAATTTTTAACTTTCAGCTGTCATATGGAAAATTTCATAAGCTCTGGGTTTGTATTTTTGAACGTTTGGCGTTTCACTTGCGCCAAGGCACTGTTCGCTGTCTGTACCCAGAGCCTCTCTTTCTGTGTTCAGCTTGCTTGGTGTGGCGTTGTGGACTGGTTTGGTTTTATTTGCATGGGTCATTTCTCTGCGTATGGAAACGTGTTAGTTTTGGTCTCCCTTGGAAAGGCGTTTTAGTTACATTTCCTGTGATTTTTAGCTGTTATAAATTGCAAGTAAACGCAATGCCTGGAAGGGATGCTTTTGTCTTTGCTCAAGCATGCAGAGTTGCAACCTGGCAAGAGTGTGGTTTGCTCTCCTCTGCAGCAGTCTACCTGATTGCTGCCCCCGCACCTTAGCGGGGCTGGATGCAGGCTCCGCTCCAGCCGGCCTCGCATAGCTTAAACCCAAAAGGCACACATGTGAGAATTGCCCCTCCCGCAGAAAGCGAACAGCAGTGTAAGCAGTGGGTAAGTTCCGGTTAATCCCCTTTGTGAAAGTTTTAAGTGGGATTTAGTTAGCCTTTAAATCTTGAACATTTCAGCCTGTATTAATAAAGCTCTGTAGGGTTGGGCACTTAGAAGGCAAAACAGGAGGAAACTGTTAATGCTGACATTGTGTTACATCTTTAACAAGATACCTTTAAATTCTCACAGCAAAAGTGTAACAGCTGGGAGTTCTGGAGTAACGTCCTTAAGGTGCATTTACTATCCTATCTGTCAGGCCTCTTCTTCCCTACATCCAGCAAAGCAGCTGGTATCATGCAAAATTGCTGTGATTGGAACAGCATGTCAGTGCAAATCAGTCACCAGATGAGATCCTGAGCAGGGCCGTCCCTTCGCAGCGGAGTCTGCTTCCCCAGCAAGAGCAGTGCTGTGCCGCTTGCCCTGCCCTCCGAGGTGAGCTTTGCCTTGGTGACCCTGGGGATTTTCAGACCTGGGCACCTACAATAACCTCTGGTTATTATGCGTCAGGTTGGCCCGGATGGTTCCCTCGTGCTGAGAGCTGAGCACAGCGCTAGCTGAGCGTACTAAGAGTGGCCTGAAACACAGGTCTGAGCAGCCTCGCTGGGCTGGAAGAGCCGGGAAGTCTGTGTGCACGAGGCTAGGTGCTGGCAAAACCACGTCCGATGATAAAAGCTGTCAACTTAGTTACAGAAATCCAAAAACCTCCTAGGCTTAGTGCTTTATTACATGACATGTAATATGCTAGGACTAGATGCTGCTGTAAGCCTCTGAACTGATTGCGAGATTTCTTGCCTTGTTTTTCTTTTTGCTGCCTTTCAGAAAATTGGAGTTTCTTTTGAAGTCAAGGTCAGCTCTAGGAAGGGGCAAGCAGGGGAAAGCAGGTCATTGCCTGTTTTGATTTATCATCTCAGGTTCTTTCCTCTTCCTCTACTAACCTTTCTGTTTTTTTCCCCACTTTTCCACCCATGTAGCTCACTCCCTGTGCTTCCTCACTACTTAGGGTATCGTCCTCAAAACTGGCAGAGTCCACACCGCTGGGTTTTGCTAGGTTTGCGTGGTTGGGCCACCTGGTCTGGAGCTGGATGCGTTGTGCGAGCATCCAGCCACCTGCCTGGGAGCTGGGTGTGCTCTGGTCAGCCCTTCTGCCAGCGCCAGCCTAACACCGTGCTACCAGCCAGCATCAGAGACCGGGTGCAGCTGGTGTACGCCAGCCTAAAAGCCGTCCTAGAGCCCTCTCAGTGCCTCTTCCCTACCTGTCCATTGCTGTCCTGGGAGGCTAAGACCTCGACCTCCTGCGTTCTCCTCTCGCTTCTATACAGCAGGAATAAACGCAGGGGCAGAAATGGGCTGAGGAGCAGTTTGACTTACCTGTTCGGGAGTGCTGGGCTCTGAAATGAGGATGTGTTTCAGAAAAGTTGTAGGCAGGTATGTTCATAAGAGATAAGAGGAGTGAAAAGCATGGGAAAGCTTGACACAGTAGGTAAAGGGCTGCTTCAAAGAGAGAAGAAATACTCTTCTTCACGGAGAAATAGTCTTCCTCGAGTCCAGTGTGGACAGGACAAGCAGAGGAGCTTTGACTGTGGTAAGGGACATTTAGGTCAGACTTGTAGCCATGAGGTAAGCCAAGGAACGGGCTGTGAAATCATCAATGGGTGTTTTTTAGAGTTAGATGAGCATCTGTCAGAGATGGCTTAAGAAGAGTTGATTTTTGCCTCAGGGCAGAGGGATGGATGAGGTGACCTTCCAGCCTGATCCGATAGGATTTAATGCTTGTTGGTAAGGTTTTGTTTTCTTGTTTTCTTCCTAACTTGTAGGTACAAGGAGGAAAAAGGAGGACAGATCTGGTGGATTCTTGAAAGAAACTGTTTTTAATTTAGTCACCAAGAATGATCTGCAGCTGCCAGGGAAATGAAAAGCAGATTATGCAAACTCAAGACTTTCCCTAACAATGGGAGCAGTGTTACTGCAATGCATAAAAGGCTGAGCAGAGAATTAGGGGTATCTATGCATTTTAATATGTTTAATTTAAAAGGGAACAGGTTGCACCAACAATTTTTTTTCTACTTAATGAGGCCCATTCATAAGTAGAATAACAGGATTTGCCTGTCACCCAGAGGAAATCACGGTATGTGTATTTGTACTTTGGTGCAAAACTTGTGTTGATCGCAGTGATTTAAAACTTTTTCCAGCCCAGCTGCAGTCAGTTTGATGTCAGGATCCTTTCATCTGGAGACAGATGCACCCTTGGTAGAATCCTGAACATGTCTGTGTCTTTGTTCAGCCTCACAAAGTACCAGCTAAAGATTAAAAATAAAAGTATACATGGATTATTGCATGTTATTCCTCAGAGATAACCGCTATGAGATAAGAGTTGACTTATCCAAGACCTGGTAGCCCCCTCCTGCAGGCTGCAGAAGGATCTTTAGTGCATATGTGATTTGGCCTTTTGCATTTCCCTGTTCTGCCCACGTTTGTGGGTGCTGAGTGGTGTAGGGACAGTAATAGTAGAACATTGCATAGCATATGATGCTCCCCATCTCTTGGGGCCGTTCCTTTTCTATAGGACTTAGAGCATTGAAGAGGGAAAAGGTTTCCTGTGTATCTTGGGTCACAGTGCCAGGCTGGAGACAGGACTCACCTCCATTCTGGTGTGTGGATAGACGCAGGCTGCTTCCAATGAGCTACCCCTTCCATGTTCTGTTTACGTAAGTACAAAGTGGCTTTGATGGGCAGGCAGAGGGCAAAAAACTGGGGGGAGCCCACAGGACTGGATGAGGATGGCAGGTGGGCCTCAGGGAAGGCTCTGCTCCACGTGTCTTCTTTATCTCACCCTGCTTTCAAGGAAGAAGCTCCACGTTGGAGTTGTGATGGTTTCCCACATCTGTCCTCCTTGTGTCCTTGGAGCGCTCCCACATCATCAAGAAGGAGAAAGCAAGAGCAATGCCATCAGGACAATATTCCCTTCTCCCATCATCTTGGGACAGGAGATGCCTCATTCTGGACTTCCTTGTGTTTGCAAAGACGGGGGAATAGCCTGGCCCTCAATTCCCAGTTTTATCCAGGCTAATTTATAATGAAATCTAACAGGGCTAGCCAAGCCTGGAGAGAAGGAAGCAACTGACAGAAATAGGTTACTCCATGAATTAAGTGCTGTTGGGATGTGCAGCATGATGGGATTTGGAAACTGGGTCCTTTGTATTTACTAGAGCACCTCTTCCGAACGCGCGCATGCATACAAGCAGGCCACCGTCAAAGAGGTGACAGTGACAAAGTATTGGTCAGTGAATCTGGGAAAGGAGGGCTTGGAGAGATCAAGTGTAAGAGTTTTTGCATTTCTCTAGATACAGAGATGAGAAAATGAGAAATTTGATCTTTCTATTATAATCGACATAAAGAATTACAGGGCAGCAAAAGGCCACGCAGCTAAACAAAGCTGTTCCCTTTAAGTTTATTTCAAATGTGTCTCTGCTTCGGCACTGTGTCCTTCAAGACTTTCTCTCTGTAATTGCATGTGGCAGCCTCTTTACAGCTAGATGCCGATTGCTGCTCTCCAGCCGCTCCAAAACAGTAATAAAAAAAAAAACAGGCAAGAAAGGGCATTGCAGCAAGTACTTAGGAGAGACGTTCCTCCTTTGTTTCACAGATGGGTCAGTAGAGGGGTTTAGAAAATGCCATTTTGTTCACAAGCGCTGCTTTGTTTGGCTCCCTGACCGAATGCTGGCCAATACTCAGCAGCTGAGTCCCCACAACAACTCTCCTTCCTTGTGCTTCCATTAAAAGACACTACCCTGCAAGGCAGCACAGTTCAGGAAATAAATGATATTTGGTGCCCTGCCTTACCTGGGCTGCTTGCTTAGCAAAACCGACCTTTTGCCCCAGCTACGCGGGACCAGAGGCTTCATTTAAAGGATATTGGCAGCGGCGTGGTGTTAATCTCCTACAGCTGTAATATCCTGGTCTGTAGGGGAGCCAGGTTTGTGAAAACGGACAGCCTGCAGCTTTGGAGGGATTCACGCTGTGTTTCAATAGGAGAGCAGCAGCGCTGCCATTGAACATCAGAGGGCTCATCCTCCCTCTGCCGCCAAGCAATGGGGGAGATGGGGTTTGCGTAGCAAACACAGAGCAACATGGCTCCTGCCCTTACGCACCTCTCTACCACGTACAGACAAGCTCAAACTTTACTATGAAGGTGTAAATCCTTTCTTTATCGTTAGAAGATATCAGGCCTAAAATGCTCTGCTCCTGCATAGGTCGTTGGGAGGTGCTTGACTCGCCGCTGAAAAGGGTGCCAGGGAAGCCGGTTGCTGTTGGCAGCTCTGTGCAGGGAGCCCCTGGAGAGGTTTGGGCGAGCCAAGTTGTGAACTCGCCCTTTCTTTTTCCTGACAGTGATGTTGATGGGGTGCTTTTCTCACTGTCCCTTTTGGTTTTCTATTTTCTGAGGGAAATATGAAAAGAAGGGCTTTTTAGGAATTCTGACTGTAGCGTTCTTAGGAGCATTCCTGACTGATGTCAATAGAAAGTGCTAGGGCTGGCCCGAAGAAACCGGTATTAATAGGAAGTCAGACAAATTCCCAATATTCTTCTTGGACCTTCTTAACCTGTCCATTCACTGAAGTTCAGCTTCATGGATTAGCACTGCTCAGCATAAACTCTGAGTTCCTGAGGTACTGGAAAGCCCTTAGTGCCAGTGGTTTTTTCTACTGTTTTCCCGAGTGCTTTACCCATATTGTACAGCAGGAGGAATAACACTTCAGATGTGAAGATGTTAATCCTCTTTGAGTCGTGCTCTAAACAAGCATGTGCAAAACACAGGGAAAATGAAGCAATACATTATTTTGCATTTAATTTTCCATAACTATTGTCTTGTAGCCCTGGTGCAATGTTTGACATCATAACACACCTCCACAGCTTGTCCGCTGAACATCTGGTAATCAGTCCTTAAATTCGCTTCAGAGAATACTCGGAGCAGAAAGTAAATTTTCTCAGACACACAGAATGTCACTTGCAAGAGAATGAATCTTTTTTCCATTATCACCATGATGGGTGCAGGATTCTGCTGCTCTCATGCCGATGTCCAGAATGCCAAGTGCTTCCTCATCAAGACAAAGCTTTTGAGGACAACGGCAGACTAGTGTCAGTGTCAGTTCTCCATGTATACAGCTCAGCCTTAGAGCTTCAATCCTATTGATTTCCTTAACATTCATTATCCATCTATTGATTTTTCCACTATCCTCTGGATTATACCCATTGTAGAAATTGCTGCTCGCAAGCCTAAAGAATTCTTGCCGTCATGCTCCATCTGCTGAAGCCAGCCTGTTCTTGCATGACAGCTGCATTGGCTTTTCTAGTTGGGAAATTCCCATCTCCATCCTCATGAGGCTGCCCTTTGAAAACGGCTTGCTTTCAAAAGACACGGACGGGTCCACCAGAGCTGTGCCGCCTCCTAACGATTGATTTCCAGGTTTCATCATTAAGCTTGAGCTTTTTCACATCACAGCTCGAGTTCTTCCCCAGTCGTTTCCAGATCTTGCAAAGATCTGAAAATGCAGCAACAGCAGCAGAAGCAAAGCCCATGTTTGCAGCCTGCACGGCAGGACTTTTATGTACGGTCCCTTTTGTTCTGCTGCCTGTTGCAGGTGTAACAGAACCACCCACGCGCTGTGTTCGAGTCTCTTCTAAGAAGGGTATTAAAAGCGGGTAATTCAGAAAGTGCCTGGGTCACTCCCAGCCTTCAGGACCAGCTGTGTAGTATCTCTGCAGACGTCCCAGCCGCCCCATCCCTAACTCAGTATATGTGGTTCACAATGAAACGTTAATTTGGCAATTCGAGAGTAGGTGCTACTTTAACGGTTTTCAGTAACTCCCTTTCCTCTCCTAGCATAGCGGTACCACGTCTGCTCTAACACCAGGGAGAGGTGGCTGAGACCCACCATGTCTGTAAATGCCTTCTATTTCAGTGAAGCTGAGCTGCCTCAAAGCTGGCGATGTGTTCACCGGGTCTTTCTGCCTGATGTTTTTACAGGGTGGCTGATGGAGACTGGGAAAGATGCCTTTTGAATATGCCCTCCGGTTGCATACTTCAAATCGAGTCACTGGGGAATACCTCTGCTGTAGAAAACCAACGTTAAAATTGCTGTGCATTATTGAATGGACGTAACAGGCCTTTCAGCTGGGGAGGTCAGACAGCGGAGTTTACTCTGAACACGCTGTTAATACACCGAAGGCGTTTTGGGTAAATATTAGCTAAGTCCTGACATGTTTGCAGCGCTCCATCAGGGGTAGCAACGGAGTTGTTAATGGGACTGCTTGAAGGATTTTGTGACCCACGCAGTCAGGTATAACACAATTTGGTGTATTTGCTGATCGGAAACGTTTGTCTGAAAGCTTTTACCAGAAATCCTGATTCTTGGTAAAATGAAAATTTTTAAGTGTGAAAATTTGGCCAACGTTTAGATTTGTTCACAACTGAACTGTCAAAACTGATTTTTGGAGCTGAAGGATCCCTGGAAGATTCCTGCTTTTCCTTGTAGTATACATAAACGCAATATTGAGACAAAAATTTTAATGGGTAGGGGTTTTCCACCACATTTTCCCCCTTCAATTTTCAATCAATTCTCTGTCTTTCCCCAGAAAGGACAAAAGAAACCAGACCGGTAAAAACAAAATGACTTTCTGATAAAATTCTATGTATTAATTAAGCACAGTAAATACATCCATGACAGTGTAATGTTTCATTTCTCAGGCCTAAGCTATGAGTGGGAGAGTGGGGTGAAGGCCCTCGCAGCCGGAGCAGCCCTGGGGTTTCTGTTCCGCCAGCTGTGGGAGGACTTTTCGTGGTGGGAGCAGCTGCTGCGGCCCCTTGGCTCCCATCCCTTCCCTGCCTCTCCAGACTGGCTGGATGCCAGCAATTAGAAACTAATTGAGAAGCTTTAAAAATGCATCTCTTCCCTATTCCTTCTGCTCTGTTTAATCCTCTAACAATCCCCAGCAGAGTTCTTCACAAGGGATTTTGCACCGCTTTACTGTTTGCTCAGTGTTTGGAGTGAAAGCAGGTGTCTTAGCAGAGTGGGGCTGTTTGGGGACCCAGGAAGGACTCACTTTTCTTGCTGTCTTCTCTGCTGCTCCATCCTCCTGGGCACTCCCTGTTTTTGCAGAAACTGGGATGTCATCTGGTTGCACAAGCGTGTCCAGGTCCCAGAGCTGGTGCACTTACTGAAACCAGTGTGGTGCCTGCAGTGATTTTGGTGGTGTGGAGATCAGGACATGGCTATGGGAGAGCAGGTAACACTGGTAGGTATTTCTGTGCTTTTCTCAGTTTAAAAATAAAATCTGTCACTACTGATAGCCTGAAAATTTCCCAGAAGCGGGAAGAAAGCAGCTTCATCTCCTCCTCACTGGCTTCTGGCCATTTCTGGACGCATGATAAATGTATTACTGCATTCTTTGCCTGGCAGCAAGGAGCCCGGATCAGTGACTGAAGGCCCACTGTACCGGGCATTATCCAAACAAGCAACACTGAAGTCAGGCAGTGCCTTGGAAAGCCAGCGATCCTCTTCTGGTTTGTAAGTCTTCCCCTGACTTGTAAGCCGTTCCTCACCAGTCCTCAGTGACAGATGTTTATTTCCATGTATAGCAGGGAGTGAAGACAGTTATCCACCCTCTTCCTATAGCTTCTCCCCTGGCTCTGCACCTCCTTCCTGCTCAATCCCTCTCCTGGCATCCTCCTGCTGTTTGTTTTCCAGTCACCAGGTAACCCAGAATACCAGTGGAGGATCAGGAGCGTGTTAGACCTTTGCTTTCATCCTTAGACTATGCTGACTCCATGGAGTGTGGATCAGACCCCAAGTTATCACTGTCACAACTCTTGTCGGTTTAGTGAGAGTTTTGCCCAAGGAAGGACTTCGAGCACAAGCGCTTTAAATGCTCAGTAAATAGAAGATAAGAAGCTGCTTTGCCACTTAGACCGCGCTGCTCACTAGCAGGGGGAAGATGTTTGGAGCATGTCTTGAATGCGCAAAACAAGCATGGCCACCCTTATCCTTCCTCTGCCTGCCTAGGGTGGCTGCACAGAAGTGCCTGGGGTTATGATGGGGCAGCTGATAACACTTTGCTTTTTCCCCTATTTGTTCCAATTCCCCAGCCCATTTACCAGAGGAGGACCTGTTTCCACGGGTTTAGTGCTCACCTCTGATAAAGCTCATCAAGAGATTTATGAAAGTAACGTATTAAGATCATGGTCTGTCAAATGTCAATAAGCAGAATAAAGAGCTCAGCACTGCAGTTATAGAGATCCCGCAATTAAAGCATTTGATGAAAGTATTTTATTGGAGTATATATTACCATTTGGTCCAATTATTCTGCCATTAAACATTAAGAATAATTGAACCAAATGGTGCCCAATAGAAGGAATACATCTGCTCTGATGAATTCCTGCCAAAAGGCACTGGGAATCTTAGTACAAGCATTTTGTCAACCAAGATAACAGTATTTTTCTCTCCAGCTGATAAAGCAGGGCTTTTGAATCTTATTTATGACGTATAAATTGGCTAATTTGTTACCAATATCAAACAGCCCATAAGAATCAGGCAGTGTAATAGCTAACAAAATACTGACAGCTTCATCACTTGCTGACTGTATGGAGTACAATATATGCTCAATTAATAGAGAGTGCAATTATCACAGAAACTGTGAGCAGGATCTAATTATACAGAAGCCAATCAAAAACAGCCCAAAGCAAGGCGGGATGTATTTCAAGAAACTGGAGAGTGATTTATTTATTTTTTTTTTATTTTTTCTTTTCTTTTTTGTTTTTTCTTATCTCCATGTTTGCCTTACCTCCGTGAGCGGGAAGGGGATGTGGCATCAACAGGAAGAACAAGTCAGCCAAGAGCCTGGCCATAACGCTATGAGTGAGCTCTAGCATGGGTTCCTATTTCTGTATGAAACAGAAAATCACAGTGTTTTTCTGTTTAAACACATTGCAATTATGGTGTAACTAGGGATAACCCTAGTTATATATAAACAGAGCTATAGCAATCCTTTCCCTAAGGTATAAGAGACTTGCAGACAGTGACAGATGGGAACACTTTTAAAGGAAATTTAAGGAGAAAATAACATCTTGATATGTATTTTGAAAAAAATGGTGCACTCGAGGAAGAATCTTTTAAACCCCTAGGAAAGGCAGCTTTTAGTTTTGGGATAAATACAGCACTGGCTTGTTAAATTCCTAATGGTCTCTTAAATACTCAGTAGTTGCTAAAGTAAGAGGTCATTCTGCTTTTTTCACTCAAGTTGAAGAAAAAAAATATAACTCTATATGAAAAATATTGATTTAAGCTATTTTCCTTGGCCTTGCTTTCCTATAGCTCTCATACCTTGGGTAATGTTGGTCAGTCTTGGAAACAAGTCTAAAAATACAGAAATCTGGAGAAAAAAAGAAAAAGAAAAATTCCACTAGAGGCAAATCATGTGAAGGGCCAAGAAATTTCCAGTGTTTCAGATACTGAGAATATTTTGAATGATTCTTGTTATCTTCAGTAAATAAATAAATATTCCTGGCCCTGGTATTGTTTAAATTTCTCTTAATGGGGGTTTTAATTAGAAAAGCTAATATCTTTTACACACCGCCACGTTTAGAGGCCACAAAAATAAATATAGTACAAAGCAAAAAAAACCCAACCCTAAAGTACCTCAAATCCATATCTGGCAGTCACAGATAACCTTCTGCTCAGAAGAGTCTCACCTAGAATTAGGAAGCAAAGTGTTTTACTCACAGGTGACTGGAAAAGGGATTTTTTTTTTTTCTATGAGAACAATAATCTTCGTTTGAAGTACTGTGGTTGAAGATTTATTTTTGCACTTGAAGACAAATGGCCATTTGGAATGGATGTTTTTCACTGAAAGTTAGGAAATAACAGTTTATACTCAAACAAAGGAATGTTGTGCTGGTTTTGATTGATTCACATGACAAAACCTGAGCTTTCCTGTGGCAGAGTCAACGTCTGTTTTTTTCCTGGATGTTTTTTGGTTTTGATAAGAAAACTTCAGCTGTATGAATTGTACTCTACCTGGGATGTTACATTTTGGAAGCTGCTTTGTGTACACTGTTGGAAAAGAAGCTGTTCATTTCCAAGGGATGTTGGAGGGAGGGCGAGCCCAAACTTTTATTTCTTTTTTTTTTTTAATTTTAGGCCAGAGTTATTCCCTGAGATTCTGGGCTTGCTGCAAGACCTTTCAGTCCACAGCCTGCATTTTTGCATCCATGTATTCTCTGCTTGGCGAAAAACAAGGTTGTTTACCAGTGGAAATGATCAATGGCTCCTGCAGGCCTCGGTTCAGCAAAGACATCCCGCTGCAGGAAACCACTTAAGCATGTGCTTTGCTATAAGCAAAGATGGAAGACAGAAGTTGTGTTCCCTGACAAACGATGGATGAATGCTGATAGCTTTGTTAGTTCCCTTTGTCCTCTGAGGAGTTTATTAGACTTTCACCTACTTCCAGCTGTATTGCAACCGAGACCTGCAGAGGAGTTTATTGCTTGCATCGCCTCAGAAGAGAGGGCCTTGTCCCCCTGCGTCCGCTTCTAAGTGCTGTCACCCAACGCTACTGCTTTAGGATTAAGCTCTGGGGTTATTTTTGCTGGAGAGCTGATTCTGGTAAGCTACACCCATGGCTTAATACTCGGTGACCTGACCTGGTGGGGAGTCCCCTTCACGATATAGGGTCCTCCATTGTGCAGCACTCCACGTATTCTGGCATCCCTCAAAGCACATCCAGACGACTCGGTGATTCTCCCAGTGAGCTGAAAAATCTGGTACAGGTCCTGAGATGACTGGGATTTGGAAGATAAAATTAGTGCTGCCCTGTGGCTGAGAATTAGCCATTGTCAGCACTTGAATGGCTTAGCCTGCATGCTTGCTCCAAAGAAAGAGGAGAGCCAGCTGGCGCGAAACCAGGACTCACAGGCTCACCCCGCTGCAATGGCAATGAAGGAGCTCAGTGCCTTGCAGAACAGAGCTCCGCTGTATTAGTGAGCATCATCGGTAGTAGATACAAGGCTGTGTGGATGGGCAGTGTTGCTTAGTAAGAAAAGCCCTGAAATGCTGTGCAGGAGACCTGCCTTTTGTTCATGACTCCCAGCCCGTCTCCTGGGGGACCAGGAGAAAGAAACTTTTTATTTCTTTGTACCTCAGTTTGCTATCTGCCAAAGGACATTGGTTTATTTTGTAAAACCTAGGGCTGAAGAGCGATATTCCTATTTACTGCTGTACGAAATTCACCATTGTTAGCTTATTCAATGTCATTTGTCCATGATTTAAAAAATACTCTGAGTGGTTGCATTTATTTTCTTCAAACCTTTGGAGTTGTGAAGCCTTTTCAGTTTTTCTGACAGCTATTTAAATCCTGCTTTTCAGTTTCTGGTACAAACTTCCAACACAGAGAAATGCTGGCATGCTAGATTAAATAGTTATTTGATGCTCAATATCTTTGCACTTGCGAGTTTTCCAAGAGCAACTAATAGCACTCCTCTAAACTCCAAAATTAGTTTTCCTCGGTCCATTTACGACTAATCACATTAATCTTCTTCTCTGGGTCTGATACTGATAATACAGCATACCTGTGCTCTTCATGAGAAGCAGATTATCAGAGCAGCAGGGAATGTCACGTATACTAATGCTCCGAAGCGTTTAGCCCCCTCCTCTACCTCTGCCAACAGAAATTCCAGGGTTGCCACACTTTGCATGGACTGTGAGGCTTGCAGAGTCGAGAGGATTGGGAAACCATAGTTAAACCTTCAGCAAAATGAAAAAGAGTTTTTCCCAAACATTTCTCACTTTGCCTGGCTCCTGGACACAGCTGTCCACGCTGCATTCAGCATACAGAACTCCCCAGGGCTGCCTCAAGGCTCCTCTGCAGACAAAACCAAAGGAGAGGTGAGACCATAGCTGGATTGCTTGGGCATAGGAAGGGGAGAAGTGCACAGAGGAGAGCTGGGGTCAGGGAGAAGCAGGCAACGAGTGTTGTGGGGGGATGCTGTAACAGTTCTTTTATTCCCAGTGCAGCTCAGAGCTGGTCTGCGCAGAGTTCCTCACAGCTCAGAATTTGCAAAGCAAGGACTGGACTCTGTTTCCTGATTTGAAAATAGTATTTCACTGGCGTGTTTATTGGGTGCTTGCCCTGCCGGCTGGGAAAAGCCAGGCAGGGCATTTTCCTGCTCAAACCCCAGTTCATTTATCTACCTGCACGTGAGCGCTGCCATCGCAGTCAGTGAGCCTCACTATAAACAGGTGTTAATGCTTTACTGGGTCAGAGCTAATGTAAACCTGTAAGTGCTTTCAATCAAAAAGGCAATATAATAATTTAGTCCAGACGCTCATTAGCACTGCCACCATTTGTCAAGAACATCTTGCAGTTCTCTCTGTTTCGCGAAATGCTCCGTGCATATTTGATATTCATGTTTCCACATATGTGTCATTTGTTCTGCGGACAAACCTCTCCCAAGGTTCAGGGCCTTGGCTGTGGGCAGCTAATTCTTTGGGTTGTCTTCTATCGGGACATAAAGATGTATGCTTGATCTATTCAAGTGCTAATCAAGGCTTGAATGACTCCCAGTATCACTCCTGTTCATTTTGAGTTGCGAATACATCAACCGCAGAGCAAAACGGTGTTTCTCAGCAATGTGTCATAATGATTGGTTATACGAATGTCACAATTCTGCAAGAAATACAGTAAGTTCAGTTCTATTGCCAGGAGTGCTGCCTCACGGGGAGGCATTTGTAACTAAAACTGTTGTTCATTTGCAGAATCTGTAAGAAGAAAGAAGCCTTGACTGGAAATATGCTGAAAAGCTGCCGTAATAAATTTGACATAATATGCATGACGTGGATGGATAGATCATTGTTTGCTAGGCCTGGCAAATAAAACTGGTGTTGTGGAGCCAGAATTACAGGGAGAGAGAAACATTGTTCTACAAGGCATGCTTCAGATAGGAACCACATTTGAAACAGCTATATATTTCAGTTGTGCTTAAATTGAATAATAAAGAAGGCTTGCTCAGAAATCTTACCGTGCCTTGGAACACACATTGATTTTTTGTTCTTGTGAACTTCTAAGAAAGTTTCTGACTCATAAATAGAAGCACCTGCATATTTTTTATTCCTTTTTAATGTTATTAAAAGATATTTAAGAAGCAGGTATGAGCTACCCAAGAAAGAAAGCAGAGAAACAGATGTGTATTGTTGTACCAGGGAGAGTTTTAGGACTAGCATTTTAAATGTCACTTGGGACATCTTGCTCCTGTTCTTGGTGCACTCGCAGATTCCCTATATGTCTTTGGGAAATTACTTACTCTCTTTGGCCTGTGTTTTCAAAACTGATTTCCAGGTCTGATGTTTGGATTTCCAGCTGGGTAGCTGCTGTAGGACCTATATATGAAGTATATAAACTGTATGCAATGGTTCCACTTTGGAGTTTTGTACCCTACCATTTATCTGTCTGCATCTTTCAAATCAGGATTATGTCTTATTACGTGCACATACAATTCCCAGCCCAAAGGGAATTCGAACAGTTAGATGATATATAGTATTTAGAAGTATACAAGCTCTCAGTAAAATACTGCAGCAATGGGTAAAAGGCATGAATTTGAATAGTTGGGAATTGCAGCTTGCAGAAAGAGGCTAGAAAGAGGCAGACAGAATTTAGAATTTTATGGTTAAAAATAGCAATTTTCTGTTCTGGAGATTTTAGTAAGATATCCCTGGGAATGCAATACCACTTCTTGCATGTACAGGGCTTGATTCTGAAGCATGTTGTGGTATGTTACACTCTGCTGTAAAAAGCAGCTGTGGGGCCATCCCAGCCACGTCCTGCCTCCATCCATGACTTTTAGCTGTGAGATTTAGGGCAGCGGTTTTGAAAAGTTTTTAAGTGAACTAGGCTTCGAAGATATCTTTAAACTGTGTCTTTACTGGGAACAACTGCATCTTACATGAGTGTGAGGGCTTTCAGCAGGCAGCTCTATCTGAACAGGGGCAGCTGGAGGACAGAAAGTATTCTTCCCAAAGAAAGGACAGATTAATTTCGGCCCCGACAGTAGGAGATGCAAAATCTAAGCAAGCATGGAAGTTGGTTTCATTAAACAGCAAAGCAATTTGCTGAGGACCAACTGCAACCGATGACATTCGGGGCGAGGTAAGTCACTCCTGGACATTCGAAAGAAGGAATGCACCTATGAAAATGCTCAGTAAGCAAAGGCAGGCACAAACCTATTTCCTCTCCCCTCCCAGTGTTTGATGCACGGGTTGATAAGGGGCTCTGGGGCCATGCAGCGCTGCCCAGCCCAGATGGAGTGTCATTAATATTCCCGACTTGTGGCTCTGTGCTGCTTTGACACCAAGGAAAATGAATCAGTAAAAAAGACGCTTGTTTTTCGTGTTTATTTCTACATTTGGGAGCACAGTGTGAAAAGCAGTTTTTTACCTTGGAGCAAAATTTCATGGAAGTGTCCAGACAACAAGATTCTGTGTGATTTCCGCTATATATTACAGCTATTCATTTACCTCAGTCTGGGCGGGCAGCTCGTACTGTCCCAGGGGGGCCCTCAGCCGTCCCTCACCCTCATCGCGAGGAGCGATCTCATTTTTCCTGCCACGGGTTTCTCTGCTAAAATTGCCACAGAAGAAGGGCCTGTGGAGGGTGTTGGGCACTGGCATCTCCTACCGAGCATGGGGTTAAGCCTGTCCCAGGCACAGGTACCCCAGGAGGGACTGCGCAGAGAAGGCAACTGAGGACTTAGAAGGAGAAATTCAGCAGCGCGTGACTGGGACGGTGAAATAGCAAACGCTACGTTCGTTGGGGGACGCGCGTATCCCCCAGGTTTCTCTCCCTGCTGCAGAGCCCTCTGCACGGTGGTGGGGAGCTCACGTCTACCTCAGGCTCCCTGAAGGCCTCTCCTCGTGGCAGGGTGCTGCGCCAAGATGGCAGCCAGCGCCACGGTTGCACTAGTGACGACGGGGACTGGCATGGCCGCTGAGGCCCTGCTGACTGACCAGGAGGCTGGAGCCATGCAGGTAGGAGAGAGCTGGGGGACCTTCCTTCCCATCTAGAGACATGGTAACGGTTTCAGTAGCCGTGTGGGTTGTCGGCTCTGCCTTGAGCCACCCTGGCGCTACCCAGGGCCATTTGGTAGGGTGAGCAGTGCTGACACAGGGCAAGTGGGAAGGATTTCTGCCCCTGAGCATTACACCCACAGCCGAATAACACTGTGAAATTGGGTAGACCCAGTTTCTTCTCCCGTGCCATGCCCCAGCGTGTTTCCTCAGCCTTGTGCCGGTCCCCGGGGAGAGGTGGTAACTGCCATGCTGCAGGAGGGTGGTGGGAAATGGAGCCCTTCATGTCGATGCCAGTGTTTGTCTCTGCATGACTGCCAGGGAGAAGACTGAGCCTCCAGCTCAGCGTGCAGGCACTGAGTGTTTTCATACTATTAATGTCCTGCCTCACCTCTAATTTAATTATAATCAGTTAATGGCCTAGTCCAGGACTCGCTTAATTGCAGTAAATCATACCTTTGAAAGGGGGTGCAGACATGAGCTGGGCTCTTTGGGGATTGAGGGACAGGGCACAGCTGTGCAGGATTCCACCCCTGAAAGCCTCATCTCCTGCTTTTTGAGGAAAAAGGAGCAGTATTGGCCCTCAGCACCTGTTTCTCTGTGCCCAGGTGCCCAGACATGTGCCCAGGAGAAGGAGGAGGCTGACAGGAGAGATGGGTTTACTTACACCTTTGGAAGGTTTCATGCTGCAGGACTTTCTGCAAAAAACCCAAATTTTTTGGTCTTACCAAGGGGACTACAAAGCATCACAGACAGTATCTGTTTGGGAAGTCTGAGGACACCTACCCTTGCGCTCATATAAAGGCTACCATCTAACCTACCTGCGCAGCAGACACAGGGTCATCGATGTTTTCTCAGCGGCATTGACTGCCTCTTACGTGCCCATGGAAAATGGGGAGAGAGAAATGTGTTTGCACTCTCACCAATAAGCTGTCTGTGTGAGGATGAAGGTCACCTTGCAAAAACTCAGAGCAATTATCTGAAGGAGGTTAGATCTCTGTCCTCTGCCTTTATATTATTCTCATAAGCTGCATTTTTGGCATCACTTAGAAGCCAGGAACATATCAAACCCGCATATGTCAAATGCTATTGACATCAAATACCTTTCATCGAGCCCCAAGCCTCTTGGCGTCTTTTGAGCTCTGCACCCAGGAAAGTGGCTTGTCAGAGATGATTTTTCCAACTGAGGAAGCAAGTAGCATAATGAGACAGTGTAGCTTCAGCATACACCTTCCAACTAGTTTCCCAACTGCTCAGAAACCAAACATGAGCCTGCATAGTAATTAGCCCATAAAGAAAGCTGGGGATACGATGAATGTACGAACTCTTTATGGCCCCTCATTACCATTCTCCAAATGCATTTCTGTCTGCATTTCCCGTTTTCAACAGCTAAGATCATCTAGAAAAACAAAACAAAAATCTGACTGTGTCAAGCAGCATGAACATGGTCGCTGCAGGAAACACACTAGCCAGATGTGCCAGGTGCTGTACAGATGTGCTCAGCACTCAGAAAAGCTCTCGATCTGCCTACAGATCTGTTGCTTCTGGACTTCACAGCAATCAGAAAGTGTTTTGTTCCACCCAGGATGTTACCCTTCACAGGCTGGCACAAGCACACTGTGGTCCAAGGGAAATGCCCGTTAGCTTCAGCACAATCTGGATTTGCTTCTAAATAACTTTGGGGTTTTTTATTTCCTCTCTAGAGCAATAGAGGGTGAGCACTGATCCAGGAAGATGGTGCCACCAAATACCTCTGCCAGCAAAGGACCTTGTAACGAGGCCCCTTTTCTCGTGCCAGCTCTTAGTTCCCCAGGTGATGGGAACTGCTCAGCTGAACTGACTTTTCAAGTGTTATCTGAGCAGGTGAGATACTGTTATAAAATCTCAACTCACACAGAGTGGCAGTCTGAAGAGCTGGATGTGTGCTGTAAGAGACCATGGGTCAAACTTCTTGCTCTGAACAGTCATAGGTCCTGCAACACCTGCACAGCATATCTCACAGGTCTTGTCTTTTCTTCCTTTTTTTTTCTGAGTTCACATACTTTAGATATTCTACACGTTAGTTTTATTCCTTCTCTTCACAGGTGCTCAAACTGAAATGTCAGAGGAAGAGTCTTCACCTTTCTTTCATGGTCATTTTTGAGGTTGCTTTACTTTGGGTATTTTTTTCTTATTTAAGCCATGACCCAATTCTGCAAGAACAAAAAAATGTTTTTCAGGACTTATCTTACCTTCGTCATATCATCTATGTGATGTTGTGTGCCACAATCATTGTGTCATTTTCTCCACAAATACAGAGCTTTAATAAGCTTTTCTTTTCCAAGCTAAAAAATATGTATATTCACAAAAGCTTTTGACAATGGTGGAGGATGAAGTTGGGAAAGGGAATGAAGATTGACACATTTTTCTGGAAATATTTTCACAGTCATTCCTGAAGGCATTTGTTTATTTGAGCATCCAGAAGAACTTGGCTTGGAAGAGTCTTTCAGTAAGTGACAAATATCAGGAAAAGTTTTTATTAACATAATGGCATGGAAATGAGTATGAAAACAACTTGACAAATAATCCAATTCACCAGCTACTTGTGTGCAACTTGTGTAGAACTGGCATAGATATTTTGAAGTAACCTAACCCTTCACTAGAGGATGGACTGGGTAAAGCCTAGGTGATGTAAGATTTCACTGTGAACGCTCCTCTTCTCAGATTTGGAAGTAGGGCAGGTTGCAATTAAAATGTTACCTGCCTGAAGGTTTTGCAGATTGGTTTATAAGAGCTTTCTCTGGCAGAAGTGGGTTTGTGTGTTGTGCTGAGTGTGGTGATCTACTGGACACCCTCGTGATGTCCTTGAGGAAAGTTGGGTGTGGAAGGCCTGGGAGGAAGTGTACTTTGGGGCAGTGTATGAATGAGTGTCCAAGCGTTGCTGGAGGGGATGGCGCAGGGTGTTAAGTGCTCAGCTGTCTCTCCCTTGGCTTTAGTGTCTCTGACACTAAAGGGGGGGGCTAAGAGGGGAAAGCCTGGGTTTCTGTGATCAGCATAGACCAGGCAGTGTCACCAGCACTGCCCGCAAAGTGAATGGGCTAGGAAGGGTGGTGGTACATGTCCTATGCATGCTGCTCAGCCCTCTACGTCCTTTCACTCAGAAAGCCCATCCCATGGCTCTTCCCCCTCCAGGGTGCACCTTCCACACGTCTCCTCCTCCCTTGCTTGTACCTGAGCTGAGAAACCAACCTGGCTGCACTGCCCCCAGCAATAAAAGTCCAGTTGAACACTTATCCAAGGCCAATTATTTTTATCACATCCCTAGGCCTTCTTAAATGCCACAGATATAAAATTGTCCCCATATTTCCCTTGTTTAATAGCAGGGTGCAATTTCTTTTAAATCCATGTCTTTGCTTTGCTATTTGATACATACTGGAGAGGGATTCATGGGCCAAGTTTTTGAAAAGATGCCTCAGTTCTGAGAAAAGAGAGACGACAACATCAGGTTCAAATCTAGAGGCAGATGAATCTTTGCTAGCAGAAAAGCATGAACATCAGCAAATCCACCTGCTTCCAAACCCTGCAGAGAAAAAGTGTGATGGCTGTGGGATGAAAGGAAGGAAGTTGGGAGATTCCTTTAGCTTCATCTGATGAGCTGTGTGTCTACCAGCTCTTCTTACCAAAAGTTATGACAAGCAGTAATCAGGAATAGAGCAGTTTTATATGATGTTGAATTCCAAGTGCACTCCAAAAATAGAGGAACTTTTGCAGATGAGGAAGCACAGGAGTAAGGGATATCTATCCCTGCCTCCTATCCCTCCTTCCATTACTGTGGCACCTGCCACTTCACAGTGCCTCTGTGAGTTATTACTGACATCATTACTCAATGGCTACTATTCCTATATTTGCAAGCAGGACTGCGCAGCATGGAGAGTGTAAGCAGCATGCCTTACATTTCACAGGAGATCATGGCAGAGCAAAAACTGGAAGCTGGGTTTCCTAAAAAGCAGATTTAGCAATTAGCACAGAAATTTGTGTATAGATTGTCTTTCGAACTGCCCAAGCCCTAGGCAAAGTCCGAAATAGCTCTGGCCTGCTCCAACCTCTGCAATTGCTCACAGAAACACCCTTTTCATCAGCTAGAACAGAAATCCTCACTTTTCCTCTGCTGCTGTGACCTGTGCATTCATCAAGCTACTAGAAGACACTTTGCCCTTGCCTTTCCCCAGCCATCAAAGGTTCTTTCTTCTCTGCCCTCCTCAAAGCCTAAAACTATAAAGAAATGATAGATTCTCCCTAATTAATGTGGTGATTTTTACAGAAATAATTTATGGCTCCATGTCCTTTACTGCTGTGAGGCTTGTGTGTTCATTACGTTACTCCTTCCCTGTCTGAAGCAGTTCGACTGCTGGTTACAGTGGTGACCAGCACTCCCCTTAGCAGAAAAGTGCTATTAACTCCCAGCGGTGGGATGCTGAGGAGATGCTGAATGTCTAGCACTGTGGGGTTTTGGGTCTCTGCTAGAGCTCGTATGCAGTGCTGGGTGAAGAGGAACAAGTAAGCAAAAACCAGCCCTAACGAGTGCTCAGGGTCACTCAGCACCCTAAACACCAATAGCAGTGACTAGGGTGCCTCCCAAGTCCCTGGCAATTATTTAAAAGGTTGCTTTTGTATAAAAATAACTTGAAAGATCTGACTTCGAGCTAAGAGTTACTAATAACATGTAGAAAGAGCAGTAGTTTAATGGTCTGACACATTAGAAATAATTGTTGTCCCTGCTTCATGCTGTTAACAGTGATTCATCAAGGTGTGAGGCAGTGGAGACCTGCAGGTCCTTTTCAGACGTGCTCAGAGTACCTTTCCCCTGGGGATGTGAGGTTTGTACCCTGACCCGATACAAATTCTTCACCTGCAGTTGCCATACACTTCCCGTATCAGCCATTAAATGAGCAATGCTATTTAAAAAGTAGTTGTGTTCTGAAACCCTCCTTCAAGGACTTGTTGGATCAGTTATTATTAAAATTGTAGAACAATAGTTCTCCGTAATAGACTTGTGCTGGGAGAGTAAGTTGCCTGACTTAATGTATTCATAGAAAGATACACTTGTAGGTTTCTCTTTTATACAGGTCAAGCAGGGGGAATCGCTGCTGAATCAATGTATCTAACTCCTTCAGTGCCCAAATTTACAAAGAATACATTTCTGCTAAGATTTCTATCTGCTTTTTTTGATTGTGTCTCATCAAAGCAAATTCACATAAGGTGAGCCTTTAAAAGGAGCGATTTTCTGCTCCTCTTGACTACATGAGACATTCAAAAATTAATGAAAAAAGTGACACCCGTCTGGCTTCCAGGGCATCACATTTATTTCTGCATAAATTCTCCCAGGTCAACTCAAAAACAGTTCAGGGTCAAAATCTCATCTAGTCACCTAGATTAAAAACTAATTTCTCTAAAGTATAGCCTATATTGAAGCCTTTTCATGCAAATAAATAGCCAAGGGCCTCATTCTCTCCTTCTCTATTAGTTGTGCATGTCATGAATTTGAACAGAACATTTTGTCCTGTACTCTAATTACATGCATTATAAAGAAAAATCTATTCCTTGCATACATATTACTAGGAGCAGTTCGGAAGCGCCATTCCATCAGGGTAGCCGTCATGGTGGCTCATCCTAATATTGACAGTTTAATCTTTTTGTTTCATATGAGATTAAAAGTCATATGATGGCCGTTCCTCTGTGGAGCAGGCGGCGAAGCCAATTGGAGTCAATCCGTGTCTAAGTGCCATTTCTGCTCTGAAAATGGACTTGCCGTTTACAAAATATATTAGGTAATTATCAGTGGTTATGGAAGAATGATAAAAAATACTGGCTTGATGACAGAGTAAATAGGGCTACTGTTAAAAAAAAAATTCGTTTTACTCACAGCTGTGCTGCAGTATATGTACATGAGAACTAACTTAGTTGCTGTCTAATATATTCATGTGCATGATCATTAGCAGTTTCAATTCCCTTCACTTTATCTCACTGGAGAAGGAGAGAGCAACTGATACACCAGGTGGCCACCTACACCTATTGCAATTAAAATTGTCTTTTATCAAAGGAGAGTATAATCTCCTTGAAAAGATGCTGAGGGTTTTAATAAACATAGCAAAATATTAGACCTCTACCCATGTTTATTTTTGTTTAAAACATCCTGAATTAAATTTCAGAGGCAATATCTGATTTAGCCTCTGTCTTTCAAAATGCAGACCATGAATAAGCAGTGGTTCAGCTGTATCCATTTTTGGCTGCTCAGTGTGAGACATGGTACAAGGGTATGGGTTTGTTTTTTTTTTTTTTTTTTGGAGGACTGGATAATGTTCTCTAAAGATCTCCAAACCATCACACATGGGGCATCCTAGATCACCTGTTGCCTGCACAAACATTGACTAGAATAAATTCACAATGGATCCTTCACCTCACTGAGGCCAGGACTGTACCTAGCATCCTAAGAAGTCAGCGGTTGAAATTCATTGTGGGTCTCAGGTGAATATAGCTCTAGTGTGAATGTGAATAACTCTGCGCCTACAGCATGTAATATGGGAGTGCTGCCAATGTGCGTGCATATATATATATATATCTGTCTAGATGACTGTTGATTCAACTTATTTCTAGCCTGGGATAGCACAAGAACTTGGGTACTGTATTTTGCTTTAAATCACTAAATTTAGTCTTTCTATCTAGTATGTTTCAGACATGATAAATACCCTGCAACTTCCAGTAATGTTCTTAAAAGTTTAGAAAGATCAATGACTGTCCATCAAAAAATTTGGAACTTTACTCCCTTGAGTGCTTTCCCTTGGATGGAGCATCTTGAAGATTTTAAGCTAGTATGCAGTAACTGCCTTGTTGTTGTGAGAGTGCTGTATTTGAGGTCACAGCTAAAAAAAAGCAGTAATTGATAAAATGTCTTGTCTCTGGCTGCAATTCCTCTTGGAGTGGACAAAACATAATTATTTTTATCTTAAATCCCTTTTGGTGGAGTGCCAGAGAGGTACAGTTCAGCACAAAAAGGGGATTCAGAACTGTTGAAGATTTTCAGTGTGCAAGTTCACAGGCTTTTTTGTTGTGCGATGTCAAGTATGCATGATGCAAGCAAGCTAATGGCCTGTGCTTCAGCACTTGCTTTCTCTTTGAAGCCATGTTTAGCAAAGACCTGGCACGATGGCTTAACAGTAGCCAGGGAGAAGGTTTTATTGCACACTGAAAGCCTTCCTGCTGGAGGAAATATTCTGGCTGCAGTTACCCAGCATTAACCTTTCACTTGGCTAAATCAGCCAGAATTGCCTGTGTGCTGTCAATGTTTGCACATAGGAGTAGTAATTATGAAAGCAGGATCATTCCTACTCTTTAGCAGAGTGCAGTCCTTGAGTAAATGAATTGTGATTGGGAAACAATTGGATGGTGGAGATGTTTCTAAGGAGAGCACCTTATTGACATTATTTTCAAACTAACAGGACACATCCTTGCAGTGCAAATATTGCTTTCTTTTGCAAATGTGAAAGAGTTATTACTTACCGCTCTGTAAGAGGACAGACCTGCCATCGAGATAATAGCAACTTAGTATTTTATTGTGAATCTTTCCACACAGTTTCTCTGATGTTTATCATCGCAATTGCATAGACAACCCATTCTTCATTTGCAGTCTAACTAGATTACAAGTGACAGCAATATAAAGCATGATATTTAATTGCCTCAATGAACATTGACTTCCTTGAGCACATATTATACACTCCCTGGCTGACACTCTCCAGAGGTATGTGTCATTCTGAGGATCTGCATTTTGGGGTTCCCAGGTGGAGTCACTTGAAAGAGTTCTGACCTTCTGAAAATGCCTGTAGTGAGACTTGGTAAATGGCTTTAAAACGAAGCCTTTTGCACATTCTCTGCTAAGGTCATGGCACAAGCTGAGAAGTTTTTGGATGTTACTGTTGATTCACATCTCCCAGGCTATCTGTAATCAGCGTAACCTTGACAGATACTAGCAAAAGAAAGAGGAAGCATCTTTCAAACAGATGAACTGTATTACTTTTGTGAGAGTTCTTCTCCCGCTCAGTGATGCACATCCATGTGCATGTGTATGTGGTGACATGTCAGGGTAGCCTGCAAATATGTAATAAGGGTAAAACAAAGCAAAACCAAGCCAAAACAAACAAACAAAATGTTCTTTGTGCTGTTGTAATAAGAAGCCTTGGCTTATCAGTGCCAGGCAAGTTGATACTAGGAAAAGCTGCCTTCTCATAAAGATAGGGTGAACATCAGACTTGATTGCTTAGGGAAGATGAGACTCTCTGTTGTTGGAGGTTTTCAAGAGTAAATTAGCCAAGCATCTGCCACTGAGTCTGTGACAGGATGATAGGTTCCCCTCCCAGAGCCATTGATTTGGGCTATATGGAAGACTACACTGTTTAAGGCTCCTTCAAGGATTCCCTTCTCTGACAGCAATTCCAAGTGGCCAAAAGCCTGCATAAGTGGTAAGAAATACATTTAGAAATTGGCTCAAACCCCTTTTAACCTGAAGGCCTGGGGATGCCTCTGAGAATAATAACGTATCTGCCTGACATATCTGCAGTCAGTGCAGTTGCTTGTGCTGGGTAGCCATTCTGGGTCTCTGGCTGGTTATTGCTGCTCCTAACGACCATGCTCCTGCTTCCACATTATGCACACTCATTTTCAAACTGTGGTAATAATGTACTCTTTGAGTTTGTTTGGTTTGGTTTTTTTTTTTATATATATAGGAAAGATCAATGGTGAAGGAGATGGAGGACTTCTTCTTCTGTCTGGGTTTGGATTTAGACAGTATTACTCTCTTTTTCTTTATCTCCCAAGCTGCCCAATCATGTCTTAAGATTCATGGAATGGTTGCCAAACGCCAACTCCCTTTTACAAATGGCCCTGTAAGTCAATAAATCAAACATATCTCTTATTCATCCCGGACCCTTTAAGTCCTTCTGCTAGGAGAAATTCTATGTATTTGGGAGCCTAAAGTGTAATAAAGCTTTCAACTGTTTTTTTATGAATTAGAAATTACTGGAGCTATAACTTTTAAGAGAGCACTGAAGTTTAAACTGATGTCCTAAATTATTTAAAATCATATAAAGTGTAGTACCGGTAATTACTTTCAAATTAAAAATGACACTTTTAAAGAATGTTTTGATGATGTCTTATGTTCAGGCTGTGCATGGCATGTACATAACACAGTGCAGTTATAAAACTGTTAATGGGATCATTTAATAAATTCCATTGTGTGTGTTTCTCTCTATATATCTGAATTTCAATCTGAATTGGAAAATATTCTTATACCAGCTTGTCTACTAAGACCTCATTAACTCTAGATACATTGTAGCCCATTTTAGAATGTGGATATACAAGGTGACTTTATTTCAAGAGCAGGGAGTTCTGTAAATGTCCCCTAAGATTTATCTGCCCTAGGTACTGAGTTACTTTTTGATTGGTTTCTAGAATTCCTGAATTAAAGATGCTTTGAACTGATAAACCCAGTTTGCACACACTTGGGAGACTATAAGATCCTATTAGACACAAGTAAAACACAAATAATTTTAAACTGGCTATTTTGGTTTTATTGTTTACAGATTTCTACATGGAAGGGATTTGCCCTTCTCTGCTGCATATGTGCTTGTTTCAGAGAGAACAATTTGTTTCTGAGAAAATTGCTATAGCCCTTTTGGATATGTTACTAATATGAAATCCAATCTGAGAACCAGTTAAGTGCCCAGCACTCATCATTCTAGTTATACAGCTTATCAGTGGATTGAAATAATATTGGATGATGTTAGGATTGCAGATTTTTTTTGTCATGAAAATGAGGCATCAAAGTTCTCATGTGTCGCATACAAGGTTCTGTTCTTAAGGATGCCTTGCAGTTTTCTGACTTATTTCACTACTTGGTAGTTCGATTGGCTGGCTACTGTGTTCTCTTCTTGGCTCGAAACAGAAAAGGTTAGAAAGCGGGTGGCAATTGCAAGCAGTCTGCGGGAAGAAAAATGCAGAACTTCTATCTCAGTTGGATGTAGATCCATTGATTTGTTGGATTCCTTTGGTTTAGTCGAAGTTGGACATACCTGCTGAGGACATGCTGCTAGAATGCAAACCAAATTCCCACTACAGAGATTAGTATGTAAACAGATGTAGGCTGAGTGTGTCTGTGATAAATGTTGTCGTGGGGAGGAGAAACAGAAGGAATTTCACTGTGCCTGAATTCCATGAGTCTTTAACCAATTTTCTGGCCCTAACACTCTTTTCCTCTCCTCTTTTTGCTTGAGAGAACTTCATGTTTCTGCAAGAAGAAATAATCCTGGAGAGATGGATGGGTCCAACCTTCTACTGAGTTTGTCATCATCAGGTTCTGCAGATCAAAGGTAATACCCAACTGCTGCTCAGGGATGTTTCCCAGATGTAAAAGTTAGGTGGCTAAACCTGTATTTGATACGCTGTGGCAGGGTTTCATCTGCAGCATTTCCCCTGTGCTTAGAGTGAGGCTGCCTTAGTCTGTTTGTGGAATTAACCATTTTTGCCAGCTGTGTGCTTCATGCTTCACTTGACTCAGACTTAACGTGTATGTCAGAGAGCATGGTGCAGGGTAATGCCTGAGAGAGAGATATTGGTGGATTCATTCTTCCTTCAAATCCATCAGAGTGATAAAAGATCCACATTTTTTTATGACTATCATTGGTGTGAAACTTCATATCAATAACACATTAATATTGGAGATAAGCCATGCACTATGGACCAGAGTGGAGTCAGGTTATTTTGCGCAGCAAAGCAACCTTAACCCTGGTTAACTGACTGTCTGAGCTGGGTTTGAGCATCCTTAGGACAGTACAGAGCAGCAGTGTTTGCTGGCAGACTCGGATTCATGTATTCAGAGCCTTGATTTCAGAGAGTCTCAATCCTGGCAGTTCCCAGCAATTCTGAGTCTGGGAAACCTCTCCCATTTTTCTTCAAGATACCAGTAACTTCAAGCAGAGCAATGTACTCAGATTGAAAAATGCTGCTCATGGAAGGAACCTGCACTATAAATTATTTTCTTATTGAGGAGAAAGGCCTATATATTGATGCTGGCTAACGCTGCTTTAAATGGACAGCGAAGGTTTCTCTTGTCATGGAGGGACATTTAGTTGGTGTAGAACCACATTTGCAGGCTTGCTGTGTGCTGTAAGGGATACTCCGGGGAAATTCTGGAAGAGAGAGAGATACGGCATCTTTGCTTTCCCTTACCAGCGTAACAGATCTCAGTGTAATAAAAGTTGCCCACAGAGATGGGTCCCACTGCTGATCTCAGTGGTTCTTGTCCAGTGGCTGAGTTACAAACTGGCAATGAAGAATTTTATCGTCATTGTAATAGTTCTGCTCACCATGGCTCATTTCCCTCAAGTTTTATAAAGGCTTTGCTCTAGACAGACAGTCAACCCTGGCTGTAGCTAGAATGGCTGCTGTCATTTGGCATTTATTTCTCAACATCTTAGTCTGGTTGAGGACTCAAAACACTAAAATGACTTGCTCTTTGGATGTATGAAGCATTGACAGACTCGGTCATGAAATCATGGCGCACACCATAAATTCTCTCTGCATGCCATTGTTGGTACAGACTGTTCTGCAGGTTATGTTCTGTAAAAGTGCATCTTGGGAATGTGTTAATACCATCATCAGAACTAGTTCATATTCAGGTTTTTTTGGGTAGGCTTTTTTTTTTGGTAGTTTTTATAGTTTTTATAACCCTTTGCCAAGGCTGGTGTTCCGTTGTAGTGGAGCCACATACAAAGACTTATTGCCTGCAGTCTCCTATCTAAAAGGCCAAACAGGAGAGCAGGGCACAGGCACAAGGAGCCCCATGGGTCTTAATCAAATGCAAGCAGCAGGGCAATAGCAGAGCTGTAAGAAAAACCCTCTCTTCTAGTCTGCTGTACTACCCATTGAGTGACACATCATCTCATGACTGTACTGCCAAACCCAGCCTTCATTTAGCTGACATTTTTTTTTCCCCAAACAGCATATAGAAAGCTCTTTTGATATATCAACCAAAAGAAAACTTCTTATTCACCCCGCTTTTCTGTTAGCCTCAGTGAAAAATCACATCACACTGTTACTCCTTTTGTTCATATCCACTTTTCATTTGTAGAAGAGCTAATTTTCCATCCTTAATGGAATTAATATTTCTGCCGATGTGTTTTGGAGCAAGAGCCCTGACAAAACTCATTTCTTCATGTAGACTATGAGTATAATCTTAATGGTCTATGTGCACTGTAGGATGTAGCAATAGGTTTGATTCTTAGCATGCATCCGATCACATCTCTCTTTCTTCTGAAGAAAGGAAAGTAATGGATACACAGTTAAAACGAAAAGGGCAATGAAATCCAGTTCAGACACTGCAACTGTTACTGCAGTTCTGGTACCAGGTCCTTGGGACAGACATCCTGATTCTTCATGTTGGTCTCTCCTAAAGCTTACAGGTCTGGGTATTGAAGCTGGAGGTGTGGAGGCTCCAGTGCAAAGACAGTAAAGAGGAGGAGTTTATAAGAAAAAGGGAACTGGAATGACCTGAAACCATGGGGATTAAGAACAATGGCAGCATACTTGCTTCTTTGGGCAGGATGCTAGAAATGAAAAGACTAAAAATTCTTACTTTTTGTTTTTCTGTTTGTTTTACTGGAGGTAACTTAGTTAAGCCAGTGGGAATTGTTCTAAATAATAGCCAGCAGCCCTAGTCTTACTGCTGTCTCCTTTGCACTGCATTGTTGTCTTTGCTCTGGGGACTCTCAGAGGAAACAGATTTTGCTGGCCACTCGGTCATTTTGATGTATTACACCTCAGCTGGGATCTCAGTTTCAGCTCACAGAAGTGAGAAAGGAATTTTTAAAGGTGGTGTGTGAGCAAATTTTTTTGGCCTTTAAATATGCATGTAATTTCTACAGGGCTTTGGAAACTTTTTCTGTAGCTTACAAATGTTATAACTCTAAAATACCAACCTGCATGTAATTATAATGCCCCTTTCTCATGTAAGCTGCAGAGGAAAATAATTCAACTTAATAAAAACACTCACTGTTTAAACAAATGGGGGAGTAATTAAATGTAATGGATATTGTGGCTTCCGTACAAGTATATGCAGTCTCTAATGAAATCTACAACTCCATCATGAAGAAATGACAGATTAAAAATAAAAGGAGAAAGAAAAGAACAATAGTCATTACTTTTGTGATCTTCAACAAGAACGTGCTTTGCTCCATCTGCTAGTTCTGCAGCTGTGGTTAACTAATAAACAGTATTCCCAGTCCTGTACTAACTGCATTTGATGTGGCTGGTACACAAACAAAGATGTCTTGGCAAAACAAGGTGCTATATGAGTTGCTAAAGAAGAGCAGCCTTGTCAATTTTAGATCTGATGGAAGCAAAGGGGAAAGCTTTGCCTTTGCCATATGGAAAAACAAACAAGCCAAAACCATTTTACCCACAATTTTCTGAAACTGTAAAACAGAGAGTGTAGCATAATAATAAGAATGTGCTGGAGGCTATGGAGGACTAATGTCGGCTTTAAAAGCACTCACAAGCTGTGGTTTTCTTTTCCCTCTCTGTTTCCAGTGGCTCTATCAGGTACAACCAGAGAAAAGACCCTCCTGAAATGCTTCAGCAAATTTCTCAGCTTACTCAAAAAGCTTAATCTTGGATCTCTCATTGCTCTGGATAGAGAGGCCGCTTGCACAGGAGACTTCTGTGATCTGAATGAAACAGGGCTGCCTTTGGCCTCTTCCCTGTTAGCTCCACGCTTACAGCCTCAATGGAGCTCCCAACATTGTGAAGCTTGTGTCCAAGAGCCTTGCTGAAAGGTAGTCTAGACACACATATGAAGCTCACTGAAAGCAAGCCTTCAAAAGGTAGGATCTCTGCTATGGTGCTTCTCACAATGCCAAGGTTTCTAAGCAAGTGATTATTTTTCAGAGCTTTTCCCTCCCACAGGCTTAAACAGGAACTGCAAGTAACAGATACTACTGAAAAGAAGAATCTCTTCTCCATTTTCTCAGCTGTGGATTCTGTAGTTTAACTTTAATTCACAAAGTTTAAAAGAATTTGGCCTGGATGTCTTGGTTCAGGGATATACCAGACCTGCAGGTGGAAGGTTCCTCTTACTCTTTTTACGCATGGATTGAAATCGTCAGCTTCAAAAGTTAATTACTCTATCGTTGTCACAGAGTTGTGCCTGAAGCATCACTGAGATTTTTTTCTTCTAGTCGCTGGCAAATATTGTTATGTCAAAGTAGCTATGAGTCATGCTGGCAGCCACAGTATTGGTTCAAAACTGGCACAAGGCTTTGATATGCTGCTCTTGAAACGAAAGGGAAAATGCTTCTCATAGAAAACTGCTCTGTATGAAATATTGCAGTCTTGGCAATAGGAAAACAAGGAGATGTAATTCTGTTGTCCCTCGCATTTGTTGTGCAACCATACAAAACCAGAAAGACACAATATACATATAGACCTTGTCTAAACAGAGATTCTAGTTTTTCTTTTGGGGAAGAATGATCATTACCATTGTTAGAAACCAAAGTAGTTACACTGACATAGCTACATAATGAGTCTTCAATAAATATTTCTTAGTACCTGATACAAGTGAAGCAAGGGATCGTTACTACTTTTACTGCTCTGAATGTGTGTAGAAGAGGTCTAAGTGGTAACAGGGGGCAGTCAGTGAACCAGGTAAAGGAGGACAAGGTTGCAGCCAGGTTCCTGTACTTGCTGCCATTGTTGCCAGTGGCAATAGCAACTTGAGGGTATTTGTGCCTCTCCCCAGTTCTCCAGGGCAGGACTGCCTCGAAAACACTCTGCTGCTTTCCCTCCCGAATGCTTCATTAATCCCCTAGCCTTCAGCTGATTACACCCGATTTTTCTTTGCCTTTATGAATAGCTTTATTCGGCTCAGCGAGCCAAGACATGTTTAGGACCCAGACCTCAGCTTTTGGGCGCTCTCTGGGTGCACAGTGTGCAGAGCTCCCCACCGAGCAGCACCCTGCCTGCGATGACAGGGCCTTAACAAATACAGGTGACATTTAAATTCTGAAATTAGGAGGCAGCTGGGGAGAGCTGTGTCTATAGAAAATATGGGCAAGCTGAGACGTATATATATGCAGCACATGCCCACACGTACAGCCATGTCAGGCCTCAGTTAGTTTCTAAATTGTGAGTGAACCTCGGGAGGGCCCAGGTCCTTGGTGATGTAAATTTGCTGGATTTACATCAGCTGAACACATAGCCCTGCACCTTTCCTGGGACACAAAATGGAAAGGCAGAGAAAAGGAGATTGGTCTTTCTTCCCTTATGAGTTTCTTTTATTTGATCTCTCAAATGTAAAATTACAGCTACTCCAATACACTAAAGCCTACCATACACACGGACTGAAAATTTGACCTCATCTGTATCTGCGTAGCTCCTCTACAGCCATTGCCTGTGCCGCACCAATTTACACCGTAGAGGATCCGGCCTTGTGTTTGTAAACAACACAATGATATAGCTAATCTAGAGGAATGCACAAATGAACCATGTTCTGTATAGCCAGTAGCTTGCTAATAACTTTCTAAAATTGTTCTCCAGCATTAATTGAAATCATAAATCCCAATCACATTCAAAGCATAACTACTGTATACCATTGACTCACTTCAGTTCTTAATCATAGTCTTCTGGGGAATTTTCTTGCTGCTTCTTCCTTCCCTCAGGAGCAGCCATATTTATTATTGCAGTTCAAATACCTGGAGATATTTCAGTTGAAAAGCCATATAACATCTCTCTAAGCATGTCAATACGTGTTCAGCTTAGTATGAATGTCTGTGCCATTCCCACTGGAGAAAAGTAAAAAATGTCAAGGAAATATATTTAACTCGTTTCTGCACAGATGCCTGCAGATATCGTGTATCTAAAGAATATTTAAATTCTGTTTTGTTAAGACAGGATACTTACATTATACAGTGGAGCAGCCAGGAGGTTATAGTCTCCACTAGACAATTTGCCAGACAAGAAAGATGGCTTAGTTGCAATGTTGACAGCTTTATTCTTGTGGCTTTGGCAGAAAAATAGGCAAAAGGATTGCAGAGGCGGCAGGATAGAATACAACATGAAAGTTCAGAAAAATATTAACTGGTTGTAAAATGAGTGGGTGGATGCACTAAAGGAGATGGCATTTCAGTTATATAACAACACTTATTGCAACATTTTTATGGCCAAATTATGCTCTTTTTCTGTGCTGTATTTTTGCATCTGCTGCCCAGCTCCAGTGGTGAGGGATGAAATGTTTATTTGGCTGGAGAAAAGGGCAGTAGCCATTCATAATTTTCAGCTGAATCATCCCATTGGTCTCAGTGAAGATCCCCCTGAGAATTTTATTCCATTTCTAATATATTATGCACTGTGATTTTGCAGATCTGCTTTTATTTTCTAAACCAGCCACTTGCATAAGGCCCCTACAAACATCCCTGATCTGAATGTGAGTTTAGAAGCTATACTGTGCATGCTGAATGTAGTGTACAGCAGGGGAGTGGGCATGCCAATGTGGTCTTCACAGGGAAAAAGCTCCACGTTTACTATTACCATCTTTCTGCCTGAGGAAGACCAGGCAACCTGCTGCATCTCCACAGTCATGTCCTTGGGCCATCCAGAGCGACGTGCTGCTGAGCATGACAGAGCGCCAATTTCTCCCCAGTAGTCTTGTTAGCCAGAGCAAATTCAAAGGTGCTTCCAGGGGTGTGTAGTGACAGTTGCGTTGAAGGTTGTTTGGACTCTCATTCTACGTATAACTCTAAAACAGCTTTTCTTAGCAATCGCTACATACTCCTTGTGGACATCATGAGGGACCTCACTGGCAGTACGGTCTCTATTCTAAAAAGCATTAGGCATGAGTAAGGGGAAAGAAAATAAATATGATTATTCCCACTTCAGAAATGGGAAGTAAGACTGTGAGGCACACTTTGTCTTTCTTCTCCTTTTCACAAGTGTGAAGGCTTTTAGTGGAGGACCCTTGGAGCAGTTGTAAAACTTTTTGGGGAAAATTGGTTTGTCTGTGCTTCAGGTGGGGCCTCGAGGTACATTTTATATGCTGAATAAACAGAAGAGGAGTTTGGAGTGCCCCATAGCCCAGTCTGTTGCATCATGCAGTATCCAGAAGAATAATCTCTGCAGCCTTGGAACTAGTCGAAGTTGTTACCGCAAGTCCAGGGTTTCTAGAGCCACCAGTTCAGTCCCCTGTGCCTGCCTTGGTCCCCTTGAACTTAATCTTTAGCTTCCCAGTGCTACATAGTACATCCATTCTGATTCTCTCAAGATCTGCCCCACTTTCCTGGGCTAAGTTAAAAAGGAAAGACTTTCAAAACAAGAAAAAGAATTTACATGATTTGGAAGGGGATGAGGAAAAACCCTACCCGTTGAGAACGGTCAGAGTTTTGTAACTTAAGGATTCCTTTAAAACTGGGGCATAGGGGTAAGGGTGGCAAACCAGAAGACCTTAGAAAAGAGCAGGGAATTTAATTGCTTGGTTACACACATGCCTAAATCCAAAAGGTGACAGCCTAGACAATCTTCTCAAAGGTGCTGTGTTTTTCTTTCTCAAGGATTCAAAGGTTGTATGGGAATTTACTACGGTAGGCATAGATAAGAAATAATGGAAGAGCCAAGGTTCAGTGACCAACACAGGGAAAAAACAAGATAACAATCACCACAGGGGAAAAAGTGAACAAAATATAAACTAAAAGACCAGGGACAATTTATACTAAAAAGAACTGAAGACTAGTGAAGAAAGAAACTCAAATAGCAGTTAGAAAATTGGCAACAGAGTGAGAGAAATTCACCAAAAGCAGCTCCTGCAACTAGAGAGAAGGGTCTGTCCGCTTTGATGGCTTCCCTATAGCCCGATTCTCAGGAAGGTGGGAGGCCTGATGAGGAGACTGCTGATAGGGAGAACCGTCTAGAAAATGGGTTTGTTTTTTCCTGTGGAAAACATGGTGCTTTTTCTCTAAAACCAAAACATTTTTACATTTCAGAGACAATAAAAATATTTCCAGGTTACTTTCAGCGGCATAATTCTGGTGAGTTAGGGGTTAAATTTTATTAAGAAAAGTCATGCGAAAATCTTGTCCCGAAAGTACCAACACAGATCCCCTAGATGCTGAGCTACTGACAGAGTAAATAGTGAGAAGGGAGCACAGCTTTCAAGGAGCAAGTGCACCAAAGGTCCTTTTCCTGGTGCCAATCTCTCTGATATCATTCTAGCCAACCACCTGAACCAGGCATTTCTTGATTACCACTAGCTTTTTATAGCCCAGATCAAACTTATTTACTGAGCTCTTCTCTATGTTTTCCATAGTAGTGTTTACTGGTTCAGACATATTTTCATTGCATGAACATTTTATTTCACATTTTTACAGGTACGCTGTGTGCAGTTTGGCTTAGAGAAACTTGTTTTTTCAATAGAACTTCTATAGAATGTTATTACCAGACATTTAATGGAACTTTTTTACAGTGATGGAGTTTTGTCAGAAAAGCAGCAATGGATTGTGTCTGTGTGGAAAACTGATGTGTGTGAATACTTCTGTCCTGGCACAAAATAAAAAGAGCATTTGAAGTTCTGTAAGAGGTAAACTAACCTCAACAGTAGATATTTTAACAAATATACAGCTTAAATTCCTCCATAAAAACCTCAGAAAACTTTCAGGGAATTTTAGACATTTTTTTTCCCTTCATTCATCTTCATGCAGCTGAAGTGTTTGCTGTGCAGTTGGTGTAATTTTTTAGCAGTGTGGAAGACCAATTCCTGTAGGACCATTTTTTCCTCAATTATTCTGCAGGTTTCCAAAACAAAAGAAAAAAAAGGATTCTAGAACTAGTCAAGGAAACTGTGACCTCTCCAGGTGTGACTGGGCTACATTTCCTTCAGAGGTTATTGTGTAAGAATAATGATCTCATTTTTTTACTTCTGTGCTTTACAAAGACTTGTTCCTTTACTTGTACATGGGACATGTGTACATTACACCTCCCATAGCTACAGTAATAGGACATGAAGATGAAATGAAACTATAAAGTTTGCTTGTGGAAGTAATTTACCTACCTATGCTTTAATATAAAGGAAGTTAACTGGATTTTTCATGACTTTACAGCTATTCTGAAATTGTAAATTCTGAAGGGTTTGGAGATGCTGAGATGCTCAGGAAACAGAGTAGATCAAACCAAAAATCTCTAGAAACCTCCATGGGAGTCAGAAGCTTAGGCTAGCTCCCCATTCGTGAAGTAATTTTGTATTTAGTTTCCGTATTGTAAAACTACGTGAAATAAGCAGATTAATTGCACTGTAGTCCTTGCTGAGTATTTCTCTACATACAACGATACAGCATGTCAGTGGAAACTGTGCCTTCATGGCTTGTTCTGTAGGATGTTCAGTTCCTTTCATATGACACTGCAGCAGTTTTAAAGCCTAGACTTGGTTTCAGAAAACCTTCAACTCAACCTCTTGCAGAGAAGCCTATGTTTTACATGCATCCCACCCACTGAAAGTGCTGTGCTCAAAATGTCTCTGGGTTTATCTCTCTCCTGCTTTTATCTGTCCTTCTATCATGTTGTCAGCCATTCCTGACATGGTTAAAACTGGGGTTGTTATGAAAAGAGAACACTGCGTAAAGAGTATTGTGAGCAAAGTGGAAAGCAATGCAGGAGAGCAAAAAAGGGATAAAAATATTCTCTGTGCAATTCTTTCAAGGATTGTTCACTTGGAATCCCAGGGTACTGTTTGTTGCATTTTTATAGACAACAGGGATATTTGCTCTGTGAGCACTACAGCATTGGGAGGATGAAGAGCTTTGGTTACTGGGCTGTTTGTGATCTCAGCTCACGACTCAGGGGAGACATTTTTGCTCCAATGACCTCTAAGCTGCCTTTAGTTTATTGATTGGCTAATAGGGAAAATTGATTTTTAACTAACTCACCAGTTTTGAGACCTGAACACAGTTGTCACTTCCAGTAAGTGTACTTTTACTCAATCATATAAGTTGTCTCAGTCATCAATTCATTCTGGATGCTGCAAAAGGTAAGGATGTGCCAAAAGGTTTGGCAAGGAGCCCAGACACAGAAGACATAGTCCAGGACAATCTGTAGATAAAACGTGTTTAATATTATGTTATGCCTATCATACATGCTCTGGTCTTGGCAGAAAACAGCTGGCTATGCCTATGGGGTAATGGGCCGAAAATAAGAAAAGGCAAATCCAGAGAATATCAGGGAAAGATATCAGGAAATATCAGAGGAAGAATATCAGGGAAAGACTTCTGAAGCGAAGTGTCTCACTTGTAGGTCAGCCTTTCTTGCCCTGAGACCTTTAAAGCTAAAGTAAAGAAGTAGTTGAAGATGTAATGTATAGAAATATTGGCCTGAACTGGTCCAGTAAAAAATGGGATCTCCCAAGTGACCTTTTCCATTTCTAATATCCATAATCTGAACTGAAAGATTTCACAGGTAGAACTGGTACATCGTATTTCGTAAGTGTCCTCCCGCAAGATCCGAGTTCAGGGGTTCCAAGTCTCATGCCCTCACTTGTTTTCAGCTCACCTGTATCCTTGCGAAGTGCCAGCCAAGCTGAAAACCAGGGTAGGGGGTGTAAGCAGGGGGTGATGGAGCTAGAAGAGGCTGTTTGTTGTTATTTTGTTTTTTACAAACAGCAAAAAAGGAAACCTAAAAGAAATGTCATTTGGGGTTCATCTGAATATTCAGTTTGCCCAAAACACTGTATTTTTATTTTCAGGCTGTTTAATCAAAAACAATTACATTAAATTTTACAAGAAAAAAATGTCCTATCGAAATAGAAAATGAAGAAACACAAGTTAGAAATAGCAAAATGAAACATGAGAAGAGCAAAGTGAAATGCATTCCATTTTTAAGAAGAAAAACACTGGAACTAAAGATTTCAAAATTTTCAGAAACATCTTTTTTGTGAAATGGAAAATATTTCTCTGCGTCAAACCAAACTGGTGAGTAGTTCTGTGCACCTCCTTTCAAGCTCTTATTTTCTGAGTAAATTTAATATATGTAATTCTTCCTTATCTGATTCTGGGTTCAGTGTGTAAACATTAATGTATATTAATTAATGTAATCACATGAATAGCTTCACTGACTTGATCGAAGTTGCTTATGATAATGGCAGGTTTTGCTGGGAAGGCTGTTACTAGTCTGGTAAGCTAAGTCTGTGATTCTGGAGAATTCGTGCACACAGCAGCTGTGCAAACAAGCCATTTGGCATCATAAATATCTTAGTTTGCAGGATCCTATCTCATATATGGGGATTACAATTTTCCAATCTATAGGTGACCTGTAATATACAATCCTATCACCAGATGCAGGTATGGAAATAAAGGCTAAATTCTGTACACAGTTCCTTGAAATGAACAGTAAAATATGTGTGGATGCACCAGGGGCCAGGAACTAAAAAAGCAGCTACTAATTTGGGACATCCATATCATGAAAGTTTAACTTCTCTGGTGTGGCACCCTCCAAAATTCATGCTCGTAAAAAAAACCCTAGGCCCTCCATCTTGGTTCAGATATTTTTGTTCCAAGCATAGACATTTCCTGACAAATTTCTTTGGACAGATTTTTTCCTCAGTACCTCTGAGCTGCGTTTCCTCGCATGACAAACAAGACTGCAAACTGATAAAAGCCAATCTGATGCGGTGCAACCTGGTGCCACAGATGAAAAACAGCAGATGAAAACATCTGAATTTGATGAAAATCCTTCAGCAGGATAACTAGGTGTGGTGCAAACATGCTGCTGGGAAAGATGGAGTGTTTGAGTCTCGGTTCACAGTGGCAAAACCAGAGGGTTACAAAGATCATGGTCTAGAGAAAGGGTCACGACACCTTTTCATTTATATATTGGCACATACTGAAATTTTCATTCTTATGTTTTTTTCCTCTTTCTTGGTCTGTCAGCTACACAGAATTCAAATTTAAACATCTTTTTGAGCTCACAGCTAGACTACAGTTCTTCGAAAGATGGAAAGTAAAGAAAGTAGCAAAGCTCTGAAGTACTTCCCTGGCTTTGGACCACATCTTAGCCTATAATTTATGAACGTGGGGACTTGCAAACGAGGTAAAATCATATTGCAAATGTCTACAGGCGGGATGTGGTTCTATATTTACTAATAGCTATTCTAAAATGTACATGCTGGTCTGCATCATGTAAAGTATGTAGCTAAGTATAGCTGGCAGCATGGCAGATTTTAAAGGATATTTTTAATTGAATGCTGCAGATTTTGATTATATATCATAAGTTTTACTGTTGTTATGTACTCCACAGTATCCTCTGGGGGTGAGTGGGACTGCAAATGTGTTACAAGAACATTAAAATGTAATGTCTTAAAATTGTGTCACACAAAGGAAAACTCCAACACATTTGTTGATTATTTTGAGGAAATGTTACCTCTGAAATTGGACATAAATGCACCTGCAACCTGCACGCATTGAGTGCTCCCTTACTCTGCAGTAATCTCACTAATTTCTGTGGGATTATTTGAGAATGACAATACTGATCCCTGGGTAAGGAAAAGAGTTTGCTTTTTACTGTTAAATACAAATCTTGACCTCATCACTCCTAGACCATGCTGTAGATAGATGCCAGTTTACTAGAAAAATGGAAGCAAACATCCAGCCGAGATGTTCTTTTTAATCTCTTATCTACATTTCTTTCTTGCATTTCACTGATGTTTATGGGTGTTTTAGGCTCTTTATGTCTGTGCTGAAGTGTTGCCCTCTGTCAGAAGCAATCAGACATGTAATAGACTGTGGGCAACTTAGCTAAGGCTAGAGAAGCTCATTTCTCAAGCCTCCAAAAGGCATCAAAAGCTTGCTTTTTAAAAGACATGCTGTTTACATGCCATTTTAGTTATTCTCAATAATTTATTACCTACTAATGTCTTTTTTTCAGTCTTGCTTATTCTCAGTGGAGGCAGTTGGATTTTATCTGAAGGCATGGTTATTGTGAGGATGTGGAGTAAAGAACCCTTAATGGTTTATCCATTAAGGCCTAGAGTTTCACAGACTTGGGGTTTCACAGAATATTTTCTTCTCTTCAGTGAGGAATATATCTGTTAAAACCATTTAAATAGGCAAATGTGGAAAAACCGATTTTTGAAACATTTGTAAGTGTTAGACAAATATACCTGATTTCTGATGTTTATTACATTTTTATGTTGAGTTTGAATTTGCAACTTCATTTAGAGGCACTAAATGTTAGGACTGTCTGAGGCACTACCTGTGCTGTTTCTGTTGGAGGATCCCTACTCCATTTATCATATCATGTTACACAAAAACAGTTTAAAATTGCATTTTGCAAAAGCCCATTAACAATTTTAAGCAGGATCACTGATTAACTGGATGGTCTGCTCTTCGGAGCTCTTGTTAGTACTGACTTGAAGTTTATACAGTTTTACTCACTGAATCAGTATGCAAAAGTCAAAGAGATTTATAATTCATTCACCTAATCATGTTTATATTACACTAGCCTACAGCAGTCCAAACTACATTCCTAGTGAGAGCTCTGCCTTTCTCTGTGGGCCAGCCCTGGCCATAGTGTATCATAGATACATTATTAGAATAATCTATGTTATTTTGATCTCACTCATTTGATAAATTATATATTGCAATTTCTAATGTGCGGCATAGCTGAGTTAACAGCAGATGCTGTCCTCATATTCATATTGCATTTATGTGTGTGTGTACACATGTATATATACATTTTTTCTATGTTCTGTTTATACTTTCTAGTTTTCTCGTGTTTTGCTTGTTCCTTTTTGATGATTATATGGCTGTTGCATTACACTGAACTTGTGTTTTGGCATCTTCTACAAGAACATTTTCTTACTGTGCAGTTGTTTATCCAAAGGTTAGAACTCCTAAATCTTGTTTTTTTGTGTCCAGTGTTCTGAATTCAGATGTACAGAAAAATACATCTCTGTTGGAGAAACCCTTTAGCTGTGATTTTCAGTTTCCACCTTTCTATTATTTGTATGTTTTCATTGACACTCGGAAACACGGCTGGAATAGCTGGCATATACTAAACAGTAGCGCCCCTGAAGTCTTTATCTTTGTTGTGTCCTTCTACCTTCAGCATTTTGATTGAGCCAGTTTATGCATCTTAAAGCCAGAAATCCCTTATGGAAATATTTCAATTCAGTTCATTCATAATATGTATTAATAAAACCTCTCTTTCCCTCTCTCAGGATTCAAAACCCCCTGCCATTACCCTGGCAGCATCCGCACTGGTTCCCCTATCCACACACATCTGGTGAGAGTGGTGAGGATCATGCATAACGCAAAAGTCGAGCTGTGCTTGGGACATGGCTTTCAAAGTGGTGTATGTACAGAGATCTCACAGGTGCACATGCTGGCTTGAAGAGAGCAGCCCTGGGAATCCATTAGGCAGTTGTTTGGTTTATCGCTTTAGAAATATTTTAGGAAGTTTTACTATCCTGAAATTAAACCTGTGTTGGTGCTCGCTGCATTCTAGTTCCCCAAGAAACTCAGCCTCAGTGGAAAACCCAAATAAGCCCAAGTTGCAGGAATCTCCTTTCCCTAGAGCAGAGACTCCTGTATATCTCCGGAGGGCTTTGTGGGCTCAGTTTTACTGGTGTTACACCAACAGTCCACCCCTCTGTGTTTCAGCTGTTCCAATCTGGTATTCAAGTACTTCCTCCAGCAGATTAATTACACGGGAAATATCAAAGAGATTCCTCTAAATCCAAAGTATATGCTTTAACCTAAAGTGAATACATAATATGCCTTCTGTTACTTTCTGTACACATGCGTGCTTCCTACTCAGAAAGATTTTAATAGGTATACTTGGTATTTATCAAGTCAGTGCAAAGTTTTGATTTAGGAAAGAATATTTAGACCTTCAAGTCCAAGTTCTTTGTATTAACATCAAGGCAGCTTACACCAGAAGGACTTCATTGGACTTCTGTCTGGAGGATAGAGAGCGTCAGGAAGAGGTTTCAGTCTGATTTAGTGAAAGGTCATACTTGCTCTTTTCTGACAAATAGAGATGTGAACCCGAAAGACAGAAAATTAGCTCCATTGGTACCGTTAAAAAACCCTTGTGTCTGGAGATGTCTCAAAATCTGAATAAAAATGCAGTCCACCAAAGACTGAAGCTGCAAATGGAAACATCTGCTAGAACTGAAGAACTGTTCCCACCACCGTGTCTGCAAAACCCTCTTCCCTCTGTTCTCTCCTTTATTCCTAAGCAGCCATACAGGTACCTCAAAACTAAGTCTCCCACAGTCCCATCCAAAGAGAAGGTGTCCCTATTTGAAGGCTGGCACGTTTTGGCTATCTAAAAACAACGGCAGTGAACTCAGACCCCATTCTAACCTCTTTCTCTTACCATGCTTCTGCAAACTATGGCCCCTGCTCAAAGCACTATTGATTTTGGTTTGATTCGACACAGACTTAAGGGGAAGCCAGAACGGATCAGACAATACCATCAGGCCTGTAATAGCTTCATAATTAAGTAAATCCCAGCTGTGTGCCAGTTTTGGCTAAATCTGCTTATCCCCTTACTGAGTCGTTGTTATCAACCGGAATGTGTCTGGGGCTCACAAGAGCACAGTCCTCAAGCCAAATGCTTTCTGCCTCACATAGCATTTTCTGTAATACTTTTTTCTTGTAGCGTATGAATGCAGCTTCTCATTAGTAAAACAGTTGTATTGTTGGTGAAGGGAATGATTTCTCTGACACCATCTCTACCCTGCTGAAGTTCCAGTGATATAACTAGAGGTCTTCCTAATTTACCATGCTGCACATAAGAACAAAACCTGGAGGAACTAGGGTTTTGTTTCTGGTATGCATAAGCCACGTTCTTAAAATAATAAAAATTATTCTTGCCAAACAACCTCTAGATGGCTCTTGAGGCTTGCTTTGTCAATTAGCAGGCACCTGAAATAAGTCTGCATCAGGCTGTATCAAGAAGATTTTCCTATTACTCTATTACTTCTTCATATGAGAGATGAAACCTTGGAGTGTTTTGCATGCAGTGGGAAGGCTTCCCTTGGTTTTGTAAAAAGCACTGAGAACCCTTCAGCTGAAGAGAGGAAAAATGTTTATCTTCTTTCTACCCAGAAAGTCCTGATTGTGGATTCCACCTGTGCATATTTTGCTGTAGTTGCTACATATTTATTCACTCAGGTGTGGAAATTACCACTCTGGATTGTAGCTTCTCGGGGAAAAAGCACAGCCACTCATTCCTCTAAATAAGCATAACTGCTTGCAAGCATCTGATTTACCCGGTGAAATCCCAAGGCTTGGTGCCTTCAGAAATTTTGCTTACAGAAGTACATCCCTTTTTCATATTGCAAAGGGCATCTGGGGTTTATTTCTGATTCACAAAGAAGCAGGGAAGTAGGAGGAGGAGGGAAGGAAGAAAAACATATTCATAGTTTTAAGGTGAATCACATCATATCAATCCATGCTTCATCCTAAACAGATCCTGTGAATTACTTGCTGCTCAAACTATTACTGAGCAGATCATATTGGAGATACTTGTAATCCAAAAGGACACAAAGGAAACTGACAATTAAGGGGCTAAAATCTGTTAGGGACTTTAATCTGTCAGACAAAAAAGTATTTATACCAATAAGTGCATTGCATTGCCCTGTTCGTAATTAAGAGCTCACATGCCTCCTATAGTGTTTCCTCCAGCACAGTAACTAGATCTTTCTGTGACTAAGCCAGGCATTACACGAGCTAGATACTTAACTTCACTACCAACTGCTTGAAATGTTTTTTATTTTTCTGGATGAAAATGTCATTTTTACAATTCTAGGGTAGAGAAAATATTCCTTCCTCCCCATACCAGATAAATGGTCAAAATATTAAAAAAATATTCTTGCACAAATTTGTAACATTTAATTGGAAAACCTAGTAATGCTTCCAAGATAAAGAAAAGTTTAAAGATGCTGCCTGCAACCAAAATATATGTGTATTTCTTCCCTTATGTAGTAAGAAATTATACACTGTTTAATAACACACTGAGGTCCTCCACAATTAAGAAACAATGAGCTGATTTAATATTAATCAAGTACCATGCAGCAAAGAAGTATTCAATGCATTCTTTGTTGCAAAGGTTAATATCTCTGTGGGTTGTACATTAAGAAAACCTGTAAAATATTTATGCGGTTAAATGCGATACAGAACTGGCCATCAGCAACCATTACAGTAACTTCCTATACCCTTTTCAAAAAAAGACATCTTTATACTTCAAATGTTCCACCTCAATCAGAGGGACAGATCTTTGGCTGTAACTCAGCATCTCTCCACAGTGATGGAGATGTGTTTCGGTACAGTAGGGAGGGATACACTTCTCCCCTGTGAATACACTCACACACTGTGTTTGGCACAAATTCCGAGTATAGGACTCTTTTTTTTGGAAAAGTTTTGATGAGAGGACTATTCTTGAACAAAGATGGATGCAGAACTTGACGGTCTTTCTATGCTTGGACTGTAGCTCTCAGCCACCAAACAGTCTGTGCTTTTTGTTATTTAGGGCTGAATATGCTGAATGTAAGGAAACATCACAAAAGATACTGATAAAAGAAATTAAACTCATGATCTGAATGTATCTTTTGAGATAAGCCTGTTCTGGATTATCTCCATCAGGGAATACTACCCAAACTGAACTGGGAGCAGCTATCTGTACTTAAAACTGAAATTCACATTGGCAACAGTATGAATTCTTTCTTAAATACATGCCCTGGTCCCATGAGTTTAATATAATCAACTGTAGTATCTGTTTTGGCTTTGTATAAAAATCATCGTGCCTTGCTAAGACATTAGTAGGTGTTTCATTCTTAAGACAGCATACAGATTTAGCCAGCAGACGCTCACCGAGAGCAGAATCTCATTTTTTCAGACACTGAAAGAGCTGTTTGCATGGGACCAATTTAGAAAAATCCATTCCAATGTCACTTTCTTTTATAGGCTATATAAATAGGTATGAAAAAAAAAAATCATGTAACCACAAAGTAATAACACGACCTGCAGATTACAAGGTAATTAAACTTGAAGCTACCAAGTACAGTGCTCCAGGAATAATTTACCTCGTGGTGTGGGGAGCTGAGATGTTCTGATGTTTCTTGCTAATGCAAAATGAATAAGCATTGGGAGCTCCAACCTGCCAGAGCTAAGGAATTAACGGGTTCCCTACCTGTATCTTTCACTTCTTAACACTTGTGATGACAATCTAATTTGGAAAGCAGCAATAAGCATGTGGTAACTGTCTTTAAAAGGCACTTACCGTGTAATTTTATGGTCAGTGTTTGAAAAGATAGTGTAACTGGCTGAGAGCACTGGTTTGAAACACACTGCCTTCATTAGCTGACCGTCACCCCGATAGAGACCTGAGCATATTTTGCTGACACATTGGTACAGTTGGTTCCTGGCTTGAGCCAGGTGTAAAGGAAATGTGAAGAGTTATTTGATAGAGGATTTAGACAAGCTTTAGGATGTGCTGTTAATTTCTAGATGAGTAATCCAGTCTCCTCCTCTCCTTGCCCTAGGAAAAAAGGTACTGGAAGCGAGCTTTTTGGAACACGAAGATGGGCTCCCTGAAAAGGAGGAACTTCAGCAACATAGATACATAACTCCACTTGGTAAAATATACTTCTTGTTTTTCACTTCTGACTTGCATCTGGTCAGGGGCAGAATGGAGAGATGAGTCTGGTTAAATTTAAATGAAGATGAAGGTGATTACACTGATTTGCTGTGATGTACTGCTAGCTCAAATAGATTCAATTGATTAACTGACAATTTAAATGAACATCAGTGCAGGCAGATGGCATTTAAATAGGAAGTGTTTTTTTAAACTTAAAACTGTAGTCTTTTTTTTTTTTTGGTTGTAAATTGCTGATACAATATGTTTGCTCAGGCTCCAGTACTTGGTGTTGAAGTCATTGCTTTATGCCCACAACATGCGAGCACAAACATAGCAATGTTGTCCTTTACACCTTGATTCAAGAACAGCTAGTGGACGTGTTTTTAACTCTCAGCAAACTCAATGAGACTTAAATGAGTTTTAAGTGCTCTGCTGGCTGCAGGTGTTTTCTGTAACTGGGGCAATGGATATTTTTAGCTTTTTCATTGTTTATGTCTTTGTCAATGTGTCCCTGAGAACAGATGATAGCATTCAGTGCTGCGCTTCCCTCTATGTAATTCTAAGGATACATTTAAGGTAGTGCTCACGAACTCCTCCCCAAAGATGTAGTGGGGCCTCTGTACATTACAATGATTAATCTTCCCCAGCTGGATGATTTCTGCTCTTTCAGCCCTGCCCTAGCTTTGAACTATCACTCAGCTGTGCTGGTGGAGCCTGAGTGCCTTTCCGTAAACCTTGCCGCTGTAAATGTCAGGAATGTATAAAGCCAGTCTGCAGTTACTCAACAACTCTTACATTAAAACTCAAAGTAATTTTGACACAGGTGTATCAGAAGGTCCTAACCTGAATGAGACTACTCATATTAGTACAATCAGGCAGTCTGCATTTTGAAACATGTTACTAGACTCTATTTAAACGTTGGCTTTTTCTGCTCCTATCAACTCAAGTTCAAAGGTAGCTGGGCACAAGTGTGTGCGAGTTCCTCTTTTCATGAAACACAATATAGAGAATTCAGCAAGATAAAGCTGAGCCTCATTTAACTAGAAATTTAACTAGACTGTAAAATACGCAGAAATTGTATTTGTACACACGTAAAATATACAGAAATTGTGTATTGTAAAATACACAGAAATTTTTCAGTGAAAACCTCAAAATACTCAGCGAATTGTTGCAATGATGGGTCTCTTCTAGTTTCCTTAAATCGAGAACAAAGTGAACACTGTTGCAAGAAAAAAACCCAGAGGCTTTCAAGAGGCACTAAGCTGTTCCTCTGTGCCCAATGACATAAATTTGACACTTACTTCAATAAATCATACATTTTTATAGTGTTGTTCAAAATTTAAAAGACTTTCTTTTGTAGTGCTGATAGAAAAATCCAGAAACTGGCCAGTTGTCTCTCGTCAATGTGCTAAAGACCCCAAGCTGCTAAGGGCAAGGTGGCAGAAAGGGAAGACAGAGCAATGTGAAACTCAGCATTGCATCCCACTGTTCCCTGCTGATTTCTGTTTGAGTCCAGGTATTGAAAGAAAAAAACACTGTTGTCTTCCTTTCTTGAAATGGGAAATCTTTTGGTTTACTTCTGATTTGCAGCTTATGGCCAGAGATGAGCACTGATTAGAGGATTCCCACAGACGAGCCTGGGAAGCTGGTACCAGAACAGAGATCGATCCCAGCAAGGGGGACAGATTCTGCACTAGCCAGAGCTATTTGCTTCATTTCATTAGACTTGTGGGTAAGTGAAAGTGAATTTGGTCCACTGGACAAGGAAAGGCAATGTTATGGCAAGGGAAGAAACACTAATTTCCTCCCCAGTAATACCAGATCTCAACATAATGTCAGGAACATAATGGCAAGGTTCAGCAAGGACAACAGAGAACTGCAATGGGCCGTAGCAGGAGACAAAGGTAAGAGGGAGGTTTTCTTAGGCAGGTTGAACTGGACAATTTCTCTCTGCTGCAGGTCTGCTCTGTGGGCTGAAATTTCCACCTCTACTTTCTTTTCCTGCCACCATCCTCAAATACAGCTGGCAGGCACTGGCAGCATGCCAGAGGACTGGTTCTTCTCTCATTAAGGTCAACAGAAAATGCTTCCTCAACACAAACAAGGGCAGGTCCGGCCTTCCAAATGTAGCCTGCTCCCTGCAGCTGGCATTGCAAACAGCTCCCTGCAGAGCTAATCCCCTCTCAGAGCCGTGCGTGCCACGCAAAGGCAATACTACCATACACATCTCCCTTCCCTCTCTTTTTTTTTTTGAAAAATGACAATGAATGCACACGAAGCTTCAATTACAAAAGATTATGGGCTTCAATTTAGTGTGTGCTGTAAAGTTGTATTAAACGATCAAATGCTAATGAGGAGAAAGGCTCTTCTAGAGAAATAAGGAATTAGCATAAATTAATAGAGTTCCATATGTGCAAGTTTTACGGGGTAACAAAGTATCTCATCACAAAAGTATAAATATTTAATTTAATTCTTGCTGGGGCCAGTACACAGCATTAGAGTCAGCACAGAAATATGAATTAAAGTGTGGGAGGGAGAAAAGCACTACCCAATTCAGGTTCACAGAGAGGTCACTGTGATGGCTCTGCTGTTCTTTTTCTGTTTTCCAGCTTACACAGTTTGAAGCCAGGTCCAAATGGCAAAGCAATATATGCACGGCCTCATCTGCAGTCTGGGGAGTCTTCCTGTTGGCTTCACTCAGTGTGTTATCAAGTTCCTTAGCTCTGCCCAAGAGTATATTTGCTTGTTAGCATAGGATCTTCCTGCTCTTATGGCAGAGAGAAAAGGCTGCAGAGGCATTTTGGTGGTGCTTTTACAGCACTTTCCCTAACCATGTGGAAAAGAGCTGCTGCAGGTATAAATTGAGTTGAATTTGTAATTTACATTCAACCTTACAGTGTATTTCACATTAACGTTGTGAATGAGTTGCTATAATTAAGATCAATTTTACTGAGGTAAAAAGCAAGCTCAGTCCTATATGTTACTTTCCCGAACAGCTGTGGCACTGATCAGCGTGATCTGCTCCAAACAGTGCTCTGCACACATAGGGAAGCGTCTTTGTGCCACTGTAATAAATGTATGGGACTCTTGGGCTGGCTTTTTCTTGTACGACCCAGTTTGTGGGACTTGGGAGAAAAGTATGTACCAATACTACTGTTGCATTGCTAGAAGCAGCTGTCTTCAAGGGTGCACGTGTGTTCATATATGCATGGTGTGTGTTTAGTGTATTTACTTTCTCTCCTGCAATTGTGTAAGTACGGAGGTGTGTGAAGGAGTAAGTTCATATTTATCTTTAAATAAGTATAGCTGTTGGATCTACTTTTCTGTGTTCTATAATTAGAAGAAACTATAATTCTAATCTGAAATTGTACATGTGAGTACCTGCATGCTTGACACTTGAGATCTATAATTGTGTTTTTGAGAGGATTTTCGTTTGGTTATTGTCTTACATTTTGCAGCAGAAATACGCAGCAAACTGTTTAAATCCATGACCACAGAGAAATATGTCACCTTCCAAGTCCTTTTGGTCATTACATATAGTCATTTTGTTAATAGACTTTTTACAAGTTTCCTATATGCTGGGCTTCAGGAAATAAGGCTTTTTACTAACTGTTCCATTTTCAATTCACCTTCTTCATTAGTGTGATAAACAGCTGCTTGAAAACAAGGAAAAATCCTGTAATAACACAAGAAGAGAACAATGCCTAAAAAGTCCATTAGAGAGGAGCTGAAACATCAGCAAGTTTCTTCTAGTTGAACAAATACCCAGAAGACTGCAGCCATAGTCATATCTTTCCCATTGGTCCCTGCTCCATCTCATTCTTTGGCAGAAAATGGGAAAAATAGCTTCACTAGGTACGACATGTTGAGTTATCCTTCTCTCGGCTGAAATTCACAAAAGGTATTTCTTTGTGGAAAAGCAAGTTCTATATGAAGGCAACGGATTTGGTTGGTGGAGCCTTGGGATCATTTCTCTAGCTCCAGCACAGACTTCTCTTTTGACCTTGGCCAATTCCTTTCATGACCCATGTCTCTGCTCACCATGCATAAAGCTTTTCTTTCCCTTTCCTCCTCTGTTCATTTTGTCTATTTAGACTGTCATCTCCCTGAGACATGGACTACTACTCACTCTGGATTTTCTCTGCACATAGCTCAGTGGAGCCCAGTATTTTCTATTAAAATAGAAATAACACTGATAGTCAAGGGTTATCATAATAGTTTTGAAAGGAGTACACACCATGGTACTCCAGGGCAAGAATCCCATCAGGGTGAAAGCAAGCTGGAGACTGGTCCAGCAAGAAGAAAAAGCAATTGCTTGCAGAGCACAGAGCTGCTGTTGTATAGCTGGTAAACATAGATCTAAAAATCACACTCAAACCTCACTGCTCTGGTGCATATTACATCAAGGATAGTTGTTTTTCAATGGTCTTCGAGAGCAGAACTGATATTTCTAGTAGTAACAAAAAGAACACAACTTCTGTCTGATGGTATTTTGATTGATCTGAGTTGCTCTACTTCGCTTCAAAGGAGGGACTGGTTTTGACTTAGCAGAAGAGAAACCAGGTCTGATACTAATGCCAATTAGACCATGTGTACCTGGTGACTATCCGGTGGTTTCCTGCTTTAATTTTGGCTTTTTTGAATGGACTCTTGACCAGGAATGTCAGTGCTGTGTCAGTGATACCACAGTGATCTCGTCATGGCCTGAATACACACAGGTCTAGGAGAGCACATTTCCCTTTCGCGATTTAAGATGAACCTTGCTGCCAACAGACTGTGCATGCTTTGCATCTTCGCTTTGCACCAGCTGAAACTATTTCATATTAGTCACTTTTGAGAATCATTATGTCAAGAGATCTGTCTTGATTGCAGAGCCTCTGTGGGCATAGAAAATGCCAGTCCTGTTCAGAGCACGCTCCTGACACTTGGTGACTTTCTGCCAGGTTACATGTTTGACAGCTGTTCTGGGATGGGGTGTTCCCAGCCACTGGTCTGACAACCATCATGAAGCCAATTACAGTCACAGGCAATTAATGTTCTCCTCCTCAGGTTCTCATGGAAATGATAGCATAATGCAGAGGATCAGTGTGAAATCTGTGACCTTTGGAAATATAAGCTTGAGACAGGAGCTGGGCTTGTGTCTACATCAACTGCGTCCAATTAAGCTCTTAAGACATGGCAAGGGAGATGGAAAATTACATGTTTCATAAAAGCAATGTGAACAATTTTTTCCTCTCAATTCCAAACACAATAGCTTCTAGCTGACCTGAAAATACCAGCTCTTCCCCCACGCTGTCCCTGCATCAGTTACTCAAATCTCATGGTTAGTATCCTCTAGCAACAGCTGTAATATTATACAGATTTTCTGTATTGCTATTGTACACAGGCCTGAATCCATCACGTTTCTTCTGTTCTGAGCTGCGTGCAGGCAAGCCTGCAGGGCCAGCTCCTCCAGTAATGTAAACCAATGTAATGCCACTGAAATGAAGAGAGATATATGTTTATCTGCATCCTTTGAACTCCTTCCCCAACAGATTTCAGTCTAATAAGAGTCGAGAAGATCCTTTCCAGGGTGACATGGCCAATTAACATGTATCCCAGGGGTGCTTTTTGTTGCTGTGCACTCTGGAGAGAGACTGCAAACAAGCAATGAGAAATTTCAGTTCAATTACTGGGTGACATAACTTTGATTTTTCTTCTCCCCTCCTCCCTGGCTGCACCAAAGTCAGGGATGTTGTTCTAGTTCGAGCTGAAGTACAGGCATTTCTTTCTACTGTGATCACAGTAGATCACGGTTTTCCTGTTTTGCCACTGTATATATATATGAATGGCCCATTTCTGGCATTTATCGCGTGCCAGTGGAAAGGAGCAGTACCTATGTGCAGAGGTACTGTTTACCACATAGAAATCCAACAAAGAGAGGTTGGAGCAAATAATAGTTTGGAATTTAGGGAATTTATAGCAAGGAAATTGTGTGGCAGCAACACCTAGAGTTCAGATGTTTCATCTGCTTTACTCCAGATTCAGAGAATTTGTTCATCTGCTTTTAGAAGAGCAGGAAGATGCCATGAAGCATACTGGGGGTTTAGGCCAGAACATTTTCAGGATAATTGGTCTAAAATCACGTTGTCTGGGTAAAGCAGCCTGGAGCCTAGCCTGTCTAGCTGTTAGGTTTTTTCCACCACATCTCACAATAAAACATGCAAACTGAGAGAACAGAATTTTTCACATATTTTTTAAATTTCATGGCTTTCAATTCAGCTCCGTAATTCTTAAGAATCATGGTTTTAATTTGTTGGGTGGTTTGGGTTTTTTTGGTTTAGTATTTGCTGTTGGAAATATTGGTCTGATTGAGTCTGTTCCTAAATTAACCTCTGAATTATCAGGATATAAAGTCCCAGGATGAGATCTGCAAAGTAGATAGTTCTGAATAATTATCTTTTGCATCACTGTCTTCTCAGTCATGACAGTTTGGTATGCTTTAAAGGGGGACCCCAACATCAGAAGCATCTGGTCCTCATTTGAAAGAACTCCATTCACCAAACAATGAAATTTGAAAATACTGATTGTATTCTTCAATATCCAGCACACAAACTGAAAATAAATATTCTCATTGGAAAACAGGATGAAAAGCATCAGATGCTAACACCACCAGCTGTATTTCTTTCACAGATATGTGTATGCATGTCTGAGAGAGAGAGAAAGAAAGTGGCTGGGAAAGGAAGAGAAAGAAAGTATTTGTGAGTGTCAAAATAAGTCATCTTACCTTTTTAAACATGGATGTGTATTTCTAGGGGAAAGTTCTGAGGTTACATTGCCTAGCCCTCCCAAAATCTTTTGCTGTGGAGTGTAATGCATTGCCTGCCTGGTGCAGGAGGTTTGTAATACTTCAGGCCTCTGTATGAGTTAATTAAGACCAGCCTTTTTAAGCCAAGCGCAAAGCTGGTTGGCTGTTTCTAGTGTAACCTCATGCTGAAATATTTTTCCTCTTTAATAATGAAAGTACTTCTGTGAGAAGGAGCCTGAATTATAAGAAAGGGCTGTACAAATGCCATGCATACGGAGACTAACTGCATAGTGACGCATGCCACAAAAGAAACTGTGCAAAGGTTTGTGTACACACCACAAAGGAAAACATCCAGCACTCTCTGCACAGAGGAAAGGAGAAATGAACACTGCACATTTCCACAAATTCAGGGTACAGTAAAACATTTTCACTTAAAACCAAGCTCATCCTAATTTGGCAAGACAATTTTGTATTGATATTAACCGAGAAGGGAAGGGGAGTGTGTAGGGAAGGGGAGTTTATTTTTGTGTGCCCATAATGCTTTGGTCAGTGAGGCTGCAGGGATTTGGAGCATGGATATTCCCACTGGTACGACACTGGTGGCTGCTTGGTGTCCTTGGGCCACAGATGTTTGGTCCTGGCATTGATGTCCAATATGTCCAGCTATTGAGGCAGATGGTGAGCAGCAAAATATTTCCAAACTTTTGGAAATATACCACCCTGGAGCCCAACGAGGGAGACAGCTGAAATTGGAAAATAATGTAACAGAATATTTTATTTTTCACAAAAGACTTTAAGGCTGGGAAGACTGCCATTTCTGAAAGGGCAGTTTGGCTGACTTCCCCATATTCTGCACAGCTTTACAACGACCCTCCATTTGCACCCCTTTCCTCTTTTAGACTGAAACAGAAGTTTGTACTTCATTTTATACACATATACACACACACTCACAAGAAAACAGTAAGTGATATTGAATTTGTAGACTCATTTAAAAAAAAAAAAAAAAAAGCCAGACTTTAGCTCAGTCTTTCTGCAGCAAAGGACAGAAATAACTTTTTGCATTGTGTGTGACATATATACTGAAACATCTGGCCTTTTTGAAGATGTGTCCATTCAGCCATGGGTCTATCTGTCCTCTCTGTAGCAGCAGAGGAGAAGAAAGGCAAAGGAAGAACAGTAAGAACCTTGATTCAATCAGAAGACTTGAAAATTTGATTAAGTTCATACAACTATATGGAAATCAACAGGAAGGTTCACTTATTGATAGGACCTTTGTTATCTGTGGGTTATTAGTAGACTTAATATTAAAATTGTGTCTGACAATTTTTTTCAGGGCAAAAAATAATGACATTTCAATATATTTATTTATTTTGTAAGTAACAGCTTTTTGGAAGGATTAAGCTTTTTCTTTGGGCTGGGGGTGCTGGGGCTGCACTTCCCCCCCCCCCCCCCAATTATAGTGCTGCTGGGAGAAACTGAATTGCTTGCAGGCTTTTTCCATAAAAACAACTTTTCCATTTCAGTGTTATAAATTCACTTTGAGGCAAATTCTTTCTTGAAAAGAAGAGGCCAGGTCTTTGTCTTCTGAGGGGTGAATAATGGAAAACCAGTCATTGTTCTTGTAATTTCTACTAGTTTCAGATTCATGAAATTCTGTAGTCAGGCAGGATGGAAAGGAAGCTCCAAGCAAAACAATTATGATAAACAGACTCAATGGGCTTGATACACTTGGCAGGGGCATTTGCTGAGCTCCGTCCAGGGATACTGCTAAGGGGAGGTTGAGGATAAGTAGCACCAATGAACTAACACTAAGTTCATGTACAAAATATATTTACTGGTTCTGCTTCCAAGACAAGTCATGGATAAAGCATTCTAGATAATTTCTATGGTTTGTATTTTCTGAATTCACTTTGGACATAGTTTTAATACTGAATTTTGGGTGAATTCTCCAGGACAGTTTAATTCATCTCAATGTAGCAAAATTGTGCAGTGCAGTGAATGGTAACTAGATGCTGTTTGCAACAAAAAGAGTTTAGAATGAGGAAATGAGGAAAATATGTAATTTTATTGGAGTAGTTCTAGACGCACTCCAATAAAAACACCTTCTCGTTTCTAGAAGACTATGAAACACTCTGCTCTGAACAAACGTTTAAATATTTTCTGTCTGGAGTGCTGATTTGTTAATATTCTCTGCAGAACAGACTGACTTCCCTGAGACTGAGAGTCATTGCTTGAGGCTGTAGCGTGGGTCACACAACTGGTTTTGGACGGCAGTTTGTAAAGCCATAGACAACAGCAAAAGGAAGCACGGTCAATCTGCAGGTCCATTTGTGGACCAAATGGCTGAGTGAACTGGGTATCAGTGCACTAACCAGAGATTGTGTCAAGCATATTTTTCCTATCAGTATGGCTACCATGGCTGTAGTAACATTTTATACATGTTACTGAATTTCTCCTCCCAAGAACTCAGTGCAGTATGGAAACAGCAGAATCTCTTCTTAATTAAAATGATGAAGTAAGGATGGCCTAACTATTCACTCCTTGCAGGATCATGCTTGAGATACCCAGGTATCTCCAGGAGAGATACATGGTTGCCTTCAGGGAGTGATGCCACGGGTCCAGGAGTTTAACATAGGTCTCAGAGACTATTTGGCTACTTTAAGACCATGTTAATGGTAATTGACCTTACCTCTCAGGAGGGCTACTAGCACTGAGCACTTTTGGTGACACATTTTTGGCATTAGGCTGGGAATCTGTTTTGGTGGGGTTTTACTAAAGGCAGGTGTTTAGGGCTTTTTCATCTGGGACTGCAGTGATGTTTTTTAAGTTTTACAGACCTCTTTTTTTTTTTTTAATCTGCTATAGTAAATATAAGCATACACATACTTGAGATGGTAGTACACATGTGAACTACATTTAAGCACACCCATGCCTTCTCAGTACATCCTGAACATTAGAATTTTATCTGGGGCTCATTGACATACATGTAACTGGACTTTCCTGCTATTTGTATCTGTGAAGATGTCGCTGACGTGAAAGGTGCTGTTTAAATAAAAGATATAATTTATAAAATTCCTGCTTTATGTTCAAGGTGCCAGCAGGCCAAATCAATTTTCAGTTTAATTGCAATGACTATTAGCCATTCATGCTACTTGTTGTAATGGACATAATGCTTTGCATTAAAGGATATTCTTATTCCAGTACAGAGGGATTTACATGTGTATGGAAACTTCCAATAACAGTTAATATGCAATTGTAGAAATCCCTCTGCATAGGGATGAGACTATACTCTGAGCCTTCACCATCTGGTCTGTCCTCTAATGATGAATCCAGCATCATAATATTCACAATCCACTTCTTTAAAAAGTGAGGCACAAGACATTCAAATGCAGGTCTACCATCTCTTTTTTGTAGAGAAACTTGCCTCTGCCTTGTTTACTGAGAGAAAGATACCCTGAACAACTCTGAGAGCTGTTATTGTTCCTTGGTGCTCTGATCCCAGAAGGCCCAAGAACTGATGACACAACCAAAATTTCCAAATTTAAGCTTAGTGTCCCTCAAAAATAGAGTATATTCACAGACCTGTGTGCTTAAGAGTGTTATGAGCAGGGCTCTGTTAATGATGTGTATTTTGTTCTGATGCAGTCGGCCTCATTTCCTTACAGAATTATAGAAACTGCTCTGTTTCATTGTGATTCTGATGATAAGTTTAATAGCCAATATGGAATGGGAAGAAAGAGGAGATTTGTTCAGCTTCTGAAACCTTATAGCCTAATATTACTACTTGATGCCATGCAAGAAGCAAGGAGCTAAGTGGCGTCGTTAAAGTGCCTGCAACTCTAACATATAGTGACAGAAATGCTTAAATATGTATGCACGCGTCAGAAAGAACTCATTTCATTTTTACTTCTCGCTCGGGTTTTTATCAAGGGTGGCAAAATTGTCAGGAAGGAACAATAGTGAAAAATAGAGCCGCAGCACGCAGATGTTTGTGTAGCTCTCCCAGAGGTACGGCCTTCTTTGCTTCTCCACAGTGAGACAGCGCTGCACCAATATGTGATTGCTCGGAGACGGAAGTATATTGTTAATGTGTTCATAGCTGTCTGGAGGCTGTTATCTGTCGTGCTGACAGAGACAGAGTGATCTACGAAAGCTGCAGTGAGCACCTTTCGAAGCACATCAGTCCTGTCCTACAGTGATGTGACATTTACAATAAGTCTGGTGCTGTTCCTCCCCCTTTGCACTAGGTTTAAGCAATTTGGAGATAAGAAAGGGAGCGTAGGTGGCTCTGAGTTGCTTTAAACTTCCTGTTTGCTGGATCCACCGCGGGTCCCCACCGACCCTTGCCGAAAGCGAGGGCAGCACTGTGTGCTCTCAGGAGCATGATTTCAGGCTGGAGCAGTGGGGATAGAAGAGGCAGATGGCATATTGCACGCAAGGAAGGTGCTATTTCTCCTTTCTGATCTTCTTTTCTTTGCCCCATCTGTTCATCTTCAGAATCCAGATGAAGCAAAAGTTGCCCAGCCCTATCCCCTGCAGGCACGTAGTGATCGATTCCCAGAGACTTCACACAGGACTACGGGGGAGCAAAAGCAGTTGGATGACCAGTGAAGCTGCTCAGGCGAGTAAGAGCTCTGCACCCAAGTACACCCATTACTCCTCTTAATTTCTACCCCACTGTCTGCTGGATACGGAAACCACCCTGCCGGTTGCCTAGCTTGGAAATTAAATATTCAAACTCAGAATTTTCTGAGAGCGCTAAGGGATTTAGACGTACGCTGTGCATTAATTTTAATGGACAATACATCTAAATTACCTGCTGTGCTTGGGAAAGTCTCAGCCTGAGGTTTTATTTATTATTTATTGAATATTCCCTGAGTAAATAGAACTTATTAGCACAAAGATGATCTGGCAGGAAGAACGGTCTTAAAAGGTACCCTGTTATTCATGCAATTATACTGCATCACTCATTCTTTTTTATTATTGTTTGTATTACTGTAGCACCTTGAGCCCCACAACACAGATGAAGGTCTCTCCATTTCAGCTTCTGTTTGAACACACATTAGGAGCCAAACCCCATCCTAAGAGCTTCCAATTTAAATGGATAAGGCAAAACAAACTGTGAGAGAAGCAAGTGTGGAGAGAAAAAGTGTGCTTGCCCAAGGTCATACAACAGATTGCCAGTAGAAGCAAACCTAAAACCCAAGTATCTTGAACTCTTTGGCCAGTTAGACCCCACTGCTCCTCTTCTTCCTCAAATAGCACAGCACGCTGTGCTAATTCCTACTCTCTGATACTTATCTGATGGGTTTCACCAGTTCTAGTAAAATTATTCTCCGTTTTGGCTCCTCAGCAGACTTGTTTCCAACCTATCAGTTTCATTTTGACAGGCTTAACATTACAGGGGAAGAAATATATATATATGTTCACAACACAAAACTCCCGTGTTATTGGATTTCCTTAACTGGACCCGAGGAAACACAGTGCAGCCTGATGCTTTTATAAATCATAAATCTTTAGCAACCTCTGCAAAGAACCAAAGAAAGAATGAAAGCCCAAAATACAGCATAACAAATATGGAAATTAGATACAATTTGGATCTAGTTAGCGATTTAATTGCTTCATTGTCACTCGTGAAGCTGATGCGGTGAGACTGGATGTCATCTCTTCCTTCCTCATAAAACTGTGGTCGTTCTTACAGCGTCCCTGGACAAACAATATTGTCCTCAATCAGGCAACGAAACTCTTGGGGGAGAGATCATTAACTGAGGCAGGAGGAATTGTTCCCTATGTTCTCTTATGGGGCAGTCAGGAAAGAAAAATTGTCATTCCTGAGGTTCTTGCTTACTGGTTCCTACCAAGAGAGTCTTAACCTCTTTACGGCTATGTGGATATATGCTGTACGTCAAGGTTTACTGCACCTCCGGTGCTCTGTGCAGAATATGTGCCCTGCCACCTTGTTGGCCTCTTTTTGCAAATGGAGCCCTGCTGAGGGTGGGGAGGCCTGTCTCGTCTTGCCTCACCTCTCATAGCGCTGCTGGACGCGGGCTTCATTCCCTTCCCACGTAGCTGAGCGACATGGCAATTCATCACATCCCCCTGCCACAGAGGAGGTCATGGGCTGGGCACATCTTCGAGCACAACTTGTGTAAGGAGCAGAGCCAAAAAGCAGGCTCTGTGCATCTAAGCGTGCAGGAACTTTTTTCTCATTTACTTGTATTTATTCCTTCTTCTGCATTCAACAGTGGAAATTTGACTGTATTCATACAGTGAGATGCTTCAATAGGATGGTTATTTAGCTGCTGAAGTGTCAATTGAATAATGTTACCACATGGGTCAGGAGCCTTATGCACCTCTTGTGTAAAGATGAGTGCTCTCTTCTGTACAACACCCCTATATAAATAGAGATTGCACGTGGGCTTTTGCCTACTCACTGGATAATGTACCCCAGGAAACAAAGATGATCTAATCTCTCTGTAGTTTCTGATATGACACTAGTATGACAATTTTCTATGAGCTCTGTCCAAGCCTTTCTCATGGTCACAAAGGAAATCTATACTTGGGACAAGCTGTGTATTACCTTCCAAGTCCAGCACAGTGGCCTTTAACCCATCCTTTTGCTAAAGGGTTGAATGGCTATTAGAAAGGACATGCTCAAAGCCCTCCTCCCATAGCCCTGAAAACCACTGAGTTTTCAGGGTTTTGTTGTGCTTTCTGATTTTATCCATTAGGAATCACGAATAATTGCCTGTTGGAAAGGACAGATGTAATTCTTTTCACATCCTCATGCCAGAGACAAATGCACATCAACACTTTCATTGTTTTGTATTGCCTTGTCTGCAGATTTTGGCTGGATGCTTGAACACGTAATTCTTTGCATATCTTGGCTACAAATAGCTTTTTGCATGTGTGTGTGCTAGTATAAGATTTGGTACTTGAAATTATTTTGTTCTATACACACTTCCCCACACATCCCCACACTATTTGAATACACAGTCGTGGGATGGCACTAGACACCCTTGTTTACATTTGCTGTGAGCATGTTGCATCTCTAAAGGAATGAAATGGGTGAGATGCAGTCCTCCTGCCTCCTGTCTTGGGTGTTTATTTCTGGGAAGACAATGCATGCTTACTTTCTTTTAATTTTAAGACAAGGGGATGATTTAGAGAAAGCCTGTTTATAAATCAGTGTGGAGTTGCATGGACTGAGGAGTTAGATAGAAAAGCTGGAAGAGAAGGCAGGAGGAAAAATGTTGCTGGAGGAAAAGGTAGCCTCAAGAGGCAAAGGCCCAGGCTCTTCCATCCCTCGGCAATGCAGAGCATAACCCTGCTAAGCGATTTCTGAAGCCCCCTTTGTTTTTAGCAGAGGGCTGGGTGCATTTGAGCTGACCTCTAATACCTCTACCCTGCAAGAGACACAAGAGCATAGGGTGATATTTCTTTTCATGAAGACACTGGGAAATCTCAGTGCCGCACTGCAGAAACTTAATAATATATTTCCAAATATCAGTCACTGAGATCTCATTAAAGTCATTCCTTCCCAGGTCTCCACCCCATTTTCTATCATATAGTTACTCCTTGAATTGAACAATTAATAAGTAATGATCAGATCTGTACTGATCTCGTAACACTCTGTAAACTTTTAAAGACTATTTCAATATATATTTCAACAGGCCCATTTGGGAGAAGGTTTAGTCCTGCACAGAGACAGCCTTTTGATTTGAGCAGAGTCTCATCAGCAGGCAGTTAAATCAGGTCACCAATGGCAGGCAGGAAAAGGACAGGGACTGAAGCAGGTAATAATGGATCAATTCAACTGAAGTCGATGTGGGCCCTTTGCAGGACAGTTACTGGATGAAATGAGGATCTCTCCCCTACAGACACCAGAAAATTGGCAGAGCTATCAGGGTTTAAAAAATCCTTCAGTACCTGCCCCTGGTCCAAGTCAGAGGAGACATGCAGAAACAGTTCAGAACAAATGCTTTCTGAAAGGGAGAAGTCCGTGAGCTACTTAAATGCTCACAACTGTTATTCTGCTTTATCCTACAATGGTCCAGCAATAGCAGGGATAACCTGAAAACAAAAGATGCAGCGGTGGGCTCCCACCTTCTTCTCCAGCTTGCCCTCTAGTCTATGGCTCAGAGGCAGCCTGGCTTTTAGCTGTGCTGCCAATCCCCCTGCTTGGTGACTCCAGCGACGCACAAAAGCAGCCCCTAATCCTTAAACTCCCGAGTTTACTTATATTGCTTTTCCAAGCTACTCAGAATAAGTCCCCATTCCTTCCGGGGGTGTTTCCTTTCCCCAAGACTGTGGCTGAACCCCACAACACCTGCCAGCGATAGCTGTGCCCCTTCCAGGTCAGGCTCGGGGACACTGAGGAAGGAATCCTGAGCCAAAGCATCCTACATGCACCTACGGCCTCACCAGCCTTTCTGCCCAGATTTACACAGGGAGAGATGCAAAATAATTACATTAACAGGCTTGCTCAACTTCTTCCTCTCTAAACAACATCTCAGTAAACAGGGAAACCATTGGCACGAGGAACGGACAGCTTTTTCCTACTGTCAGTTTTTTGGCTATCCCCAGGAAGCACCCATGTCGCAGGGTTAATCTCTCTCCCTTGGTAAGAGCATAATTTTTGATGTCATTTCTCTTGTATGCCCTGCAGGAAGCAAGAGCAGGATTTGGCTCAGATAAGAGACTCAAATGACCCTTATAAAAGCAGGAAACCATGCTAGCTTTCAGAGTAACAGAAGGATGGATAAAGTGCACATTAATACACCAGGCCTATGTATTTCACTATTTCTCTCTGACTTGCAAATCACTTTTCAGGTAGTCTCAGCACTCTAGTATAGGGCAGAAATCACAATGGGGTCATATAAGCCACCAATTACAAAACCTCTCTGAATCCTGGGAGGAAAAACCTCCTTCTTTTAAAATGTGCATGCTCAGAGCAGCCTGGGTGGAAGTCCCACTTCACTTCACTGCTCTGCAGTACACAGGAGGCAAAATATTGCTTTGTGTGAAATGTTTATTTTGGAGACTGTGTGTATGGGTGGATGACAATCCCCATATATTCTGTTTTTTAAAATTAACCTGTCCTGGTTTGTGTGTGCATGTGTTTGCTGTTTCTGCCTTTTAAATGGAATGGAGAGGTGTCCATGCTTAATCCAAATGTCACATCAAACCTGACAGCAGGAGGCACATTTCAGTGATAAGGGGGTGAAAATAAATAGTGCTAGGGAGAATTGCCTGGGATTCGGGTGGGAGTGGGACAAGGCTCACTGCTGGGATGGCTGGCCCACAGCATAAATTATGAAAGCAATGCTCTTTCTCTACCATGCACTAGATCCTTCATCCTGTCTATTGTGTCCATTGTTGTTCTCTTCATATCTTGTCTTGCCCTATATTTTCTACCCTTTTTCTAAAGCCCTGCAAAAAAAAATATTCACAATTTTATAAGGGAAAGCAATGTATGACAGTTCCACTCCAACCATTATCTCCCAAAATAAATTAGAAAAAAATCCCTCCCTTCTGTCACACAGCAACTTCCAAACTAACAGCAGACAAAGTCCATAAATCATTCCTAAATTGCCTATCAGGCCACAGTTGGGCTTTTATCTACAAAATAAAGTAGGGCAAATATATAAGGTCTATAAAGTTTAAGGATGTACTATTTACCATTGGTAATTAAACCCCAAGTGCTCTACAATAGGCACGCTGTTACAGTGGACTCCAGGCTGATGTAAATGGGCACAGCTCCATTAGCCACAACGAGGCAAATCACATTAATTTTAGCTGAAGATTTGTTCCTTACACATCTTATTTTGCTACCAAAAGACCAGGTGGTGCTTTCCTTACTTGCATTATATAATCCCAAATTGATTTCAGTGGGACTATTTGAGTTGCAAGGTACTACTCAGCTTGAGTAAGGATGGTTGTACTTGCCTTTGGTGTGCAATAGATTTTTTTTTTTTAAAGCCTATAAAAACAGACATTTTCTTTACATACTCTTTTCAAGGACTACAAAGTAAGTAGTTCTAACTCTTCACATCATTTGTCTTTCTCTTATTTTAATGGTAATGACAACAGATGGAAATAGTCCTAATCACGGAATTAGCTGGTACAATTGGCTTCCTCAGGCGTTCGTACCAACAAAGGGGTTAAGACAATGGAGTGATCCCTGTTCCTTCCTGGGACACATAGCGTGCTAATGTCAGATTTCTGAAGTCACACTACTCTGTCAGCTCTCTCCCTGTCAAGCAGGTGGTGAGTGAAAAGTTATTCAAGGATGATGTTATGTACCCTTCATGAATTATGCATCTTAAACAAACTTACATGATCTGAAGCACTCAAGTGGAAGCCTTTTAGCTAGAAGCAGGCCGCTGGAGAGCTTAGCTACAGATCTCCGATAATGGTTTAAAATAGCTCGCTGTAGTATGTCTGCTCTCGTTCCCTCTTTGACTCAGTGGCCCATGCTTCGCTTCATTTGCTTGCTGTGGCTGCAATGGAGCTTCTGAAATCCCTGTAGGAAAAGCCCATCTTAAAATGTCTTCAATGGTTAAAAAGGCTATGCTTCTTTCTGTTGGGGCTTTGGCTTTTGATGGGCTTGGGGCGGACGTGCTGCCTTGGTTTGGTTTTATTTTGAAAAAGGGAGAAGGAGAGACAGAAATTCTGCCAAGGTCACTGTTTTTTTCCCTTTCATGAAAAGATAATGAATGTTGTTTTAATATTTGCTTTCAGTGAAAGGGTATCTTGCTGTGTCTTCATTGCAGCTATGAGCTGGTTGAGGAAATGTATTAGTCACTGTGTCACCTAATCAGCCTGCAAGAATATTACCTGGTGCTAATTAATTGTTTCCTCTTCACAATGCATTACTTGGGTGCAAGATATGGCATTTCATTTCTGATCCTCTGATGTTAATCTAATGGGAAGATGGGTGGGCTGCCTACTTGCACTCCATAGACCATGGTTTTCCAGCACTTGAAGTCCTCAAGCAGAGAGAAAAAATAACTTTTATTTATTTAATTGAATTTAACTTCATCACTCTGTGCAGTCGTGCAGGAAGAAGGCTGCTTTCTCTAGACACTAAGTTGTGGTTTCACTATGGATACACCACCAAACTTGCATTGGAGAGGGCTTTATTACACTAAAAGGTCCCTCAGCTTGATATAAGACATTTCAGATAGAGCAGTAGCATACAAAGGAGGACGTTATAGTACAGCTTATTACAGACTGGTCTGAAGAGCACCAGTCACTCGGCAGTCAGGCTGTGTTGGCGGTGTTAATACTACATCTGGCTTCTCCTTTGGTTCTTATGTATTTCTTTGTCCCTCTGTGCAAAGAACAGCAACACCTATTAACCAAGGACACTGTTTATCCAAGCTTGTCCTGATCCTGTGCAACCACAGGCAATGGGAACTTTGCTGCTGATTTCTTTGAGGTAGGAGCAAGCCCATACTCATTAAACCCACAGTGGCAACATTACAGCTGCTGCCTCTAGAAGAAGCCTGAGGTGGGCTATACATCCTCCTCACGTGTTAGTGTTAGATGGTGGAGATGGGGAGAGCAGCTTGTAACCTGACCAGTCCCAAGTGGCCAGCTCACCCTGCTCATGACCAGTCAGCTCCTGACCACCCTTTGCTATATAAAGGCTGAAAAGGGATGTGGCCACCTTCCCTCTGCTGTCAGGTGTCTCCTCTGGCCTGCTGTCTATGTCTCTTGCTTGTATCTTCTGGCCCTGCTTCTTTCTGCATGATGGAGCAAGAGACACACTGGGGAGATGCAAGTTCTAATGTAAAAGGTCAGATTTTAATTTGGTTTAATAGTGCTTTGACTGAAGTTGCTTGGGCTCCACATGGCTTTCAGTTGTGGGCAATCAATAATCCTTGAGAGATGGCTTACTTGTGGGAGCAACCTTGTGGGGGCTATGAGTGAGTAAAGACTGCAAGTTGGAGCTATGAGACTTTGTGCAAACAGCATTGCGTATGCATGGAAATAGGTATATTGTTCAGAATAATTCTATTCTTGCATCAGTATGTTTGGGGAACTGGTATTACTAGGTCAAACTGTTTTGCAGACTTTTGAAGCAGCAGCATTTTCATCTTGTCAAGCATTTTGTGAACAAAATCTTCATGGGTATTTTGAAACTAACATATAGCTTAAAAAAATTCTCTTTCCAGCTGGTGCTAATACTTTTTTGTAAAACCACAGAGGGAAAATAATCCATTTTCTTTAATGGTTTGTAACAGGGTGGGGTAATGGGGCCTTTCCACATTTCATGCTATGTCAAAGATGCAGTTTGTATAAGTCTGCCAAAAAAGCAAGAAGGAAGAAAAGAAAATCTGAGATGCCTTGGTGCAAAAAGAAAGAATTGCTTGTTAAAGTTTGCAAAACATGTTGCTAAAACTTAGAAAATACTGGAATTTTTGTATGTCTACTTGTAGGGACTTAGTCTGGTAATGTGCCCTGTACCAGGACTTCAGAGTGAATAAGCAAGGCTTGTCAACTCCTATAAGAAAGGCTTGCATTGGAAAACCTGGTAAAGAATGTGGTTTTGTGTGTGAGTTTTTGCCTCCTGTATCTCACATCTGAGCACTTGGGTTAACACTGAGGGGCCAGTTAGGTGCGGTGGGGCAGCTAAAGCAAGATCTGACTGTCCTCTGAGGTGGGCTCTGTTTAGGTGATTCGTTTCAAAGGATGTTGCTACAGCTGAGCGATTTTAAGGTTCTAGTCTGAGAAACAAAGGTTTTGGAAAACAAAATTCACTTCTTACGGTGCAAAGTTGCGGGATTGGATTTGTGCTTTTTCCCCTTCATCCTCACGATGATGTAGTAGTCAAATGATGAAGACTACGCTTAAAAACTCACATTTCCTATGAAAATCACAACTCATTGCCTCCCTGTGCGCAGATTACCAGACCTATTTTTGTCTTTAGAGTTTGTGTAGTCACAAAAAGTATTTTCCCTTCAGGTAAAACTTTCTTGGAGTCAAGTTTCTTGTGGGTGCCACACCCTCAAATGTGATGGGGACTCCTGCATTTATGGTGTAATTAGCTTTTTTTGTTACTGCAGTTTTGACTGAAGAACATAAAGAATTTTTTTAAAATGTTTAAGCGTTTACAGTGTGCGTGTGCTGAGTGGCTGAGGAAATGCATCCTTTCACTAGCTTAACTGTATATCTAGCCTTTTTGTAAATATATTTCTGGAAGTACAGCTTAATATGAAACTTCAATAGCTTGAGCAAAAGTGAATGACATGGACAGAATTCAGGTTACAAGAATCTAGATGTGCCACTTTCCTCCACATTTCTAAAAGAATCTGAGACAGTCTGGCTAGCCAAGCAAAGGGTTTAATTGCCAATGTGTCCTCAAGAGAAGAGCTAGCTTTATTGAGTGCAAATGTTTTTTAAAAAAATCAGAAGAACAAAGGAGCTCAGTTTGACCCTGCAAGATCCCCCTTTAATCACTACTTTGATCAGCCTTTTCCCCACGGAGCTCCCTCAGCGCTGGAAAACGTCCTTCCTGGCATGCAAGCGGGCTCCTTTTGGACTGGAGCACAGCGATCCGCCAGACACCCAGCAGAGCCGTGTGCTCTCGGGGGCTCTTACTGCACCAGCTCTGCCCTTTGCTCACCCTTATTGCCATTTCTGGACATTCTCATCCTCAGACAAGGACATTAAATCTATAAAATCTGTATAAACCAAAACAACTTGGTTATGTGCCTGTAAGTGAACTCCAGAGGACTTCTGAAAATGGATTTTAAAATCTGATTTTCTCAACTGTAGGTGTAGTAAAAATACAAATTAGAAATTTGGAAAGCAATTACTGCAATTATTTAAGAGTGCCAGTAAGTTGGCAAGTCCTTGCCTTCTTTCAGACCAATCTACCATCCACATTATTGCATAGTATGCTCACTTGGGGAAGAGAGAGAGGAAGGAATGGCAGTGTTTGTCTCTTTGAGTGTAAATTGGCCTTCATTCCCTTCACTGACTTCCCCACTGTTCACAGTTGTTCTGCTATGACATTTTGCCTTGGAAGTCGTTCATATCTGCTTAGCGCTGGACACTTGTTAAAAGGTTAAAGTAATTTCTCCAGCTGTACTTTGACCAAATTCTGTTTGGAGACTCCATGAGCCAGACTGTGGCCAGAGCCCCTGGTGGGAAGTTTGCACCCAGGTGGGAACCTCAGAAGCCGATGGCTTTGCTGAGACCAGAATTTGACCTTTTAGCTGAGCACGTCACATTCATTCTTATTTCATCCTGCTCTTTTTTCCCGAGCCAGTTAAGGTGATGTTAGAAAGCCAACCTACAGCTAACTCATCACAGTAAATAAAGGGAAATTATAATTATATAATGAAATTAAGTCCCAGTCCCTAGTTACCTGGCTAATCCCATGGAATAGTGTGGGTCTGTTCCTCCTGTCTCCCGTGGACCTTACTGAGAGTAAGCCTGCAATATTCTTCTGAGTGTTTAATTGGGTATTTTCTTTCAGATAAAATTCTAATTTAAAACCAGGTATTCCAGTTTCGTATGGTAAGTAAAAAGAGAAAAAAAAAAACAAAACAAAAACAAAAAACCAAAAACAATAAGACCAAAAAATGATCCTTAATTGTCACAAAAGGGTTCAAGTAAATTTTTAAGCATGTGTAATGTCCTTGATCTAACTTGGAGGCACTCAGTCAAACCATTCCAAAATATCTTTTAAAACCAACATGCTGAACTGCATTAAATCTCTGAAAAGACAATCTTATACAGAATTAGACTGGATTTGATTGGGCTTACCTTAATTTACTTTGGAAACAAAAATCAAACTATTGCCCTTTTAGTCATGAATAACCATACCTACAAAAAGGTAAATATGATTCAACAAATTCATTTTACACTGGCGTCTAGTTTTAATTTGGGTACATTTCCCTAGTTTTGCTCTGTAGACAAGTTCTACATCAAGGTAAATTTGGAATAAATCAAAAGTTATTCCAGGATTTCAAGATTCAGAAAGACAAGCGCGCAGCTGACCTGAGCAAGTGTTGGCTCTTGCGTGGAGCAGGAGGTTGTTCTAGATGACCTTTAAAAATCCCTCCCTCTCCAAATTACTGATGTGCAGCAGTGTAACTGAGCACACTGTGCTAGTTGTCCTCACTGTCAACTTATTTTTAGAGCTGAATTTTTATAATGGAGCTCTTTAAATATTTAAATAGAAGTATTGCTATAGTTTTCAAGCTTCCAGATTTTTTTTTTTTTAAATATAGAGATGGAAAACAGGTAATTATGGGGGCAAAGTGGCATTCTATCATATGATGCTAGTATCTCGGCTAGGTTTTTAAAGCCCTGAACTTTGTTTTAAATTTAAGCAAACTTAAACTGTCAGAATAAATCTGCTTCATTATGTTTAGGGATAATGTTAAGGCCTTTGCTTTGTCTGGCACATCCAAACAAAACTGGAAAAATAAATTGATAAGAAGTTTAAAATGCTCTGGGGATAACACATAGTCCATTTAAATCAATAGGAAAAAAGTCACAAAATCTGGTTTTTAGAGGTTTTGGATTTACAAGAACCCTTAGGGAAGAATTTTTGGTAGCACTTGTGTTGCTGAATTACACAGGCGCTTTATAAATCTCACCCTTTATCTCCAGTAAAGTCTCACAAATGCAGTCTGCTGGGTTTGATTTACTCGGACTGGCAGGGTTTTACGTGGCTTTTTCAGACAGGCACTTACTAGGAAAGGGGCTGAGCCCTCCCCTGCGTTTCACATGGTCTCCTGAAAGGTGATGACTTTTAGTTGCTGCTTCTCAGCCAGACTGCCTTCATATCCTCTGTCTAAAAGCTTTATGCCTCTTCAGAGTAACGCCCGCTTACCTTTATCAGTCAGTGAAATGATTCTGATTACATGAGGTAGAAATCTGGTTCCCATTCACATGAACACAGAGACGTCCTTTGGTGTCAGCCCAGGCCAACTTTCATCTGTACAGACACCCTAAACTGCCTTCAAACTCACCAGTGCCTCAGGACTTGCTAGTTAAATGTGAAATTATTTTAGTCACAAAGCTGAACAAAGTCATTAGTGTTTCACTGAAACACTTCATATGATCTCGAGAAAAATAACTAGATTGACTTTCAGGTCTTTTAATCCTGTCTGCAAAATGCTTTGAGTTCAAGTGTCAGATATTGGTTAGAATCAAAAAGAATAAGGAAAAATAAAACACAAAAAGAATGAGGAAATATTTTGTTTTAAAACGATAGATGACATTGTTCATCTCTTTGCTCCTGTGACTTTGCAGCTGGCTGCAATAACCAGTTTGGGACCATGCGAGTGCTTGCTGGGGGTGCACAGCACAGGGCTTGAAGTAACCAGAACAAACTTTCTATTGTAACCTTTTGTTCCATCCTGTAACCAGGATAATTTCTATTTTGTGACCTTTGAGAAATGATCCATCTAAAACAATACAGGGAACAATTAACCAAGAAACCAAAGAGTACATAATTTCCTTTACTCCACTGAAAATTACCCTTATGTGCATCCTCAGAGGACCTAGCACGTTTTGCACCAAGTCATTCCCAATCTTCCCCTAGAAATATTGTTAAATGGTGGCTGACCTGACTGAAACAGGACACCTGATTTTTACCAGCTGAGAAATTTTTAGGTTAAGGAGAAATCTGTACTTATAATAGTCTTCCCAACAGACTTCATTTATTCCTGTCAAGGCATACAGCACCCATTTTTAGATGCATTGAGCTGATTGTCTATTTTTTAATTGCATCAGTAATATTTTATATGTGCTGAAGTGGTATTAAAATTTAAATTATTTCAGCAAGCTAATAATTTATTTTCTACCTGGCAGACAGACAGTCTCTCATGCATAAGAGTAGACAAGAAGAGTGAGAGATGGTGTATTAGATGTACTTTAAGACTAAAGCACCTTCTGCAGTCCTGGAGGGTGAAGAACAGACACTTTGATATAGTCATGGCGGTTTATTGATCCTATTAACATTATCTTGTGGTAAAATCAATGCTGGAGTTTCAGTCTTGCAGGAGACATGTAAATGAGAAGATGAAAAAACATGCCAAGGCAAATGGTTTCCTGATGGAAAAAGAGATATGAAAAGAAATAACAGGAGGAAGGTGTGTGTTAAGCAAAGATAGTACTTAGAGAGAGGAGACTGAGTGCCGGACCTTGCCAAAAGTCATCCTCAGTGTTTGATGCAGAACGTGGACTCCTAAAAAATCTCTTCACTAACTGGGGTATGGCCTTGAAAGGCACGAAGTGGTGACAGCTCCTGTTACTTGGACAAACCCTGGACCCATGTGGTCCCTTCTTGTCTCAGATCCTGCATGAATGGGGCATTTCTGCAAGTCTTGCATGTATTTATGCAGGGTCCGTCCGGGCCAGGCACATAAGAGCAGCCCATCCTGCCATCAGTAATTCAAAACTAAATACAAATGGCTGTCACATATCTGTAGTGCTTTAACCAGCTCACTAGTCCATTACGTGGGGTTTTTCCACTTCAGTTCCTTTACACACTTAATCTAGAGAACCAGGCTGTCACCCTAAGCTCCTCTACTGCACCTGCAGCCCCACATTTAGGGTGGTCTTAGCCCCGATTTGATGGCAAGAGGAGAAGGGGGACTGCTCAACCAGCTATCTTGGGTTGGATGTACAACTTAAAACTGAAATGTGCTGCCTGCCTCCCTGTCCTGTGTCTTTGGTGAACGCTGCAGACACAGAGTATTAGAAAAACCCGAAGGTGTTGAACAGGAGAGACAATAACATGAAAGGAAAATCTTAGGAAAACCTTACACTCCTTTTGAAGTGTTTTAAAGGATTTTTAGAATCAGATTTTCAAGTAACTGAAACCAGCTCTAAGGCATTCACTCAAATCACAGCATTAACTTGGAATTAAATAGTTCTCGCTCTTCCCCATTGCAATTACTGAATCTTTTCTTTTTTAACCTGACCAACTCTTTGAAATCAACATGACTTTGTGCAGGAAGCTGCATTTTTAAAGGGAACTACACAGGATGTGCTCAAGAAATGAAATCTGGCTCAATGCATAGGTTTGACCGGCTGCTGAAATCTGCAGGTAGCTCTAATAGCATCTTTACCCTTGTGCATTGCTGCAGTAGGGCAGCATCGCTCACAGGTATCAATGAAGGCTCAGGTCTGCAGGCAGCAATGCACCCAAGCTGACAGGGCCAAAATAAATCTATGTTCTGCTATAGCTGAGTCTGAACATAATGAAACATCAATGTCCTCTAGATTTATTTGGACCGAATGGTGGTTTCTTTCTTTCAGAAGTTTGGGGGTTTTGTTCTTCTCAGACGAAGAAGTCCACCTTTATAACAATGTGTTCTTAATGATCAATTAGTGAGTTTCCAAGCCACAATCCATATTACAGAATAACAAATTAGAAGTTTTGTGTGAGATCATTTTCCCCCTGTAGTATATTTAAATTAGTATGGCTTCATTTGCTAGGCAGCTTGATCAGAGGAGCTGTCTGTGCATGAGTGAATGTGTAGCTACATTGTTGTTTTTAAAGTTCATTTGATCTGTAAAATATGAACTTATCTAGCTCTCTCCTCTACCAGTTCAGTCAGGTTATTAATGAAAGGTGAAATAAAATCTTTGGTAGAAATTGCAATGGTGACACATAAGTTGTACATTAAATCCTGATCCCCCCAAACCCCCTCTCGTCTATACTTACCAAACCATCACCTAAAAAAGAACCAAGGAAGAAGAGAGCAGCCATACTGAGTATGATAAGCATCCTGTCCCTGACAGCAACCAGCTGCAAATGGTTAAGGACACAAGGATGGGCAGGTCTAGGTGGCTGTTCTCTGATGCCTCGGGCTATCCCTGTGTTAGGGGTTTCACCAAATTGGCATCTGAACCATTAGGAGAAAACCTCCCTATCAGTGAGTGACTCTTCACTGTTCCCCTTTTGAATCAATTTATATTTTTGACCTTTACAATATCTTTTTGGCAGGAACTTTTGCAGGGATGTTGTTTGAGATTATATTTCCTTTGGTTTGTTTCATACCTGCTCCTTGCTACATTCATTGGGTTCTCCAGAGCTCCTGCTCTTATGAGAAATAGGGAATAACTGTTTCCTGTTTAGCTTCGATTCACCATTCATTGTAGATCTATATCATGTCCTCCCTCAGTTATTTTATTTTTAATTTTAGGTACATAAATAATGCTATTGGCCACTGTGAGCCTAAAATTAAGCATGTTGTAAAGTGCTTGCCTGAGTCAGGGCCAAGGCTTTTGTGCCAGTTAGCTTTCTGTTCACTGTTAGCCAGAGAAGTACTTCGATGTGCAGGTGTAGCTCAGGATTCCTTGTGCTCCCTTTTCCCCACAAAAATGAAGTGCTGCCCAGTGAGGGATCCCTTGCACTGAGCTTCCGCATACGGCTCCTGGAGATGCTGCTGGCCTCCAGCGTCTGTGTTTAGGACCTGGAGCTGCAACCAGTGGAGCAAGACACTGGGTGCATCTGGGGTCCTGGCCTTTCAGCCCTACGGTGCTCCTGGCAGTGATCTTTATGTATGGAATAAGGGGAACGGCATGTTTGGCCCAGGGAGGTGCTTTCAGGCTAGGTCCTGGTGGTCCCCTGAACCCCCTCCACCGAGTGCGGGGAACAGAGATCACTGGAAAGGGGCGTAGTGCCTTGCATTGCATCTGTTTGGCCTCGATGAGCAGCTCCTCTGCTGTGCCTTGCATCACAATATAGGTAAAGGCAAAGCAGAAAGGGTTTGTGCTCAGTCCTGTTGATTCTGGACCAAACCTTATTCACTCTGTCCTCTGAAATTGTATTCAGGCAGGATGAGGCCATAGGCACATCTCTATGTTACAGCATCTTTCCAATAAAAAAAATCCCCAAACCCTATAGTTCAAAAAAACCCACAATGACAAAACAAATAGATCAAGACTCATTAATAACTACGGACTCCATTGCCAGTTTAACATGAGGAGCAATTTAATTGGGACCTAGACTGCTTTGTGTAGCTTCGTTAATGTAATTGAGTAATGCATATTGATTTTTCATGGGGCTCAAATCTTTTTTCTTCATCTTGTATAAGAAAGCCTGTTAAGGAATTATTAATCACACTATAATTGCTTTAAGATCTATGCTCTAATTAAAACCATAAATTCTTTATTACATCTTTATTTTAATTAGACATCCAGAAAGACAATAATTTTTACAAGAAAACTTGTACAATAAAATTACCCCACTTAGCAATGCTTCAAAGAGCCTGTGCTTAGGACACACAGACTCCAATAGGACTTTCTAAATGAAGACATGTGTGATTCTAGTCATAATCAGAATTAAAGATGTCCTCTGAATGTAATTAAGTAACTTTACAAGATCTTCTCTATGCAACAAAACTGGGTTCATCCACAGGAGTAAGGTTTTACTTTCTCTTCTTATTTTTCTTTTGTCTTTTAAAAATCTAGGATCGAAGAAGCATGTTCTGAAATTTTAAGAGTCTAATCAAAGGTTTAAAATATAATCCTACTGTAATGAAAATAAGCTTATTATCATAACCACCTTCTGGTATTTTCTTTTGGGTGTCTTTGTTCCTGCTGTGGTAGGTACTTTTTACCTGCCAGGAGGAACTAAAAATAAGCATATTTCCTCATCTATGTCAAAGGACCTGATATTTCTCTCATTTAACCTATTGGGAAACTAGGTCCTGGAGAACAGTCTAGCCTACAGTTTGTGTGGCTGGTTTTTAGTTTTTTGAACTGAGTCCTATGAGTCTTTTACTAGAATTTGAAGATACTTTAGAAGCACACAGTTTCACTTCATTTTTTTTTACATTTAAAATTATTTCTGTAATGTGAAATAACATCATGGTTTGAAATGTTAGCTTATCCACAATTTGCTTGGTTTTAAGTCCAAAACTTTATCAGAAAGGTCAATGAATAGCTGACTCAGACTGAAACTTTTCTTAGTATCTAAGCATAACTGAGAGTTCACCTTATCCCAGTTCAGGATAAAATGTCTCAGAGTTCTCAAAATGTTGACAGAGAAAACCTTGTAGGTGCCTCATTTGAAGGTGGGTTATGTGCCAGAAATGCTTATTACGATTCTGCAATCTGTTCTTGCAATGGGTACTTTGTCTATGGCCATAGTCTCACTGCAGCCAGGTAAGGAACCTGGGCCAAACAAAACATGCTTCTATCCATATTTATTTTGTGGGAGAAATGTACCAGTTCATTCCTCATTGCAAGGCAGATTTTAAACTGTGGCTGTGTGAAAGCACCAGGTGTAAACTGCAATGATATGCTTGTAACAGAAATGAATGCCTGTATCCCATTTGCCTTGAAGAATCTGCAGTGTGTCTCCTTTCAAATCCCAGAACACCACTTCGGAGTGATGTGTTACTATTTAGGCCGACAAGGTCTGATTGAAAAGCCAGCTCATAGCCTAGCAGTTGGTAAATGGTAAAAAGATAGGTTTATTTGCCACTAACTCCTCCACTCATCACCGAAGGAAGCCGGTACACAGCCAGTGCATTGCCTAGACACATCACTTGTCAGATAATGTCTTGATGGTCACTTGATGCTCATTCAAAATAGATGAAATAAGGTGTTGCTGGAGGGTTTGTTATAGTGGCAATTAGATTTGCATCTCTGGCTCAGCTGTGATCCTTACCTGTGCTAAGCAGTGACTGCTCGTCTGAGTGATGCTGTAGAGGACCCCGGGGCTGTAGCCCCAAGCTGCTCTGATGTGGGCTGAAACACAGAAAGAGGGACTTGCAAACATCCTGGTACTTTCTCTCCTCTCTTCTGCTTTTTTTTTTTTAACACCTGCCACTCTTTTCCAGCATTTTTTATGGTTCTGTTCTTCTGTGGCTGTTGCTTTAATTTAACCTCTGCTTATTTATAGACTAGACTGCTGATGGTTTCAACATCTCCAAGGCATGACAGATGCTGACACAGTACGTGAGCTCAGGGTTTAGGTGCCCCGTGCTCAAAGCATTGCCTCCACCTGGGACCTGAAGCCAAAGCCACTGGCCTGGTCTGGACCAGATCATGGGGAGCCTTTCCATTTGTTTCAGTGGGCTTTGAATCAGGATAACTTGACACAGTGGAGGAAACAAGTGAGCTAAGTGTAAATGGAAATGTTTGAAAAATGTGGACGTATTCCCTAGAACAGTCTGCCTTGGCAGTGCATAGCAGTTGGTCAGAAGGATGATAGTACCAGCTTTCATCTAAGTGATAATGAAATTATGGGGGTGGAGGGATGCAGGAAAACCTGTGCTTGAGACGCAGAGGGCTGCCTGCCACGGATAGATTAGTGAATAGATCAAACAGCATTGCCAGCCGTGCACTCCTCTGCCTCAAACATTTCACTTATTCAACAGTCCTTGTGAAGTTTGCAAGATGTATCTGCCCTGGCTCCTGCTTTACAGAGTGGGAACATAATGTTTTTTTCAGGCTTGAGTTCTGAGGCTTTGCTTTCCTGATCTGTCTTTGCTTAGCCTGAAAACAACTCAGCAGGTCTTCTGTGGGAGTTAAGCAAACAGACTACAAGGCTGGGAGTACATTTTGTACTCAACTTGAGTTGAGCAGCTGAAGTAGGGAGTGAAGGGATGTGCATCAGCAAGAGCTCAATTTAAGCTGTATGTTCTTCTGTGAGGGAGGGTTAGCTGTATTTCTGGTTTTACTGTTGCTACATAGGTAAGCTGAAGTAAAGCAGAATATGGCATTGTTCATAGCTTGACTGGTCCCCTCAAATATGATCTAGCTTCAGTTATACTAGTAGGGCTATTGCAATTTATGAACCTGGGTTTACTGAGATTTTCTCACCAAAAATGGACAAAGAAGGCCAGGATTTACCTTAGAGATTGCTAACAAGCAGAGCCAGAAGGCTGTGGGTGCAAAATATTGAATATCATTAATTTATAGGTATATTAGAAGTTATTAAATAAGTAATAGTTAATTTGTAGAGACCAAAGTACAGTGAGCCACTCAGGTGAGTTAATGCGATCAGTCTCTCTGAAAAGCATCCTCAAACATGGGAAACTTTTACTTGATAGAGGAAACACCTCTATCAAGAGAGCAGATATCTATTTGATCTTCTTGCTACCCAAATAGAAATCAAAATAATAAATAGGCTTCCTATTATGTAGGAAACTACATTATTTAGCCTGTCAATACATTTCAGCAATAAATCAAAAGGGGTTTTTGACATCTCTGGCTTTTGAGCTCCACTAAATGCTTAAGACCTACTATTCATTTCATGGGAATCCCTGGGTGGATATCATACTCAAAGATTCGATATCTATTTCTTTAAGAATCAAACAATACACATTAAGCAATTATTTACTCAGATAATTTGTATGTATTTAGTATCTCTAAGTCACTGACCTTATTATAGATATAATCTGTTTTCCCCCTTTGAGAAGCAAATAACCTTTTTTACTATTACAAATGTCAGGAAATGGTTATTCCCAGTTTCTCACAAATGTGACGGAGGGAGATATCACATGACACTATTGAGCAGGAATATAGAAAAGGAAATGCATGATGAAATTGTGGAACTCATGGCCACAGGATGCTGCAGGACCAAGGGAATAAAAAGCAATGAGAAATTAGTTGAAGAAAAGTCCATTGGAGGCCATTAAATGAATCTCTAGCTTTCAGATTTCTAGCAACTGGGGACATTGGATAATTCAAGACCAAGCAGTCATTGTAAGAAATAGGACATCTGTTACTGGACACTTTGGAGGGAGAATACTAGGCTAGGAAGGATCTTGCTCTGATCTATGTTGCATGTTTTTAAATGGTAGGAGAAATAAATGAGCAACCTATAAAAGATTACTTGTATACAACTATTTACCCTCCGAAGATGCACTAACCAGCCTTCTATGTCCAAGTGTGGGCAGGATTGCAGCTCTTCCACGTATGGGTGCTGCTGAGCAAGCCCCGATGCTGCGGCTCAGGGGTGCTCGGCTGGGGCAGAAAGCAGCACCCTTTCAGCCCCGCTTCTGCTCAGGGCATCCCAAGACACAGGTGCTTGCCAGTCGCTCCAGCTTCCAGATGGGCTCATTCTGGTGCCAGCTCAAAGCAGTTTCATAAGAAGTTCCTGTAAATGAGCAGCAAAGCAAGAAATGTCCAGAGCAATAACTCTTATTTAAGCGCAGCCAGCAGAACTGGGAACAGCAAACCTAGCCAAGTGTCTGTGTCCTGATCGGCACAGATCAATGAAGAGCACGGTCTTTCTTTCCCTCCCCTCCTGACTCTGCCATGGGTGATGAGAGTAGAGCTTTTTAAGAAAATGGATGATATTGAGGCCATTTTGTAATACTATCCATTTTAAAGTGTTCATGGCATGAAACTAACCCCAAATTCCTTGTTCCTAAGTAGTTCCTCTGCTCTGGATCCATGTGGTGACTCTAGTGTCCCAAATCCACCCCGCTTGCCCCCAGCCTTGGAGCATCTGTAGAGATACAGTCTTTCTACAGCTGCATCCATCTCTCCTTTGAACCTGTAGAGCTGATCCTCCGAACTGGGTAACTCTAGACCCACCCCACCCCCACCATGCATGTAGATTTTAAGGCGATATAAAATGCATGTTTCCATTCCTACAGGGTTGCACTGGCTTCCAAACTCCTGATCTGGCACATATGCCAAAACACATCTCCTCCCCTCCTGTTTTCTTCAAGCAGGAGCTAACTTCCTTTGTCAGTATAGCTGAGTAAGCCTATAGCCTGTAGGGACATGAACCACGTACTCGCCTGTATTTCTTGGGGACAGTGTGACAGGGCTGCAGAAAGAATAGAGTGAAGATGTTTTTCCCCTGTTATTACAGTTCCTGTCTGCACTGTGGATCTTTATTGCACAATCCCCACTTGTTCTGCATTCAAAATGTCTCCACAGATGTGGATGCAAATTCCACACATTAGTACACTGACAGGTATTTAATATGAACAGAGAGAGCCAAGTGAAGATTGAAATCTTCAATCCTTTAGACATCCATACGAGCAGTGAAACTGCTAACTGTTAAAAATGCCTGTTGAAAGTGCAGCTGAACTCCAGGTTCATCGCAGTAAAGAGGCAGGAATTTTATTGCATCTGTGGTCTGAGAACACCCCAAAGGCTGCTTGTGATGGCACAGCTTGGCTAATATGGATTAGAAAAAACTGGGGAGCCTGTGTTCCACCCAGCTGCAGTTGGCAGCTCTGGCTCACATCCTGCCTGCCAGCCCTGGGTTGGGGATACATACAGATCATGGTGCCAATTGCTCACACGGGGTAACTGGAGATAATTTTACCTGCCCACTGATGGTGCTGAGCTCTGATGATGGAAGACAATCAGTGTGGTAACCAGCAATTAAGTTGTACGGAAAGATGCGTTTCTTACCTCCATGCTACTGAGAGCCAAATTATGCCAGAGAGCTTTACACCTGCCCTCCTCAACTGTGACATCTCTGCCTCCCTTCCCTAACCCCTACCTGGCAGCGTGCTTTCTGCTTGACCTGCCATCTGATCAGGGGCAGAATCTGCCCCTTGTTCTCTGTTTGCCCCTCCTATGAGAGCAGACGAGAAGGTGAGTCTTGCTTTGGCGGTGCCTTGAGAGCTGCCAGGCTGCCCCAGCCTCCCCAGCATAAGTGCAAGGGCTGCTGCGGTGCCACTGGGGGCCGAGCATCCAGGTACCTGTGGGGAAGGCTGTTTGCCAGTGGGACCAATCTGTCCAGCCTGCTGTCTCCCAGGGATGGAAGAGCTATTTTAGTTGTGAAACCCCAGATGTGAGTACCTTGCTTGTGGCAAGCCCCTAGCTGTCAGTTTTGTGGGACTTGTGACCCAGAACTAACCTCCAGCTCTACCACCACTGAGGATGGACTGCTCTGCGGAGCCTGTGCCATAGCCAAATGAATAACACCCGGTAAAGGCAACGAGAGGGAGAGGCAGCTACAGTGCAGAAAGTGTTTTGTCCATCAATTACCCCCAATTCTTCATCCAGAAAGATTAAAGACTGTTTGTTTGCAGTTATGTGTAATGTCATGCTCTGTTTGTCATCTTATTAGCTCTCCTGGGATCGTAAGACATGCCTAAATGCTATAGTGCCACCTTTCAGAAAACAGCCTACTAAAACTAATTAATAGTGCACCCTAGTTAACACATGCAAACTTGGCATTATTAGTCTAATTAAAAGGATTTTAACAATCTGAGTTCCCTTCTCGCTCCCCCTCACAGATTTCAACATATGCAAGTCAAGTAAATTAAACCCATTAATCACCATTGGTGCAAATGATATAGGTGCCTGTAACATGGGCTCATCTCTGAAAACAGACACTAACAGGCCTCATTATGTTTAATTTCGCTCCTTAACAAAGGATAATAAATACAAATTGTAACATCACAATAAAATATTTAATTATTCACGAGTTGGTAAGAAGCATAATTAGCTTACTGGTATGTGTCTTCATTTGGGTGATAATGGATCCAATTTAGGAGCTCAACCATTTCTGGATAAAGGTTGAAAATGAGAATTTTTCCAGGACTTTATTGCTTAAATGTAAAGAGAATGAGCCCATTTCCACAATCTCCATTACCTCCCGTGGAGAAGGCTGTGTGGACATCCCAGCCCATAGGCCTAAGAACATGCCCCATGTACCTGGAGCTCTCCTGCCTGTGAACAGGCTTGGGCTGATCTCTTCAGTCTTGCAGAGATACGGGAAAACAAGGGCTGATGGTGTTTCTAGAGATGATACTAGAGCAATCCCAAAGAACAAGATGTCAATATTTAAGCTTAATATTGGTGGGGTTTTAATTTGCTGCATAAAGACTCTGCTTTGGGTTTTGCAGCTGATTTGAAATTCAGGGTTTTCCATTCAGCTACATGAAAGATGAGCCACAGTTGGGGAAGACCTGCCAGAGCGTCACAAGCTGTTTAGGCTATGTCCCATTTGCAAAGTGGGGTGGACTGGATGGAGAGCATGCTTACCCACCCCACCTCCCCCCAGCCCATCTACATCTCTGGACACAAGCTTGGCCATAATAAAAATGTCCCAGGAGCTGCTGGTGGATGGGCTGTGGCTTGCAGAGGCAGCGCTGCTGCAGCTCAGGGGTGCAGGAGTTAACCTGGTGCACCGCTTGGTGCAGGAGGCGACCGTGCGGCAATTGAGTGACTGCCGTTTGCTTTTATGAGAACCTAATTTTATTTATTTTATGTTCTCCTTATTGCACGTATTTAGGTGACAGATGTGTACGTTCCTTAATCTCTACCTCATTACCCTATGAAATTGTAGCTGCATTTTGACAGCTTTCAGACAAAGATAAAAGAGGAGAGGAAAACTTCAAACATATGGAAATTTGCAGAGACCCTGGGCTGACTCCTGGTGGGGAGATCACTGAACACAGAGTTAGAGGAATTAGTTAAGACTGGTGGCCTTTGAGTTCATGGTGTCTGAATGCAGATGTAAGGGAAAGCATTGCTCAAGCAGCCATGATCCCAGCTTTTGATTATGTATCATACAGGAGCGAAGGGAGCTTAGGAGTGGATTAATGCTCTGAACAGATTAATTCAAAATTGTATTTCCAATGCACTTGCCATGCACCTCTGCACTGTAACCTTTGCTTAAGGAAAAAAAAACAAACCCACCAGGAAAACCTAGGATGTCTCAACACCTGCACGATGCAAACAGTACAATTCAAACTTACTTTGTAAGGTAATTAACAGTGGGGAGATCGATGGGTTTGGCAGAATTTAGTGTCTTACCACAAAGGGAATGGAAGCTTTATGCCAAAATTAAGAAGGACAAGGCACTGTATTTTTGCCTAGTTTGAATTATTTTGCATTATTTGCCATACCCATTTTACTTCCCCTATCATGATGGCCCCTTCACCATTTCCCATTTCTAAATAGATTTTCAAAGAATCCCTTAAGACATGAATTATATTGTCTTTCTGAAGAAGGCATTCGAATTAGTGCAAGAGAGTGTGAATATAAATTTGCAATCAACATTATAAATGCGGTGTAAGTGTTATTCCTTCCTCCACTAATTCTTCTGAGCAAGATTTACTGTCTCGGTGAGGTTTTTTTAAATAAATTAAATATAACATGAACTAGATAGTTGTTCACATGGAGCTAGTGCTGGAAAGGCTCATTAATCACTAGTTTAAATCCCAGAGTATCCAGTCATCCTAATTAATGATTCAGTGCTGAACTTTACTCCGGCAGTGGCAGCAGAACCAAGCTATTACCCATCTCGGCTGATAGGGACCGAGCGAGTCGGAGGAAAAGAAACAGTCCTTTGGGCTGGTGAGACAGGGCTGCTGCTACCCGGGCAGCTCTGGGTACCGACCTGCACCCACCGCATGGGCAGCGCTGGCGGTCATTGATGCCTGATGCCGAACGCAGCTGCCCCTGCCACCAAATATAGCCACGTTTGCAGCGTTTGGCTGGCATAGGGTTCAAACCGCAACCCTGTGGGACAGGTATGGGGTCGAGTACTACAGGATAACACTGCACCTCTCTGGGGTGAACTGCATCCAGTCACTCCTCAAACACCCCCGGGCTCCCTAATATGTAGTAGGGTGGAGCGAGGGGTTGAAAATGATCCTGCAGTCTAAGCTAGGGCAGCCGCAAGGGAGAAAGGTCATACCTGTTTCCAGCACGTGCTCCAGCAACAATCTAGGTAAAATGGAGCATATTTACGGGGGATGAGGGTTTCTAGCCCCCTGGATTCCTGGTAAGCTGCTGGCTAAGGTGCTCCTTTTGGCAGAGATGCAGGACCCCAGGAAGGGGAGTATTTTGAAGCTGTGTCTATGCATGGTGCCTGAGGTCTCCTCTGAATCCTGTCTGGGGTCCTGATACTTCATGCATGGGAACAGAGCAGCTTTTGTGCAAGCCAGCGCATAATTAAAGGCTGCAGAATGGAAACTCGTTCTTGTAATAGGAAAATAATAAATCATAATCCTATTATTCAAATGAATTTACCTGATCTTTAGGGCTACATTAGTTCTGTATTTCATTTATCTGTGTTTCTAAGGCAAATAATTCACACTATTTCAGTGTTTTTTTTGCTGTAATGTTTTAGCATGTAAATGCTTTGCATTCCTCACAAATGCCAAGGAAAGGACATTGTCTTTTGGTTTTGTTGTAGGTGCTTTGTTTATTATACATTGGCAGGAAACTCCACTAGGAAAGTGTTTCATTGTGGCTTAGAGAACAAGAGACACACTCAGGCCCTAGATCAGCAAAGCAACAAATTACAAACTTCTTTGCCTTGCTACAGTCCTGCTGCCTGGAAGTTAATTAATTAGGTGGTCTTGAAGGACTGAACTTCACTGACTTTGGGGACAGTAGGGTTTTTGTTTCTTTTTTGTTTTGTTACAGGCAAATTCTTACAGGAGAAAGTTAGCTTGAACATAGTCTCAGCGCATGGAAATCTGCAGAGAATGGCTTTTGCAGTTGCATCACTGTTTTGGACTTAAAGTTTTTGTCAGCTGTTGTAATTAACTACGAGAGCTCTTAGGGCTCTACTCACCTAATTCTTAATGCAGAATCAGGCCTTTGCAGCAGCAAATAATTTTTATTCTTGTTGATTTTTAGCCTGGCTAGCAGGAGCTGGGAAATTTTAGCATATGTAATTTGAATTATTTCATGAAACATTTAACAAGGGCCTATTTCATTCTTCACTAAGGCAAGTTGATATAAGAAGGATGATGTTATGGTTAATGTAAATCATAATTATTACCAGGTGCATCACTGAACTGGGAAATTGTGCTAAAAATGTAAGTTTTGCTCCATTTCATATTGAAAAATTACTTTGCAGCCTGACAGCCATTAATCTCCGTTACAGGAATGTTATTCTTTATTTTGGTAAATTACAGCGCTAAGACATAACAAGGCATAAATTATCAGGCCGCAGGAGTCCACTTCACTGAGCTAAGCTGGGCTCAAAAAGAACCCTGACAGTGAGAAGAACAAAGCCACCTACACCCCATGCCCCCACCCCAGAGCTGTCCACCCCGGGGGGCACTTCAGCTCCCCACATAGCCAAGCCTTCAGCAACTCCGTTCCCTGAAACTTGTCTCCTGGACATATCTAAAATTGTTCGTCATAGCAGCACTCCATCTTTGTAGCTCTCACGAGGCTGTACCCTGGAGAGACTTGTGGGCTGGGTGCTCTTCATCTATTGACATTGCTAAATCCTCTCTAAAACTAGGTTTTATCTTAAAGCAGGGCTTCAGGAAAAGTTCCCTTCTTATCCAACAGCTTCATTCTTAAAGCAGGATGGGATATCTGTGTTTTGTATCCAGCTCTGAAGGGGGGACGCAAAACTGTATTGCTTTATTTATCCCCAGGGGATGAATTGGCTATTCCAAGGCAGAAGCTTGAAGTACTTTCTGACCTGTAATAAAGATGCTTTTCCAGAAGCGATTAGCTCCGTAGTTGGGCTTGGCGGATGGGGAAGCGCCGTGGCAAGTAGGACTCTAATAGTACTGTGTGTAGTAAGGCCTCTTCTTCTAACAGGGAGAGCACTTGTACAAAGGAATATTTATTATAAAATACCTAAATTTCCTCAGAGCAAGGTGCTGCTCTTCTCAGTTTACGCCATAACATCAGATGTATAGAGTCCTAGTAGTTTTTGCTTTATAAGCAGAAGAAGCAACTAAACATGAGTTTCCAACCACTGAATTATTCAATAAAAATGTGTAGGTTTTTGAGATGATTCTCCACTAGGATTTTCATGTGCTTCCAGTGAAGTAGTTTCAGTTGGTCTTACTCAATTGACTGTGAATCCAGCTTCCAGGCTACTGACTCCACAAATGGTATGAAATACACAATACTTTACTTTTGATAGGTACGTCTTTCTGCATATAAATGATACCTCTTCTCTTCCTCTCGCTTTTGGCAGCTATTCCAAATCAGTGTAACCATTGTAACCCTTCACAATAATGTTTTAAAAAACTTCATAGGATTGTTTATCAGCACACCGTCACCTGCCACGCAAAGCTTAAGTCTAAGTAGGTGAATCTCGGGTGCTCTCTGTGAAGTGCCTGTATCTCCCATTTTGTTGAAGCTCAGCTCCTTGTACTCACATCACTGTCCAAAAGCCCCGAGGGCCCCTCCAAAGCTTTTATTGATTGTGCAAGCAATACTTCTCAGAAGACTCTGTATTCATCTTTGACAACTTCCCAAGACAGGATGAACAGTTTTGATAAGATAACTGAGGGACAGACCAGAGAGAAGTCTGTCCTTTAGTGACTACTTTGAATTTTCATTATGTCATCCTCAGGCTGCCAGGGGAAGGGGCTGGAGCGGACGTGTCTGCATCTTGGCATCTCTGGTCTCTTCACTTGCAAAAAGCAATATTGAAAGCGTTAGAAGTGTGCAGCGACGCTGAAGCGTAGCCTGTGAAAATGATGATAACAGCAAATGGGAAACCATTTAATACTAGATGCCTTGGTTAGCTTAACAGCACTGCGAGAATTTTGCCAAACCTGTAATGTATGCCTTGATAGCGCAGAGTCAGCAGAAAAGACCCAAGCCAGCTGAATCACCATGCTTGCGTTCAAAGAAATTACAGCAACAGATGCAAGGCGTGTTGCATTTCAGGGTTTGCTAGAAGCATGTGAGAGCAATATGGAGCTGCCTTTTACCTAAGCAAGGCAAGAAGTGAAATTAGATACATTTCCCTAAAGTTGGTGACTCAGCCCAAATGGTGCTCACAGGCTCATTAGTAACTTACCTGATCAAATTTGGTTTGCGTAGGAATGCAATTATCCGCAGCTACTTTCAAATTCTTACTAAAAAATTATTGGCATTTTCCATACTTTAGCATCTGGCATATTATTATATAGAAGGTTTATTTCTCCTGGAAAAATATTGAAGTGAAAGGGGTTTTAGTAGGACCGTTACCATTTGATAGCAGGGAACACTGCACCGCAAACATTTCTCTATGTGCCATTTTCTGGCTCTTAAAAGAAATCTAGTGTCTCAGCCAGAAAGAACAGATGTGAGAAAATTGCAAAATGGTTGCCAAGCATTATGAATTAACTCTGCTGGTCAGATGTTCAACACCCCCGGTTGATTGTGTGCTAATCTAAGAGTAGAGTAAATCAATCATTATCCAGGCTCAGGATATCTAGGTAGACCATAGGAAGCCTCTTGATTAATACGGACATCCTCACCTAGATGATGGTTAGCTCTGCAATTCATGGTTAAACTGAAGGCAGAAAGAATTGCTTTTTAATAACCTTGATAATAACCCTTCTGATAGCTCCATTTAGGCATCATTATTGAATAATAGCCTGTGCATGTCATCAAGTCACTCTGACACTAGAACAGAAAATACACAAATATCCTGGTCTTGCCACTGATCAAAACACGGAGACAAATCCTCTTCTGGGGCAAATTAACATCATTCCCTTGAAGTTAACAAAATGGAGTAGAATTTCTAAGCAGACACCGAACCAAAACGACGCTTAAAATTTTGATGCAGTATGTAAAAGATTTTATATGTATAAGATTCTTTAAAAAGCCTTAACTGCCCCTATGCTGTCATTCTGGCATTGTGCAGCATCTAAACTCGGGCTGAGTGGATTTGTGATAGACTTGAAACTGCAGAGTGACGCAGATGGATGGACACCTCAGCCGGGGGGACCTGAGCCATTGCAGACCACAGAGGTGTGGGGGGATGATCAGGGCTGTTACAGGGTGGTGAAGCAAAATTGTAGGTCTCAAAGGTTTACAGCCATTTATCACAGCTGCTGTTGTGGCAAAGGAAAGCAAGCCTGGAGAGACTGTTGGTACACACAGAAACAGAAAAACAAAATGTGGGATATTCCTGCACCTCTCAGAACACCTTATAGAGGGAGATGTGCTCATTACCAGAATACGCTACCGTCAGCTCAGCAGTGCCAGCATCAGTAAAACCACAGTGAATTACATCAGCTGCTTATTATCTGGTCCGTGACATACTGCATCTGAACTTGCTCCCAACACTGGAATATCTCTGCTGATTCAAGTGGGAACAAGACTGTCCAGCATGAAGTAGCTGATAGTCTTTGCACAGTTAGCATAACTTCAGTGATGCATGGCATGTGAAATACCCATTTCATGGAGGCTTTTGTTTATTTTTTCCTCCATTAAACCAATTACTAGGTAATCATTTTGTATAAAATAACACAATATGACATTATTAGATCTGATCCGTGCAAACCCTTTATGTATAACAGCCTTGGTTTAATTTCGTATGTAGGATTAACAAACAAATCTAACAGCAAAACTGGCATTAATGAAAACAAAAGTGGAGGCAAATAAATGTCACCCATGTTCAAGGCAGTGTTAAATGATGTAAGTTTTATTTAAATTTTCAGCTCTGATGACACGAAGCTAGGAGGAATCTGCATGCAATATAGTCAGCAAAGAGAACTAAAATTATACGATCACATTATTGGCTGTTTCTGTCAAGTTAACACTCCATGGTCCCTGTCAAAGTCCTTTGCTTTTTCTTTTTGTGTTAATACTCCATTTATTATGGTATCAGTTCTCTGCGTGTGCACCCATTCCCCTGGATGGCCCCAGCATGAAGCATTTACTGGCTGGGCAGAGAGGTGAGACCTGGGTGAGCAGCCCAAATCAGTGAGAGGAGAAGAGAACAAAGAAGCAAACATGACTATACAGGTACGTGGATGTGACAGTATGCCCGCTGCCATTTGCGGACCCTAAGGATTGCTGACAACTGAGAAGCTTGAGGCAGGCCAGCTCAGAAGACAGAGCTGCAAGAGGTCCCACAGGGCTCTGCAAGAAGGTGCAATAAACCCTGTCATTCACCATTGCACACTGCTATGCCCTGGGGGCAGCTTACCCTCATCCCTCCTGATTCATAAGCCATCGTCCGTTTGTTTTGCTGCTTTGGAATTAATATCAGCCGTCGATCCCAAAGGGCTTTTCCAAGGAGATCGTTATTGCCCTCCAGTTCCAAATGGGCAAGCGGAGGGAGGAGGAGGAGAGGCGATGTGTCAAGGTTGCTCAGCACCTGCAAACCAAGACCTTTCTCTTGGATGGCTCGTACGCCAATGGACCGCTCTGTCCTGCAGCAAAGGCTGGGCAACAGATGGCTAACACAGTCAAGGAGGTAGTGATGGAAAGAGGACAATATTCAAATCACTTTAACTCTTCCAGATGTATTTAATCAGGGCAAAAGGTATTTTTCCCAATTTAGGAAATGAAAGACATATTTGCTTTAAGTTTTGTCCCGAGATGTTCCTTACAGGCATGCTGTAAAGCTAAGATGACAAAGCAATACTGCAAAAGAACCAGACTTTTTGGAGGATTTGAAAGAGCATTTGCAGAGTAAACATTTCTTGTCCTTGTTCAGAGAGCTCTGGCTCTGTTAAGGATGTACAGTAACAATTGTTCTTGAGCTTCTAAGTCCTTCACAACTTGCTGTAGTCTGGTGCTTTGCAAATGCCAGTGAAAAACTCCCTAAAGAATCAAATCCCAGCCTAGCTAAATCAGAGATACAAACTGAAAGGTGCCTATAAATCACAGCATGCTTTCATAACTGCATTCATGCATGAACAATAATATGTTAGAGCCCCTATATTAAGCAAAGGAGCTGTGCCGAACAGCTCCATGGACAATTCTGTATTAGCTGCCAAGAAAATATGATTTATCCGAAAGCTTTGCATACAGAAAAACTTATACTGACTCCCAGGTGGCTTTTTTCCCCACCCCTGCTACTTATGGCAGAAAGGAATATTTTGAGCTGACAAGCCAATTAGCTGTCAATTAGCTGACTGATGTGCTCAACGCTAAACACCGTGCAGCAGAACAAATTGTCACAGTCCTGGAACCAGGAGTTCAGTTTTAGCACACGCCTTCCTGCCCTGCTTCTTTTTAAGTGGGTGTGAGGATTCATCCAGGAGTAGAAACAAATTTTGGTAAAGAGGGGCCTCCCTGGGCTTTGCACTTGCACTGACCTCTCAGCCTTGTGTTTGCGTCGATTTAGAAGGTTTTTGTTCTCTTTAAGTTTTACTTTGCCAAACTTCAGAACCCATGGTAGCAAGAGTGGCTACGATTTCAGCATAAAACCATCACTACTTACTGGGTTGGGGTTTTTTGGTTCTATTTACGTTAGTTCTAGTAATGCTTATTTACAATTACATTTATTCCCAACACTTTTGAGGCAAACTGATACACTTAGTTTGCTGTAAAAAATAAGGATTTGGGGTTTTAAATAGAGTACCTTGAGTCCTTTATTCACCTTCTCCTTCTGTGACTATGTAACACGCAGTTAGATCTCCTTCTTGTGCATTGGTTATACATTACAGATTTCTTATTCCCTGTATCAATGGTTATTTATTCAATTACACTATGAAAGGAAAAGGGATGCAAACCTGCTAATATTAGTATCATAGGACCTAAATATACTCCTTTCTTGCTCGCTCTCTCTCAGTGCAAGCCGACTTCTAATTTCCAAGCTTCATGTCTTCAGAAAGCCGTATGTTACCCGTTTGTCTGTATGCTGGCATTGTTCAATAGCTGAAATAGTTTTTCTCCTTCTCTAGGACTTGTTCCCCTTACATAATGAGGTTTAAAATTTTCCAGTGGTTTAAATCAGTATTTGCTGCAGTAATTTTTTTTTTTTCACATTTCCTTAAGTTTCTCTTTAAAGGTAAAGACAAAAATCAATCCTCCTCAACAATGAGTGAGTCTCTTCTCTCATTTATTAGTGTGATGGTTTTGAGGTGCTGATAGACGACAGTTATCTTGAAGGACAAGGGAGAGGGAGACTCTCATTCCACAACCATATTCCCCTGGCATGTCCCTGGTTCTGTGCCTCAGCTTTCCCTTCCTTTCTGCAGTGTTCGATGGGGCTGTTTAGCAAAGCAGTTGTGTAGTGCCTACAGCAACTGTGTATCCTGACAGGGCACATGGGAGCTCGGGGGAATATCCTGAATTTCTCTTTCTCATGGCTGCTTGGAAGCACTTCTTGGATATAACTGCAAGACAGCAGAAACAACTGCCTGGCAGTTTAGCAGGGAACCGTTAATGAGGGTGTTGAGCACAAGTGGAGGAGTCTTTGACATAGTTCAAGTGGGATGTTGTTTTCTGTTGGAGTGGAATGTAATTTTTATTTGAAGAGTGATGCTGGTTGGAGAGGAGCTGAAGTAAGAGCGTGCTTGATTTCCTGGGCTGATCGCGATCCACGATGCTTTCATTGCCTTCTGCGACTATTTGTGTATGAACCTGCCCACTTCTTATTTCCTACCTTAACGTGACAGGTATGAAACTCTTCTGTTTGAGAAGGTAGAGGGACCCCAAACCTGCCAGCAGTGGTGTTGCAGGGAAGCAAAGGAGGTAGGAAATGTGCCGCACCTGGAGGGTGAAAGCAGGGACAAAAGGAGCTACTGTACATGCAGGATGTCTTCCTCCTTTTCCAGCTGTGACATGATGTAAAGAAAACATAAAGGATGCTCAAGATGAATAATTTAGGGGGAAACAAGGGGTATAAAATTGGTGAGCTGCGAATATGCAGCCAAGACAGCTACTTGAAGCTGTGTCTGTGCATCATTTTCAAGGCAATATTGGATTTTAAACTCTTATCTCCAGATGTTAATCCTTAATGGGAGCAAAGCTGGAGCTCGGCATCCACAACTCAATTTGTAAAATAGCGGCCACATGTTCCCTTCATCCCCCCATTGTTTTTATCACATAAAATGCAAAATTGCAATTCCTCTGCTTAATTTTTCTCCTGTACAGTCTTCCCATTTAAAAGAGTTATCATCCAAAAACCCATTAAGCAATGTTTTTGTCTCTTATTACGGGAATATGCAGTTTTACTGCAAAGGGTTACAATTTTCAGAGAGCTGAGCTAGCCTCTGACTCTGTGCCAATTCATTAGGAGTCCAAATTATTGATCCACTTGGACTTCTAGCGGCCAGATCCTTACCTGGTAGGGACTAGTCCAGCTCCTTAGTACACACTGAGGCTGTTGTGGTACACGCCAGCCATCCATACATTCTGCCCTGCTGTTGTGGGCAGCAGAAGATAATTGTCCTACTTGTAGTCGTTACAACTGATTTTGCATACAGTCAGCTGCACAAAGTGAAAATCCCTTTTTATTTCCATGCGTCCATTTTTGAATGAGGATTTTCAAGTTTCAATTAGTCTGTGCAATGAGAGGTGAGCACCGATGAATATACAGGTGTCTAGTTTAGCCCTACAAGGAGGAATACCTAAAGTTCAGCCCCTCATTTATTTCTGTGTACCTGGGAGAAAATTGCTTCTCTGTCACAGTGGCAGCTGTTGAATTGGAGGGGAAGAGAATTAATAAAAAGTGGTACCCAAGAAATTTGGAGAGGATGGACAAAGCCACGCAGCATTCCGGGGAAATGATTCAGAATCGATCCACAGTCTCAAGCTTTGGGGCTGCAGGGAAGAGCAGTTGGAAGAAGCTGGTAAATAGTTAATACATTTTCCCTCTGAGGGGCTGACAATATCAGTGACAGGATAATAGCAGCGTGACGGGAGCTTTGCCATACGTGAGCGCGGTGGCTCATCGCAGCACGGCGCGCTGCTCACCATGTGCCAGACGGGACATCTGCTCTGGTTGGAGAGGAGGCAGAAACCTCTCACTCCCATCCTTTGTGCCTGGAGTTCCTTTAGGTAAGATCTGCCTTCCCCCCAGTTCCTCCAGGGTGTGAGGAAACTACAGGGAAAACAGAGCGAGGCACATCTGGAGCGACGCAGCAGCTGGGAAATGCCCAATGCTGCAGGGAACAGTGGTATCGTGCGGATGGCTGTGACCTTTTCATTATTCCAGATTTTGATTGATTGGCCATTTCCCCTCTTTCCCAGGCTGTAAACAGGGGAGCAGTGAAATAGGTGGCCAAAATAAACATGGAGTTACGTAGGCTAAGGCAAATTTATATTGAATTTATGAGAGAGAAAATTTTGCTACCTCGTTCCACCCATAAAAATTATAAAGAGAAAAGAAAGTGACATAAAATCAATCCATTTCCATGACAAAGCTCATTAAGAGAAGAGAAAATATAGTCCCATATTAACTTGTTCTCATTACTGTTCTAAGATTTATCATGTCAGGTGCAATGTGCAAGGGAGGAAAGGAAAACCTTCCTTGCCCTTACCTTAAAAAAATCAAACAGACAAAATAAGCCAAATTATCCTCATCACGTTCAGTGAGCATATATTTTGCCAAACCTCACAAGGAGCACGATTAACTCAAAAGGTATGACTTTGAGGAGCCCTTCCAGGCTGGATGCAGTCGCTACCAAACCAGCTCTTCCCTCAGCGTCGGTGAAAACTGGCACTCTGGGAGGAAGATGCTACTTGAGGGCTTGACAAGATGAAGGAAACCACTTTGAGTCTATAACATCGTACCTCTTCTAAAGGGTGGCAGGAAGTGTGTCACAGCTATTAAAATGCGTGAAGTTGTTTAATACTTATGAACAAGTAACATTAAAGCAGATAATGTGTTTCCTTTTTTGTGCTACTGCATTTATTCTGAAATGCTCATTGAATGTAGCGGTTACCTGTTTTCTAGCAATTTACTGTAAATGTAGAAGTTGGGAATCTATAGAGGGCCATGGATATCTCAAGGGTGCGAATTATTTGGCTTGCAAATATACTAGAAAAGTTTTAATTGGAGGAGCTGCTTGGCAAAGCACAGAGCTTCATAGCTCCAGCTAAAACCCTGGCCCTGCTCCCATCGATGTAGTTGCAGTCAGGTCAGATCTTGATTGAAACAGCCATGAAATGATGTGTAAACAAGCGTCTTCACACTGCAAAAACCAGCCCAGGCTCCCACACACAACTAACAGGGTAGCCCAAGCGCCCTTTCAACTGGCTGAGTCCAAATACACCATGGACCAAGATCTTCTGGATTGCTTATCAGTGGTGGATGAGTTAGGACCAGTCCTTCCAACGTGTTTCCAGTAGTCTGTTAGGAAACAGCCATCTTCCTTCTGGAGGAGCAGGACTATGGGGACGAGCAGCTGAGCTGGAAAGGCTGATGCACACCGTGTCTCTGAAGTGCAGCTGAACTTGACCACCCACTGATGTGGCATGAGGCACCCGTGCAATAGGTTGGAAAGCTTGAGTGGATAAGCCCCCTTGTCCCAAAAACCCAGCAAAGAAGTCATCTGCTCCAGCCAACAGGCAGAGCAAGGGGCTGCTGTAGATGTAATGTGGCGTGTCTTGTAATGCCACCTAGCTGGTGGGGAGCAGGATTTGGAGTAGGAAACAGCTGATGGAAAAATAAGAGCAGACCTGAGTTGCTCAGAGCCAGGAAAGGGAATTGCCACACTCAGGCCAGCCCCAAGGTCACTTATTTTGTCTGACTGCTGTATTTTACTTGCAGTTCTCATTCTCAACTCAGCTTAAGCAGAGCAACAAGTCCTAGGAGAGAAGTCCAAACCTGTCTTTGCAGATGGACTCATTGCTGCATTTGCAATGCAAGTCCACAGCCCTGGCTCTGAGGGGCCATTCGAGAGTCTAGTCTCATCCTCGCATGCATTGCTCCTCGTGTACTGCTGAACAGATGCAGTTCATTTTGGAGCTGACATCTGGTGCTGTCAGAGTACATAACTGGCGCTGATTTGCAATGCAAGCTGAATAGTCTGACCTTTTTGGTGCATTCATAAGAGATGATAGTCTGTATGTGCTATATAGATAAACTAGTCAGTGTGTGGTATGCGCATTTGTTTGCAAGGATGACAAGGAAAAAGTAAATACACAAAATGAAGCCTGCCAAATTTGGCCAATGTAAAACCTCACCGGTCAGCTGAAGAAGGGAACAGAGGACAGAAAAATGGAGGGTGTAATGCCCTGATAAACACAGGCATTTCCTCAAATCAGGATTACAAATGCTGCTTCTCAATTCAATCAGTCTCCTCCTTACCCACGCAAATAATGTTCCCAGCCCTCTCCCCTGACCTGCAGAGGATAGCACAGAAGTACTGTGATGCTTTAATAGGATCGTTGCCTTCATCCTTCCAAAATCTGAGGAAATCAATCCAAAAAGAGAACTGTGTCAGGGATATCTGTACCTCACAGCATAAAACGAATCCTGACCTATCCATGAAACCTAACCTAGCACTGACTTGAATGGGAACTTTTATACAGGGCAATGCAACACCCTGTAGAAAGGGTAGCTCCAGCCTGGAAGTAGAGTCTCTCAGGACAGGACAGGCTTGCTTTCCCATACATGGCTCTGGGATTTATACTGTTGTATGGCTGGAATTGCTTGAGGTCTTTGGTCTACCTATTTTGTCTCTGCTTTGTGGTGTGGTCTTTGAATATCTCAGTCTTTCATGCATTTAATCCCACATGTCAGACTGGGACCTGGGGAATGGAGAGACAGGCTCTTTAGGGAGAGGCTTTGCTTTACTTGGCTGTTAGCGTCCAACTCTCACACACCCCAAAGCCTGTTGGCACAGGAAAATGTAGGGTCACACAGCAGAGACCCTCAGCTATCAGCTGAGAAGGGCACTTGTGAAGTGTGAAATGAGGAAGGGAGAGTCAGAGCGAGGGGGAGAGAGGCCAGGATCTCTCCTCTGCAGCCTTCTCTGCAAACTCTCACCAAGTCACACCCTGCTGGGAAGGAGATGTGCATCCCCAGCTGTGCTTTGAACTTGCCCTGCATTTTGAATTGCATCAAGTGGTGGAAAGCTCTTGATGCACATCACAGGGCTTGGCTGTAATGGCAGAGTAGCTTCCATAGCATCAGTGCAGATAAAAGTGAGATACAAATGTTTATCTGTCAAGAAGCTTGGGCACTAAGTGACATGTTTAAGGGAGAATTGAACAAAGCTATCCAAAGCCACAAGTTAGAGCATCCTTCCTCCATACAAAATCAGGGTCCCGTACCTGTCTGAAGACCAACGCACGCCCAATGAAGGGCAAGACCTCGCGCTGCCAAGAGAGAGTTGCCTGAGTCCCTGAGCCTGGAAGAGACACAGTACGCTGACCCCCAGCTTAGTAAAGTATAGGATTTCCCTTGGTTCCACCAAAGGTTTGCTCCATTACAGAGATTAAGAATCTAGCTCAAAATCTTCCAGACACCGTTAGGATAGAGGACAACAACCTTGTATTTTTTCTGAAGGCATCATTGGAGCAGTCACATGGGGGCATCCTGGGTTCCCAAATTCATGGTAGAGGAGGGACTGCAGCTCTCCCGGGGCTGGTCTCCCCTGTGAGCTCAACGGGTGCAACATCTCCCTGGGCTCCACGAGTTACAGAAAAGGTTTCACAGCCTGTACCTCTCCCGCCCTGTCCTCTGCAGATCTGGCTTTCAGCAGTGAGCAGCCTGATTATTGCAATGCCCTTGAGATCTGTGTGTAAAAGTCAGAAGTAAAAAGATTTCTCCTTACAAAACTTGCTCAGAAAAGTTGAATTTTAAATTAGTAGTTCCTTCAGCAGTGGGATCAATAAAAGCTGATTGCTTACAGTTTTGTACTCTGCAGTTTGATTTTCTGGTAGTCACGAAGGGGCAGACTCCAGGTGAACATTTTCATGAGTTTGGGGTGCTGATAACATCTTTCCCCATGTGGACTCTTCCATGGCTGAGTGAGGATGAGGTCGGGTTGCAGCCTTTCCACCAGCGAGGACAGCAGTGCCTGTTTTCATGACAGCCAGAGGATCTCAGTTGCCTTTGAAACTGCTGTTCCCTTTCAAATTTGGTGCAGACAGCCCCATGGATTCAAAAATTACTCGGGGAGAACAGACATGGACACATAGAGGTACATGGCGTATGATTGTGTGAACCTCACTTGCTTGGGAAAATAGGCTAAAAAATAATAAAATACAGAAGCCTTGTTATTATCACAGCTGAACAGTCCTTGCTGACATATTCTATTAAGTCGCTTCTGTTTCACTCAGGTTTTGCATTACTGGCTCTCCTTTCACGAATGACCTTTTCCATGCCAGGCTTTGTAAAACTATTGCCATTCTTCATTTAGAAATTTGCTAAAGTGTGTTTGCAGAAACCGTAGATTTTTTTTCTCATGAATTGTCCCTTTTTGGGGAAAGGAACAAAGAATTATGCTGCTGACCTTTCTTTATATTGAACAGGATCTTTTTGCAAGTTGAAAATCATACCATTGACTCTAAGTAGGAACAGTTCTTCCTATTCTGTGTCAGTGTGTTTATTCGACCGTTTCTTAAGTACATCTGTAATGGTATTTATGGCACAACATGTTTTGTGGGGAAACCTCACTTTCTCATTCCACATAAAACCTAATTGAGAAACTGAAAGAATATTCTTAAAACATTTAAGGAGACAGGGATAGGTTAATAAAGTGAAGCAGTTGGTGTCATATATTTTGATGACGGAGAACAAAATCTATCATTTATTAAGCCCTATTTCAGTTGTTTTGCAGCTTTTGGGGTATCCTTAGGCTTCCTGTCTCGTGCACAGCACCGGTGTCTCCCCACAGAGCAGGGAGGGAGCCGGGCTCCGATGGCCAGCGGTGATGAATTAATTGAATGTCTTGCTGCTGTATTGCATTGCACCCTGACGGGTGCCCACACCAGCACGGCCCTACGAGAGAACAGGAGGTAAACAAGATTTAGCTTGACCTCTCCAGTTGTATGAAAGGTTTGTTTGATGGCTGCATGTACACAAAATACTTGTTCCGTGCAGTCTTATTGCCTGCTCTGCTAGTGTTACTTATTACTTAGGTCATGAGGACTTTGTTGGTGTAGGATTTTATTTGCTGCATGAAAAAGCTACTAAACATTCACCTTTAGCACTAAACTAGTTATTCCAGCCACTCTGTCACTTATCCGAGACATGTTAGCCTTGCGATGTAGTACCTAAGCCCTGGTAATATATAACATCACCTGGTGCACTGAGCAATGACGCTCATTAGCGATTTGTGATCCCATGTTATGTGCTAAAGGTAGATGAATGAAATCATGTAACTAACTCCAAAGAGCTCATCCAGCGGCTCCTGTTCAACCCAAGCACATCCCTTTTGTGCGCCTGTCAGGGGTGTATGAGAGCAAAGCTACGGGTTGGTGACTTCGGTCTTTCTGAGATGTCATGTTATAGGTCTAGCGAGGAGCTCATGCCTAATTACAATTTGCTTCCTTCTTTAAAACCTGGCTCCTGAAGTGTCCCCAGTTACATCTTGTGTCGTGATCATGCCAGCCATCTCAGGGATTCACTGCTCCTGATAGCTGTGTGCGGGGTTTGGAAAGATTGCTGGCTGTCCCCATAAATCACCGCTTTCCGTTCTGTCTGGCTATACCCATAATGGGTTTTCATTCTCTCAGCATCTGGCTCGCGTCTCACAGCACTGAGCAGACATCCGAGCTGGGGGATCCTGAGGCGTCAGGTTCAGCTATTCAACCTAATATTCTGCTGTTAAATGTGTTGAAGAGAGGAATACCTTGTGCTGCAGCCCTTTCCCGTGCCATGATTCCCACCGATTGCCAGGGCTGACTTGCAAAGCTGCTATTATTGGTGCTACAATTAACGGAGGACTTCTTCTCAGCCAAGGAGCAGAGAAGTGGCACCGAGAAGTCCCATTAACTTCAGCAGCACATAGGTGCACAGAAGGACCAGCTCAGCCTGGGCTGCCAAGCCTGATTCGAAACAAATTTCTTTTGTTCTCCCTCTTTGTTTCATGCAGTAAATAAAAATGAATCCCCCAAGGACCAGAGCATTTAGGCTTAGCGTATTCTTGTTTGTTCAGAGCATATCAGTCTGTTGTTCTTCCTGGCTAATCAGATAGAGCGGAAGCTAAAACAATCTCAATTTGTTGTTCCATTTTATTCTATACATAATCACTGCTTCTCGTTTGCCTCTAAATAGCTGCATAAATACACATTAAATGCAGTGACATCTCTTTTGGGACTCACTCCAGTGTTTCCTGGTTATTTTCTCTCTTTGAAAGAGATTAGGTTCTCAGATATTGCCATGTTTCTTGTAAAATCCTCTGTACTGTGCACATGCAGGAATGGATATTGTAATGCCGGGCCCATTCTTGTCCCCTGCAGACATAAGGGGTTTGGTGACACTAAATGAATGCATAAGAATAACATGTGCCCACATACCATGTGTGAAAGCAGAAAAAAGCTCTCAGTCTCAGTAGCCACGAAGGTTATTTTGGACTGACACTTCTTGCACTGTTCCCTCTTCTCTCAGCTTTCTCTCCTCCCACTCTGTCTCTGACTCTCAACCTCCCGTCCCAGTCTGCAGGGATCACTTTGGGTTAGCAGCTTGTGGTTCCTGCAGAATGGCTGCCTCCTCTTTTGGTCTGGTTTCCATCACCCAGCAGACATGTGCTGTCACTTTTGGCTTTTCAAAGAGCCTTCCTGCTCATCACAAGTCTAATATGTGGATATTAGCACTTTAGGCTTTCAAAATTGAGGTAGATACAGGTGTCAGAATCTGAATTTCTGGCTGGCCAATAACTGTCCTTCTAGTACGAAAAGAGACATTTGATGCCATGTACACTAACTGCTAGCTCTAGAAAACTGCGAGCACTAAAATCTCTGCAGAATTCATAAAATAATTTTGGCCATCTTCCTGTGCTTTCTGAATTTTTTTCCCAGAGTGAGGAGGAGGAGGAAAGTTCCCAGCACCTGAGGAGAGTGGCTTTCAAATTCACCCATTCAGGTAGTTGCACAGCATCATTTCCAGAGCAGCAGTGACCTCAGGCAGGCACATTCCTCAGGGCCTGCCACATCTGGCCAGCTGAGAGCAGGAGGAGGCTGAGCCCACATCTGTCCTCAGCGTACCACACAGTCACATTGTTCATTTTAGCTTTCATTTCCAGTTTGTTCATTTTAGCTGGAGAATCAGGAGAGCAGCCTCGTCAGTTTAAGCCAACCCATAGGTAGGTTTTTGCAGTGTGGCACAATGAGAACTGCTATACATTTTTCCAGAAGAGCCTGTAGTTAATTAAAAATATTTATTGCACATTAACTATTTCACTCTAATAGTGAGGCATGCACCCAAAACATATGCATATCATGTGAGATGCACATATGAACATAAATATGTGCACACAGAGGCATGCGCATTAACTCTGGTGCTCTTCATTTAGGAAGATGATCCCAGCTACTCGGTCAAGCACTGGGACAAATCCTGAGGGATTTGTTCTGCCTAAGACAAACTTATAGCTGAGGTGCTATAACACAAATGAAGTTGAAGCCCAGTTCCTGGCATTTCGCATCCTTTTGTACTCCACGTGCTTCCCACATCTACAGGACAATTTGTCACGGCTGGTTATGTTGGCACATCATGTTCAATATATTTCCGAGGCACAAAATGAGAGATGATCAGAGAAGTTCTGAAATATCTGAAACAGGGAAACTATGAGCTTAATTGCAGCGTTACGCCTGAGTGTGGCACTAAGCAGGAGCTGGAAGAGCTCTGCTCCAGGGGAAGCATCTGCCGAGTTGCTTTTTACGGAGGGCCACTGCACACTGCCACTTTGGTTATCGAGCAGTGCGGTATCACTGCCCCCAGTATCCCCAGTGCTTAAGTGAAGTGGTGTGGGCATGGGGCAGGATGGAGGATGGATGCTGGGTATATATAGGGTGGTGCTGGGCTTGTCATGCTGCCCGCTGCCTCCAAGCTCAGAGAGCAGGCAGCGGATTGGGATAGGAGTACCCTTGTAGAAAAGAAAAATATCCTTTTCCTTTGTCTGTTTTTATCCCCCCTCCCAGATTTGCATGTATCTAAGAAAGGAAAATGTCAGGCATAGCACTAATACAGTCATCTGACAGCAGATAGGAGTCGAGGGGGAGAAGAGAGGGGGAAACAAAACTCTAAAAGTTTATAACAGAGTATAGCATTAAAAAAACAGCTAAAACAAAGCAAGCAGCCTGGGGAAAGAGAGGGAGTTCTGCATTTCTGCTGCAGAGAAATGCACAAAATTTCTCTGCAAGAAAATGTATTTATCGTGCTGTCGGCTAATTAATGACACCCGCGTTGAAAGTGATGGGAAAAAGCACAGGGGAATCTGAAAATGCACTGGAAAGAGCATGCAGGTTCAAAAGAAAAAAAAGTCGGATGCGAAAAGCCAAAGGTCGGGCGGGGACCGAGCAAGCCAAAGGCAACCAAAGGGCTTTTAGTGCGGCGCCCAAGAGCAGGGCAAGGCTGATCTCTAGCGGCTGCGGGCAAAGCAGCTGCTGGCGGCTGCTGTTTCAATGCTCCCACACCTCTGCTTTTTGGAGGTGAGGGCTATCTTTCGGGGGTGTCACTCCCAGCACCGTGACCCAGAGCAGGGTGAAAATTTGTCCAGATTTTTTTTTTTTTTCACCTTTAAGTAACACATCAGAATGTGTTTCCTCTCGCGAAGAAGCCGTTTCTGTAGCAGCACGACCATGTGTCTCTTGGAGCAGAGCTCTTTCTCGAGTACTGGGCTTCTTAACAAGAATTGTTTGGATCAAAAAGGAAAACATTGATTTTAGATCTTTCTAGAATTTTTAAGATTCTGGTTCAAAGCTATTGTTTCTTTTTTATTCTCTGTTGAATACTTGGTTTCTTTTTACTTCCTCTGTGGTGTCCAATCTTGTTCCTCCTATGACTGATGGAAGGAGAAAAGGTGGAAAAAGAGAGGTAAAAGCCAGATGTGAAGTATTTTTCATTTGTTTGAAATAGTTTTCTTCCTAGTTCTAACGAAAAAAAAGAAAAAGTGATGGCCTTTCATGCATAATATTTGCAGTGCTATTAACAAGAAGAAAAAAAAAAAGACATTATTTCTTTGGAAGAAAAAAGGATGGTTCCTCTCCAATAGGAAAATGCAGCTCCTCACTAAGCAAAGCGCACACTCGTGCCAGCAGCCAGACAGCAAAGCAGTTCTTACTCAAATGTGCACCAGTCGATTAGTGCCTGGTTCATGTTTTCTGGTTTCTCAGTCAGAGTCTCTGAAAGAGCAACTGGGAGAATCAGATGCCTTTTAGCCACCACGCATAGGAACCAGGAGGAAAGAAGGAATCCAAAACACATTTCAAAATAGACAAAAATGATGAGCACTATGTACTTTGAAGGGCTATATAATATTGGATTTGCCAGGCAAGTCGTGTTCCTCTGGGTTGTGCTGTACCACCTAAAACCACTAATTTGTTCTCAAGCTGCAAGACTAATAGTGATGATACTATTGCTTTTTCAGTCACTGTACGTATTTGTGTTCTACATAATGCTGACAAGTCACTAAAACAGAAACCACGCATTCAGAGCATCACTTATGTGATTATATATGCTCACACATTCTTAATCTAAAGGCTTTCTTTTATTAGCTGATAAAACACACACAGCACTACTGTATATTTCTGTATGTTCCAATAGCAATTGTTGCTTAATAACATTTGCTGATGAACATTGCATAAGTCTAGAGAGACAAGCCTACAAACTTCAGAAAATTATTTCATCCATCGCTGTCCTTTGAAACAGACCATTTTTTTTCCAGATAAAATATTACCTTTCCTTAATTAAAGAAGATATGATTAAGAATACTTCAAATTGATCTAGCACAGTTCACTCAAGGGTGCTTTACCTATCACATCCTTCTCATCCCGAGCGGTTTCCATTCTGCCCGTACAGTAGCTAACACCCCGTGATCTATTCCCCGGCTGGGCGTCTCACAACACCACCTAATAATATTATCACCAAAACCACAACCACTTCAGGGAAAGACAGAAACACCTAATCAGCACATAACCGTAATGTAGTGGGAAGGAGCCAAGCTGTGGGATATGGAATTTACAAAAAGGGTGGTTTGGTTTTGTCTTTAAGTGTCCAACACTGGTCTAAGTCTCCTCCCACCAACCGCACCACTAAGATCCCCTTTCTTAGGCAAGTACAATCCCTCTGATGTTCCTCACATTTTAAAATCTCAGTAATTAGCATGTCTTAGGGCATCTCGCACTCAGTAGTGGAGCTCGGCCAGGGACAGTGGCTTGCCCCGTGCTCCTCACTGACCTCTGTGCTGCCATAGTCAATGTCTATATTTTGGCTGGAGATAGAGCTATACTCCTCAGATTGTGCTTTCAGCCCAGGGAATGTTTTTTTTTTTTTTTCTGCCTCTTGCTGAAATCTTTCCTTTTTGGCAAAAGCAGGGCTGTCCCCTGCAGCGATGCCTCACTAGTGACAAGTGCTTATGGGAAGAGACCTTGCTCCTCAAGAAAGGGGTGGCAAGTCCCACCCATCCCCGAGCCAGGGCAGGTCTCAGCCTTTCCATGTGATGCCTGTGTCCTGAAATTTCCTTCATGTCTATAATAAAAGGATTTACTACAGGGCTTTTTTGGTTTTAATGTCACTTTGGTGTTAAAGGGAAGAAGGTATGCAGGTCTTGCATAATGTATAGTTCATGCCATGAGTTGGTCAGGGCTGGGCTGGGCAGGGGCCTCTGGAGGCTCTTCCAGGAGGGCACGGCAAATAGTCATGCTCATGCCAGCACAAACGGGGAGCACAAACCTGTGCAGAGGAAGCTCCCCGATTTTGGCACCTTTCCTGTAGCTCCTTGGAGAGCAGTTAGGGTTTTGGTGGGGCAGATGCTTTCCCAGGCTCCTGCCATGAGGGCACTGTGAAAAGCAGGTATTCAGGGCTCACACCCCAGCATTTCAGAGCAACCCTGAATGCTTTCTGCTGGCTTCAGAGCCTTTTTTTACATTTTGCCACTGGCTGTCCCTCTCACGGCTTCGGCAGCCAGCACTGAAAGCATTTGTTGCCCTGCGATGAGGAGCTGCGTGACAGCCAACAGGCAGTAAAAGTCCTGCAGCAACTTGCTGCCATCTTTATGGATCCTTAGGCTGATTCATGCCTCTCTCTCTGGCAGCACGAGCCTGACACATCCTGCTCTTTCTGGCGTTAAGAGGAAGCCAGGCAACCGCTTTGCACTTGGAGGAAGCAGCCTGTAGAAAATGCCTCTCGCTGAGCCTTGCCGAGGAATCCTCCTCGTTTGGCCACACTTGCAACGAGCAGCCCCGGGTACAGACGCCAAGTGTCCATTCGGTGGGCTGTCCTGCACAGGCAGGCTTAGGGGAATGAAAGAATTGCCCTACTTCCATGTTTGGGGCTCTTCCATAGGAGAGGTGATGTTTCCTGTGCAGGGTTTCCTTCCCTCCTTGCAGTGCAGGCAGGACAGGCTGTGCTCCACCTCGAAGGGGGCACCAAAGGGAGTGGTGGCTCTTCCTTCTCTGACCTTCATCCATGTAAGGCTACTGTACTGCCTCATTTGGAGGTCACAGTGATGGAAGACACACTTAAAAGCCTTCTTACTTGTTTATATACATATTTATATAGCTGCTACAAGAGCATTGAAGTATTCTTTGTTATGGGCTTCTGCTTTTCTAGGTTTTCCAGCTCATATTAAAGTCACAATGTCATGACCTGCATTTTAAAGTAGGGTCTCTGGGAAGTGCAGATCATGGTCTGTAGATAAGTGTATGAGTTCTATCAGCCTGACGGTCCCAAGTGGTGCTCTGCTGCTCTAGGAGCGTACAGACACTGGGAGGGTAGGAGCCACCAGCCCAGCTGAGTGTGAGGCTCGTGGATGTGCAGAAAATGTGGTGAAATGATAATGGCCAATAGACAAGGACCCGGTGATATCTGAGCAACCCCAGGATGCTTTTAAGTCACTAGGAAGCCCTAGAAATAGCCCGCACGCGTATACATAGGACTCTCTGTCACATGCATATGGTATCTGCTCTCTGCATGCAATGTATGCACAGGTAAGTGCGTGTGCAGTGCACAGAGTGTCCGAACACATCTGCACATCAGGATGTTCTGCACATTGGCTAGAGCTGTCCTTCCGACTGGATGCTGGGAGCCTGGGCTCATGGCTTAAAATGGCACTGGAGTAACAGATGGTGCAGTTCATGTCCCTGGTGCTACCTCTAGCTGTCCAGCGGCTTTGTCCCCTTCTGCAAAGACTCTTTGAAGCTACACTCACATTTCTGTTCACATGATGCAAAATAGGAGCACCTCCAGGAGCAAAGGCCTACTGCTCTCATCAGTGCTCACAAACTGCGTGTGTCAAGGGGAAAGCCCTGCTCAGCTTGTGTGCTCACCATCATTTCTCACAGGTAATGGCTCCTGCTAAATCAGCCCCAAAACATTTCTCCAAACAGTGCTTAACTGCTTACATGCTTAGAAGTAAGCCACATTTAGCTGCCTTTAACGCTTTTCCATCTCTATTTTTATGCATTAAGATCTATTTCATGAACTTTCCTAGGTAAGATGATTGCCATCAGCAGGAAGAATGTAGTAAATTAATTATAGATGTATGTTAAATTACTTTCATTACCACCCTCAGTTCTGGGAGGGAGTCATGTGAGCAGGATGACTGATGAAACAGTGTTTTTACATATTCCCCCAGTAATGGATATTTTTACTTGGCTGCCAGTGTTGTTTCTCAGCTCAGAGAAGCTGGAATTACACATTTCAGAAAATGGAGGTTCAGTCTAAAATTAACCTCCAAACATTGCCAGACAACTGTGGCTAAGACAGACTTGCTGGAATACAAGCTGTCTATTCAGGGTCTTCTACTGGCAGCCCTCAGTGATGTACGAAGGTGAACTTAGGGAGGATTCATCCTCTTAACATCAAGCACATGGAAGTACAAGGGAGAGGGAGTCACTTGCATTTGGGGTGTTGTTTCTACACACTGTCAACGACATAACAACCAAGACAAAAGTCAACAGGAGTGGAAAGTTATTTTCCATATTCACCTTATAACAACCTTGGCGCAGGGTATTTTCTAGGGATTAATGACCAGGCCAGTTTAATGGCTCTCTGCTGAACTTCAGGCTATCAACTTTTCACAGCCTATCATTAATCCCTGGAAAATATCTAGATTCATGATAGATACGAGTGAAAAATAATACACAGTGTGAAGGTAAGTATATTGCTAGTGTTTCATCATGTACTGGCCCTAATTGCTAACTTCAGATGCACTTCAGAATACAAGTAAATTAGCTACAGCTTAGTTACACTGTAATTACAAAGCTGCTTCATTGCACTTCTGTTTATATAGTGTATAATTACTATCTTCTCTGGCTGAAAGCCAAAATCATTATATTATTGTCCCTCATGTTTCATACTGGAATGTACTACACAATACTGTATTTTGAAGGATATCTGTAACAGGTAAGTCAGAGGACAAATACCTAGTGGGTAAATGAATTCAATATATTTCTAGCCACTGCACTCAAAATCTTTTTTGCTTAAAAAAAAAAAAGAGTTTGGCAATGGTTTGCTAACAAAAAGGAAAAGAGAAAAAGATAAAGCCAAACAGTGAGGCTGTTTTCCAAAACATTGAGCTTAGTGAGAAGGACACCATCCTTCTGGATATTTGGGATTTTCTAAGCCAATCCATTGACGGAGGTCTCCAAATGGAGGCTTATCTTTAGAGAGGTGATGGTTCCTCCTTGTAGACCTCTGTTTAAATATCATCATACAGATGACATGTTTGCACCCCATGCAGGAGAAGCCTCAGATGGCTGTAGCCCACCCTTTGAGCAGCAGGGAGGTTTTGCTTCTGGTCTTAATTAATCACTACAGTCGTCTTTATTAACTTCTTGGATGAGATATGAGGACTCATTCATCTTCCCCATATCAACCTACTAGCACTGTTGTCCGACAGACTTTTGACAGACTTTCTGGAGAACACAACATCTCATGAAGGAGCACATGTGCTCAAAAAATCTTTCCATGTAAATACTTACAATCTCAGGGTTAAGTTGACTTTTGGGAGTAACACTAAGAAATCTCAAAAAAAAAAAAAAAAAGTCCAAAGAAATAAGAAATATGAATCATCATACATCATGTCGCAGGTCATGAGCTGCGGACAAACTTTTTAATGTGGGTTGTCCTGCCTGGAAGAGTGGAAAGGAGAGCCCAGCCATGGAGAGCAAGTTGTGCTGCCTCCTCCGCCCCCGGCTGTGGTCTGGGGTTGGGAGTCAGCGCTGAAAGGAGCTCCCTTCTCACTTCACATTGCGACTGGCACCTGGCTAGAACCCACCTGGCACCATCAAAGATGCTTTGAGGATCCCTCTTGCCACCAGATTTAGAGTGGCTCGCAGTCTTTTAACACATCAATCCTGACATCACCAGGGAATGCAGCCCCTGCTTGCAAGGCTTTAGCTTGTGGATTTTCCCTCTGATCTGTTGGAGCGAGGCTGGGATGTGGGTGCATGTGTGTGCACGCAAGGTAGGGACTATCTCGGAAGTCTGAAGCACATCAGAGAGATTTCCTTCCCCACCCTGCCTCTGCAGGAGCAGGCCTGCTGTGGTTTCCATTAGACTTGTAGAAGTGCCAAAAAGCCCCCATAGTCTCCTGGGAGAATAATTAGACTTGGCAAGTTTGCTCAACAAGCACTTATTACACATAGTATTAGTGGGTGATACATAGAGTCTGTGGTTTTTTCACTTAATAATGCATGGATCCTCTTAGGTATCCTAAGGATCTCTCTCTGGAGTTGTGTTTTGTGATCAGATAGCATAACTAATGGACGGTTTACATACTGATTAAAAACTATTTAAGAATCTCATCTGTCCAGGAAGGGAATGCCAAGCCTTCAGTACAAGGGAAGTGCTTGTCCCTATTTCATTTCAGTTGTACCAGTTCATCTGTCGCTAGCAGCAGGCACTGAATGACTCTGCACATCAACGTGAATCCAGGATACATAAGGAATCTGATGTGTCTGAGTTTAGTCAGAATTAGACCTTGAAGCTGACGTCTTTGGTGAATGGATATCTTCCCCTCCTCAGAAGCTGATGGATTTGACCAGGAAAGCATAGAAGCACATTCTTGTTTGTTGCCTACCCGAAACAGCAGTGTTCCCACAGAAGGTGGGAATTTCTTCACGCGACACTTTTTGGTGGGACACCTTTGCACTGAGCAGACAGAAGCCCATGTTTCTCTGTGTTTCTCTTCCCATGGATTTAGTCTGGTGTGAAAAATGACAAATTCATGGGCTGGGGAGTTGGTAGTGAAAAATGATCATGGGCAGTACCGGCTGAGGTGTTTGCACCATTAGGACTATCAGATAGTTAGTTTGAAGCAGACTTTGGCTCCTACAGGCAAAATGCAGGACTCTGTCCTGTGTGTGCATTGAGGGACACCCCCATCCTTTCCAGCATAAGATACTTCTTAGCTGCCTTTATAGCAATAGACATATTTCCTTCTTATCCTTCCTAAGATCTGCTGGACATGTATGTCTTAATAGGTAAGACACAGAACAGAGCTGCATTCACCAAAAGGCTATATGCTGGCCTGCTAGGACTGCCTCTAGCCTTTCCCACAGCATTGGCTGGGAAACACTAATTCAGCTAAATGCACACTGCTGGTGTGATTTTAATAAGTCTTTGCAGAGAAGCAGTTTCTGCAGTGCTGGACATACAGTCTTTGAAGAAAGGATCCTTTGCAGTGCTCAGTTTACAAAAGGTAGCTGACTGGGACAGCCCTGGACACTTATGGCAAAATATCTGTCACTGAGTTACCTCTGAGTTCAGAGAAATCAAAATGTAAATGCATCTTTTGAACACTGGGAGGGACTGTTATATTTGGAGAGTACAAACCTCGGTGTCTGCGCTAGACTCTCCATGAATTGCCCAGTCCCTGCTGCAAGAGGCATGGTGTTGCTCCTCTGAAGCTTTCCCTGTCTGGCTTGCACTGTAACAGGTTTCTTAGGCTGTCCAGCAAAATTGCATCTTGAATTTCTGACTAAAATATGATCTACAACTCTTAAATGACTTTGTAGTGTTTTAAAAATATTGGAATAGGGGAAAACATGCTTTTAAAGAAACAGCACGCTATGATAGCCAGGTTCAGTGTAAAGTTAGTGTGTCCGAATAAGGTGGTTTAAAAAAAGAAAAGAAAGGGAAGTCATTAGAGGAAGCATTTTCAGTCCAAATTCATCAGTAATACTAAAGTTGAAGAGATGTAGAGTATGTTTCAGAAAGTAGTAACATATAAACAAACAAATAAATAAATACCAAAAAAAGAAAGATTATTTTTAAATATCGTCCAAATTTATGTCTTTTTGGAGGGAGGGGACATACAACTTTTCCCTTGCATAAATATCCTCTCTAACTCTTTGGTTGATGGGCTAAGGACTTGGGTATCTCAAGCCATGGAGGATTGTGTTTAAGCCTCTAGACTCCTGTGCTGTCGAACACGTGGAGATTCACCCTCTGCAGACACACCGAAGTTGCAGGCACAAATGTCATAGCAGGGTCACACCTTGACAGGTGCTTGGCTCTGCAGGACAGCGGGTTGTACATTTTTTAAAAGGGAATTATATGATGCCATTACCTCTGATAGCAGGGTCTTGACTGGGGTGACATAGAAGATCCCATTTACCTATATATGTTCATTTTTGGTGTCAGAATGTAAATGAGCCTCTCTCCAAATACAAACAAAAGCATAGCAATACTTCAGCGAGTGCCAAAGCAGACGGCAAATCAAGTCTTCATTTCTGAGCTGCACTGCCATTATGGGAAGCTTTGCTGTCAGTTATGAATGTCACTCATCAAAACACACTCACACAGTTCTGATAAGTCTAAATAATACTATTTTATAGTCAATGTCACTGTTGCCGCAGAGGGCACGGAAGTCGTCTTTTAAATTCATTCCTCAATGTAATCTGAATGCACCTGTATTGTCTACTAGGTGTTTTCTGAACGCAGCCAAATAAATTTGGCATCAGCTGCCACAGGAACTGTCCTTCTGAATAATCTCTTGTGTTGTCTAAAATGACTGCATATTTCAAACATATAGGTTGGCGCTTCATTTGTTTGTTTGTTTCCTTGCTTGCTTGTTTTTAACACAGTTACTACCAAGTTACCTCTACTCCAGACTTCTCTGGTCTCCTCATGTGTTTTGCACTTTGTGGACATGGTTTAATCTTTTTATTAAAAGGAGGACAATTATATTTTTCTCTATTGCTGCACATATTGCCAGTGAACATCCTTCCCCTTCGCAGCCGTGAGCTCCTCTGTGTGCCAAACGTGGAGGACTGCCCAGAGCAGCATAAATACACACCAGTGATGGTTACAAGACTGAAACCTGCAGCCTCCTGTGCTCACTTAACAAGACAGCCTGGTTTTACGCTCTGTTCCTTAAGTGCTGGGTACTGGCGTCCTCTTGGCTATCACCCCACTGAAGGTTTTCATTAACAGTATAAAATAAAAAGCACTAAAGCTCTTCTTTGTGATGAGGTCAAACCTACAGCTGACCTTGCAGAGCTGTGTCCCGCAGCCTCGCTCATCAGCCCTGCTCTCGGGCAGTCCGTGTTACTCCTTTCCCAGGCCAGGACAACGCTATGTGTGGTAAAGCAGCACCTGGCACAATGTGCGATGGCAGAAAATGTCCCCTTCTAGCAGCGTGACACTCCACCACGTGGCACAGCCACTGCTTTATCATTCTGTTAAAAAGGGAGGTAGTAACGTGTACAAATTTTGCCACTTCAGAGTAAGTGTTGAAATATTTGAATTCCTCCTCCATGCCTTTAAATTTGGAAAGCTAAGTATAGGGAGGGACAAAGTGAGGGGAACTATAAATAAGAAATGAGTATGTGGGATAAATCTAAATCCAATCCATGGTACTTGTCACACCTCCCCATCAAACACCACTCGTGCCTCACCAGCAGAATGCCGCTGCAGGGAGTGCTGTGTTGCTGCCTGGTCTGTTGACTTCTTTTGTGGTTGTTGGGAATGATGGTTCAGCATCAAAATCAGCCTCTTGGAAGAGTTCCAGCAACCCGGGAATCAATGGGCAATTGCTTCTAATAAGGTCACAAGCTAATGAAATATAAAAGATGTCTAATAATTGCCCTCCAATGAAAGTGTTAGCAATCATCCTGGCACGTCTGATATCCCAAATATGCCCCATGTGCCCAGGACATACGTTTATGGTACAACACTCACACCTCTTGACTTTCCTACACAGGTGCTTTCCAGACTTAAGCATGCACGTAAATATGAATATTGTGTTCAATTTGCCACACAAATCACTGAATTAGATGCACAGGCAGCTTCTACTCCTTCACAAGAGCTTTTTCTAATGGAAATTTCTTACTGCACCACTCATTTTTTTATAACTGAAAATGTTCTTAGGGAAGTTTGAGAGTTTTCCAAGCCTGGATTACAGCTTGAGCCTGCAAGGTGTTGAATTCACAGGATTTGATTCAGTGAAGCATTTCTAGGGCTACTCACGTGCTTAAAAAAGTACAGTTATTTGGCATTGCTTTGCTGCATTGATTAGTGAGATGTTGTGTTCAGAGGTTTGAACCTACGGTGGGGGCAGGAGCCAGGGTAACAGGGAAGAGGGAGGCCACCCCCCACTGAAAACCAGCCATAATCGCCAAAATTGTATTAAAATAGTCTGGCTCCCTACGTGATGATAGAAATAGTGCCATAATCTTAACGACAGTATATGTTTCTATGACAGGAGGTTGAGTAGGTTAAATGAAGTAGCTGCTTAATGTTAGAAGACTTCTGAAGCCGTAAAGAACTACTTATCCAATGTAGCATTTTTTTGCCCTCAGGGACAGGTTAACAAAGGTGTCTCTTTTCCAGAGGATTTTCATAGATAGCTGAACAAAAGCCTTTTTATTGAAAATGTTATCTGTATTAACAAAGTTTTATCATCTAAAAAGCTTGCTTTGGGTTTCTGCTAGACAAAGAGCCTTAGCATCAGCTCCTGAAGTAAGGACAGCTGGGGATCTGTGTCATTGTTCCTAGAATTAATTGATACGACCTGGTGGGAAGGTATGAAACTCATCTTGTCAGATCCTTGCCAGGTCATTCTCAGCTGCTTTCGTTCTCATGGGCCCACACAACTGGAGGTGTGAGTCAGGCTGGCCCAGATCACTGGAAATGTCAAAGAAACTGTGTGGCAAGGAGGTCTTGGTGGTGGTCCTGGAATAAGAGGCTACGACCAAGAGTTGTATTACCATGTACATGGAGCCAGGACTAGAAACCCTATGAGGATAAATTCCTTACTGAATAGAAAGGCAGTGTTACCCTACAGATCACAACAGGCAAATGTAAACTCATTTCATTTTTTTAAAAGTTTTATTAAGTATATGAAAGCTTCCAGAAGGCATATTGGAAAATGTTCAGGACCTTCTATCAATGCCTTTTTTACTGAAATACCACAGATATATTTGACAGAAATAAAGAGTATTAAAACCACAGCAACAAAAGCCTAAGTATATTGTATAGATTTTGTTTTTTAGAGAAAATACAAGACACTGCATAAAGATAAAATTTAGGTCCTACTGAAGTCAATGGCCAAAGACCGCTATTCTTTAGTGGAACAGAAGATTTCACAGAAAAGATTTTGTACAAGAAGGTATGAGTGATCTAAGTTTAAGAGTATAGTATATTTATGAAAGTATTTTTACAAGCCATTCTTCATAGTGTGTACACAAGTGATAATTAAATACAGTTCTTCAGTGACAAAGTCATGAAAAAATACTATCTGATCACATAAGGGTACCATTGAAGCAAAGAAAAAGGACACCTAGCCTTTGGACTGGTGTTAGCTTCGGATTTGTGTGATCTGCCTGAAAAGTCCTTGGTTTTATCCAGTCACTTGGAGCTAAATCCACAAAAGGCTGATGATTCAATTACATGATGCCGTGCTCAGCATCCACGGCTCTTGGGCAACAGCTGCTTATTATAAAATACGTCAGTGCTTGCTGTCAGAGTCCAGATCTTCCCAGCTCAAAATTATCACCACTGGATGAGAGCCTCCTACATGGCCTCAGCTCCAGCCCTGCATCACTGACCTGGGGAAACTTTATTTCATGCAACAGGATGGCATGAGGCCACCAGGTATTACAGTGCTAGCAACAGGGAGGTGCCTAACCCGGCCCAAACAAGGGGGAGGCAGCTATGTTTGGATTCCCTCCAGGATGGATGCAACTTAACCAGGTTAAAAAAATATGGCACAAGGTCGCAGCTCTAAGACGGTGTTTAAGATCATTAATCCTGAGTAGTATGAAGCAGAAAAGTAAGCAGGCTGCACTGCAGAGAGGGCTGTGGTTTAATGCACGACTATCCATGGTATTTCCTATTTTCTAGCAGGGGGACACCTGCGCTCAGCAGGGCTTTCAGGCACCTAACTCAGGACAGTGGATCCCATTTCAGCTCTGGCATGCCTAAGCTTTATTCACTGATGCAATGATACCCATAGCTCCTCTGTGCTTCAGTTCTTCATTTGTACAATTAATTAATAGTAACAACACTTATTGCCTCACCAGGGTGTTGTAAAGAAAAAGCATGCTAAAAACGGTAAGGCACTCAGATATTGGATAATAAGGACTTTGTAACGTCCTAGGGAAAATTTTAAGGAATTTGCACTGTTCAAATGTAGACCAAAGTTTAAGCCCTTTAAGACTAAATTTCTGCCCCACACAGACAAACGACCTGGAAGAAGGACTCGTGTAGCATGTTGGCCTTGTGCTGGCCCCCTGCATAACGTCACCTTTCTCAAGGCATTTTGCTAAATGCAGAGGTCCCTGACAAAGTCCCTGGTCAAGCCATGATGAGCCACCCCAAGTTAGTTCCTTCCTAGCATGCTCTGGCCACAAGGACAGACTGCCTTGCTGCCACTTCACGCGCAGGCATGTACTGCCCTTGTTCTGTTCAAGCAGCTCTCTCATGCTGTATTTAAGATGAGTGTAAGGTCTATTTTACATTTCCATGAGAGAGAGGTGCAAGTCACAGTGTAGCTGCCAGTGGAAGGCAGCACCAAATCCCTGGGATAATTCTGACACTGCAGTCAAAGACAGTCGAAGAATTTTGACTGCATGGTGGGAAGATCCAGCCACCACAGTACTCAATGCAAAGCCTGCTCAGGCTGCTGGAAGGGCTCTCCATTGACTCTGATAGCCATTGGCCTTTTCACTGAGTAGAGCTGTAGTACAGGGAATAAAAGTGGGGTGTCAGTTACACCCTTACTCAGCCCCTCTGGGAAATGGGAAATATCTAAAGAAAAATGTTGCAGGACCTTTGGTATGCAAATGGATACTGCACCGTGTCCCAGCGCTTTATAAGAAACTAGACTTGTTTCTGTTCTAGTCTTCTCCTACAACAAAGAAGAGGATGCACATGGCAGAGCATAGAGCAAAATTTAAAAACCTAGTGTGATTTCACAGCTGGTGTCCACTTAAGCAACCCTGAAGTAATTTCCCGTTCAGCCCATGAGAACAGGTTTAAACTTCATTTGTGCCATTCACTTCCTTCTTTAGTCCTTCTCGTTCCTCTCTCAAAGGTTCCAGCTCCGGCCCATCCTGTGTGGTTTCTTTGTTCCAGTTATTTCTGCCTTCATTTTCTGTCCTTACAGATTTAGGATCCTCTTCCTTTGCCTTTCTTTCCTTCTCCTCCTTGGCAAGCATACGATAATTATAATAATTCATGATGAACAGGAAGGTTCCTGCCAGGACCATCACAGCTCCACATTTAATGAACATATATTTATAGTCCCCAAAGGTATCAATAAGAGTGCCTGTAAAACATATATTTAAAAAAAAAGAAAAGAAACTTAGAGATGAAGGCAAGAATATTGTGTTTTCAGATCCTAAATATAAAGGGACACCCTTCTGGCTTTAGGATAAAATAAGACATTCTCTGGACTTCTGATGTCTTCCACAAATACTCTGATCCTGCAAATACTTCACATGTGTTCCACTATATAGCCTGTGGGTAGTTAACATTGATATAGGTAATACTACCAATAATTTGTGCAGTTAAGTAGAAGGGGACAGAGAACCTACATTGCAAAGTCTGGACTTTTCAGGCACACCTATTTTTCCCATACAGAAACTAAGTCCTCTGGTCACAGAGTCTGCAGACAGTCTTTCTATTGAGTCCAATGATCACGTACAAGGATGTCCGTTTGACTTGGTAGTCCTCAGGCTGCCAACAAAAGCAGCAGCTTTCGGGAAGACCTTTGTGAGATGGCACCTGGCCACTGGGTCTCGTCTCAGACTCTTGACAAAGACCCTCCAATTTATTCCACCACGGGTCATTCACCAGCATTAGAGGGGACTCAGCTTTTGGTCACAGCTGCCCTTTCTGCATTTATACTCGTGATCTAAAGATGAAAGGGCACTGCATGGAACTGGAAAACATTAGTTCCAGGGAAAGCAAAGATGATGCTGTCAATGTCAGATAATTTCAATCCCAAGACAGATGTGACAGGTTCCTCTCAAAGGTTAATGCCTCTGCTACGGAGTTACAGAGTAATTGAAGGGAGACGGCTTAATTGAAATGTCAGTGTTCTCCATTATGTCAAAATGTAATGCAAATCTTATTGGGATTATGATCCTGAGCATTAATTCCCATTTACTGGCGCAACACAGACCATTCTTAACATCCCAAATCCTAATTAAACTAAGACCCACTCCTAACCTGGCCTTCACAGTACAGATAGGCCTCCTTGAAACTGGCCCATCATCCATTAGCTCTCTGACTTTTTGGAAAAAAGTTTTTATGTTCTTTATGTTCTTTTATGTTCTCCTCTTTAAAAAGAGGGACCTTTTATTACTTCCTGACTGACCCCTAATGTTGAAAAGCTGATGAGTAATTATCCCACTGCATTACACTAACAAGGGATTTTATGGCCACCAAATAGATTTCTTGATCACAAAAATAATAATTTTTAACTGGTTTTGGTCAACGGTTCTTCCTGAATCATTCCTAGATGTCTCAGTACACCATTTTCAATGCACTGTGTTTTTCATGTTACTGGTGAAACATCAACCAAATGCTAATTGCAACAATTTTTCCTTTTCTGCTAATCAGGATGACCTAGAGGTCTCCTAAATAGGTTTCAATGAGAGTTTTAATGAGTAGACTATTGGAAAATTCAACAGTAGGATAGTCTTGCCTCTTTTCCTTTGAGAATAAGATAAAGTCATAAAACACAGTGGGAACAATTTACTTAGTTCATTAAAGCAGAACCCTGCAGTAGGTTATTAAAATGCCAGAGAACCAATAAATTTGCTGCTTATTAAAATGGTGGGGAAAACCCTACAAAACTAATATTACTGATTATTACATAGAACTGTTTTAGCCTCATTAGCAGTCTCTGGTCATTAACTTAATCTTCCACACAGAAAATTATATAATTCAGAAAACAGTCATTTTAAAGTTGTATTTTCTTTTGTTCATCATTAACTAAATAATGAATCTCTAAGACAGCAAGAGGATACAGCTGCTTCTCTCACACTGTATGAGCTACATGGTAATATGAAGAATTAAATGGCTCTGCAAGATGCATCATACAGAGTATTAGCCAGATCTCAGTTTTGAATCCGGGAAACGGGTTTAAACTGCCTTCTTTCTGTGCATTCTTTAAATTTACTATGATAGTGTCATATCAAAAGAATTAGCAGAGTTTAACTTTTATACATCCAAATACAGACAGCACACAACCTAATTAAACATTTTAGCACACTTAAAGGTGACCAGTTTCCAAACCAGTTACTCAAGCTTGCATACAGGTGAAATGCAAATTGCAGGACAGGGCACATAGATAGGATGGTACCTATACACTGAGAGGATGTCACCTATAAAGTCATTTAATTCATAGCCAACTCAGATTTGATAAGGACTGTGCTTGAGCCAAATGCCACATTCAAATATGGTGTCTTCCAGACATGGTGTGTTCCGTGTAGAAAAAGAAGTGAGCACATGCTATAGGGGGAAAAAAGCGGAGGCTGTTAAAATCACAGGAGATCACTGCTCCCACTTATCTTCAGATGACTGTAAGCCCTGCTGGAGGTTCAATATTGTCAGCACGGACCTTTGAGGGTCTCTGCCTTTCGATAGTTCAAACCATGCCATCCAAAATAAACCTTTTTTTATTTTCAGAACAGCCTTAAATCTATCAGATGCACTAAGATGACTGAAATGCATAAGTGGAAGTACTCAGAGCCTTAGAGACAAATAGCAAGGCTTAGGTTTGAGTGAACAAGAGGATTTCATAGAACTGTTGTGTTTTACTGTGCTTAAATTGTGGTGGACTCCAGCCTTTTGCAACAGGAGGAGTCTCCCGGAGGAGCAGTCTGAAGTGCAAGGTTCTTGGCATTGCAGGAAGTCCCACTCTACAAGTTCAGTTCAAGTGTTTGAAGGGATCAGAGACTAAAAGATCACTCTCCAAACTGTTGACTTCAACTGGAGGACTACACAGAAAGGAGTAAAGGGGAAATGCTGGAGGAGATATGTAGGACCTGCCTTCCCTGTCCAATTACTATTGGAAAAACGGTGGGTGGGAAGCAGAGAAAACACATTTAGAATCACTTCTTACAAACTGCGCTCGCAAGAGTCTAAAGACAAGCAACAACCCAGTGGAAGCAGAGGAAGAAAATACACTCACCTCCAATAGGTGGTCCCAGCAATATCGTGCAGCACTCCGCAATGGTGACCAGGCCAACAGCGCTTGTGAACCGGGCAGCTCCCACGAGGTCCATGAGAGTTTCAAAGAGCATGGCACAAACCATGCCGAAGGCCAAGCCGAAAAAGATGGAGTAGACGACGAGCCCCGTGTAGCCGGAAGCCAGCGGGCACAGAAGGTGGCAGGTGCCATTGAAAGCAATGGAGAAGCTGAAAAAGTATTGAATCCGCGGCCTCACCCACTTGCTGTTTGCAATGATGCCAGTGGTAGGTCGGGCAATCATATCCACGATAGCAAGGATCGAAAGGAGGAAAGCAGCTGAATATTCATCAATGCCGATGTGCTTTGCATAGGGTGCCAGAAAAACAATGGGGGCAAAAAAACCCAGGAACATGAGCACGTTTCCAATCAGGTAAATCAAGAACCCTCTGTGCTTAAAGAGGGAAAAATCGAGGTACCGATTGATTTTGTCACAACAGTCCTTTCCTCCTTCCTCTTCTGTTTTGCTCTCCATGGGGACATTCGTGGGACTACTCATTTCAATGGCATCTTCAGTGACCTTTTCTTTCAGAGTATCCCTCCCTTCCTCAGTCACCTGGGTTTTGACTGATGGTGTGGCTGCCCCGATGGGTCTGAAGAGAGCTCCTGCCACACAGCAGTTTAATAAAATTGCCCCAAGAATTAAAAAGCTGCCCCTCCAGCCAAAATTGTCAAAAAGGAACTGGTTCAGAGGAGCCAGGGTGCAAAGCATCACGGGGCTCCCTGCCATAGCAAGGCCATTCGCGATGGGTCTTCTCTTCAAAAAGTATTTCCCTATGATTATCACTGATGGCTGGAGGTTGAGAGCAAGGCCGAATCCTGGAACAGAGAAAAATAGTTGTGATAGATACACAAAGGAAGATTTGAGATCCATTTATCCTCAGCTCGTTGTTTAAGGCAAATTCATGGATAACTGGTCCACTGGTGGCTCTTCAACATGATGGTCTGGATGCAACCTTTGCTCAAGATATCCCTAAGCTTCTGGCTGCTGCATTTGGGTAACCAGGCCCCGGAAAGGCACTTTCAGTCAGAGAATGTCCCTTCCTTTTGCACTGCAAATCTCTTGGGTGGCAAACCTAGCACAAAGAGTTTGCTTCAGAATAAATTGAAACTATACCCTCAATGAATGCTGGATGGTTTTGTCCAGACACAGCAGCCTTGTTGGAGGAGAGGATGGATCTATTAAAAAAAATGACAACTCTCAGTTTGAGGCAGGTTGTTCTGGCTTGGACAGTGCTAACCACCAAAGCGCATCCTTTTCATGTGCAGCTGGGGCTGGCACCCCCTTCCATGGGCAGTGGGCACCCAACACTGCTGCCGGGCCGACCGACCTGCACAGAAAATAACATCACCCTTCTCAGCCGCTACTAATTTGGTGGTGTGAGCAATTCAGGTCTGATGCAAAAGATTAAGAGGTCTGCAAGTACACAGCAAAACAGCTACTGAGGATGCTAATTAAACAGGACCCTAGAGTGTTTCTTTTAATTAGAATTTATTTTTATTGCATTTAGATATATAAATGGTATTATAAATCTGCATTGCTAATTCAGTTAGCCAGCTTCTCTTGCACAGGTGAAATCTGAAGGCAGAGATACCAAACGCTGTGATAATCTCAACTTTCTGTGGTTCTGAGAGCACTAGCATGTAATAATCTCTTCTTTTCAAACATTTCTATGATATGCAGTATTTCCTTAAAAAGTTAAATTTTCAGAACTCCATCAAAACGAGATTTAAAAATCATGCCACATATTTTCCACCCTATCATCCAGGAAAGAATGAGCCACATTAGAACAAAGCAGAAATGTAATCCTTGAAGTGATTATATCAGAGAACATGAATCCTGAAAATAGGGTCATGCAGATTTTTTCTTGTTCATTAGTCTATATAATTAGTTTGTTTAACTGTGCAGTACGTAATTAGGCATATTGCTTTACAGAAGAGAATTTAGAAAGGTCAAGGTCCTCAAAATTAATTAAGGAACACTATCATTAGTTGCTGATAGAGTAGAATCCAACTGATGCAGCAGAATTCAACTGATGTTGGATAGCTTCAGTTTGAACGGTTTTACAAAATTATGATTTTTGCCAAGTCTAAGATTCATTTTTTTTTAAATTACTTCGACATTTACAACATTCAAAATAAATTGAAATGGCAACATATTAAAATTAATCTTCATATGAAACACATTCTCAGCATGAACTTTTCTAGACAGTTCATATATTTGGTAGGGCATGTCTTTGGGAAGTACAGCCTGCTCATAACGCATAAGGGGCCAAATTCATCCCCATGAGAGGGCTGACCTGAGAACTGTGGAGGCAAAGCACAGCCTTGGTTAGAGAACACCCTTGACGGTGCTCAGAAATAGGAATGCATCTTCTTTCACCTGAGAAGATGCAACATAGTGGATTAGAGTTTGCTTTAACTCCGTATTTCCCAGGCTGGTAGGTAAGGGCAGAAATTGAACCATCATTTCCACAGAATCATTTTCGGTAGGGACCTACCACATGTCGTGCAGAGAAGGAAAATCAGACTGGATGCCAGCTACCCACTTAAACAATAATCAACTCAAATTTTTTATTATGTGAACATTAATTTGCCAGTCAGACAAATCTAATTCAATATTACCTCATGCTCTTCCCATTAATTAAATTTGGAGAGTTTCAAATTGACTGACTGGAATTTCAATTTACTTTAAGCTTTTGGCTGACTTTAGTTGGAAATATTTATATCCATTTTATTCCAGTTTTCAGAAACTACAGCAGCTTTTCCATGGCTGAAATTGTTACTCAAATAACCACATTTTCTCCCCAGGGATATGACAGAGAGGCCTGTCAGTGGTGTTGCATGAACAGAAGCAAGCCCGTGCCAGAAGGAGCATCCTTCCCTAGATTAAATACATCTCCCTCATATTAGAAGGAAATAAGTGGTGCTACAGGAGTGAGCTGTGTAGCTATTGATCTTGTTCTTACTCTGTTAGCAAGGGAAGATCCTACCAGGTATTTCAATGCTCAACATTTACAGCTGAGGCAAAGATTCTAGTCTCATTAGTCAATATGCTTCACCCTAGATCCCATTTTATTTTGTGGCAGACTAATTTGTACAGATTGAACTAAACTCTGACCAGTTGTTATTGCCTTGTATTTAGCTTTGAAATTTGCTGCTTCTACCTCAGACTTGAAGAAGAGGTTGCCTGCCTAAACACCTATTTAATGCATCCAGGCTGGCATCTATCCAGGTCGACAGCTTGCAAACCCCATTTCTTTTTCAAAGCGCTATAGGGAAACAAGTGAGGAAGAGAACATGGGTTTTACAGCGTATGCAAAGTGCCTCGTGCAGCTCACAGCTCAGTGCCATCAAGGACAGAGCTGCTTCAGATCTGCCTCCGACAGCGGAGCCCGGTCCCTGCTCTGCATGCAAATGGAAAAACACATAATCAAGAAAGCAATTGAGATGGCCATGTCTAATCCCTCCACCATAAACGGATACTTCCCGCTCTGCTCCTCTGAAGAGATTTCTATTAATATGCCAAAGGCACAGGACTGTAGCAGGGACCTCCTCGTACCAACTACCTTGTTTTTATCTCCATCCCTGTGAATTACATGAACATGGTCTTTTACGTCAGTCTGTTGCCTTTTCAGGCTAGTAGGAAGGAGGCTAGAAAGAGTGCGATGTTTACAGGTTGCCTTACAGTCATTGCAAATCGCCTTTACCGAAGTCTCTCTCCTCGTACAGTAATGCTGTCTCAGCTGCGTGATGAGCAGGCAGCTTCATAATTGCCCTTGAATGCTTCCATGTTAGGCCTGACCAGCGAAAGCACTTCAAGCGTAATTAGAGGCATCAAGCATGTTAGCAGGATTACAAGCATCCCCCCTTCTCTGTCAAATTAATATCCCTTCCCCAGCACACACATCGTGCCTGGAAATGATGGGTTATTAGCTAAGACCTCATCCATACAGCTGCCCTCCAAGCAGGAGGAAAAGACGTACGCAACAAAAAATGTGCTTTGCTCTGAGGAAACATCACAGCATTAAAGACGAGGAGATACGGGGGCAGTTAGTCCCCCTCCCCTGTTGCTGGCATGAGGGTTACATGTGTGCATTGCACACAGCTTGTACTATCAGCTCTCTGGGGTGGGCAACGGACCAGATTTGCAAAGATATTAAGGGATCAAAAAAGAGCACAGTCTTCATAAATCCTAGGCCCACTGGGGTTAGGCACAAAATTCCCTCCTGGCACATTTTTAGACAAGTACCTTTGAAAATAGGAGTTGGTACCTTCCTACAACACTGTTCCTTGCCTGAGCCCTTCTGCTCACCAAAAGGGTGATTTTTAGCAAATTTTTAGCAAAGGATTTATGGTTTCCATGTGCTAATCCAGCGTTAGTCAACTTGCTAGAGGACATTTGTTTAGCAGGGAATGATGCAAGCTCATGCATCAATAAATATTGAATTCGTCCATGGGAGACATTGGTTATTTTTATTTCTCTTCACTTTGTTTCTGGAATCTCTTTCAAGGAATCTACAAGAGTTATTCATTCAGTAATAACACAGTTTCATCTAACTACAGTGACTCTCCTTAGAAAGAGTCAGGTTTAAGAGAGGGAATCCTACGTGGGGGTTTATTCACTACTGTACAGATTTAATAAAGCAATATTGGTGTAGGAGAACAGGGTGACAAACTTTCTGTCCCAATTTACTTTGCTAGTGGCTGGTTTTATTGATTTTAAATGTTGAGCTCGCACTTTTCAGGTTCAGAAAGCAGCAACACTTAATGCAGCTGCAGAGAGATAGGGAAAAGTCATTAAAACATACACCTTGCAAACTCAAAAGCCAATTTTGAACTCATTGTGTCATGTTTTCCGGCAGATGTCCTAGCTGCACTGGAAGAGACATTGGCTGTACCTTAGCCAAAATAATCAAACAAAAATGCTTACAATTAAGCATCTATACTCACACAGGTGGAGAACTTCAATCCATCTACTTTTAAAAGAAATAATCCAGCAACTGCAGGCTTTGAAGATGCTGCACTGAGCCTATGCCTTCTCCCGTTTGAGTTTCCAATATGGAAATCCATATTTCAATACAGACAATTGAAATTGTAACTTCAATAAGGAAATATAGTTTTATTTTTTTTCTCAATAGGGAGAATATTGCATATTTTCAATCAACTCCTGTAGTTATTGTTTTCAGATAAAGGACCTCCTAACCTCACAAGCAGGCAAAGGGCAAGTAAACTAAAGCAAACCCTTGAAATCTCATTTCATGTATCTCATAGAGGGAAGATAACACACAGTAATATAGGAACACAGGTGCTTTCTTCATAGCCACACTTGTATCTCAAAGGGCTTGCCTTGCCCAGGGCAGAGCGCAGTCAATCTGCATTCGCTTCAGCGGGAGCTGAGGGCACTGATGGCCATCCTCACCGTCGCCTCTGGCCGAGAGCACTCATCTGCGAAGAGCACATCCCCTGCTGAGATCCCGCATGCGATGTTCAGCCAGGAACACAGCGCTTAGCGGGGGATATGCTCTTTGCTAAAGTTCATCTGGAGCAGTTAATAAGCGAGGGCCCTTGTCCCACCAGCTTTTTATCTCAACAGCTTCCCATTGCGTTTGGCTGAAGTGCCCAAGTGGGGATGCACCAAGCCATCAGAAGTGAACCTCAAGCGCGGGTGGAAAGGAGATGCTTTCTTCTTACCTGTAATGAAGCCCACACAGATGTAGAGCTGCAGGATGCTGGTGCAGAAGGCGGCTGAGACCATCCCAATGCCACACAGCAGGCCTCCGAATATAACCACGGGTCGGCTGCCATAGCGGTTTACTAAAATGCTGCTTATGGGACCTGGGGAAAGAGTGCAAAATGGTCCTTGAGGTAGGTATCTTCTGACAGAAGGGCATGTTTGACACAAAGCAGGTAAAACTCTGCAATATCAGTGCCCCTGAGGTGCTGCTGACAGCTTCTAGGGTGACTTCAGGAAGAAAATGGAAAAAGAGGGAAAGATGATCCACACTGTGTAGAGATGGCAGCATTTCCCATGCCACACAGTGGCTGTGTAGTTGGTGACAGCTCCTGCCCCCAGGACTTTAAGTCTCATCAGAGAAGGCAAACGGCAATAACAAATCCGGTGAACACATGATCCCAGCACAGGAGATTCTTGATTTATTATGATGCTAAACCATACACACAAAGCAGTGGTTCATATTACGAGGCTGATATCATGAATACTGTTGCATTTTTAATGCCTCTATTTAATGCAATTCCAATACTGCTGACCTGGACTGACGCTTCAGCAGAACAGTTGTTACTTAACAGCAGCCTATGCAGATAGCAACAGTTTGTGATGATGGATTAGCCAGAGCTCAAAAGAACCAGTTTGGTCTTGCATTTATATAAAGAGGTGGTTCAGGAAAGTGCAAAATTATGAAAGAGGGAAACGGCTTAACAAAGACTGTGCACACTGAAAGGAAGCATTTAAATCTGAGGAAGTGGAACATGCCAGCAGCTTTGGGTGGAGGAGGAAAGACGGGAGGTCTTGTGTATAGTAGTCTCAACCAGCTGGAAGACCAGTAAAAATCAGAATCACAGAATAATATATGTCAGAGGGTCTTTGAAGGTCTGAGGACCAACCTCCAGCTCAAAGCAGAGCCAACTCTGAAGTTAGATCAGGCTGAGGAGTCAGAACGAGAGAAAGCAAACTGAGCAGGAAAGAGTGGTCCAGAAGTCAAGCTATGAGATGTAAGAAAAAGGTTCTGTATTACTCAAAACCCCTGAACCAAAATGCTGCAAAAATAATGCTGGAAATGAGGCAGGGGGTTACAGGCAGCATTTAGTATCTTATCATCTTCCCTGACTATTTCTGGTGCTACTCAGCACACAGCAATGGTGTTTTGGAGCCCAGCGTGCCTGTTTGCCTTCGTTCCTGCTGTTACGAACAGCCCATACCGTCCACATACGGATTACTGGAAACGGGTATTTTAAGCTTACAGGCGTCTCTGAAGAGTTTGACTGTGGGATCTACCTCACCGCAGAGCCATTTGGTGGGATATTTACCTTCGCTTAAATAATCTCAGCCAGAAATAGTGCCAGAGCTCTTTCCAGACCCTGCAAACCACAGCACACTTGAGCATGGGAGCCGCACCCAAAAACCCCAATATCCCCTCAGCATGGCTGACAGCATCCGAACAAGTTCTCAGCTGTTATAATGTACAAGAATAAAAACCAGTAGGTATGACTGGTTTAATCTAGGGAATGAAGCCCGCTGCATCTGTAACACGTAAAATACTTTCCACTAGATGTCTAAGGTCAAAACACTCATAAATGAAATACACACAAGCACAGTCTTAACATCATCCCTGTAACTGCGTGATCTGTGAGCTGGTCCCATTGGATGCACCATTCAATTAAAATTTCTGTGAGTGTATAATTACGTGGAGAGGTTTTTCTCCTAATCCTGTAAGTGGATTCACATGCATGCATCCTTTTGCTGCACAGAGCACTACAGAATTCAATGAGAAGTTCTGGGGAAAGAGATACGTATGTCAGATCAGCACAGCAGGAAAGGGAACCCTTTCTCACTGAGATTCCCCTGGTCAGGGCTTGGACTTGCACCATGCTTGAGCTGGTCTCAGCATGTCCTGTAATTCAATAGATCGAGCCAGTGTTCCTCGGAAAGGCACCAACATATCCATCTGCAGCCTAAGGGCATGCAACTCTTCCATTTTTCAATTTTCCACATGTCCGCGTTTCTCCAGAATCAATCTAATTACTCAACTAAGAAAATGTGGTTTCAATTACCTTCTCCTGCTGGAAGAGGGCTTTCACATTAGCCTTAAAACTACAGGATGTCGTACTATGGAGCAGAGCATTTAAAGCCCACAAGATTCCTGCTAAGGCCCTCTCGTGCTCTGACTTGGGGCAGCTCCCAAGGAGAGAAGCCCCTGCTATGAGAAGTAAAACAAAATGCTCACATATGTCCCACTCTTGCAGCATCCACCTTGGGAGAAGGAAAATATGGATCCACGTCCCTCTCACTCCAGTCCATAAGCTGTTGTATTGGTTTCACCCATCAGTAAGGATGGCTTTGGACCATTACAGCAGATGATGAACTGGAAGGGGTTGAGGGTGGGACACACTCTGCTCTGCTTTCCAGCTACAGGAACAAGCCGGGGTAGAGGCTGGAGTAGATGCAAGCAAAAGTTTGTATCCCAACCACTGGCTTTACAAATGACAGCACCCTTCCTGTGCCCCTGGGGCACCCTCCATGAACGTGCAGTGTCCTCAACCGCATCCCAACTTCCCAGCTATCACTTATTAAGCCACGAGACCGCAATTGCTCCCTGTTCTTGTCTTGTGTGATCTCTCAGCAATGCTTTACAGCAGGTCTGCGTGACCTTCAGCAAACAGCCTTCATCTGCTGTAACCAGCGTTATCAGTTTTACAGGGGGATAATCAGTCCCACTTCTTTGCCAGTCCGGGTGGGAGAGCCGTGGTCTCAAAGGTGTTATCTGCCTGGGCTGGGCCGAGGTCACAGGGAACTGTGACAAACTTCAGAAGCAACATAAGCCTTTCTCCTTCGCAGCCTGAAACCTTAAGTCCAGGCCCTGTGAGCCTGCTTTGCTAAAGAAGCACGGCGTACAGGATCGCAGCACACACTTGTGAGTGACAGCATTTGAGCTCCCTGCCCAGCCTCACCCACACAGGACTGAGGGCCGGAGACCTCTAAGGTACTAAGTGCAGCCAGTTAGAGGAGAAAACAGGAGCAGAGCATCTGGACTAAACCTTTCCAGCCACTGGAGAATCCACAGCGAAGGCCACGATGAGCACTCAACCTGCAGGGAAAGCATCAGCTAGACCTACACTTCATGAGACACCAGAGAATCCAACCCAAGGCCTCAAACAGTTGGGAAACCAAATTTCGCTGAGCTGCTGCTCATAGGCCAAAGGTTTTGTAATAGTCCCGAGCAGACCTTTCAAATGCACTGAAGCAAATGCAAAATCACATCCCCAAAATTACTTCCACTTAAGTCATTTGGACCTACAGAAATGTCCATAGGCTTTAATGGAGCCGCCTTTCAAAAGCTGTCCCATCTCTCAGCAGAAACCGGCGCACGCAATATGTCACATAGCTGTGCACACTTCAGCACGCAAACCCTGCCGATTTGGGCAGGCGCATGAAGCACAGACACGTACACCTTCCCCCTGCCCAGATGTCTTCAGTCATCAGCATCACACCCAACAGATCTAAGTGCACCTCTCCTGCCCTGCTCTGCCACATGCCACCCGTAGTGTATGTCTCACAGGGGGCTGATTAGCCGTCAAACATTAGATAACTTTAACAGCAATGTTGTAGGGAGCTTCGGAAAACATCAAATAGCTTAAGTCAGGCCAGAGGAATTAAGAAGAGGGAACAACAAAGCCAGCACCACAGCTGTGGGAAATAGGAAACACGATTCATGCTTTGCTTGCAGCTATGGCAAAAATTAAAAGTGTGACAGCCCCTGGAAACACGGTGGAATTGAAAAGTGTGACCTGTCATTTACCAGTTATTCAGCCAGCATGAAAAGAATAAAGATGCTGTATATTACCACACAGAAACCATTTACGGTAACAACGTGTGCAGCGTAGATCCCAAGGCACCTTTACTTGCTAATACCTGCCTGGTCAAACGTGCAGGAACCACAAGCTCCCTGTCCTGGCATCCAAACTAAATCATTCTTCCTTCCTGCAAGCCGACAGTGGGAGAAGCTAACAGGAGTCGGGGTGATTTTCGCCTCTTAATTTACAGAGTCAGGTGAAGACAGGGCAAGAGGAACAGCTAGCAAAGCTCTCAGAAAGCCACCATTTACCTGGCTTGACCTTGCAGAAGCAGCCACGCAAATGTTGTCTAAGTCCCTACAAGTCACGGCAAGGAGCAAAAGCCATCTCAGCTGCTGAGCACGTCCCTCGCGCATGGCTTCTCAGGACTGGAGCAGGCAGGGCTAGTGTCACCCACAACCCCACCACCATGGCAGCTCTGCAACTTCTAATGAGGGAATTAGAAGTAAAATTTAATCACCCCCTTGCACCCCAATACATTACAAGGACAAGGCTGCTGACATGGGGGTGGTAGCAGCAGGTGCTTCACTGCAGGAGGGATGGCATTTCCACCCACCCAGCCTTAGGAAACAAGGCAGCCCCTTCCACAACCCAGCAAGTGGCTTCCTCCCTCCCGACGAACTTCCAGCCATGGCCATCATTTATCATCCATCGCAAGGGATGCCATGAGACAGCAGAGGACACAGGGGGGATGCTGAGCCTCCTCCTGCTGCTGGCTTTGCTCAGAGCCGTGCCTGTGGCTCTGCACCTGCCCTGGCTTGCAGGGCACTGCTGGGGGACACGCTCTCCAGGGGAGCTACCATCATCCCCTGGGTAAGAGCAAGGAAAGCCCACTCAGAAACACCTCGCTTTACACCCCAAGCCCTTGCAGAGCAGGGTGCACACAAAGGGGGTTCTGCCCGCAATAAAACCCTGTGAACTGGAGAGCAACAGTTTGCACCGAATATCCCCAAAAGATGCTGCTGGGATCATGGCACTCCTGGAAGACTGATGTAATGCAAAGCACTATCCTCAGCCTATATAAATCATGCTGGTTTAGTGCCTGTCCTGTATAAAGCCGCTCTTTCCTCATACCTGTGGCAGATTTCCATTTGTTGTTAGCTGGTACATGAAAGGCCATGTCAAAGAAGCTGATCTTGGTGGCAAGCAAAACGCAGGAACCCGCCGGTGGGAAATACAGCAAACCCTAACTCATTTGTTAGCTTGTCCAATTACTTTTCACCTTGAGTTTTGTGTTTGCAGAAGTGAAAAGGACCCTGAAGAGAAGATTGTAAAACCATAAAGAAAATGCAAAATACCCTGGACTTTCCTCTCTTCTCCTCCAGAAAGCCAGGCCATCTTGTCGTTTATTCTTTTTGAGCCGCTGAACTATGATCCAGAGAGGATCATAACACAGAGTTGGCATTTAACAAGAAATATCAATCCAGACTGGCTTAAACTCTTGCAAGTATGACAGTGCTCAAAAAATAGACACCTGAATTGCCTTTTTGTTTTCCTCAATAAGCCTCATGAATTTTTTATGAGCTGCAAAACTTCCAGTGTTGGTGCAAAACACCAATGTATTTTTAACAAGGACTAAAACGTTCTTCGCTCCCATACCTCTGACCACATATATATCCCTTATTTGTAAAGTTTGGTTTTGGTTTTTTTTTTAATTTAAGCTAATACTAACAGACACAGTTTTCCCCCTTTTCGGTGGAACCCGGCTTGGGTGAATTTCTGCTGAAATATTTCTGTGCAGGGCTCTCACAGAAGCAGCTAAGAGCTGAGACTCTGAAAGACTGACCCCGTAACCCAGAGGCCTCCATGCAACGTGAGTTTTTTCCAGGTTTCACAAGACTGACCTTCTGACAGTGTAAAGTGGCCCAGAGCCATTGCAAACATCATATGGCTGCTGGTAAGACCATTTGATGACCATGCAGATGATAAAATAGCAACACTTTAAAATAGTCCACTGCATGGACGCCAGTGCTGGCAGATTTGGGACCACCAGTGCCCCCATTGCTGGGGCTGCAACGTGCAGCTCAGCTTTCCCCACTTTTCCACAGTGACAAGCGGCTCTAAAGAGCCGTTACTGTACAGGGACATTGGCCGGCACCAAAAGAACTGCCCGGATAGTTAATATTTTCCAAACTGCTGTGAAAACACAGATAATACTAAGGAACTCAGCACGACATGACTGGCGTTGACTATGTGGAGTCACTGGGGATGTTAAGAAGGAGCGGAGCGTACTCAGCTGGGAGGAAAGGGGGGGAAATCATTTATACTAATAAAACAAAGTCTATTATTACACTAGTAGTAAAACAACGACAGGAGCAGGCCTGCAATTTCCTCAGTAATAATCTCATTCCCTCGGTGGAATAACAACACTGCCTTTGGCTTCGTAATTTATCCACCAGGGTACCAGCCCATTGTAACAGAGCAACCTCCTCATTACCCCGCAAATGAAAGCAAATGCCCCCCATTATTAACACGCTGCCAGAATCCACCAGCCTCCCGAGGCAGAGGGGATCAGCGTCAGCAATCAGCACCCGGTAACGGTGCACAGCCTGAAAGGGAGGTGGCTTGAGAAAACACTGGGCACAGTCGCCAAGGCAGGGGGAAAGGGATGGGGGGGGGTTAAAGCCTGCAGCCTTTCAGTCTTTTGCCTTGCTAGAAGAGAAGTCCAAGGTCCAGGACCTGGATGGCTCATGCTCTTAAGTGTTTGTCACCAGGGCTTGGAGAACTGCTGCTCACCAGCTGAGCCACGGTAACTGAGCCCTGCACGTGCCTGCTCCAGATCACCGGAGAAGAATTCGTGGTACCTGGTAATAATACAGTGTATTATTAGTCTCAACTGCTTGGTGCAGATGGTTTGTTTTGCACCTGCAATGGCTGAGGAGCCCACACACAACTGGCACTTCCTCAGTCAGTGCTGCTGGAGACAGGATGGTCATGCACGCCGGTGCTGGAGGACAAGCAGCAGCGAGCAAACGCCCCAGGTGACAGCCATGGTATCAAATACCGCTCTGCCAGACCCCAAAGGGCAGCTTCCAAAGACCTGTCCACCCCTAAACCGCCCTGATGCCTTCTGTTAGTTTTACTTTGCACTGCAAATAATTATTTTTAAATAAGGAGGCTGAAGTCCAGCATATGCAATAGTAGCTCCAACAGCTAATCAGTCACCAGAAGCTGCCTCTCTTTCTTCCTCATAGGTGAGGAAAATGGTCTGTACATTAAAGGGGGCAATGGCTGCAGTTTCAGCACAACGCCTGTGAGATGCATAAGCCAAGCATGGGAGAGACTGCCTGGACACACGTTACTCGGTCATCAAACTGGTCGGTCCAGGCTCTGTGGTGCTGGGTCTCCCGGGCAGGATTGGCACCGTATCCAGCTGAGAACACAGTGGGTGTAATGATCTGCTGCAGAAACCAAGCTGCGGCAGCCCTCCCTCCCCTGCACCCCCCAGGCACGTCCTTGGGAAGCCAGGGGCCCTGACCTCCCATCAGAAACACATGCATTTGCCACAGCAGCATCCTGATGTTAAAAAAAGAAGAAAAACAAAGCAGACGAGGCCCAAGCTTCAGAAAGACAAAGTGTCCTCTTCCTTATCCAGCAATCTTATCTGATCAGTGCTTCGGCATTTCAATTTCCAGATTACACAGCTGACACGCGCTGCTCCTGCGGCGCACGGAGGAGCCACAGGCCAACAGCTCCAAAATTGGGGCTGGAGCCAAGGTCCTTCGTGTCACTTTGTATTTAGGCAATTAAATAACCGCTCCTGCAAGGGGATGGCGTCGCAGGTGCCGAGCACGCAGCTGCCTGCGCTCAGTGGTTTCCCCGGGGCCGCTGGTTTGGATCTCACCCACACAGCAGATCACAGCCGCTGACCTTCAGAAGGTCACGACTTCATGTTTTTTTAATTTCTTTCCCATGATTTTTTTAGCTAACCTTTTGCTTTGGCAGGACCGCAGACTTTTATCCCTTCCGTCATTTGAAGCCCAGCTGCAGAACATGAGTTCCCTACATGACTGAAACACCTATTCCCTGAGATCAGCAGCCCTTCGTTAGCAGTCTTAACAGACTGCTCTATAAGCATCTACCTGGGCATGCTCTCCAAAGGGCTTTGTCCACCTCCTGGAAGCCCTACATAATTTGACCAAGAGACCAGTTACGCTGGAGAGCCATCCAGGGGCAGAAAAGCTGCAAGGCTGCGGGACAGGTTGGCGTCAAAGCTCTCGCACTCCTTCCTACGGCAGCACACAAAACTCATGCTGTACTGACCGGGGGAAGAAGCTTTCACATGTTTGAACTTCACTTGGGGGAGTGGATTATAACTTACTCCTGGGCTTAACACCTGCCTGCAAAGCATTAACAACCCCCCAACCAAAACCCGTCGCTTTCTTCTTCCTAGTTCTTATTAATCTCAGTTTTTATTAACTCTATCACATCTCTATTACTGCTGCCTGGTGACCTTGCTAGCTCCAATGAAGGGCGAAATGATAAAGCTTTGTGACCAAGTCCACGAACACAGAAATATTTCACCTGAACCTATAGTGCTATTATCGCTCTTAAGTAGAAGAGGGCTATTTAAAAAAATAAAAAATATAAGCACATACATGGTGACCTTGCAGGGCTTGAGTGCTCTCTGAGAGTCAGGAGAAGTATATGAATCTGCAGCACCATCCATTACAGAAATCAAATCATTCCTCATCCGGCTTTCTTAATAAAATCCGCGATCATAATGGTGCCTCTACCCCAGGGATTGCCCCAGCGTGGGAAGACGTCTTGTTTCAATGACACAGGGAGGCTGATTGACTCTTGGTGGGACTCCAAGAGGTGGTGACGATAAGCAAAAGGATGAAGTCCAGCACCGGGCAGCTGAGCAGCAGGTATGCAGGGAGCGCCTGCCTGGGCTTGGGCCACGATGGCAGGATGCCGGATATCCACTGTGGATAGAGATATTCCTTTTGTTTCAGCCTACACAAAATATCCAGGTGGAAAAGCACATGCCTAGGGAAATCCTAGCGAAAGTCCTACTTGAGAATTCTTGTTGAACCAATGCTGTAAGCACATAAGTAGAGAGAGCTGACATGACACATTACTGCAAATATCGCCTGTCCTCCCCTCCTCTCCCTCTCCTCTCTTGTAACCCTCGCTTAGCACTAAGGGCTGATGAGGAGGTGCTCATGTCGTTTCAGACACCCTCACGTAACTGAGGCATCCCACGGGGTGGTCAGACACAACACAGGACCCAGAGGACACGGGTGCTGGATTTCCTGGAAAGACCAGCAAGCAGCTGGCTGTGCACCACAGATCCGCACTGCAGCCGTATGGGCTGAGCATCTCCGAATGCAAACCATGCCCAGGTACTGACCCTTTTATTTCTCTGCTAAGCCTACATTACAGAAAATGATGGGAAGCCCATAGTGCAGCCACCTATGCATAATGCACAAGGATAGCCTCTTTGCTTTTTAGGAGCAAAGCCACTTGTGTGGGAATTCACAGGCTTGGGGCTCTGGGTTTCTCAAAAAACAAGAAAAAGCCCCAGCACATGCTGCGGCAGCTCATTTCTTCGCAGCAGGGGATGAAAACAGTAGCAACAGCATGTGAGCACAGTATCTGCAAAAGGACTCGTGCCTTGGAGAGATTATTTCTTAAACCGGACAACAGCCCCGTAGGATGCTCCACACAGGCAACCTGCTCTCATGCAAACAGCTCTCTTCCCCGCAGCGAGGGGGATGCCCAGCCATTGGGGACTCCACACACAGAAAATCCACTGCAAAATGCTGGGCAATGCACAACACACAATTTTTCCAGGCAACCCCATCACCGAGCTTTTAGCAGGTAAAGCCTCCACCCGTCAGGGCACGTCCTGCCCTGGCGCTTGTGGTCCATCAGGCAAGGTCTGAGCCAAAACTGGCTTGCAGAGAGCTTGCACCTCCTGAGGCCTGGCCTGGGCTCTGTCACCCACTTGCTGCTTGTCCTTGAAAAAAACCCACACCTCCCTTCCCGTGCCTCAGTTTCCCCTTTTAGTGCTGCGGTACTTCACAACTATTTGCAAGCACTCGGGATGGGTGGAGAGCCCTGGGTGAGGTCTTCTGGAGGCAGAGAAGGTTTTGATGAAGTTTAGACCAGTCCAGAAGAGAACATTGGCAGTTTTGATTAAGTTAAAAAGTGCAGAATCAAACTCGTTATTAATATAGCTTTACACCACTGCATGTTGTAAGGTGCTTTCTAAACCTGTCACTGCAATTTATCATGCTAGCAGTCTAATAAAATACAGCTATAAAATTTTGGATTAAATGTTCAAGGTCAATGGCCGACTTTCAACTTCCCAATCTCTTCCTTGCTGCTTTAGCAGATGCTCTATTAAGCAGTTACAAGCTCTGGGAGAAAGTTTCGTTGGAGAAAAGACTCAGTTGTGGAGCATCTCCAGAATTAAATCTTCAGACATTTCATCCAATTACGAAACAATAAATAATAAATAACAAGAGTAATAAACACTGGCTAGCTTCGGGATAAGGCTTTTACTTCAGAAATGCTCTCATTTTTCTTGTGTTTGCAAAAAGTGGCTCTCTGCTCCTGTCTTTGCAAAATAGACAGAAGGTGATTCCCTAATTTTAATAGAAATTTGGATGTGTAAGAACCTGTGTAAGAATCTCCAGAACCCTGAAGATTTTGGGGGGAGTATTACAACAGCGTATAGTGAGACTGAGACCAAGACTCCACTGCACTACATACTGAATAAAAACAATGTATGGTCCTGATGCAACTTAGCTTTTTATGTATTAAGAGGCAACAGAAGCAGCACATATTTACATTTACAAACTGTATACAAACACGCACAAGGCTTAGCTGCACAGCAATTGCAAAAGAAAGAGTGAGAGTCTTCAAAATGAGGAAGAAAAAAGGTCAGATATCTCCTGCTCTAGCCCCAGCTATTCAAGCTCATCAGCTGAAATGACTCTGTGTCAGGATCTGGTCTCTGAGTTTCACTTAGATGACTTCTATTGTTTCATTACAATGATGAAGGGAGCGTTTTGGCCACACAGTCACCACAAAAAAACCTTGAGAATGCAGATACTGTACTAGGTATTAAATTATTCTCTCTATGCTGGCACACGTGCCAGAAAGCCGGCTCATTGTTCAAGCTCTAACAGTTGGCCATAATAAAAGACATTACTTCTTCCCACAATCCTTACCTCTCTTATAGCCTTAGAGGAGACTGTAACAGCTACAAGAACATTGCTGCTATTAAATTAGTGGCACCAGTATTTCTTATTTTTAGAATGTTTGGCTGCTTCCCTCAATGCTGAATAGGGCAACTAAATTACTAGCCAATTAATATTGCTTTTCTTTCCTGGGAGCTCAACTGCCTCCTGTTTTCCCTGGGTAATGGTTATCTCCAGGGACTCATCTGTGGCCAAGCTTGAAATGTGTCACCCTTAAAAATGGAAGGGCAGCTCAGTTTGGCATTGTGAACACAACATGGGCACACAGCCCAAGTCAGGATGTGTGAAGGCCAAAGGCTTTTGTTTTTGCAGTTATATTAAAGACTGTCTTCCTGAACAATCCTGTACGTGAGGCAAGACCTTGGGAGTCTTGGTCTTGTGTTTGCATAGCAAAGTCCAAGGAGGCAGTTTGCAAAAGGAAACCCTGCCAAGGGCACGCAGCAGCACGACGGGTGCCCTGTGATGCTCCACATTTTGACAACGTTGGCGTGTCCTCGTCACCCCCAGAGCCTGATGCCTGGGAGCTGAGGTGCAGCTGAAAGCACCTTTAGGGAAGGATGATGGCATCTCCCCTGGTCCCTTATGGACAGACCCTGGTTCCTTTTCTTTCCATCCTTCAAAGACTCTGCTCCGTAATACTTTTCTCATTTGGGGTAAGGAATGAGCTCTTTGCCCATGACAAAAAAAAAAGTAGAAACATTGCAAAACAGAAATCCTTCTTTATCAGATTGATAGGGTGTCACCCTGCAGGATTTGGTCAGACAAAAGCAATGTTCCCTTGTGCTCCTCACTCACAAACCTCCCAGTTTGCCCTCCGCAACTGGAAACGTGGAATTGCTGAACATGAACACTGGCTAGAACTACAAGTACCCTATCATAAAGTCCAGGCTATCCACTTTACTGCACACTAATCTGTTTTACTACTTGTATTATAGTGACAGAATTGTTTTCTGCAACCTAGTTCAGATTAAGAAACTGGGGGATAAGACACATTAAAACTTCTGCAATATATATTGCCAGAGCCTCGGCTGGTGTAAAACGGCTTCCTAGGGGGATTAAGCAAAAAGTGAAGGGCAGAAACAGTGTCGGCTGCTGATTTTCAGTTTAGTCTGAAAAACTGGAATTGCTCTTGTGCTACCAGCCAAAGCCTCAGGTGGTCACTGTAAATCTGCATCCATGCTGTCAAAGTCAACAGAGCCACTCCAGTGGAGATTTGGGTTAGTTCATGCAAGCGTTTTCAGAAAATATGCTTCATTTGCATTATTTACAGAATGCAAACATAAGCTCTGTTACACAGTAAGCAGCACAGCCTAAAAACAAGTCCCCACACCAATGAGCATGCCAAGAAAATGAGGGGCTGTCTCCTGAGGGTGTTTGCAAACAAAAGCTGTTGTCAGTGAGAGCATCAGACCCTCCGCACCCTGCCAAGGCTCTGGGCAGCACGGCTGCCCCGTGCGCCCAGGGACGGAAAGCATGGCAGCCAGGTCAGTCCTCATGGGGAACATTCCCGTGCTCAGATGCCAGCCTCACCACCCTGAGTCCTGGCTTCGAGAGCCACGGCACAGCCCGGAGACGTGGCCGAACACCGGGGAGGGGACAGCAACACTATAGCCTTTCCCTGAAGCCAAGTGAGCAAACAGCGGAGCCTGTGCACTCTTGAGGAAAGCTTTTGATCTACGTGGCCACCTTCCAAATCACTGCCAGTTACTGCTGCTGGAGCAGGGGGAAGGGGGGGAGGTGAGGCAAGTTTGGGGCTGTCCTTTCGTGGCTGCGATGCGCGCACCTGACACCAGCAAATGCACCATTTGGCCCCTCCAGCCCCCCAGGACAGGGGCCTGATGCCTCACGTGGGAGATGCTCGGCACCCCCAACGGGGTTCCCACGCGGCTGTAGGCTGCACCCCCCGTGCACCTCCACGCAGGCTGTGACAGTTCTGCCTCACCACTGATTTGGGAAAGGAAGGGAAGGAATGGACAAGCCATGACAATAATTACCTGGTTTAGTAACTCTACTAGTTACTCAGGACGATGTTGAAAGCTTACTTTGGCATTTTTAGAATTTCTTTTTTTCAGAAGATTAGCAAAAATCCAGTGTTAAACTATTTTCTAGTTTTTCAGCAAAGTAAATCAAGCTTTGCTACATGGGCATCCTAACAGCTCTAACAGGCACCGCAGCAGAGCAAGACTTTGGCAGCTTACAGGAACTGGTGCCCGCTTCCTTTAATGAGAATTTCCGAATCACTGATGTCATTCATAAGTCAAACCCGCTCTGGCATTAAATGCCCAGTCAATCAAATCAGATGTATTGAATACGCTCTTGGGCACGTGTGTTTCTTTTGCTCCATGTTCTGCAAACTCCCACCGCGGCCCTGTCTGCAGCCACTGAGCAACTCGGCGTCTCAGCCTGGATCGCTGCAGAGAGAGGGATGATCAAACAAGCATAAATCTTATTCAAAAGCAGAGCAGAGGAGGGGAGGACTATTAAATGGACATAACTCTGAGTAACTGCAAGGCAAGTGGGAAGGTACAAAGGTACAATCACCTGCAATTAAGTCTAACAGTTGTATCATCCCAATGTTACCGTATAATAGTATAAGGGAGGATAAAGTTAAAGCTCCTTGCAAAAAGGCAGGAGACGCTCAGTTAATTGGGATAAAAGTCCACTACAGTATCCCAGGTACAGAGCACATGGCACTGGCCTGAACACTTGGAGAGAAAGAGAAGAAAGTGGGTTGGAAAGTCTGCAGACAGGAGAAGGCAGAGGCGATCAGAGCAGCGTTTCACCTGGCCAGCTCATCGGCCGTGACCTGCACCCCAAGAGGCTCAAGCCCCCCATCTATGCCCCTGTGAGCAACTTCAGGCGCTGCCAGGTGCAGGGTTAATCTGCAGAGCATGTTCCTCGCTCGGTCACGGTCAGGCACAAAGCATCTCTTCCATACCGGAGGGTGGGGGGACACATTTTTATTGGAAGACAAAGCAGAGCTGGCAACAACCCACAGAGGCAGCCAGGGAGCCCCCAGCCTACAGGTAACTACTTTGGCACATTTATTGCAGCGTTACAGGACAGGTGATGGGATATCGCTTCAGCACATGGCAGTCTGCGGAAAGAACATGAATTTTGGGACCGTTCCATCAAGGTATCCCCCCACCCCATGGCAGAGCAGGGTTTCCCACTGCTTCACTGTGGATGATGGTGGCTGAAATCATAAGATCATCATCATGATACCTTGAGCCCCAGCTAATATCTACCCAAGACCGAGTGCAACGGAAGAAACAGCATTTCCCCAGGAAGAAGGCTTGCACTGTACAATGCCCTGAGCTACTGGGAAAACAGAGAGAAACATGTTAGGGACCCAGACATCAGGGAGAGCAGCAGTCCCTGCTCTCCACGGCACATATTTTGCACCTATATTAAAACCCCAACCACAGCCTTCCCAACAAGTGATGTCCTAATTTTAGTACCAGACCATGAAATTTACAGTAGCCTTCACTCACTCGCATACTTTCGGTATGAAATATTATCCATCTCTCTTTGACTTCCAAACCATGCAGCTTTCTAGACACTCATCTGTAGGCAACTGAACACACCAAAGGCACGGGCTGCCTGCTTTTCCTTTTTTTTCCCACTTGACTGCTTCAGAGACGTTCCACATAATTTACCCCAGCCCTTTAAAACAGCATTTAAGCAGTGTCTAAATGACAAGCGGTCCTTTTGCCTGCCTCCCCACGGCAGTGTTTCCCTCTCCCACCGCAACCCACTTGCCCCTGTTCAGCCTATACAGAGCCCGACTGTTTCCTTTTCACTGCAGATTGCTTATTTAGATTGCTGGGGCTGAGGCAAAAGTGCTTTTCTCTGCATTTAATAACAAGCCCCAGTGGAAATCCATCCCAAAGCCACAGTGCTCCCCAGGGCTTGGGCTCAGCATCCCATCAGGGAGGCCAAGGGGGTGGCCTGGGACAACGGCACTGGCTTAAGCAGAGGATTTCTCTTTCTAAATCGCTGCTTGGGTTTTGCCCTCCAAGTGCTCCATTTGTGGGTTCTCAAATAGGAACTCAGCCCTTGCAGAGCTACCCTCCATGGGACCAAGCCTTTGCAGTGGGTTACAATGGAGTGGATTACGATAGGCTCTGATTCAAGCATCGCTTCCTCCTTACAAACCTTTACAAAGCATCTTTACTTTCATTACCAACTGTGCTCTCCAAAAAGCACTACAATGCATTATTAAGGGGGAAAAAAATCCCTTTTCAAAAACAAAGAATATTTTCAGAAGTGCTTTAATAGCCAGGATAAATATTGATGAAGTTTCCTGCAATTACAGAGCATGGTTCCTGTCTACCTCCCATTGCAGATTTAATCAAAGGTAGCCCAAGTTTTTCATTGAGTCATGAAAGTGATATCAAAATCATAAAAAAAGAGCAAAGTTATATGCACTGCTTTGCAACTGATAAGAATGATTGACTCTGGCGATTTCATCGCTGTAATTATAAGCTGCCACAATAAACAAGCAGCTACTTCGTTTATTGCTCTACTTCACGCTCACCTTTGGCTGAAACCCAGACCTAGCTGTTTCACACCACCCTATTCTCAGGGCTTTTTCACTGGTGCCCACGGCAAGCCTTCATAGGTAATCTTCTGATTTCGGGGTAGCCGACCACCACTGCTACCCTCAGCAACATGCCAGGTCCGGGCCATGCTAGTACTTCACAGCCTCTTGGGTGCAAAGTTACCGACTTGTGTTAAAGGCAGGCAGGAGGATGCCAGTGTCTCTTCGAAACGGCTCGCCCGTCCCCTCGCCACTCGGATACAAGGAGCAGGGCTGGTGCTGCCTGCCTTTGGGGGAACGGAGGTGCTGTGTGACAGGGCCAAGGCCACGTTTTGTTTGTGGTGTCAGAGAAATCCCCCAACACAGCCCGCGGCTGGCAGCGTGGCCGGGGAAGGGGATGCAGGAATGGGACACACCATGCAGCTCAGCCTCTGGTGCGCAGAGGATACCGCACCCCTTTATAAAGGCTTCCACGTAACACCGTGTCCATATTAGTGAAATAAGCCCTATTTTGAAAAGCAGCAAAAGTGCTGCAAACCCAGCTGGAAATAAAGGGGATGTCAGCACCAAACTGGTCACAGACCACATTTTCAAAGGCATTTGGAGTCCCCCACAGGCCCAAAAGGCACCCAGAGGGGTCAAAAGATGCCTGCACCTGCTGAACCCAGTGACAAATTCGGAAGGCACCAGGCCTGTTTGAAAATCCCAGCCAACACCAATTTACCTCCGAAAAACTGCCCCTTAGCCCCTTTAGTCTCCACATATGACTTGTTTCCCTAAACGACATTGGAAACACGATCAGAAAATAAACCTGTTGATAGTGCCCGTGCAGATGGACACTGCTGCTTTCCCTGTACGCGGCCCGGAGCAGAGGTTTCTGGCTTATTTCTGCTTTTACAACACACCGCGCCGCAGGGGCTGGTGCAGGTTTACTCACCTGCACCGTACGTCGTGGCCAACATGATCGAGGAGACCCACGCGATCTCGCTATAGGACGTGCCAAAGAAATCCTGGATTTCTTTGAAGAAGATGGCGACGCCTTTGGGGAAGGCGTACGCGAAGCCGATAGAAATGAAAGCGCCGAAGACCACCACCCAGCCCCAGCCGCCGTCCGGCGGGCCGGGGGCTCGCCCCACATTAGCGGGGGGCGGCATGGCCGGGCTGTGCGAGCGGCCGCCCAACGCTCCTCGGGAAGCCCTGAAACACAAAGTGCAAAGGCGCGGAGTCAGTCCCGGAGATGCTGCTCCCCCAGACCCCCAGTCTGCAGCGACAGCATCGCCCCAACGCAGCTTCAATCTAGTTATTTCTAACGTCGCGCCCCACCCCTGCCCTTTTGTGTTGCCATTTAATGCAAAGAACATCAGCTATATGTACTGTGCCTCCTGCATCCATGGTGGGGCTGGGAGGAGAGCGGGACGGTGTCAGAAATGCCCCGTGGAGGTGGACAAGATTAGAAACGGCGGCTCCGACCCGGTGCACCGGCCCACTCGTGCGTGCCCAGCTCCGCCCCCCCCCCCCGGGGCCCCCTCCGCAAGGCAAGCTGGGCTGCAGCCTCCGGACACGCGTGGGACCCCGCACCCCCCACGCGGCAGCACCCACCTGCGGGAGCGCGGCGCCGGCGCGGCCACTGAGGACGCCCCGTCTGCCGGGGCGGGGGAGCCGCCCGCACCGCCCCACGCGGGACCGGCCCGCCTCGGCCCGGCTCCCACCCCGCCCCGGCAGACGGGGACACCGACCCAACCGCCTCCGGGTATTACATGCTTTTCTGCTTTTCCCTGTTTCCCCCTTGTTTTTCCTCACCCCCCCCAAGCTGAGGCACCGCGGGAGGTGGCAGCAGCACCCAGCCACCCCACGGGCGTTAATTAATCCATCCTCAGTTATTTAAATGGAATTTGGGGTTTTTTCCCCATGTTTCCACCAGCATCCCAGCTCCTTTCTCCTCCTTACAAAGTTGCAGGCTGCTCTCCTGTCCCCATCCCACTATGTCATTGCAGACTCGTGCAGTTGTCCGCCCGCTGCGTACATTCACCAATTCACTGTATATCCTAGTTTTTACGTTGAAGTCCGTTCGGGGAAACGTTAGCAGTGTTTGTTCTTGCTGGAAAGTTGCAGTTTCGCTACCAGATGTGCATCTTGCTCAACCTTGCCTCCCCCTGGCTTAGGTAACAGCCCCGCTGGTCTTGGAGGAATTCAGCCACATGCCCTCCCGGCCCCGATTTTGGGGAAAATTCATACGGAGGTGGTAGTTGAGTGTCAGCCCCCTGTCACCTCCCGCTCTGCCTCCAGCCTCCCGGGATAGGGAGACCTTCTTCCCTCCATGCGTAACCATGAAGACTGGAGTATGATTTGGGCAGATTTTACGAATCGTTTTGGCAAAAGACATTTTGCCTGCAAATCAATTACACTACCTGCATTGCAAATACGGCCCTTTCTTCCCAGTTCCCCTAAGCAGAGCTTCCATTCCCCCTTGGCTTCTCCGTATGTTAAGGTTCAGACCAACTCCTCCCTAATCTCCTATAAAGCTGTATTCAGTCTGTGTTCAAAAAAGGCAACCTAACACTCAGAAAACAAGTCACACTAGTTAGGTGTGTGGAAATCAGCTGGTTTTAAAGTCTGCATTTAAACACTGCTGCTGCTCACATTTTTCTTTCCTCCTCTTCTTTTTGAGCTGAACACCACCCATGTGGCGATGTCGCAGGGGGCAGGGGGCTTCCCCCTCCCGCTCTGCCTGAGACTGGAGGTCCCTGCCTGCCTGCACCCTCCGCATGGGGATGCTGGGAGCCCTTCCCAGATAGTCCGGGAAGGAGCAAATCCCTGCGCTCGCGAGGGGCTCTGTAAGGCTTTGCTACTGTCCTGTCTCACACCCTTCCGGGCCTGTACACAGCTCTTCTCTCCCCAAGGAATGGGGAAACGAAGCTTGCTGCTCCAGGCTGGTGTTTCTTCTCTAATTTTGAATTAACAACACGATTTTAACAGTGGTACCACATTCGGTTCAGGTACAAATATGTCAGTCTCTGATGAAATGAGAAGGAGCTCCCCTCCTCCCTATTTCCACCCTCCCTCCAACGCTCCCAAAACAGACCCTGTGTTACTGTAAATCCCATTTTTCTACATATGCAATTAAGCAATAATGGAGAGAGGGGGAAAATCAGTGCCTTGCTGAGTAATTTTCCTGGCACAGTTAATCTAGAGCTTTAAAGATCTCCTTACAACAGGTCTGTAAGATGTTTTATTACTACTATTTCTTTCTTCCTATAAAACTGAGTAAACTTAAAACGACCAGAAGACCTTTACTCTCAGGTGCAGGGTCACAGTGTGATGACCTGGAAAGTTTTGTTTTGGTACAGCCCAGACCCACTTTATGGGCCATAAGGATACCTGCTTGTGCTGCATCGCTTGTACAATGTACAGTCCTGCACGCACGAAGGCGCAGGGTGCAGTGGCGGGCAGTCTGCCGTCACAGGAGACAATTAAAGTCTCTCCAGTATGAAAACCCTGTCTGCGGCTGAACAAGGGGATGGCCAAGGGGACAGGGCTGTTTTCCTCTATTTTCCTGCAGAGGGATGAGGGTTTGGATTAGTGGAGTTTTTCTAATAAACGGGAATGAAGTTTGTTTCAGCAGCTGGTTTCTGTGTTCTGCCAAAAATAAAAAATTGGACCAAATCTAAAGAAACACACCTGAGATTGAACTTGGGCACATCCTGAGCAGCAGTGTGGAAGGTGGGGAGAGCAGATGGAAACCCCCGGAGCAGAGGGATGAAGAAGCAGGTACAACTCCAGCCATGACCTCGGCTGGAAGATGGGAGTTTCCTTCTGCAGAAACACTAAATTTGGTGTCGTGTTAAAGAATGTCCTCTGCAGCAAACCCTGGCATGACACCTTCTGGGTAAACATTCACACAAACTGGTGGCGAACTCAAAACTGGAGCAGGAAGCCAGTTGCAGCAGGAGAGATTGGGGGCAAACAAATGATTTCTAATGATGCCTGAAAACGATTAGTCTTTGCCCTCGTGTTGCTGCTCTGAAGAGGTGCTCACAAGCAAAGCACGACAGCCTGAGGGCAGAGGGTGGGACTGACAGTAGAAATCCTGGGCTCACTAGGTCAAAAAGGACTTCCTAGCAGTTTGAGGAGACTTGGGCTCATCTCACAGTAGCTGCCTACGTGAGTGCTCCCGCTCCATTTCGGGAGCACAGGCTCCCCCCGGGGCCGGGCTCCGCTTACTCATCCACAGACAGCAGACACTTCTGGAGGGCAGGTTTTTTAATTTGCTGGCAAGCGGCAACAAAATTTATTAAAATTGCTAAATACCTTTTCAAATGACTCATTTCCCTATCACAGTCCTCCATGTAAATAAGCGACTGCTATTGTATTCCCAGGCTCCACTCCAGAGCTGTTGAAAGAAGAGGGGCAAGGGGGGAAAAGGGGCCGGGAGCAAAGCAGAATGTGAAACTCTTCCTCTCTCCCCAAAAGGGCCCATTTTCCAATCTTTGCAAAGCTTTCCGCGACAGTTCCCATAGATATTTTAAGTCATGATTTTTAAATCAATGAACTAACTTCCTTCACTTACTGAAGCCCAAGGTTTGATGAACAATATTTAAAATATAAGGTCACAAAGTGACCAGGGTTGACAACTTGAGCATTTTTTCTTTTCCTGAAAAAAAAAAAAAAAAAAAAGGAAAAAAACCTGGCCTCCCCTGAGAATGGAAAGCATTTCTGTTTATTCTCAGTGGACCACTGTGGTATTTGGAAAGAATTTTGTTCGAAGCCTTTTACACAAGGCATTTTATTGCAGCCAAAGGTAGGAGCTACAACTCTATAACCCCAACAGTGTTTTTCCTTCATTGAGTCTTTGAAAGTCAATTAAAGGCTTTAGAAATTGCTTCCACATTAAAAAAAAAAAAAAAAAAATCCATACCTAGCTCTGCTGCATGAAAACAGCACCGGGTAAGTGAGCACCTAAAGAGGTAACTGCACTTGTTTAACGCGTCTGTGATTCTCACTTCCATGGCATACCCGCATTTCTCAAAATTATTCCGTTGTCATTTTCCATTTGCTCATAAAAAGCATCAGCAGTGAAACCCAATCCATAACCGCGGTTAAAATGGAGCTTCTGAATTAATGAATGAGATTATAAGCAGCACTTGTCCGCAAAACCGAAGGGCTGGACCCCGTGGCCCAGGATGCAATACTGTTACTTTTCTCCGTGCAATCCATCTTAGGAGAAAGCTATCCGAGTCCTCCAAAACTAGGCACACACATTTATGTTCCTAATAATATTCTTAACTTTTTCCAAGGGATCAATCCATACTAATATAGATTATTACTTGGGAAAAGGTTTGAATTCAGCAAAATTCTTGGCTCTGGACCCCAACCAGATGCAATCACAAAATGCAAGCCTGGGGACAGATCGATAGTTCCCTGCCCGGCGAGTGCAGAATTACCTTTATCCCCCCGCACGCTCCTCACCGCTGAGCGTGACCAGGCTGATACAACACATTCCTCAGTGTTTAGCCACAAGATCTCCAGCATTCAGGGATTTACCGCTAATATTTTCATGCTCGAGGTTTTAATTAAAGGGAACCTAACTCTGCCCAGCGGCTCTGCACCGAGCAGCAGGAGGGATGCGGGCAGCACCCCACCAACGCGGCACCCACACATGCTCCAAATGGGGCACGCGGGTCAAGCATGGTCAATCCTCACCCCTTGACATCCCTATGGCTATTTTGGGGAGACCTTTAATTTCACGCAGCCTCTTCGCCACCGTGTGAGATGCTCTGCTGCGGGCAGAGCCACCAGCCCCACGCGTGCCTGCGCCTGGCGGCGGGGTGACACAGCGTGGAGCCAAGGGACGTTGGTGCTGGCACTGCTCGGAACCAGCCGGGACACTGGCAGAGCCTCTTGGCTCTGCTTTCCACTGAGTAATGTTTTACAAGGGGGTCAAGGAGAGGTCAAAACAGAAAGTTATGAAATGTCAAACTTGCTTTTTGCTGAACCCCAGTATTAATAGCGCAGAGACCTGGTAGGCAGAGGGACTCATATGACATGAAATAACTCTCTCCAGAGGCAGCAAACCTCTTAGATGGCTCCAGCCCTGCATCCGTGCCGTCAAACCAGCCAGGTGCACGAAGCGTCGCTGCTGGATGTGCTGGTTTCCTGGAGATGATAAAATAAACTGAGCAGTGACATCACTTCTGTTTTTCCCCTGTTGCAGGAGTTTAATCAGCAGCCCAAACCAAAACATTTATGTTGGTAAAAAGATGGCTACAATTAATCTAAATCTAATAACTGAAATGTTTTCACTGGGGAATTAAAACAAATTATTCTTTTGCTATTGCATCTTCGTCTCATTTACATTTTAATCCCAGTAGGATCTTCCTCTGTTATATTTGGAAAATGACTGCATAAAGGGAAAAACAACATGGTTGAAGTACTGGAGGATGCATCAAGAATTTAGCTATTAACTTTTATGGCAGAAGTCTGGCTATGCCAAGCCCTGAATGATTGAAAATTAGGACAAATACTGTGGTTTTTTCCAAACATCGCTGAATGCAGAGCCTGGTGGCATTTCAGATTGTGCACACAAACATGGGCAAACAAACAGCTGGGGCATAAGGTTGTGTTGAAGGTGTAATTACACATTAGCCAGAGCAGAGCCGGTCACTCTTTCATTTGTACCGAAAGTAAAGGGGATTCTTTACCGGAGGACACTGCGTGCAGAGGGAAACCTCTGCCTTACCAGCCCGTGGTTCTCCAGTCCCAGACTCAAGCCTTGTTTTCCTTGCTGTGAGGTTTTACCACAGGATAACAAGTTCGTACCTTTTTGCTCAAGGTAAACACGTAGTGAATAAAGGCACTTTAGTGTTGTCAAAGTAACATCAGTACTGTATCCCATCTTATTCCAGTTTGCCTTACCTACTTTGCTTCCTTGTTCTTATTTTGAAGTGAAAGCACACAAAAAAATAAAGGACCTACATTTCTGCCCTGTCAAGGATGGGAAGTCCTGGTAAACACAAACTGTGTCACACAGGTATCATCCTGCAGATCCCCAATGCTGTCACAGAGTAGCTGATCCCACCAGGGACACCGGGATACACCAGTGACAGAGACAGCGGCTTCCTCCACCCCAGAGCATCTGCTGCCACTTTCAGCCAACTTACTTAGAGTCACTGCATAATCCCAGTTTTACCTAAAATAATTATTTTCATGTGATCCTGTGCATCCCTTCACTTAGGAAGAGGTGAAATGATGGTAACTTACTAGAAAGGCAGCAACCACCTAAATCCTTGGAGTTGTTTCCAAGGGCAGTGTTTGCCCCTGCCTTGAGTTACCCCAACACATATTCCACAAGATGCCTGCTAGGTATCTTAGACCTGTTTGCTTATGATGCTACTTTACTACTTTTTTCACCCTGAATGAATTTAGCTGATCTCCACAAGGTCACAGCTTGCAAACACGGAGAGAGTTTCTGGGTGGTGGATGTACCCCCCATGTACTGCAGCCCAAGCACGTGGGCTTGGGCTCACCTCCACTGAGCCCACAGGTCCCCTGTGGCTTCTGATGGAAATCTTCTTGTGAGAGTTTCCTTACTCATTTCAGTGAAAAGGAACCAGGTTAGCAAAGATCTGCAGCTTAGACTATCACAACTAATCCAGTGAATTGTGACTGCAGGGTCCAAACACATCCAGGCCGTCCACAAGCACCTTCTCCAAGGCATGGCCCTAAGCAGTTGCGGCACAGCTGGGTCCAGAAGACCACTGCTGTCTCCAGCCCATCTCCAAGGCTGTCCTGCCAGAAATAAACTCTCAAGTAGTTGTCAACAGGACAGAAAGAGGATCACCTGCCTCAGGGCTGCGTGAATAACACTTCAACAAGGTGGAGAGCTTTAGATCTCATTAAACTCTCCTGATGCTTGAGAGAGGAGAGATGTTACAGGGCCACCATGAAGAGCGATTCCCACTCCAGAACAGCAAAAAGCTGGAACTGCACAATGTTGGCTGAGCCTGAATTGAGGGTCAGCGGCTTGGGGACTGGGGATATCACACTAGTTTGCAAGTAGTGTCTGGGACACTGTTGTTTGCAGATCATAGTACTCTGAGCCATTATATAATGCAGGTATTTTCCCCAAAAGTTAACCCCACCTCGCCCAAGTTTTAAGGTAGTAGAGGGATAGTCAATTAAAGCTACAGAAAACTATCATAAAGAGATAGCTGGGGCTTTGTTGGACTTTTTTTCCCCATCAAATAAAACTGTTGTGACAAGTGATCGTAACTCCATGAGGGCTTCTGCTCTTGACATGAGTCCCCCCAAGAAATCTTCCTCTAGGACTGTAGCATTCTGGGAGCAGGTACTGCTGTTTGCTGCACATATGGAGGGCATCTTTGATTTGCTTCAAGGACAAGGATGCACCGAGCAGAAGCCATTCTCGGCTGACACCACACAGCTCTCGTCACCAGCGAGGCTGCTAGACGCTGCAAGAGAGCGGGTGGGAAGCAGGACTGCAGGATCAAGTCTGCAGCCATTCTGCACATAACCAGCTCCTCTTCATGGGGTGGAGGAAACCCCGCAAGCCTCTTCATTACCTTTCAAATTCAGTTAAATGCTGGGATACGGAAACAAGAAACAGAATCAAACATGGGAAGAGATTAGTTCATGCATCACGCGGTGTGGATAGCTGTGTACAACATCACTCGAGGCTGATCAGCCCTCTGTGCCCTTAACACAGGGTGATGCAATACACAATATTACTGTAGGTAAACTTGGCCGGGCTCCTGTGTCTGCATTTTCTGTGTTGCTTTGCCCTTCTGGCTGACTGTTGTCCAGCAGATCATGCACGATGCTTTAGTATTAACTTTCAAGGTCTTACACAGATTGTTCTTTAGGAGCTTGTTGAACTTTTGACACTGTACATCCATGTTACCCCATAAGATCAAAAAGAGGAGACTTTTGGTCCAAGTGTAGTATTTGCTCAAGCTTGCTGTAATCCCAGGTTTACAGACTGACCTTCCCAAGAGCCCCCTAAGTGCCACAGAAATGACTCCTCGTAAGACAGGCTTCAAAGACGCACCTATTATCTAGGTCGTGTTTATAGGGCACTCCGTGACTTAACATTCCTGGAGACCTTTGTGAAACCGAGTGTTTACAGACACAGAATTAATTTCTAAAATTTAATTCAGTTCTCAGCCCCCCTTCCTAAATACCGTGCTAGGGGCTGAAATTTTCCAGGCTTCTAGCAGTATAGATAAGCAGATCAAACTTTGCAGCTGAAAGATGAAATCCTGGCTCCACTAAAGGTGATGGCAAGGTGCCTGCTGACTTCGGTGCAGGCAAAGTTTCACCCAATATTCAATGTTAATGTTTGTGGAAGCTTTTTTTTTTTTAATTACTCTAGTGCAAAGAAACACATGCTGTCCTAAAAGACTGCTTTGTAAACAGTTAGCTGTCGCATTTCCAAATATTGTAAAACTGAAGTTAGTTTTTAAAGGCATAATTCTCCCTGAAGGGATCCCCTGCATGCCCTCAACCACTCTGGGCAGGCTTTGCTGGTGCTTTCCTCCTCTCTCAAACACAGTGTGCAGCTTCACTGGATGCTACACAATTGTTCTAGATTTATGCTGGCGTAGCTGAAAGGAAGATCAAACTGAGTATTCAATTACTTATGCACTCAAAGATATTTATTCCCCGAGATGAAACTCTTAAATCTGTTATTATTGCCATTCCCTCTTCTATTACTATCAGCATGCTGCTGCTTTCAGATCTATGGAAATGTCAACACCATTTATGGGAAACAACAACTGAAAGATGACAACATGACAGGGAAATGTTTAGAATTATTAATCATTTGCAACAGAGGAGATGATAATTGATCTTCCTTAATTCTAGAAGAGTCGATAATCGTTACGCAGGGATTCTTCCTCAGACTTTTTTTTCAAGATCTATTTCTTTCATAGGTGTTTGTTTTTTTTTTTTTTAACCCAGATGCTACAATGATTTAAAGACTGAGTGAGGTGAAGAGCAACAGCTACCACACCATGGGACAGACCCCCGGAGAGGAAAGGTGCTCTTTCAGCGGTGAACACATGTGTTTGTGAAAATGCCAGGAAAGGTGGGCCAGGAACCCCCTGCCAGCACCAAGTTCTTAGCCCAAAGTCTGTGTAAAGGTAAATGCAATGCTGAAAAGGAAAAGTTATCTTGCTTCCCAGCATCTCGTATTTTCCTGCTTAGGCTGACACCTTCCTGTTGTTACATGCGACATCTGGGAAAGTCAGGCGCTTGCACAAGCGGCTGTAGTTTATAATGATAGTTCTGCAGCAATAAGATTTCATAAAAGTCTGTATTTAAAGATGGGAAGATCGATGATGAAAACCACAAGTTTTATACTGTAATGGCTTCTTCCCCCATGAAGATGACTGACAGCAGTTCCCTTGCTGTACTCTCCTCTGTATCTTCACCTGGGTGTTGAGGGCCCTAGCTTAATCCATCCCATATCGGATGACAAAACAGCTCTTTTTTTATTGCCATGTAAAACCAGTTCCTAAAGTACATGAGATGAGTGTGCATGACTTCTGTACACAGGGTGTACTCTGACATTTGTAGTGTGTGACCCAGGAAGCCTCCAAACCGCACCGTCCTGAAGGCGAGGGGGTACTGAGAAGATCCCTCCATCACTTGTTTGTAATAGTCTTTCCCAAAGTCTGCATCACTGACTTTGTTTGAGAAAGAACAGAGGCTTAGGTAGATGTGAGTCAGTGTGGCTATTCTTGTGTTCTCAAGTGTTAATCCTTTTACGTTTCACCCTTGCAAAACAAGCTAAGAACAACCAAGAGTCTGCTAAGAGCCCAGCAATAACCTCCAGCAGCCGCGCCTCACAGGCATCAGCAACCTAAAAGCAAGATGGTCCTCTGCTAACCATTAACAGCAAGATACACGCCAGCTACTCAGATCAAAGTGGCAGACTGATACCTGGCATCAGTATCTGAGGCAAACATCCCTCTGAGAGTATCCACTTGGTGATTTCATTATGAGGACAAGGAATACCTTCCCACAACCTTTGCACAACAGCAACTTTTGCAGCTGAGGTGCAAGTACTCAGGGAACGTTTTAACTTGAAGTAACCAGTGGACACATTTGTCCTTTCAGAAAGATTCTGCAGAGAGAAATCTAAAACGTCATCCCTTAATAAATGACTTGCAGCAAGACTTTAGCAACAGAATTAAGGAATGTTTAAAAACATATTTACATACCATCTCAAGATTTACATGCATGTATGCCATGCCTGTTCATCAGCAAAACTTCAGGTTTTGAGTTTCCAGCATCTTCTCTACAATCACGAGTACAAGAAATACATTTTTTGTTTCACAAAGAAAGCCAAGAATATGAACAGAACAAAAGATGCAATACTAAATATGCTGAAATAACTGTCCAAGACTCAAACAATTCCACCATGGCCAAGCCTCCACCCACACACAGCAAGATTTCTGATGAAATAACAAGGATTGGTGACATCATCTATGTCGTCAATAAAATACTCAGCAGTACTGGTTTTCTCCGTTTTGCCAATGTACATCATCAGAAAACAGAGCACGAAACTTGCAGTTAGAGCTTTCCAAGAACTTTCTCAAAGAAATGTATTCTCCCCTCCCCTTTTGGTGTGGAGATCAGACCTCCTCTTTTCCAAAGAAAGATACGGTCTTGCTTCACTTACCTCCTCCGTAGGTGGTAGCACACATGATGGATGTTATCCAGGCAATCTGGCTGTAGGAGATGCTGTAAACAGCCTGGAGCTCTTTAAAGTAGATTGTGAAAGCTTTAGGAAAGGTATACGCAAACCCAACTGAGATGGAGGCTCCAAACACCACTGCCCACCCCCATCCACCGTCAGGGGGTACATAGCCCAGGTCTGAAGGGACTGGAGGAGCCATGGTCAATCCAGATTTCAGAGCAAAAACCACTTCCCAGTGTCCTGCAGAGCAAAGGATATGTGTGTTTTACAGAATATGCATATCATGTAATCAGGCATCATTTTAAAGTGTAGTAAAATAATTTAGAGGTACAGAGGATCACCCACTCTTGAAGCCTTGATGTTTTGCTGGCTATTAACAGTTCTATTGTTCAATTCGAACACAACCAAAATCACCCTTCCCTCTCCAATAACCCTGTCCAGCCCTTCCACCTGTATTTTAAATACACACCCTCAAAATACTCCCATGGCTTCCGTGTTCAGGAACGGACCTCATTCACAACTGAAGTTAACGCCTCCGTTTTCTCTTCTCTCCCGCATCCAGCCGGTAGCTCGGTGTCTCACCTCGGGAGATGGCTTCTCGAGGTTGCTCCTGTCACATTCCCTCCGGAGAGAACCAGATGCTGCAGTTGTACCGTTTTTAGGGTAAACACTTCATTGTGTCTTTTTCAGATGTGGGTGGAAAACCTTACGATTTCAGGTTATCCCTGCTTAAAAGAATAATTCCCATTACGTAAGCAGCAGGCGAACAGCCCCACAGTGTGTCCAGCTCCCCCGTTCCACAGGGGGACGAGGCTCTTTTGGCCGCTCGCTTCCCCCGAGCCAACGAGCAAACTGCAAGCAACAGTTTGCAAAGTGGCTGAAGTTTCTCCCTACTTAGGGGCAGCAATTCCTCTTGTGCCTGGCGCCTGCCAGGTTAGCAGATTATGCTCAGGAGCAACGCAGATCAAAGAGGGCATTCACTCATTTGCATTCTTCCCATTTTCCCTGGCCATTGAAATAAAATAAGGGTAAAAAGAAAAAAAAAAACCAAAAAAACCACCTACGTGCTTCTCAGGAGTTAATCCACAAGTCTCCTCTCAAGGTCAAGACATTAAACCAGAGGGGAGAGGAGTACGTCCCACAGCAAAGGGTGCCAGGTAAGTGCACCTGCATCTTTGTGGATAAAAGGTGGTTTATTGCCTTTATATATTCCAAACTCAGAAGCAAGTGAAGCTGATAGGAAAGGGCATCATCAGAGCTAATGGGAAGGAGCAGGCCCAGATATCAGCTGGACACATTTTGCTGAATGTCAGAGGCAGTAGTCAGCTAACTGGGGAGAGAGGGCCCTTTGCTTATCTTGCAAAAAAAAGAAAAAAACCACCTTAGGAAAAGCATAGTGTAATTTGCATCTATTTCAGAGTCCATTGCCTCTTCAGAGATGCAGTTTGGATTCAAACTCTAAGTAGGAGGACGCTACTGGGAACAGTAGAGGAAAAACCATTATTTTAAGCTAGTGATGTGCCTACAGATATACTCCTGAATTCATACTTTTACAGCTGTTAAGTGATAACACTAATACGGGGCCCTTACACTACAGGCTTCAAGCTCCCCCTATGTCTGGCCAACTGTTGCACGCGCAGTAGACAGAGACAGGTTATCTCCTCTCCAACCTCAGCAGCATGCTGAGGTACCCCCAGATTGTGAATTGAACGTACAGTGTTAAGACAAGGAGCTGAAAGACAGTTCAAGAACACTGTATAAATATAATGAGATCTGGTTTGTAAACTCGCAAACTGCCTTAAGCATTTATTCCCTGCTCTTCCCATGAAGACATTGTCCCAGAGCCTCCCACTTCTCGTTAATCACTTACCGTCTAGCTCCAGCTTATCCACTTCTATTTTATAATGCTTTTGTGCTGATGGTGTTATACAGCCCAAAGGCTTTCTCCCCTTCCCTGGTGTTATCCCTTGATGGTTTTACTGACAGCAATCATATCCTTTTTAGCTTTTACTTCACCTAGGTAAAGAAGCTGTATTTTTCCCCTCTCCTCAACAAGGACCATGGGAACAGATAACCTACCTTCTTCTGGTTACCCGTGTCCACACTGCCCATCATTTTGGTGGCAACTAAAGGTGGTGAAAGAGAAAACAGCCCCAACCAAAGAGAATACCACATTGCTTTTGGACGAGATTTCCAGATACATCAGGAAATATAGGGATGAGCTTAGGAAGCCCTCTGCAAAATACTCATCAGACCTCCGTTGAAAGTTTTCAGTTCCCCCCAAAGATAATTGTTGCTTTTTTCCTATCGTAACCTTTCTTCACTGTCTTTTTTATCTGAGACTGAGACTGTTCAGCTCCGTTTACATTTTATTTAAGGGAGTTTATGTAAGCCCATGCTCAGTGTTGCAAAGGCATCACTGCTGGTTCTGGAGGCCCTCAAAGGGCGAGAGTTTGCGCTGGAGAAGGATCACCACACGTCAGTCTCGTTCTCACCTTCATCCCTTGGCATCCACTACCAGCCACCGTGGGCGAGAAGGACTTGCGGTCAGATCCAGTTTAACAGCACGTAGAAATTGCATTGCACATGTGGATGCAAGCTTTGCTCCACTGAGACCCACGTGAAGACTCATTACCATTTATGGCCCAGGATCCTCACTGGAAGATGAGAGGAAGGTGTGGAAGAAGTCCTTTTGCCTAATTGCCCTTCAAATTAAAGCCAGGTTATTCCACTGCTTGTCTGGGATCATCACAGGTATGTCTGCACAGGCAAGTCCAAGCAGGCACGACTACTGCTTATGTTTTGAGGTGGCCACGTGCCTACAAGTCTGGGGCAAGAGCTGTGCAGCCACATGAGAGCCGGGCTGTGCTCCGGGTAGCATGCCTGTCTGGTGTGCACAGAAATGGGCAGGTAGAGAAACCTCTGTCAGTCTGTACCCTCACTTGAAAGCACTCTTTAAATGGGCCAAGAGCTGCTGCACTCTTCACTCAGTTGCTCCGAGGGCCACCTGGCAAACGCACGTGTAAGAACTACTCAACTCTTAACAAAAACACCTACAGCCCTAGACCTCTGTCCAAAGCAGATAAGCAAAACCCAGTTATAACTGGAGGAAAGGTTAGTGCAAAATGCTAATATTTAATAAATCCAGTCTTGAAGAACTCTAATTTCTACCTGGATAACATCTAGGGTGGCAAGTTGTTGGGTTCTCTGAGATTTCATTGCTATATCAAGAGAAGACCAACTAAGAAGTCTTTTACAAAAACAAAATAATAAATACTAATGAAAATGTCCTGTTACACTATGAGGGATGCTATGTTGTAATTTCAGCAGCAAGGAAGATTGCACTTGCAAAGTTTCTCCTGTTCTGATATTAAGTAATAAAATGGTCTGATAGAAATTCGTGAAACATTATTTTTCCATTACAGGCATCCAGAATATATGGAACAGGTTATTCTGACGCAGAATCTATTATCCCCCATCCTCTAAGTTTTTCCATAGAAAAAAATAATTGCCTTTTAGAATTATATTAACTATACTTCATTACCGTAGGGTGGGATTTTAAATGAAAACCCAAGTTAAAGAGTAATAGCGGTGATGTTGAAATGACTGTCCATTGACAAGATGTTTAAGAGCTTTTATTACTTATCAAATATGCATTTCATTGCACTGTTTCCATTTATGGTTATTCTACCCAATTTAGGCCATTCAAATGTTATGGAGAATACCAAGCTCCCAAAAATATTGACATATCCTAGAGGTACTGAAATTAGACAACATAAAATTGATTAAGGGGTGAGCATAGTGAGGACACATGCCCTTATTTCACATTATATTTGGTATTCATAATCTACCAGAGTTTAGGATACGCAAAAATTCTCAGGCCCCTCAAATTAAAATCTTTTTTGGCAGTCCTTTAAAAAGGTTGAGCCTGAACTTCAAATATATTTTCAGGGATTAACAAGAAAGGATATTTTTTATTACCACCAATTTATTCTGCTTGTAAAACTGTGACTAATTGTACACCACTTTTAAAAGTCTCACATTATGAATATATTTGTTCATTTAATTTCATTTTCTGTTTAATGGGAGATTTATTGAGAAGACATTAGCATAAAATCAGATTATGGTATCAGCTTCGTTGTCCAGCTTTTCTATATCAAGGCTAATTCTTACATAACACAGAAAATCAAAGAGAGGAACTAAAGTTAAATGAAAATGTAGCATACACTAAAAAATAAAAGTCACATCAGTTGACTCTTACTTCCCTGACTGTAAAACAAGGCTTCCAGAGGCTGACTTGGAGGAACCGAACTTCAGGGATTATTTTAACAGAGTTTAATAGCCTGAGCAATGAACAGACAGTGATGCGATACATTCACATTCTCCCCTCATTTCTCCTGTGGCACCCCCATGGTTTGTGGGGACATCAGCACAAAGAAGGGCCCAGGACCGTTCTCTCATGGGGCATTACCCCTTCCATTACCACCTTCTTAGCCATGTCTTTGTCACCTTGAAGTTTCTCTGCACCAGACCCCATCTTCTGCTGGTTTGCTCTTAATTTCCATGTGGCACCACAGCAGCTCCTTCTCCAATATCCACTTCAAGGAAATCTTTTACATTTTGATTTTCCTTTTTAATAACTGTTCTCTAAACTGTTTGATGTCTTCTGGGAAGCCCTTGTTTTCTTATGTCAATGCCCATTTACCTCCAGGACTATGCTTAGTTGTTCCCCTCAATATTGTTCAGGCCCCGCCACACCAGTGAAGTAGACCTACAGACCTGCAGTTGTGCAGGTCACATTTAAGTGAATGGAGACATTACGTTTCACTTGTTGTTCTCCAGTCGCATTGTGCATGAAATTTCGTTTGTCAGCTCTTTGAGATCATCCCATCTCACACCATCCTTGACAGGTTTTATCTTTGCTTTACTCAGAGAGCGTTGAAACCCCCACCTCTGTATTCCCCTTTTATTGTAGCAGAGGAAAATCCTGAGAGTTGCCTTTGTATAGCCATGGTCTGACTCAAATTCACTTGTACGCTCTCTCATTTTACCCTGATTCCCTTTTTGTGAAGTTATACATGTCTGGACTTCCCATTTCTCCATGCACCATTCCGTATAGGCTTCCTGCTTTATTCCTGTTACTTTTTTAGAGTTATTCATTGGTCACATCTGGATCTTCTTTATCCACTATTCTTCCCTCCTCTTTAGGAAACTGGCTGAGGCTACTATCAGCAACTTCAAAATAAAGAAATTCCAGGTCTCTTGCACAATCAAGGCCCTTACGTCTCAATCCACTTGATATTACCATCTTTCTTCCTTAATTTATTGAACCTCTGTCTTTTGGAACCAGCATATACAATCACAGTCCTCCATTCTGTAAGCCAAATCAACTGGGGACTATTCTTGCATTACAATTATTTTCTACAACATTTGTTTTATTCGATTGGGGGTTTTTTTTGTTGTTAAATGAGAGCACCATGACAAATCAAACCCAAGTCTCATGCAGCTTCACCTGTTGATCCAGGCACTCCCTGGTGCCAAGTTTCCCTCAACCCAAGCAAGCCATCATGCACCAGACATACGAACTCACTAACCTCCATCCAGCGGGACTGCTCTCTCTTCAGCAGAGGTGGATACCACTCGGACTCCCCTCCCTGTGGCACTCCGGTTGCTGGCTCCCCTGGCAGCGACCTGCTCAGCTTTTAAAGCCATCTGCTGAACTCTTCCCCCATCCCAGATGCAGCTGAGATCAAAGGTTGAGATCAGAGGCTGTATCCTCAGATGCGAGACCTTTCCGTAACTTGCAACACCCTCTGCCACCCGACCCCTCACATTACATCCGAAGGCAACAGCATCCCACATTAACTAACCTTTCATGAACAGGGATGGCCCTTCGCCCATCAGGGACAAATTCAGGACAAACTCCCCATTTGCAGTGCTCGGAGTGCTGGCCTCTGTCAGATCTCTGTGGATGTTAATAAATTATTTGTCAGATATCCCTTTTCCTTCCTCCCTCTCTTCCTTGTACATATTAACTTATTCTTTCTTCACGACACATTTCTGCAGACTCTGCTCCCACTCTCCTCCGGGGGAATGTGCATACGGAGAGCCCCTATCTTAGCCCATCGTGCTATAACAATTTTAACCTTATGGCTGAAATTCTCTTGCATGACCTCTGGGTCACCTAAAATCCTGCATCAGACTTATTTTGGTCACTCAAGAACAAATGAAGGGATTCACAGGCCACGGCAACACTTGTCAAGGGGTAAATTTCACCCTGGAGTGAAGGGAGGGGGTACAGAAACTTCCTGAATTTCTTGCCAGTAGCCGAGTAGTTGCCTTGGACTAGTGAGCGAGCAATGTCCACAACATGAGTCTGTGCTTTGCGGAGGTTTATATAACCCAATTTCAGTAGGAATGTTTCCACAAGACTTACGTTGCAAATCCCCATTTGGGGGATTTAAAACATTCCCCTGCTGTGTTTATAATCCAGACGCTGCAACGCACTACTTAAGCACAAGAAAAAACAGGAAAAAAAGCTGACTGTAGGCGGGCCAGGGTAATGTTCTCATCCAATCTGAGTAGAAAACTCAGCCGGAAGGTAAACAGAGACAAAGAGAAAAATGATTCATCCAAGCTAACTTTGCAAGTCAGCATCTACTGTAGCCCATATTTCCTGCCTTGTAGCCACATGCAGTCATCCATGCTATTTCATATTGCCCCAGCAAAAATACCTTCCTTGCAAGGACACAACGAATGCTTAAAACCATGGACTAGCTCCCAGTTTACATTAATAAGAAAGGCTGCTACCAGTGCTATCGCAGCCAGCTTAGATGTTCTTCTCACAAATACAGGACACCCAACGCACACTTCCCATTTAAAAGGATTTTCTACCAGCCAATAGTAACAGCATGCTCAAAAAGTCTCCAAGGGTCACAAGACAGCAAGATAAATTCTTGGGAGAAATCCATGGAGGGCTATTAAATACAAAGATGCCACCTCTGGCACTGCAGATTGCAAATTGCTGGAGCCTGAGGAGTATTGACAGCTAGCTCCGTTCTTGTCTCCCCAGGTATCCACCATTAATTCATTGTCAGGGAGAGAATAACAATTGGACATACCTTGGTCTGATCGATCTTATGGTCCAGCTCTTTCTACCTCACTGGTCATGGCTTCTACCAGTTATTCTTTCTAAAAATGTTTTACAACCAGAAATATAACAAGCATATCTGGTGTTTTTCTGTCTTCTAAAAGGAATAAATCCTTAAATGCAGTTATAGGTGCTATGAGAATTCATTACAGATTGTTCAAGATGCGTGTGGTGCTCTGTGCTCTGTCCCGCAGGAGGTCATCAGAAGCTGCCTAGTGAAGAGGCTGCAACCACACCAGACCTAGAGTTCACGGGATTAATTTCTTTCAACACTACACCTTTAGGAATAATGTTATTGTAAAAACTTAATGGCATTGCAAAAGGTGAAATTTCTTTAGACTTTTAGAATGAAGTAGCTTCTACACTGCCAGTCTTTTTCTTCCAAAAATGTGCTTTCTCCTTTGCTTGCAGACACTTGATAGTTCCCTTAGCTCTGAGCCTTTTAGGCTGGTGCTTTACCACAGCAAAACATGAATTTGCCTTTGTTAAATTATATTGTTCCTCCTTCCACCTCTGTGTTAATAGCAGTTGCCTAAATTATACAGGTTTTCTGCTGATAGTTATTGGGTTGTGACCACTTGTATGTGCTTCAGACGCAACAGCAATTCAAACTACTGAGCCTGCTTTTCAAAATCACTTTGGAAAACCTTGGTCACCTCCATCGGTGGTTGAGATGGACAAAAGCAGCAGAAACTCTCCTTTACTATTTCACTGGCCTACGAAAAACTGAAATTTGAATGACTAATCAGATGGCTCTTTCTTCTTCACACTTGCTCTCCATATACTAGTTTTGATGTAAAATGTGGTACATTTTATTTCTTTTGTTTAAGAAAAACAAAATGCAAATTTGCAGAGTAAATACAATTTAAGCACTTCATTTATTGACTGCGGGAGAAGGTTAATTTGATGTTCACCAAATATTCCTGCCCCTGAATTTTTCAGAATGTTTAAAGAAATCTGTTACTGAAGGAATACGAACAGAATCAAACTGGAAGAGCATAAAGTAATTCAAAATTTATCTGCAAATATTTTTCTGCAGCTGAGGTATCACATACCATCTTGACTTCAAATTAATTAATGAAATTTAGGATTGAGTTTACAGATAATCAAAAACTATATATGTATCATTAAAAAAAATAATCAAAAGTTGGCACAAACCAAGCATAGAGTTCATACTTCTTACATTTGGACTGGACGTTGCCAGCTTTCTGTGACTGTAAGAGCTGCAGAACAGAGGTCACGTGCAGGTCTAAGAAGACATGGGAACACAGAGAGCATTCCTTTAAATGGGTTTATTTGGTACTATTTTGGTTGATGTTTTACAGGTATGTTATCATTGCTAGTACTCAGTGACACTTAAAGATCTAAATAAGCACATACTGTCTTTTAACAGGTCAGACTCCACACTTTAAAGACGGTAACTGAGGCTGTCGGGGCACGCAGCCTCCTGCCCCGTTAACCGGTTGTGGCTGTGGTGCCAGGCTATGTCCCGGTCCACAGCCGCAGAAAGCGGTAGGATGTAGGAGAAACCTGTGACCCACTTTTATAGAATTGCATGTAGCAATGGTCCTTCCACGCTGGGAAGGCCTCACCATCACTCAGGTACTATAAAGAGTAGGACATCATGCTTTATCTATTTCCCTTTTGTTCCTCTTCAGGCAGATCTATGCCTTCTTTACTCAAAGCTTATGACTGCAGGAAGCTGCCTAGCCCTTCAAAAAACAGTCAAACCCAGCCAAATGTTCTCCAAGTGGAGATTTGTAGCATTTTTTCCATAAGGAAATGCAGTATTTAGGGTTTTGTACATGTGCTCGATCACTCTCACTATCTGCTACCACACACACCTCAACTTCTGAGATAGTGTCTGGTTTAAACTACATTTTGTGGAGAGCCAAAGCTTTCAAACATGTAGACTCTGTATAGGTTTTGTGTGCAATTAGTTGGCTAAAAAGGAAGGAGATCCCACTGCCACCTCCCGTAAGGGAAAGCTGACAAACACAACCTTTGTTATGTTTCAGAAAATCCACTATGGAGAGATACCTTAGAAATCAGTTAGGTTTGCTGCTCCTGAAATAACTTGTTAAACCATAGCTTGATCACGTAAACTTAGCTAAAGTTAATAAATAGCTGCCTCTTACAGTAGATATTTGCATTATTATTTGTGTAAAGTACAGAAACACGTAAATCAGCAGTGAGGCACGTGGGACCTTAACTAGATGTTAAGAAAGGGGAGAGGTTCAAGCTTTGTTGGTCTAACTCTTCCCCCTTCGAGAGGCAGAGAGGGCAGCACATGTTGCAAAGAGATAAGGAGAAAGCAACTGCTGGGTGGTTATTTCTCCACCTATTGATAGCACGTGAGTGCCCAGCTGCGAGATATTCCCCTGCACGCAGCATACGCGAGTGTACTTCTTCATAGCTATGAAGAACCAGAGCATGGATTCATGAAACTGGACTGCCATGGAACAAACCCGGTGGATTATTTTATTTAGGTAATGCTACTTTGTTTTGGGGGGGATGTGTGTGTGTTCCATTCCTCCAGCAAATGCTTCCAAAATAACATGCCTTGCTTCCCAAATGATGTCTGAAAGGAAAAACAACGTGGCCAGAAAAGAATTCCATCCCCGCCCAGGACAGAAACAGTCTCTCAAGTGCCCATCTATTTCTCTCTTCAAAAAATACATCAGAATTTACTTTAGTGTCCAAAGAAGGAAAATCCTTTTTGATGCTTAGAGGGTATAATCATTTGCAAAACCGCTCCCTCAGTTAGCTGTTAGCCCTCCTCATACCTGAATAGGTTAACTTGACCATGCAAAGTAATCTCATCCGTTACTGTGCATGATTTCACATTACAATGCATGCCAAGCGTGAAGAGGATTTCACAAGAGCTACTACGAAATTTGGGGCACTGGGGGCCAATTCATTTGTCTATTTTTTGCCATGAGAGCAAAAGAGAAATTAGAGAATCAAAGAACACGGTCAAACTACTCCTGTCCCAGTTTTGGCTCTGGTCCCTCTCCCTGGCCATTATAAACCCAGAGTGCCTTCCAGATACGACTTTGACGACTTAGCTGAAAGTTTGCAGGCATCTCCATAGACGTCTTTTATAAACCAGATAACAGCTACCGCTTAACTCATAGATACACTGACATCTTTTTGAAGGAGCCATGAGCACTGCAGCGAAGCACAAGAACCATTCGGATGTATCTGAAGAGTGAGGTACTCACTGAGCCTTCTACTACAAGTGCTCAGTTCAGTTTCTTTTCCTCTCTGGTTAAAAAAAAAAAAAATCATTATGAGATAATTCCAGTTAGCTTCTGAGGCTTTACCTTTGTCCAAACTGTGGACCCTGAGTTAATTTGATTTGTCCTCAGGAAGCTGATGCAATTTGGTTATCTTTTTCTTGCAGTCTCCTGTTATTTTGCTTTGATATAACTTTTTCCCTTAGGGATCACAGAGGGAGGTCTCTCTTTTTTTGTCCTTGTCAGCTTCAGCTCTTTCTTGATTTAAGGCCCAAAAGTTCATTACCTACTAGCATGTTGCAAAACCACCACATGGCACTAGAGGATCTTCCCTTATAAGTTCTTAGAGTTTTGGACAGAGCAAAAAGTGCTGCAAACAAAGGAGACAGCAGACAGGGAGACTCAGGTTAGGATGCTTTTACCATTCAAGTATTTGGTAACTACAACTGCAAACTGCATACTGGGGATGGACAATTTGGACTCTCAGTCACTGTTTTATTAGCAAACTCCAGAGACAGCATGAAAGTACAGCCAAATCTGGTTAGACCTGTCTGCCTAACAGCAGCCATTAGTATTTCGTAGCTCCAGCTGAGTCCTCGGATGTGGAAGCAAGTAGAGAACGCGTATAGTTTAGCGTGTGTTGTTGATTTATTCAGCCCACTAAAATAAGTTAAACAGCAAGCCTACCTCCTCTGTGCTGGCTTCATCACTTTTTCTGCTAGGTCTTCAAAAGAACACGTCCCTGGTTTTTAACAGGGCAGTTGCAGCTCTGGACAGGAACGCAGGAAGGCAAGCGGTGCCTTTGCTCTGCTGGCTAATTTCTCTGGAGAAGTCTTCCCAGCAATGGAAGGCTGCAAACAGAAAAGATATCAAGATTGTCCAGTACATGTTGTTGTAGGTTGGAAGAAAGGAGCTCAACTATATGAGGAACAATGCTGTGATCACACAAAATAAATCAGTGATTATACAAAGAGGCTGGGACCCTTGGGCACTGTAAACGGAGAGCTGCAGGCTGCCGTTCAGTCTGACTGGAGGGAGTGTACCATTCTGAACCGGTGACCAGGAGCGGGGATCTGTTAGCACAAACTCACCCAAGGTTAGGATCGTCACGCAGCAGTCTCCAGAAAGGTGGGTACCGCACTGCACAGCTCACGAGCCGTCTGCCACGTCAGCCTGCTGCACAGACGGCCTAGGCAGCCAACCCAGTCTGCCTTACTGATCACACATGGCAGAGTTCATCTGAGGATACACAACCACCACTAGCCCGGACTCCCGAATTGCTTCTGCTGCGACCAAATTGCCAGGTGAACAGTCTTCAAATCACACCCAGACAAGTTTACAGGCTGGGGGTGAGGGGCTGAGGGGCTGGGAGGGTAGAAACAATGCCTGCGAGCGCCTTCCCAAACATGCAAGCTTCATGTTGTTTTCCTAGGCTGCAATGACTTAGCATCACCGCAAAAGTCATTAGACAGTCTCTGAAAGGGAACAAAGGTTCTTGAATAAAAAAAAGTATGATTTACAAGCAGATGTGCTAAGCGCTATCACTACATCAGAAGCCACATATAATGCTGGGGTTTCGCTTGAACAGCTAGGGGAGGGGCGGCCTCTCGTTCTCAGCTCTGCAGCAGACTCCTTTGCAACCAACATCACTGTGCTCTCTCCGTCCCTTTTACCACCTGGGAAGTAACTTCACCACTAAGAGTAAGGATGCTAGGAAATTCAATACAAAGTGTTTCAGGGTTTTCCAATATACAGTATTATGGGACTGGAAAGCCCTACTTGACATTCCTGCTGGGATGTCAGCTCCAGCCAAAGGCGGGGAAGAAGGGAAGGGGAAAGACGATGTCACCTGTAAGCAAATGAGAAGTTAGACCTGAATAGCCACAAGGAACGAGACAAAAAAAGCAGCATAAAGCACCTTCCACCTCAAGCAACAGCATAGTGCTGCCTTAAAAAAGTGACATTACATACAGCTGAGACACACAAGTGCAGAAGTAGGAGAACAAGCATCAAAGAGATATCTCATTGGGTTAATTTTCAGTAACTTACTAAAATGCATGCAAGAGATTTATCACAAAACCAGTTGAACTCCATTGTATTTCAACAATAGGTTTATTTTAAGAAACATAACATGACATTAAGTAAAAATGCAAAATTGTGCAATTATGGCAAAATGTTTAAAAATCCACACATTTGCCCTCATAGGACTACAGTACTTCTTACTAACATACCTGAGCACTGAATGTTGGATGCCATTTCTAAACAGCCTTACGAACAGGGAGCTCTTCGACTTGTCGTAGAACATACACACACTGCATGTTTGGTGCACCAAAACTGCTTTTAGTTATTCTAAATTTTAGTGATGGTATCAAGTGGAAATTATAAAACGTTTCCTTCTAAAGTAATTAATAATTTTGGAAAAGAGATTTATACTCACGTAAGTCCTTACAATGCTAGAAATTCATTTAATAAAAGGAAACAAATGAATGCAGAAAAAAATGCAAAGTGGGGAAAACATACAGATTACTGTTTAAATATTATCAGTACCTTTGGTGCATTATTTTTCTTTTGTGCTGTGCAAGTTTATTTAAGCCTGACTCTAAAGCAAAACTTTACCGGGAATCTGACTTTCAGCAAAATGTAGAAGCATTTAAGAATTGGCAAAATGTCACAGCTACGTTACTGTCTCAACAAACTCCTCATGCATAAGATTTAGTATATTCTACTCCCACGGCAAGTTCCAGGATTTAGCTTTTAAACACATTACAGACTTGGATCACACCCTCAGTTTGAATGGTTAAACAGAATGGAGATCTTCGTACTTTAGTGCAGATAAACAAAATTAACAAACCTACTGCAGAATTAACCACAGCATATTGTACTTCTATACATCACATGACCAGTCAATTGCTAACTCAATTCTATTTCATAGTTTCAAGTAATATATTGAAATTTGTTCTACTAAATAAATATAGAAGATTGTCAAAAAGCAGCAAGAAGTCTTGTAAATATTCAACCAAGCTTAAAAAAAACCAAAAAACAAGAAAAAAGTTACATAACACTTTGCAAAAAAAAATGGTTTTACACACAAATGCAACACTGTTAGGGAGGGTGCTTCAGAAAGCTTGCAGCTAGAGGCCTACAACAGCGCAAAGAGAGCTAGCCAAGGACTAAGGATAATTTGAAAAATGAAATTAGTTGTACTTTAAAAAAAAACAACTCTTATTCTTGGCTATGGATATATATAAAACAGTATCCAGAAGAAAATTAAACAAACAACACACCTCAACACTGTTGGAAAACGCAGTCTTAGCAAAAATTGTCAACTTCAAAAAAAAAATTCAGGCGCTCGCATTTGAAAGAAGCGGTTTGGTGAATCTCTGGAAGATGAGGTATGTAATGCAAAGAGGCTTTTTTTTTTTTTCCTTTTCATTTCACAGTTTTTTGTTTTTGCCTTTTAAACATTTTGTGCAAGAATTAAGAAATAGAACCAGGCGAATATTTTCGTGTGTTAGATTCCATTTGGGAACAGTAAGACCACATAGTAAACAAACATTATCCAAATCCTCAGCCATGCCAGGGGGATAAACAATGAGCTAAATATTTGGCTTACTGAAATATCAGCTGTTAAGCCAGATAATGGTAAGCACTTACAGCCAGTGATGGCCACTGCCATTTCAAGTTAACTGGTTTACTTAGGTCAATTAGAGAAAATAGGGAAGAGTAAGATAACATACTCACAGCTCTGCAAAAATTAGAGCTGTAACAAGTTAAACCTGGCAAGTTACAGCTGATATGAGTTTTAGGATTCATCTTTTCCCTTTTAAATCCAGTTTTCACTACTGAAGTAGAGGCTGAACTTTGAACTTACTTACTTCTTAAAAATAAGCTAAATGTTAAATACATAGAGAAAAGTGTTGCAATATATCGGATCCCTATTCTATATTTGCATCTAAGATTCTTTAAGCCACAGACACTTATTGTCAATTTTGCTTTAATACACCGGATAATGAAGACAGCTCAGTAGTGCAAATTTTCACATTATAGATCAGAGTGAAATAGAAGGTATTTGAGGGCTTGATTGCTGGGCGAAAAGAAAAACAACTTGTAAAGTTAAGCCACACTTTTCCAAATTATGGGAGCACATGCCAACTCTGCACATAGTACTGTACTTCAGTGGAAACAGAATGAACACTCCACACAAAAAAAAAAAATCAATATTATTAAGGCCATATCCTGTCACCATTCTGTGCAAGAATACCACTGCAGTAAAAATGTTATGTTAAAAAAGACAACATGATGACAGGACAGGGCCTGAAGACAGACACACACTCCATGAAAAATAACAGGCTGTCTTAAACAGTAGCATAAGGCCAGCCCATTTCAGGCAAACAAGTATTAAAAACGTACTAGCACCATCAACTTTTGGGTTAAAGCCCTTTATGGGATGAAAAAAAGGTTTTAAGCAGTGTTTAAAAAAATGTTTTTTACAGCACTACATCTATGTGGCAGAAAATGGGTGTTGGGATTTCCCCCCCCCCATCACTAAGCTCAATTTTAACAAAAATCCACAGACGGTAAGTGGTACAGTAATCTGAACAGGCCTCTGTCCAGGGCAAAGGTACCCCACGTTCCAATTCTGACTTGAGTTCTTCTCCCAAATTGTAGTGCACAAACATCATCACAAACATCTTAACAGACTTCAAAAACAGTACAAAAAAAAAAAAAGATCATTACGAATCAGGATCTACCATTCCTCTATGTACTTTCAATCTAAAATTAAAAAAACCCCAAAACCTAGTGATATTGCCTCAAATTTTACCCGTATTTAAAAAAAAAAAAAGAGAAAAAAAGAAAAGTCACTTCAAAACATCTTGGACATCCTTAGCTATTAATGCTAGATTTTCTTTCACTGTAGTGCATAGTTATCCTGGCTCTTCCACTTAATTTGCTCTTACCACAAAAACACCCCTCTAGTATGACATGATTAAGTGTTTACCAGAAAAAAAATGCTGATAATTGCACTTTGTAACCTCTTTCTCATTTCCCAGGAAAATATCAGTAAATATGAAACTGAACCAGTAATTCCCTCCCCAGACTGCAACCTTTAAAGAGCACCCATCCCCATATACAAAAAACTGTCTGCTTCAGCTTACAATAAATACTGACAGAATTTCTTTGTTTTCTTTTAAGACATGTTTTCTCTAGCATCAGATTACCACTGAAATCACTAAGGCCTGTTACTGAAAAAAAAAATTTAAATAACTTTCTGAAGACACTGCGGATACAATTTAGCAACAACACATTCAAAATGCCGGCCTAAATCCCAGAGCCTATCTGGAGTCTCGTATACTTTTTGCCATTGGTCAGTAACCTCATCGTACTGGTAGAGTGAATTCTTCCTGCTGGTTCTGAAAACATGTTCTTCAACAGTGACTTGAGTAGCTCTGACAAACAGATGGAGTTTATTTTTGAGGAGTACGAGTTTTATGTATGGATTAATGGACTGATCACATGGAAAGTCTTTTTTTCGAGTCCACTTATTTTGTTCAATGTCATAGGCCTCTACGGTAAACATACGTTGATGGTTTCCACAGGTTCCAGCTATGTAGTAGATGGAGTCATTGTATACAGTTGCCAAGCCTTGGATTCTAGGCACAGTCATTGGGGTCAAAAATCCCCAGTAATCCTTCTGAGGATCATAGCAGAGAAAAAATTCCCCTGAAAAGAGAGAGGAAAAATAAAACATAACTTATGCTTCATTTCTAGAACAGCAATTCTGCAGCTACTAAGCTTTCAGGTATGCTCTTCCACAGACAGAAACGGTCTACCAATTTTTAAAAGCCTGGATCCCATAACAAAAAACCTAGCACCATCGTCTGTTTTCTTCCAAGTGCATTACAAAAATATTATTAGCATGAGTAAAAACTACTTTGAGTTTCTATTCCAGCTGAAAAAGAGGGAATTTGAAGCGTATCAGAAATACAATGTTTTACATATTTCCTAGCTATCCTTTACTACTTTTAAACCATGCTTAGTAATTTGGGACAAAACCTTTCAAGATTGCAGTCTTGAAGTGTCTGAAGTATTTGTTTCGTTCTTTAACATCTTCACAACGTGTCATCTACAGACTGTGGAGTCACAGAATTCAGTGCTTGAAAGTTGTCAGATCTGAGCACATAATTGTGTCTTGTACTACACACAGATTTTGAAGCTACTTTATCAGGTGGCTGGGTTACACATTTAGGTTGATTTGCTTAAAAGGATGCCAGGTGAATACTTGCATGAAGCTACTGATTCATCGTTAGTTACAATTAGATTATAAAACACCTCTTTTGTTGACTGCACAGAGTAGCATCTACAGACTGTAGACAATGGAAGTTCAGATGACTGAAAGCTCATGCTCTGCAAACTTGATGAAACAAACATGGATAAAGACCACCTTGTCTTTTGTAAAGCCTGGGGGAAGAAAGGCCTAACATTTGCCAAATATTAGCATAATTCAAATGATATATAATTTCACATGGCTATTTTAAGAATTTTAACCAAGCTGCTGTGTAACCGAGCACCTCAAGTATAACAAAGAATACAGAAATAATACAGCGAAATGGGTGGAACATAGCTTAAGAGATTAAGTCTTACAGATAATAGATTTTTTTTTTTGGTTATTCATTTTTGTTCCACAGTGTAATCTCCTATGACTGACACTTGCGTTCCGTTGGCATTTTAACACTCTCATCAATCCTTATTGACCATTTCAAACTTATGAGCTTTCTCTAGAAAAATTATTGAAAGTTAAACTTTTTTATACTACTTCAGTGCAACTCAATCAAGGTTTTATCTACCATACTCAAATAGAAAAGTTGCCTATTTCCCATAACACGACTCTTTATAATTTGCTGGTTAGCACAGTGAAGTAGCTTGCTTATTTATGCGAACATGGAGTTGTTGTTTAAACCACTGAAGCACAGAATAAGTGCAGCTAAAGTTTGTAAACAAGATGCACTCTTATTCTATAGGTTATAATAATATCCACTTTTTAGCGGTTCTAAGAAACATTTAAAGAATGAACAAATACTCTACCAAGTTAAACATTCTTCAGCATTCCTTTTTAACCATCTAAAGCAGATGTCTGACCCAACAGAAGAGACAGATTGAGAGAACTTGCTAGTGTAACAGAATTATTTAAAGCCACAACCAACAAGAGTCAAACCCAATACAGAAACAACGAAAGAAGAAGAAAACTCTCTGCAAATCATGTGGAAACCCACCAACCTTACCGAGTGGCAGGAATGCAAAAATCAAGAAATCAGGTTGACTTCTTCTGGTAAATAACAATGACCTTATGGTATTCTCTGTCCTGTTTCTTTCCCGTGGTCCAGCTTTGTATGGAGAGTGACCCAAAGAGGGAGCTGGTATGGATCTAAGACCCCAACTTCTGCAGGTGTTTACAGAGGTGGCCCTTAGCAAAACATAACCAAGACACCCCCTCCTCCTTTCTTTCCACTTCTTGGGACCCTTACTACAGCCTCATAGACCAGTCTCAGCACTTCTAAGTGTAGACTGCTATATGGCTCATGCATACATACAAATACATATTTTATATAAGATCTCCGTAAATAAAATAAAGGGAAGAATAAATTATTTGATCCATTCGCATAATGATCCTTTTTATTCATTTAAGAATCAATATCTAATACACCAATAAGTCTGACCATTTACCAGAAGAAATGATGTAAAGGCAGTACTATAATTACTGACCAAAGAAACAGAGCTAACTAGAGAGAGATAAATCATCTTTCTTAGTTACCAGGACTACTTCAAAAAGCAGGGTATGGCAGGAAACGAAGGCATACAGTGGTTAATTGACTTCTACAAGTCACCAAGAATACAGACACCACGAATTCCCACAGGCTTAGCTAAAAAAAAAAAAATGCAAAGTGCTTTTTCATAGGACAATATCTTTTCTTCAACATCAGTGCATTTCACCCAGATAAAGATTTCACAGTAAAATTTAATACTATACTGTTGACTTAGACCACCACCAAAACTGCCATTTCTGTAATAACTCAATACTACAACTTAGTGACACATTCCCAGGGCACGAGAACTCAAGCAGCAACCTCACTCTTCCTACTAGAGCCTACTGCTCTCCCTAGCTTTCCTCCCACCCCATTGTCCCAGGGCATTCTTTAAACGTTCAGGAAACTTGGGTTTGCTAAGATGCTTAAGAGAGCGCAGACAGTCAGATTGAACAATCCCCACTTCCAATAAAACACCATATAGTCAGTCAAACCACCTTACCCTGTAAAACATAGATGTTATCCTTATATTCCACAGCACTATGAAACTCCATTGCTACCGGCATTGGACAGACAGCTGTCCAACAGTTCTCTCGGCTGTCATAACACTCCACAGACTTGAGTGAGTTTCGCCCATCTCCTTCATAAACGCGACCACCTATTGCATACAGTTTACCACAGCAATGAACCAATTTGCAGCCTATTCTGGCTCGCAACAAAGGAGCTTTCGGAATCCACCTATTGCCAGAGTGATCATACATCCAAAAATCACTCTCTGCTCTGTGGTCAATGGAGACCTCGCTGCTGCTTGGTCTGTAACCACCCGCAATATAAATATCATTATCAGGAGATACAAGAATTCCAACCTCCCTCAAGTCATTTGGTGGCTTGCATAGTTTAAACACTCTCCCTGTGACCGAATCTAAACAAGGCACTGTTTGCTTCTTTCCTGAGTGTTTGTGGGCAGCATCAAAGCATATGATCATTTCAGAAGCGGTCATTCCAAGCCGTTGTGTATAGCCATTGGCACTATGTTGTCCCTTTTGTACACAGCTTTTGGCCATAGCCTGTGCAAACATGGGAGGGATTTTCTCTAAAAATGTCTCTTCCAACAGAGGCATACGGATGCATTTGGCAAATATTTCTGGAAGGTGCACTTCTCTCTTATTTTGTTCATGCTCAAACCACCTTATAATGCTGTCATAAACATGTTCTTCTTTGTCTACATTTAAGTCATCACTGTCGAGTATACTTATCAGTTGGTCTTTTCTCAACTGAAGAAATTCTTGCTCTTTGGTGACACTCAGGAACTTTTTACGAATGTAGTCTTGTGATCTGTCTTTGAGTTCCTGATGACCATAGTGATCAGCAAAGATAAACACCCCAATGGAGTTCTGTGGGTCCAAATGACTGATCATATATTTAGCACACTGGTCTTGTATGGAAGGGATCTGGAAGATACTAGCTGCAGTGAACAAAGCTTGAACGTTGGCCTCTGTCAGCATTACTCTGGAGGTATATGCATAGTTCAATACTAAATGCATTGACTCTGCTTCAACACCAACTATACGAACTTCTTTCTGGGTACTCTCTGTAAGGCCGCTAGTGAACATAGATCTACAAAAGAAAAATATTTAGCAGTTTATTTGTAATTACCTTCTAACTACAGGTATAAGAAATTAAATTATATTGTATAGCTAATCCCAATGCGTTTGCCCTTATATCTGCACAAATACATTTATCACTGATGTTACACTGTCCTGTTTGGGTACCTAAATTTAAGATCAGTTCTAGACTTACTGAAACAAAAGTGGCAAGCTGGAATTTCTTGCTTAATTATCTCACTAACCCCACATTAAAATTCACTCAGTTTACAAGCAAAGCTCTTGGCATATCCAAGTCTTTGCACTCAACTTTCAACATGTTATTTCATTTGCATATTCTAGCATGCTAGAATATATAACTTTAAAAGGAAACAAGTAGTTTAACTATGCTATTACTGTATCCAAGATACCCTCGATACTGGAGACATTTTTGTTTGTTTTGTTTGGTTTTTTAATATAATGAGACATTTTCTCCAATGAAATTCTCCTTTGATAAACAGACACTAATAATTCATTGATGTTAAGAGAACAATGATCTTTACTTACTAGGTGTACTACATTATCAATAGCTACATGGAATATTAGCATAAGTGTGATTTTTTTTTAATTTTCATTTAATGAAAATAAGTTATAATTCTGCTTTTGATCACCACTAGAACAATGGACTATTGTACCTGAAATAAGGACTGATTGCAGCAAGAACATTCCTATGACAGGAGAATGTTTTCCCATGATCCACTTCCACTACAATATCTGTCAGTTGTCCTTCATCATACATGGTTTTAAGCTGTTGAAGAATACTACAAGCATGGAAGGGGTCCATTCCACTGCTGACTGTGTTTGAAGAAGGAATTCCGTTCAGTGTTTGTGAAAACTTACTTGGTTCTACAAAGCAAAATTGAAACTGTTTAACAAAAAACAAACAAACAAAAAACCCCCACCCCCAAAAAACCCACACACGCCAAAAAAACCCATGCATGAACAAGAATTAGCACAAATTAATATTCCATACTTCCTCACTGTCACCGTCCATCAATAGCAACTCTAACATTTTCAAGGGTGAGCAAAGATATAAAGATACCTCAATTATTTTTTTTTCCTTTTCCCAACGTACATGTAGGTAAACGTTAACCTATAAAATTATATCCATTAATATTAAGAAAAAAAAATCATATAAATAGTTCACATTTATTACATATCACTGGGGAGGGAGGAAATTAAGTCAAGAATCACAATGCTTACTGACTTATAAAATGGGAAAAACAAAGAATACGGAAGAATAAAATAAGCCCACAACCTACATCACCATTACGCAACTCTATATGTACGTACTTAACTTTACACTGAAACAGGAACTGGCTACTAACTTACACAAGCGATGGTTAATAGCATAGACTCATGAAGAAACAGCCCTACAGTAAGTATGTTGGGCAATAAATTTAAATTCACATAAATTTGTATATACGGTTACATGTTTTTCTTTACAAATAAAATACAGTTACCATTTAAAATTACTCAGGTATAAAGGAGCTCGCATATCATTGTTGAAACATATGAAGTGGAGCATATGCTTCTAAGTAACAAGTGATATGCCTAATGAAGTAAGTCCCAAAGTGAAAATTGAGCAATATCTCAAGCACAAAAATCTGTTTCGTAATAGCAACAAAAATTTTACACAATAACAACAAAGGAGAGCTCAAAAGAAAAACATTAGGTGGCAAGAGCTGCAAATCAGGTAGAGCTGCTGACTGCAACAGAGAATGCTTCCAATAAATTTTGGGCAACACAAAGGGGCAAAGAGGATAGAGAACAACAATGTTCATGATGAATAGGAGATTTAAATTCTAACTCGTGGTGATATACAGCAGTTACAATTTCTCTTACTCAGAATTCAGACACAGCTTTGAGCACAGTCACAATTAAATCAGTAGGAATCTGCTGCTGGGCACACATTTCCCATGGCAGGCTTGGGGCCAAATATTGTCAGTATCTCTTCAAAGTACTGTTAGAAAAAGTCTTCAAAAAGTCTCCCCCCCCCCCCCCCCCCCCCCCAAATACAATAGTAAATACTTAAAGGTAAGATCTACAACAGGGAAGTTTACTTTATCACAGTAACTGAGCTCCAACATTGAAAACTAACCAATCATTAGGGAAGGGGAGAATTTGTACTTTTACTTGTTTAGAAACAATGTTAATCACTAGTGAGCAAATTCCAAGTAAATAATACTTCGCTAGATCAGTTCCAAGGCTTCCTACCTAGCAAAGCTTTGACGTGCAAGAAAACTTTCATGTAGCTACTATTGCAGAAGAGTTTCATTTACTTTCTAACAGTGAAAAAGATGCAAAATAGTTCTTCTCTGACCCTGCCAGTCACGCAGGCAATGAGCACATGTGATCAAGGCAGCTTCCAGTGCTGGAATAGATACTCATTCCTGTATTCCAGTTTTTCTATTTAATACTTGACACTATCAACCTTACAGCTTTCACCCCATAAAAACCTTCCCAGTCACTTTCATCATGTTCATTTTCTCCCTCCCGCCCCAACTGTTTCCTCTATTAATATTCCTGTCACTTGCACCTCAAAATTTTAACTCTGTTCCTCTCAGACACGACCCCAAAATTCTCTCCGCATTAATTTCTCAGACACCCCTCCCTTCTCCACTCCCCACATATCCACCTTCATAGAAGCCTTTCATCACGGACAACCCCACTCCTCCCTCTCATCTCAGCTCCCCTCACACAGACCACAGTGTGGGGACGTCCCTCACAGGAAACCCTCTTTCCATCCTAACAAAGCACAGTACTACTGCACACCTCCCCTCACGCGGTACTGCCCTCTCCCTATATACAGGCCCTCACTCAAGCGTCCTCTTACCTCACACCCCGACCCCATCCCCCACAGACACCTCCCAGGCACCCTCGTCTGCTCTCACCTTCCCCACCCGGAAGCGACACCCCACACTGCAGGCCCCTCATCCAAGCACGCCTGCCCCACCGGGCCTCCTCGGGCCCACCCACCCCTCGGAGTCACCCCTCCGAGTCACCCCTCGGCCCAGGGACCCCAAGCACCCCTCCCTCAGACGGTGCTCCCCACGGACACCTCCCATGGAGCACCCTCCTAGACACCCCTCAGCAGAGAGGCCCCAACACCCCTCCTCTATGTGCTCCCCCCCCCCCCCGAGACACCCCTCAACACACAGGCCCCAACACCCCTCAGCAGCGACCTCTCCCTGAGCGCCCCACCCCACAGGCCGCTCTCCCCCTTCAGCCCGTTCCCCCGCCCCGGTGGCCCAGCCGCACCGACCTCCTAACGCTGCCATTCTCGGGGCCCCGCTCCGGCAGCGGGAGAAGGGGGCGGCCCGAAAGGAAATGTCACCGGCGCTGCTTCCCCTGCGCCGCTTCCTCTCCGCGTCCCGCTTACTCCCGCGGAAGCCAACCCCGCTCCTCGCACCGACCAACCTGGAGCGCGCGGATTGGCCGCCGCCCCCGCCGCCTGCCGGGAAATGTAGTGCTGGCCCCTGGAGGCGCACCGCCCCTGGCGCGCGGGGCATGCTGGGAGCTGTAGTTCCTCCCGGGCGGGCTGCCTGGGAGTTGTAGTTTTCAGGAGGCAGCTGGGGGGGCGGGCCCTGCCCGTCGCGCAGCAACGAGGAGGCGGGCGCCTCAGGGCGGAGCGGCCATTTTGGGGCCCTCAGGCAGAGGCGTGGGGGCAGCCGTCAGGACTTTGCCCCAGGGTGCTCTGCTCTCCAGGGGCACCCAGCAGAAATGGCCTCTCCACATAAATAAATCCTCCCCAATTCCTGCTTTATCAGGCCTTGCGCTGCCTCTCTCCCGTCCATGCTGACCTGCACCTCCTGGGGCAAACCCTCCCGAAGGGGAGAGGAGGTGTCACCCCGAAGCTGTCTGCTCAACAGGTGAGGGAGAGAAGACAACATGGCTGCTGCTGGAAAACCAGCAGAAGAGAGGAAAAGAAAATGCCTGCTGCTATCCTAATGCTGCAAGGACGTGGTCAGGGACAAGGCAGTGTCTGGGTGCAAGACCCAGAGCTGTGCAAGGCTGAATTGACCTTTAATGAAAAACATATAATCGGCTACTTAGTCTGAAAGCTCATCACACTGGGAGTCTTTTTTATTTTTCCTGTGTTTGTACCCCCCAGCACACTGGCCAGCCAGATCAGCTGTGCCAATCCTACGTAGAGAGTGGCTGAATGACTCCGGCAGACAAGCAACCATTTTGTTGCCAATGACCTTTAATATCACAAAGCACGTTTCTCTCTCCACCCCAGAGATGAAGTGGCTGATAGTCACCGCTTTTCCAGTTTTCTGCAGCAACGAGCCACTGGTTTCATTCTTGGTAACTGAGTCATTATCAGACGTTTGCTGTGAAAGAGTTGGGCTTTTTTTTCTTCTTTGTGAAACGCAATTAATGAAAGAAGAATTAACAAATAACGGAAGCATTCTGAAGTCCAGTAGATTTTTCTGGTTTTAATCAAAGCAAATTTAATACAACTTTGCAGCTTTTAGGTGGGAAGTTTTGTTAAGAAAAAAATGCAAACAAAACCAATTTAAATAATATTTTTAAAATACATTTTCCTTTAACTCTCAGAAATAGCATAGCATGGGTACATTACCAACGCTCTAAAGCAGATTAATTTAAAGGCAAGAATAGTACCGCTCAGTGTCATCTGACTGCTGCTTAGGTGGTTTTGCTTTCACTTGCAAGGCGTAGCTTTTCCCTAGTTTAGCAATTATCAGTGGTGTCCAGGCTGCTGTCGATAATAATGCTACACAACACAGGAATGATAGAGACTCTGATGAAGGAGGTGTAAAAGAAAATAGAACTTCACGTCTGCAAATCGATTCTGCAGTTTTCCAATTTCCCCATTCAGCAACGGCACGGCCTGTGAAATTGTCCCTAGAAATATAAAACGAAGGGAAGGAGAATACCTCCGCTCTTACTTTTTAGCAAATGACATTGCCTGATACAGTTCATTTCTCCTTTGGTGTGGACGGGGCTGGATCAGTGTTCGAAATGCAGAAGTGAAATGGAGAATGTTTTTAAATATAGATACTGCATTGAACCAGTACTTTGGAGCACACGCTTTTCTTGAAATAGCTTACCTTTGTAAGGTTTTTGGTGAAGCAAATAAATTGCCATACAAACAGGTTTAAATATTCTTTAAGAAGCGTTGATACCAGCACTTTCTCTTAGTCTGAAATCTTTCAAGTGTAATTTGCCATCACCCACTCCCCTCTCTGGAAACCTTCATTAGCACTCAGAAGATTTAGCACAGGGTAGCACTCCCATGGAAGTCCAGAGACCTGGCTTTTTCACCCAGCCCTGCATATTATTTGCTGGATCTCACAGGTGCACAATGAGAAGCATGTTGCCTGTGAAAGTTACTCTGAAATCTGTGGCAGTTGCCTAACATATTAAAGCTAGGTATTGTAAATAGCATTTGCATGACGCACAAATAATACAACCAGTTCTTTCAGAAATTACAAGATGCTTAGTGAGTTCTAGCTCCCTTTCCTTCTGCTGCATCCTTTTCTTTCTCTCTTCTGTCGTTGTTTTGCCTGGGAAGTGATGCAGGCCCAGTATTTGAGCGTAGAAGTCAGAAAATTGGGTTGTTGGCTTGGTGCTGACACTAATTTACTGCATGCTGTTGATCAAATAATTTGATTTCATGGATTTTGGCTTCCCAGGAGACAATGGGGAGCTGTGAATAGATATATTGATGTAAATTCCTTTATCAATATTATAATAATTTGGGGGGGGGGTTGTTGGTTGGTTTTGGGTTTTTTTTTTTTAATTCTTCTGGTCAGCAATGCACTGAAACTGATGACACCATTTTAAGATTTTGCAAGAATCCAAAATGTCCTGGTTATTGAGGGACTGGGATGCTTTCACTTATGCTTTAATTTCACACCTAATTTATCATTCCTGCAGATACAGCTTGAAAACATACAGCTGAAAACGCTCAGTGGAAAAAGTAGTTTTTTCCCCATTTGATATTCCAAAGGTTCAAAAATAAAAATGAAGTAATATTGACTGAGAAGGAACACAGAGTCTATGTCTGTCTTTTATAAGTGATTAGAAACATTGCCCCCCTTATGAACTCAGAACTGGCACTGCTTGTTCTGGGATTCTTGCCTTCAGAATAAAGAATGTCTTTGTCATGAGCCCAAGCAAGAAAAGAGGGGAAAGAAAAAGTTTCAGGAGAAAATGAACAAAATATACACTTTTTCAGATATTTGGGAACTTAGAAGATACCAGAAAAAAAAAGTTTGAACAAACAATGAAGTTACTGAAAATGTTTCCCTTCTTCATTACACTTACAGAACAAGTTGATTAGCAAACTGTGGTTCATCTACCTTCAATATAGGGACCAAGAGAGCATCATCTCTTTGGCAGATTGTTGGTTTGGGTCATCTGGTAGGGAACTGCCCGAACCACCCCCGGTGCTCCTGCTACACAACAGATGATGCACAGCTCTTGCTACACAGTATTGGGTAAGACTTTTCATGTTTTCTCCTGCCAGCAAAATGAAGATAATAAATGCAACTGGACCAAAATTTAAAGAAAAATATGAATAGAGGTTTATTCAAGCAGCTTTAAAAGGGAACAATTTTTAATCCACATGAATATTTCTATTTTCATTTTGTATATCATGTTTAGTTTAAAATTGTAGGAAGAGGTCACTGCAGCCTCTTTTCCTTTTTTTCTTGGCTCTTCTCTGTATGTTTTTTTTTCACTGAAAAGTGGAGGGCATCATGAAAGGAAGGGCCAACCTACCCCCCCCATGCCATACAGTCCAAACAAAGGAAACTAAGGTTTGCAGAAGCTTGACAAGACTTTTTAGTTTTTCACAGCAACATTTTGAATGGTCACTTTATTCATGAATCTCAAGTTTAAAAAAAAAAAAGCATTAATTTCCAGCAAAATTGTTTAACTATAAAATTTAAATACAATACTAGTAAAAAATATTAATATTACTTGCTATGTCCCAAATATGTCTCAATTACTCATATTTACAATTCTTCAGTTGTTTGTACATGTTAATTGTACTGTGGAGCTGTGAGAAGTAATACAGCTGATACAACTGCACTCTGAAAAGCCCTCGTATTTTAATTGGAAAAATCTTGATATTCACTGTGGAACAATCTAACCTTGAAAAAAACAATCTTTTACCCGTTTGTCTTTAATGCATAAAACACTGCTCATTTTCTGCAATTCTGTCACCAAGGGGCACATTAATTTAGTTGCACAATAATTTAATATATCGATACATTGATTGAAGCGGAGCGGTTTTTGTTTAGCGGTTCCAAGAAATCACGCATTTCTTGCGGAATCTTTAAAAAGACAGTTCTTGCTGCAGTTTAAGTAGAGGGAATTGCGGATCATTAGGGAAAGTTGCCCTTCAAAGCTGATCGATCCTGCCATACCGAGCACAGTGGGCATTGCATCAGAATAGAGGGAAGACTGGCAGGAGGCAATTAATGGGGCAGATATTGGAGTGCCTTTTCTGATTACCCCATACTGTACAGTGGATTTGGCCTTGCTGAGACAGACTGGTAGAAACAAGAACCCTGATGAGATATGGCTCTGCTAATGTCAAGAAGTGCCACTTCCTAGCAGCAGGAGCAACTTTATTGAAACCATCTGTTGTTTTGGAAGACACATGTGCACACATACACACACGTACTTCCTCCTCCCAAAGTGTTTAACCTTTCTCTTAAGGCTGACTGAAGCCACACAGCTAATCACTCCTTAATCTCAGAATGACAGGCTCTACTGTTTTTAGCAAGTCCCAGCAGCTACTGAAAATCTGGGTGACTGGCATTGTTTAGGTGATGTGACAGTGATGTATTCTGGAGCAGTCACTTTAGAACAAAATACCCATTCATCCACCGTCAACATAAAGTTTCGCAAGAGCAGTCTGCGATTACTAGGAGCCTGACAGAGAAGGCTTGGGTACCTGCGTAGAGATGTGAAATCTGTACTCTGGTGGATCTGCTCTACGCAGGGCACAAAGAGGAGATTCAGTGAGTTTGTTCCTAGTGAAACCTCATTTTTCAGCAGGTATAACCCAACAGCAATCTCAAAGGAAATGGCCCTGTTTGGGTTACAGCAGACTCAGAGTATGAGCCCTATTCCAATTCGTCAGGTCTCTAATCGTGGTTTTATGATGATCCCTCCTAACACGCCAGGACCCTTAAGCTTCTTGTGGCTGTGTTAGAGGTGTGCATCAGAGCCCTGGTTGCCAACAGAAAATGTGGCACTACCAGAGCGTTCACTGAGACTGCATTAACTCTAGCCTCTTTGCAGGTAAAGTATTTCTGTCGGTATTTCATGCACATCTGTGCATGTTTAATTTCTTATTCCTAAAAGCCGTGTTTAAAAGCACCACTTAAAAAATAACCAGCTTCCCAGCTATTTGGAACAAACACTGCATATCAGTGTTTTATATATAGTCTCTGAAATCCCTCTTGCCAGCAAACATGACCCATATCCCCCAGGCTTCTTGGCCACCCTGTAAAACAAGCCACACACAAAGGGGAAATACACCCCATCCAGAGCAGGAAGAGGTGTTGTTTCTGACCTTGTCTCCAGAACCAGATTTCAGCAAGTAGTTAATCTCATCTCCAAACCCTTCTGGCTACCTCCTCTTTACTTCCAGAGGGCCCCGATCAAACAGGCCCTTGCAATGGTGGAAGAGGTAACAAAGAACAGTGACTTCTTGCTGCCCCTTGTCTCCTCCACCCATTTTTGCTTCTACCTACGTGTGTGTGTGTGATTAAAACTCTGCAGCTTGCATGGAAAAACCCATACAGACCTCCAAAGAAATAGGTCACTGATGGCCTGGCCAGCTCTAACAGTTAAAAGCTGCGACTTTAATGCACTAATGTAGATGTAAACTGGTCCAGCTGCTAGTCAGAATGTGATTCAACCACAGGAAAGATGCAGACACTTCCCAAAGAGCACAGATGGCTAGAGAAAGGGGAAAGCAAAAAATAAAGTGCCTCTTCTGCCTGGAACAAGCCAAGAAGGTTAAGAGCAAACTAGTTTTCCTTCTTAACCGGGGGAGCTGGCATAGCTGCAACCACATTTGTTTCTTTGTAGGGAGAGTACAGTAAACTTGAATCACTCAACACCATCCTATATCCCTGGACCGTTCTGAAGTCATCACTCCAAGCTACTCCATTTTTCAGTTCTTTCTCTCTTCAGTAACTTTTTTTGTGTTTTAAAAAACTTGAATATGGAAAAGACAATCCCAGGAGCTGCAACAGGAGGGAAAGTATCTCTCCCCTTCATACTTTCAGCCTGAAGAACACTGGAAGCTTAATACACTGGAATTATTTTCATAACTCAGAAGGCCTGTTGCTTAAAAAAAGTCTCTCAGACATCTAACTTTTAATGGCTATTTTTGAGTCAGTACTATCTCACAACAGGATGGGACAGTGTTACAGACCTGTTCACTGAATGCAGAAAGGTAACAACCATAAACAATCTTAACAGCCTTGAAAGATTAATGGATAGTGTGAATATTTTTATAAGTGCCCCTGTATTTGCTTTGTTGTATAGAGGAAAGCCCAATGTGTCAGCTTTCATGGGGAAATAAGTTTAATACATGGTATTAGGTTAGTAATGGGCTGTGATACAGATATCTCATTACCTGCCCTTATTTACTTGACCCACTCAAATTCAATTGCATAATTTATATTCTATGGATTCAATTTGGAATATTTGACTCTCTATGAAAACTTCAGTTTATATATTTCTGGGTACTGGCAATTTTTATTTTCTGTTTGTGGCTTTACATCCTTTTCTCCCTGTCGTCAACAGCTTTATTATTGAATGGCAGGACACTGAGCTGAGGTCCAGGGAGAATGCCTACTCTGTTATTGACCATAAAAGTGTATTTAATGGTTATGTATTAAAAAGAATGAAATGTTATTTCTTCTAAAATCTCTGTTCAACAGAATAAATCAGATAACTGGAAGTCAGACAATGGGTGGATTCCTAGAAATTATTTGCAAATACTGTGTTAGAATATACAAAAAGGAAAATGACTCATTCTGGAATCTAAAGCTGTAAGATGGATAACAGAGTTTCCCCCCATTTAACCCCCATCCTCCCCCAAATAAGGTCATATAGGTTTTGCTCACTAATTCTTTTGCCAAGTAAGACTATGTCTAACTGCAGTCACTCAGCTTTAATCTGGCCCAAGGGGATACTAGCAACAGTAAAGCTGCAATGATGCCAGCTGTAACAGACCAGCCACCCAATTTAGGCTCCAAAAGCTTCAATGATTAAGCTGCTCTTGGGTCCCAGGGCTAGTCAAATTGTAGCTAGCTGGACTGTCCCTGCACATCCTGCCATTGCGCCTCTGAAGCACAGGAACTCTTCCATACCGAATTCTTTTTAGCGTCTTCGTTTCTCCTCTAAAAGTCTGTCTTGATGATATATGGGAAATAATTGCCAGTTTAAGAGGCCATTTTGAGAACTGCCTTTTTGAAAATCCTGACACATGGTACAGCTTTAAAGCCTGGAACTGTGTTCCTTATACAAGAGGCCTTGAACTCTCTCTGGGCAGACCACTTTCATATTCTTTTGGATGGAACACTTTCATATCCTCTAAGCTCATGTATTTCATGGTAATAAGCTGTGGGATTTAACTGTGCTGAGAGAACATGCCTGCTCTTTAACCTAGTAGAATAAAGAAGAGCTTTCCAAGCAAAAATAGTTAAGATAAAATGGTTCATATGATACCTGGAGGTAGCAGGGCATTCACTTTTTTGCTATTGGGTGGAAGGGGAAGGATTTCCAAGATTTCAAATCTGACCATTTAAGAATTACACTGAATATCACTATCTCAACTACTGAACTTTCCTAGGCTTGTTTGATAAATAGATAACCTATAAATAGACATATAAAAAGAAGTAGAGGTTCTTATATAGATACCTGTATTACCCTGCCATAACATCCACTCATATTTAAGCTTAATTCTTTTGGTCTGTTACACAAATTTAAGAACAACTACCGAAGGCCACATTGGAGTTGAAAACCAAGATTCTTATTTGTCAGGCTCAGGATGGGACCACGTTGTGCTGAAATGCAGAAACTGCCAGCTCTTGTGCCCCCCAGCCCCTTGTTCTGCATTCAGCACTCATTTGAGCTTCACACAACCGTTTCTGTTTCAGCCATATGAGTTTTCACACTCAGCCCTCCTTAGGAGGAAAGTAAGAAACAAATGGGAAGTCAGTCTGGTGGAAGAGATTGTGACCAGTTTCAATTACTGGGGAAGCACATGGTAAAAGACACTTGCAGAATCCATCAATTGAGTAAAGAAGGGAACTGCAAGGTCTGCCAAGAGACTGCACAGCCGGTGAACCAAGACAACTGTCTGGCATATGGGGGAATGGGAAGCTCTACTTTTGAGGCCACATCTCAAAGGACTACACATACAGATTTTTTTAAGTAGCACTTTGGTGCTAGGTCAGATGATCAGCTGAAGAAGTCTAAGCCCCTTCATTGGGACTCTGTTGCCTTTTGTTTTAGGGATAGGTGGCATTACATTAATTACTTCTTTGGCTAGCATATGCCCACCAGTGCACAGAAGCTCCATACAGTAGCCTTTCCCTGCCTCATCCCAGGACAGGGCATTCAGCACATGCACAGCAAAAAGACCTAAAGGCCTGATTCACTATTTTTTTTCCACCCTTTGCATGCACTCACCGTAAACCAAACGGCTTCATGCCGAGCCACATGCCAGGCAAGTGTAGGACATACAGTTCCCATAGGAAATCTGAGACAGCCACACTGCAGATCAGGAAAGCACTCACCCTGGAGGATCCATCACTACTACATCTGCACTTTTTGTAAAGTCTGAATGTGCCTCCAAAACTAAACTTGCTGATTAGCCAGAAAGCAAGCCTACAAATGTGGCTGCAGGTACGGCTGGGCCAGGTAGGGACCTGCATGCCCAGCAGCTCCTTGTGTAATCTTCAGGCCATCTGTAGCAACTCCTCAGCAGGCTCACCAGTCCCTCCCAAGACCTGGCTTGGGAAGTGCTCCTCCACCTGCTGGGAAGTGGCCCATCGCTCCTGCTGCCCCAAACAAACTGGAAGGCAAAGCTTGTCAGCAACACAAGGAGCATGGGAATTGAAGGGCAGGGAAAATGAGTTAGGACATTCATTCCTTTTTCAGATTCGTCATGCTTGCTTGTCATAGGCATGAAGAACACTCAGAGCTCCATTCTTTTACTAATCATAGCAATAGTATAAATGCTAAAAGGGAAAGTAATTTTAATGCCACTTTCTTCTTGCAGAGACTGTTCTCATTTCTAGCATGCACTGTGCAGGCAAGATCTCAGTGTAGTCAGTCTTATTCACCATTCTTTTTACATTTCAAATGAGGGGAAATTAAAATTTTCCTCTATTTGCCAAAGAAAATAGCAAGTGAGCTTTGGGGACCTGGTAAGACAATTAAATACCATTTTTAGCAGCTAGCATATCCACTCATTTCAGCTAAAAGATTCAAATCTTTATAAATAAGGATTTTATAATTCAGATCCAATAAAGATTCATCTTTTTATCATAAAAAAATTTGAACTCAGATCTATCAGTCAATATAAATGTCCCTTTGAGGCAAAGGGAATGCTGGGAGAAAATTCCCTATGAGCCAGCCACTTCTGCACAGAACAGTGGAGATGAAACTTGGGGGCAGAACTTAGTTCTTTCAGTGACAGAAATATCAACAGCTGGGAAAGCAAAATCATGTATTTGTTGAGGTTGGCTCCTGTCTGCTCATGGTAATAGTTTTCTATAGCTTCCTGAATTTATATGCAGACTGGCATATCTGGCATATGCCAGATCCTGGCACTACAGCTTTCCTGTCAAGAGTAATGAACCCAAACATACACACATTAAACATAATATACATAATTTAAACATATATGTAATACGCTATATATTGTATATACTTTGCCTCAAATATATAGGCCTGGCATTTAGCTAAACAGAAGTTGACCTGGAATTAGATACAACACACATGCTTAAGTGTAGGGCATCTGTTTCTTTTAATATATTTAAAAACCTTACCTTTCAGACAGAGGCCAGGCTTAGCTCCCTGTCTCATTGTTCTCCTGTATCTAAAGCTGAAACGTGGGATTAGTTCCACTCTCTGAATTCAATGCATAGCTAAGCTTACCTGATGTGACTTGAGGACAGCTACTCAGCAGGGAGGTTTGAAACCTAATAGTGGAACAGGAACAGAGAAACTCCCCAGCGACCACAGTGCACCAGTGTGTGAAAGCTGGAGCTGTCATTTCAACCGCGTGTCAATGTGGGAGCTGTGGACTGGCTCTTGGCAACCACGCACAATAGCATGAGCTGCAGTTCCAGGAGAAGAGGCTTGAACAGTATCAATAAGGGAAGGAAGAGAAGCTCAGTGCCAGCATTTTGGAAAATTCGCTTGATTGGAAAGTTTGCATTGCCAAGTTTGGGATTTAACACAGCAGTCTCTTTCAAAATCCATTTGGTTTTCCAAGAGCATCTGGGTTTTGTTTCTTAAATGTTATGGCATAGAGAGGAAAAGAAAAGAAGTGGCAATGGCAAAAAGGAGATAAGCCAACTCTAAGTGCCAGAGGAAGCTGTGAATGTCACACCACAGTGCTCCACACTCAAAGAATTGTGGCCACGTACTGACTTCTGTCACCCCATCCCCTGCCAGACCGCACCTGGTATTGCAGAGGAAGATTCAGAGGGAAAGAAAGAGCATGGAAAATAAAGGGAAAACACGGAACAGTGGAGAGCAGAGACAGGGAATTTGTTTCCTACAGCAGTGATCTCACTCCAACCTCTCCTTCACCAAATATGTCCATAGAGCGCTCTGCACACATCAACATTTCTCTGTTAAATCTGTCAGCATGACAACCCAAACATCCTCCCCTTCAGTGATATGCTCTTGCCAACAGGACTTGGCTGCTGTTGCATGCCAGTGATTTTAGTTTACTCAGACACAAAGGACTGGTGTGGATCCACAGACAGCCAAAGGAGCTGTGTCACTGATTTAGTGACCTCTTGGTCAGAAGGAGCTCCCAGCCAAGGTGCCAGGCTTGTTTCAGTAAGCTGCCTCCTATTGTCATCCCATCAGCTAGTGGTGTTGCAAACCCCTTGTCTTACCTCTGTATACCTCCAGGAAAGAGGACAACAGGATGGATGCTTAATGGGATTGCTAATTCAACTTTTCACTTTTAATTTAAACAAAAAAACCCAAACACTACTGTGTATGACCCCAAGATAGAAGCAAAGAAAATACACCCCCAGCCCTGCATTTGTCAGGGTTGGCATTCCTTTCTCTCTTTGAGCCAGACCTTTGGCTTTTACCTCTATCCTGTTGATTTTGAGGCTAAGTATTTCTGAACTGCAGCTGTGCAACTCAGCATCACTTCAGAACCCTAACAGAGCTTTGCTGTTTTACACCAGTGGAGCATCCTTACTTGAAGACAAAGCTCAGGAGAACTCCAGCATGTAATGAATGCAGTCCAATTTCCAACCAACAATATTCATTTCAAGGCTAGGAGCTTTTGAACTCCCTGTGCTGCCACACATTACCTGCCAAACCTTCCCACACTTGTGGACTGGAACAATACCAGAAGAGTTGATTAGAGTTAGTCAGCAAATAACATAGGATGAAAACAAATTAGGTAGTAAAAGGACCCTTGAGAAATTAGGAAAAAAGCTCTATAGGCTTTCATTTTATTCATGATTTACTAGAAAGTTGTATAATATAGCAGGCCTAAAAGCTAGCTAAAATGCTTCTAAGGCCAAAATATCCAAATTTGAATAGTTAAGTTGCATACTGAAAGCCTGGGGAAGTGTTTAAAGTAAGCTAAAAAGAAAACTGACACTCTCCCTTCCTCCAGCCCAAACCTTTGATTAAAAAAGCAACAAAAATGCTAATCTTCTGTGGTTAAGCAGAAAGGCTTAAAAAGTGGCTGACAAACAACATGAATTATTCAGGGACAAGGTTACTGCTATTCTACACACCTTGCTCCGGAATGTGAGTGCAAAGCCACACAAGCACAATAATTTCTACGAGGGTTACAGTGATAAAATAGTTTCAAATAACATCCATTAATTGCATCAACATAATATAGCCTTTCTGGAGCTTTAAGGCTCCATAACATACTCTCTAAAAATGGAGGGCCTGATCCCAATCTAAATTGAACAGGTTTTATATATTATGCGACTCCAGTGGGACAAGTATTACTTTATGTTGAATAGGTATGGTCAGAAGCAGCCCCATTGCGTGCCCAGCAATCTGATATTGGGCAAGCACCCAGGAGGGTTGAAGACCAATAATCAGATGAACCATTTAGAGTTTCCATGCTCATAATCATCACCATGTTCCCTAAATCCAGAAGAAACCTTATCTCCTTGCAGGCTGAAGTCATGTATATATGTGCATTGACACATTTCTTTAGCAAGAAAAGGGAAGGAGGAACAAGCAGGCCTGTTTTAGAGCTGAGTCACCAGAGCAATTGCCCAGATCTCAGACCACAGAAGGGAACCTGTGCATTAAACTCACTATGTGTATTTGGGAGGAGAGAAGGCATCAGCAGCCTCCACAAGCCTACCCTTGACCCAGCACCAACCTATATAGCTTGGGGCCTTGCTGAGAAGCATTGGGATGCCTTCGCCTCCACTGTATCTTACTTTGCCACTCACCTGCAGGTCCCTGCTGCTGTTCCATAAACCCTTTGGCTTGCTGGGCAGTTTGCTGCCCTGCAGAGCTCATTGAGGAAACAAGCTGTGGCCTGCTTGGGGGAATCAGGATAAGGGACTCACTAATAAGATTTTCTAAGGTGGCTGCACATGACCCAGCATCTCTGAAGCACAAGGTAGAGAGCAGAGCAGCAAGTCCCTAAAAGTATCTCTGACCAAACACCTACAGAACTGAAAGTATCTCTGACCAAACACCTACAGAACCAGGGGCCACACAGAGCCATATCAGCCTGGCTCTGTGCTGCTGAAAGTCAGCACCCTCAGAAACAACCACAGAGATTTTAGTGCATATTAGTAGCTCTGCAGGGGACTGGCTTTTACCCCTCCACACATAAGACAGTCCTAGGGCTTACCTTAACTTTGTGATCCCCAGAGTGCTGCAATACTTGCAGTCCTGTTAAGGATCCCCTAGGGCCAGAAAGCCCCTTTATTGCCACTGATATCTACGCAGCTGTGATTATAATCTCAAGGAAGACAACCTGGTGCTGGTCTCACAAGGAAAATCACCTGATGCTGCAAGACATCAGGTTGATGAAGAAGCCAATGTGGTAGCAAACAGCAATGCTGTTAACTGCAAAGCTGTATGCGATGATTTGTTTTCTGTCAGTGGGTTTTGGGAGGGGATGGAAAGTAGAAAAACAGTCACAGAGAAGCTCAGTTACAAAAAACCAAAGGTAAAGCTTCCAATTAAACACATAGCAGTCAAGTTAAAATTATAGGTGACAATTACTGTAACTTGATTAGGCACAATAGCAAATTCACTTCCCTAAATCACTTTCACAACTCTCCTAGGAGGTCTGAAAGATGTAGTATATGAGGTTCATTTAATTTCTAATGTAGTAATTATCACTACTGAATAAAAAAAAAAATAGCGGTGACAGACCCAGGAAATAAATTTAGCACTTGAGGTTTTAATAAAATTTTTATGTGCAACCCCGTTGGTTAGAAATTGTTTAATCAATCTTATCTGGTTCACAGACTTTCTGCTGAGCTTTTGCTTCATGTTATTACAAGGCAATATGCTGCAGCACCTTCTTAGCATCCCAAGATGCAAAGCTTAAACACCATCCAAAGCTAGCGCAAGCTCCTCTTTCGGTTGTGAACACCCACAATTTTGTTCACGTGCTGCCAGTTGTTTTCAGGTTTTGCAGCCAGTTGTAAGTGCTGGTCACTCAAGAGCAGGGTCCAGCCCACTCCGCCTGGCTGCCCTAATGGGGTCTCCGCTCTAGAAGGCAGCTTATTTCTATGGCAAAGGTATCTAGTGAGCTTAATCAGGTTTTCAAGATATTAGTGTGTAGGAGATACTGCCAGTCTTTTCTGAAGGGGCTTCATGTTCCAGGCTTTAGTATAACACTTCCAGAGGTATCCATCTCAGCCTCTTCCAGCCCCTCCAGGCTTATCCCAGCTGCAGTTGGCACACCCGGAGGCCAGTCCAGTGGTTTGCACAGGAGTAGTGGAGGCAGATGAAGAAATTAAGTCCAGGATCCACAACTACTGGCATTTCTGAGATTTTCCAGACTCCAGAGGTTTTGCTTAAAATTTGAATTTTCCCAAGCTCCTGGGCACAGGTAGGGAGAAAGCTGAAGCCAGATCTCCTGTCCTGCTACTTGCAGGGTCACTACCCTGCATAAATTAAGCTGAAATGGTTTATTTCTGTTTGCAAACCAGGTCAATGTGAGTAGCAGAGAGGTTAAAATGCAGTTATTAGTATATAAGAGGAAAAAGACAACATATTAGCAGGATTCCTGGACTGTTTCAGTATTTCTCTTACTTAACCTAAAAAGTCCATCTCCACTGTTGAACAAAATTACTCTCACTGCCAGGCTGCTTAAAATGCTCACTGTTTTAAAGTGTGCCAGTATGAATTACTTAGTGCCATTTCAATTGGGCTTTGGTACCATTCAGAAATCCAAAGAACGAGCACGGCCAGGCAGCCTGTCCAGCGCAGACAGGACTGCCGGCAGCACTCGCTTGGCTTTCTCCATTTTTGTCCATCAGAAACAGGTCCTCCCCCCGCCAACGGGATTTAGCTCTGCTCTTTCTCTTTTCTGGCACTCTCTGCCCAAACACACAGAACAATCAATCATCCAAGTTGGATTTTTTTTTTCTTTTTCTGTTTGCAGTTAGTACACTAATAATTCCTGGAGTGACCCAGTGGCTAACAGGTAAATTGATAGCCCCCAAATCAATTAAAAAAAATCAATAAATATTTGGGCGTCATCATAAACAAAACTCATTCAGGAGATTAAAGCACTACAACATGGTAATTTGAAGAGAGAGAGTAAACTGCTGCCCAGAGAATTAACGTAACTTTCTTCAATTGATTTATTTCAAGAAAAAATGTGGAGTAAGCAATATTTTGCCCTGCTGTATGTTGGTATGGTTCATAACATGTCCTGAAAGTCTTCTGAGATGCAGCCAGCCAAATCAAGCCATCTTCGTCTGACCTGTGAGGATCTCTCCTCCACTTCGCTGCTTTGTAGTTGGCTTCTCCTGTAGCACGCACACCCTGCACCCCGTCTCCCACCTGGCCTGCAGTGGCTGAGGCGATTTCTGCCTGGGGAGCACTGCGCAGGGGCCCATATTCCCCACCTGCGAAGGAGGTTTGCTAGGTGAATGCATCTCCAAAACCCCACTTCTTGACACAGCCTGTGGCCTCCTGGTCCAGGATTTGGTCTCTGCCATGGTTTTAATGCTAATCCCGCTGAGGACTTTGCAGGCAGGAGGGATAGTGGCAGGACTCGCACCGTGGCACGGCGGGCAGGAGGCTCTGTGACGATGCAGCCAGCACCGTCCAATGTCTTCCAAAGCCTCTTGAGACCGAGGGTCAAAAACGCAGGATGCCACAAGTCCTGAGTGATCAACTGGGAGCCCCTCAGAAAAGTGATCATCAGAGTTAGCAATCACTTCAACCAGGCACCCAAAAATACCCGTGACCTTCAAAAATCCTAGTCTTTGCTTTCACCTGTCAATGCAGCACCAAAGCCATCAAAGCCATGACAAAATGATTAATTAAAGCACAACTGAAGATATGAATGTCTTTCTTGACTTTTTAAGTTGGGAGTCTGTGTATCATTTTGACACACTAAACAACCACAGCGTATAGATACTCAGTGCAATTGTATTTTGACAGGCCATATGGATGCTGATTGAGCCCCAGCACAGGAGAGCACAGAGGGAAGCTGTCCTCGAAATATCCGTGATGCAGAGAAACCCTCGCCCGCATCTTTGCTGAGAGCTGACGGCGCTGCTAGGATCCGAAGGCCACTGCTGCCATCTGGTGTCACTGTCACCCGATGGAGGAGAGCTGGGACGTTGCAGGCAGAAGAAGCTGTGTTCACTCAAGCTGGATAAATGAGAGGTGACTTGGTCCCAGACATTGAGGAAGGACAAAGTCTTCCCTGGCAAAGGACGGCTCTGCACATCCAAGCCGCCTCGTGTCCATCTCCATCTAAAAGGAACCAGCTTGTGTGCTTGAAGATAACAGAAGGAGACATAAGAAAGGAGAAGAGAAATTGCTTAAAAGGCTTTTTGCTGAGAGGAGACGCAATCTAGCAGTGTGAGTTATGGATGAGCAGCTGCGGTCATCCTGCTCCAGCAGAGCCACAGGGAAACGCTTGTGGAAGGGGGAGGCTTGCAAAGCTACAGAGCGGAGGGGGAATTTCAGGGTGCTGGGAGCTCAAACTGGAGCCATGTGGGGAGGAGGAGGCAGCCACTCAGTTGTGATTAGGTCTTCCAAGCCTTGGTCTTAAGTAGTTTTACGTATGAAGGCAACATTCCCTTAAGGCTAAAATGCATCCTCACTGAGGAAGGGGGACCATTTAGAAGAAAGGATGGTTCTTCCACAGCCATTTGTTGTTGTTCAGCATTTTCCTGATCTATCTCATGTCTATCCACACAGGTTTGCCAACCCCCAGAAGCCCTATGCCTTAGCCCTGTAACCACGGCATCTCCTTCACTAAAAGACAGCATTCATACAACCATCTCTCGCACTTTTACAGCCCTAGGGGCCAGCTCTGCTCCCTCCTTCGTCCCAGCACGCTGACCACTGTAGCAGAACATGGTCTCTATGGTGACAAGTTCAAGTTTCAAACCCACTTTCCTCCCTTTCCCAGTGCGATGCTGACTCCAGGCTGCCGGAGCGGCATTTGCCATATGGGGCTGCAGAAACCTGGATTCGAGATAGCATTTGGGGCTGAGCAGGGTGCTTGGCTCCTGGGGATGGTGGGCACAGAGGGCCACCCCAGCTGTGGGAGCCCGGACACAGCACTGGGTGCCACCATGCTGCCCTGGCTCCCTGCAAGCACACACACAACTGTCCGCAGCACTGGGTCATTTCGGAGTCAGCCAGGGGACATTAGTGGCATTAATCAGGTGACCATCTCCAGATGTCTCATGCAATTTCTCATGACCGTGATGCGTCACTGTGCGTTTTTTCATCAACTTAACTCTCAGGAAAACAAAATAAATAGCGGTGATCTAGGAAAAGGCTCCTTTGCATTTGCCATGAGCGTGGGAGCTTGCAGGGCTGCATCCTGGAGCCGCACGTGCGTTTCTCCATGGGAGTTATCCCTTGTGCACCAGCATGGGCCTGGGGGAAGGGTCAGGCCCCAGTGAGCACCAGGGACCCCCTTCCATGGCCCCGGGGCCAGTTGGCTGATGGGTTCATTAAGCCTTGGGTGCTCCTGAGAGCTAAACCCTGGCAAGAGCCAGGCTAGCAGGGGTGATGTGTTTCTGATTTATAAGAATTGTTTCTGGTACATGAAGGAGTGATTTATTTCAAAGAGATCAGTGACAAAGGAGGTGTTTGTGCCTCTTGTCACCGCGAAGGACAATCTCTCTTGGCGTGGGCTAGTTGTTGAACAGACACTGTTCCTGGATGCTGCAAGACCCCGGTGACATCCTGAGAGAGGGGGTCTGTGGCCTCCTATTCCCTCAGGAGACAATTATACTCAGTAGGGAATCAAGCCAACAAGCCTAGGTATCAATTTTTTAAGTGACGGCAATAGAAGGACTCACTCACCATGGTCCCTTTTGCTATCTACAGGTTGGAACGCCACAGCTTCTCGCTGAACGGCGTAGCACTAAAAGCAGCTGAATTGATTCACCAGCAATTACAGATCCAGGGCACAGATTTGCAGCAGGAGAGATGCTTCAGGATCTCTCCTGAGGGGTAGTGATAAAGCTAAGTTTACGGCTATTTCCTAAACGTTTTTCTCCTGAATGCCCACTTTTCCTGCCCACTCCCAGGCTTCACAGTCTGCTCAGCAGCGATGCACACCTGCGTTACAGCCTTTGCGTGGCCCAGCAGTTGGTCCGGGCAGCTTCACAGCTGAAAGTCCCAGGGCAGTCCTTGGGGCTATTGTCCATCTCAGCCCCTGCAGCAGAGATCTGCTTTACGGCCACTTTTCCCAGAGACACAGTGATACCCAGTTATGCCACCCTACTCATTAGATATGGTTATGGCTCAAGTTCTTTTTTTAAGTAGCAGTCATGGTGCATGTTAGCAAAAACCCCAAAGGGGCTGGGTTTCAGACCTCATCAACAGTCAGGGACCCCCAAAGTGGCTCTAGGTTTGGACAGCTGTACAGTAACAATAATCTGGGTTTTGGTCCTCAAATCTTACTTGTCCCCAGGGTTTTGTCAGCCCTATAGCCACACTGACACAACTGTGCACTTGCATAGGCCTAAATGAAGGGATACAGTAGCAGTGGTTTAGTCCTACAAGGACTTAGACATGGGCTTGACTTTACACACTGTAAAGAGCTCCAAAAAAATTGCAGGAGGATGATAAATGGGGATTAGGATGTTGGCCAGGGGTGTGGGAAGAGCTGTGTTTAATTCCCTGCTTTGGCAAAAACCTCCTTTGCTGTTTTGAGCAAATGACGTAGGTCCGGCACCTCGAAGCCTCATGGGAGTCACTTTTACATCCCCGCAGACTTAACCCGAGGACCACAGCTGTAAAATGAAATTTCCCTGCCTCCCAAAGGTGTCCTGATGTTAAATCTCATCGTGGGACTCAGGTGCAAAGCTAATGGGGCAAGAGGGACTGTAAGTCAAGAGGCAGATGGGCTTGGGGGGGATCGGAAAGGCAAACAGCCTGGACAACCTGGTGTAGACTAGTTAAACCATGAAACTGCTTCTAGAAAAGAAGAAAATATCTCCTGGGAGAGTCAGTGTGGATAGAAATGAGGCTTTGCATTCATTCCCTAGCTACTTTCTGCATCATCCCAAATCTCAGCGTGGCCAGTTCCCTGCAGCATCCCCCGCTCAGGGACCCGAGACCCTGATGCCGGGGCAGGATGGGACCGGTAGTGCCCACCCCTCCGCTGACCCCGCTGTGCTTGCCGAGGTCCGAGTGGGCTCTGGTGCCACAGCCGCGGGGGTCCCCATGTCTCTTGGATCCAGCAGAGCCAAGGAACCCCAAGAAGTAAATACAAAAATTTTCCAAAACCTTCCATTTGCTGCAATTCCTGTTCTTCAAGCACTGCCCCATAAAAAAAGATCCACAAGTTAAGCATGAAATAAAGCCAGCAGTAAGGGAATAATAATTATTTGATCAGCTCCCAAGGTATCAAATAGCAGTAAATTGAGCTTCAGTTTAAAAAGCAGACAATTTTCAGTGTCATACTGCTACATTTTCAAAGCTAATTTAACTATTCCATTAAAAAATGAAAACATATTCAAATTAAGACACCCATAAGATATGAAAGGGGGGAAAAAAGCCTCATTGGAGAGAGAACATGAAATGCATCACTAATTTCCCATCAGGCTACAGTTCCCTTAACTGACCATGACAGTCAAAGATGAAATAGAAATTTCTGTATCAAACAGGAACACAAAAGAGATCTGACCTTTGATCAAATGTCTGTTTGTAGTTTTGACAAGGAAATTTGCATTAAAAGAATTTATGCTGGACACTTACAGGAGAAGTTAACTCCCAGCATGTAAAGGAAGAGAGAGGTCAAACCATCCTTAAAGAGCCTGTCAGATGAAAGCCACGCTCTCTTCGCTGCAGAGCTATGTGAAATTTCGAGCTGTTCAGGCTCTCTTTCTAAAATCCCAATGCTGCGGGTTTTGTGATGCAATTTTTCAAAGTGGTGTTTATGCCGGGCTGGGGAAAAAACTGTTTCAGGCAAACAAAGGCTTTCGCACACAAAGAAAACCCACTTTTAGCATAGCAGCAGAAGGCATATAAAAAAATCAAAAAGCACCAATTAATTATAATATTTAAGCTATAAGCTTAGCTGATCCTCCTTGTTTTCCAGCGGGAAAAAATAAAAAAAAGGAAAACAGGCCGAGAATGGAGGTCTGGGTCTGTTTGGCCCCAGAGCACGGGTCTGCAAGGGAGCTGCAGAGGGGCGAGTGCTACCCTGGGGCTGCTGGAGAGCTGCCCGAGAGGCACCGCTTCATCATCGGCCTCTTCCCGAAAGCAAGCGTGAGCTCGCAGCAATGGTACTCTGCCTGTAAGGTGGCAGGTGTTGAAACGTTCAGCCGAGAAATCTCAGTTGAATGAGGTATTTTGAGGTGGTTACATAAATAAGAAGAATTTGTGGAAATCCATAAGAAGAGGGAGATTTTGGTTTTATCTTGTCAGGAAAATTACTGCTGCTTATTTGAACTCTTACTACAGCTGCGTGATAACAGTCATTTTCATACAGGTTTTTATAAAAGGTCCCACACTGTGCAGCTAAGAGATTTACCAGATTCCTTCAGCAGACGATGCCCTCCCCAATACATGTGATAACCTCTTGGATTGTCTCCTTTCTTCCTTGTACTTATTTCTTTGATATTTTCAAGGTTGCCCAGTTTCCTCACAGGCATGGTTTTGCAGCCCTCAGTTTTACTCCTAATTTTTCCCCAGTAAGGACTGCAGGATTGGGATGGATTTTTGGATGCTTGCAGGTCTCCCTTGTCCGGGGTCCTGTACTGTGGTTTATTACTGCAATAATAACCAGTTGCATGCCGTGGTCTACTCTCAGTCACAGACACATTTAGTTTGTTGATTAAAGATATTACTGAAGATCTCCTGCATTTCCCCAAAGAGCTGCCTTGCCTCTTTTTTTGCCTTTTAACTGGAAGTTAAGCCCTGTTGCTGCTTACCCAGCGGGAACGCTTCCCCAGGCAGGTGTTCAGGGATGCCGGGTTTCCAGCCGGCTGTGAGATGGCTGGTGCAGCCCAGCCAAGTATCCTGGATCTGGCCAGGAGAGGTCAGTGAACACACACACAGAGCCCACAATCTCCAAATCTGGCAATAAAACTATTGTATTTAATGAAAATAAGCATTTGGCAGTTTCAAGCTCCAGAAATGGGAGGCATCGTCGCCTGGTACCAGAGGCTGGTACCAGAGTCAGTGCAAGATGCCCTTTGGGGGATGCACCAAGGCATCAGCATGGCCTGATCCAGGGGGAGCTGGCAGCCGATAAGAGCCTAGCAAGCCTTCCAGATGTGCTCCCTGGACCAGCAGCTGCTTCAGCCTTTCCCATCCGCCCAACTGGTTATCCTCCAAGATAAAAATTTCTCCTGGAAACATGCAGGGACCAGGCTGTAAAATTTAAGTGCGCAGTCCTGGTAGGGCTGCCAGCGGTGGAGGTGAAAATCTCACCCAGGGTCTCCAGGTACCAAGTGCCCTTGGAGAGAAAAGCACTAAACACTTTGGGAATGCTTTGGTTGCAGGTGAGGCATCTCAAACTGACACGGTTTCCATTGGACAATCTTTCTGCTTCCCTCTCTACCTCCCAGTTAATTGCCTTGCAAGAGCCCCAACACCTGATGCTCGGTAACAGTAACAGTGGCCTCCATGCTGCAGGGGAGACACGGTGACACCAGGAGATTGCCCTCCAGAGAGGGGTGGGGATGGGAAGAGAAACTGAGCTGGAGTTTTATAGCCACAGCTAAGTAGCCAAGAGTTCTCTGCTGCATCTGTTCCTTGGAGTCACTAGTGTCATTCCTGGTTCAATTAATTTTATGGATTTTGAGAACTCTCCATGAGCCCAAAACATCTATTTCCTGAACCTATTATGGTGTGCTGCTTATTTCAAATATTCACAATCTTGGTGTTTCCTCTCACTGTGGCTTGAGCTTTAGTTATAGATTTCTTCTAATGCTTAGTATGGGTCTAGTCCTAAATCCTTCAAAATTATAGGAGTCTTTTAATAACAATCAAACATCTAATTTGGTCCTCAGCAACACTATCAACACAGGCCCTTCCTTCCAGCATGGGGCCCTTTATAGGACAGAGTTACAAATATCATGTTGAACCTTTAACATATTTAAGTAATAGATAGTAGATACATGCTGATGACAGGAACACACACACACTTATCCTGGGGACTGCCAGAATATTAAATTATTGGTTAGGAAGTGGAGTGAAATGCTTCTGCTGGGAACAGGTGCACAGCTCAAATACTATCATGGCATTTAGGTTAGGAAAGGAAATCTTCTGGTAAAAAGCTTACAGGCGTATCGTTTCCAGCACCCAGAAAGAGTGAGGTTGTGACTTGTGACTGAATTAAAGCTGAATTATATCTCAGAGGGGAGGATCTGGGCTGTGATCCCCAAGAGCAGCACAAGCAGACTCGCCTTCACCATCCTCTTTCTGCTGCTTTCTTAGTGCTCAAAAAGGAAAACTTCAGCCGAGCAGCTTCAGCTGCTTTTCCTGCTGCTTGGAAACTAGTAGCATCTTATTTCAAGCAGATATTATCTGAGTTCATTTGAGCTATACCATTTCATGCCAGCAATGAATCTTGTTCTCAAACTCCAGCTATCAGAGCTGCCATACAAGAAAGAAACACATGCCCTAGTCCACCTGCTTCTTTACCCCAGGACAGGGGTTTTCATCCTGTGACCTCTGTACAGGGACCCGAGGGACAGTGTAAATGGTGCCTGGAATAAAAGCCCATATTCAGCCAAGTAAGAGCCTTCCAGAAACCCCAGGACTGAACTGGTGATCCCTGGAAATCACCTTTTATGAGTGTGGAAGAGTCTCCACCTGCTCCCTGAGGCCTGAGCGTGCACAAGGGTGAAGAAGCCACGTCCTGAGCGCCCTAAACTGCTGCAGCTGATTCCCTACCATAAGCAAAGAGAGAAACTTAGGGGTGAGAAGTTACCACAGTGCTTGGAAGGCAAAGTCCAAGTTTAATGGCTAAAACTTGTCCATAATAAATGCATTTCCATGCTGGTTCCTGACTGTGAGCTAGAAGAAGCCAAAAAAGGCTTATGGATTATTACTTGCTGGCCTCTGTGACCAAAGATCGTGCTGTTGCTGGAAAGCAAAACCATCTGGAGCAGAAGGCTGGGAAGGGTGAGGCTACCCAAGGCTAGGGCAGCTTTCTGAAACAAACCATATAAAGCCACAGAAAAAGAAAAAAGTTGTTCTGCTTAAAAAAACCAAACAAACAAAACCAAAAAAAACCCCCCAAAACCCAGGAAAAGCAGCACTGCATTGAAGAAGCAATTGACCAAGCGATGTTTAGGACATGGAGCAAGGTGTTTCTTCTTAGTAGGTAGGTGGAGTTGGAAGCAGGTTTTGCCTGCAGTGCTTTGGGGACACCGAGTAATGTCACAAGCAAGAGCAGGTGGTGGCCGTTGTGGCCAGTAGTCGCCCTCGTTGGAGGTTCCTGCACAGGCTATATTACATAGCCGTTAATTAGAGAGCAGGATGCCAAGTCATAAAAAGCCAGATGTTCAAATAATACACATACACATAGCCTCAGCCACTAACATTTTACAAACCAAGGAGCACAGCAAAAGCAAAGCACTTCTGTCAAGAACAGCTGATCTGAAATCAAAGAGCAAATTGCTCAGACAACTTGTACTCAAGTTAAAAAGTGAAGTCGCTCAAACGCCGGATTACAGCTGAAGAATGGACGTCGTTGCTGCAAATGCAGTGGAAGGAGCTGATGGGGAAGCAAAGAAAAAGGTGAATACCATTTCCCCAGAGTGAGAAATATCCAGAGGAGGATTTATAACTTTGAATTTGTCAAAAGTGTCTTAATCTGACAATAAGACTCACTTATTTGGGGACTGGAGGAAATGAAATCTGCTGTTCTTGTGCTGGTGAATGAGAAGGAACCATGAGGGAGGGTGTCAGAGCCCCTTCACCTCTCGTACCACTTCCATTGGAGGAGTGAAAAGAGCAAGCAGGAGAATTTGAGCACTCAGAGGTTAACGTGAAGAAGTCCGTCAGGGACGCCCAGGTCTGGGAAGGACAGTGGTCGCCGTCACGTAGAGGCTGTGGCTGTCCAGGCAGGAGCCCACCCCACTGCACCAGCGTCTCCAGGAGCTGGGCTGGCCCCGCAGTTACCTCCTGTGAGCGCTTCCTAATCCACCCACTCTAATCCACTCCGAACGAGCCACGGGAGATGAACTCGCAGGCCCACGCTGCCTCTCTTGCTCTCCCAGGAGAGCAGCAGTGCGTTCAGTGTGCTGGGACCCTGGGGGGGGCAGGACAGCCAGAGACCCCCACACCTCACCTTTTAGCATCTCTCCACAGGTCTGGGTGGAAGGAGGAAGCTCCAGCTCCCTCCAGTTAACCAAACCCCCAGAGCTACCCCAAGGTCCCTCATGCACACCACGAGCAGGTACCGTGGGCTGAGCGCAGACGGCCCATCTCTGTTAGCAGCAGCTCTGCAGCTGGTGGCAGCAAGCTCAGAGCAGTTTATTTTTGGGGGTGAGCTGACCTAGCTCTCAATATCCAAATATTTCACTCTAGGGAGGTGCTATCTGCTCTTCACCCATGCCCTGTATACTCTCTGTGGTTTGGTTTGCAATCCAAAGCCATAGAAGCTCTGAGTGAGGACAGAGGGATCTGTCCATCTTATTTCAAGCGCAGGCTTCTGCCCCCGTAAAGGCACATCATAAATCCCTCCAGCACTGGGAAGAAGCAAATTAAGTTCACAGGAGGTGGAAGGAAGCGGGTGGCCTTCTGGCCCAGCCATCCCTCCCCGCTCCACCACCATGACAGGGACAGCAAAGCCAAGGCAGTGTCAGAGCTGCTTTCATGTCCTGCCAGCACAGTCCCCATGGCCCCAGCTCCCTCTGGAAAAGGGGTGGTGGGTCAAGGGGCCCTTCCCGCTCCAGCACCATTCCTGGAGGCAGGACTGGGGCTCAGCACCCCTTGGCAGGGCTGTGAACCTACTGGTGTGACTTGTCCCCACTCCATCCCCTCTTGCAACCACTGAAAGCATTTTATTTTCCTCCCGTGGATGGTCCTTGGCTGTATCAGCTCTTTTCCTTGCACAATTAGGAAGGTGGCCAGAGACTATCATCACATAGAAGAGATTCCAAATAACCTCAAGAATAGATTTCGAGCACCCACACCCATAAGCACTGGTTGGGAAGAGCTTCATTATTCCAGAAAACATTCAAGGACACACTTGAGCCCTACTGAAGCCTGTGCTCTCCTGCAGAGAGGCCACACTCCCAAAGCAAAAGGTGGAAAAATATCACCTGGTCCATGGATGGTATTTCCAGCCTTGGTTTTTTTGGGTTCCATTTCACCATTATCTCATTGCTACTGAATCAAGCTGAGCTCAAACAACTCTCAGTCTCTCATCCTGCTGGTGCACATTGCAAACATCCTATTCAGAGCGCAGTGGGCAGTGGCAGGCATTGTACAGGTCAGCTGCAAAGGAGAGAAAGCATCAGAGAACCAAAACAAATGCATTTTGTAAGGAAAGATGGCACGTTCCTTGTGCTTTGCGAGAAGCGGGTTCACCTGGAGGAGCACAGAAAGCTGAATCCCTGCCAGAGGAATAATCTCGTAAACTTCCCAATGAATATTTCTGCAACACAAAAGTCTCTTTGTGGATTTAAATTAATCTAAAACACGTTCATTAATTCATAGCTAAGAATTGAATTATATTTTGTTGCTGACCTCCATGTTGTTTGTCTGTAACTAGATTTCCCCTAAAAGGCAGCAGCGCTATTTAATCATAATGCCAACCTTTGGATCTACTTCAGCAGCAATTACCCTGAGCTTTGACTTTGATATAATTTATATTTCGGAATACATCATAAATAACTCTTTCTTCTCCTTTCAGTGTGGCTGTTTGAATGTGTATGAACCCATGGAAATGTGAATCGCTGCCTATTTATCCCATTCAGGCTGCGTGAGTGAATGCTGCTGCCCTGGCCACATGTCCCCGGCTACCCCAGTCTGCCCCATGGGGACACTTTCATGTTCTTGTGGTGTGAGATGAGTGCTGTGTGTGCTCGTCATCAAGCTCCATCAGCAATACCACCAGGCAGAGTGGTCCTGGAGGTGCCATAAGATGGACCACAACCGGCCTATAGACCACAGCTGCGAACCCCCTGATCCAGGTCATGTTACTTCACTTTCCTGGGATGCCAAAATATATGGTAAAAAGGAAGAGACTTTAAGGAATATTTACTATCCTAACTACTTGTGTAATAACCATCCTTACCCCTTAGACTTACTAGGGCGCAGCTCATCATCCCATGTTCAGTTAACGGTGGCAAGTCTGCTTGTCCCTTTTCTGTTCCTTTCAATAAAGCACCATTTTTTTAAATGGAGACTGGTTCAGCCCCTTGCTTAGATGCAGAAGAAAGACGAGTTCAGTGCAGGTTTCAGTTAGGAAGAGCCCAAGGACAAAGTCTGAAAGCCAGCAGTATGAGGTTCCCAACCACCCTAATAAATTTAACCCCAAATCATCAAAAATCCCATGAGATTTCTGCTAGTTTGGATGCAAGAAAATCCCGTTAAGCAGTGCTGCTGTTTAGATGCGTAGTAAGTAGTACTTTGGGTTCTGGACAGGACTTTTAATGCTCCTATCCATTTTGAAATTCAGGAAAAAAATCCATTCTGGGTTCCAGTTTTGGCCACTCTGGATTTTCAACCAGATACGAGCGTGTCAGCAAAGACCTGCTCACACGGGAATGAGCTCAGCTCCTTCACAAATAACAGGTATTTCCCGTGCCACCGGGCAAACACAACCCAAATCCTGCAAACAGCATAAATGCTTCATGTCTCAGCTGCTGGCAGCCGTGCTGAGAAACAGCACTGGTAGCTACAGAGATGCAATTAGCAGGAGAGGTAACTCGTACTAGAGCAAACCTGGTGGCAGTGGGCACATTTAGATACTGGGTATTTGCACCAGCAAGGGAGTGTGAATCGTAATCGTGCTGAGAAACACTCCATGCGTGGTGGAAACACTCTCTGAATTCACAGGAGGGTTTGCAGGCCTGTGTTCACGAGGGAAAATAATAGTAAAGGTGCAGCACGAGCTCAATCACGCTGTGCTCTTCCAGCTGCTGAAACTAGGAGTCATTTGCTCTCAGTGAAGTGCAAGGATTTTAAATGTATCTGTCAAGACTGGCAGGAAGGGGGGAAAAGGCTGCAGAAATCTTAAATGTGCAACGAGCAGAGTTGGGTCTTCATAGAAGTAGTGGTTTTTTACTGTTCTTTAGTTTGTAATGGATGAGTTTGACCAAAAAGGATGGCAGATTGAAGAAATCATTATGCATTGATTTTTTTTTTTTTATTATTTTGTTGTAATGTCAAAATGAGACTAAAAAGCGCTTCTGCAGGAGTCTGACATAGCGTTGCAATTAAATTCAAGTTGCTTTCATGAAGAATGACAGCCCAGCAGTGGGAAAAAAAGCTGCAAAAACAATGCTCAAGACTGTCAAAGCAATCAAATAACGCCCGTTAACTTCTGCTCAGCAGCAAAACTTCAGGCCTCTCCCAAAACCTCCTTAAATAATCAGCTTTTGCCATGCCGTGCAGACGGAGGGTAGCAGGAGGATGGCTGATTTGGGCACAAGCCAGGTTCAGGTGGTGCCCATCAGGTGCTTTGCTGTAGTTTTTGCAGGCTCGTGTAGGCTCCTTGGCGTGCCCGAAAGGGCAGAATTTGGGTATCTGCATTCAAATGTGAAAACAGACTCAGTTGTCCATGTCCCCCATCCCTGGATGCTCCTGTGCATGGGATGTCCCTGAGGTGCTCTGCGTTGTGCTGGGGCAAGTGGAGAACCACCGTGACCTTGTACACTGGCGTGGCTCAGCGGCACCGCCGGCACGGCTGAAGCACCCTCCCTCTCCTCCACCAAAGACCCCTCAAACCCTGCTGAGCAACCAGCTCCAGAAGTGCCTTTTGCTCTCTATTGTCAACAGCGGATTTGCGCCACAAGCTCATCCTGTCAACGTCCACATGTAAATGAGTTTATTTTTTTTTATTTTCGCTGCACTGAATTGTTCACAGACTCCCTGTTTTAGCGACCGACTCTCAGTGCATCGGACCACAAGAGAGCTCCAGGCTCCAGCGGTGAGGGGTGATGGAGGGAACCCAAAGGTGCATAAGAGTCAGTATTTGTCAACCACATTTATATCATCTTTATCCAAATAGGAAGGCTTAACCTTAACAGGCACACAATAAACCTGCATGGCGAAGGCACGGCTTTCACGAATCTAGTACAAAAACGATGGCTTCACCAAACCCCGAAGTGTTGTTTCACAGAAATGTTTGTCACTTACCAGTAAAATCCAGTGGTTGGGTACAAACCCTGCCTTTTGGCTACCCTGGGGTCGGTGGGTCCCAGATGAGGCAGCCCCAGCCCAAAGCCAGGCCTGAAACCCTAAACACCTAAGCCCTAAATTTGGGTCTTTGAAAGGATGGAAGGTTCCCATGAGCCCTTCATGTTGCTCAGCCTGCACAAGGGAGGACCTGAAATATGGGGCCTTGGTAACATTGAGATGACCCTTGTCTTTACGGTTCAGCAATTTTTCATGGCAGCTGCTGTCCATCATCTGTTTTGCACATTGGCCAGGCGGGCCCAGAAATGAACTCCCTGTTACTAGCTGTGATTATAACCAGCTTGCGTTGCAGAAGGGCTCCTGCGATCACCCTCTGGCTTCTCCCATCACTGGGAGAACGTGACCAGTGACTTCTGCATCAAGCTTAACATTGTGCAGTTGGGCTGGTGGATCAGGAACCGACCCTGAAGGCTCCAAGTGGGAGAGAAGTTACTAATGCTCATCGCTTCAAATTAAAATTCCTGTTCAAGCCAAGCTCCTGCTTCTCAGTTTGAACATGGCTCCATCACCCCATTGGGACATCAGTCCTGCCAGACGTGCCTTTGCTGGCCGCCTCAGGCGAGCTGCCCGATGGCTGATACCGCTGCGTCACGCTGTGTGTAGGCTGGCACAGTCCTCAGGAACTTTTCACTCTGTCTCTCAATAAAAAGCCTTTGAGTTAACAACCTGCATTTTTTCCATCTGATTATTCTTCACTGGGACCCTTATACGTGAAGTACCATCCAGAGACAGTGGCCATGGCCCATAAATTTAATTACTAACCTTTAATTCATAGGTGGCAGAAACAGTTCTTCAAGCATCTGAGTTAATCAGGCTTTGCTGACAGTGGCAATCAATTGTTCAGTGGTCTACTTTTTGCTTAATTATTGTTGGACTACATTGCATTTTCAAAATGTCAAGCATCCTCTTTTAGAAATGCAATAAATCATTTCTCCAGAGAGTGCAAGGCTAGGGTAGGAGACTATTATTCTCTCACACCTGACCTTGGCTACAAGGAACAGAAATTGATCATTTTCTGTAGCAGTGAAATATCATTTAAGGAAAAAGGAGTCTTAACTAAGAACTTCAGCTCACTAAAAGGAAGGAGAGTTACTTTCTGGCCGTGCAAGGAAGATGCTGGCATGGGGATGTGGCTCTCTTAAAACTCTTCTGTTAATGAAGCACCATCTACACTGGGGATCAAGTATCAGAGTATCAACTGCAGCAGGAATCCGCAAAGCACTTGTGCCCAGATTTTCACTGTGTGCCGGGGAGAGATACCCTGATTCTTGTTCTTCCGATATCAGGCCAGGATATTTATGTGTCAACCAAAGAGTCGTCTAGTCCTCTTGGTTTCAAAAAGGATGTCTCAGTGGAGGCAATTTAGTCAGTTGGAACTTGGAGAAGACAAAAAACTTGACTATTGAGATTGCATTAATTCAGAAGAATTAAGGCACTTCTCAGAACATGACTTTTCCAAGAAGAACATCTCTGGGGCCCAGCAGCCCCACCTGTGACATCTCACTGCTGGCACCGAAGTTGGCTGCATGAACCTGTGTGGGTATGGGTGGAGGGGCCATTTGCTGGAGCTGTGGCCTTCACGGTGCCCATAGCTGAGACGGGCAGAGAAGAAGCAGTTTCTTCACGGCACAGCTCTGCTGCTAGCACCTCATCTGGCCCCGATTCTGCCCTAAGGGACTGCTGCCGAGGGTAGTTCCATTCTCATTTGCGTCCACCTGTAAGAAGTAGTGGGCAATTTTTTAATTGTGTGTATTTACAGCGACTAACAAAAGCAACCTGCTGTCTGCTCAGTCCCCAGAGACTAATGGGGTAGAAGTAATAAATGACATCTTCCTTGCTGAGAAATGGGAGGCATTTTCAGCAACAAGATTGTGCTCAAGTATGTTGAGAGCGGTACATGGATTGTGGCTAGTGTCAGCCAAGATGATATGAAAATAAAAGACATCCTCTGAGGATGCTGCCAGAAATAAGAAGGAAGAGGCTGTGCGGTGAATCATATGGATCAAATTTCCTCTCTCATTGTGTTTTAATAGAAAAGCTTTTCGCCTGCTCCCGAGGGTACCGATGAAAATTTCCTTCAAAACAGAGGTAGGATGGGTTTTTTTGGCTTTTTTTTTCATTAAACATACATGCATCCAGAAAAAAGCATTTTTCCCTTCTGGAAAGCAGAGCTGATTCGAGCCGGGAGCCAACAGCAAACAAAGTGTGATCAAGAAATGAAAATGAAGCAATAAAATGTTTAGTACGCACAAGACAATAAAAAACATTTCTTAGAGGAAAAAAGAAAAGGAAGAAAGATACAAAAGAAGTCCGTAATCTAAATTAACATTGCTGTTTTCTTAATTCAAAACGGATTTAACTTTTCTCCCCATTTATGCCAATGGCATTTGTTTCACCAGGAGTTCAACTGCGTGTATTGGGCATCACCTGTTGGTTGAAATGTGCTGGTTTAGTGGCAGCAGAGTGTGATGGGTTGTACGGGAGCTTCCCAACATGAATATGCCACAAGCTTGCAGGGTTCCTGGCCACCACATTGAGGACGAGGCACCATCGGGAGAGGACATCCCTGCAGAGCCACCACCGATCATCTGCATGTCCCAGTTCTTCCTGTGACTCCAGAGGGGCACCCCAGTGTTGAATGGGTTTTCCTCTGTGTCTCCCCTCTCCACGGTGGCCCCAGTTTCTCCTCACCGCTGGGCACCATGGCCACCGCCGATGCAGCTCCTCCAGGGAGAAGAGCAACCACGGCCACCCCGTGCCCAGGGTGCTGGCAGGCACAGCAGCTCAGGGATTTATGTCCGTCTGTCTGTGCCACCAAGCCAGCTGGGACTGGGGCTTTGTTCTGGCAGTTTTTCTCTTTAATATTTCCAGCGATGTCCAAAGGCAGCAGCACTAGAGGGCACTGCCTGCATGCTGTGAGAAAAGGGGGACGCATCTCCAGCGGGTCTGCCAGGACGCCCAGTTTTGGCCATTCGCTGGCACCTTCCCTTTTCACCTGTGCCCTTTCTGTAGGGAAAGAAACGGTGCCAGCCAGGGCCATTAATTTTGTTGGCTGCAAATGAGGTTGGCAGTACAAGATGATGTACAAGATCACTCCCAAGAAACGGTTTCGGTAAAGCCAGTGTGAGGCGTTATCAGGCGTGTTTGTTACAGGCACAAAGCAAGCAGTAAAACAACTGCACGTGTTTTTAGGCCAAAAGATGAAATCATGCTGGGGGGTGTCCAGCAGCGCAGGGGAGGCAGAGCCCTGCCAGAGCCTTCCCCTGGGGTGCCTGCAGGAGCTGTGCCCGGCTGCGGTGGGGGGACCTCACTGCTACGTATCTGCTCCAAACCCCTCCTGTGGACAGAAATCCCCTTCTGGATCCAGCCATGCCAGTGAAAACGGCTCCTCCAGCCTCGCTCGTCCTCCTGTTGCAGCAGAAAAGCCCATGGACTCGTGTCTAGAGAAAGCAGCTGAATTAATTCAGATTAACCCAAACTGCGTGAGCTAAAGCCTTCAAGCAGAGTAGACCTCCATGGGGCTGGCCTGGGTTACAGGGAGTTCGTATCAGCCTGGGCTACAGGTGACGGGGAAACTGATCCCCTTCCTTTGCCAAAAGCATCGCATGCAGGCCGGGAGGAGCCAGGCTCCTGCTGCCTGGCTTGGCCAGCACGTGTCACGAGTTAAAAGTCCTCAGCAGCACGGCTGGCACTTTAGTGTCTCTCCGTGTCAAGTCCAGTTGCATCAGCCTCACCTTGCACCACAGATGTTCACAGGCTCCCTGGATATCACCCTCCACACCAAAAAGCCATCAGGCCCGGACGGTCTGCCGTGTTAGATAAAGTCCAGACAGAGCCAAACTCCTTTGAGCTTTCCTCTGGGGCCCTGTGCAGCTGAATTGACACTCGCGTGACTGATTTCTTCCAGCCTGAAGTATTTCCCTTGATGATCTGCCCTAATGGAAAAACAGCTTTTCCACCTTTCAAATGCAAACAAGATAAAAAATGCCTTCCTGGTTCGAAAAACACGTGGAACCGCTGCCAAAGAATATGCATGTTAATAACATATCCTTTGTATGAGAAGACGGCGCTGAAATTTCAAGTGATCCCCCCAGAATACAAACAATACCCAGAGTATGGCAAGGAGATTAAAATAATCCTTGGGATGCCTTTCAATTTTCATGCCTTTTGTAAAATAAATAAATAAGTACAAATTAGCAGTGTATTACAATCTTCCGAAAGCTTGTGTTTTCACCCCCTAGGATTCCTGCTCCGCAGTTAATAAAAAACAGTTGCATAGATAACAGGTCCCTGAGGCTGAGGTGTTATTTCTAAAATAAATTGCTTATTTGAAAAAATTGCAGGGAAGTCATTGTGTTTGGGAAGTTTGAAGCCTTTTCTAATCAGTCCAGGAGCACGAGGGAAAGGCACAGATCCCTCTTCGCAACCAGGTTTCTCGAAGTGCTTGCACGCCGCGGGGCTGCTGCCAGGGCGTGAAACTGAGCCTGCAGTCCGGAGGCTGATTTGTTTCAGAGGAGAAGGACTCGGTGATGGTGTTAAGCTACATTTTCACCAACCGGCTAATCAACCGGCTAGTTGTTTTGCTGGAATTGGGATCAGGGATGCAGCACAGCAGCCGCCTCCAAAAAAAAAGGTGCTTCTGTATAGAGACAGCCGAACCTGCCTTTTCTGGGGAGGTGCAAGCACTCTGCCGCAGCGGGGCACGTTTCCTTTTCTCTCGCGGGGAAACCATGCTGCCTTGACACCCCACCAGTGTTTCCATGGGTGGCTGCATGGCTCTCGCTGCAGGGTGAGAGCGGCTTCAGAAATCTGCACATGCTTCACGCTGATCTTTTCTTTCTTTCGGTCAAAAAAAAAGAAACGCTGGCATTCCCGAGACGGGGAGGTGGCGTCCTCGCTCAGCAAAGTCACCTACTGTGCTTTGTGAGAGTCCTTGCGACATCCCGGCGCTCCCCTATAAAGCTCCCCTGTGGGGTCTGCAGCTCTGTGCCCAGCTCAGCCCTATATAAGGTCCCCAAGGCTATGGCACTTCTATAGGGCACTGCACCACACAGCCAGATGAAAACCGGGCCCCTCCCCTATAGGGAAGGGAGTCCTGCAGCCCCTGTGAGACAGGGCTGTTCCTTAAGGCACTGAGCCACAATGCAAAGGCCCAGGACGTCCTTTTGGCTTTGATTCATTGAAAAGAGAACATTCTGAGTTAATTAAAAATAAAAGCAATAGTCTGTGGTGGAACTGCCATGAGATATTCCCTGCGATGCTCTTGCTGCAGGAGGAAGCAATGGGCAGATTTGGGGATCAGAAAAGTCCACACAGGAAGATAACATCCTCCTTTGGCCTGGAAATGGCCAGATTCTGATGAGCGACCAAACATCCAGCCCCTTGTCTGCGGGGCTGAGGCTGCCTCAGGGATTTTGGCCTCGGGGAGATGAGCTTACTGGGCCACATGGCTTTCAAGGAGCAAACACAACCACGAAGCGCGAGATACGTAGGCTGCACCTGGAGATCGTGTGTCTTCCCACACAGCTCCTGTAGGTACAGGTCCTCCTCGGCAGGACCCACCTCTCGGGTCCCTCCACCACCTCCTGCTACCTGTGAACTCGGCCCGCTGGAAAATAAGATAAAAGTGAAGTGGGAACACTAGAACATTTCTGTAAAATGGAGCAATTTCAGGATACTGAGATGTGGAAATTACTGTGAACTCAACTGCATTTATTTTTCAAAAAACAAAATCAGGTTTCCCATTTTTAAACTGATCTAATGAAAAAATAAACATGGGGCCTTGCTTTGCAAATGTATATTTATAGAGACCACCCTCTCACCCTTCATCTTTGCCAGACTAAACAAGCTGGTTTAGCTTCTTTTCTGACAGACTCCCCATTGCCTCGCCATCATGCAGCCTTCCTATGCATCCGTTTCAGCTACAAGTCTTTGAACGTGGGTGACCAAAATCGTACGCACTGCTCTAGATGGTGCCTCACCCACAGCTTCTACAAGCTCGATAAATACAGCCCTGATCCTCCTGGAAACACTTGAGCTGCGTCGTTCTTGGAGCATATTTTGTGCATCATAGACTCTCTGCAAGAACTTTTTCTCTAAGGCCCTTCTAACACATTTGCAACTGAAAAGGACATTAAGGGCCTTGGTTTCCATCTTTCCCATCCACTTGATGTCCTTCTGGTGCCCAGTCTCCTTTCATGCTAGTGCCAGCTACGGGGCACAGCTCATCACAGGCATGGGTGCAACAGTAGGGTGCACTTGAGTGTGTTCATCTCCCAGCTCCTGAAATTTCTACCCAGCTCATGGAGACAGGCAGAAAGAGCCCATGTTGGTCTGCCATGAATATATATCATGGGAGAGGTGCAGATGGACAGATGATGTTCTCAGACTTGTCTTTATTAGGTGGCAATCACACTGGTTTGCCAATTCCTGTCCTATCCCAGACACCAGGTCTCGTCGTCCCTTTCCTGGCTGGCTGGACCCAGCCACGGGCAGAACCAAGTACTTAAACCGCCAGCCTTTACCCATCCTGATTACACTGGCTGTACTGGGATTTCTCAAAATGTTTTAAAATAAGTGTACATAAGAAACAGAGAGAGAAGACAACGTATGTGCAGCAGGAAGAAAGCCCATGGCCTCCTTTGTTTAATGGCCCTTGCAGTGGGCAGCACAGTATATTTTTACTCATTAAATCAAAGTGGCTGCTCCTTGCCCTTCAAGTCCCCGGAGAGCAACTATTCTTGATAACAGCCAGTCCCCACAGACTCATTAAGCTTTCTTGAAGCTGTTTGCAGAGGCAGGGTGCTAATCTATGAAGATAAGAAGTCAAACCTTTCACTACGAGGACATTTTTTACTACTTGCCTCGTGCTCTCCCTTGTAATTTCATCAAAGGCCAAAACTAAAAACCTATCTAATCTGTCAGAAGGGCCAATCTAATCTATCATTATTAAACACTTTTATGGAGAAAAATGGGTTGCAACACTAGAGAGCTTGTGATTTAGCACATGAAAGAGATGGAAAAATGTCTCTGAAATGACAAACAATACAAAATCTGCTTTCCCAACAGAACAGATTAGCTGGTGGCACAAATAAATAAGTAAATATAGTTAAAACTGCTTAGATTTATAGCAAGAGGTGTAGAAAATGCGTGGGACTTGCCAGTGATAACCTTTTATGGCAAAAGTAGATTTTAGTGGACATATATTGAAATGAACCTTCACCTACTCTGCAAGCTTTCAAAGCCGAGGGCCATGAGAGCAAACGTTGCAAGGTCTGTCACGGGGCCTTGAAAAGACATTGCAAGGTGGTGGGTGCAGAGGGGGTTGGTGTTTAATGTAGGAGGCATGATGGTGAGAAGATTAGTGCTCATACAGTCAGTAGAGAAAAACAGGCTTTTCCAGAAGATAATCAAAGGCAGGAACAAAATCTAGCTTAAATGTCCTTGTGAAGCAACTCTCAACCCTTCTCTGTCCCTGCAAAGACCTGCGAGAGGTCGGTCTTCTCACTGCAGACACAGAAGAATAAGAATAAGAATTTTTGCTCCATCATTTCCACCTGAACAGGGAAAGAAGTGGCCTGGCTGCAGGAGTTTCGGATGCTCTGCGGGTGGGGATTTCAAAGACTGAGCACTCCTTGCACCCACGATTGAGATGCTCAGTGAAGTGCAGAGCTGCCCACGGCCAGCAGAAGGGCTCTAGGACTCTGGGTGCCGTGCTGAGCACAGGGCTTTCTACTAGAAAAAAGAGTCTGATTTCAACATGGGGAAACTTGCTGTCATCCCAGACAGATTAATTAGACTTGGCAGATTTCTCAGTAATTGGAAATGAGATCAGTTGCCATGAAAATGTGGGGAAAAAAAGAGGTACTAGATGATTTGTATAGGGGATATATTTGTATTGCATGCCTTGCAGCCTGGGTGCAGGTTGGGAGGACTCTGAAAGTCAGTCCAAAGTTCAGTCTTTGTATGGTCAAGGCTGAAGATGGCACTAGGATGTAGCAGCAGACCCAATCCTTTCTTCCCTTGGCTCCAGCGGGGTGCCAGGAGCAGGGCCGGGGCTGGGAGTGAGTTAGGTGGGCAGCCATCCTTCGCACTGCTCCACCGTGTGCTCATCGGGAGATTAACTCAAGCTCTACTGCATGTCGGCTATCAGGCCACCAAACTGCAGCAAGAGTCACGGCATCACCTCTCTGCAGAGCAAATGCCCTCACAACAGGGAAGGGATGCAGAGCCTGGCTGTGCCTGGAAAGGACCAAGAACACGGACATCCCACCTGCAAAGCAGGATACGTGCCCCGACCCCTCCACTGACATTTAGGCTAGAAAGCTGCTCTTTAGCTATGCTGAACACTTCCAGATTTCCAGCATTTCAAGGGAGATTTGGCAGGGCTTGCTTGTGCTTGATTTTATTTCAGATGCCATAACATTTGGGCCTTTTTATGCAGCTTTTGGCTGGTGTTGAAGCAATTTCTGTCTGCTTCTTCTTTCTCTTCCCCCTCCCCTTTGCCATCCATGGTGGGAGGCTGACAAAAGTCAGTGACTCAGCCCTAGAAGAGAATGGAAAACTCCAACAGGGCTTTGAATTGAAATGCAGGCAAGGAAGGAGAGACGCAAGGGGAGGCTGGAGAAAGGGAAGGAAAGGGACTGTAATGAGAAAAACGCCAAGGGAGCAAATAAGCACTCTATATTGAATAAGTGAGCAAGAATAAGTTCTTACAGGAAAGTCACTTATACTCCACAGGCTGGGGAAAGGTAGATTTACACACAAGCAAATCCCAAACTATTTGGACAAACAAGGAATTTCAGGAGCTGCAGAACTATAGCCTGATTAAGCACAAATTTGTGTCTCCTGTCCCCTATACCCTCACCAGTCTCAGCACCTCCTTTCTCTGTGGCTCTTACCAAACAAGAAAGAGACTGTTTTAGGGATAAAAAGGTGAGCAGAGGGACAAGCAGGCAAGAAAAGGAGTGCCACAAAACTTCATGGTGTGCGGGAGACATCGTATTAAAATCCAGCGGTGGGCTTTAATGCCAGCCCAAGATGCAAGCGCAGTTCTCCAGCAAAGCTGTGCACCCGAGCGCATCCCAACCTTTCCCCAGTCTGCCTATGCTCTTCAGCAGCAGCAGGGGCAAAGAGCACCCCCTTGCCTAGCGAGCCGGGAAGGTGTCTGCCAGCACCCACAGACACGGGTTTGTCCTGAGGACAGCAAAGGAGCTCTATCCCCACGCACAGGGTAGTGCATCTGGTCTCCCTGCAGCCACATGGATATACAGCTCCCCTCCAAAGCTGGATCTGGACCTATAGCAGTAACAGGGAACTGCTCCAAAGCCAAAGGTTCTCCTTTTATCAGATCTGCACATATCACACAGGCACCCCCCAGGTTTTTCAGTCTTTCTGAATAGCCAACATGCTACCCCACGGACTTGTAAGCACACAGTGTGATGGATGCAAAGATACCCATGTTCTCCCAGGCTATCCAAGCACCAAATTACTCAGCTGTTTGCTGTTCTGGGTCCTTGACACTTCTGTGCAACACACCGAGGAAGCATTTCAAAGGAAAAATCTGCCATTTTGGGGTTGTGTTTCCTCAATGCCTCATTGTGCCGAGGAAGGGCGACAACCAACGCATTGTGCCGGCAAGTATTTCTCATCGCACTGGGTCCCTGGGTAAGCTGGGCCCACTCTAAAGAGCTGTTGTCTTTTGCCTGCCACCACACCACCGTAACATATCTCACACGTCCATGGCAGCCTACTCGTTTCCCATTCACAAATTCCTCCACTGAATAACACCAAAGAGTTAAAGCTCTGTCAAAAGGTTGCGTTATGGGAAGGGAAACTGGAGAAAAAATGGCTTTCAATGCAATGCGAGCATAGACAATACTGTTTTGTAACTGCGCCGTTTGATGTGCAATGACAGGAATTAATCATTTTACTTAACAGAATTACTCTTTGTTATGTAAACTTTGTAAAGTCAGTCTCATGTGACCTCTTTCAATTAGGAACAAATTGTTTAAAACTGTCGTCTTTCTGAAGGCGCAGTATTCGTAAGAGCGACCTCGGGGATGGATTGTCATTTCACCCTGGAGTACTCACAGCTGTGCAGTTTGACACCAAATGGAGACCAAAATGTGCAGAATTGATCTTTTTTTTTCCAACAGAGCGAGCGATCCCTCTGCGCTTATTCTAATCTGGGGCGAACATTTGTTTCCCATTTCATTTTCTTCAGTTCTGAGAGAGCTGGATTTGTTTTTATAGGTTTCTCATCACCTCGGTCTGCGAGCACCTCAGTGGTGAGAACAGACATGCTTCCCGAGAGCCCCTTAGAGAAAAGGAAGCATTTTCCAAGAGACAACCCAGACCAGAAAAGATGAAGGGCCCCATCTTCAGTGAACGAAAATCATTGCTTCAGCAAAAAAAAAGTAGAGCTAATGTCACACAGAAAGTCTGCCGCAGAGCCAAGAAGAGCCTCCAGAGGTCCACAATTTCACCCCAACTTCTCAGCCTTCTCTCCTGGTTCCTGTAACCTTGAGAGCTGCTGGAGCTCCCTTTGCTGCCAAACTGTTTCGCACAAATTATTTGACCTGTGAAGGGCTGCAAGCATTCTCTATTGTGTATGGAGGTGCTCAGAGTTCGCTGTATTGGCTGTACTAAGGCACAGAGTGAGACCCTTGCCAGGCTTGTGTGAGCACCACGTATTTGCTTCTGAAGCTGCTTGCAGAAACGAGGCAGCAGCAGCCTTAGGCTGTGCATGCCCTGACGGTGCTGGGGGTAACTGAGCTGCGCCGACCGGCTGCGCGTCCCAGTCCTCTTTGGAGATCCCATTTCACCTCTGCTGCCCATGGAGGAGGCTGCCCGTATTCCTGCTCCAGTCCTGCCCCTCCAAGAGGAAAACTCATTACACCTCATAACCTCTCTCAACTGCATCAACAGGCCCAATTTTTGTTCTCTTAATGCTGCGTTAAGCTAATAGCCAGCCCTGATCGCTCTCGCTGATAAAAGCATTTGCTTTCTGTGTTTCCCATGCATAATGCAACGTTTACGCTCAGGTCCGTGCACTTTCAAAGAGTGGCTGTGTGGCTTTTATTTAAAAGCCCAATCAGAAGATATGCCACTTGGCTTTGAAAGGCATTGCGTGAACTTTGATCTTATTTCCCTGGCTGCCCTGCCCAGCAACATTGGCCACATTAAGAAAAACGAACCTACCTGGTCCAAACAAGGCGGCTAATGATCTCGCACCCAGGGGCTTTCAAGTCGAGCTGAGCCATTACGTACATCCCCCCTGAAATCAAACGGGGTCAAAGATTGCAGAAGGACCGTCGCCCGGTGGTGCCTGCCAGCTGAGCTTGTCCCTCCTATGGCGCTGCTCGCCCATACGGGCTTCCCCAACCTGCAAGTCGCCGACGTGACTCCAGTGTGGCCATAGGACTCATTACTCACCACAATATAAAGTGAGGAAGCTATGGGGTCTGCAAAGGCTGGATTAACAGCTGGGGCCACAGCCCTGTTAAACAGCAGCCCAGGGTTGCCCGAAGAATTAAACCATTGCAGTAGGTTTTTCTCAACGTCTTCCCATGGGGGTAGCTGAACATAACCCCCAGGCTCTATACTGCCAGGTGAAAGATGCAGAAAGATGAAGCCAAAGGAGATTAAGCGGGCACATGAAGGTGTCTGGGGAGCCTGCAGTATGGCTCACGTCGCAGCTGACATCCCCGGACTCCAGCCTGGGCTTTGCAGGATGGCGTCACGGGATGGAAACCATGTGGGCCTCATGCTCTGCAATAAACCACGCTGGAAACCAAGCCCCATGAGCAGGAGTTTATTGAACAAGGCAGGCTGCAAGTATCTGCAGGAGCTAATAATAGTGTCTTCCTCTAACAAGCTCATTAGCTTCTGGAGCAGTGAAATCATCTCTGGCATATTCCTCCTGATTGCTGTGGCTGTATCTAGTGTTTCTATCAAGGCATTTCTAATAGCTAATATTCATTGTGGTATTTCAATATGGGATTTACTCCCACTCTCTGCAAAATAGCCCTGGTTCAGCCCCAGGAAATAAAAACAACAGCGGCTATCAGCACTGTTAAGTAGGAGAGAATTCTTCTTGTCTGGTTGTGCCAGTCTTTTACATAATTTCATCAGTTCTTTGTAAAAAGGAGTCCTGCCTTGTTCCCTAGGACAGAAGCTGTGTGTGCTGGGGACAGCCTCTCCATCCCAGGGGAGCAGCCGTTCACCCTGGGCTCGGCGCAGTGCCCCGGCATCGTGTGATGGGAAACCGCCTTGACTGCACTATTGGTGGAAACAGGCTTTTAGCTTGACGCTACTGTGGATATATCCCTGCAAGCAACAGCCAGTGCTTTTGACACCCTTGAGCCATGGAAATGAACCACACAGCAGGGAACCAAACAGCGATCTCATGAAAGAACGAGGCTTCAACCCACGAGACCAAACTACCTCGCAACTGAAAGGTCAGACAAGAGGATGCCCACTCTGCAAAACCACTCCTGGGCCTTTAGCATCTTGTCTCAATCCTCTTCTGGTCTATTTATCTGTTATTGTGTTTACATACCCAACTACAGTTTTCATGTCAATACCAGCAAGACCTGACGTTTTCCTGGGAAGTGAAGATGTCTAAGGCAATTCAGTGCCTCTTCTGCAGTTTCTGCTTTGTACCCCTTGAAAATCACTCTGTTTAATGACAGTTTTCTTAAGCACGTAAAACCCAATAGAAGTATTTCTAGCAGTAACTTCTGCTTAGCACCAATGTCCTACCACCATCAACAGGTGACAACAGCAGCAATCCAATGCAGTCTTCATTAGAAACAGATAAAGAAGATAATGACACACATACCTTGTATGTTTAAAAGAAGGGTAATTTCTGCAAACAGTATTATTTTTTCCTGGAATTCCACCTGATTCTGTTGCATCCTCAACAGCAATAAAGCTTGAAGAAAGGACATCAGTCCCTGTTACCAGAGCTTGCAGCCACTGAAATCTAGAGGACAGAGCAAGCCAGGAAAAATATTGAAGAGAAGTGCATTCCCTGGGTAGAGTACATTTTCTCCTCCCTGTGTTCTCCCTCAAAGCCCAGGAATTTCGGCACCCGAAGGCAGTGCCTCAAGGCTGGTTCTGTCAGGAAAAGCAACAGCATGAGGGTGTTTAACAGCAGCGATGCTCCTAAGGGCTGGGCCAGGCTTTAGGAGCAACCTGACCAAAAAGTGACCCCGATGATGCCCTGAGAAGATGTGCCCCACAGCTTGTCTTGGCTGTGAAACAAACTTGAGCTCCATCTGCAGATAAAAATGCTTGACTGGAAGGGAATCGAAGGCAAAACTCCAGTTCACCCAGTTCAGGGTACTACTACAGACCACGGGCCATGCATGCTGCTCGATGGAAGCTGCCAGCGTTGCTCACAAGTTACAACAAGACCAGGTACATTGCAACATGATAGTATTGCAATTTCCTTCACCTGCGGCATGTTTCGGTGGCATTAACAGAAACTGCGGACGCTGCCCTGCCCCAAAACTGATCCTGTGGATGGAGCCAACGGTTATTGGTGGAGCCTGCCATCGTCCCGGCCTCCTGCCCTGTTTTCAGTAACGAGCTTCATTCCTCCAGGGTTTTATTTTCACTAAGAATTTTTCATAACTTGTATTTATTTGCTCAGTGTCAGTTAGATGTCTGCCTTTCCGCCTGAACTATCTTTAGCTTCCAAAATATTTTGCATTTCAGGGAAGTATTTGAGCAACTTTTCTGAGAAGAAATAACGCAGAGCGTCGGAGCGCAGACGCCACAGTCATGTGCAGAGACACGCTCGGCGGCTCGGGGATCGCGCGTTCACCTTGGAAACGGTCCTGTTTGCTTTTTTTTCCCGTCTATATGGGGGGATCCACGACCTGTCCTGAAATGGCTGCGCGAGGCTGGTACCCGAGGCAAGATTAGTGGGACTCATGGAAATATGCTGCACAAGCACACAGCAGGATGCACAGCACAGCACATGGCGCAAGTACGCAGCCCAGCACAGCCCAGCGCAGCCCAGCTCAGCACCTGCTGCACTGGGGGACTGGGAGCAGTTTTTAATTAAAGAAGGATTTCCATCTAATGCCCAGGGAAGGAATGTGAATAAAATTGAACTCCCAGAAAACCTGCAGGATTAGTTTTCTGGTTTTGTTGTCACTGAGAGCACTGTTTGCCTGTAATACCTGCTGCATGGTTTGGGTCCTGGCTTTCCTTCTCAAGCATTTTCCTGTAAGAATCAGTGCCTGCACCGTTTGCAGGTAATCATTAGGATGTTAGTATTCCTTTTGCACATGTAAATCGGAGCTGTTTGCCTTCCAGATTTTAATTTTAGCACATAAAAATAAAAGAAAATAATAGGAAAACACTATGGGACATTTTGGAAAGTGTTCTGCACACAGAGATGCAGGCATGTCATCTAGCATTAATGGTAGAAAGTCCCCTTTGCGATAAGTGAGCTGGAGAGGTTTGACAGTGTCGGTGTAGGGTTGGGACAGTCCCCAATCACCCTTCCTTCCCGTGCAGGCTGTCACATTGCAGAGCAGCTTTGGTGAATGTAAAGTGGGGTCCCTTCGGAGGAAAGCTGACCATAAGCATCCCCCAGGATGGGGGTTAACCAGTGCCCAGTCCTTCAGAGACCTCTACCAGTTATGGGAACATTGGGTCTAGGGGACTGGACCAAATTGAGTCCTAAAACAACCGTCACACCACACACAGGTTGACCTGGATCCCTGTGGGATTGCGCTGATGCCCAGCTCCATCCATGGTGCATCTCCCTGCAATACCAGCATAGCTAGCAGGATCATTATCTTTGCAGTGAGCTGTTAATCAAAGCCCCTGCTTGCTGTGCGGGGATATGTAGTGGGAGGCAGAGCGGGCCAGTGGAGCTTGTCATCGTTAATGAGATTATGCTCCCCTAATCTTACAGCAAATCGGATTTTCATGCTGTGCGCATTTATCGCAGGCCGAGAGCAAGAAGGAAGGCAAGAGGCAGCGCAGACCCGGCCTCCTCGGTTCAGTTAAACACGCAGGGGCTCTGCAGCAGAGGGGATCCATTTCATGTCTTTTAAGCATTTATTTGTAGATGAGTTCTGAAACCAGAGAGGAGGGGGCTAGCAGATTTGCCCGGGATCCCCAGGACAGGGAGCGAGTGTCACTGTGCAGGAGGGGGAAAGGAAACCTAACTGCAGGCGTGTACCTCTGGCAGGGGAGGAGGACGCGGCTCTTGGCATGCCTGTCTGGCGTGAACAGCTGTGCTGTTTTCTACAGGGTGATGCAACTGTTTTGTTCCCAAATAATCTAACCAGTGTTATGTTTAAATTCATCCCAAATCTTGTTTATCTTGCTTCAGTTTCACAGAGAAATCATGTGTGAAATTTTACCGGGGTCTGACGGTCGCTGCCCACAGCTGCGGCACTCGCTGCCTCCCGCGCACCCTTCGAGGTGGGTCGGGGGCTCTCCCAGCCCTCCATTCCCACGCTGGGGAGCAGGTTTGCTCCTGTTTGGGGACACGGCCTTTCGGGTGAGCACAGCTTGTGCTGTCCCAATAAAGGCTGCAATCCCACAGCAGCTTCCCCATGACAAAACCCTGTTGCCTGACCTACGCCGACGCGGAGCAAGGAGATAAGATGAGGTCTGGGGGGAAGGACCCCTCCAACAAGACCTAGCAGGAAGACCCAGTGCCCAAGCTACAGAGCATCACTCAACCTAGAGGAGATCTTTAGTCTCCTGGTAAGCCCCAAAGCAACAAATATTTCTACCTCTGGCTGATCTGACAAAGCAGCTGCGTTTCTTTTGATACACTCATCAGAAATATGGTAAAATGCCAAGGTCCAGCTTTGGGTGAAGAAAAGAGGTTCATATAACCTCTCTGTGTTCGTGCTGCAGCCAAAACGACAGTCCTGTTAAATGCAAGTACAAATCCAGTGTCTGCAGCATCACTGGCGGGCGCGAGCAGCATCCCTGCCTGTGCTGGGCGGTAACTGCATGGACAAGTCACATGTTTTTGCAACTGCGTTTTAAGAGTCTGAGCCCAACTGTTCAGCTACATATTTAGGACAAAGTTGCAATAACCAGAGAGGCTTTTGAACTTGGGAACAATAGGAGCTATTTTCAATGGGTGAATAATGTTGAAAATCTGTCCCTTAACGTCAGCTCGCAGAATCATCATTTTTCCCAGTAAATAATATAAAAGTTTAATTTTTTCTCAATGGATTTCAATGCAACATTTACTCTAAGACCGTTTATTCCTCGTCCAAGAATAGCAGGGACACAGGCTGAAAAAGAACAAGATGATTTTTATCATTTCAAATAGAGCAATTCCAGTATTTCTTTTAACCGTCTCGCTGTAGTTCTGCGTGTTTATATGCATCCCATAAAAACAATTTTAGGAAATCACTTATTTTCATGTTTTACATCACATTCCTTTGATGAAGAGAAATAAAACTGAAACTCATATAGATATTGCTACTGTTGGTGTAAAATAAAAAAAGAAATAATTTTCTATGCAAAAATGAAGCATATCCAAAGTAATGCACTTCAGGAGGGTGTATTGATGTTTGAAGGAAAAGAAACATTATTCACTTGAATTCTTTTTCATGGTAATAATTTCTAAATGTTCATCGATGGCTTAAATATTGTAGGAGATACATATTTTGAATTGCATAATATTTTGACACTACTAAAAAAACTTTCTGAATAGACATGTTTTAGAAATCCAACTTGGAATGAAAACTAATTTTGAAATATTGGAATCTCTCTGATTTCAAAGGAGGTCTCTTCATTACTCAGTGGAAGTATCTCTTCCTAATTAAAAGAATACATAGAAGCATTTGTCATAGCCTGGCAGCAGTGTGCTGGGCAAATAATTAATCTTCTATTGTCTTTTTGGCAGCATAGCACTTTCCTGCAACACTACTTGTGCAGTAGTTTATCCCTGTATGAACTAGGAGCAGGCTATGCTAAAATAAGGTTCTGATTCAGATATATTACAAGGACTGAGATTTTATAGCCATGAAAGCAGCTGTGCACAACAATTAAAAAATAGCAGTTTATTTAATCCTGTGTTTCATGAACGTGGGTCTTTTCTTATTACAATTCAGAGATACCCTCCTTTACATGTCAGACTTTGAGCTTGCAGTATTTGCTTTTTTGCTTCTTGTTGTACACATTTAAACATCTGTTTTCCATTACTGACCCTCTGAAACATGACTTGCCACTGTAGCGCAGGCAAAAGCATTGAGGATGGCCATGAAAACCTTGCTTTTGTTTAGAGCGGAGTTGCCAGATAAGATTATTTAAGCTGATAAAAAAACAAAACAATCTCAAGGTCACCGATGTTGGCGTTCTGGCCCACTTCTCTTTATTAGATAGTTTTGGCCAAGGGGCTTCGACTAATCTTGTCACTGTTGCTTGTAACGTCCTGCCCAGTGATGATTTCATCTTCCTCTCGACACCATTCTTCCATGATTAGAAATGATTCTCTGACAACATGTCTGAAACAGAGAGGTGAACGGGGTTTACAGATGCAATTAAAATGGGCAGTCAACACACAATGTGCTGTGACATCTATTTCTGTGCCGGCATCCTCTGACACCAACGTGGTAGGTACAACAGGAGTGTCTTCATGCCACGGTGTGCCACTGTGCATCACCTTCACCTTACTGGTGAAAAGAGGTTATTGCCAATATAAGAGCTAGTAAGAGGAGGTGGCAGCAAGGAAACCAGCAACGTCCTTTGGTGATCTGCTGTGCGTTGAAGAGGCTGGAAATCCTGTTAAGTTAAAGGAAAAGGCGAGGATGGTGATGTCGGCTCCACTGCAAAGTTCATCCCTTTAGGCGATACACAAAGCGGAGCTGGTGTAAACTGCATTTTCCCCGCAGCGATGATGGCAGCTGCTTCCCAAAGCTCAGCTTCTGGATGACTGCTGTCCTTGAAAACCACCTGCTCTCCTGGACTGGGGCTCACATCCACGCATGAAGCAATTTCCTGCCAGATTTCCACTGCCATAAGAGGAGGTTATAAATGATGCCCAAATAGCTGCTCCTCTGCACTAATTAACACTGTAACTCTATGTAGAGTCGAGTCCTATTTTGGGCCGGTGGTTTCCCATGCTTTATAGTCCAAATGATCCCGCCGCCTGTTCCGGCACTCGCTTCCCCTCTGACGGGACACGGGCAGAGTCCAGCAAGCAGTTTCCACCTCCCCTCTCAAGGCACTGACACACTGGCAAGCAGAGATAAGGTCCCTCGAGTTTAAACTTGAACAAAACTGAGTGAATGTGGCTGATTTTTACCACGAGTTCAAGAACATGGAAATTTTTAATGCATGTTTTGATATGTCCTGGGATAATCTATGACCTTTTGAGTCCTTTTTTGTCCAAAGCAAACTTCAGAACATAATCCTGGCAGATTTCTTGGAATCGTGACGCTGAGTGATTCTACAGATATCCCAAGCGATGCTCTGAGAGGAATGAAAATATCTTCAAATTACCTCCCATTTACCAAGGGGTGAAAGTGAACAGTAAATGCGGAGTGCTTGTTGCATGGGAAGCTGTCAGAGCAATCAGTTTGTATGTCTATATTGTGTGTCCTAGTCGCAAAGAAATTCCTTGCATATCTCTGTAATATTTAAATAATGCCTGCTCCTTGGAAAACAAAATGTTTCACAGTCTTTCATAGGCTTTTCACAGCATTTTGGGGGGTAAGAAGTTCAGCGCTTTCTCAGAGTTGCACAGTTTATCTGAATTTGCCCGTTTTACCAGCGTTCAGAGTGCGCACCCAGGGCATCCCGAGGCACAGCTGACTCGGCACATCACAGCCACCTGCCCCTGCACAACTTTGTTCCCATGGCCAGAGCCACCGGGGCAAGCACCGTCCAAATTGTGCCCTTCACCGGGAGCAAAGCAAGCTGCCTCACAGATGAGATGGGACTTGTGTTGGAGACAGCCATGGCTGAGAAGGTTTTACTCAAGGACACCAGGACAACAAATTATACTTTAAAAGTTGAGTTGCTCACTGTGCGTGAAGACCGCAATGAACTTCTCATTACTGTCTCATTGTAAAAGTCAAGAATTATTTTCCCTCCCAAGCTATGACCTGTCTAAACTCCCTGAGGAATTCCTCCTGCAACATTTACCATGGAGCAGAGCGGACTTGGGAAAGAGCCTCCAAATAAGACATTTTTAACATGGGCAGTCCTTGCTCCCCTGCACCAGGAACAGAGTTTCTTTCACCCCTAAATGGGTAAGCATTATGTTGTGGCTGCATCTAACCCTACCGACGGCCAAGATAAAATTGTTCAGGATTCCTGTAATGCCAAGTACCCATTTAAGATGTGCCATTTTAAATACATCCTCTTCAAAAGCTCTGCAAACACCAGCCAAACAGATCACAGCTGAAAACTCCCTGTTTCACAGAGTTCAGACAGAAATGCACATCTGTATGTTGGCATGGCTCAGCACCTTTCTCATTGATCATGGTTTCTGGAGTGTTTAAAGGATTAAGATGAACCTATCCTAGATACCTGCTAGCTAATAGTTTGGGTCAGATGAAACTTTGTTTAGCTGCTCCCTTCATCATTACTAAGGGAAATTCATAGGTATTTTGATACAAAGAAAAGGAGGAGAGGACAACGATTTAAAAAAAAGACATAATTAAGACATATAAATGCAGTAACATCTGTCAGAAGATGTCGTCTTAGGAAAAGGCAATGTTTGTGTGTGTTTCCTTCAAAATCACTTTGTTTAGCTGCCAAGAGGACATCGTTCGAGGAATTTCCTTTCCAAGCATCGTGTATATGCCATCAGCCCTCACTCTTTCCTACTCCAGGCAAGCTTTTTGCATATGATTTCCAAACAGAACGACTGGTTGGACCTCTCTGTCTAACTAGTTCTCTTTCCCATAGTAAAAACCACGTGGTCTTGATTCTGGAGAGGACAGCAGCATGTGTGAAAGTCCAGCCTTGTTCATCAAAGCACTTAAGCTCATGCTTAAAGCTAAGAAAACACTTAAGTGCTTCGATAAAAAGGGAAGATCTGCCGAATTGGGACCAAAGAGATGCTACAGTTAATTGATTTCCTTTGATAACAGCCTGTATTTTCCCCAAAGGGCTAATACTGTAGTTCTTCTATTCAACTCAAAAGTTGTTCCAAAGCTGCAGCAAGTTTGATAGGGTTGGCATTTCTTAGAAGCTACTTATTCACCCATGACCAAAGTATTAAGACTCGCTCTCTGCAGTAGATATGCACAAGTGGACACACACTGGGAAATTCTTTGTCTTGTCCCCTGTTCTGCTGCTGAAGGAAGACACATGGTTTCAATGATGTCTTTGTTATCTGATCAAGCATCCAGCCCAATTTGCAATTTTAATGAAAATCAGACACCTGCACTGCAACTGATCTCCACTCCCAGGATTAACAACAACAAGGAAAAGAAGCATTCCCCCTTATCGGAAGAACTGAAGCCACCAGTATCCTGTTACCAAAGCCCAGACTGTGATTTCAGATGTTACCCAGAAGAAAGGAACCCTTTATCCCTCTTTGGGCAGTGATCTCCTCAGATGGAGAACCAAACCGAAATGACTAGCTAGTGGTAACATTAGCTGGAATGCAGAAGCACAAGCTGGGGAGCTCTGGCCGCACCACATCTCTGCAAGCCTCAGAGGCAGGCGGTGCTGTCTGACTCTGAGGCAGCACAAGTATTACACTGACCAGACAGCCAGCTCTCTTATACACACCATTTACCAAGGATACTACCAGGACATGCATTTTTTGGTGTTGATTCAAGTTTTTTTCCTCTTTTATAATCTGTACAGGGTCATTTTTAATCTGGTCTGTCTTGGACACAGCCTGAAGATGTCACACCCTGTAGCACTGAGCAAAACCCCGAAAAGAAATCAGAAGTGGATTTGGAAATGGGACAAGTACCCTGGTTGCAATGCCACTCAGGAGAGGTCCCCCAGCACATCCCCGTGCCACAGCTGAGGCTGTGTGATGCCTGGGAGGGAGCGTGGCCAGGTGCCGCACATGGGGCATGCAAACATCAGGGGCAAAAGACCAGTTCAACACATGCCTGGCACCTGTTTGCAAAGCCACAGCTCCAGTTAAAATGGGAGAAAGATATGGCGCGTGCAAAAAAGGGAAATCATTTAATAGAGTGTATCAGAGAGACTTCCTCCACTTGAAGATGCAAAGAAACCCACTTCCTCAGTGTTTTAGCCAATGTTTACTGAAGTACTTTCCAAAATGTTTCCTGATTTCTCCTCTTGCCTGAAGCCCATTACTTTCCGTCAGCTGGGTTGGTGTTTGTTGGTGTTTTTCGTGTAGGGGGAGAAGGATAAGAGAAGGAAAGGAGGAAACAAAAATACTAGTGAGCATCTTCAATGAGTTGATAAGCTTCAAAGACTGCCCCAAATCAAGAACTTCTAGTAAAATTGGCAATTTTTCACACAGCCTTTGGTTGTTGAAAGAAATTTGTTTCAATGGAAACCCCCCTCAGCTGTGGAGATGCTCAGGTAGCTCTAACCACACCAGGGAAGTTTCAGGTACCAGAGCTCTTGGGATCTTCCTTGTCCTGAGAAGAAAGTCTTATCTATTGTATAGTTTGTCTTCTTGTTGTAGCATGAGCTCCCTCTTTTGCCCTTCGGAAGGTAAATCAGGCAGCTCCAAAGAAAGGGCTTGTCAAATAGTTTCAAGCCGTCCCTCTCTTCCTGTCCTACAGCAAGGCAAACAATTTGGAGACCCCAGGTCAGCGAAGCATTGCATGTATTGCTGAATTGAGCTCTTTATGTGCATGGGCTTACGTTCCAGAGAGAGGCAATGATGCTTTTTATAGCAAGACTATTTTCTATTCAACTCTGAGTTGGGCTCTGCTTTCCTAATAAGGATTTTTCACCCCATTTTGCAAAGGAAATTGTATTATTTTGAAACTACATTTAGCCACCCCAGCCTCACAAAATGTTCTTGAAAACACTGTGCGCTTGAACCTACCACCCATGAAATAACAGAGGGAGCTTTCTCCCCAGGCTGTTTCTTTTTCTGTGTGGTTTAGGGACAGCCTCTTCACCATATGGCCAGTGGATCATGTCCTGTTGTAACGCCCCCAAGCCCGGTGTGCTGGTGCTGCTGCTGAGGACGTGCACACTCGTTTCTAATGTGATTCAAGGCTCACATAAGTTCATGGAAAAAATCTCCTGTTGATTCCAGGGGAGCTGGACACTCTCGTAACGTCCCTGCATGGTATTTGGAAATACCCTTGCAAGTGCTGCAGCAGTTGTAACGTGAAGCAGTTCCTTAAGGGCCTGTTTGATTATGTCCGCCTGTTCATCCAAATCACATCCACAACACTTATCTCTCCCATCATTTATCTTCCTGCCTCCTATAAACACCAAGTCTGAAAAAGCTGTAAAACAAGCACAACAAATGTTTAAACGCCACATTCAGGTCCACGTTCATTCTCAGATCTCTTCTCCAAGTCCCACCGTCCCTGTGCATTTTGGTCAAGGAGCATTTGGGGAAGGATAGTCACGAACACGAGACATTACCAGGCAACTGAGACGGTGTTTGCGAAAGAACCTGCAGGTGGGGTTACGTGACTCAATGCTGAAAACTGGATATTTGAGTTGTGTGTTAAAGCTCAGTGCTGTGATTACCCCAAGGGGCATGTCTGCACTGCACAACAGTCCTAAGAGGGGTCCTGGAAGCAGTGCAGCTGCGTTAGCTATTTATTCCGTGAGGAGCCATTCTGGTGCAGTTACACGTCCTAATCCTGTAGCTTGATTTTTGAGAGCTTCCAGGAGAATTTGTGCCCATGCTGTGGTGCAGAGGTACCTATTTCAGTCACCTGTGCCTAACTGATTTCAATGCCCAAAGTTCAGACGGTAATAAAGGAGTTTTAGGAAAAATATATGCAAAAACATTTATCAGCTAGCGTGGAGGGGATGTCACAGGGCTGAACACAGCTCCTGTGAATGTCCTTCTGCTCTGGGAAGGGCCAAAGCAGAAGCGAGCCCATCCAAGCGCTGTGCATGTGTCCTGGGCGCCATCCTTGCTCCTTGCTCGCTTGTCACTGGATGTGCTCGGCATGTCCCTGCAGACACGGCAGGGCCATCTGGGCATCTTCTCTCCACCAGAGCCTTTAGGGACCATCACGGTCCAAAACCCATTCAGCAACAACAGCTCTACCTCCGTCCAAGGGTTTTAGCAGTTGTGGTATAACAATCGGGGGGGGGGGGCAGGAATTTAAAGCTTTGTTTTTATCTTCCTCTCTCTTCCCTTCTTTTTTCTTTCCTTTTGTTTTTTAAGCAGGCAAACATCTGCAGAGCACTTTAAGATAACCATAGCAATGACATGAGGACAATTGGCAGGCACGCTCTGTGCTCCTCAGCTGCGCGCTGTGATTCACTGGTCCAGCGCTCGGGGCTGCATCCAAGCGGCCCGACAAGGAGGGACCTCTTCGCATCGAGACCTTGCCCCGGGGTCAGAGATAGAGCACATGAGAACTTTTATTGGAGCAGAATGGGGAGAATGTAGATATCAGGGGATTTTCAATGGAAATCACAGGTGTTTCTTCCCTGCCTCCTCCCTGTGAGAGGCCCCTCTATGTTCTGTTACGATTTGTTTTTCTGGCAACCAGCGTGCTCTATTTTTCTTGCCTGTGTTTTTATGAGTTATGTTTGGTTTCTGCTAAAACAACAGAAAACAGCACAGGGCTGGGTTTTTTTGAGTGGGTTGTTGTTTTTTTTCTTTTCCTTTTAGGAACTATGCAAAGGGTCATTTGGAAGCCCTGATTCCAGTAAAACTTTTCAGAAGGATTGATGGAGGTTTCGGATCAGCTGAAGGTCACAGGTCAAATGGTTTAGCCCCCCAGGCGGGCGAGTAGATGAGATTAGCAGCCATGCAGCCACAGCTAAGCCGTGAAAGCGGACGCAGGGCTCCACAGGACACGCGCGGCGGCGGGAGGAAGACGAGCTTTTAGCAGTGGGCTTGCAAACCACTGTTTAAAAATGTCTCACTGAAGAGCCACTTTTCCACCCCATTTCAGCAGAGAAAGTGAACTGCAGCTGGCCAGAAGTGAGGACATGGAAAGAAGCAGACACGTGTTTGCACAAGAGCAGGAGAACAAGTATCTCGGTTTTTAAGAGGAAGAGATTTTTTCATTTTGGTGGAGGACTAAGTTTTTTAAAAATATCTGATATTGTGTTTAAAAGCAGAATCAATTGCTATTCAGTGCAGGCCTGAGCCAAAGATCAAGCAGGGAGTAAGAGCAGGTGTTTAATAAATCTCTAGAGGAGTTGCTTTAAAAGGTATCTATGTTTTGCTCTAGACACGAAGTATCGGTATTGGTAAAATGCGTTATCCACACACCTCCATCTAACCAATGAAAGATTTTGGCTGTGTTTCAGAGAAAAAAATCGGTGGCATATGGTCTGCATAAAGTGTAAGCATGACTTGTTCTTTCAGCTGGTCTTGGCACAGGGGAGGTCATGAAATCATCTTTCAGAAACCTCAGCCAGACCAAGGCAGAGCCTCCTCCTGTTTTCATACTCCTGCCTACCAAGAACCTTATTCGTAACCACTACTGTCATCATCATGCCATGCATCTTCCCAGGACCAAAAATTTGCTGTTCTGAATACAGAAGCATCTTGCTTTTTCCCACTGAAGACAGGGATGGAGATTAAAAAAAACCCAACGGGTATTATTCCCTAAGAAATGCATGTAAAAGACCTCTGCATCTTCTAACATTTCAGATTGTTCCCTCCATCCATCGCCGTCGGGAGGAGAGGACTCCAGGCTCTCCAGGGGGGCTCAGGATCCAGCTCATGTTGCAGGTGTTCAATATTCACGGGAGCAATTGCTACCAACCATGCATCACCAGCCTGTGAGTCCTGCAAAGATGGGAGGTAACGGAGCACCCCTAACTTTCATGAGTAACCCTACCTGCAAGACAGCTTTCAGGGGGAGGAGGACAGTGGGAAGTGTGGAAACAGAATATGGAAAGGAAAAATTCAAGGCCTCCATGTTACATGAGATCGTTAAGGCGAACTGCATACCTCTGTAAGCAAAACCAACAGTGCTTATTGGCATGAACAAGCATCCTTTCTCTGCCTTTACAAAGAGTTTGCACAGGATTAATAGACTGTCTACTTCAAATCATGCAGAATGGACAAACCCTATTCCTGCAGTCCCTGAGACGGAAGAAAATATGTTAGCCACCTGCCCAACTGAGAAATGTGTTTGCATGATGACCACAGCATTTACATAGCTGGGAGGTATTGCATAGGGTTGGTTCCTCAAAGGAAGAAAAAGAGTCTAGGCTGCTTTTTTTATCTACACAAAACGTGATTTATTTAAAGCCAAAAGGCGTGAAGCATTATCTTTTGAACTTGCCAAACTGGCTGCGGACATCCTGAAGAGCAGATTTTATTATTATTATTTTGCATTATATTATTTTTAAAAGAATGAAAGAAGCTTTGGAAGCAGAGAGATGAAAACTGGCTTTCCCTTGACATATTTATTCCTCAGATTAAGTGTGTGTAACTGTATGCTATATACACGTCACTGTAGATAACAGAGGTGTTAGCTGTAGGACATTGCAACATCCGGGATGTAATTTATATCTCTCCCCGTGTCTTCACTCTCAAACATATGTGGTTCATCATATTCTTTGCCATTGCTGGACTTTGGCAGGCCTCCAGCATTTCAGAGGTCACTGGGTTCTTGAGTGGCTGACTTGTCAATAGCTACTTTTGCCGTGTTTACCCAGGTATTATTCAGCTTTGTACCACTAAGACAAGCTGGTACATGTATTGTTTATTCTCTGGTGTTTTCACCTTAGAGTTCATCTATGAAACGTGTCCAGCCAGCACTTCTAGAAGCTGCTGTGAGGCTGTAGAGATGAGGACAGGGATAGGGTAGGATAGGATAGGATAGGATAGGATAGGATAGGATAGGATAGGATAGGAGTTGGTGTTGGTGTTGGGGAACACCAGTTAGAGCAAGGTGAATTTGACATTTCTATTAAACTTGATGTTTGCAAATTTAATACACAGCAGAGGCGTCAATCCTCTGTCTCTAAAACTTATAGCATGAAGGTCAATCACAGCTTTGGCATACCTGTTTTGAATCCTACTGAACATAATATTGGGATACCTCAGGAAGGTATTTCTTTTTTCCTTATTTTACATTTAAAGATCACAAATTTTATCCCAAGGGGAAAATCTGTCATTTTCTTGTGCCAGCCAAGTACAAGTTCGAGGAAAACTAAAGCAGCGCAACACAGCAGGTAACAGTTGAAGCCCAACCCCGGTGCCTTCATGGCAGCATGACTCTGAAAGACCATCTTAGGATGCCAGTGATGCTCCACCAAGCCCCATCTACAACTGTGAAAATATCTACTCCACGAAGACCTCCAAGGACTGAGTCCAGTCGCTTGCTGACAGACGTTTTACAAGCCCAATTTTCAGAGGACGGCTGTTCAAAGCTTTCTGAAAACCAAGACCTTTAGAAGTTTCTTTAGCTGGACACCCAATAGCTAAGGCATCTCAAATCCCTGGCTATTTCTGAACATCTTGGCACACAGTGCTGAGCATAGGAAATGGGTGAGATTAACGACTTCAGCTCACACATCGAGCAGGATATGAAGGGCTACATGTGCTATGTGCATAATATGTCCCTTTTGCCAGTGTCAATCAAATTTTAAAGCACAAAAAAGACATTGTACCCACTTGGAGAGCAAGCATTTCACTTCTCCAGATCAAAACTTAACGGAAATATCCTCTTTCTTCCTGTCCTCCTGTCGTCATATGAGCTGGAGAATACAATTATCTAATATGAAAAATAAAATTAAATAAGCCAGCAAGTTTACAAGCTAAAAATTCAGAGGGAACTGTTTCCTCTCATTGAACTTCTTATGTTTTTGTTGCCTGAGAGAAGATCGAGGTTTTCCAAAGGTGTATTCAAGGGTCTCGCACAAACACGCTCTGCTGCACTAGACATTTCTTATCAGCCTCAGACTGCGAAAGCTGTGATAGGAAATGTGCCATTCATTCACAGGGCTGCTGCTGGGGATCTGAGGCATATCTTGAGCGTGTTATCACACGCTTTGTATTGTCTACTCCATCCTGAGAAAGAAACACTCTAATCAGCCCAGCATTTTCTCCTTCTGGAAATCACCAGCTCATTTCTCTGCCTTTTGCCTTGCGTTGATTAAACACCTTCCTGTTGAAACAGTAACTAGACAACCACAATAGTAGCAAAAAAAGACTTTGAAACTCGGTATCAGCTTCCCAGATTCCTGTTCTCTTTCACATGAGAACAGAGTTATTTTGAATGCATGGGCAGGGAGTAGGTGGGGAAGGATTGGAAGAAGAAATTTTGCTGCTTGGTTTAATAACGGTCACCTCCTAGTGCTACCCTGTACCTATGTACGAGTGGCTTGGATTTGATTCCTTTGGGTTTGGATAGTGCTCCCATGCACGACCACCCCTCTGCAGGAAAGGATCCCCTCTGCAGAAGATCTGCTGCTGCTGAACTCGGGGAGGCTTCTTCTGTGAGCAAAAAGTCATACATACTTGAGATACCGAGGCCAAAAAATTGAAATCTGATACCACCCAGAAATTCCAGGAAATTTACAGTTCACTAATTGAAAACAAGATATGTGTCTGAATTTTTTTCCAGCAGAAACTTTTTCCAGTTTTCTATGGAAAAAGGGTTTTGCTCACACCAGCCACACTATCCATTTAGATCTGCTTCTGATAAATTCCAACTTTCCAAATACTTTTAACTGTATTTCCCAAGCATAGGAGACTTTTGCTGTGTCCTTTTACATTAGCTGAAGTGTAAAAGGATATTTTCTAATAGGAAGGAGAACTCAATCATTAAAAATGTACACACACAAGCCACTAAGGCGGTATACATATAAGAGTAACATTTATCTAATCATACCGATACCAGCTTAGTGTGACATTGCCTCCCAGAAAGGGAAAAAAATTACACTAATGTTAACATTGCAATAAGATAAAGGGGTTTTTAAAATGTAATTGTATCCATTCAATTAGCTTCTAGCACTTATGCTTCTAGGCTGCCCTCTTCTATAATTGTCCTTTCCTTAAAGGCAGTTTTAACTTTTCACCTCACTAAAATCCAGTGGAGAAAAACCAAAACTGCTCATCTTTTCATCTAAACTGGTAAGCATCTAGATCTCAGGCTGCTTCTGTGAATATCCAAGAAGAAAGAATGCTGTTCTTAACATCCTGGGATGTTAATAATTAATACGGGAAATTAAACGTTCTGTGGATACCAAAATATTCCCTGTATTACAATGCTTATCAGCAGAAAGAAAAGAAATAATGCAGCCCGGAAGTTATTTTAATTTCAGAAAACCCATAGAAAAATTCTAACTGCACAGGGAGAATCCTTAAACTTCTCTTGCTTATGTCTGTATTGATAACCAAGTTGAGCACTTTCTCTCCTTCCCAGGCAAATACTGCATTAAGCTTAAGGATGCTGCATTAGTCTTCTCTCAGCTGCAACTCTCTGACAAGGGGCCCTTAGTTTAGTGGGTTGCATGGACCTTACAAGCTTGCAAGGCAGTGATATGCAGAAAAAAGTCTGGGTACAGAAAACCTCCTGTGAAAAAGAAAGGACAATTCCAGCAGTCTTGCCCAGACATCGTTCAACTCAATGAGGACATTCAAGCGTCCTGGTAAGGACTGATCCCAAAACCAGGTCCTCCCAGACTTCATCTCAGCTGTGCTTTGGATCTCTTCTTTGTTCAGTGCTCATGTTTCTTAAAGCCTTATTCTTGCCAGTTTAAGGTTTTCACCATGGCTATAATAACACTACCCCTGGTATTCTTTAAACGACAATTTGGGATGAGCATATTTAGCTTGGGCATCACCATATATGGAATATATTAAAATGAAGAGTCAAAATGGCCCATTACTCCACTCAGTGCTTCACACATTGTTGAAAAATAGCAAATAACAAAGTGAAATTTCTTGGTTAAAAACTTATTAGCAGACACTTTAAATCCTTACAAAATTCACCTTATACAATACCTCAGCTGGAACTACTCATCAAATTCCACTCAAATTTGCTGAAAATAGTTCACTAAGCTTTGCCTAGAAGGATGCTCAGGCGGATGCTGAGCAGGAAGACAGAACTGATTGATACACGCATACGTACACGCAGACATCCAGAGAAGATTTAAGAGCCATCTTCTGCTGCAGCTGTTTTCATAATTTAGACCCAATGTTCTTACACATTGCACGTAGTCGTATCAGTCAGACTAAAAGGCATGAGGAAGACCTAAAGATTGGTTCAAACCTAAGCCCTCCTCATCCATCTTAGTCATTTTACAGGCTTATAGCAGGAGTTTGTCCTTAGAAGCATACATACAAGCCTTTCCTCAGTCAAACCAGAGCTTTAATTTATTGCAATTCAGCCACTTTGGACAAGGTGACAATGTGATGACAGCAAGCCTGTACCATCAGTCTTTCTGAAAGCACCATGAAGATAACTTCTTTGATGTTTCACGAAATTCAAAGCTTCTAAAGAGCACACTGGAGTAGCATTAAAAAAGGGGATGAAAATTTAGTCTAGTAAGAATGACACAACCCACCGAACTCATGGGGCCTTGTTATCTGCATAGTTCCTGCTGTAATCTGCCTGTCTTCAGGCCTCCAATAGTAGCATATTGCATAGCATATTTCGCCTGTAGTGTCAGCAAACCTGCTCTCGAAAAAACAAACTTGTAATGGCATACTCTTATCTTTACTGTTACTAAGTTTTTCTAAAATTCCCATCAAAGCCTGTGAGATATTCAAGACAGTTCTCTTCATAGCAAAAATAAAGGGTAAAAATTAAGCATGTCCTGTGACCATTCCTAAGCAGATTTTGTATCAGTTCTTGCATTCTTAAGCAAAATAGACACCCACTTTATAGTGAATCACTTACAAAATTATCTAGTGTTTCTGAACTTTTTACCCCACATGGGTGATGAATTCCCTCTCAGAGGAGAGGCTGTAGGTTGGGGGTAACTGCTGTGCAGAAGTTTAAGCTCACTAGCAAGAAATCTCACAGTAAAATGATTCCTTTGATCCAATGCTCAAGATCAATCCCTAATATTACTGATAAGCTTAGATATAGTTTTGAGAGGGACAAAACAAACAATACCACAACAAGAGATGGAGAACCACATAGAAGAAGAAAGCCTTCGGGGTAAGAGTGCAACTATCTTTGGTCTGATCCATTTCCATTTAAAATTGCTGGGTTTTTCTGGGAAATCCTGACCCTTGAGACATCAATGTAAAAATGAATTCCTTCTTTCATTTCTATACACAGCTCTCTCCTCTTGATCCTTCTTCATAAACCATGACATCTTCTTCTTTTACAGTAGCTTCCAAATGCAATCTTTAGTGGGGTTTTTTTGGTGGTTTTTTTTCCTATTTGTCCACATTAGAAACAGTTTTAATATGTCCACAGACCTTTGCAAATACATTGAGTATAATTCAGGTTTAATCGCCAGTGATTAGGGATGAGTCATTGCTACAGAGTTTGCTTTGGTGTAGCTACCCAATTGTCTCTGTCGAAGACTATACGAGGTGGCTGTAGCTGAGTACATACATTGTAAATCTAGCCCTGACTCAGACAGGAGAAGCCGGTGTACGAGGCTGGGTCCCATTGCTTTTTTAGATCACATATAACAAAAGGTTGCATTATTGCTGCATATTCCAATTACTTCTGCAGTTGTTCTAGGTACTGTTGGCCCATAAGTCAGTATGTCCAAGATACGCGCAGGATATATCGATTCACTGCAGCATCTCCTCTTCCTTCTGTAAGAGGAGGTATTGTTCAAATGCCAAAGTTACAAGGCTGGATTTCCAAAAGCACTTACTATTTCGATAACTTTGTTCCTACTGATACCCCAATGAACTGTTGAAACACCAACATGCAGGTCTAGCAAACTGAACAGGAGGTGATTTCTCAGGAAAGATCTTGCTTTTAATGTGGCAGAATTCACAGATTCTGTGAAATGCAGGAGAGGTCCAGTGCTTGGACTCTGAAGGCAGCTCCTCCATCCCCATCCCCATCACAGATCCAGCTCTCCTCCCTTTTTCATTGACTGCAGAGGGAGTGGAGGGGACTGAATCCCTAATTTAACATACTAGCATTAGCTGACCATGTCTTCAGAGGGAATGGGGCATGTCATGGTCTTGCAAGACATGTATACCATGCTGCCAAGAAAAATCCTCATCAAGGACAGTATCACATCCTGCTGTTTTTACAGCTGTCAATTTTTTTCTTCCTAAAATGGAAGCAAACCTTTGCAGACAAACTCATCCCTGGTGTAAGTACACTGAAGCCAAGTTCAGTATCAATAAATCAGTGCCTTCGTCAGGAAAGCAATTGCATGGTTGTTTTTATCTGCTATTATCTGTAAGTTTAATTGGAGTACAAAAAGTAAGTAAATTTTTAATGACAGCTGCATTCCCCATCCCAGCCTGTTGTATGACCTTCAGATATTGAAAACAAATGAATAATTGAAAACAAAGCTTCGATCATGCAACTTTTAGGTGTTTTTGAAGCTTGCCTAAGAGACCTCAAAAGACTCCTTGCTCCTACCAGAAAGCAAATACCTCAATCAATTCTGATTTTAACCATTTCTCCTTTAAAAATAATTAAAACCTATTTCTGTACTTCTCTAATATGGCAAAAAAAAAAATCTAGAGAGAAGCTAAATTCTGCTGGTTTTCATGTGGCTTAAGTCAAATAAATTACTGCAGATTTACACTGCACTAAGAATCCACTATCTTTATGCTGGGGGACTTCAGCTTTGGTACTCATAAAATCAGTCCAAATTTCATGTAGAAACACTTGATTTTTTTGCAGAAAGAGGAGAAATTTATTTTTCCATAAATAAATTATACAGACAGGGTCAGAGGTTCAGAACCAACCCCTGGCCTGTTTTAGCTGATACTCTGTGTTTCTCCCAGGGCGGCTCAGGCTGCCCCAAGAACAAAGCTGCAGCAGGAGCTGCGGGGCCACCCAGGGAGAAACCCTCAGATGTGACAGTCAGGAGACACATCACCCATTCCTGATCACTGTACGTGAAAACCAAACTAACACTCAGCTTGGAGCAGCGTGTCAGTGAAACAGGCAGGCAGTGTTTGGGTAAAATCCAGCAGAAAATATCAGGCTTGCCTCCAGTGACCACTTCAAGTGACAAGGGGACAGGGCAGAGCAGCAGCCCAGCAGCCCAGTGCCAAGACCTGTCCTCCATCACATGCCAAGCCATCGCCCCCCGCAAAGTGATGCCTTGCCTCATTGCAACACCGACTGTGTGGCTGTGTATCTGCCCAAACCCTTTTCGTTCAGGGATACGGAGGGGAGGAGCAACAACTGTGCCCATGAGCATCCTTGCAGGAAAAGGGACACACAAGCATGAAGTTTACCTTCCATATGCATCCAAACCTGCCCCCACCCTGTATAGAAACCCTCCTTTGCTTGCTTTTTGCTTTGGCTCTGCATCTCGCCCTGGCGCAGAGGGTGACAGGCGCTGACCCAGCCCAGCACCCAGCTGCTCCCCAGCTGCTGCCCGAGAGATTGTGGCACATATTTTCCAGTGACGGGGCTGAGCCGGTGCGAAATGCTGCAGGTTGCAGCCAGGCCTGGGGCACTCGCCAGTGTTTTAGAAGAAGCCCCTGAGATTTCCTTAGTTGGAAGAAAAAAACATTCTCTGAATTCCCTGCTCGGGCTTTTGCTTTGTCTTAAAGGAAAACAGCAGGGGACAGGGAGGGAGAGGTCTCCTGTCCATGCTGCTGTGCGAGAGAGAAGTTACTCCTGGCATTCCAAATAATTACCTGTGCATGAAGCAAAGAGTTACAAGGAAATGCTACCTTCAGCAAAACCTGGACCTGCTTGTGGTGACAGACGACCAACCGGGAGAACGGGCCGTTGGCAGCAGCACGTACATGTGCTTTATTACAAGTGCAGTTCCTTGTTGCAGATAAACCCTAATTGTCAGTTGATGTCCGTATGCTCGACTCGGTGCTCGCAGGTCTCCCCGCAGCATTGCCCTCTCTGGGCGTCATGGTCATTCAGCTCAGAAGGCCTTACTGTTTCTGGAGTTTTTTTGATTTTAAAAGCCTCCTAGAAAGACTATAACTCATTGCAGGTCAAATCTTTCCCACTGCTGCACAACTGGAAGCTGCCCTGGGTAAAGTGCAACTGCAAAGGCATTTCTGGAAAAGCTGACGTTTTGGTTTTGCTTTCTATCTTTTAACTGTGAGGCTTTAGGAGGAAACAGTGCACACAATAATGTGAAATCTTTAATTTATATATATTCCATTTTATGTTTGCTATCAGGTGGAAATTCAGTGTCAGGGAGAAAATCATTCCTCAGGGCAAAACCATTGGTAACTATTCATTTCCCAGTGTGGCAGAAGACACTTCTAATATTTGTAGCAGATTGGTGCACTTTTACTAGCGATAGTCTCATGTAATTGTTTGCTCCCACTTCATGCCAGCAAGTGCAAATTCACTGTTGAATTAATCATTGTCCTTGGCAAAGCAGTGTGTGTTTTTACTGGGAAAAGTAGGAAACTGATAGGGCTTTTTTCTTTAAAGTTTGGTAGATTTTAAACTTAATATTAAATGAAGTAAACAAATGGTATTCCAGTTATTAGAATGCAATATATTCTCCTTTTTACCTACCTGGAGCTCTTTGTGAAAGAAAATTATCTTTGTATAATTAGCTAACTCAAGCAGCATTTATCCAAAAAGGAAAATGCCACATGTGGGATGTGAGTGATCAACGGCTTTTGAAATGAATAGGAACTGAGCACTATATCCCTAAACAACTTTGCAAACTTCAGACTGAAACCATATTCATATGCCTCAACCCCAGTGTGAGTGCGGCATCCAGCCCAAATTTCTCCCCTTAACCTGGTTTTCATTTTGAATGTGCAGTTTACCTTTAAGAAATTAATCTTTTAAATATGAATTGGTTTTCTCAGATGCCTGGCTATCATAAAAGGCTCCAGACACTGCCAGGAATGAGATTACAATGAATATTGGTATTTGTCATGATTTGTCTGCCTCTTTGCCATTTTATTTTATGTTTCAAACTTGAATAATCTAGGCCATGCATATTAAGAACCTGTGGCTTGTACATTCACAGGCACACTGGGAGGAAAAAGGACAAGCTTTATTTTAGAAGTGCCCAGTTACACACCCAGCCCATAGCTATGGGAGTAGTCATTTCCATCTGTTCAGTGGGAAATGACTCTCTCCTTTGTCAGATTTTGAGGAAACTTGGAATTCCTGATTTTGAGCGCAGCTGGCCAAAACGCATCCTCCCAGTTTCAAGGTTACAGCCTGGTTTGGATAAAGCGTTGCAAAACCACGCGTTGCAATTAAAGCTTGGGTGATGGGCAGCCGGCAGCGCTGCTCTGCACCGAGCAGGAATTGCAGCCTGGTCCATGCAGGAGGTCCCAGGGTAACCCTCCTCAGCATCCCTGCGCTTGGGGGACACTACACACGTCCCCGCTCACAGCCGGAGCCCGAGTGGCACCCGGCACCTCGGTCTGACACGCTGCCACAGCCAGGTCAGGAAGGCTCTGAGCTACAGCTGGCTGAAGGCTGGCGAGGCAAAAACTGGGGACTCCTCCTCGCTCACCCCATCCCCACGCTCCTCCCGTACCCCCGAGGTAGACCCCAGCCCGCTGGGGCACCAACCTGCACAACCCATCGCACTCACCAGCTGTGCCCGCTACGTTCAGAAAAATCCAGAAAAGGGCAAGTCAAAGCAAACTAAATCTTTTGCCTTCAGTAAGAGTTTCTCAGGCCTTGTTGACAAAGATAACATTTGGTTTTTTGGAAAGCAGATGTGCAAAACCCTATCAAACGCTCCTCCTCCTGGCCCGCCTGCTGGCCCTCATGTGAGTTTGGGCGGTCTTGTTTGTACACATTTGGTCTGCTACGCATTTGGTGCGATTTCTCTTGATTGAATAAAGCATTAATAAGATAATCAAAACAAATGCCACTCTTTGGCTGTCCCTTAAGCATGTCTGGAGCTACGTAAATCGTTCGATATAACTGCTGGAAAATGGGAATGGTGTAAAACTGTAAACATAGTGCCATATGGCTTACACGCAGTTTCACGATCAATCAAGAAGTTGAAATGAAGTACAGATAGCAAATGTGAGTACTTACAACTTCTGGGTCACACCTGAGCAAGGAAATGATTCTAAGAGCTATCGTTGGTTCTCTTTCAAAGGAGCCTTTAATAAGAGCTCAGAATATTTTTAGAAGGAAAGAGTCCTATAGCTCGTCCCCAAAGACCAGCGGAAGGCAGCGAGCTGAGGGGATGCACGTCAGGGGCTGGCTTTCCCCACCTGAGCCATTTTTCTGGTGCTGCCTCAGTTTCTTAAATCTGTGTCATGGGCTAACACTCCCAGCAGCTTTGAGGCTGGATCAAAGCAAGACACTGGGAGGCACCAGCAGACCCTGCACACCGCTGCAGAAAGTAAAGCATGATCCACCGTTGAGGATTTAAAGGAGCCTGTAGCATGTTGAACCTAACCCTGGCCATATACCTTCCTCTCACCAGACACTCCGTGCCAGGGTGAGGACGAAGGGGGATGCCACAGCAGTCGCTATATTGCATTTCTCCCCCTGACTATTTCAGCGAAGGGCGTTGTTCCCATCGTGAGCCCTGCCTTGCATTGTATTGGCGCGTTGATTGCATTAGAGATTTTCTGGGAAATCTCCTTTTCAGCAGATTAGCAGGTCCCTCTCCCCACCCTCCCACCCCACCCCACAGTGCCAGGCAGCGAGACCCTCTGTAGCCCACAAATTCTGGAGCAGTTAGGAGGAGTTTTGGGGTGGGGGGCTGCAGGGTGAGGGCTGGCGCTGTTGCTAATTTAATCCTCTTTTCCCATTGCACCAGAGCCCGTGATACACCAAGGGTTGCAGCATCCCCAGATGTCCACTCTTGCTTATTTTATTAAAATTTGAGAATTTTTTCCTGTCAGATCAAAATATCTACCGGTGTCTTTGGGCAGTGCCTTAGAAAACCAGGTCTCCTTTGAAAAGCAAGCGAAGCTGACAAAGCCAACAGCTAGTGATGTGGGGCTCAGTGGACATGGAGATATTTTGCAAGCTTTGAGGGTTTAAGGTTTTTTTCCCAGTATTTCAGATTGGGCTAAATGAATCAGGACAAAGTAAGGATCAAAATTCTGCCAAGAAAATGACCTTTTTCATACAGCTCTTTTAAAGGGACAGTTCTGCCCACAGGAGCAGAACCAGGCTCTTGTCTTAGACCTCATCGATACAAAGATAGGGAGAAATACATATTGGCAGTTTGAGTTAATATGGAGCTTTTGAATTTTATCCTCTCACTTTTAAAAATAGTAGAAGGGCATTCTTTGAGGTAGCTTGATTGGCTTTGCTGATTTGCTTTAACCTCATTAATTTCTGTGGCAAAATTGACAATCTCGTGTAACCAAGCCCCTCGTCAGGAGAGTGCTCAGACCTACTGCCAGCCTTAAGGTGGGGGAACGCTCCCACTGAACCAGCAAAAACTTCTGACGCTGCTCACAAGGCCAAGCACTTGGCTGAAATGGTGCCTGAATAGCTGGAGCTGCGGGGGAAAGCAAGCTGCGCTCAGCTGCCGGTATCCCCGGGCCACGAGTTTGCTGGGGTGCTTTTACCACTGTGAACTGAGGCAGCAACAGAGCAAACGAGATTGCAATACTAATTATGGTTGGGAAAAAAACTGGGATTCACTGCTGCTCTCACCGGACTATTTGTTTAATTATGAAAATATTCGCATTAATAAATGAGATACAAGAAGCAAGAGCTCCTGCCCCCCTGAGCACCTTATATGTCCTTATATCACTGGTCCTTATACCACACAGGTATAGGTTTCTTTTTAAGAACTCCCCTGAAATTCTCCCACCTTCTTTGGTCTCCTCACCTGCAGCAATCCCAGCAGACCTGATCCTTTAAGGATTATAAACCTTCTCATTTTCTGCTTGTTTATGTCCATTTGCTCTGCTGCCAAAACTCATATTGGAGGGTTTTTTTATGCTATTATTTTCTAAAGAAACATGAAGTTAACTTCGAGCACCGCATCCCTTCACTTGAGCTGTGTTTTGACAGGAGTGCCACAGACCCCTAGCATGTCAAGTAAATGCTTGTCTGACTTTTAAAGTCCTATTTCAACAAGCCCTTCAATTGTTCCATCAAACTAGGAGGAAAAAAAGGTAAAGCAAACAAGGTACACTTTTGCCCCGTCTTTAAAAGAGAAATCCACCCTGCGCACCCAGCGTTGATTCAGGCAAAACGCCAACTTGGGAGTTCAGTGAATTATCACCTTTTTAGCAGAGCTGAAAAAAAACCTTTCTCTCTTGTATGAATCGCCGTAGTCCCACGAGGGCTGGACCCGGCCAAATAGCTCTGAGGCAAGAGAGCCCCAGGGGAGGGAGTCCCCACGCAGTGTCCCTGCCCGGGGACAAAGCCACCAAGGGACCCCGGCTTCTCCTAGCTCCCCATCTGCATTGAAATGCAGCTTAGGACTGGGAGGGAGGGAAGGGAGGGTGTTTTTTAAGTAATAAATGAATAAATAAGGAATAAAACAAACATTGCCAAGGGCCACAAGTCAAAAAAACCCAAAGTGAGCCGGAGCATTATGAAATCCAGGCAGAATATGGGAGTGCTTCCTTCACAGTTTGCATTACAACCAGCACCCAAGAAAGTTCACACCTGTGCTGGGAACCTTGCCTAAAAAAAGCCCAGCCAAATATTTGAAACAAACACATTTTCAGACTTTTCTAACCCCAAGGCATTTTCGCAGGGATTGCCAAGGCTCCGAGTCAAAGCACGGAGAGGAGAACAAACAAAACATCCCTCGGCCAAGCCCGGCTCGCCTGCCTCGTGCAAAGCCACCCCAGCAGGATGACCGCAGCCGGGATGGGGAGCCGGGTCAGGCCGGGGACGAGTTTCCTAAAGAAAAGGCTCCTCCAGCATCCCAGTCCCACCTCCCGCTGTGGGCGTCGTAGGGAGGAGCGTTATCGGCTCAACATCTCCAGGAGGAAGGGAAGAGCGCCCTGATTTCAACTGTCTCTGAAGCTAAGTAGGACTAGATAACGACATTGCACAACGTTGCCATAAAATGTAAAAATGGGCTCGAAATGACAAGCTGCGAGTTAAGCAAGCGTGCTGCGTTCAGGGAGGTAATCTGCTCACCTTTTGGTGAGGTTTGACAGTAGCTTAGTAACTCCGTGTCACCAAAACATTGATAGGGTTTCCAACCTGGCAGAGCCCGCGTACTGCATGGAGACCAACTGTATCAACAAAAAAGCAACCCCTCCGTGCTGCTCTCTGTTTACTTAAGTGCATCTTCCTGAAAGAAACAGAAAGGTAATTCCTCGGCTATTTATAGAGCAATTTACAGCACGAGTCACCGCGAACAGCCTGCTTGCCCTTGCCACATCCTGCAGATGCCTGGGCTGTGTTTTTGCAGTCCACCTTGCTCAGCGTGCACGGGTGGCTCCTGCCAAGCGGTAGCCAGACACCAGAGCAGACACAGACAATTAGCAGCGTCCCTCGTCGGATGGCTGGACTTTCTGTGTGGTCCTGCTCTTCAAAGCACAGAGACTCAAGCCCAGACCCATGCGGCGCGTAGGAAACGCTTGTAGGTGGTTTATCGAGAAGACAAACCTCCCCGCCGGCCATCCCGCAAGGAGCTGGACCGCGCTGAAAGCCGCTCTGTGCGTTTTCTGCCTCACTCAGAAAGGCACGGGGAAGGGGGGCTGGCCCTCCTCGCCATCACTCATCCTGCCAGATGTGGGGTCAGACATCCAAGTCGACTCGGTCCTATAACAAATGCTCCCCGTGGAGGTCCACGGAGGTCCCTGTGCCAGGCAAGCCAGCAGCTCCAGCAGGTAAAGCTGAGGTTCAAAGCCATCCCTGTGGTGCATCGATGGATGGCAGAGCCATCAGAGCTGGATGTGGGCTCCCCCATGCCTGGCGGGGAGGCTTTAGGTTCAGATCTGTCCTGCTGGGGTGTCACCAAGAGCTTCGCAGTCCTCTGTGGAGGCTGCTGGCCTCATCACATCAGCGCTGCCGACAGGCGCTCTTGGTGGGGATAAATCAGACAGTCACATCGGCCCCATTCCCCCCAACGGCAGATGCTAAGGTGAGAAAAGACTATTGTTACTGATTTTGGGCTTCTTTTTAACACAGGACTCCAGGCTTGCAGGGTGAAATTAATGCTTAAGTTACAACCTTTGGGCTTAAGGACAGAGAACTGGAAAAGACCTCTGAACCCAGTCTTCTACCATCACAAAGGATCTCATAAAATCTCTTTCAAAAGTCAAAAAAGCTCCTTTTAGAAAACCAGAGGGGTTTAGCTGTCATTATTCATCCCAGGCTTGTAGAAGAGGAAGGTTTCTGAAGGCAGGGCTCAGCCCACCAGCCTCCCCCTTCCCTTGCAGGCCCCGGACACCCCTGCTGAGGGCAGGGAAAGACGGATGCAGACAGGGTTGTAGTGATCCCTATTGCTGCAAAAACTCTTTCAGGAAATTTGGGAGTTTCACTGCAACGTTTCAGGTGTAATCACAGTTAAGGAGAAAAGTAAATATTTCAAAAGCTCCAAAAGAAGGTGGGAGAGGCAAATCCTGGGCTGGGGTAAGCCAACAAACAGCTCTTGCTCCTGGGGATGGTTTGTGTCAGCCAAAGAGCTGTCTCAAGAGCTGAGGGTGAATAGTGGAGCAGTAAACATCCTCATCTCCTGCTATGTCAAGGAAGAGGCCGTAATACACTGCTACACCTCCAGTTTCCAGTTAGTCTGGGTGAGGATTCAAAGCCCTTGCTTGAATTAGCCAAATCTGTTAGCACCCAGACCCCATCTTCTCCTTTGAGCATCCAAAATCTGAATTCTGAAAAGGAAAGGCACTCAGAGACAACATGGGGATTAAAGGCACTTTACAAATGCTCCCTTGCAGGGCAGACCTACTCCCACGCTAGCCCTGCAGTTTTCCACCGGAGAAGATGACTGCAGTTTGTTGCTGAGCTTCGTCCCACCAGCCTGGCCTGGCCTGGCTGGCTTTGTGAGTGGTTGACACAGTGCTCTCCACTGCTGCTGGCATCTAAAGCAACCCGAGTTGTGGGCCAAATGGTGCCAACAGAGGTCTGACTCTGCGTCTGTACCAGTGACACCGTCCCCAGGGCAGCTCCCTGCACCCAGCGTCTGCTCTTTTTCTCTCTCTGCAAAGTGAAATGTGATTGCATGTTTGCGACTGCTGCACCCTCGCCGGAGTCTCAACAGCTCTGCTAGTGTCTGGGCTCCTGAGGGAATAAACAGAGAGGGGAGAAAGAGCCAAAACACCAGGGGAAACAAGAGAGGAGATGAGGAGCTGCCAAAAAAGACTCCCTCCTGCTTGTTCAGACAAAGCTTGTCTCGCAGCCAAAAGTGGCAGAAAAATGCTGCCCTATGCTCCCTAAAATGCAGGCAGGGAGTAAGTAAAGCAAGAGATGCCCCTCACTGCCGGCTGGACACTGGGGTTTGCATGCCAGGGGAGCAGGGCTGGCTCTGCTAAACCAGGCTCCTGGGGAACGGGCACACCAGGCACCAGGTCCTTCTGTGCTTGCGTAGCTGGGAGGGTGATTTGCACCGCGTTGTGAATGATGGCAAGGAGGAGCAGTGAGAGATACCCAACCTTCGTGTTCTTAAAATGCCCCTCCTGACATTAAAGAGGAGAGGGAGCTTTAATAAACAGTCCTTTTTTAAAAGCTTCTGTCTCCATCTTTTCTGTATTAAACTGCGCCGTCTGTCTCCAATCTAAATGTTAAGTTGAATCGGCTACAACGTGTCTGCAGAAGCCCCAAGTGGAGCCTGGGATACTGTCTGGGTTTGAAAATACTCGGTTTGAAAATCCCACAAGGTTCGAAGCTCTTAAAGCAGAGCCCACCAGAGTTGCTGATAGACATCCCTCTCCTTCCTGCGGGCTTTTGGCTTGCTGCTGAGCTGGGACGCGGCAGAGCATTTGACGATAGTCCAGTATTTTGGAGAAGACAGGGTGGCCAAGCAGAGGAGGCGCGCAGCTGCAAGTCAGGAGACCGAGACTGAGCTACCAGCTTCATGACTCTGGACATGTTGTGTCCTTTCTCCATTTATTGCTGACAGCATGATAAAGCCTTTTGCAACATCAATCATCTTAAAACAATAAAACCCGTAAAACAGACCAAACATCTTGCTTCCAAACACATCAGCATTAGTGACTTCAGATCTGTATCGGCTGTAAGTGCGACTTTATTATGATAAAGTAGGCTCTATCAGTCCAATACTCTTAGCAAAGGCTACTTTAATGGGCTGGAGTTTATTTTCCTGGACTACCACACACAGTCTCCACTGAAGAAAACAGAGAGGACTTGATGGGACTCAAGAGCACACAGATAATTCTTTGCAACTTTAAAACTGATTTAATGTTTGCACATATGTAACGCTCCTGGATGTTTTTAATTCTGAGAAATTGCTCAGAGTGTTGTGCTTAGGATGTCCAGAGGAAAGTTTTATGTGGGCAATTAAAACACAGAGACAACCCACCCTAACTAGCACAGTGATGCTGCTTTGCAAGACTAAACTAAGTATTACTTGGTCTTGGTGGCTATTGCCCTTTTTGTACTTGGCACCCCAGCATCCAAGCCCATAATGAAGTCAACTTCAACTCCAAGAGCCCAGTTTTCCTGCCAGCTGTTATTAAACAATGACCTGAATATTTCCCATGGCATTTTTTTTTTCTTTTTCTTCTGCCTTTTTTTTTCCCCCTTGCATGGGAATGTAAAGATCAATTTCTACATATACTCATGCCAATGACATCCTGGCTTCAATGCTTGCATGCTGCTGCCAGTAAAACCTGATCGAGTGAGTATCAGTGAAAAGTGGATACAAAGAGTGTGATCACAACTCAGGCAAATTCATGTAAAAATCTCAATGAATATTCATGACATTTTTGTGGCATTCAGCCATCACCAACATTTTGGAGGTCTCCCATCAGTATTGCAGCCAGTTGTGGGGAAGGGGAAAAGCTTCGCTCTTCACACAGGAGTTATCAACCCTTCACTGCTAAATTAGGACCAACACAAATTTACTCCAAATGCTTTGCAACACTTAGCACAGCCTGTAAACATCCTCAACACAACCCTCAATCCAAGACGTGCCCCGCAGTCATCCTTGATGTGCTTTACCCCTGCAGTCTCAAAACACAGGGCAAACACCAAACTCTCCAAATAATTTCAGATCCACTGACTCCTCTGCTAAAGACCAGATGGCAAGTGGGGCACTGCCATTCTCACAGGGATTTTACCTCCGCAAAACCAGCTCAGGTTTGGAGGGCACCTGGCGCAGGGCAGAGAGCCTGAGCTCAGCCAGGTCCTCTGGGTGCTGCTAGAAGGCATGCCACTAATAATATTTTCTCTCATCAGCAAAAGTTTTAACAAAATCTTTGGATATTTCTACTTTATTCATGGGAGCCTTGCTAACTCTGAAAGAGAAAGCCTGTTGTGGGCAAAGAACAGACACATTTCCCTCTGTCAGCTTCAGTCGCCTGAAATACCATCTCCAAGAAACATCTTCAGCAAGACAGATAGTATTTAGTTTCTGCAGTGAACATGACAATAAAATACATCTAAGCACACTGTAAAAATGAAATAGTACGTTCGTTACATCATGGCTACCACACTGCCAGGGCATTTGGTTTGTTGAATCCACAAAGCTTTAGCAGAAAAGGCTCTTAAAATTCAGTCAGCTTGTGATACTGCAAGATGCCAGGTCATGTCCCTAAAACGTGTCATTTCCTTGTGAAAAATTGGCTTACAGGAGGTTAATAAACCAGCCACTGCTGCAAGAAAGTGATGGTGTCTCTGGACACCACCACCTCAATGTTCTCCTACATGGATGTGAGGACATTGTTCGGGGTTGGTCCCAGAGACGGTGCTCAGTTATAATTATCACAGCTCTGGCTTGGAGCTTGCTGGGGCTCCCAGAGACCCACAAAAGCTTTATCATATTATTTCACAGAAACAAAAAGGCTGGCAGCAACCTACCGGACAGACTCCCCTTTGCTTGAGGACGAAGCAAAGAGAGGAGAGGCTCAGGCAGCCTCTGAAACCCTCACCGGTCATCAGCCAGCTCAAAGCTGGGCACAACGAAGGAGTCAGTGACCCTTCCCGGGTACGAGGTGTCAGCAGTGCTTGTCTGCACCAGACATTTACATAGTCCCGACCTGGCATGACAGCAGCGGTACCCAGCGAAGAATGTCGATAGGAGCAGAGGCCTGAGCCCAAACACCTGAACGCAGCTGGGAAGCACTGACACTTTTTTGGGTCATAATCTGAGCTTTTTTCCTGTCATCCATTGCTGACATTTTTATTAATCCCTCCCACTTCACTGAGTGCTGTAGCTGACCTTAAATTCGGTCCAAAAACCCACCAGAGCCTTTTTCCAGTCTCCTTTGCAGGACGTGATAAACTTGTGCTAGTAAAACCGAAGGCAAATGGCTTCAGTCTGACCTGATGTAGCTCTTCTGGGATCAGTCCGACTTGGCCAAAGAAAAGACAAATATTCGCTCTGCACACAAAACAAGACAAAGCTGCAAAAAGTTGTTCGACAGCTTTTTGTCATACAGAGGCACTTTCAGAGTTGTCAGGACATGAAAGAAAGCACTATTAAATAATATTTGACTTGAGTATTATGTCACATGAAGTAAACATCATCTGTTGCCCTGATGGCTTGCTTCGGGTTGGAAAACAACTGCCGCTGCCAAGGCACCCAGGCAACTTTCTAAAACAGGCTCTTGCCCAAGCGCTCGGAGCAGTTTTTCCAGCTCCGCACTGCAGCCGAGCCCCGGGCAGAGCCAACCTCCCGGCTGCGGACAGATGGATGGATGCAGAGGACGCCTGAGCAGCCTCAAATCCCAGCGGGCTTAGCCGGATGAGCAGAGCTGCATCCCGCTTGCACCCTGATTCCCAGCCCTGGGAAGAGACACAGACCTCCATGGGCAGCCTTTGAGGCTGGAGCCCAGTTTCCAGCTATGGGACAAGCCCAACCAGTCGCTCAGATGGAGACCACAGACCTACAGCCATTGGAAATGTGGTGCTGAGTATGCAGAGCCGTAGGGAAAGGTAGAGGAGGTGTGCAGAGATTTTGGCTGTGGCAAGGGTCAGGTTTATTCAATGTTATTAGTAGAGAAAAAAATCAGAAGAGGAGCCGCTCTAAAAATTCACCCTGGAAACAAAATTGCTTTAAGGAAGAAAAAAGATGCAGGGGAAAGAGTCAAAACCAAAAGGTGACATTTTGCTTGGGAGAGAAATACAACCTGATGCATCAAGGAGAAATTAATCCCAGCTTGGAAAAAAAATCCTTAGGATGAAGAGCTGCTGTAAAGAGCAGTCTGGGGTGTGCAGGCACCAGAAAAGATTTTTGTCTCACCCTAAGAACATCCCCATCCAGGAGACACCAGGAGGTGCAGAGGGGCAGACACTGTCCCCCTCGGGCCAGCTTTTTCCTCTCTACAGCACAAAGAGAAGATGTGAGCATCGGCATGCAGCGATGGTCTGTATGGCTACACAGACAAGCCCTTGTGCAAATCAGTCCCTAGACAGTGCAGTGAGTGGCACGATCACCCAAGGAACACCCGAAACATTGCAAATAACGATGGCACCCTCAATTCAGGACATATGAAGAGCACCTGGAAAAATCAATTTTCTTGGAAAAATTCCAGCAAAGTGCTGTTGAAGTGACTCCACCCCGGGGAGGTTTTGCACATGTAGACACTTCTGTATGGAGAAGTCACAGTCTTGGGACATGCACGGTTCCCTCTGGAGATCCCTACACCCCAGGAAGCTCCCATGGCTCAGGGAAGCTGTCAAAGAGTCTGAGACGAGCCCAAGACAATGGGATTGGCTTGGGAATTGCTATGATTTTTACAGCGCTAAATTTGATAGATTACCAAGATTTATTCTGTTTGTTTTTTTAAGGAAAAAGTTTTATGGAACCCAAAAATATTTTGCTAATGAATATAAAAAAGCCACTTACAGAAGGTTTTGTGAGCCACCACATAGACAAATGTTACTAAGCACAGTGTTTAAACTGGGATTAGAGACACAAACATTAAATACCAAGAGGCAACACAACCTTTAGCGTGGGAAGTCCCCAAGCCATCGATTGCCATGAATCAAAATAATGCCAAGGGTGGTATGAGGGCACTCTTGCCTTGTCCTTAGACTTTTTCTCTCGGCATCTGCTCCATGGTCCCAAACACGAGGCAGGGCTAAACTTTGGTCTGACCCAGGTGAATGGTCCTAACCTACGTGCAAACACGCGCCACATACAGGACTCCATTTTGCGGTCGGATTGCAAATATCTCCTGGAGATACCGGGGCTTTTGCCTTTGGATTGTGTACAAAGGCCTAGTGGTGGTTTACAAATAAATGCCTTAAAGATAAACGCATGAAGTTTTTGTAGGAAAAGATGTTCTTGCAGGAAGTGAAGGAAAAGCAAATGTGAGCTAATCAGGACAAAGACAGAACAAATGAGTTCATGGCCAAAAACCCCCTAAATTCATTGCCATAAAAGATAAAAATTGAATGAGTAATGAGAGCACAGCTCTGTCACAGCGGGAGGAAAGCTGGATGAAAATGCAGAGGTCTTTTCACCAAACAAATCGCTTCTACAGGAGGAAAAAGGGGAAAATATAAAAATACAATTATCCATCAACAGCTTAGCCAATTTTCTCTTGGTGTCCTGTATAATAAATGCAATTTAACACTTTGGGAATACAAAGGGAGAATTGTGTACAGGACCTGACAAACATGTGACGGACATTAGTAATGGAAATTCAAGTCTTCCCAGCCAGGCAGACATGTCCGGGAAGGGGCCACGCTGTTACTAACAGGGAAAGGGGAGAGAAGGAAAACAGAAAGACGAGCAAAGGAAGTCATCAGTGAAGCTGGGGGAACAAAAAAAAAAAAAATCTCTTAAATTAGGTCTGGCCACTTTCCTTAGTGCCTTTGCACTGGTCCAGAGGGGCCTGGGAAGTCTGAGCATCTCTCCTAGATGTGCTTAAATAGGGCAGGTTGGTATCAAACCGCAGTCCAGAGGGGCTCTCCCAGCTGCGGTCAGCCTTTGCCAGTGCCCAGCCTGCCCTTGCAGCAGATCCCGCACAGGCACGACTTCACATCTGCACTCTAGAATGGTTTTATGGGAAACGACATTTTTAAGGGAGATGAGGAGAAGCGAGTGGCTGCTAACCACAGCGGAGATGGAGCAAACGGGATGCTGGCCAAGCCAAGGCCGGGGCTGTGCGTCATTGTAATCTCCACTAATGCTTCCCTGGATAACAAGAGCATGGCCTGGTTGCAGCCGGGCTGCCCCAGTGGCCCCCAGCCCCGTTGGCCGGTGGGAGACAATATACAGTCCAAAAGCAAGGAGAAAACCACATGCCTGAAGATCTCCTTCCCCATTCATTCATTTGCACAGCCTCCCCTGCACACTAAATGATTTCCCCAGGTTTATTTTATGTAGTGCTTTTCAATGGTTACAGTTGTCAGACGCTTTCCATGACAAGACACCGGTTTTTCAGTAGCTGTTGCCAAAATTCAACTACTGGGGCTTAAATTTTCCAAGCGAGCATCTGCCTCAGTCTAGATTTTGGGGAGAAAACATCACTTGAAATATGTCTCGTGTTTCGTAGAATGAGCTCATGGAAAACAGGGTTGTTTTGTCTATGTTTAAGAAAAAAAAATGAATCCTCACTGTTTCACAGAGCAACACTAACATTTCCATACAATAGAGTGAAACATTGACGTTTGCTGGAGGAGAGAGGAGTTTGCAAGTTCAAAGGCATAAGAAGGAAAGCATCACTGCTGGGGAAGCTGAGCGGCAGCCAGGACATTTTCCCCATCGCTCCAAATGGAGATCTGCCATCAGATAGACGTGCTCCCAGGACAAACCCAGCACCCCACCGGGGACCCGGGGCATGTCCTCCTTGGAGCAGTCACTAGACCCTTGCTGGATGGAGCAATTGCACATGTCCGCATGTGCGTCTGCAAGGCTCTCCCATTGATGCTTGGCCTGAGCACGCGCTTTTTCGCAGGGCAAATGCAACATGGTCATGTCTGGAGAGCGCTGCGGAGGTATTTTCAGGCAAGCTAGTTCAAGATGCAGCTGTGATTACATCATTCATTAATTTGTGGTAGAGACAAGTATCCCATAACTCAAGACCAAGAGAGATTTCTAGCGCTTTGACACTAGAGATTAAACAGAAATAAACACATGAGTATCAGTAAAAGTGACTGCAAAATACCAGAAAGGGTAAGTGGTTAAGAACAGATAAAAATCAGTTATGTTAGCCTGTAACAAGGATTTAACTGGAGGAAAGAGGAGGGGATATAGAGACCATGACAAATTGACAAGTTCTTCACTGCTTATGAATAAAGGAAGTTTTTAAAAGAATAAAGAGCATTTTTAGAGAGGGGAGGTGTGGGCAGGAGTATAGTTGTGTATAGTCCATTAAGCTGAGCATGCTGCATTTTAGACTTGCGTATCTTGAAAAATGGCTCCGAGGTACCTCGTACCAGCATGTGTTGTTAAACCTAACAGATTAGTTAATAACTTATTGTCCAAAGCACTCTTAAGAGACGATGACGTTTCCACTAGATTCAGTAGCTGCCTCCGAGGCACACATGTATCAGTAATGAAATCCTACTGCTTTCTACATGTTTTGGAAAAAAGTACACAAAAAAGGCCCATAAACAAGGACAGTAGCAGTAGATACATTCTTCTGAATCTTTATAGCCTGTTTGGGAACAGTTACATCTGGGCTCTGCCATGCACTCCACAGGGGATCAAATCCTATGTAAAGCAATGCCAAAACCGTCATTTGTCCCTTGGGACCCCAGCATTCAAGGTGTATTCAAGGGACTGGCAAACTTCCATCCCTTTAGCAGGGTCCCTGGGACCATAACAGCACTGCCCTGGCAACTGCGGCCAGCAGGGCCTGCTAGCTCCAACCCCCCACCCTGCTCTGCCCTTCACCCACTTTTTTGCCTTTTTAAGATCAGAATTTTCAGATGTACTCGATAACGACCCAACTGTTGTCTGTTTGTACCAGTGCTGGGGGTGTACCGTGCACTTGGAAATAACATCTCCATAAGCTGAGTATCAAACCGAAGATGCCACACCACTGTTTTAGTAACGGAGCCAAGAAAATCAAGAGTTTTTAAGTCAATGAGTAACTAAATAAAATAACTTGAAAATACCTATTAATCTTAAACCAAAAGGAATGTTTCAGGAAAACACTCACCTCTCCTCCCTACCCTTTGAAAAACTTCAAATAAAGTCTTCAACACATAACATGATTTTTCTTAATTCAAAATAAAATAGTCTGCTTCGTGTTTGGGTTACTCAGACTTCTTTTTTAAAAACTTTTCTGTTTTTGAAATTTCCTTTTAATGCTGGCCTAAAATACACTCAAACCTGAAGGATGACCAAATGAAGCATGAGGATTTTTAAAAAGCTTTAGTAGAAAAATTAAAGATCCAACAAGTTCAGTCTCAGTTCACAAGAGCTCCAGATCTTCCAAAACCTTATTTTAAAAATAAATGTGTCCTTCCCTTCAGTGATTCACCTGCCCCTTTGCAGCCTGTTATATGTAACATGATGATAACAAGACTCAGAGAAGATGCTTAGGCACATCGGGGTGGCCACTGTTCAGGTCTGTCTTGCATCTGCAGGACAACATCTTCTTGCTGAAGGACACTGGTGGCACGGAGCACCCACAGCAGTGCCATGAGTGACTGCCAGCCTTGGCATCCTGCAACAACTTGCCCTAACCGAGAGAGCCCTTACCTATAAGCAGAAGCACACACTTAAAAAACCCTCCAGGATTATGCAAAAAACATAAATGCACATAGGCCTGAGGAGTTTCGCTGAACAAATTGGGCATATTCGTGTGAATGAACTTCCGCAAATTTTTCCGTGAGTGTTGAAGAAATGCCAAGAAGCATCTGTTTGATAGGAAAGAGCTCCATTGCTTGCAGTACTGCAGGCTCCACGCCCTGAAGAGCTCGGAAAGGATCAGGCTGCAGGGAGGACAGGGACGATTCCCTGGGCTGTTTTTAAAGGGTATTTTAAAAATACGGCCTGCACATGGAAAAAAAATGGGAACAGCTTTCATAAAAAAGGTTTTGTTCTATCTGTTCGAGTGAAGATATTTATGGTGTCTGCTGTGTCATTCCAGATTTGTCATGGGCCATTAAATATCCACCTGGATATTGCATCATTTAACTACTGGAATGCGTAAGCATTTCTGCTGCTTGTGAAAGAGCAACTATTAGCTATATAGAGCATAAGTGCTCTGCTATACTTTAACAAATAAATCAGAAAATGGAGCAGATAATACAACTGTGTTCAGCTGTGGTAGACTGACAGTTATGTGTATTTATTTTTTTTAACTGATCATGACAAGAATGTGAGTAGGGGCCGTATATATTATTTCTGGCCTTCCCTTGAGTTTGTTAATCTTCTCTGGGTGTCAGCAGCATTTTGGAGATCCATCTGAGGGGGTCCCTTCTCAAACTAGACCCTGCACAAACACAGTCCGAAAGGAGCCCCTGCAGCCTCACGCACAGGCAGGTGCCTGGTATGGACAAAAAAAAAAGCCCATCTCATTTCAAAAACATGCTCCAAGCTTTGTGCATCTGAAGGTGGAAAGCCATCGCTCAGTCAAGGTGGCTCTGACCTGTCAAGATCTGGAACAGGATTCTGAAATAAGGTCTCAAATTCTGCTTTTGTGCATGAAATGTCCAAACAAAAACCCAACTTTTTTTGACAACCGCAATGCCTCAGAGATGTGTCCGGCCTTAGGTAAGGCTTTTCAGACTCACTTCTCGCGCTAGCTGGTCAGGCTGCTTCACACTTGTGTTCGAGAACTGTCCACCTCTTCTAAGTGTGGCTGGTGATGCACGTTGTCCTCCAAGGGGGACTTTGGGGGACATGCAACATTACTACAAACACCAGCGCAGTATTTAAAGTGGAAGATAAGACTCATGGTGACACAACACACTGAAATGGATATTTCCTCAAGAGAAAGCATCTGATGGCATATTTCATGACTACAGCCCTCTTTGGTGGTCCTGGTTTATCCAAGATTAAAAAAAGGTTTTAATGCCTCATACTGAACTGATGGAAACAAGGTGATACTGTAGCTGTACTGCATTTGGATGTTGGCACATGATGTACAAATCCAAAGGGCAGGGACAGCGCTGGAAAGGGCTGACTCTGCCAAATCTAGGGGGTTTAAAATACATATATGTCTTTCCAGTCCTCAGTGGGGATAGTGGAAAGGAACCCAAACCCTCTCCAAAATCAAAATGTAGTTGTAGAGTGTTATTAGGAAAATGAAGTGGTTTCAGTGGGAGGGATTTAACCAGGCTCAGGGGGAGCTGGAGTGAGGATTTTGGGGCTGGCTCTCCCCGGGGCAGCCTGTGAGCCGAGTGCCCTGCTCGAGGGCCAGCAGCCCCACGGCCTTTGGCCACGGCGCGCGTCATCTCACAGAGTCCCCGGGGGATGTGGATTTTGGGAGCATGTCAGAAAGGTCAGAAAATCTGGCAGGTCTCTGCCCAGATGACATCAGTTTTGGAAGAACTTTGTAGGAATCAAAATCCTGCTGGGGAGAAAGCAAATGTCTGCAGATCCACAGCTGCAGGGGAAGGAGAAACTCTTTCTGCAGGAAGGTCTTCTGGTTGCTCTGCAAGTAACCCAGCATGCCCAGGCCCCATCAGATACCCATTTAATGCCTCCTGGTTGTCACTGGAGTGGCAGCAGCAGCTGTAGAGGTGCAGGTTGGTCCCAAGTAGGATGTTCCTCCCTCCCAGAGCTGCAGGAGGTTTTCTTTTGTAATTCCAAGGGATTGGACCCTAAATCTGCCGTGTTTCCTCTAATAAGCTGCTCACAATGGAGGCCTCCACCCTCCTCCTCTGATACCGGCAACATGGAGCAGTGAGCAGGCGGAGGAAGGAAACTGAGCAAGATCAAGTTCCCTTGCAGAACAATTTTATCAGCAATTTCAAAGCCGCTCTACCCTTCCCAAGGCCAGAAGAGGCAGGTGCTCACAGTTTACTGTAAACCACAAGAGAAGTGTGAAACAACTCTTACTGTACTGGGCCATATGGATAGAAAATCTCCCTTTAGGACAAACATATTTCAAATAAACCCATCCTCAAGGCACACTCTAGGTTTAGGAGAAAGCAGGTCCTATAAAGTAAGCTCTGTGGCACTCGTCTTTGGAGGGAGGGGAGAATTGTTTTCCTTGGCATTTCCCATCCCTTTTTGCCTCAGCTGCAGACAGGAGGAAAGCAGAACACACACGTGGTCCCCAGGACAGCGGTGGGGAGAGGAAAGGGAGAGTTTGCAGGCTGGCGTTGGCATTAGGATGCTGCTGTGCTCTGGAGAGCCTCTCCGGTGCCACCCAGCAAGAAACCAGCAGCTCACTGCGATCAACCAGAGCAGGGAGCACCAAGATCCTCCTTTAAGAATAGATACTGCAATGCACAGAAAACGAAAGCCTTGGTAAAATGCGCAAACAGTCTGTCAATGCAAGGCAAAGAACAGGCAAACAAATAATGACACCAAATAGAAAATTGATGTATCTAAAAAACCCATCGTAACAAAACTATTGTCTCACTACTGCTTTGCCCACTTACACTCTATTAACTGACTTTCTCCAACAACCACTAAAGCCCACAGGGTGCTTAAAATTGGTTGTTCCTTTAGTTTAAATACAGCAAGACTCCACATGGCCAGTCATTACACAGGAAGCAGGGGGGCAGCGGGACCCATCGTAGAGCAACTTGTCCCGATAGCTAAACATCAGCAGACAGCAACAGGTAAAAGTCAGGCTGATATTTGCTTTGCTTCTTTCCCAGACCAAGAGCTGACTAGTAACAGCTGCCTACTTTATGGCTGTCTCTTTTTATTACTTTATTCCCCTCCATGCCCCCCAAAAAAGGCAGGGGAAAAAAAAAAGAATTGCTAAAATTTATGGCTAGAAGAAACCGATTACTGTTGGCAAGTGAACTGAAGGGATCAATTGTTCCATACGGCAAAAGCCAAAGAACTCAGGGCTCTATTCACAAGAAAAGACTGATGTGCTAAAGGGCATGGAAATGCCACTTTTATTGTGTGGCGGAGAATTTTCACATTTGAATCCAAATTCCATAAGAAAGCGTGGTATGCAAGAGACCCAGCTACAAGGGCTGGCCAGACGGCATGTGTGAGCAGAGAGCATGTGCGCGGGGAAAGCATAATACCCTGAGCACAAAGGTTCTGTGTTCGTGTCCTCCCGGCACAATGTCAGGCTTTCACACAGGCAGGGAATTATGTGCAAAATGCCTGGAAGTCAGCACCAAACGTGCTCTGAAACAGGCAAAGCCGGAGCAACGTTCTCCCCTTCCCCACGCAATCGTGGACTGTTAGGTCCATTGCTGGTGGTGATGCAAGAAAACTTGGTCAAAGTCATGAAAGTCCTTGTTTTAAGGGTGAGAGAATAAAACCCTCATGTTTCTGTGCTTCAGGAGAAGGAGCAGCATTCCCAGGCTGAGCAGGCTGGGGCCATATGCCCGCAGATGGGAGTGGGGATGCGGGGCAGGGTGAGCGCAGGCATCGGATACAGCATGTCGGGAGAATTCATCAGAGGTAGGACGCGAAGAAATACGAGACCCTTGGCTCGAGGACAGACATGCAAACTGTTTACGTATTTGTACAGTGGGCCATGTTGATAGAGCAGTTAAGCACGATGGATCCGAAGAAGCCAATTCAAGCCATATTTTTGGACGTGCATCAAAGGCAGCTCCCGATGGGGAAGGGGAGGGATCGAGGCACGGCGCTGCCCCACCAGCACGCCTTGGCCATCTCGGCCCCACATGCCGCGCTCGCTGGGGTACTGTCCCCAAAGGCTCTTGGTGCTGGGTGCTGCACAGAAAGCGGGAACAGATGACTCCTGCTCAACACTGGAGACAGCTATTAATTACCAGATGATTTGGCGCTTTCCAATAGACAGCTGTACAACAGCAGAGAGCCAGATAGGAATTTTGCTTTGCAGTTTTTCAAGCAGAAAATGGGAGTTGGGCCCAAATTTAATAAAATCTCCAGTGACAGCTAGGTACCTCACTCCCCAAAAGGCCTTGGAAATCGCAGCCCTTGCACAATTAAGTGGAAAAAAAAAAAAGTTTTCAGAACAGCCAAGTACAAATTCTTCTAAAGCAAATGCCAACGTCGAGATTTCCCAGGTTTTGTTTTGGGATGCTCTGTCTGCAGGCATCTGAAACTCAGGACACACAAATGTTTATGCATTTAGAAGGAGGCTCGTGGCTAAATTTGGGCAAAGGTTTGTGAACTGGAGGAGGGGGAACAGGCAGCGGGAATGACTTCAGCCTGTGCTAGCGCAGACCCGAAGATCGGCGTTAGCAGCGCAACTCCCATCTGGGGCTGGCGCAGTGGGAGCGGGCGGTATCGATGGCTCTCTGGACGGCTGACAGCACAGATGTACTGCAGCTTAGCCTGTGACTAATTTTAACAAGCTGCTTGCACAGTTACAAAAGGCAGATCTGTTGGCATTTTTACTTTCAACCACCTGGTCTTGACAAACATTTTCTGCAAATAGCACATATGTCATGAGGCTGGACTCGGGAGATGTGCAAGGCAGGGAGGAGTTTAAATCCCGAGGATGGAGGCAGGGGCTGGAAGTGGTCATGGTCGGGATGTCCCACCAAACAGCACAGGTCAGCGTAAGCAGCAGCGGTCAACGGGCTGAAAGAAGGCAATGTTCATAGGAAGAGGTGAAACTTTTATAGGACAAATGATGCAGCTGGACAGGTCTATTGCTCATGATAAACACAGTGCCTTCTCCAGTTGGACTGGAGCAGGAAAACCCACAGTGCATTGACATAAGCCTTGCACCGATTCCTGTCCTTGCTGGGTGCATCCGTATTACATGCCGGAACAAGAGACACAGCTTGAGAGGGAAAAAGCCCAGAAGATAACACAGGTTTGACCCTTTGGAAGAGAACATGTTGAACAGTTTTCATAAAGGGTTTCTATTTAAAATAGCTCCCTCTGTGCTTAAGCCAGCAGGGGAGGACACAGCTACAGAGATGTGGTGCTTTCAGGGCTAAGCCTGGATCGGTTCAAACTCTCAAGCTGGATGCCATTGGGCACTGCTGGGCTCCCTTGGGCAAGGCTGCTCTTTTTCCATGAGATCCAGAGCACAAGCGGCTCTGAGGGACCTAAACATGCAGCAATGACCACCACAGTTCTCCTTTTCTCATCCCACAGTAACACCCACCGCCAAAATTCAGGGAGGAAGGACTGGCATGGATTAGTGTTAGAAGTGAACGTAGCCAAATTCAAGCATCATGACTAAGCACAAAGATAACAAAGGAGCTACTAACGCAGTCTTCATCCCTTGACATCTTCAGTGGCAGGCCATTTTGGAATAAGAGTTATTGGGCTCATTGCCAGAGTGACTGGGTAAATCCAATGATTCACGAAATGTAAACTTCCAGTTGTTGATCTTGTGATACTCTGCCCTTAAAACTAATCCAGCTGTTCACAAAAGTTTCTTCTGGTTTCCTGGAGCCTGGCACAATGAGGGAGATGAAGTGCAGGAGAATACAAGAGTATGATGTCAAACCGGTGGGGCCACGTCTTGACTCGACTAATTCATAGGTCTTTTTCTGCAGATGGGGATGGTGAGGGACTGCTGAAAAGCTGGTCTTTGATCAGATGAGGGAAAGGAGGAGGACACCAATGGTGCAGAAACTATCACAATGAAATCACATTTTCTGCCTTTTAGGAGGCCGAAGCTGGTCCTTCTCTCTGCAACTAGAATTAATTTACTTTGGGTCAGGCGAGGAGGAGTGGATAAGTGGGACAGCCCTGGAAATCTGCAGACCCATTCTCCTGTTCAAACGTGTCCTGGCTCGCAAAGCTGAACTGTTGTTCCAGCTCATTTTTGGGCTATGCTAGAGCCATTTGCAAACTTCAGAATAAACCCAAAAGTAAAGCAAGCAAACAACAATCCAAGAGCTTATGTGTCAGATCAGCTGAAATGCTGGGTCTCTCCTCCCCAGAAAGCGTTTCATATTTTTACTGTGGTGTTACCAAAATGGGTCTCCACTGACCTATTATATAAAGCTCATAGTCAAAACCAGACCATTACAAACTTTCTGCACACAGCCTCACCCCCGAAAAGGGTCAATCAGGAGTTTCAATAGTTGGTAAAACGCACACTTTCAATTGCCTACACAACACACAAACTCTTCACAGCTTGCTTTAAATTAGTCGTGGGACAGCGGAGAGGAATGAGAAGGATTTGAAAAGATGGAGATTTAGGAACAAATGATAATTCATGTCTTCCAGAAAATGCAAGTCAAACCTTGCCTGTTCTGGCCCTTCAGCACTCCTGATGGGAACAGGATATGTGTTTAGCATATCTCCAAGGTATTCTCATATGAACATGACAACCGGGTGCCTACTGTGAGGACAGCTATAACAAATCACCCACATTCTTTTCAAGCCAACGCTGCAATTGTTCTTCTCGCCGGATCATCTGGCTTCAGTGTGGGCTCCCTTCAATTTCTAACACGGAAAGTATTTCCAATAGTTGACAGATGTCTTTCCTCGCTTTACACTCCTTTCTTTCCCTCCTCAGTGTTAGCCTTACAGGAAATACCGAGTTAATTGGAAAGATTAGGGAAGGTCTCCTACAGCTATTGGAGGACAAAGTGGGAGCAGACAGAATGCAGTAAAGGGAAAATAATTCCTTTAACATTTTATTTTAGTATTAAACTTTAAATATTAACAGCCAGAGGAAGGACGGGCTCTAAAATTATGTTGGATGTTTGTTATCACTCAGCACAAAGTAAAGTGATCTCTCTCATAATAATTTTAAACTAGTAGTTTAATTCCTTGCCCACATATAGAAGACGTTTTCCAAGAAGCAAGCATTTGTAAACAGTTACTAGAAATATGATTTGATCATGCTGTTCAATACTACAGGGTATGGTCCAGCTCACTGGTTTATCCCACACACAGACCTCAGGTTTTTTGCCTTTTAATTTCTCTCCTGTGGAAGATGCAATAGTCATTCTCAGCAGCAAAAAAACACCCAAAGAAACACACAGAATTTTTGGAGCATGTAGATAATGAAAATTTCTGTAGAAATTGTCTCTCGTGAGCTCATTAGATTTGGAAGGAGGCAGGGTTTGATGCCAAGATTTCTAAAGGGTGAGGAGTCCTCCCAAAGGATCCAGGAGTGGGATCCAGGTTTTCACCTCCACCTCCTCTCCCCCATTTCATAGACAAAATGAATATCCTCACACCGGTACCAGTTTGATCTGGAGTTTGATCTGCTCTGATTTACAGGCTATATTCAAGTGTGAGTGGTTCCAAAGAATTTTCTTCATGAAAGGACACAAAACACACCCTGTCCTAATTATTTTCCTAAATGTACTGGGGCCGTCTAAGCTGTTTGGACAGCAGGAGCCTACAGTCGTAACGGAGATATCTAAGCACCACTGAACTAAATATATTACTCCTTTGGTAGTGCTGCTCTTGCAGTAAGAGAAGCACCATCCTCCTCAAAAAGAGATTTGTAATCAGAAGGAGAGGGAGGAAAATGGACACCTCTATCCTGCAGAAACCAGCTGCAAAATCCCTGCATGAGGAAAGCATACCAAAGGAAAAAGCTCTGCGTGAGCAATGCTGAACATACAGCACTTAGCTCCTTAGGTCCAGTGTGAGAGGATGCAGAGGTCGGACACGGCTGGAGCGTGGATGTATGAACAGATAATAAATTAAAAACAAGAGTTTTGTGTTTAGACTAGATGAGGAAGCACGGACAATTAGCAAAGACATGGTAATTCGAGGTACAAGTCAGTGACAGTAACTGCAGGGCTCTACAGTGCCCTGGCAGGAAATCGCTTCATTAAGGAGCAGGTCTCTGAGCTGTTACCACCATTACGACTGGTGGGGATAATTTGGGATAATTTTCAAGATCGGTATTATTTGTGGCATGCCAGTCAGCATTTATCCTGCAGGTCAAAACTCAGCACTCATTTAAAAGACATTTCAAAGCATTACCTGCTCAGGCATCTGGAAGTGCTTAAGCATGTGAACCTGTTTGCTATTTACGCTGCTTAACTGTTCCCATGTTAGAGTGTGGTGGAAAGTTGGGTGATAGCAAAGAAAACAGTAAAGTGCAAGACCCAGCACCTTTCCCAAGGCAAGGGGAAGTTAAAAGTCCACTGGCAGCTTTGTTTGCTCTTTGGTTTCTCTTTATCTCATGCCTTGAGAGTCCTGGGGAGCAAGTAACAGGGCAAGGGAAGGAAAATGAAGAGTAGCCATGACTTCAGATGAGGACCTGCTCCGATGACATCAGGATGAAGACTGCCAAAGTCTGATGGAGAACAGGAGCATCCAGAAGGGAATCTGCAAGGAACAAGACCTTAATGAAGGATGCCTCAGCTGAGGACACTGAACAGATGGGATCCAGTGAGGAAGGATCTTCTGCCAGGAGCCATAAAGCCTGAAGAAAGCCCATGAGAATTGTGATGAAGGCCTGCAAGAATGCTTCATGAGCACTACCAAACTGCCAAAAAGAAGTCATAGGCCTGCGAGTCAGAGCAAAACTACCCACGGCACATCCTGGGTAATTCTGACTTAAAGTTCAATGCAGTTTTGTGTTAATAGATCATATCTCCACATGCCACATGTGGTGGCTGGCAGAAGGAAAGAGATAAATTACAGCAGAAGGCAGGCTGCGATGTGTAAAAGCTCCCAAACAGCCGTGCTCCAGAGGCAGGACTGTCGCCGTATGCAAACAAAGTAATAGCAATCAAAGTTCAGTGCTGATAGAGGCAAAGCTGTACACGCTGGAAGGTGCTCACATCACTGCATGGGGCAGAAAGAGACCAACAGCATTAAAGCAGAAGGGACAGGGAAGACCTCAGCTGAACATATAGGCATGGTGAACAACACGCTTCAGTGAAGCTCCATCACGGAGAGCGATACAGAGATAAGCAGGGATGTGCCACTCTGCTACAGGACACTCCGTCCCTGGAGGATGCAGGGCCAGGAGGAGTTCAGAGAAGCTGAGCAAACACTGAGGCAAGAAAAAGGTTCTCCTCGGAAGAGCCAATACAAGTTACCTTAAAAGGAAACAAAAAAGGAGGAGACAAAGGAATCCACTTTCTATTATTTGAAGAAAGCTGATGAGGAATTTCTCTTTTCCTTCTCCCATGACTCCAGAACTACCAGAGCAAGAGCAGTCCAGAGGACAGCAAAAGGCATAGTTTCATGTGACCTCACCACTGGGACATGGAGGCCACTACCATAAGGTGTCACTGAAACTGAAGCCCCCGCTAGCTTCAGGAGGTGACTGCAAATGAGATGTGTATGAATATCCTGAATTATCACTCAGGCCCCAGGCTGGGCACACATGCTACATCTTGAAATTATTATATAGAGCAGTTTTTGAGATGCTGTGCATGGATCTGCAAGCTGCAAAGTTTTAGTGCCTTCTTCTAAAGTAGTTCCCCTTTGGGGAAAGGGTAATGTGCTAGAGAAAAAGTGACAACTTTTCTTTCTGGTCCACAATTATCCCAGCAGCAGGATGAGTCCCCCCTCGCAGAGGCAAGGACAGGCAGCACTGCCGGCACAGCAGGCAGCAGATGTGGCAGCACTCACCGCTACGGTCTAATGCTGCATCAGTGACACACGTGCGGCCGTGCGGCAACGTGAGGACAGACACCTGCCAGCTCCCAAAGCCAACACATTCCTGAGCCAGCGGCAGGAAAACAAACAAATACAACAATGACTTGCCCCAACAGCAATGTGGGGCAGGAGTCCCAGCTTGTCTGAAGTATCAATAAATTGTTCCTCGGAAGAGCATGAGGTTTATCTGCTCTGAGAACACCCACACAAGTATTCGGGGGCATGTATTTCTGCTTGGCTTTGGAGTTATGTCCTGTCACCATCCCTAGGCAAGCAGCCCATGGTGGTGCTCCCCTGCCAGTCTGCAGCGCTCTGCATGCCACAACGTCCCCATGGGATCTTCCAGCTAAGGTGCCCGTCATCCCACATCCAGACCATTTTCCAGCCTGTGAATGGATGCAAGGTGCAGCCACAGCCCAGAAAATCTTGCAACAGCCTGACCTCTACCTTGTGACACCAGGCTAAAAAAACCCTTCCATTTTCACCCTTTAATGCATATTAACATAATTGAAAATTTCTAACGTGAAGGTCTCTGTTTTCTTGTTTTGCTCCCCTTGAGCACTCTGCAGGATAGTTGGTCACCATTTTTCTTCACCGGGTCAGTTCTTTTGCTCTTGCTCTGCCAAGGCTTATCCTCAAATCTCAATTTTCCTTTGAATCCCATCTTGTAATTACCATTGTTATCTCGTTCTTTTTCAAGAGAAAGGAATGCCCCTTGGTCTTTAAATCAGCTCAGATTTGTGACCTGACTTTAAATACATTCAGCTGAAAGCCATTAGCAATTATTAAATTGCCTTTGCTGTAAAATGGCTTAAATTACTCAACTTTAGTCCGTTATTTGAAGAAAAAATATCAATTAAACCTTCAGGTTTAGAGAACTTACATTTACACGTTAGAGGCATTTAACAGTATTTTTGATTCCAAATTTTTTCCACCGGCTTCAAGCAGAGGCCTTCTTCAGAGCACAACTTTCCCGCACACGAGTCCCATCCCCATCCGAGACGACGCTGAGACTGCAGCATGCTTGGACCCAGCGTCGTCTGAGGGGGTGCAAAGCTTGCGAAAGCAAGCTTTGCACCCCTCAGACGACGCTGGGTTCAAGTGTGCCATGGACCTGAGATGATGCTGGGTGCAACAGCATGCTTGGGACCACATAACCTTGGGTCCGTGCCATGTGCCCTACCACGGATCTGCATACCCCCCACCGTACAAAACTCCTTCAGCTCAGTCGTGCAGTGAGAGCCTTACCTAACTCCACTAAACGCTTTGCCCCGATACTGTTGGCAGCACGGTTTGCTCCGATGACAAGAAGAAGGGGGAAAAAAAAAAGAAGAAGGAAAAAAAAAAGAAGAAGGAGAAAAAAGAAAGAAAGAAAGAAGAAAGAAAAAAAAGAAGAAAAAAAAAGAAGAAGGAAAAAAAAAGAAGGAAAGAGTCAAAAGAGTCAGAGTTCTGTTTCTGCATACTCTTGTCCTCCCTGTTGCCTTTTTGGCAGTGAACAGGGCTCAGTTTTCTCCCCTTCTGCTCTGAATTTGACTCTTCTTCAGGGCCTGGGATGTCGAAATGCTCAGGTCCCAGCCATTAAAATCATCGGTCGTACACAGCACACCCATCTGGCACCGGTCGCAAGGAAGGATGGCTGTAATTTTAATGCAATCAATTTGATTTCAGGAATTCAGTTTTTAGTATGCCTAAGAAACCCTGAGCTGCATTTTGTCTCTATAATCCATAGGAACAGATATCAAAATTTGCCAAAAGAGGGAGCATTCCCTAAACGCTCGGAGACGGACCATCCCTCCTGGTGGAGGGTGCACCATTCCTGCTGCCTCCATCCAGCCCAAAGCCTGTGAGGTTTTGCAACAAGGGGAGCTGACAAAAGCCTACAGCCAGACACCATCATGACTATATGTTCCAGCTTGTTAATATTGCAGAGCACCAGGTCATAGCTCCACTCACGAGCGAACAAACGAAGAGTGGTCTGCCCCCTCTAGTTAGGTATGAGGGGGCACGGACTGACCTGGGGACCACAGCATGTGTCTGGCACCCTGATGGAGGCATCCAGGCACAAATTCACCCTTCAGGGACAGCTGGGGCTGGGTGCCACTGCTCGGGGCAGCCAGGAGGCAACACGGGGTGACTACAGGGCAGGGGACGACTCCCTGCGTGAGGTTTGGGGCCACAACCGCCTTCTTTCAAAGAGTTGCTCTGAAACCATGCTGCTTAGATAGTAACTTCCCCCTGGATCCGTCTTCAATACAGTCTGAAGGCAGAAATAGTCAGTACCCTGATACAGGGCTGGTATTAAATCTCTTTTGAAATGGAAGAAGGAAAGATCAGGTACGGTGCCATTACTGATGCCATGAGGGATGCCACTGCAGAGAAACGCTTGCCTCACAAGCGTTTAATTCAAACACCGGGCCAAATTCAGATGTGGCTTCTAAGTGGCACGGATCGAAAGACATTAAATGTTCAGAAAGAGGGAACAAAAGTTTGCAACGTGCAAACCTCCCCCCATGCCCTCCCGCCAACTCCATCTCAGATATTTTCTTAACAGCATTTTCTGGGGCTGACAGTCCCTGCTGCAGAGGAGGCCAGCATGAATCCCTGCACCGCAGTGGTGGTTTGGCAGCTTTATGATGTTTTACATCACTTTTGCAAAGAACACCATAGCTATAAAATTTGTAGTTTTCCTAAACCCCCAGAATCCATTTAATCAAAACAGTCCGGCGGCCGCACCAGGGCATTATGCAAGTGCATGGCTGCTTCTCCTTCAGCTGCCGGAGGAGGAATTTGCTGACAAGTCAAGATTAAACTTTCAGTTCCTTCTGCTCTCCCCAGTCATTATGTGCTGTTAAGAAGAAATTTCAAGTTAATTAATTCAATCTCAGTAGAGGAAAATACATGCAGGATTTCTTTAACATGGTGCAGCTATGGAAGGGAAAGGCTGAGCGTGTTTACTGCTGAGCGGAAAACAGTTCATGTTCTTTGAAACTCCCTTCTCATCTTCCACTGCACAGGGTGTTGTCATGGGGCAGTATTGTTGGAAAACATTTCACTTGACATTAATTTTGCAGCCCCTAAATGGATTTGCACCACCAAACCCCTTGATTTCTGAGCTACTTTTTGTCGTGCATTTTGTTTTCTTCCTAGGAACTGCCTGTATTCACAGCCCATAACTTGGCACGAGCACCAGGAGCCGCACCTCGCCTCCTTCCAAGCCAGAAACCGGTAGGCAGGCGATACAGCCCTATAAAACACAATTAACCTTTTCATTAAACAACAGCTCCCCAAGTGAAAACCAGGCCGTATTGAAAGGAACGAGACTGCTTTATGTTAACGGCATGTCTCAAACCTTAAAATAAAATATTTGTGCTTACATAAATAGTTGGAAAGGTAAAAGTGTCATAACACTGGGTGTTTGTTATTGGAGCCGGAGCTTGCCTCCTGCCTGCAACAAAATGTCATAACAAAGCCTGCGTTGGGCTCGCTGCGTTTACTCCTCGCTGTAGTGTTTAAAAGCCAAAGACAATCCTGAGCTATAAACAGATTGCGTGATAGCTCACGCAAAGGCTCCTGTCAAAGCGGGGCTTATTTTAGCGTGCCACGGACACAGCATGGTGCAGAGCAAGCTTTGCACCCCCTGAGACAACACTGGGTCCAAGCGTGCCATGGACCTGAGATGATGCTGGGTCCAACCATGCGTGGATCCAGCAGCTCTGCAAAGCTTTGCACCGTCTGAGATGATGCTGGGTCTGTGGCACGCTTGGGACCATGGCCCAGCTTGGGGACTGCATGCTCAGTCATGCACTTGGGACCAGCTTGGACCAGTATCGTCTCAGGTCTATGGCATGCTTGGACCCAGCATTATCTCAGGTGGTGCAAAGTTTGCGGAGCTGCTGGATCCACAGCATGGTTGGACCCAGCATTGTGTCAGGTCCATAGCACGCTTGGACCCAGCGTCGTCTCAGGTGGTGCAAAGCTTGTGCACCACCTGAGACGATGCTGGGTCCATGGCATGCTTGGGATTATGGCTATGCTGCCAGCTGCAGAGCACCCTGCTGCTCCCCAAAGCCTGCCCTGAAACACCATCCTCAACAGAAAGTTGACTGCAGACCAGCATGCCCTAAAATCTGCTTTTTGCAGAGAGCATCTTCAGCCCCAGTGCAAGCTAAGCCAGGCTTTCCAACCCACCCGAGTCCAAGGGAGGCTGGAGGGAGACTTTTATCACACTTGGCCAACGCAGCAGCTTCCCAGCTGCTCACAGCACCAGAGGAGCCAGGGCTGGGAACCCTGAGCGCTCGTTGCAGCTCCTCCCCACCAGCGGGGCCCACCTGCTACAGCAGGATGGTTTGGCAGCGTTTCAGCCTTGGAGTCTATCGATCCCATGGCTGGGAGAGGTTTCGGCTGCAGAGGGACTAATATAACTCAGGTGTGCTGCAGGGGGATCTGTGGGGTCTTTGTGTCCCCACACCTCTAAGGAAGAGGAATTGGGCAGCGATGGAGCATGAGTTGGACTGCACAGGGCTCCCGTGATTGGCTTCGAAGTAGCTCTGCCCCGATGGTTGCTCCAAGACAAGGACCATCCCCAGCAGTTCATTGCCACCGACCTGCCTCCACTGACAGCATGCAACCCCTGGGCTCGTAGGTGCCTGTGCCACGTGCTCAGTGTCTGTCCCCTTGGTTTCTACGCCTTGACCCACCCTGGTCATTCAAAGCCTGGATAAGAAGCAAGGAGAGATTTAGCGCTATATAACCGAGGCAGGAAAACCCAGCATGTATTCTGACATGGTGTGACTGGGCAGAGGGCAGGTAAATTATAAGACACCTATATCTGCGAAGTGGACTTGCATCCTTTTTCTTTAAAAATGCCTTAGGTAACCTACAACTTATGACCTGCTTTGCTGGCACAGATAGGTACTGGTCGCTGTCTTGTGTAAGCTGCATACTAGTGGACTCGGAGAGCAACTGGCATTTTCCGTGAACCCCAAAGCAGGGACAGCCTGCACGGTTGTGCCTTACCACGCAGCAGAACCTGTCCTTAGGACTGCGCCTGACCAATGCACTTCTGCAGCTGTGAGCAGCCAAGAATTAACATTTAGCATAAAGCAGCATGATTCCCCCAGAACAGCTGTAGAAATACTTAGCCTAAATTAAATAAGCATCACCATAGCAGCTAGGTGCTTATTTACAAATGAAGACCTGGAGGCTGCAGCTAGACCTGCTTGCCCCAGTCCCCACAGACCCCCAGAGCCAAGGCAGAAGGCTTGCGGGTTTTGCATGGGGACAGGACTGCATGACGGATTGGAGGATCAGGGTTGTAGGCTGTACTGCCCTCTCTGTAGCTCGCTGGGATCATTCAAGAGGTGGGTGATGATTACCAGGTCTCCAAAGGTTAGGGGAGCTTTTCCTGAAGGGTTGAGCCTGTGGCAGAAGCCACCCTGCTGCCTGGAGGCAGATGTTGTGAGCAGGGCTGATGTCTTTACATGAGCAGCCCCATGGAGAGGGAGGTCCTCCCTGAGCTGAGGCATCTCTCTATCACTCACCAGAGACTCTCTCCGCTGGGCAAGGAGGTCACCCTTGTACCTGCACCCAGGACTGTCCCCTCTCCCGTTCCCTCTGACTCAGGGACCCCACTCTGCCTCAGCAGCCCCAGATACTTTCCCATGTCCTTTCCCCACTGGTGCCCTTGGCATATATTTTCAGAAGCAGGTGTCTATCCGGAGGCTCTTAAATCCACACAAAAGCCCCTTAAATCTCCTGATTTCCAGAACCCCTGCCCACTCAGCAATCTGCTCGAGTCCCCAGAGAGGCATCAATCGTGGGTAGCGAGGATCCGCGGTGCAGCAAGACCCCGCGGCGGCAATCCCTCCTTTCAGGAAAGCCCCTGTGTGTTTATTTGCCCAGCGTGGTCTGCAGCTGCCCCACGTAGACCCACTTGCTGGCCTCCCCCTCCTCGTGTGGGGCCGGGGAGCAGCTGCAGGCTCATCTCTGGGCAGGGCGAAGGCGGGCAGGAGCGGCTGTACGGCAGCGAGCAGAGCGTGGTTGCGAGACGTCGGGGGAACAAGCCAAGGTTTCTGTTGCCCTCTCCCGCCCCGCAGGAATTCAGGGTCACATCGTTCCCACCGGGAGAGGACTCCACAGCTGTCCTCCCGCGGGGCTTCCCTGGTCCCAAAAACCTGCCTCGCTGCAGCAGCGCTTCAAAGGGCTTCGCTCCTCACCGCCTGCCTGGCGAAGAGCAGAGGAGCTGGGAGCCAGCGATCCCAGGCTCCAGGTCTTTATTAAATGTCCCCGAGGGACGGAGGGAAACCCAGATGCATGGGAACGCTGATGGGTGAAGGACTTTCCTGTTTACCAAGCTCGGTTCCTACCTCCCCATCGCATCACCTGGTGCCTTGAGGTTTAGTCGGTGCAAGGCTTCTGGCACAGGATCCGGGGGGCTCGGGGGGAGCCCCGGGGCAACGGCAGGCACAGGTGGGCAGCGCAGGTGGGGCCGGGGGCTGCCAGCAGCAGCCGGCTCTGGCGGGCAGGGAGCCATCGCCGCTATCGCGCTGGAATCAAACCGTCTTCTGCGAAGCGCCTCGGCTCCAGCGAGCTGGCACCCTCCTATGGAAAAAAGTGCTTGGAAGCTCTCCAGCCACCGCTGCTCCAGAGAGTAACTGATAACCCTGCTGCCAGCCACATACCCTGGGATCGTCCTTCTTCCTCCCCGCTGGGGAAGGACGTTTCAGACCCCATCCTCTCCCGGTCCAGCCTTTCAGTGCCTTCCATTTCTCAAAAGAAATTCCTGCACAGCCAGAAGATTTTACCACTTTGTTCTCAGAATATCATAATATTTTCTTTTTTAATTAAATCGCATTCCCCATCTGCCTTGCATACATGTTTTGGGTAGTCTACTTTTGCCAAACATAAGGTCAACATCCATGCTACTAACTTTCTATAAAAGCACACTAATGCTAGAACACTGTTCTATCTAAAACTGATGTCTGTTCACAATTTTGACCGCATCCAGGCTAGGGCTATGTGACTTCACTGCCTGGATTCCCATCAAGAACCTTTTAACATGAGTACGCTCATTTAGCAGCATACATTGTCCTGCTTTCTTCATTAGCAAACTCGAACCTCACAAGAATGATTTATAATATTTCTGTAACAATGATGAGCTTGTGGAGAAGGGTTGCTGTATTTGATTTGAGCTGCAAGCAAATGAGCAGGGATCTCCTAGAGCTTTTAGTTTTAAAGCTCCAGAATTGACTGAAACCAAGGGAATTCAAGAGCAAAAAGTTGAAACAAGGGCATTAATAAGGGAGGCTGAAGGGGAGACAGCCAGGAAAAGCAAATCCCAACCTGCAACATACAGACCAAAAAAAGAAAATCTATACAGTTGGCCTGAAAGACGAACCACATAAATATAGACATAGCAGGGCTTCTGTGATAGATGCACTAAAATGAAAAAACTCACAGTACTTCTACAGGCTTCTTGTCCACAGTTTCCAACCTTTTCCAAGGGAGGTTATAACCTCCAACTCTCTCATTTTACAGAACTGAAGCACAAAGATTAATAATTCATACCAGCTTCCATCTATATCCTGCAGTATGGGAAGGACAGAAATGCACACGCACTGGTCAGCGTATTACACAAGTCCAGAAGCTCTACTTAATTCCCAGGGGAAGGATTTTGGACAAGAGCTCACCCATTCACATGCTGTTGGGAAGCACAGTGCTTTCCCTCCCCATCCTGAAGCTGAAGAAAAGACTGCACTCAGCTATAAATCTGGACTAAGATCTGCAAGGCCAAATCAAGATAAGCACAAAGCAGAATGCCTGCAAGTATAAACTCATCTTCTTCAAAGCATTTCAGGCCCCAGCTGCAAATTGGTTTATTCCGAGAACAAATTGTTGCTCAACTACTTGGAAGCAGTCTTCACAAAACTTCAGGCTGAGCATCTTTCATTGAAAAGAACATAATATCAGTGATAAATAATATCATGTGAGAACACAGGAGGAGGCCTCAACCTCCCCCAAAAGTGAGATAATTAACTGCAAGACATGTTCTATCACTTGCTGCTCCATACCAGCCAGTAAGTTGCCCAAGAGTCTTCCCTGTGGTATCATACAGAGTGTCCTTCTTCCTCTGTGCAACTCATAACAACCTTCCTCCACCAAGATAAACTCACACTAAAGAAGGACAAATAATCTCTCTCTGTTAACAAAGGGTTGGCTGGCCCAGGAATTTGGAGTGAGCTTCAAGGATGCCCAGAAAAAAAAATATATCCTGTCATTATTAACTCCTGTCCTTGCCAAGGAGAGCACAGTCACTTCTCGAGTACCTAACTTCCTTTGGGAAAGGAGATGTTACACAAGGACAGCTCAGGTCATCTGCGAATTCACCCTCCTTGTGCAGCTGGTGGCACTCTGGTTTCAGCATCAGAAATGCTGAGGCCCTCCGGAGCACCCGCCACCTCCCACCTGCACAGGCATGACTCCGCTTGGGCAAGAGGAGAGGTGGAGACCATGTCTCTTCTGTTGTCCCGCTCGGTGTTGTCCACTGGCATCATTTGCACATGTGTGTTTGGAGAGTCATGGGGCTGTGCAGTCAGACGGCATGATACTCTCGCAGGTTATTGCCTTATTTTTCCTTTTATTTTTTCCTACAGACTTAGAGAATTGCAAAAACAATATTTCCCTCCAACACTCTCAGTTTTTTAAGGTGAACAAACAAGTGTCAAACCTGTTCCTAAAAACCAGCCCTCTCTTTCCTTCTCTTCCATTCCACATGGGGAAGGGTGCGCGGGAAGGAGGGACAGACAGAACGAGGGAAGACCATGGGGGGCGAAGAAGGGCCAGGAGAAAGACAATGTGAGAAGGCAAGAAAATAAATAGAAACACATGAGGCAAAACATCCCTCACTTCATCACTAGACAGCTCAGCAGGGTCACAGATGACATGAGGAACAAGCCCAGCAACCTCAACAAAATACCTTCCAGGTTGTGTTAAGACAAGAGACTTCCCCTGGAGCCCATCATGAACTTGGGTTTACCGCCACGTTGGGTTGGTCAGAGGTGGTGGTGCTGCTTGAGGGATTGCTCAGCCATACATCTCCCCTGCAGAGCAGAGCATAGAGCAGATGCCTGTGCTAGCACGGAGCCAGCGAGCTCAGGTACCCCAGGCGCTCGCAGCAGGTCCATGCACCGGGGCTACGTGCATGCAGCTTGACATCTGAGTCAACACAGCTGGGCTTGGTCCGGTGACTCCTGGGCAGCAGAGGACTGTGCTGCAGGGACTCACCTTTCAGCAGATGTGCAAGATAAGCAATTTGCAGGCAGGACTGCAGCCGAACGAGCAGCCCCGAAAGGCAAGGCCTTTCTTTGCATTTTGCTGCTTGAATTTTTTTTAACTGAAGAAAATGCACGAGGCCATCTCTTTAGGGATCGGGCTATGGGAGCTCTCTGGCACAGCAGAGCATCATCTCCCTGAAAATACTTCGTTGCTTATCAGGGAAATGAGAGACACAACGGAGCTGCATGGTCCACAGCCCCTCTCCCCTCGGTGTCCGCACGAGGCCGGGGGGCCACATCTGGGGAAAAGCATCCACCTGCACTGGATTACTCTTTTGCATGTTGACCTCATTTTGGCTCTCCTGCCTAGCATTTGAAGTTCCTCTGCAGAATCAAATTTAGCAAGGTCCGTACCTGGGCTGAAAAATATACATCCCAGGGGCGCTTCCTCGGTCATCCTGGCTTTCATTAACCAAGTTTCTCTACTGTCCTTTTTTCACACCCATTAAACAGCACCAAAGGGAGCTGGCAATACATTTTCCTTTGCCCTTCTCTTTTGTGCTCCTCCTTGATGAATGGCTAAAGCAGATGCACAGTTGTCTTTGAAGGCTCTGTCGGATGAGCATGTTGAATCAATGATAGATTGGACCAAATGAATCACAGTGTGGGAGAAAGCGCAAGGCAATGATTTCTAAGTGGCCTTCACATCTTTACACTTCAGAACTTGCTTTAAAAGCCTGTTTTCTTCTTTTTATCTGGTTCCAGTTTCTGCAGTGCCTTTGCATATGTTGAGGGAGGTAGGGGGGAAGGAGGGGAACCTTTACATATAAACAGAAGATTCCACTTCTCCATCAGACAATAATGAAGCATTGTCATTTAGGGAGTTCAAATAGCTGGGAAACCACTTCAAGGCCATGCAAAACAACTGCGTAGCATCAGAAAGAACAGCAGTTGGCAAACTGAGCAGCGGAGTTTAAAAAGCCAGTATAGCAAACTAGCAAAAAAACCCACAGCTGGTTCGGTGGCCTGCCTCCCCTTGCTGGGACACAAGAGCTGCTTCAGAAAGCAGCTTTAATGAAACAACATTTTTAGGATACGGTGAATTGCCAGAGATTACCGGATATATAACTGCTGCTGCTCGTTCCCAACTGAAACCCTGCGCGCTCAGCCAAGTCCCGCGTGTCCCTATCCGCAGCGAGCGGGAGGTCTCCAATACCCATTCAGAGCGTCAGTCATTTCCAGCTTGGCTGCTCTTGGGCCCTCCCTGTGACTGACGACATGATTGTGCTCGTCAGATGGATGTTTTTCTCCCCACAGATACACCAGGGTGGATAGAGGAAATCAAAGCCAAAGATTTTGCAGTGCTGCTGGAAGAGCGGTGCTGCCTTCCTGGGCACAAGAAAGAGGCAAAGTTTGTGGAAAAAGGAAATTACCTTTTTGTGCTGACAGTGGAGAAGAGGAAGAAGAACATGCGCACACACACACACACACTTTGAGGCTCAGACATCTGAAAAATTCCCAGCAGAACCCATACCCTAGGCTGGGTATCAGTTATTATGGTTAAGCAACATGCCACATACGTTCACCTCCAGGTCTCTACCGCTCTATGCTGCAAAGGCGCTTTGTGCCCAGATAACACTACCACAAGGAGGATGCTGATGGCTGATCTCTGCCTGGGCAGAGATCTTCCCACACGCAAGCCTCTGCGGGATCTGCTTTATGTTACAGCTCGGGACGATGCCGCATGTGGAAATACAAGTGGAAGCTTGTTCAGAGCAGAGAATTTGCAAAGCCTGTTCACTTAACCAGAGCTAAACATGAGCCAAGGACAGCTTGGTTTGACTTCCTTTATTCCGGATACCCCACATGAAGTGCTGCGGCTCCTGCAGTAGCATGGAGAGGCTGCGGCAGCAGTGTCGGTGCTGGGCTGCGTGTGCTGAGATGAGCCCATCGGGGAGAGCTGTGGTTGGCACAGACGGGAGAAGAACAAACTGGAAGCGGCTTCCAAGGCCCTTCTCAGAGATGCAGTCTCAGCAGAAAGCAAAGAAAAAGCTCCCCGAGGCATACAAAGGGCTTATTCCTCCAGCACCCTCTTCCCAGCGCCACCACTCCTCACTCAGTTGCATTTGCATGGGAGCTGCCCATCCACCTGCAGCACCAGCATCACCGTGCACCCCGCTGTCTGCCTCCTGGCCAGCAGTAACAGCGAGGGACAAATCCCTCTGCTCCAGAGATAATGGACTTGGATGCATATACTCCTCTGGAAGTCGCAGGCTTGTCCCAAGCAAGCCACTGCCCTGACCCCTGCTCCCCAGCAAACAGCAACTGCCAGCACTGCGGGCAGGGACAGATCCAGCTGCAGCTTCCCAATAAATATTCAAAATCTCCGTGGCCTGGCAAACAGGGCTCTGGAAAGCGCCTACTGCTCTCTACACAGGCAGCGGTATTTATGAAGTGCTATGAGGTTTGGAAGTATTATTTTATCCACGGACAATGGAAGTAGGGACAAGCTGAAACACGATTTGCTCGAGACTTTTCCAGCGTAACACCAAGTTTACAAAGAAAACAGTGGAAAGGGTTGTATGAGCCTGTCTGTGGCCAGAGGACGGTACTGCAGACTCCGCTGCAAGGGGAAATGTGTGAAATAGAGGTGCTTAGGACAAAGGGAAGTCTGTTAAAGTAAGAAAAGCCTTAATAAACAGCTTTTTCCCCAATACCACTTTCAACTTCATCCAGCCAGAGCTTAAAGATAAAAGAACAAGAAGCTGCTGATTTTCCAGTGGTGGAAAGGCAGCCGGTGGCTTCAGGGACATGTTTCTTAAGCGTTGCACTTGCACAACTGATCCGATGGGGACTGGGGCACCGCAAGGGCAACGCAGTCAAGTGCTCACGGGGGTTAAATCTTCCTTGCTTTACGGACCCCTCAAACATTTCAACAGAAATGAAAGCTCTCCAGCTGGAAACCCCCAGAAGCATGCTTCCCTCGGTAGCCCCACAGACACAGAGACCAGTGTTGGGACAAGCCGGGGATGCTGCGAGCTGCACGCCCCGGGTGAAGCCCTGTCCCAAGGGAGCATTTACAGCCACCCCCCGTCACGTTTGTCACCAGTTCTCGGTGCTTTCAGATGCACGTACTGTAACCCAGCGGGATGCAGCCTCTGCTGAGCAACGCCCCATGCATCTGCTGGGCTACAGGGCACCGCGCGCTTTGAAGTTTTGCTCCTCCAACAAGAGCGCTGGTTGGTATGAGAGCTCACATACTTATTAGGAGGTGAAGATGATTAATTGCCTCTCCCCCCCTTCCCCTCCGAGGGGGGGCTCCTCAACGTTGTCTCGCTGACAGTGATTTTTCAGGACCATATGGCACTTCCACATCCCATTAGTAACGCGCCTGCTGCACCCCGTCCGCTCTGCGCTGAGTTTCATCTTTCACTGGGTTGGGGAACATGAAATACCAAAGCTCCGGCCGAAAACTTCAAGGTCAGAAAGTTTAGGGAAATATGTTTTGTGAAAAACTAAACTTCTTTTCTGCCACTGACAGTGCCAGTGTCGCACGGCACCAGCATTGCTGCAGAGGGCCACTGACTTCACCCAGAGAAGGGTCTCGTCTCCAAAAAGATCTTACATGGGTGCGATGCCGAGATGCCCTAACAGAGACCCAGCTCTCCCTGGCCAAAGGGGCTGTGTTTTCTCTGTCATTACGATGTACTTTCATAAAAGCAACTGAAACCCTACTTTTGGCTCTCTTCCCTCTGCCCTCACGTTATGGGGCTTCCTCTGGGGCACACAGGGGTATTTTTGCTCTTTCGGGGACTGGCAGCAATTGCAGGGAACATGCCCCGATGCCCACAGTCCCAGGGAGCAGGGAACCTGCAGACTTCACGACCAGACACAGTATGGTGAGGCAGTGCTGAGGTGCACGATGCTGTGAAGCTATGGCTGTATTAACAGGTAGATCTAGATTAAAATGGCCTCAAGTTGTTCAGGTTGTTGCTTTTTGTTTGTTTGTTTTTTTACTCCATGCAGGTCATCGTTTTGTGTCTCTGAGCCCCTCCAACAGTGCAGCACTGTGCTCACACCTGCTTGGAGTGGCTGCCTTCATCTGACCGTGGATGTTATACAGGGCACCTATGAGAGCAAATTCACAGCAAAAGCAGTTCCTGCTCCCTTCTGCTTCTCAGCAGTGCCTGAGCGCACCATGGGGACTTCTCCCAGCTCGTTTGCAGCAGAGCAAAGCACCCTTTGCAGCCAGACACCTGCAGAGCAATAACGTGGGTGCTCTGGTCCCGGCGGCCAGTGCGTGACAAAAGCTAAATCCCCCAGGAGAGCAGGCTGTGCTCCAGCGAGCATCGCAGCCCAGTACGAGAAAACACACTCACGCTCAATCGTTAATCCGCACTGCACAGCCCCCCTTGGCAGGCAGCATGGAAAATGCCAGTGCTCGCAGATATGGTCTCTAAGGAGGACAGTTTCCATAACCTAAAGCAAAACAGGAGGGGCTGCCCTAGAGGCTGGGGCAGCCAGGGGCCAGCACCCACCTCCCGATCAGCCGGCAGCTCCCAGCGGCAGAGGGCTGTGACACCCGGGTCCAAACCTGGCAGGCACTTGCCCTGCAAGCATTTTGCTCGCTTATCCCATCTCTGGTTGCTGTTTTTACAGGAGAAAGAGTCCAGCCAACTGAAAAATAAATAAGTACAAAAGCCAAGCAGAGAGCAGCTTCCAAATGACATTTACTCGGTCATTCAGTTCCCATCACAGAAGGGAGTTGTTTTTTTCCAGAGAAGAAGCAGTTGTTCACTTCAGCCCCATCCTCAGTCCCCCCTGCCCAGGACCTGGGCACCGCCATGGCCAGAAAGAGCCACTGGCAGTGGCTGCCACCAGCTCTGGGACCCGAAGCGGCTCAGAGCATCTCTGCAACCCCAGCACTGCCGACACTGCCCCAAGGACCCGGGCTGGGATCTGCACCGGGATTTCTGCCCCATGGCCACCGGGAGAGCCTGCGGCTTCCTGCTCCAGTGGACAAGGACATGGGGTCCTTCTCCTGCCAGGCACCTGGCAATGGGCAGGAGATGCCGGCAATCTCTGCCGTGATGCTCCCGGTCCATCCATAGGGGAGGCTGGGAAAGCCCTCCCTCAAAGACCTTCAGAGCCATGTAAGGGGAAAAGGAGAGAAAGAAGGCGAGGGGAAACCAGATCCTCGCTGAACTGCGGAAGATCCCCGCTGCCGAACCCCAGTGCCCACAGGACACATACCTTCCCCAGCCCCGCGAACATGCCAGCAAACCTTGCCGCTGTCTATCTAATGTATTCCATATGGAGCGTGCACCTCTGAAACATTACTTAAAATGGGAATAAATCCTTCATGAGACCTCCGCATGACAGATACCACTTGATTGAATTGCCAAGTGAGGAACTTTTATTTTAAGGAAAAATCTACAATTAACCTATTGTCACTCCGCAGCAGGGGGAAGCAATAAACTGTATATGTCTGCTTTCCAGCCAAGTCCGAAAGGTTTATGCACAAGCCCTTCTTAGCAAATCTCCTCCGCGAGTTCTTTTGATACCTTATGGATTTGTTAAACATTTATAACATGAAAGCGAGAATATTATACACACTGCCCTGGCATAAATCACAGGTCTGATCCTCTGTATACACTGGCAACGGAAAGGGGACCTGGAAGGAGTGACAAGATTCTAGGCTGCAAGGTGAATAATTGGAGAGGTTTCCCTCATCCCTCCATCCAGCACTAAATGCACACCAAGGTATTACAAGAAGCTGCTTCTCCCCCAGCCCCTCCATTTTTTCAAGTTTTACACCTGGGGAAAGAAGAATGAACAATCACTGTTAGACATCAGCGAGGTGAGCATACAGGACATTTAAGAAGTGGAAAAACATCTGTTTAGTCCAGATAGAAACCAGATGGAGCGGGGGGGAGGGGGGGGGGGGAGGTGGAGGATGGAGAAACAGTCAAGAGGAAAAACAGAAACGTGGTCAGGAAGAAGGCTGCAGGAGAAGAGAGACGCTTCTAGGAGGCAAAACTATCACCCCACTGCGACCTGCACGTCCTTCTTAGGGTGGTGGGCAAACAGCAGGGCATGGCTCCTGCTCACAGGATGAGGGGCTGGGGGCCACTCAAAGCAGCTGATTTTGGAAACTCAGATGCTGTCTGGCCACCCAGGACACCATGTGGCCACCAACACTGGGAATGGCTAAGCAAAAGTCTCACTGGTGGGAAGGATGGCAGATGTGGGCTCATTTCCAGCCATCAAAGAGCCACAGACCTCCCTGGGGGTCTCCAGCTCCCCAGCTCTGCCCTCCAAAACACCTCAGTGGTGCCTGGACCAAAGACGCTTCCTACAAGGGATGCACAAGATACTTTCTACTGCAAGCATAGGATTTTTAACAAGGTCATTTGGCACTATTCCCCAATCCTCTTTATCCTCACGTTCACAACAGCAATCAAGCACTTCTCTTCCGCCATAGCACAGCTTATTCCAGGGCTTTCAGAGACACCAGTGTGGAGCTTTTATGGGTGTAGCAGGGGCAGTAAATGAAAGTGATGCCTGGCAGACAGGGTGCAGCAAGCAAAATCCAAAAGGGTATGGCACAAGGCCACGGCAAGGGCACGCAGACATTTTGGGAGATGGTTGTAGTGCCTTCAGGCAGAGAACAACAAGTAACTTCAGCAAGAGGGCTGGAAATCGCTCGGCGCTGAACGGCCAGGATGCTGGGGAGAAATGTCATTGCAACATCAGGGACACGTTATCTGTGGATGAGTTTGCAATGCAGACAGCCAGGTTGGAAAGATCACTAAAACAGGACAGTGAGATGCACTGCAAAAGTCACCCCCAATCTAATAAGCTCTGTTTCCTCCTGGTTTTGTGTCTGACTTTGGTCTCAGATTTCACTTTGGCTGGCAGAGCGGATACAAAAAAAAAAAAAAAGCAATTTTTTTTTTTAAGCTGTAAAAGACCTTTCCAATAGTATCAAATGCTAGAACTGATGAGCAGTTTCCTCACTATACAATATTTTCCCACAGAAAAAAAAAAATTGTCAAAACAAACTTTTTTGCAGGAAATGTTTAGTTTTGAGGCCATTTTGATCCATTTTTTAAATCCAGGTGAAGTGTCCCATTTCAGGCGAGTGCCAAAATTCAAGGTCCTTTTTTATGTTGTTGTTCAAAATGCATCTGTTCCCAAAGTTGCCAGTAGAAAAAGGATCAAAATAACCTCCCCTCTTACCCCCAAAACAAAACCCAAGTGTTTGAACTTGGTCACTATGCAATCTAAGAATTACATTGTTCAAAGGTCTCTAAAATATTCCCAGTTTGGGAAAACTATTTCCCACTCCATTTTAACGAAATGCATTACAAATGGCCTCAAGCTACCTCTTAGCTTGATGAAATGCTTTGCATGAAAGGAGACCTCAAATGTCCAGAAATCATTTGGAAAGAGGTGAGAGTAAATGAGCCCTCTTCTGACCAGGTCCTGCAGAGAATAAGATAGGAGTACAGGACTGGATCAGGGAGAAGGAAGGATCGGTGACTGAAGCAGCGAAAATAGAGAAGGAAGGAAGGAAGGAAGGAAGGAAGAAAGAACATAGAGGTACCCCAGAAGATGAGCAGAACGTGCTCATGCAAAGCCTAATTCCAGCTCGCTGCAGCCGACCGCTGGTGCCCCTGCAGGCAGGACACCTAAAGAGGTGGCATTTAGACCACGAGCTGGACAAATGAAATCTGAGTTCTCCAATTTTGCAGTCTCTAACAGAGCTCACCCTACCTAACCAAAGCACGTCCCTGCTGTTGTGGAGTCCTTCATTGCAGACACAATGCAGCTGTGCATTTATCCCTTCTTTACCAGAGGCAGAGGACTGACAGTCTCTTCTCTGCCGGCTATTTGCACAAAACCTATGGAAACCTAGCTGTCCTGGAGCCTGGTACACGTACAAAGCTGTTCTCTTGCCAGCTTCCTCTCCGGCCGGCTCCCAATTTGTCTGCAAACCACAAGTTTAATTGGAGTTGGCAAGTGTTTTGACTTCAAAAACATCTGTAACACCTGGAAGACAACGCTCAGGTTTAAGGGGGTAGGAAACGGGATGATATCCAAATGCTATTGTCACGCTCTCAGCTGCCTGCGCCGAGCTGCCTGCGCAAGAAGGAATGAGTAGCTGCAGGGTCTGGTGTGTGCAGGTGATACGCAGGCACGCATGCAGCTCTGCCTTCCTCCAGCTTCATACTGAAGCAGGCTTTTGAGGTCACTTTACAGCTAGTTAAAAACCCCGTTTGCAAAAAAAATAGACAGACACACCCTATAACGTTTGTAGAAAATTAATTCCAAGAACTAGGAAGAGATGGTGATGTGCCATTCCTAGCCAAAACCAGAGACCACAAAGCAGACAAATGATCTAGCAGCTAAGGGCAGCGGATGGGAAAGACTTCTGCTGAAGGATGCTGGGCGGGGGGGACTCCCCCCATGGGCTCCTTCAGCATCCTTGCAAACTAGACAGTCAGTTTGGATCAAATCCACAACGGTGCAAATCTGCACGTTCCATTATCTTGCAAGACACGAGTTCCAGCTGTCCGGACACCAGTTTTATGGTCCTCCCCGTTACGGTTTGCAATGCTTTAGGAGAAGAGGCATGCAAAAGAGCCTGTCGGCTGTTGTGGCTGGAGCTATGCCCTGGGAAGGTGTGCCGAGGGGCTGACCTCCTGGTTTTTGGAAACTTTGGCTGAAAGACTTCAGTGCCCACTGCTTGTTTGACCTGTTGCAGAAAGAAAAGTAACAGAGCCAGTTCCCATCGGAGCTGCCCCAGGGGTGCTGGTGCACCTGTGAGCGTACAGTTGGACATCCAGTTTACTACCTTTTATGCAAGGCACATTTATGGCCAAGTCTTGCTGAGTCTTTTAAAGACCAGCTTAGGAGGAAAGATTTATTGCCAGTGGCTTCACCTTAGCAGAGGTTGGAGTAGATTTCTCCTCATTGTAGGTTCTTGCAATTCCAATCAGCGATGCCCTGCTAGTTACCATGGCCTTTCTCGCCAGCGAGGTACAGATGAAAACCCATTCGTCTCCCGCAGCTTTGGGGGTGACAAATATTAACCCTTAGAAGAGATCTAAACCAGGATAAAACTGCTATGATGCAGAAAAATTCTGCAGTGACACCATGTTTTGTCACATTACGTAGACCTGAGAAGAACATAACCCCCGTTTGTCAGCTTCCCCCACCAAATTTCACCTTTTATTTTCTGATATTACATTGTTGAAAGCCCCACTCATTTTTTCAGAAGGTCAGTTTATCTCTATTTAATGAATATCTACATAAAGAGCACACAAAGTTTCAAAGTCTGATACCAAAGAGGTGAACTGGCCATTTCTGCAAGTCTTTAATTCAAACCATTTATCAAGCCTATAATAACAGGCACTAACATATGAGAAATGTTAACAAAGAATGAATGTTAAAAGAAGTAAATGGTTTGCAAGGTGCTCCAACTATAGCCCCAGAGATCAGTGTGATTCATGTAACAGATTTCCTTCCCTTTCAGGGAACCAGTAACTTTTGCATCCTTGCTGGAAAAGGATACAGAGGGCTACTGACATGTTCCTGGTAAAAAAGCAATGCACGCAACTAGAAATCAAGTAGCTGTTTTATTTTTACCTCATGCCTACACACATTGCATCCCGTCTTTTTTTTCTTGTTGTATACATACAACTTTTTAGTTGTTCAGTATTATATTGAGTGACTTTCTTAAACCTGGGCAAATTCTTCTGAGCCAGATTTTGGAAAAAATCCCATCTGGAAAATTTGAGTGATAATTAAGATTGTGACACTGGCATGATTGCCACGTGAAGGGACGGACAGTTTTGTTCATTAAAAAAAAAAAAGTATCTCAAGAACTTATGCAAGCAAGAGCAAGTATAACAAAAGCATGCACTGAGCTGTCTCCTATTAACAGCACAGATCAAATGAGCCAATGCAACTGCTTCTGCTTTGCCTAAATAAATGCCTGGATCAGTCATCAAAGTAGGATTGTTTTCCACAATACACTTCCTTGAGCAACCCAGATAGCCTTTGTGTTGGCCCCAGTAATGATGTAATGGGAAAAACTTACAGGCATTCTGTCAAAGCCATGCAGATTGCTCAAAATACTATTTCCCAAGGCTCCAGCTTCACAGGTGCGGACTCAGCAGCCATCAAGACTTGCTATGATTAATGACTTTTTCCAACGTGTTGCCTTACATTAATACAGCGAGCTAACTTTTATTAAATTATGGATGATCTATTAGAGGATTCTAATCACCTGCAGCCTGCCATATGTAAGGAAGCTGTCGAAACCTATGCAATCTGGGTATCTAGGAGACAAGCCAGTCAGCTTTGCATTACCTATACGCATTGTGGTACATATAGACCTCCTGTCTATATTGCATTCTGCCTTTTTGCCTTCTGCCCGGCTGCCAAAGGAAGACATTTAGGAGAACTACTGCTCCAGTCTCAAAGCCATCAGCCAAAGAGCCAAGGGAAACCATCAGTCCTTACGGAAACCATCTGAAAATGCCTTGGGCGTTGGAACCAGCAACCCCTCCTGAACACATCCAAGACTGGGCTCTGGGCAGAAGCAGAGAAGGTATCTGAAGTCCCAAGGAAACACCTCGCACAGAGGCACCAGTTCAAACAATGCAGTAGCTCAGATAGAGTCACCCAGCCATTACTAGTCACAACTGGAGGTGAACAAAACAAAACAAGATAGCACTTGACAAAATATCATTTAACGAGAGAAGCAATTCTCATTCACTTACCCCTTACGTTGTAGCTTGGGACCACCACAGATATGCCAAGTGTCAGGAGGCTCCACCATGCACTCAAAAACATCCAGCACACCCCAGAGGCATTCCCTTCTGCCTGAAACAAGGCCAAGTCCTAGGGCCAGGAACAAGGCCAACTCTGGTATTTCTGGCAAAACAGCAAGCAAGGTCATCATGTGAGGAAACAGCATTCATTGCCTGCCATTTCACCCTCAAGGATCCCTTGAAGGATAAAAGCTTGAGGCAGTGTACGTGGTGCCTGGGACGTGAGATTGGCAGTTGATAGCTCACAGCTGATTTTTCTCCCCACAGTTGTAGCCCATCTGGAAAAGCCCAGCCAGGGAGCCACAGCATACAGACACACGTAAACCCCATAGATGTTGGGGAGAGCAGACTTTACCTCTGCTGCAGACAGCCCTGGTTAAAAGGGAAGGGTTGCATAGCCAAGGTCTTGTGTATCATCAGATGGTGCTGATGGAGCAGAAGGGAAGGAGCTCGGCTCCCCTTCCTCCTCTCAGCAAGCCGGTGCTCACCCATGTCAGCAGTGAGCCTGTGCACAGGGGATGTGGCTATTTAATGCATTGCTGCCAGCTGGATTCAGTGACTGCAAAAACCTCTTCAAGCAAGTGTGGTAAGCAGGAGGCTAGAGTGGCATTTTTTCCTTTCTCCTTCCACCTTCTCATTTGGGGTTTCTGTTGGACATTGCCTGTTCTCTAAGCTGTCTTCAACAAGAACTCACTCTCAGTGCCCTGGGAATAGATGATGTTGCTCTAGCTAGGTGAGGAGGCAGAGATGGCTGGTTGATATGGCCTTATCTTCAAGGTGTCTGGTTATGGATCCTCCAAAACACAATAGATGATGCTACTGCCTGGGGTAACCAGAACAAAGAGGCTCTGGCCAAGTGGGATGGAAAGGGAATAATGTAGTCCTCTTGGAGAAAAACATGGAAGCTGAAGAGCAAAAATAAATCCTGGTTGATTTTTAGCTCCTCTCTGGAGCGGCACAGTTGTGAGGCTAAAAGCTCTATGTAGTTTCCTCTAATCCAAGAGACAAATTGCATCATACTGGGGTGTGTTTTTCTTTTTTAAAGTTGGGTGGCAAGGGGCATGAGGCATCTTGTGCCTCTTCAAACAGCGCTGCCTCCAGATCACAAGTTGGTAACGGATTCAATCTCATTACTTCTGTGTGAGCTCTTACATTACAGCGTGCCTTACTGCCAAGTTGATGGAAACCTCATCTCAAAGGCAAAAGGAATATAATCCTCCTGGGATATAACAGAAACAGTCATTATGCATCCCTGCAGCTTCCCGTGGTCGCTCACATCTTGTGGGAGCTGGAGAAGGCATGTGAGAAACGGGTGTCACTGGAGACACACAGAGCTTATACAAATCCCAAATATCCACCACTGCATCTGTGGACAAAGTTGTCCAACTACTGCAATGCTGGCATGATGATGCTAGAGACTCATTCACATGCCATGGCAAACTCTGAGAGAAGTTTGAGACAGTTCCCATCTACTTGTTTCCCCCCTGTTTCTAATTAGTTATGGCATTGGCATAAAACAGGATCTGTGTCTATTAAGTCTTCATCTGCTCCTCCTTATTCCCACATGAAGTCATAATCCTTCATGTCATCCCAACTGTGCACTATGGAAGTGATTTAGGATGTCTCAAACCAGAGGATAATGACCTCAGGTATTGAATAAATAGAATAACTGTGGAGGAAAACAACCCTTGTGTCACACACTGCTGGTAAGAAGAACATGAATTAGTGGAGGGAGATGGGGAGAGAAGCGGAGGAGAGGCTGATGTATCCACAGAAGAATTTGAAGAACAATCATGAGCTTTTACACATGGCAGATGTCTAAGATATTTTGAGAGATTCTTCTCAGAGCCTGTAAGCCGCAGCAGGGCCCTGCCACATATTTTGTTCTTCATATAATGACGCTGTGCCATTTGTATTGCACTATTGATGCACTCCTGGGTGGTACCAGCAGGACAAGAAGTGTGGTTAATAGTTGGCTTCAAGGGCCAAACAGAAATATCAGCCTGCAGTTCAGTCCCTAGCCAAGAACGAGGCACTCGAGCAAGGAAATATTTCTTTTCTAAACAAGGGATCAAAGTATGATGAAGCAGCGGACAAATCCTAATATCTTCCAGCCACATGAAGCAACAAGACGCAGTTTGGTAGTAATAGCCCATGGTAATCACAGAGGCAGTAACTGAGTAACAATAAATGTTGTCACAAGGTATCTTGCCCCATTTCCAGTATGGATAAAGATCAAGTACAACAGTTGGAAAAAAACTAGCTCTGACCTGCAAGGCAGTGCTTGCTTGCCAGATCCTTCCAAAGTCTGGCTGCTGTGGTCATTCTGCAATCATCTTCCTTTAATTGTTATATGGGATGTGGACCTTTGAGAACAGCCATAACTTGTGCAACTTTCAGCTAAACTTGCTTTGAAAATACTGCCAGGCAGAGACCACCCTTGCTGATGGCACCCTTCATCTGTAGTATAAAGTCTTGACAGTGAGCTATTGAATAAATACTCAGCTTGACTGCTTTTTGAGAGGGCACCCTGCACTTACTCCATCTGGGTTTTTCCTTATCAACCTTCTGAGCCCACAGAGAGTTGTGGGTTGGGGTTTTTTTGGGGGGGGGGGGGGGAGGTAGGAGGGGTGAATTACCTTCATTTACTGTGAAAGTCACTGGAAGTCAACAGCCATCAGCAAGGAAATACAAGGTTTACTCTGGAAATGCTTTGGAGCCCGTTGCTTTTATTAAGCAAGCTGGTGGCTTGTTTTCCCACTTACATTGAGGCAAGGGTTTGCAGTAAAATAAAGCATTTACTATTTTTCAGATGCACCTGAAGTCTCTTGCCCTTTCTAATGGAGGCTTGTCCAGAGTGAAGAAATAGGCTCAATTTAAAGCATCCCTATCTGAAAGAGAAGTTAAACTCCTTCTCCTCCAATATTTCTAAATCTTTTTCTATTATTTTCTGAGCAGGGGCAGGTGGCTCCTATTTTAGCTGTAGCTGGATTCCAGCTTCTTTGCTCCACTTGCATGATTTCATCTAACACATTCCTCTGGGGCTGCAAGAACTTCACGCTTCCATCTCAGCCTAGAGGTGAAGGCAAGGAAAAGAAGTTACACCATGTAATTATAGTTATTATGCCAGTTAATAGAGCTCTTCATAGCATAAACACTATTAGTGCTAGTCACTGTCGGGAATAGCTGTGTCTCTGGCTCTGCTCTTGTTGTCGGAGGCTCGGCACAGATCTGAGTCCAAGCCCAGATCTGAAGAGCAAACCCTGATACCTGCCAGCTCGTGCACGGGGCCAAATCTCTCCCTGGGCTTGGGGAAACTTCTGGATTTTGGATCTTGAGCATGATTAGGGGAGAGTAATGTCATGCTGAAATGTGTGATCCAAGCAGACAGACAGTGTTCAGACTTCAGGTCTACCAGCTTTCTTCCTGCTCTTGGAGTTAGTCCATGGCCTTGTCTACAAAAACATGCTTTTAAGCAATTGAGTGTAAGCTCCAGGTTCGAGTACCACAGGTTTACATTCAAACCCTCGCTCTTATCATGCATTTTGCTCATGCAAATGGCAGGCAATATTCTAGTGCTAACAGTCCGCTTTCTCTCCCCCTTCTGTCTCAACAGTAGATTACTGTCATGCTTTTCTGAGTCTACTTTTAAAAAGATGAGATAAACACACATACATTTATACAAAGGTTTTAAAACAAGTCCTTCGGGAGGTAAAAAAAAGTATCAGAGGTGGCAACATTGTGACAGACTATGGATTTAGTTAATTGGATCTAGCTATTTGCACCATCTTTTGCTAACTGCCTGTGCCAGTCCCAGGCTGGGAAAGCAATTTAACTCATTGCCTGTGAAAAATGAAATGACAGCAGCTACTTGAGTGAACTTTCACATTAACGAAGCATGATCTGGCCTTGATCAAAGACTTTATGTTCCTCGAGGACCAGAGTTCAAGCACCGGTCTCTAATTTTAAGAGAAGAAAAGGCTTATGTGTCATTGCAAGGCAAACTCTTCGGAGTTTGAGCCCAAGTTAAACTTTCATGTCAGTACTGTTAGTGACCCTATACCAAAGCTTGACTTGATCATCTCTTCCTTTAATTCTCACTGTCATATGCTGCCTCCTGCTAAGCTGAATCGGCTTCACCCATTATAGCAGTGAAAAGTGATGTTATCATTAGTCATTGCTGCTAGGCACTTTTGGGTCACGTCATACATCTCGCAGGTTGTTCCAACAAAACGAGCTCTGAGGAGCAGGGTTGGGATCTAAGAGAGATAGAGACCAGCTTTGGGTGGCAAGATGCCATAAAATTGTCCTTGCAGATCTGGTGTAACCAGATCAACTAATAAACCTCTGGAATGCTGATGCTTTGGTTGATCTGGTCATACCAGAGAAACCATCTCTCGCAACCTGGATGCCGGGACCCAAACCATGCAGCTTGCCATGAGCAGCTAATACCAAAGACCGCTGTTAGCTTTGTATAAATGTGACTGTTGCTGTGCTGAATAATCACTGTGATCTTGTACACTGGCCCCACAACACACCTTCTGTAACCTTTTTATGCATTTGTCGCCATAATAGTAGTGATTGACACATCAATGCACCAGGGTGACAATATAAGGGATTATAGCCATGGGCATCAGCCATTTTGCAAATCTCGGCAGCATCACTGTTGGGTAGAAAGCCATCATGAGCTTTATTAGAAGGAGATAAACATTGTTACAGAGAGATTTGCAGCCCTGCAGGTAGAAGCACCAAGCTGGAGTGAAGGAAAATTGTCGAATGCAAGGATGGTCAACACGAGTTAAGGTCCATCCTTTTCTATTTCACCGCCTCCAACCTTCAGCCTGCCCCAGGAGAAGTCAAACACATCCCTCACAAAGCCTGACAGCATTGCTATCGTCCTCCATGCAGCGTGTCACATCTGCTGGGGTACTCTGCAGCCTCACCGGGGCTCCTGTTCAACGCTGGGTCTTGCTCTGAAAGCCGGGGCCTTCATGAAAAGTGAATGTAGATCCTAGATGGTTAGAAGTTATTTAGAAGGTCTAGCTTGCAAATCAAATTACAGAGATTTGCAGGAACCAGGAGACAGAAAATAAGTTCATGTTAAAGACAAAGGGTGCCCTGCGTTCAGGGCTCGTTTGAGTTCCTGGCTGCACCCCAGGTATGCAGGGTCGCCTAAGGTGAGTGATCTGGGGCTCCGGTTCCCCAGCTGTAAAACAGGGATAATACTTCTGTTCTCACCTCAGTTTGTCTTCTCTGTTTAGATTTCAAGCTCCTCAGGGCTGTGTCTTGCTACATGTATGTACAGTTCCTAGCTTAATAGAGTCATGATCCAAACTGAAGCCTCCAGGCACTCCTGTATATTATATCATTACTAATTTCACAAGAGGTTGCAATCAAATTCCTTTATCGGGCAAAAAAAATCCTAGAAAAGAATAAAGCAAGCTATTAAAAACTGAGGAACATTTTTGCTGAAGTGGAAATAATGGTACTTTGTCCCAAAATGTATAAAATATGTATTGCAATTAAATTCTCTATTGGCAAATTGCTCTACAATTAAAAAACACAGAAGCTTGAGTGAGGCAATTAGAATAATAGTAGAGTGTTAATTATAGCTTGATGGATTCTGCATGCTGTCAGCAATTACCTTCCAAGTGTGCACTTCTGAACCAATTCCAAATCCACAAAAAGACACCGGCAGAATTAGAAATATCTTCCTTGTTGGCATGCCTTTGCCATTTTAAAATTTGTTTTCATAAATACTTTTGTAAGCTATTTAATTAGATTTAATGAGGTTCGAGGAAGAAACATCCTCCATGCTGTACACAGACTCCTCTCTAGCAAAGGCATGGACTCGGGTAGGAGGGAGAGCGCGACTGGGAGAATAGTCTCATTTCCTACCAACTGCCCTCGCTGAATTATTTTCAGTGCACCGTGATCCTGTGCACATGTGAGGCGATTTGGACCTGTACCCAGGAGATCTTCTTTTAGATATCTCTTTTAAAAAGGTTATCTAAGGCTTTCGGATCTCTCTCTCCATGGGAAACCCCATGGCCAGCCCTTCGCCGTTGTCACGGGACGGGGGAACAGCGGAGGGGCTTTGGGGACGAGCACTGCAATGGCAGTTGCGTGGTGCGATGCGAGAGTCCTACATTGAATGTGTGAGATGAGATCAGCAGGGTTTGAGGTCAGTGATGGCAAGAACAATTGAAAAATATTAAAATTAATTGTTAAAATTAATTAAAAAGCTTGGGTGTCAAATTTGAAAACACTGTAAAAAAACCAAAAGTTTTTTATTTTCACGATGGCTTCCCTAATGGGCAAGAGAAATCTGCTCCATAAAAGTGCCTTAAACTTTAGTTTTCCCACATCGAAGAACTAAAGACATATTTTTAAATTGGCTATATATTTGTATAAGACTGCACTATTTTCTGTAATGCATCTACCCTTCCTGCCCCAGGTTCCTTTCCCAGGGACAGGAGCTCTTGCTTTTGGTTTGCAAACAGCTTTCAAATAAATTAGAGGACTAAATGTAAGCCATTCTCCTGTTTTCTCCAGTTCTTGAAAGCTGAAATAAGACCCCAAGCCACAATAATGTGAATTTTTAAAATTTTTTTTCCCCCCATTGGCGTAACAAAAGCCTAAACCCCAAGTTCTACCTAGTGAAAGCCCCTATCTATAAATAATGCCTATTGATTCTTCCCGGAAAGATTTAGGGCTGGCCCACAGAGTATCCGCAGCGTGTGCGCTGAAAGGTGTGCTTGTCATCGGGGACCCAGCGCAAGGCTGTGCGTGGCTGGGGGAGAGCAGCCGTCCCGGCCACGCTGCCGAGGGCACCGACACCGGTGAGCATCACCTGGGCTCGGCACGCCCGGCGTTTGGTCCCCGGGAAGGTGTGAGTCGGTGGGACGGGATGCCTGAAAAGTCCTGGTCATCCCAGTGCTGAGTGGGGAGAAGCCTTTGCAGAGACTGGGTTTTCCGTTTACGGTTAATCTCTGCAATCTGATACGTTCGAAGCTGTCCCGAAGGCCAAATAGTTGTTGTGCAGGTGGAGTGTCAAGAGTAAATAGAGAACAGGGAAATGCTACGCCAGCAATAGTTAACACTGCTTCTTGCGGTGTACGGTTGAGCTTTCAGGTGGGGATGCTGAAATCATAAACTCTTCATCCTGGAGCAAGATCTTGCCCCATCAATAAACCCAGTTTCTACATTTCATATCATGTCGTCTTCCAAAGCTAAATCTTCCTCCCTCAGGATTTCCAGACAGAGCTTCCTCCCCTAAATTGCTGTGTGGGCCACATCCAAACTTGACCAAAGCCAGTTGGATGCTCTCCACTAAGCTCAGGAGCAGCCTCTAAATTCAGTCTTTAGAGTGTATTGATGCTCTAAGATTAATTTTGCCCGTAATGATCTTGCTGCAGCTATCTAATGAGTCATGCTTCGACCCGTTTTGGACTGTGTGCTCTCTTACATCTGGTGTGTGCTGGGCTTTCAAAAGTAGGGATCAATTTGAGAAGTGAAACCCGCTGCTTAGGTTTGGTCTGAAACACGGGTGGATAATTAATCCACTCCTGCAACTGGCTCGTGGCGGGACACGCGTGTCCCTCGGGAGTGTGGCCCCACAGCCGCTTCGTGGCGTCCGGGGAAGGGCACATAGGGTTGTGGGGGAGCCCCCAGACCCTGGTCTTGACGCAGATTGTCCACATCTACGGGAGGAAGATTTTTAAACCGCTTTCCCCGCGGCGGAGAGGGGAGGGGGGCGGCGGGCGCGGCCCCTTTAAGAGGGGCAGCGCGGGAGGGGGCGGCGGCCGCCCGCGTTCACACCTGGAGTGGGAAAGCGGGGCGGGCCCCGGCGCCCCTGATTGACGGGACGCCGGCATCAATGGGGCGCCGCGGCGCCGCGCCGGGGGGGGCCTGCCGGCCAATGGCGGCGCGCGCGGGCCTGCCGGAGGACGCCGGCCAGCCAATGGGCGGGCGCGCAGGGGGCGGCGCGGCTACATGTTGCGGTGTCGCCAACGTGGGTCCGCGGCGAGCGGCGCTCGGGCCGGGCGGGGAGCGGCGGGGCCGGGCTGGGCCGGTGGCGGAGCGGGAGCAGCGGCGCGGTAGTGGTGCGGCGGTCGCAGCGGCTCTCAGCCCCGCGGGAGCGCACCGAGGAGGGGGAGCTCCAGCGGCCGCCGGGCCGGAGCCGTGCGGCGTGAAGGAGGAGGCGCTTTCCGCGGCGGGGACGCGGACCCGACCCGCCCGGCGGTGCCCGCCCGCCCGCTGGCGGGTGGATGCCGGTGCCGTGACCGCCCCGCGGGGCCGCGCCGCGCCGCCGGCGGCCGAGGCGATGCTGCGGGCGGCGGAGCGGCGCTGAGCGCTCGCGGGGCCCCGCGGCGTTACCGCTGCGCTCCGCGCCGGGGCCGCTCCTGCCGCCTCCTCCCGCCTCGGACCTTCTCCGGTGCCGGATACAAAATGGCGGTGCCGTCACGGGCGAGCGGCGGGGCGGCGGCGGCGGCGGCGCTGCTGCTGTTGCTGGGGCTGCTGGGCTCGGCGACCGCCGCCGATTGCCCCGCCGGCTGCGCCTGCGGCGGGGAGCTGCTGAGCTGCGGTGGGCTGGCGCTGCCCGCCGTGCCCCGGGACCTGCCCCGCTGGCCGCGGCACGTGTGAGTACCGGGCGGGGGGCCCCGCCGCGCTGGGGAGGGGGCGTGCAGCGGGGGGGGGACCCGGGCGGGGAAGGGGCTGGGGGCGAAGAGGGGGTCTGGGCAGCACCGCTCTGCCGGGGGCTGTGCGCCCGCAGCTGGGCGCACCGGGGGGCTTGTAAAACAAAAAAAACCCCTCTAAACAACAAAAAAAACCCCAAAACCCACAAAAGTCAGTTTGGTTTTTTTTTTTAAAGCAAAGTGACCTCTGCCGCCTTGTAGGCGCTGAGCTGCGCGGTGTGAAACTTCTCTCGTGATCCGGTGCCTCCTCTGGCTCCCACCCGAGGCGGGGACGGAGGCGGCGGGTGCGATGCTGGTCCCGGGTGAGAGGAGCTCGGGGCTCCCTGTCCGCCCGGTCCTCGCAGGGCTGGCTCTCCCTCCCCTTTACACGGGTGTCTCAGAGGAGGAAGAGCCGGGAGCAGGTTTGGTCTCTTAACGATGGGATTTGCGGGAGATAACGGCCAGCTTGGGCTCCCGAATCCTTATTAGGACATCCATCCCACGCCCGGCCTGGTGCTCCAAACCGGGGCGCGCCCCAGCCCCGCACCGTGCCCAGCATCCCGCCCTGCACCCAGGTCCCCAGATACGGACCCCAGCGCTGGGGCCGCGCACTCCCTTTTGACGTTTTGAGCTGCTAACAGTTAAGGTGTGAAAGCTGGTGAGGCAGCGAGCGTGGGTTGAAACAGAGTCGGGGGCTCTTGTGGTGCTGTTGGGGTGTTTCAAGAAAAACCAGGTGTTTTTTTTCCAATAAAAGCTGCGTGGCTGGCTGTGGTTCCCTTGGTGCTTGTCCGTCTATCGAAGTTATTAACGTGCAGTGTATCATATGTCCTGGATGGCAGCTGAACTTATAGCCCAGCACCTGGTGGTTAGTACAGCACTGTGGCTTCTTTTTTTTTCCCCTAGAATGGTGTTTTAAAGCGTTCAGGTACATGCCCAAGTGCAGGACGGCGTGATTGCCGTTTCCCGTAAAGTGCAGTGGGTCTGCTCCAGTTGTGTAACCGCTGCTCTGACCTGGCAAGATCTGAAATAAAATGTCAGGCACATGAAGCACAGGAGATTTAGGGGGGAAAGTGTGCTCGGCTTTGAGAACTCAGTTCATTTGACAGTGCAGGAAGACTGAGAGTGTGTGTGTGTGTGTGCTCATAAACTTGTAAAAATAAGTGTCCTCAACTATTAGCTAACCTTGGGGAAATAAGGATCCAGAACGGGAGAGGGAAAAGCGTCTCAGTGCTTCTGTTGCTGGGCCTTTCTGCTGTTTGAACAGATTTATAGATTATTGAATCTATAAAACCCCTGGTTGTAATAGATACTCCTCAGCTCTGGCAGGAGAGAGCACAGTCACTGAAGTGTTGCTGGAGATCATCCAGCTCCTTATTAAGAAGAATTATTAGAGGTTTGTCAGGTTCTCCTGGTATTATTCACTTCTGGCTGCAGAAATGCCTTATTTTACATGAAATTATCAGGTGTTGTACCAAGAGGAATGTGTGGCCTCTGCATTAAAACCCTGACTCATCCCGTTCACCTGTCGCTGTGTGCTCTGAAGGATCTTTCCTTCAGCCTTGGGCACCTTTCAGAGCAAGTTCTTAGTTTTCTCAGCATAATTCCCTATATGCCTGTTAAAATAGGACAGCATATCTTTGTTCATGCAGAGAAATGCATTAATAGCCCAGTCTGAACAAATTTATTGTTGGTTTTTTTCAGGAGTGCTAATACCCAGGAGTGTCTTTTTCATATGGAACAGATTTTTGTGTGTCTTGAGTTCAGTTTAAACTTTATTGGTGAAGTAATAGCACGTATAAAACTATTGCTACAGACCTGTGGGCTGTTGATCTTTTAACCACTTAGACAGAATATAATTTGTAACTTTGTAAATTCTAAACTAACCAAAGAATTAGCTAAAGTGGAAATTTGTGATGGCTTTCATATCTGACAATGCAAAATTAAGGGTTTTTTCCTTCTCCATAGCTAATATAGAAAGCAGACATTTAAGCTATTGCAAACACTTTTGGTTTTGAAGTAATATTGTTTCCAATAACTACAAAAATCCCTTAATGCTTATTTCAGTTTAGGGACGCAACTGAAGCACGTTTTTTCATGCTTGGTGGGATCATGAATGCTCATTTCTGGTGCAGAGAGCTGCTAACTCATTTTTTAGTAGTTGTTTAATGTCCTCTATAAAAGCACCATGTGCCGGAGAAAAGTTATCTCTACGCAACTATCTTTGTCGTTTTTTGCTTTGTTTCTTTTTTAACATGCCCTTTTAAAGAAACAGAAGGCAAATGTGAAGGTTTGCAGTGGCCCCAGGCTGATGTAGGAGCACAGCCTGGGGGTGCGGGTCCCCCCCCCCAGCCCTAAACCGGGGTGAGACGCGCAATGTGGGAGCTGTGCATCCCTCATCTCCGTCGCCTCTGGGCAGGCTGCGTCTCCCACCGAAGGTGTCTGCTTCCCCAGGTTGATAAGCTTGGGCATGTTCGATCGCTAATAGGAGACGAGATAAATCCTGTTTTCAGTGACTCGTGGTGGCTGTGCTTTAACTTCATTAAAGTGCTATTGAAAAATCTCCCCTTAGCAGTTTATCTTTTATTCCTAATGAATTCCACAATGCTGAAGCAGTGCTTGGAGTCGGTTTTCAGTGTGGTGGAGATAAAGCTTTTGTTTGTAGAGTTGGAAATGTGGCTCGGCACACTTGGGAGGGTTCTGGAACAGACTTAATTGCACCGTGTATTTTGTCAACAGGACTATCAGTACTGAGGAAAAGCATTGGGATCTTTTGAAACTATTGTTATTTCTCTGTTGGCAGTAGAGCTCGAGTTGTAATTTTTCTCCCTAGCTTTCAGAAAGCATAACTGATACGCAGAAGGGCTGGTGCACTGCAGTTGCTCACAGTTAATGCAGTGTGGCACAGATATTTTTTTTTTTAAAAGCAACAGGCAGCTCAACACTGCATGCCAGTTGTATAAGTGTGCAGGACTTGTTGGCTGAGCAGCCCTGAGTAGGGCACGTTGCAACACTCTGGCATGACCCATACTGTCCTCACGGGAGCTGCAGCACCCAGCCGCTGCGAGCTCTGCAGCTGTGAGAAGTCCCTGGTCCGGGGGGGATGCCAGGAGAATCAAACTCTGCTGGGCAGGGCTCCTTTGCAGTGTCTCACTTGGAAGCTGCTGGAGATGCTTCATGTCTTTGGGTGTTCAAGTCTGAAGTTTGTTTTTACATTAGAGTGTAATACATGGCATAAACTTCAGGGCCGAGCTTAAGTACAAAATGCTTTGTTCCCAGAAAAGCCAGGTGCAGGGCTCCAGCAGTGTTGGTGGCATGGCGCATCCTCTGTTTCTGTCTCTCCATGCATCTTAATTTTTGAGGAGTGGTAGAAGAGAGATTTCTTCTAGGCATCATGTATGAGAGAGGTTTTTTCCTTCCTTTTTAGTGATAGAGCAATAGTATTTTGGGTACCAGTTTTAATGGTGAGAAGGCTTTGGGGCTGTGGAAGTGCAGTTGGATAGCTAATTCATTGCTGGTATGGACTGGAGGAGTGAAAGTTTTTATTGTAAACAGATGTGTTGTGTGTGTTTGACCCAAATGACGAGGCAAAGGTTTTTTTGGGGATACTGGGCATCCATGCATGGACCTTTCTGCCTCTGGGTCAGTGTGTGCCTGGCGTGTCTGGGAACAAGGCAGCGTCCTCAAGTGCCCAGGAGAGCTGGGCTAGGAGCTGCTCCTGGTTTCCCAGGGAGGCTCTGGGGTTTGGCTATATGGATAAGTTGCCCTGAGGCACCAGCTGTGTGGATGTTGGCTGTTTGCATGGTGCTGCTGCTGTCTGGAGAGAGCTGGGCAAAGTGTCTGGATGCTTTTGAAAATCCTGTGGGTGCCATCAATGGTTTTAGGGCCTGGAAGTGCATTTGAAATAGGAGTCAGGAGCAGGCTCTTGCTGTGCTCGAGTGTATGCACACAAAGATTTTGTTGAAAACAACGAAACTGAATGTTTGTGCTCAAAACTACCTATGAACTTAAATTTCTTGCTGAACTGGGGTTTTAGTGTGTCAGGTCTTGTTGCTCTGTTCTCACATGTTAGAGTAGCTTCTTTGCTTATTTGGTAAAGCAGAATGGGGCTCTGCAGAAAACTTGCTGTGCCACTGCCTGTGTGCATGGTGCTCTCTGGAGATGGACATTGGTTGCTCTCAGGCTCTGGAGTAACTTGTGCTCCTCTGCAGATGCTAGAAGAGAAGGCAGTGGGGGGGACTCTCCTGCTGATGGTGCTGGGAGGGGGGAGTGCTGCTGGCAGTTCCTCCCCTGCATGTCCTACTTCCAGCCCTGCTGAAATAATGGAACAAAGATTAAGTAATTGTCACCCCAGGCTCATGGCGCCTGGCCCTGTGCAGCTGCGGAGCCCTCACCGTGTGCCGGCTGCCCGGGGGGCCGCTGGGCTTGGAAGGATGGCTTGGGAGAGGGGGGTGAGGATCAGTGCAGGTGGCCGGTCCCCCTCCCTCCTCCTGGGGAAGAGGGAGTGGAAACCCAAAGAAATTCCGCAAAGCCAGTGGCTCCCTCCTGGGTGGTAGTCCAAGGAAGGTTTCCTGCTCAAGTGGGACAGCGCTGGGAGCTGGTGGTGCTTGTAAAAAAAAATCCTGCTCAGCTTGCAATGACGCGCTTGGGTTTGGTGCTTCATGGAGCATTGTCCTCAGCAGTGGCCTTGCTTGGGGAAGGTCTCCAGCCCTGGGGCTGCAGGATGGCTCTGCACCTTACAGGCTTGCAGTTGCTGCTCTGGAGCTTGGCCCTGGTGGGGTAACAGCAAAGCCTCTCCTTGCAAAGCGGTGCCTCTCTGGGCCTGCTGCTTATGCACAAATAAATACACACACTTGTAAATAAATCCACCCTTCCTGTGTGAACATGTGTCGGTGGATTCGCTGACCACCCTCAGCATGTTGTGATATTTATTGGTGCTTGCTGAAGAACAGCAGTTAACAGCAAGCCCTTTGCAACTGCTGTCTGGTCTTCTCATCTTAATCCCTGACTGAGCCACAGCTGGGGCAGAAATTATCTCAATCAGACTAGGATTAGAAGTACATGTGAGATTCATAATGAAGCCTGAATGGGATAAAATATCCCCACTGAGAAGCCTTTCTGGCTCTTGCAGAAGCCCCTGGCTTCAAGTGAAAGGCTCTAGGACCCCCTCAGCCTCCTCTGCATATTCGTCTCTCCTTTTGAGAAACTTCATGGCATTTAATCACTTCGAGGCTTTTCCTCTCTGCAGTGACTGCAATTTGAAACGCAGGGGTCCCGTACAAAAGGAGCAAGTGCTCAATGGGCTGTGTTAATATTCAGTGCCATTTACAATGGGTGCAGTTTGAAAAGGGGAGAATGGATGGTCTGGGAGCCGGGGGAGGAGGAACTGCAGAGGGAAAATTCCCAGGGCAGGGGAACGAGCATCTCAGTAGGCAGCTGAAAAAACGAACACACCATCAATTGTTCTCTAGGAAAATCAACCATTATTATGTGTGAGATAAAGCTTAATATTTTTTTCTTTGCTTGTGCAAACTGCTCTACAGTTCTGTGGATGTAAGGTTTGGGGGTGGCTGAGCCTTGCAGGAGTTCCTACTTGGATTTTAAGGGATGACAGAGCAAATGTGAGGCTGATTGCTTTCTCCCTTAGCTTGCTGGCATCAAGAGGCTAGAGGTGGTAAAACGATATGTTTGGGAGCCCAAACACTTCAACAAAGCACTTAGGTACTTAAATGCTTCCTTGAGCTGTGGGTGAGATTTCACTTCCCTGCTTAAAGTTAAGCTGGTGCTGGAGTCTTGTCTCTGATGGGGATTTAGGCAGATGAAGCAGCACTTTGCTGAGATGGGGCTTTAGTTGGCATGAGCCCCACCTGATGCAGGAGAATCCTAGAGCACTGGAAGGATGCTCCCCAGTGTGCAGCTTTAGCAGAGCATGCTGCAAAGGTTCAAGGTGGCTTCATGTTGAAGCACTCCCCCAGGTGCTGGAGAAACACCTTCCTGACTCTGTGCATATGCCTGGGATATATGTGCAGCTCCCACTGGCTCTGCAGGGCAGCTGGGAATTGCTGAGTGCCAGGAGCCCCTGGCCCTGCCCAAGCAGTGCCAGCCTTTCGTTTCTGGTTGCTTTGATCTTTTGAAGAGGGGTTAAAGTTGTGTCTTGAAGTTTGAGTGGCTGCAAAATGGGATGATGGCTTTCATTCCTCAGTAGCCAGCTCTGCTGAGAACTTGTGTATTGTCTCTGACTTGTATGTCAACCGCACCCAGAAACTCTCAATTAGGGTTGCAGGGCTTTTAATTGATCTTGTTGGCTGCCCCGTGAGACACCTTGGATTGAGTTAGCTCAGCTCATCAGCTTTTAACATAATCATTTTGTGCTGCTAACCTAATCGCCCAGTGTGAGTCCCTTGTTTTGCAGTGTGGAGCTGGATGGGGTCATGTGGATGAATAGAGTAGAGATAATTTAGGCTAATGCTGCTGGGAAGAGCTATCTGCAGAAAATCCAGGCTCCAGGTTTATCAGCTCTGCAGGACTTGGGGTGGGCAGGAATTAGCACCTCGTTCAGGGCGAGGGGAGTGATTTAACATAGAGCATGGCTTTGGTGAATAACAGTGAATAAACATAGCCCCTTGGTCTGGATTGTGGTTTCATGCAAGCCTGGGAGGCTGGGTACCCACCAGCAGCTCTCCTCTGAGGTCCCTCACTGGTTTTTAGTGGCACGTGAAGGGAGGAGCAGAGCGTGAAGCTGCAGGAAGAAACAAAGGGTGAATAAACCCTCTTTCATAGTTCCTGGTACGTTCAGCTATAAATGAAGTGCTATGAGGTATTTTTTTTCTGCTGTGCATAGGGGCCCAAGTCAAGGACCAGGATGCTGTTGTGCTAGCACACAACACAAAATACCTATTATTATTGTAGCTGAGTCATCCATTAATAGTTAACCAAGTGCTGCACTGCAGCCCAAGTCCTTCAACCCCAGCCTCTTCCAGCTTCAGAGCAGGACCACAACATATGTGATATGTTATGCTCCCTCATTATATTTTCAGCACGTTGTCTCTCAAGCCGCAACCATATAATTTTGGAGAAGTCTAGAAGCAGGCCCTGCTATTTTGGGGGCACCTCTCAAGACCTGATGATGTGTCTCATCCAATTCCAGGAGCGTGGTTCACTGCTGCGTGGTTGCATTTTCAGTTTGAGTAAGAATTGAAGGATGGGTCTCAAACTGTAGCCATCTGCCTAGTTTTTATTAATGTTAACCACGCTGGATGTGCAGGCAGGATGGTTGGTTATTTGCACTTGTTGTGGCAGTTTCATAGTTTGCTGCACTGGCTTTGCATGGATTTCAGCAGGAAAAGTATCAGAGGCCCTTTACAGTTGAACAGCTTTACACAGAGCTACAGATCTATAAAATGTACACTCCAGCGTCATGCACAAGTTGCATTTAAAAATGCGTTAGCTGCCTAAAGCTTTGTTCTGGAGCTAAAGTTTTGTGTGCAAGAGAATTTGTCATGTTTGGGGGGGGGCGGTTAGGTAGTCTTGCTGCTCATAACGAGGCAGTAACTTTTGTTTGTGAATTTCCCTTTTTTGGACACCCTGGGGCAATTCCATTAATTTTTGAAATCTGCAGAGCTGCAGTCTTAAATGCATTTCTTGTAAACCCTACTCACCTATACAGGCTGTGTATCGCAAATGTTTCCCTTGTGTTGAAGGTACCTGTTTTTAGGTGAACCCTTTCAGATTAGAAAACACACCCCTTGAGTTCAGTGGAAATTTGGCTGTAAAATCTTGAAATAAGATGCTTTATTCCTAGACCATCTCCTCTAGCTGGCAGTTTTTTGCTCCCTGCAGAAAGGCAGGACAAGCCTGCAGGTGCAAGAAGGAAATGAGAGATGCAAAATGCGAAGTCGGGGCTGTGCTGCTTCCCACTTCCCCACACGTAGGGATGTGGATCCATCCTCACCACCACCGTGTCTCTCCCTGGTTGCCCAGAGCCTGTGCTTTTAGGATGGGCACCTGCCAGGATGGGACCCCGTTGTCTTTCAGTACTGTGAATACTCCTTTGCCCTGGAGAGTTTACCATCAACACCAGCTACTAACAACTCTCTCTCCAAATGCTGCCCTGCAATTTCAAAACACCTTTTGCCTAGCCGGTGTAGACTGGGCTGTTTTATAACTGCACTTAAAGTCTGTTTTAGTCTGCTGTGTGCCAATATAAACACAGGTTTTCTGTGTTATCTATCATCTAAAAAATACTTCTGAAAAGTGACGGCTGGCCCAGTGGGTCGGTGCTTGCAGCGTGTGCGGCAGCGCTTGGCTAGTTCTGTTTGCCAGTATGGATGGGTACTGGGGTTGAAGGTGTTGAACTGGATGTCCACAGGGCTTGGTGGAAGATATTCACATGGAGATGGCAGGTTTACTGGGTGTTGTCTTCTGGTTGCATTTAAGGATGTGATGCTGGAGGTGTGCCAGGTGTGTAGATGCCCCATTGGTGGGGCTTGATGTGGGTGATGTCCCCGTAGGAGTGGGGTGGTGGGAGACCTCGTGGATGGAGGAGCTGCTGGTCTGTGGGCTGTATCATGGGTAATAAAACAACTATCGTAGGAAACAGCCTGGCTGGAGGCCCTGTGAAAAATCGCCCCCTAAATGTGTTCCAGTTGTCCAAACACTGGTGCCTCTCCTTCCTCCGCTGCATGCGTGGGGGAAGGCTGGAGCTAGCTCTCCACCACCACTGCCTGGGGAGCAGCCCCAAGCAGCCTTTGCTTGCTTTTTGCTGTGTCTCGGTCAGCTGCAGTCCACCCAGGTTTGAGAGCTGTGAAAAAGCACCAGAAGCCTTTCTTTAGCACAGACCTAAAAAATATCCTTTAGCAGTCTGGACAGCATGGGCTGTTCCTGCAGCAGCCTGGTCCATGAGCAGGCAACACGAATTTGGCTCTTCCCCAGCACAAGGTGATTGCTTTGAGTTGGAGCTGGAAGGTGTATGGAGCCATGGGATTTCCTCCTTTCTCACCAGGCTTTGCAGCCCCAAGGGGACGTGGGGATGGGGAGTATGGCAGGGATGTGCGCGTGGCCCGTGTCAGCAGTGACCTCTCTGTCTTTTGCAAAGGGTGAGGAGGTATCTCTTCATGATCTGGGTGGCACCTGGATGTTCCCCACCCTATTCCCCTTCTCTCATGCCCAGTTACTTCATCACTCCCACACCTATCTGGTGATGGCATAGGCAGCGCAGGAAATGCCAAGTGCTGCTGACACGGGGCGGTTGGCTGGTGCTCATCTCTTTGCTGCCTGTGGTCTGGTCTTGCTGGTGAGCCAGGAGAGCATCCCGTACTCTGTAACTCACTAGAAACCTTTGTCTCCTTCTGAACCAGGGAGCAGAGTTGCATCCACACTTGTATTTCATTTATTTTGGCAAAATGGGGAGACTTCTCCTATTGTAGGAGATTTAAACAAACCATATGATGTTTTATTTTGAAAGGTGTCATAATACTTCCCACTTTTCCTTTGCTAAGCATATTTTTGTGCTGTTCCTATCTATGTTAGTCTATAAACAGCTGTGTTCCTCCTTTTTCCTCCTTAAACAAGTCAGAATTCTTGGCTTTCAGACACCTTCTGAAGTAGGACACACATTCTGCATTAAATCAGTAAATAAGATATTGTGTATTTTTAGACCTCTCTGATTTGGAAGCATTTGTGAGAGTTGTGCTGGCTTTATTGTTTCACATGGTTGTAAACCTCTTGTGTATCCTCCTTCCCACTTTCCAACCTTTGTTATTGAGATTGTGACCACCCAAAAGCTGTTGAGATCGATGAAGTTAAGGGGTTTGGATGACTCTGTTCATAAGAGCAGATGAATGAACTTTTCCTGTTATAGTAGGTTAGAAAATAGCTTGATGAAGATAAGAAAATGGTGTGTAGGCAGACTCCACCTCTGCTGTGTGAGTGGGCAAGGAGAAGTTTTCTGGTTTGGGAGGAGGTCTGCAGAGCTGAGGCTTCACCCCTGGTTTCTGAGTGCTTTCATCTCGAGTGGTGTCACTTGGTTTGTTGCCCGTTGAACAAGGAGCCGGCAGCCTGCCTCTCTGGTCTGCAGGGATGCATGCGGGACTTGCTTCAGCTCCTGCAGTTTTAGTAAATGCATCTGTTTATCTCTGTGGGGCTGAGGCCAGCTCCCCAGTGAAGTTGCTTGGCTTTTGACTTCTTGGTGAGCTGAACCCCTTCCAGGAGCTCCAGTTTCATTCTTACCGACCTTACCAGCAGAGATGTGTACTGGTCTTTGAGTCAATCTCCTTGGACAGAAAGCTGTGCAGATCTGACAGGATGTGTTTGGTTTATATGGTCTACTTAAAACAGCAGTTGGCTTTGCTTCTCCCTGGTTTAATAATCTGAGGCAGGTACTACTTTTTACCTAGGTTTCCTGAAAAAGGAGGCTGTGCGATGGTGCATGTCTGTTCTCTCCCCCAGAGCTTTTGATGCTGTTGGCCAACTTCAGTTTGAGGAGCAAACTCAAATTTGAAATGCCTACCTCTCATAGGCAGCAGGCTGGGGAGAGTGGCTGTATTCCCACCCAGGGAAGGGAAGCAGTGTGAGATTGTCTCATATGAGACATCAAAGAATCTCCGTGGGGGAGAGCAGTGCCATTAAACCATCCCCGCAGGAAAAGCAGATAACGGAGACCCAGCTGTGAGACACAGCTCTGCTGAGTGCTGTGCTTACCTCTGTTAGGAGGTCAGTGAAGGAGAGGTTCAGAGTCTTGCTGGGGTGGTGCTGGCATTAGCTATTATCTGTAGGTAGGAGTGGAGGGTTTGGTGCTGGGTTACCCCATGCATCATCCTGTGAGCAAGGGATGCTGTGGAGGCAGCACCTGAATCCTGGCCTCTTTGGGGACTGGCATAGTTGTTTCTCTGTGTATAAAGTGGTGCCACCCATGCAGTGGGGGAGTGTCTCAGCCAAAGCAGCAAGCCCTTGTGACTGCCATGGCCGCAGCTGGGAATCATTTTGGGTGAATCGCTGCTCCTCTCTTGGAGCAGTGTTTCCAGGAAGAAGATGCCTTCGTGGCCCGATGGGCATTGAGCAATCGGCTCCGGGTGGGAAGCAGTGGCCCTGGGTGTCTGCATCTCCCTGCTCCCTGGCAGTACTGTGGCAGGGCAGGGAGAGCTGTCTGGGACTGCTGCCTGCTCTGGCTGCTCATGGGGTCTGGGCTTTATAGCAAGTGTGGGGAGAAGGCAGAGCCATGCAGCTGGGCAGCATCTTTGGGAGATGCCAAATTGCAGCCCAGGCTGTTTACTACAGTGTGTCTGTCTCATGGTTCCTAGCACTTGTGTCTCAAGTGCTACCACTCTGTGGTCTGTTTAACAAGAGCCTGATGAGCTGTCCTTTCAGCTGGCAGGGACACTGGGACTGTGCCGCATCCCTCTGTGTGTCTCCCAGGCTTGCTCCAGCTCCCAGGCTTTCCTTTTATTCAGACTGCACAAGCTTTTTTCCAACACCTTCCCTGCATGCCCCCCTGTCCTCAGGTGATGGTCCCTTTTGGCAGCCCTGGTGCTGCCGATGAGCTGGTGGTGTGTGCAGGCTGCTGGCTGGGCTCTGGTTACTGCTATTTACTTTGTTTGCTTCACTCTCCAGCTGTGAATGCTTGAGCTGGCTTGAAGGCGAGGTTTTCAAGCACCCCGTGTGCAAGTTGTAATGCCAGTGTGGGGCTTGCTGGGGAACAGGCTATGTGTGATTAAGCCATTTAGGCTTGTTGTAAATTTTTAAGTCAAAACAACACAAATCCACCTTTTTTGGGGAGGAAGAGGTGGCAGCTGAAACACTTTTGGGGCTGTGTGCTAATTAATGTTGCTTTGTTCATGAGAGGCATGGCTAAAAGAAGAGGAATTCGGTGCAGACTTACAGGCCTGCATGTTTGGAAACAAAATGGGGAAGTTTCCCTGTCCAACAATTTCCAATTGCTTCCTCTATGGTTTCCTGAGTAATTCTGACCGCTGGTTATAAAACAGTCTGCCTCGCCATTGCAGGATGCATCATCCCTTGAATTTCCCTTTGACCTGCCGTCTCCCCGGGCTGCTCCATCCCCTCCTTTCAGGTCCCCTGTGCTGTTTGCAGCTGGTGGCAGAAAAATTTCCGACCCCTGGGAAGTCAGTTTCCTGATGCTGCTGTGTGATAGACAATAACAGCAACAGCCCTCATGGGACTGGGGTGGGACTGGGAGTGGATTGAAAATGTGTCTTGAAGTGTTTTGGGGAGGTTATGGGTCTGTCACAGCTGAAATGCCTTTTGATGGCTTTCCTGCTTTTTAGGTTTGAAATGCAGAATCCCTCTTGGCTTGTTTGAATGGCTTCAGAGCCACCTGGCCGTGCCTGCCCTGGAGAAGCAGAGCTGGTCCTTCTCTTAGCACTCCTGTGGTGTGGGGGAGAGGGTTGCAGGATGCCTGAGGTCTGGGTCCACGGATAGCAAAGGCAGAGGATAAGCCAGCAAGGAGTCCTCCAGCACTGCTCCCTCTGCCAGGCCTTCAGTTGCTGGCTCCTTTGCCGTTCTCTGTGGCCACCTCCACTGAGGGCTTTCAAGCCAGGGTGAGCCAACCATATCCTTCTGAGTGTGTGTGTAATATTTGACAGTGGTTTTGGGGCAATATGTGGCTGTTTGGCCCATGCCCAGCCTGCCAGTGGTTGCTTTCCACTCTTGGTCTGCATTTGGCCTAGTGCCATGATGCTGGTGTCCCACAGCCTGGCAATCAGGAGTCGAAAGCATCCCTCCAGGCCTCGTCTTGTGGTGTCTGTTGGGACTTGTTGGGGAGCAGGGCAGAAATAAATGACAAGCCGATGTGGCGTCAGCATTGTCGCAGCAGAAGCTGGGCCTTGTTTTGGCAGCCACCAGCAGGCTGCTGGCTTGGGCAAGACTCCTTGGCCTGAAACTAGTCCTGTAATTAGAGCAGTGAAAAACTGTCTCACCTAATGTAAGCCTATAAATATTACGCTTTATGGATAAGCTAGAGATCTAGTTTTCTCAGTTTTGTGGAATGCAATGGATATTTCCAGAGGACAACTCAAGTATTGTCCAAGGAGCTGTGCAAGCAGAAGACCAAGTGCATGCTTGCCCTTTGGTGCTTGTGGATGGGGAGGCATTGGGAAGTGGGTGGATCCTGTCTTGGGAGATGAGAGTCTCTGCCCAGAGCTTTTTCACAGCACAATCATCTCTGTAAAGGCCAAGAAAACTTGATCTGAAAGTCTGTTTTATTTATTCATTCCTAACTCCAGCCCTGCTTTGAGGGGAGCACATGGAGGCCATCAGCCTTGCTAGGCATGCAGGCTGTCCTGGCACGGCCGTGTTCCCGTGCTGGAAGAGCGTGTTTGGGGTGATATTTGAAATGCAGCAGAAAACCCACACTTCCTTCAGAGTTTTGACTCTTGCATTTTTCATCTTCGGCAGACTTTAAAGTTTTCTGCAGCATTCAAGGGAATGTTTTGGTTTCCCTTTGCCCACATGTCAGCATTCCTGAACAAAGCAGCCTCAAGATTTGTGGAGCAGATTCTTGAAATTCTGCAAATGTTTTGAGCCAGAAGATGTTTCCAGAAACTGCCTGACCTAACAAAAAGAGTTGGGAAGACTTGGGCGCAGCTTGGGGAAAATGAATAAGGCATTTTTATCCCTCTTTAAATGAACATCATTCCGATCAAAACCACCATCCCTGGTCTTGGGAGCTGTTCCACTCTGCCACCTTGTTGCTGTTAAACCACAGCTGTGCTTATTTGAACACACCAGATAAAGAAGATATGCATTTTAAAACTGAGGTTTGTTGCCCTGCTCTTGCACTGACTTCCCTGGTGATCCTAGCAATGTCATTTAAGGCTAGATCTGAAAAGGGGTTTAGATACCTAAAAATGGACTTAGGTGAAAAGGAGGCAAGGCTGTATGGCAGCTCATGTACCTGCAGGCGCTGCAAACCTGCTAAGCCTCCTGCAGATATTCTCCTGAGCATGTCCAGAGGTGATTCAGTCTTGTGGTCACCGGCACCCGTAGTTTACACCCCACAGCACCCATATGTTGCTGTCCTGGCCTGTCATGGATGCTCCGAACGTACATTCATGATAAGTTTTTGTGGAAGAGCTCAGTGGGAGCTGCTGCTTTTGCCCAGAAATAGGGAAGTGGAAGTGCTGCCTTTTCCTTGGGGCTGGGTGGCCAGCAATAGCGTTTTGAATGGAGAACGTGACAGCAAGCTTTGCTCACTGCCTTCCTGTTCTGATTCAACTGTGCTTTTGGTGGTTGCTGGGGTTGGGGTTTAGGTGTTAGATGTCTCTTTGCTTGAGCATTTTATTACAGGTGTGAGCATGAGCGACCGGGAAGGGGATGCAGACTGTCATGCTACCCGAGGCAGCTGCGGGGAGGTGTTGGGAGGCAGGAAGGCTCCTGTGTCTGGGACCATTGACCCATGTATCTCATAACCTTGTTTCTGAAGGTGAAAGCAGCAACCCCAGTGCAGACCCATTGCTATTTTGACCCAAATATGGGTTTTGTTTTGGTTTTTGTTTTTGCTAGCACATTTCTGGTGTGCTGGGGGATTGTGGTATTAACATGTTCTCTTCAGAGAAGAGGTTTGACTCGGACTGAAATTGCTGATTGATTCCCTTTTTTGCCCTCCCCCCTCTTCCCGCTGAAGTCAAGAACCACTTCAAAGGCTCAGATGTGTTGGTGCCAGACGCCATGCAGTTATTGTTAGAAGAATCTGAAATATAATTGAAAACAAACCTTTGTTCAGCCAGGCGTATCTGGCTGTAGGCTTTCACTCATGACAGAGATGGGTGCTCAGCCTCTTCTGCTAGATTTCGTGTCTACACACTTGTCATGGCAGATGAATTGTCCGTGAATTCTCTGCATCTGGTAAATGTTTGCAAAATCCGGAAAGTGCATATTTTAAGAAGGTTTTTTCCTACCTAGGAACCCACACTAATGCTCAAAAGTTACCAGCATATTTGTGGAATTCCTTGCAATAATAAAATGCATCAAACTGGTCTTGGAAGGCTGATTTCAATAGATGGTCCAAGTCCAGGTTCCTCTGCTTGGCAAGCACAGAGCTGTCCTGCTTCCTTTTAACACTTGTCTTTTCTGTGGGATATAAGATATTGTTTGACATAATATCAAAAACATTTGTAAAAGCATGGATAAGACAGATGTCAGCGTTCATTTTAGTTTTATTTGGTGTGAAAGCAGAGGTTGGTGTAGGAAGTTTGTAATCCAGCTCGGTTAGTTCTCTTGGTGAAGTCCATGAGGCTGGAGGCTTCTGATGGAGCCCAGCAGACTTCAGGTGCTTTGCATGTAGCAGCCCTCACTTGCCTGATGCTGAGTATGACCTGTTTGCAAATGTAATCTCATGGGGTGTGAAAACATGGTATGTGGTTGCAAGATGCACAGTGTATTTTAGGTTCCTGTTTCTTGTAGTTGTTTCCTATATATAATTTAGAAGAGTGCACTGGATCTGTCTTGGATCAGAATTTGAACTGCTCCTGTGCACGTTGCCCTGGGACTTGGATGCCTCCCAATGCTCTGTTATGCATGTGCTTCGTGTGACACCATGGACATCGCTTTGTCCCTCCTTGCTGCAGGTACCTGGATTGGGCCCTCCTTAGCGCTGGGTTGATGGTCTGAGAGATGCTAAAACCGTGAGTACAGCTGAGAGCAGGGAAGCACAGCAGGGTGCAGGGTTCCTTGTGGAGGTTACTCCTGTAGCCTAACTTGGAGAAACAGGCCCCTCTGAAATTTAATAGGTCCTTTAGCTGCGTGAGGGTTGCTGAATTTGGTGTTTCTTTTCCTTTTAATTTGCCTCCCCTACCAAAAGCACTAGCCTCATTGCATATGGCTGCCTGTCTGTTGTTTATTATCTCTGTTACACTGTGGTTAGCGCTCACACATGATATTTCTTTGGTTTCAGTACAGACTGAGCGGGTTGTCTGCCACTGGATCCAAAAAATGTAAACTATTTATAAATGAAAAATACTCTCCAGTTTTAAAGTGCTGTGTTGTCCAGCATGTGCACTCTCCCTCCAGCATGTGCACATTTGGCTGATCTTGTGTAATCCCACTGATGTAAATCCAGATCTCTAACAATTTATGGGACTGGGTACCGCCTGGAGAAATTTTGATGTGACCTTGTGCTCGTGGGGGGAGAACACAAAGCAATAGTGATAAAAAAGTAATGGAAAAATGTTATTTGGCTGTGTTGCATTCAGTGCAGATACGGGCCCAAACTCAGATAAACCTTTGTTCAGAGTTCAGGGGTTCTTGATTTTGGTTTTCCAGTTGGGCTCATCTCCATCATAAGCAACTTTTCAAAAGTTGGGACAGAATGTGGCTTAAAATGACCTGAAACAACTAGAGTGCTTTTTTTAGTACTCCTTACAATTAAACTCTGTTTGTTCTGTCTTTTGAGCATGTACTTAGTTTTATATTGAACAGCCTATGTTTAGTCTCCCAGGGAAGAAAAATAAGACAGGATTTAATATATTAAGGGAGGCTGGGTAAGTTTTCTGTGCCTGTTTGGAAAGCAGGGCAGGAGGTGATGCTGGGTGGGCCAGGAGGGAACAGGCTGGACCAGAGGCTGAAATGGTCAAGGCCAGGGGCAGAAGAGGAGGCTGTGAAGTAAATACAGGGTGTTTAATTGAGGAGCTTGTTAGCCAACAGCTGATGGCTCATTTTTGTAGAGAACAACAGGAGACTTAAGCTGAATTCGTTTCCTGGTTGGGATGAGCGTTGCATGCTGATGGCCTAGAAGTGATGGAGCTGGTAGGAGTGAGGAGTATGGGGAGCAGAGCTGTTCAGAAAGTGCTCCCAAAAGAGCAGAAATTATTTTGATCTATGGTGCCACAGTTTTCCATGCAACCGTGGTGACAGTAAATGAGGCAGGGCTGTCCTGCCTCCTGCTCAAATCTGGAAGATTAGAGGATAGCTGAAAAAACAGGTGGGATTTTTTTGGGAGACTGTTCCCAGCTAGCCATCATTCAAACGAAAATGGTGGGAACTTTCTCATTGCCAGTGCATTTAGGCAGCCTTTGCCATGTAGTTATGATTAGTCAGTCTGTAAATTGTGCAAAAATTTAGTAGTGTAACTGGTGCATAAAGGAGTAAAGCATAGTGAGAGTAAATTCAGTATAGTTTCCAAGTTTTCTCTGGGCACTATTTGCATTGATGGTGATAATCCCTTGTTCTGTAAAACCCAATTGGTAGGAATATAGGGTTTGGGGTTTTTAAAATTTTGAGTATTTAGGAGCACCTAAACACATTTGCACTTCTGTCCCCCACAAGACAGCACTTGCTGGAAAAGGCTGTTACAGCCTAGTTGGGACTGTGGAATGAAGCCTTTAATGTACTGATTGCATATTAATGAACAGCCAAGCAGGCAGGACGGTGCCAAAAAGCAGTGAGTGAGAAAGCCAACAATATCAGCGCGAACTTTGCACTCTGGGAAGTGTGAAGTGATGTTGGTGAAAGGAGTTTATTGCACAAGTGGAACACTGCAGTCCTCTTTGATGCCCAAATTTCTGTGCTAGTAAACTGAGGAAGAATAATTGGCCGGTGGAGCTCGGTGGGTTCCCGTTAACCTGTTCTGCACCCCTTGAAATGCTCCCCACTCTCAAGTGTGTTTTGGCGGTATGGGTGCTTGCTCCCGAGTGTCTGGCATGCTGTGGCTGGCATATGGAGCTGTAATACCTCTCAGAGCGTGTGGAGTTACCGTCCACATCTGGTTTGTATCACCTTCAATGGGTTTTATTGCAAGCTGTAGTGCTCAGTCTGCACCCTTCTCCTTGCCCGGTTCTGTCCTGCAGCATCAGGCAAGTGAAATCCCAGCCTGGAAAAAGCTACAAAATGGGCCAGTGTATGAATTAATTAATATAATGGCTACTGATAGTGGTATGCTTTTCCTGGTATTTGGCAGAAATTGGATATCTTGGCTCTTGCCTCTTCATTAGCCAGGTTTCTTAATCCTGAGCTCATTACAAAGTCCCTGGGATGTGTTTTGTTTTTATTTTTAAAGGCTTCCCACCTGCTTCGAAGGGGAGGCTGGTCCCTGCCAGCCTCCCGCAGGGGCTTCGCCACAGAGCCCGAGACCCGCCGTGGGCGAGTGCTGGTGGTGGCATGTCCCCACGGGGTGCTCGGGGACGGACCGGCAGTTGTGTGTCGTGGTTTGTCAATCGCCTCGATTATATCTTTCTGCTCCGCAGTTCCCTCCAGGAATGTGCAGTATTTGGCGCGGGGGCTTGCGTCCGCTGTGCAGCCGGGGACTTTTCCATCAGGAACATTGAGAGTATTTAAGATGATCTCGCAAATATTTTTAAGTTGTTTTTTTTAATTGGCCCTGGGCCAATTTTTGCTTGTCTCTGATGCATAAAGTGGGTTTGAAAAAATGTTGTTGTTTCTCCCTCTCCCCCCATTTAAACATTTCAGGAATGTCAAGTCTTGTCAGCCTTGGCTTTGCTGGGGAAAAAAAAAAATCCCTTGAGGAGCTCTGGGATGTGTTTTTTATGTGATCTCAAAACCCTGCGGGAAGGTACGGGAGGGAGGGAAGGAGCAGGTCTTTAACAAAAGCTTCCTTTATCCCTAATTTTAATGAGACATTGCCATTATATAGCAGCAACCACACAAAAATTCAACCTGACTTGGTGTTCTGATGTTTGGCCCCTTGCTTTATCTCATGCTCTCACTTTGCTGGTTCCCCGCTATGGCCCTTGCAGTGCTCTCTAAGGCAGATAAACCCTAAATTTGTAACATAAACCTGTTTGAAAATACAGACAGATTAAAAGAAGACTTTTCATCAAATTTTGCTGCTGCAGTTACTCGTAATCACCAGTAATCTGTGTGGAAACAGGCACATGAAGTCTGGTTTCCTGAGGATTTCTGTCTCCAGGGCTGACTAACGTTTTAATTTACTTCTGCAGAGCGTTCCTGTTATCTCTGCATTGTGTTTTAGTATCGCCCTCCTTCCCCACCTCTGCTGTCTGTGGTGTATTTTGGGAGTGCGTGGGGCTGCCTGTTTACCATAGCAATGGGCGCAGGCGATCCCAAGCCAAGGGCGAAGGCTGCATGTCGGCCCCCGGCCACTCTCCCTCCCCTGCCTGCCCCTGGTTCTGCAGCCTGGCACAGCTCACTCGCCCTTCCCACCCCTCTGGTCTCATCCCAGTTTTAGACTATTTGGGATGAGGAGGACACACAAGGATGACTTCCTTGGGAGCAAGGCTACAAACAAGTTTCCCCTCATTCCTTGTTTTTGCCTGATGAACAGAGATTTGGTGGCTTTGGTGCATTTATCCTCTCTTAGTGGAGCAGTGGGAGAGATGCTGAGGGTTTCACAGAGCCCCTCTCCTGTTTTCCGGGCTGTTTTTTGTGGAAGGCTGCAGCGGACGCCTGCCCCCCAGCTTTCCTCTTGCTTCTCCCAGTGTAATGGGGTTGGTGTGCCCCGTCACCACCACCAGCCACCCCCATGGACGTTTTTGGGGGGGCTGTTGGAGGCAGTGGGGAGTGTGCCAAGCTCTCTGATCTGGCAGTTACACCTCAACCCCATGCCTGCTGCCCGGCTGGACTTTGGAGCCAAGCTCTGGATGGTATGGGGGGGGAAACCCTGAAGAAGGAGGAAATGTTTGTTTAATTCCTGACGTAGTGTAAGGTTCAGAGTGAGCAGATTGTGAAACAGCATGGAGCGGGGAATCGCTTTGCCTGTGGTTTGCAGATAACGTGCAGAACAGGCAGCCAACGGGGGGCTTGGGCTGCAGTGGCTGGGGGGGAGGCAGTGAGGTTTATTTGTTTGTGCAGTTTGTTTTTAATTTAAATAACCTTTATAATCCCCCTCCCTCTGAATAGTAAGTGATTCCTTCTTTATAAAGGCCTCCCCTTATTATTTGGCCTGAAATACAGGCTGTGCTCCAGCTTTTACGATCGGGATTAATTTTTTTAATACGCGCAGGCAGGGGGTGGGCAGGCAGGGGGAGCAGGCAGCGTGAGCCCCCTGTGTTTGCGTTTCCTCTGCTGTTGTGGGGCTTCGGCTTTTCTCCATGTATACCCCAGCCCTGGGGCCAGCTGCCTGCTGCCCTTGGGGCTCTGCTGCTATAAATGAGGCAGCAATGTGTTCCCAGCTGGAGTGGAGCGGGGTAATTGCTCTGGGCAGGTTTATGGTGGTGAGGTGCGAAGTGCCTGCTGTCTGTCTGACCCCTGTGGAAGCAGGTCTGCAGATGGGCTGGGAAGCGAGTGGCCAGGAGGGCAGCGTGGGAGAATGGATGTTTCCTGGCCGTGGGGAAAGGGGAGCTGGTTAGGAAGAAAGCAGCGGCGTTATCTGTCCCCGGAAGGATGGAAGTCATGAGGTGTGGGGCTCTGGTGCCCTTGCTGACACTGAGAGCACTCAGTGGGTGCTTGGAGAAGCACGCTGGGATATCAAAGTGCATCTCTGGAGTTTCAGAGTCTGCATTTTACTTATTAAGGAGGAAAAAAAAAAAGACAAAGGAGCCATGTGCAAACTTCTCATAAATATCACAGGGTTTTCACAGCAAAGTGCAGAGACCATTGAAGCTGGTTGGGCATACCAAAACTTTATGAAATAGTTGGATTTGATCAACACTTAATCACTCTCAGGCCGCTTGGTTGGTCTCGCTTGCCCTCTCCCCTATCCCGGAGGAGGCAGGGGGGTGCAAGAGTTGGCCTTGTGCCCCTGCTGCCGACTGCAAGCGTCTGTCAGGTGGGTTGATGGCACATGAGGGCATCTGTAAATGCCCAGGGTAAAATTGAGCAGGTGTTTAGTGCACTCTCGACATAACAAGAAAGCAGTTGGGCTGCACCAGGTTGCCGATGCATACCTTTAGGTCTGGGACAGTAAATGAAATGCTTTCTGCCCTCCTCCACAGAGGTGTGTGGAGCATTGCAGAGGGCTTGCTTTTGTGGGCAGCCTTGCAGAGCTTTTCCCAAGCGGCTTGTTCAGGTGCTGTTTAACAGGCAAGGGTGCCTTGTGGTAAGGTTTTATTTGATGCTGTCCCATCCATTGCTGTTGCACACATCGGCTGCAGGCAGCCACCTCCTTACCTGCTGCTCCATTTGCCAAATTTGCCTGTCAGAGCCCAGTGGGGCGAGTGTAGGACAGCAGCAGATAAATGGCAAAGGAGTGGATTCACTGAGACCAATGCCCTTAATTTTAATTGCTAATAAGAGTATTTTGGGTGTATACTTTCCTAAAACCTCTTGCTAATGCTTTCTGTTTGTCTTCCTCATGCAAATGGCTTCCCTGCTCCTGGCTGTCCAGGCTTACAGCATTTCCTAGAGACATTTTCTGCTTGGGTTTAGAGGAGCTCTGTGTCTGCAGGCACACATGCACACATTTTTCTTCACCCAAATCCTTCCTAGGCCAGAGTTGCACTGCTCTTGCATTACCTTGTGGACCAGCATCCAATTTTGAGCATGGGAGAGGGATATGTTTTTGATTCTTTGTGCTGAAAACCAGCTTGCTTTTTCCCTAGCAGAACTAAGCAGAAAACTTCAGATATAGGTAGGAGTTTCCAATTAATTTCATAAAGTTATTAGTAAACTGGAATGGAACACTTTCAGCAGCAGCAACATTTTTAAAAAGTTTGCTTACAAGCAGTTTATTGATCTAGCAAATAGGTGGATAACACAAGCCTGGAGGTGTATGATAGTTAATGTGTAACCATTAAATAGACTTATTTGGGCACTTTTAATGTGTTCGCATAGCAATTAAAGCTTATAAACCTGTGGAGGGTGTTTTTATGTGGAGTAAAATGAGAACCTTTATCCCAGAGAAGGTGTTCATGGAAAAGGTACAGTTTATGTAATTGTATTCACGTGACTTGACGTAAGCGTGGGGCTGCAAGAAAAAAAAGCTACTGGAGCTAATTCCCGAGGCGGATTGCAGTATTGCTGTGTATTGGCTTCCCTCCCAGGGGCCAATTTGGTATATTGAAATCAGTGTTGTTCCATGGGGGGGGCATTTTATTGTGAGCCTCCTGAACAGAGGGTTATGTCCTTGCTCTAGACAGATTATTTTTTGGCTCTTGCCCCTATGTGTGGGGGTTTTTTGTGTCTTGGAGCAACTTTGGTGGTGGTGTCAAATTTGCTGGGGAAAAAAAAAACCATAAAATGGTTTCCTGCTGGCTAACCTGATCAAGCAGTAAATGTGTCCCATAGCTCTTGAGAAGCTCTGTCCTGGTTAAAGCAATTACATAGGAACCCAAGCTTTGTGGGAATGTGGAAAAGCCTTGGTTTCTTTTCCTTACCTTTTTCTTCCCCATACAGCGTATTTCATGGAAAACGAAGACTGAGTGAGATATTGGGGATTCAGTAGATGGAGTGTATGTAAGCTGTAGCTCCTTCTTTTTGACTTAAAGAAATGAAGGCTGAAAACCAGACTTGTTTCAGGTCTTTGCAGCAACACCTTCTCCACACTGGAGCATGTGGATGGTGGGGGAGAAAGGATGGAGGGCAGCCTGACTCAGTCTGTGTAATTGTGATTGCAGAGCTCCAGGCAAATATTGACACCAGATTTCTTGGCAGACATGCCGTTCCTGAGATGCCTTGGGAGTAAAAGATCCTTCACTGGCACTCGCTGTTGCATGAAGCAGCCCCTCCTGGGATGGTGGAGGTGGTGAGTAAAGGGGGAGAAGCTCAGTGAGTGTTAGTGGTGGAGCTGAGAAATGTGATGCTAAAGGGGGGTTCACTCAAATACTATGGTATCGCATTATGAGGTCTCAAACAAATGGATGGATGGTCTGACAGATGGCAGAGAGAGATGGGACACCTTGGTATGTCTGCACTGCCAATCTGGCACAGGTCTGAATGCAGGGGATGCATACATCTGCTCTGCCCTTTGCACCACAGGACAGCCGTTACTTTTTCACATATCTAAAAAACAAAATAAAAACCAACTGCCAGCCACAGAAAGGGAAAATCGTAAAATTCTATTTTCCATGAGCAGTTGGCTGCCTGGGCTTTGTGCCGTGGCAAGGGTGTTTTGCTAAGCATGTGTGAGATAACCTGCTTTCTCTGCTGCAGTTCTAGAGAATACACCAGAGAATTGTTAACATCAGCCAGATACCTCTGTAGTACAGCTTTGTAGTGTAGTCTGGACAAAAGGTTAAATCAGGCAGTCATTTCTGCAGTGTTATTTCCTATACAACACTCTGGAGAAAGTTCAGTATCACTTAGTTAACTTTTGCAGAGCCATTTCCTGTAGGTTTTGTTAGAGAAAAGCTAAATTATGTGTTTCCAGTTGCAGTAGAGTTATTTTCCCCTATAAAATGCACTACAATTTATTTTTACACAATTTTCATTGGTTTGCAAAAGGCTTTGGGGGGGAGCCTGTGTGTTTGGAAGATTTGGAAAGTTTTTTATTTCATACCTCACTTGCTGTGACAAATTGAGGAGAATGTGTTTTTTAATGTGGCGTTGCTGTAGTTGAGCCAGGCTTGGAATAGAGAGTCTACATTAGTGCGTGCTCCCACGCTGCTGCGAGTCAGCGGCCTGTCTAGCCCAGGGTCCTGCTTCTGACAATGCCCGTTTTTAGGAAGGACTGAGAAAACTGTGCAGCTAACAGCCGAGTTGTGACCTGCCTGGAGGAGAAAAAGTATCTCGTTTTTGTGGCTTCACAAATGTGGTAGTGAGTTGCATGGGTGTTTCTTTTCTGTGGTTTTTCAACCACGTGATGTGCTATTACCTTCCGGTCTCCTCAGACTTGTCCTCTTTCATCTCTCCCATGACCCAGCTTGTGGGCTGCCTTGGGTTGTCCATCATGGTTCATCTCGGGATTTCTTCATCTTTTGCTCATGAAGTGCTGCGCTTTTCCATTGCTGTCTGTGCTTTCCAAGAGCCCTAAGAATTCTCTTTTTCTGATTACCATGAAATGGTGACATTTCTCCTTATTCTCTTCATAGAGATTAATTTATCTACTCCCAAAAGGACATGGTTTGAATTCTACCAAGTGGTGAGTACACCTGTGGCCCTCCCTATGCAGTAACAAACCCTGGGAGTGAAGCATTGGGAGCGCCTTCTGCATTCATGTTTTTCCAAGTAATTGCTTTTTGGAGCACGAGGTGTTGGTGTGAAGCCAAGGTGCCTTTTGCCCCATGAGAGGTGCAGTGTGAGTAGTGAATGGTGAGCTCCTTGGCACGGCGCCTGGGCTTGCAAGGACCACTTGGAAGAGCAAAAGGGTGTTTCTCTTCTTGGCCTAATTGTAGTGTTAGCTTTTCTGTTTTCATTGCAGCCAGGCGGCCACCCACGTGGAGTTTTGTTATGGGACTTTTTTTTTATTTTTCAGAGGTCATCAGTCAGTTTTAAGATGGCATCTACTTTGGGTTACGCCTGAGTGAGATAGATTCGAAGCAAGAGGGAAGGTATCTGTCTGCCTTCTAACATCTCCCTGCAGAATTTGTTGTTCAATGCAGCCTTCCTTCAGATAAAGGGGTTCCCTGTGCTTGAAGCTGGGACTGGAGCCTCCACTAGCATATACGCACCTTCTGGTGGGCAGAAACTAAGACAGTTACAACAAAAAATCTGATCTCAAATGCCAAGTGGAGCAGTACGATTCCAGTAATAATAGTTAAAAGAAGCTGAAATGAGCTTATCCAAATACCTTCTGAATCCAGCAGTTTTGCAAGAGATTGGGTCTTTAATTGCTTCCTGTAGCAAAAGAATAGGGAAATGTTCCCTTTCCCATCCCTCTACAACACGGAAAGGATAAAATCTATAGAAAAAGTTTGTTCCTTGATTCAACCTTAACATCTACCCTTCCTTTGAATTAGCTGGGATGCTTTTAGCTGAGAAATTGCACAAATCCAGGGGAGTTCATTGAATAATAAATCAAGGCATCCATCCAGCAAAGTACATTATAGCCCTTTGAAGTAGCTGAAAAAAAAATCCTCCTGATCTGAAAGCAAAACGTGTGCTCAGCTTTGGTGCCTGACTGATGCCAGTGTGGGGTTTGAGCTTAGCTCAAGTGCCCTGGCAAGGAGTGTGGAGAGCAGGAGCAAGTGTGGGCTCATTAACTGGGTGCTTCACCTTTGCTCTGCCCAGAGTCCCATTTGCCCGGGAGTCCTGAAAGGTTGAAAGACCTGAAGAGCAAAAACTGCAGCCCCTGGCAATAGGGGCTGTCTTTTAATCCTGGGAAGTCCTGAGATACTGGACTTAGGAAGATCAAGCTCACTTGAAGAACTTCCTAAAATTTTGTTGGCTGTAACTTTTCTTTCTGAGTCTTTCTGCAGTTTGAGTTGCACGAGTAAAGAAGTCTGGCTTTGTAAGTGGAAGGAGTTGAAAAATAGCACCAATAAAAACTGTAAAGCTCTCAAACATTTTTAAAATAGTGCTTCTGTAAAAGATGTGGCATTATATGCTGGGGCAGAGTGTAATAAAGATTTTTTACTAGCATTCCTCATAACTCGGTCATAAGCTGTACAGCTGTCCAAACTCTCCTGATAAAGCTTTTCTACCTGCATACATCACTGTAGATGTATTGCTTCATGCATATATAGATGTGTACATGTTTATGTGTTTGTAGCTGCATATGCATCTGTAAATTCACACAGTGAAGGTCATGTACATGTGCAAGTTATTTAAACAAGAATATATGCTTATTTGTGACATTCTGCTGTATAGAAGGAATGTGAAGACTGGCATGTAATGGAAAGCAGCAATAGATTTAACCATCCCCTTGACTTCTCTGGCATTCTTTGGGCAGAGACTTGAGCACAAGCTTTATCTGCTTTGAAATCCTTGCTGGTATCCAGCCACTGTCCCAGTGGTAAAGACCAATACAGGAGTTATGCCAAAAAAGTATGAATGCTTGTTCTGATAGATGGCCCTGCTCGTAACATTGAGGCAGGAATATAGCTTTCTATAGCACATCATAAAATAAAGAGCATCTTCTGGAGGAATGTCATATTCTAGGTCAAACTTATTGTAGTTACAGTTATCACTTAAATGTAGAATCAACGTAAAGAAAGTGTCTGCCATGTCATACAATATCTGACTGGCTGGCTTTCTCCTGCCGGCAGGAGGTACACTGTGGACCACCATTTGGAAACTCCTGCATCACACTGTTGCCTCTGTGATCTGCTGCTTCAGCCTCTTCCTAGCCAAAGATTGATAATACAGCTGTCTGCCAGCAAGTGCTATAGTTTGTGATAAGGTGAGGGCAGAGGAAGCAATCTCTGCTGTTTTCAGGCCATGTGCAGAGAAAAGTTTATTGAGGAGAATAGCTTTGCTTAGGACCTAAAATATGGAGTAAATTAACTTAAAAGTCTCTTCTGGCTTTTCACTATCAAGTGAAAGGTAATTTCATGGTAGACTTATTTGCCTTGTTTTGCAGCAAATGCATTATATATAGCTTGGCTTTTATTTCTCTTGATCTAGGTGGAAATGGCTTCTTCTAAATGCAGCCTTTCCATCTTGAAGGTCAATTAAAACAGGTTGGAGGTCAGATAAAATAAAACAGCCAGAACATTTGCTTCTTGGTGTATCTATTTCTGTAATTTTATCAGTGCATGTGGTTTTATTTCTAGCATTTTGTTCCAGGGGTTCCTCTAAGACTGAACAAATTGAATCAATTGGATGCAGTACAGCTTCCAATTTGGGGTTAGAAATCCATTAAATTGCTTGGTGCTTTATTGGCAATACAAAAGTGCTTGGAATGAAAGTGCATTGTGATTGGACATTGATTACTCGAAAGGAGAGAGGGTGAATGCCTGTGTAAACCACACACCTCCAGCCAGGATGGCCAGCTTAGGGTTTTTTTTAAGCTTAAAATGTGCATGTTTTGCCCTTAAAATGCTGTTCTTTATAATAAAGAAGAACTATTTTTAAACTGAAAATGGAGAGCTGTCTGCTGTGTGTTTTTCACACCTCTAGGGGATTAGAGCTGGCCCTGCAACATGCAGTGCTGCCAGCCATTGACTGCCTCATAGGTAACTAGTCCTTTAGCTGATGCTTTGAGGTTATATACATCATTCCTTTCCATGCACAAGACTTTTGGATTTGGTCAACCTCTCAATTTCAGCCCATGGCATTGAAAAGCGCAGGGAATATCCTTGCTTGGGTGGATTTTAAACTGAATAAGCTTATAGTGGGCATAGGAAGGAGTCCAGTGTTGTAATTCCACTCAGACTGCTGCTGGGGTCAGAAAGGGATTTATTTCCACTGTAGAAAGCTGCAGAGTTGTCTAGGTGTTTTGTGAGACTGGAGTTCTTGCCACCAGGTGGGAAGAGGGGAGCAGAGCCAGGCGGGATGACCACTGCCTCTGTCTTGGCAGGTATGACTGAGCTGGCTGCTTTGGCTATGGTCAGTTAGCTCGTTAAACTTTGCAGCACATCTCATGAGACAGAGCTTCAAGTCAACAGGTCTGCTGAGGTTATTCTTAGATGGCGGCACAGCGGATGCACTGGGTGGCTGAGGAGGAGCAGCTACCAGTGAAACAGCGGTGTAAGCGTGGCCAGCCTGGGCCGATGGAGAATGGGAGAACAGCATTTTTTTTCCTGGGAAATGCCTCTTTGCTTTTGCACCGTTCTGCTGTACAAGGGCAGGAGGTGATGCAGCCCCTCTCTGTGGTGTTAAAAAGCAGCATCAAGTGCAGGAGACGCAAGAGCAAGCTGGTGAGCCCCCTTGCCTGAGCCGCAGGAGAAATCTGCGTGCTGTTTTTCTAAGACTTTTTTTTTTTCCCCCCACCTCTTTGCCTGACTAGTTTTAACCAGTGCACAAATATTCCTTTGTGCCGCTTCCAAGCGAGCGTGTTTTTTGGGGGGAGATCGGTCCTTCCTGATTAACTATTAATAAGAAGAACCGCGAGAGAATGAAGCGCTGAGCAAACACTGCGGGAGCGGGTTGCCTGCCCTCTCCCCGCCATTAATGATTGACCCGGCTCTGCTCCAGTGCAGCTGGGTGGTGCTGTGCCCTGCGCTGCCACTGGACCAGGCACGGCCGAGCCCTGCTCGCCACGGGCTCTGCAAAGGGGCGATGCCATATGCATGCTGAAACTTTAGCATCAGGGTTTGGTGCTCTCCCTTCCTGGCATGCAAACCCAGCACTGCTGATCAGTGCCACCATGAGAGCTGTGCCTGGTGATGTATTTACTGAATTAATATTTCTGATAAACTGCGGTGTTGGAGTGGTGGAGAAATGTCTTCTCGGCTAGTTAAGCACTCTGAGCTTACCAGAAATGCTTGCGGACGCGATTGTAAACCGCTTGCATCCCCAAAGAGAGCAGAGCGCATTACAATTCTGTGTTTCAGGAGAAAACATATCTTAAAATATGGGTTATTGGATATTATTGACTGATTGTTGACCTCGGATGTTGTCCTAAATCGTGGAAACTTCTGAACAGTGTTCAGGGAGTTTCTGAATTATCTCTGTCTTCCATCTGCACTTGACCTGTAACCCACAGCTGGATTTTGCAAAGTCATGTGGTGGGAGGGTTAGGTTGCCAGCAGTTGAATGTATTGCTGTGGGTCTTTCCAAGCATCTGAAAAAGCCAAAGGTTTAACACGGTTTATCTGCTGTGAGTACTTGTGAAAAATTGCACAACTTTCAGTTGAAAATATTTGCTTTGCAGAAGTAGCAATTTTTGAAACTGTAAATGGACGCTTAATGTTGATTTATCAATATAGCTCTTGTTACCAGTTAATGGAGGCTTAGCAGTTGTTCTAAGGTAGACATGTATAGTAAATTGTATAGTTGTTAATCCTCAATAAATTGGTTTAGTATGTTGAATACACAGTGGGGAACCTTAATTGAAAATGTTAGTAAAGAAGTCATGGCCTTTATTGATTTACTGAAGAAACACAGTGGTGATGGAAGCGGGAGCAATTTGTTTCATGAGTATTTTGTTTATGAGCTAGGTCTCGAGCCCTCGCTTCAGTGGTTTAAGACACAATGTGCTTTGCCTTGTGGAGGCAAAATCGCTGAGAAAGAAATTTGCCATCAAATTAGAAAAAGGTGAGTTTGCTCTTACGCAGTGGAGCAAACAACTTGCAGGGTTTTGGTTTTAGGGTATGTCTTCCTCGTGACAGTAGGTAGCACCTTAAAACAATAAACCCAGAAGAAACCCTATGGGTGTCTGGGCAGATGAAGGGTGGAGTTTTATTTGTGGGTTAAAAAAAACCTTCCACATCCTGCTTTTCCTTCCAACTTCTTACCTGTCACAGGTGGCAAACCAGGATTGCTTTATGTTAAATACAGTTATTTTTATTTAGATATCCATGCCCCCTTTGAAATGTGTTTTTGCTTTGAGGCAATCTTTGCAGCTGATGGCTCAGTGTGTTTTGGAGAGGATCAGTCTCCTTCAGGCAGTGCAGCTTAATAGAAGCAGCAAATAAAGTGGAAAAATTGCTGCAATTAAATACCGCCTGCTCTAACCCTTGCAGCATCCCCTGTTCCCTGCATACAATACTGCCTTTGACTGGGATGTCTTATTAGCAGCAGAGGAACATGCAATCCTAATGGGAGGGTTTGTAGCCTCAGTAACTGCGGGCTATGTGGCTGCTGCTAGTATTTTTTTCAGAAGCAGAGAACATGTTGTTGGATACCTTGTCATTCATGCTTGCTTTGTCCTGCCATCTTCTGTTGGTTCGGGTCCCTGCTGGCTGCTGGGAAAGGCTGTATGGGTCCCCAGTCATGAGCGCTGGTGGGGCACACTGCGGAGACAAGGGCTCGCAGTCCTCCTCTGCCATTGAGGCCATTGAATGACTTTGAAATTACTTCACTTCTTGAAATCTCATTTTACTTTTTTTGGAGCATGGAGCAGTTGAAATACTGAGAAAACTCTTGTTGAGTGAACCAGGATCGAGCCCTGATGAAATGAGTATCCTCACATCTCTCCTGATGCTGCAGAGGCGTAGCAAGAGGTCTGTAGGCACCTGAATTACCCAAGTGCTTTGCACGTATTTTGTGGTGTACTTGCATATATGTGTGATTGTGTAGATTAAGCTGAAGCTAATCTTTCTTTCTTTAAGAAAAAAGAAAAGAAAACATTTGGGGTGTTTGGAGGAGATGGTCTTCCAAGCAAAATAAAAAAAAAAAAGCATAAAAGAACTCCACTTTAGTTTTGCTAAGGCTGTTAAAATAGGAGGAAATGAGATCCTAGGTTTTGTCAAAACACATTTGTGTAAACTGAACAGTGCCTAAAATAACCTGACAATGCCCTTTTTTAAGAGACAAATAAGCCTGTAAGAGTTCCTTGTTGTAGGAGATGTAGAAGCCCCAGCAGCAGCATGGTGTTACCCAACGCTCCTGCAAAGGACTTCTGCCCTTCCTCAGCCACCGAGAGCGTGGTTGCTCTCCTGTGCTGTCTGTTGGAGCCAAGGAGCAGACAATGATAGAGATATTTACGTTTGCAGCCTTGTGTGAGCAGACCAGCTCTGGTGGTCGCTTACCAGGCTTGTATGCGCAGGCGTCTTTACGTGCCAGATGTGTGGTCTCTGCATGCTTGTGAGCGGAAACAGTTGTGAGTGCAGAGCGGGAGGGAGGGCCAGGGCTGAAAATGTGTCCCTGAAAGTTACTTGAAGATAAGAAGATAATTCCTTAATTCCTTGAACCATATCAACCACATGCTAAATTAAATTGTAGTCCGGCACAATGCTTCTCAGTGATGTGGTTTTAATTAGTATTCTTTGCATTAATGACTGCATGCATCTGCTGGAATCGGTGTGGTATTGATTCTTTGGTGATCATGCTACAGGAATTTCCTTTAGACAGTATTGTTGGTCATGACTGAGAGTGATTCATGGTGCAGTTTTCTTGGTATCTGGATGACCTCTCAAAGTTTGTCTTCACTGTCAAATTAGCTCATATTATGGCTTGAGGGTTGCCCTTAAGTTGACTCCCTTCTGCACATAAAGCCCCTTATATGAGCAGGCTATTAACCCAAGCTGATAATGCTGCTGCTAATTTGAGCTAGGGCATAAGTAAAGCCTGAGTGAGCACATTCGCTTAGCCGCTAACAGGACCTCTCAGTGATGGGGCACAGCTTCACCCACGTGGGTGCTGCTTGTCCTTCTCATGTCCTGCAGAGTCACCTTCTCTCCCAGAGCACTTACAGCAGCAAGCTGGGACATTGACACCTCTGGTGCCCTGTGTTTTGTCGCTCTTACCTCCTTTTAGGAGGTAACTCTTGCTGATGCTTGTTGTGGGACGTTTCTGTGCCTCAGCAGTGTCACTTCTCTTGCAAGCTGGGTGCTTTGCACAGGGAGGCAGAGCTCCCCAGGGTACGCTGTAAAAAGTCACGAGAGGCTTGACTTATCGCAGCAATGGGCACCCCAGAAATGGCAGCATCCCTGAGGCTGTGCAGTCCAAGTATTGCTCAGCAGTATGGGAGCTCATGCTTGAGGCTGGCTGAACCGCAAGACATAGCGTGGGTGCAGAGCCCTTCAGTGCATCCTTCAGCAAAGAGGTATTTCTGTTCTTTGTCCTTCCTGACTGTAGGCCTGTTATGCTGAGTTCGGGAGCAGTGGAATAGAGGTGAGGGTGATGAGGGAGCTGAGGGGTATAAGAATCTGTGGTTTTCTATCAGTTTAGCAGGCGGATTCAAAGGATACCTAGGAATGGCTGTGGTGGGTTGGGCGAATGATTTCCCCAAGTCCAGGTTCAGCTTTTGGCAGTGCATTGGCCGCTTCAAAGGAATCTGCAAGAAATCCTCCAGAAGGTAATTAAGGACTGCATGTCTAGTATGTGAAAGTTCCTTCTGACTCTCATCACTGTGGTGGCTCATGCAACTCCATTTAGTGGCCATTTGTTTTAGGGGGAACTAAAAAAATCCCATTTAAGGTAAAGTGTTGCTGTGCAGTGCAGCTGTGGATAGCTGGCACTAGCTGCAGTAGCTGTTTGGCTGCTCTTGCCTCATGGGAGTAGATTTTGGACTTGTCCTGTGCACAGGAAGAAAGTGGACTAAAGCTGCTTCTTTCTGTCCTTACAGTCCATGCAACCACCTGAATCCTTGCAGTCTCTTTGATTGCTTTGTGCTTCAGCATTAAGCCTTGCATGTCACTGCTTATGAGGACTCTGCCATCTCTCTGGGAGCTCACAAGCTTGTTTAAAAGAGAAATTGAGTGTGCTTTCTTCCCTGCACAGCTGTATACTTTTAGCATGGGCAATGTGTTCCCTCTCTTGTTCCGCTGGCCCCCATCCCCAAGCTAATTCAACTGCAGCCATGCTTTTCATACCCAATCAAGTGTGCATGGGGCCTCCATTCCAGTGCTGTAAAGCCATCTACAAACATGTGGGAAGAGGATGGTGCCTATTCAGTAAGCTGCGGACTAGGCAGCTATCTTTCGACAGATTAGCCAGAGGAATTTCTATTGCAGGGCCCGATTGTTCTGGGCCCTCGGCTCCCTTTTGTGCAGGAGCGATGAAAAGTTGTGTTATGACAATGGTTGACAAAGTGTTTAATGAAAGCCACAGTTGGCAGTGGCAGAACTTCGAGCCATCCTCCTTTTCTCCAATGCCTGTCATCAAAAGGTGCAGGAACGCTTTTGACATAATCTTCTGCACTGACAGATAAATGGTTTTGATGTAAGGGTTGGAAACCTTCACCTCACTGAACAGAATTCAGCTATCGTGGTGAGCAGAGACCAGGAGCCACATATGTGTCTCTCCCTTTGTCTGGCGAGCCAGCTGGGCACCTCTGTTTTCAAGAGAGGGGTGGCTTTTCTCCACGCTGGTCAAGTTCACAAAGCAGAGCCAAAACTTCTACATGAACTCCTGGTCTACCCTGCACCTTGCCCAAGGAGGCAGGATTGGCATCTCGTGATTCAAAGAACTGACTGATCCCTCCTTGCTGGCAAGCAGGACTCTCTATGTGACAGCATTATGACTTTTGGGAGGTGGTTTCCAGGCAGGCTATGTACCTGGTTATTTAACAAGGCTTTCCTTTCAGTCTCTGCAATGTTCAGTGATCCATAGTGCCATTTTCACAATGCTAACTAAAGGCAAACACTGCTTTCTTACTTGGAGACTGGAATGGATGAACAGACAGAACAGGGCCCTTCCCATATTGATTTAACAGGCTCTCAGTTCCCGATTGTGGGCATCTTGGTGACAGGAGGGGAGGAGGGCTACCTCATTGGATTAGCCAATACAAGGAAGACTTTTAAAGTATGTAATGGACAAATAATGTGCAGAGCACTTATCATGCCATTAAGTCAAAATAAAGCTTAAAAAACCTCACAAACTTCAGATCAGCTTCTATTAAACAGGGAAAAAAACAATTTGAACATTAGGGGCCGCTCAAGTTGGTGGCTCTGCTCTGTCTTCTCTGCCATCTGTAGAAGCTTCTGACCTTTGTAGGATGCTTCCCTGAACTTACAGCCCAGGCTCTTGTCCAGGATTTATGTTGGTTGTCTGAATTCTGTTTTCTTTCCAGTTGCCTTGGAGGGATCAAAATATCCTCCCATGAGTAATTCAACAGAAACATTTACCCATGCAGAGAAGCAGGCAGGACACTGGGCAGTCTGCTTTCTGTGTGGGTATGCCCACACTTGGGCTTGGCTAATGCCATATGTAGGTGCAGGTGCCAGGAAATGGTCTGACCACACACCAAAGACGTGGTCTCTTGGGACTGGCATAAAACACTGTAGATGATGCTTTATAAACTGCCACTTTGAAGAGATACCCAGCACCTGAGATAGCTCAGATGGTTTAGGGGAGTGCTGATTTGGGAGAGGACAGGGTTTTGGCTTTGGGTTTTGAGGGCTCTTTTGCTTTGAAGAAGACATTTTAGAATATTGATGGCAGAAACATTTGCTCAGTGAGCCATTGCACTACTGCATGGCATCAGACCAAGGGGCTCCTCGAGAAGGAATGCATTCTGTGCTGTGGGAGAGCAGAAACGTGACAGTTTTCAGCAATGGGGGCACAACTGTGCCCCTAAGCTTGGCATCTCTGACCAGCCTGCATTGCTGGTCTGCTCAGCTTGGAGAGGCCGAGCTGATGGGGGACGTTACAGCCCCTGCAGCGCTTTGTGCACTGCTGTACATTTGGGACCTGTGCTTAGTGGTGGGGGAGCATCGTATGCACCCGTGACCTCAAGTTTTGAGTTCCCTTCTTTATTTGCATTACTGGAGCCCAACCAAGATTGAGGCCTCATTTCATCAGCATCAGGCAAACTGAGACAATACCTACCTCAATTTTATTTACAGTCTAAATAGACAAGACAGACAAAGGGTGGCTGTGGAAACAAAAGCTCTGGAGAGGTGATGTGACATGACCCGGTCACCCAGCAGGAGATTAAGAGAGCCAGGAATATATGGAGGTTTCCTGACTCCCGGTCCCAATGATCTATCTATTGGAGCACGTTAATTCTTTCTCCCATTTGAATGCTGTGACTAGCATGCCAAATACTGTCTAGTGAGGGGATCAGAGTTCTGGGAAACACATGCTTTGATTGCTAATGCTTCAGACTAGAAATTGCTTCAGACTAGAAATTCTTGAGCATTTTAATGTAAGTTAAAATACAGCTAGTCTCAGAAATTGAGTAAACTGTTTATTTTGGGGTATCTATTTAATTTCAAGTCTCCTGTTTATTTTGCACTGACTCTGTATTTGTGGCTTTCATTCCCCCACTGATTTTTGAACAGTGTGTTTTATGTTTGGTGAAGATAGTCGGCGGTTGGAGTGTGTAGTGTGGGGAGAACTGAAGACTTTGGCATACAAGGTGGAGTTCACCTGTATTTCTGCAGCAACCATTGGAAAGTCTTTCTGTTGCTGGAGTAGGCAAAATACGGCTGTGCTATCTGAAGAGCCAGCTACTTGTGCAATGACTTTGATGTTCAAACTTCTTGAATGGCAGCAACAATAATCAGAAAGTCGCTTTGGTTGATGTTAAACTGTGGCCATGAAATCCTTTAATTTATGAAGACCTTTGAGATTCATGTCAGCATGCATCACTCGGTGCTTGAGCCCTGGCTAAGCCAGGGATCTGGTCCCTTTGACAAGTGTAGGGATGATCAGTTTGCTGCCTGTGATTCTCAGTGCTAGACTCATAAAGTAGCTTCTTAGCCTATTGCAGAGGAATGTTTTGAGGATAAATACATTACCTTAAGAAATGTGAATATTTTCAGCAATAGAAGGCATAGAAATACATGAAAACAGATGGATTCATGCACGGTCATGACCGTGGTTGTATTTCCCCCTTACAGTTTGTCACTAGTGTTTCTCTGTCAGCTCTATCTTTATTGTGTTGAGCCTATAGGACATTACCTGTTGTATTTTCTCTTTTTGCCTGTACATCAGGCAGGGACAAGCTCCAACCTGATCGTGCTGTGTGGTTTAAAAAAAAAAGTAGTAATGTAATCTGTGGGCAAATTGCACTTTAATTCGTAATTGTGCTATGAATATGAACTTGGCTTTCAAATGCACTCTGAGTTTAAACTGCAGTTTGACTTTTATTTAGATAAATGCCTTTGAGTTCATAGTGAAATGGATATCTGCTGTAGGCTGGTATTGATTTAAAGGTCTCTTGAGTGTTTTAAAAGACAGTAGGGGCTTACAGGACAGCATATTTTAAAACTAGATGCTTGTTAGGTTTTACACTCCTGTGTATCTTCAGGTCTAGATTCTGTTAAGAGCTAGCCTGTGTTGTTGATTTGTAGAGCCTTCTTTCACAGCAGGTATTGGCAAAAAAATTGAACATTTCAGGCAAGATGCAAGGAGCTGTCTTCAGAGCTGGCTTCTCTGAAATAATGGGGAATGGCACGTGCGTGAGAACTATCAAATGGTTCCCGCATGCAGGGGATCGCTTTGAGAACTTCCCATAAATGCATTATAGGAGGGCAGGTGATCAATAACTGCTTTTTAGCTCAAAAGAGGTGTTTATCGCTTCCTGCTAATCATGCAAAGTTGGTAAGCTTTGTAGTCTTTCAAGTCTTGGTATTTGTAAAGTTGCTGTGGGCCTAGATTTCTCTTTGCATCACCACAAAGTGCAGTGGGTTAGCACAAGCAATTCAAACAGGAGGTCTATGTCTATGCTCTTCTGGCAGCTGCCCTTTTTTGTGTCCCTCAGCTCTTAGCTCATGTAGCATGGGTAAAAGTTCAGTGGGTGCCTTGGTGACTTAGGTCCTGTTTACCTGTTTGGGCTCCAGACCTGCTTGGGTTCTGTGGGCACAGCTTTAAAACAAAGAAAATACACAAAACAGGGAAGATTGGCCAGTTTTCTAGTCAGACTGGCTTGGTGGTTTGAATAAGCAGCTGAATGTTTGAGGGCTTATCTAAAAATCAGGCCATGAATCTTTTGGGTCATGTTCAGAGGTGCAGTAAGAGGGTGTAATCTCCCTGCAGAGGAGGCAGGAGGGTTGAATTTTACCCAGGATAATGCCTTAGAGTAGGATGTGAAGCAGGGTAAAATTAAAGTAGGTCCCCCTCACAATTTCCTTACAACTTATTGTGGTTGCTTTTTTGCTACCACCCATCAATTTGCCTCCTCCCTTTTTAGATTACACACTCACAGGAACATGCCAACACTGTATACATCATGTTAATTAGGCCATTTGTTAATTTCCACATCATTAGTCACTTGGTCTTAATTGATCTGTGCTTTCCCAGTAAGTCCCTAGCTGCAGGTTTGACCTGTTGCATGTGGTGTGCTGATAGTGCATATCTTGGAGGGGAGACTTTGCTGTCGTACCGTATGATGCTACAGCAGAGCGTGGCAAAGCTCTTGCTTGTCGTTTTTGGAGTCGGTACTTTACTTGCATTATTTTGTCTGTTTGCTGTCCCTAGCAATCCTCGCAGTGCGTTCCTTCCAGAAGCGTATGGAGTTCTGACTATATTTCCAAACAGGGATGTCCTGCGAGGCAGGTCTGCTCTCCCACCAGGCTGTTTTCCGATAATACAGCACAACCTATTTGCTATCTGTCAGTAAAGTGCTATAATATGATCTAGATTTGGACTGTCGGGTAGTTGGAAAGCATTGGTTGGGGTGGTTGAGGACCAAAGTGTGTACTTCTAGGTGACTGGCTGAAAGCTGTAATCGCTGATTAAAAAAACATTTAGTGATATACTAATAATATCATCTTACTATAAAATGTAGAATATATTTATGTTTAACCATAGTAAGTGTGTACATACCTGTGTGTGTATATTTTGTACGTAACACAGAGTGGTATATGAAAATACTCCGTGTGAATATAGCTATAAAATATTTAGCAGAAGGTTTGTTGATTGTTTCAGTTCAGACTTTAATTTGTCAGGAAATACCCTATTCATCTGTGATTAGTTTTGTGGTTGTGAATAACCAATAGAAGAATAATAAATGTAATTGTGTAATATAAAGACAAAAAACCACACTAATGCAAAAGAGGAAAAAGCTTAGGGAGAGCTAGATAACATTTTGATCACAGAACTAAATTCACTCACTCATGTATTCAGCAGAAAGGTGCTGCTCTGCCATGTTTAAGTGCTCTTGTTTAAAAAAAAAAAACAAACACAAAACAAAAAAACCCCACACCCTCCCATTGCAATCCAGAATAATGAAGACGACTGTTTTGCTGAGCACAGTAACTGCAGTATGCTGATCCCACTGTCTTTTATTTTACAGAAACTTGAGCTACAACAAGTTGATGGAGATTGATCCTTCTGTCTTTGCAGGGCTGTTGAACCTGCAGGAAGTGTAAGTATTCTTTCAAAGGTTTTAATTGTATTTTGCTGGGGTGGCTTGTGGGCCAGGAGGAAATTGTATATAGCTTCCTAAGACAGTACCTTCCTTTAGCTAACTTGAATGAGCAGATCCAACTTGGTGTGGAGGGTTTTTTTCTCCATATTGTACCTGTGCTGTTTTTTTTAAACTAATCAATGAGCAGAACACAACATCCCAATTAAAACAGCATAGCTGTTATTGGAAATCATTGGAGTTTGCCTCCCTCAGTCTTGTGCAATACTCTGAGGGAGCAGTTCAGCTAACACACCTGAACATACACACAAAGCTCCTTGCTGAAAGGATAACCCTGAAGCAAGGCAGAACAGCCTGGATCGTGATACCTGATGCCAACCTAACCCAAATCTCCCAGGAAACAAAGGTGTAGTGTAGTGGATAACAAAGCACTTGTCTGAGAGAGGAGGAGACACAGCTATTTGTGCTCCTTTTGGAACCAGAACAAATTCTGTTTGAAGTCTGCTAGGACAGGCTAAAACAGCAGAGCTGTCTTCTGCTTTTGTGGGGGAAGAGAAGGAGCTGGTGAAGGTCTGAGTGGCTGTGCCAGACCCCCCTTGCTGGTAAAAGAAACCTTGTTTGGGGAATCGCAGGATTTCCTAGCTCCTGATTTCTGTAGACGCTCAGCAGTTACACTTGCAGAGGAGCTGTGCTTGTCAGCTATTCACAGTGATTCCTGGAGCTCTGATTTGGGTTTTGAAAAATGAAAGTGACTAAAATTGCAAGTGGTGGGTTGAGGTAATGAGCTCGTGTTTGAATCGCTGGCATACTTGAGGTTTGGGCTCTGTTTGAAGAGCTACTGATGCCTCATGGGAAACTGAAAAAACATTTCCTTTCAGAAACAATACTGTGTTCTGTGTATATCGTGTATTTTCTCTTGTCCTCTGTCTGTTTTCATTAAGTGTTGGCTCTGGGGCTTGTGGAGGGGCCAGATCCTGTGATTCTTAAATAGGCAAAAGGGTTTGCTATAGTGGGAGTTCTGCCTGACTGATGCCTGCAAGATTGGACCATGGGGATTAATGTAGCATCTCTCCCCTTGCTCCCCTGCTTACACTAATAGTAGGGACTTGCTAGGGTGATCATGATTAAGTGAGGAATACGCGTCAGGAGTGACTGCAGTGCTCTGAAATCAGTTCATCCTGATCATCCTAGAGAGCAGTCAGGGAGGGGAGAGAAAGTGATGCAGGTCAGCAAAATGCTGCCTATAGGATCTGTTTTCTCAGCTTTTCTTTAAACTGTGGAAAGCCTTAAATTACACTGTGCTTAAAGAAGAGAATTGCAGCCCTGATCCCACGAGACTTTAGAATTATTCTAAACATGATTGTGGCTTAGCAATAGCTTTTATTTGTGGAAGTGCCTGAAGGCATGTGACTTCAGGGAGTGTGGGGCTGGGAAACGTGTATGGCTTCTGATTCCGTAGGTAGGGAGCTCCCTTGTGCAAAGTGCTGCATGCATTGAGAGCAGGACAAGCACTGCACTGAACAGTCAGCCTCTAAAAAAAGATGTCAGGGTTTGGGGGAGGTAAGCAATGCAGCCCGCAAAGTAATGGTGCAGATAAGAGCTGCTTGCTGTGTCGGAAAGGCAGGGTTAGGGAAAAGGGAGAGAGCAGAGGAGTGAGTAGGAGGGAAAGGGAGCAGTCAGAAATGGGAGACTGGAAGGGAGGCAGAGGTCTGGAGTGGAGCCTGGAAGGCAGGCTCTGGAAAGTGTGAGGGAGAAGCTCTATTAAAAGCACTATCTACCAATCTTGGTTGCTTTTGAATAACAGCTAAACCACAGACCACTGAAATAAACTGCATTTCACAAAGAGAACCACATCTGTACTGCCAGAGCATCTCCTTTCTGAGGTTTTTTTTTAAGCACTTTACAAACATTCATGAAATAAGCATCATGCTGTGGCATGTCTTGAGAGCAAGTCAGTGTTTTGCTGTGTGCGCTGTGCTGGGCAAACCAAGTCACCCTCAGGGAAAGAGATTGCCCCAAATAATAGATGGATTGATAAGACCTGAAACCTCCCATGATGCTTCAAACATGGTACCTGTGGTTCCTGAGCATTACAGATCAGGGTGAAAGCTCTGTGTGTGTCTCTGTATGTGAATAATTAGTATGATATATTTTGAGAACCTTTTGTTTTCCCTTGATTTTAAGAAAATGTCTGCAAACCAAAAGATATAAACTTTATAGCTTATCTTGGATGCTGTGTTTTGCTTTACTGAGATTGTAATAAAGTAATAGCTGTATTTACCCTACGCTTTTCCCTTTCCCTGGGTTTAGGCAGTTGTTCGTGTGGGTTTTTTGTTTGAGAAGCTTTTTTCCTTAAAAGTTTAAGTCTGTGTGGGATGAAATTTAGTAGCTCAAAGTGATATGAAACCCTGTGATCCTGCATGCTCTGAAATAAGTAGCTTTGTGCTGATGGAGGCTCAGGTGGTAGGGGCTGGAGTGGGACATTACTTTACTTTCCTTCAGGACACCTATGCTTTCTCTCATCCCCTTTGGTGGCTCCCTCTAATGACAACCTCCTGGGGTCCATCCATTCTTGTACCTTGGTTGAAAGGGTGGGATGGAGGGTGCTGCTGTGCTGTAGGCCTTGTGGTCCTTTCTGGGGTTTCCTCAGGTCATATGGATCATGAGATCCACAGAAGTGGTTGCATGGCTCTCAGGTTTTCCAAGCTCATTTGTAACAAAGAAATAGTAACTGTGCTAAAATTCCTCTCCAAACAACTCACCTTTTATTTTCTAAAGTGCCTTTCACTGAAAGCTCTGGAGAGCTGTGCTATTTTTGAGTAGGCTCCATTTCAGCTTGACACCAGCCTGGCAACTGCACCGTAAATATTTTATATGGGTGGCCCCCCTCCTTCTCTGCCTTAGCATCCAGAGGCAGCAGGTTTGTGTCGTCAAAGGGGAGGGCTGGGGAGGAGAAAGGAGACTGAAAGTTTAAATTTGTTGAGCCTGGCTGTTCTCGTCTGGGTGTTTTGCCGTTTTGTTTTGTTCCTTTACGTGGGGGAAGAGGAAGATGAGAGGGAAATCCCAGGCAAATACTGAGCTTGCCTGTCTCCTCTGCATTGGCAACTGGTGCCTGTGAGCCAAAAGAGAAAATGAGGTGGGAGAACCACTTCTGACTGACTTCTGACCTGACGGGAGGCTGATATATGAAAATCACACTTAGGTCGGAGGAGGGTTTGACCAGTTGTTAGATGCCTGTCAGTGTCAGAGCTGCTTAACCAGAGCTGACCCAGGCTAGCAGAAGGTGGGCCTAATTATCCTTCTCCTGTGCCTTTCCATAAGATGCTCAGTTGGATGTTGTTGTGGCTTAACCCCAGCCAGCAACTAAGCACCACACAGCTGCTCCCCCCTCCCAGTGGGATGAGGAGGAGGATCAGGGGAAAAAAAGTAAAACTTGTGGGTTGAGATAAGAGCAGTTTAATAACTAAGTAAAATTAAATATAATACTACTACTAATAAAAATATAATAATAATTGTAATGAAAAGGAATATAACAAAAAGAGAGAAATAAACCCCAAGAAAAGACAAGTGATGCACAATGCAGTTGCTCACCACCCGCTGACCAATGCCCGAGCAGCGATCTGCCCCTCCCGGCCAACTCCCCCCAGTTTATATACTGGGCATGACGATCTATGGTATGGAATATCCCTTTGGCTAGTTCGGGTCAGCTGTCCTGGCTGTGCTCCCTCCCAGCTTCTTGCACACCTGCTTGCTGGCAGAGCATGGGAAACTGAAAAGTCCCTAACTTAGGATAAGCGCTACTTAGCAACAACTAAAACATCAGTGTGTTATCAATGTTGTTCTCACACTAAATCCAAAACACACTGTACCAGCTACTAAGAAGAAAATTAACTCTATCCCAGCCAAAACCAGGACAGATGTTAATGAAAACATGGCACAAATATAAGCATTTTAATGCTCTTTCCAGCTTGCTTTGTACCTTTGAAAGCTATAGACCTTGCTATAATATGCGCAACAATGAGCTTTTAGTTGCAAAGTGGAGCTCCTTGCTGAATTGCAATGCATCTGGCTTTTTTCCCTTACATTTTAAGGTACAGGTATAATGTCAGAGGCAGAGCCGAGGCTGAGGAAAGCTTTTATCCCAGCAGTGCCTGGAACTCCTCATGAAATCAAATTTCTTGCCTGCTGTCAGAGGAGTCAGAAGGAAGTTCTGGGATGGATGTACTGTTGCCCTCTCCCACCTGCCAAAAATAGTTTTAAAGGAAAGAAGAAAAAAAAAAACCCCACCATAATTTAGGATTGCCCCAACTCGTGCCCATGGCTTAGCACACCTCAGCTGTGCTGTGCTCCCCTGCCTGCTATAGGATGCTCTGCTTCTCGCACCCAAGTTATGATCTTTTCAGTTTAAAAGGGGAACAGTTTAAAGGCAGGCAGCGGCAAGAGACCCAGCAAGGCTCTGCCTCGAGCAATAGCCGATCGGAGGTGGCTGGGGGTCCTGGGGAGCCGCTGTGTGCTGCCCTGCTCGGCCTGGCAGGGGCTCGGCTTTAATTGCTTCAGCATGTGGCGACGAGGGGTGGGGGAGTGGGCAAGATGGCTAAGAAATTAGGTAATTTTCAAGCAGCCAGACAAGCGACTGTTACAGTAATTAATTGACTAATTCACCATACAAACAAGGGCTCTTTAAACCAAGGAAGAGCCGGTCACATGGCAAGGATCTGTTTTCAGTCAGAAAAACACTTCAAACATTAGGCCATTGAAGAGGACTTTTTTGTACTGGCACTTCCAGGAGCGGGCCCCGTCTGCAATTGCCATTAGCCCCAGGGGGCTGCATGGTGCTCCCAAGCTGGCTGGCTGGAGCAGGTCACCTCTTTTTGGTGGCATTACTGCACCCAGCACCAGTGTTTTGTGTGTGTGTGTTGCTGGCTTCGTGGGGCTGCCCTTATGGGATTTCCAGAGCTTGGCCTGGTGTGGAAAGGAGGCCTGAGGCTGCCATTCCCCACTGTCATGGCACCCTGCTGGGCCTCCATGCCCTGGCCTGGCATGGAGGGGCAAGTGGGGGCTGCTGCTTGGGGAGGGAGTTAAATTGATTGTCCTGAGGCAGCGGGACCCAGCTGCCTCATGGCCATGGGTGCAAACAGTCTCCTGTCTCAGGCTTGGCTCTGTGATGACTGTGGAAACTCAGGCCGATGGAGGGCTGTGGCACAGTTCCTTCCTTGGTGGCCCTTCACTTAAGGGAGTGGGTGGAAGGGGAGAAAAAGCCTTACTTTTATACACAAGATACTGTGGGGCCAGTTGTGGTGGCTTTCATTTATTAAAGGGTTGGGTTGAGAGGATGAAGTGGGACTGTCAGAGAGACCCAGACAAACCCCTTGAGATGGAGGCCTCTGCCAAAATCTCAGTGTTCCTGGAGAGTTGGGGGGGTTGGCTAAGGAAGTGCCGCGGCTGTCCCCTGCTCCAGCATGCTTGGTCGTAGGCTGCTTGCTTCAACAATTAATTTCTGTTTGTTGCAGGCAACTGAACAACAACGAGCTGACCGCCATTCCCTCCCTGGGACCTGCTGCTTCCAGTGTCCGCTCCCTCCACCTGTAAGTCACTGCTGCCTCTTTTGGCTTTTGACTTTGGGCTGTTTGTGGGGTAGGTTTAGCTGCTACTGACTGAGAGTTTTGTGTGTACCACCCACTTCTGACTCTTCAGATTTCATTATCGGGCTTGTTGGCACCTTAATTAAGAAGCATCTTCTGGAGTTGTGTGATTTGTGCGAGGTTGGGCTTGATTAATGTTGTGCTTATGGTCAGTGGTAACTTAGGTCAGTAAACTCCACAGGTTAGTTGCATGTTGAGTATAATTATTTTTTTCTCTCATCTGCCTTTGGGTTTCAACCATTATGTCATACTTGTGCTATTAAAGGACAAGTTACCGTTTCCTTATTGTTCTCTTTTTTTTTTTTTTTTTTTTCCCCTGGCCCTGTTCTGATCATTTCTTCTTTTTTCTTAAAGCCAGACACTATTCACATCTTAATCTTTCAGGGAACTCATTCCAGACCTGTTTTTATGGTCTCTTTCAACTTCTCTTTTTTTCCCTTTTCTTTTGAGTGAGTGATTGGTGATTGTAAGGCTAGATCTGCAGAAGCTTTGAAGTTCCCAATTTTGGTAGTGAGGTGCCTGCAGAAGTGTTAGACACCTGAGAGCCCTTGTGTATCTGCCACCAAGGATCTTGGGTTGAGGACACTGCTAATGGGAATAAAGACATATAATACCAAACTTCTTAGTACCTTAAGAGTGTGGATTTCTACAATTATTTTTGCATGTGTCTGCTTGTAATGCACACAGAGAAGGAATTTTGCTGAGGTATGCATGATACCTCCCAAGTTCCTGGGAAGGGGAAGTGGTTATAGCTAATATGGACTCCAGCAAAGTGCTTGAGGAGTTCAAGCGATGGCTTCCAGCGTGTATGGCCTTGCAGCATATACCTGCAGGCAGGCGTCTATATTTGCCATGGATTTGCTTCTCCTTGTAGTGGAAAAAGCCCATGTCCGTACCACCAGGTGACTGGCCTCTCATGCTCAAAAGGCTCTGACTTACTCTGAGACAGCCTTGATCTGTTGACTAGAAGTACATTCCTATTACTTAAATCAAGGACAGAATTGAGTGAAGTGAACTAGCACTGTTCCTGCTCTTCCGTTAGGCAGTGTTAAAATATGCAAAGCAGAACAACTCCCTCACTGTCTTAATTCAGTTTAAGGATCTTAGCTTCAAATTGGTGTCCATATCTCACTCCTGGCGTGAAGTGAGTTTAGCTTTTGTTTGAGATATGGTGCCTTTGATCTGGTTCTTGCATATACCGTGTTCCTGCAGAGCTTATGAAGAGCCAAAGTGCTCCTCTGCTATCATCAGTGCTGGATCTAGCAAGTGTCTCTGTTAAATGCGTAAGTAACCACTTCACCTCCTGCGTGGAGGGGTGGCTTGTGTCTTAGCAGTTATCAGACCTGTCAAATGTGTCACATGCAGTTGGTGTGAAACCATCTTGTTTGATTTCTGCCTCCTGCTGCAGCCTCTCCCTGCTTGTGTGACCACATGTGAAGTCTGGATGCGTGATATGGGGGCTGCTGGCTGCATAGCGGGGTGGTAACTCCCTCTGAGCGGGGTCTCATGTTTAAGGCACGATCCCCTGACATGAGAGGCCATCTGCCTGCCACTTGAACTGAGCTTACCAGGCTGCCGCATAACCCAGTGTTATGCATTGGGATTCAAAAGATCCAGAAATCTGATTTATGGGTGGAAAGCTCACATACAACTTACCATCCAGGATATAGTTTTAGGCCCCCCAAATCGGCTTTTCTTTCTCACAAAGTCTATAAATGATCTGAGTTTCACAAGCCCCTGTTGTTATTTTTGCTATTAATTTAACCCTTGGCAAAGGACCAAATTGCTAGAGCTTTGGGTTTTTTATTCCTGAAATGAAATAAGCAGTTTGGAAAGGAGGAATAATGAGTGGTGGAAGGCAGTAGATTTACAGCTCCTCTGAAATTTCAGAGTGGTGCAGAAGGAAGGGGAAGGTACAAAGCCAAATGATAAAAGGACGGTATTCTAAACAGACCTGCTTAGTATCACTTTCCAGAAATCTGTATTGCTTTCCTCAGCTGCTACACATAAATAACTCTGATAGTGGGATTTGTAATGCTGCTGTTATACCTCTGCAAGAAGAATCTCTTTGTTTAGCTTGTTTCAGAGAATGCCACTTTTTCCCCTTGCATTTCCTTTTAATTTTTATCAGAGGTAAAAATAATCTGAAAGATGTTTTAATGTACCTGCTTTAATCGATGTTGCTGACTAACTCACATTGGAATGATTTGCTGAGGAAGTGAAGCTTTTTCCATCCTTGGGAGTCTTTAAATCAATTGGATGGCTTCCTAAAAGATGGTTCTGTAGTTCAGCTCTAGGTTAATGGGCTTCATAAGCAAATTGTTGGGTAAAGTTCTTCAGCCTCGTGTGATGTAAGGAATCAGATTATATGGTCATACTGGTTTCTTCTGGCCTTCAAATCCATGAAGTAACAATTGGGGAGGCTGCCAAACCAAACCCAGGGTGAAGACTCATAATGAAGACTGTGTACTAAGAAACTGGTTTATGTTTAAGTATATAGTGTTACAGTGTATTCTTACTGCTAAAGAAAAATAAATACATTTCTTTTTTTTTCAGTGTTTAGAAATGTGTGAAGTGTGTTTACCTCACAAACCTCTGAAGTAGGTTTTGTATATTGCATGTGGTTAAGTATTTCCAAAGGGCTGCTGAATGTATTATAAAAGCAAGGGTTGTGTATTTGTCACTCAAAACAGCCCTTTTGAATGAGTTACTTCATCTCCTGCTCTTCCTAAACTGGGGAAGAGACGACTTCTCCTTTTGGTGCTAGGAGAAAGAAATCTGCCATACCGCCAAACTCAAATTTTCTGTAAAGGTTTTTTAAATGAGCTTGATTGCTTTGCATTCCCTGTTTTTGGGTTTCCCATACCTGCCTCCATCACCCAAAACTTGCTTGACCCCACATGTGTGTGGACCATAGGCCAGTTATGTATATATGTAAGCATGTGGGAATCTGTCGGAGAGAGAATTCTCAAGGCTTTCTGCAAATCTTTGGATGTTTCAGGCTGCAGATGGATGCAGGCATAGCATATGTATCAAACATGCTATACCCTAATATACTGCCATGAAGTTTAGTTCAGTTTAATTATTCCTTGAAGAGTCAGTTTGTTTGCCTTGCACGTTGAAAATACTGCCAAAGTTGTTCATCTCAACAAGAGCAAACATAAGGGACTTGATAAGGCTTTTAATAGAACAGAAGGGAAAAATAATCTATGTACGGGTTACCAAATAAAGACAGACATTAAATGCAAACATCTGTTAGTGCAAACAAAAGCCAGGAAATTCAGCTGGGAGGGGGAGAGACTGAATCTGGATTCATTCCGAAATCACATCGGAGTAGCTGAGAGGAGAATCTTGCCTGAAATTCCCACAGCATTTGTAATTTAGCTACAGTTCCTAGACTTGGACATTTGGGAGTTGATGGCAGGATGTTTTCACTGACATGCTCTTGGCTGAGGATTTCCCTTCCCAATGTTCTGCTGAACTCAAGTGTGTTAACTCTGTAGGCTCTAGCAAAAACTCTGTTACCTGATCTGGTGGGGAAGGGGAGGATGGAAGAAACCATTTATTTGCAGCAGAACTGAGTCTGTTTATATCCAACTTCCTCACTAACTTGCATGGAGAGTCTCTTAGCCTGGCTAGCATGCCAGGTAAGAGCAGGACCTGAGCTGCAATCAGCTCTGCATTGGTCTGTTACTATGGGTTTCCCACAAACACACGTGCAGGCACAAGCTCAGCCCTTGCTCTGGGGCCTGTCTGCTATGGCTTCATCTACCTGCATGTGGGTAAATGCATCCTGGAGGGCTTGTGCGATGTCTGCACGGGATGATGGCGGTGGATCCTTGTCCTCTGACCTGGCACCAAGGTGGCCAGCGTGATTCGATCAGCATCCATCGATGCAGGCACGCCAGCACAGGCTGTTACACAGCTGTAGAGCTTAGTGGAGAGCTGGCTAACCAGACCTCTGAAGCAAGCGTGGTAAACAGAGCACACTCTGTGCCATGTCCTTAGCTGGCTAGGAATTAAGGAAGTTAACAGATTAAACACTTAAAAATAACTTTCGTTTCTTTCACTGTAAGTCTTGTAAGCCCCCAGCCATTTAGGAACAAAGGGGATAGTGACCCATGGCAGTCAGCTGTATGTTAGCAACAGTCAAAGCTGTTTGAGATGCTTTGGCCCCATGATCTTGCTCTGAAAAAGCACAGATAACAAGGAAGTCAGAATAGGGATTTTTGGAGCAAAAGTGTGTGAAATAGGATTAGCTGATTCACAGAGGATGCAGTGACACTCTGCAGCGTATTTACTGGGGAAAGTGAAATCAATAGGACCACTCTGCTGCCAAACTGAGCATAAAAATCTCTTGAAGAAAATCAATCTTCTTTACAGGCTCATTAATGTAAAGATCAATTCACATTAAACTGTAATTAAACAGAGAGGGCTAATAGGAGAAGGGTAAGTGATCTACTGTGCTACAGGCAAAATATATCATGTAAAATTTGAAAACTAAATACATGGAGAATTGGAAACTGGGAGTGGCAGGGAACACGCTAGGTCTGCTTGAAAGAACTGGTGAGCTCAGATGCCAATTGGGGCAGCATGGTCCTCATGAAAAGGAGAGTACTCTATGGTATTCCATCCGGATGTCGGGGGTAAGACAGGTCAAGGACTGCAGCTAGTAATTTCTGCATCAGCATTAAAGTTTCCATTTGAATTACACGCTTTCTTGGAGAGCTTTTCCTCTAAGTGTTGGGGATCTCATTATAATTCTGGTTAAATTAGTCACATTGTTAATAATGTGACCCTTGTTGCTTGTCTGACTTTTGGCTTTAATTTTCATTGTATCTCATTAGATCTTTGTACTGGATTAGAGTTGACTGGTCTTGGAGATCCCTAATGTGGCAGAATCAGGATCATACTATTGATCCTGCTCCTGGAGCTGTTGCCTCATGCTTTCTTAGTGAAGGCTTGGGAAAGCAACTGTTACTTTAGTGCTGTTTGCACTGCTTCCCTAGTGTTGTCAAAGGGGGTTTGCAGAGCCTCTTTCTAAAGACCCATGTGGTCCATTGGATTCTTGGAGCTGCTGTTTTGTTTTCACCCAAGACAAATGTGTCTTGCTATGTTAGCTGAAACAATGCTAGCAGTCACTGTACTCTGCTGATCCAAGTGTGATCTAGCAAATATGCTTTCTTTTCCCAGGAGCTGAGGTGGTAATGTTCAGATGTGCAACTCCAGTTTGTCTTTGCTTTTCAAGTTAAGATGGTGAAGACTCGGCTGAGTATCAGGAGAACTGCAGCTTCAGTTCCTGCCCATCGCAGCCTCTCTGGGTGACCCGTGTGAGAGGAAAGAGCTCAAAACTGCTTCATCTGTGCTGTTTATAGAGCACAGCTCAAGCCTGAGCTGGTCTCTACGTGAGGTGTGAGCTCACTTCATGTTCCTGACTAGGCCAGAGTATAAACCTCTGCGTAGGCGGTGGTGATAGTTGGGAAGTTTGGGCTTAAATGAAGATTTGAGGTTTGAGCTAACATGATAGTATAGATGTAGCCTTGGAGGCCATTTGTGGCCTGGGATCCTGCTGTGCTAATTGCTGTACAAACAAAACAACTGCCTTGACCCTCAAGAGACTTAGTCTGCAAGTCATCTTTGCTGGAGTTAAAAAAGGATGATCTAACAATTAGAAATAAGGAGAATACTCTGTTAATTCCATCTGGGTCACAGCAAGTGGTTTTGTATGCATAAGCACAAAATCCAGATGACTCAGATGCAGCCGTGTACAGGGTCCAGTTGAAGTCAGCAGGCTTTGCTTGTGTGCAGGACGTGTCTTGCGCAGCTCAGAAAACCACGCTGCCTGCCACGCTGTATAATTACTTGCACAAAGAAAACTTTCTCCGGTAAGTAAAGCAAAGTGGTACATGCAGGTGTAGATCCATCAGTGGGAGCAGATTCACCCCCAGCCCCTGCTTGCATCAGTTCTTGTGTGGTGGAATGTCTACAGGGACCAATTCTCCAGTGTTTATGAAGGCAATTCCCCTCAGAGGCTGGTGAGAGTGTTGCTTTGTGAGGATTTGGTTCATGCTACAGGCTACGCTACTCAGCTTCTATTTTTGAATGTGAATATATCGATGTGGAAAGGTGAATAGAAAGAATGCTGGCAGTTGGGCTGTTCAGTATGCGAGCAGTGTACAGGCATAAGATATTCTGAAACGCACCTCTTGTTTGTTTTGCTCAGAGTTCATAGTAAGGCTCTGGTGCGTAAAGTCTGCTAGTTTTTGAGGCCAAAGTCTGCAAGAGCCTTTCCCAGCAGAGGAAATTCTCATTAATCATGTGCTCCCAAGCACCAGAAGAGATGCTGTTTTGACTTCTCTTTTGGGCTGTTGGAACTGGTCTAATCATTTGCGTGTCCGCTTCGAGCTTTCAGATATAATGTGAGCACATGGAAATGGCAAAGGATCTGAGGCTATTCCAGGGAAATGAGTAATCATTTCTTCTAGAAAAGCAACAGCAGTAAAGCACATAGTCCTTAGACTCAACAAAAAAGCATCAGAAAGCAATCTGGGCATGTATAGAGCAGTGTAAAAATTGGCCAGAGGAAGAAGGTAGTGAAAGTTGGTGGCAGCTCATGGAATACCGGTTACCCCTTGAGGCTACTTTATTATGTATTTACTAGTGAGGATAACCCTTTTGTGCAGCTGTGGCAGCTTCTTCTGCGAGTAGAGAATTGGTTTGAGCTGGTCTAGGTCTGTTCTGACATCTGTGTGCTGCTTAGCAGGCCATGCTATGTTAGTATTTGTTCTGGAGGAAGGGAGAGGACACAAGTGGTCTCGTGGGATGGAGCACAAGATTAGGAGTTAGAATACTGAAACAGTATCTTTTTTGTGTGTGTCCCACATATTCATTACACCCCAAGACCAAGTAAATTCCTGTTCGGGTAGGCCTGCTTCCTCTGAGCTGAAGAGCAGGTATTGCCCCAGGGCAGATGTAACTCATGAATGTAAAGCATCTTCTGGTGCATTGTCCAAGGGCAGGTGCCTGTCATGTACAATGCACAAGATGGTTTCCAAGTTCTGTCCTTCTGCAGATCAAGCCTAGATTAGTTGTTAGGGTCATTTGTGACCGTGATCTTTTGTTAAGGTCAATATGAAAAATAGCCTCATATTTGAGCCTTAGAATAGCCCAAACTTGCTACTATTAATATCTGTGGTAGATTGACTGTCTTGTTTAATGGCATATGGCAAATAAAGCACATGTCTACAAAAGCAATTCCTTTGTTAGCCTTCACAGGCTGAGCAGATTTTAAACATAAATAACTTGCTGAGTTGAAAGTTTTTTAGCATATTGGAGTTTCCTGCCTAAAAACTGCTAGTAATGGCAATTTAGTTTGCTCAGGGGTGAGTAAACGCAGAGTTGCAGCTGCAATAAAAGCAAGTTAAATTATTTCTGGGTAAAATTCTCTACCCAATTTTCTCTCTGAAAGCTTGGCTGATTCAGTTTTGCAACAAAACAGGAAACTATCAGTATGTGTTACTGTTTCTGTGCTTTCCTCCCTACTGAGATTGCCCAGTTAGTCCTCGTTATCAGTCATCAGTTTAGCCTGGTTGTTAAACCAGTGGTGCTTGCTCAGAGCATCAAATAGATGCCTAGCGAGGAGTAGGAACAGGGGTGGGGGGTAGAATTGTAATTTTTATTTTTTTAAAGTATGGTGCCATAAAGCACTCTCCAAATCTCTCCATTTTGTTTACCTTCAGGCGTCCTGGAAAGCTGAGTACAGGCAGTGTCTTTTAGTTCCTCTGCATATAACAAGGCTAAAACTGTTTCAGCAGAGGTGTTAAAAAATGAATCCTGCCCATGTGGTTCAAAGCCCAGTGAGTAAAACATCAGTTTTGCCATTTACTTTCTGCCCCATACGATGCTTAGCACTTCCATCATTGCTTCCACTGGCACCATTAGGAATAGTGTGTAATTCAGGGTAAAGAAACACTAGTGTAAACATGTTCACTAAAATGTGATCCTGCCATGTCTAGGTTGGAAAAGATTAGCAAAAAAATCTCTAGAAAGCTCATTTTTAACTGAATAAAAGCTGTCTGCGTGCTGGATTTTCTGTTATTTTTAACCCATGTTAAATTCCCCAGTTAATTGCAGAGATGAACAATAGAAATCACGTCAAAAGTTATGATGTTACTCTTGCAAAAACAGCCCTGCTTGGGGGTATGTGGGGTGGAAAAATGTGATTGCTGGTTAAGGTAGATGAGAAAGTGATCAGTCATACCTTTAGATGAAGTGATCACTTAAGAGGCCACCCGCCCTTCCAAGTGTGTGCATAACTCTTGCTTGTTAACAGGAATTCCACGTGAATATTGATTGGGAATAAGTGGTTGGGTGAGTACATGTTCTGCCTGTCAAACCATTTAATGTTCAATTGCACATCAGGGGAAAATAGCAAAGGCAGCTGGAAAGTGAAACAGGAGTGCAGGGGCGTAAGAGTGAAAAGACAACGGTTTTAGTGGTCAGATCTGAGCAGAGAAAACTAAGTTGGGGAGAGGGGAAGAATTAAGAGTTGATGGCAAAAGAAAGCATCTATAAATGGCTCATTGTTTTTTAGACTTAAAATATCTTCTCCTGTCCAATCCATACGCTGCAGATCACACGCTGTATGGAAGCAGTTGCTGAACAGAGGGGTGATTAGCATAAGCAACCAGGGAAAGGGATTGGACTTTCTGTAACTTTTCAGGTGCCCTGGAAAAGGGGCACCTTTTGGTGGTCTTATTGAAGATGTTTTTTTCCCTCTAGATCATGCTCTTGAGACAGCTGTGGTCTTTTTCAAAATAAGAGGAACTGAAGAAATAAATGGTCTTATTAAAGAAGCTTGAAGAACTTACTGGCTAAGTGGTGGCAAATGCTTACCACTGATTTTACAAGATCTGCTCTAGGGAAGCTTGAACAGATAGTGTTTTACACCAGCCTGGCTTAGCACAATAGCAGTTCTACTTCAGAGCTCAAATTTTCTGTTCCCTGGATCTTTTGACACCTTGTTCTGCAGTTTCCTGAAGCCATCATTCCTAGTTGACATGCTTTATTGATAACAGGGTGCCTAGACTTGTTAAGAGCTATTTTCTTTGCTAACTTGACCATTGCTTTTCCACATAGGAGCTATTCCTTCTTGCGGGCTGAGAGCAGCGCTCACAGTGAAGTCTGCCCAGAGGCTATCCCTGTTCTGGCGACCTTGCTGACAAGACAGATAAGCCCTTTCAACAGAGCACAAGTGTGTGTCATGTTGGAACAGACTAACCAGCCAGCCTATCTACATCTCTAAAGTGTTAACAGGAGTTTGACTGGCCAGTCAAAAATGTTTCTCCAACTGCTGCCTTCCTCAAGGGGCGAGTCTTTTAGCAACTTCTGCTGCAAGTTCCATGAGACTTTGAGAGTTTGATGGTCTGGAGAGTAGACATATTCAAGTGTTGTCCTTTATTTACCTGCCTTAGCATCAGGGTCACAGAGCTCTTGCGTAGTTAAATCCACCTGTTTTCATTGTGCTCCTGTCAAAGGTGGGAAAAGCCACTGTGTCACATCATGGCTTTCAGGCACAAGCAGTACATGCTATCAAGAAGTCTGCTTGCGATTACAGTTTGGATTAATGTACGCAGCATCATGAGCAGAGTAATTACATTTGGTTTGCACTTAAATTGCTTCTCCGCTTGTGTATTTTCCCCTCCTCACTCCTGTGGAGAGACAAAAGCAAAACAAAGCCACCCACAAAACACATGCACTCACTAGGCTGTGGTGGATCTTCTTTACTTTGATCATTTATTACACAAAGAGAAACTAAAATCAGCATCAGGATTTAAGTATAAAAGTGCCTACATGCCCTGTGATCCTGGACCCTATTGGCTTTCAAATGAAAATGCTGCCCTTGTTGATTAGAAGCACAAAACTTGCCTGCGATGAAAAGAGGCTGCTGTCTCTGCTTGGGAGTGGGACAGGGTAGCTGCCCCAGCCTCTGCTCTGTGCTAGTCAAATGGACATCTGGGCTGGATCTGATTCTTAGTGTCTGTTCTTCCTCGTCACAAACCTGACTCATCTTTGAGGCCACTGATAAGGATGGGGGGGGGGCTAGGCAGCAGCCCTGACATGGAGTGGCTCCTTGTGCTGGGTGGTACGCAAGTACAGGGCGGTGGAGAGCAGGAACTCATTAGAGCAGCAAACGGGTGGGGTAAAGCTGGGCTCTTTCTTGGCTTCAAGGACTAGCTTATGCATTTAATTTGTGGTAGAAAATTGAGTTTGGTTGGCATGTATCAGCAGCAGAAGAAAGCCCTTGAGGTAAAAGTGCAAGAGGGAAAGCCAGTGGTGGAGCAAGAGAGTAGCAGACCAAAGACATAAGATGTAGAACATAGAAACACTGACCTGTCATCTTGCCAGCAACTGAATGACCCTTTTAAAATACTGATGCAGCCCTTCCTTCAAACAGGCTCTGCTGAGCCCCATGACCCCATTCAGACAGCCAGTGCAGAGCCATGTGGTTTCCTGCATTCTTGTATGAAAACTGCTATTTACCTTATATGAGACTCCTTCTATTCCCATAGGACAATTTCTTCTCCTTCTTAGCAGAGTTCAGCGCTCAGCAGGGCCTTTCCTCTCCTTTGCCGCCTTTCTCAGTGCTTGCTCCAGACTGAGGTCAGGGAATGTGAGGAGATGGAGAGTGACAAGAGCAGTGCTTTGGACTGAGAACTGGAGAAGGGTGTGAAAAACTAGCACAGCTATGAGTTCACAAACTGGCTGTTTCAAAACCAGCATTGATTATGCTCGGTGACTTAGGGGTCCTGTCCCTCCCTTGTGCCAGAGAACTGGCCAAACTGCATTACAAGTTGGGCAGCCCCTGCTGAAGATCCCTGGCCCCAACCCTAGCAGGTGCATCATTCCATTGAGGGCTGCACACAGTGACTCTGAAGATAATCGCTGAGATGTTTTGAGGTAGAGCTGCACACAGGGAGATGAGGTTGTGCTCTGGTATTGAGTTCATAAAAGTTCAGGGAAGCTCCTTACAGAGAAGCTGTGACACACAATGAAAGATGCTTTGCACAGCCTTTTTAATGGATCTGTGCCCTTTGTGAATACATCATTTAAAAGCCTCTGCAGAATACAATCTTCATGAAACATCCAGTGTAACCAGAAGAGAGCAGAAACTCTGGTCCTCTTGGAACCACCCTGTTGCTGATGGGGGGGCCTGTGCCCATAACAGAGACTGTCTTGTCTTCAGAAATCTTAATTTGCTTTGATGTCATAACAGGTTGTGTAATCTGCTGAAGAGATAAGACAGCCTCTGTTTTAAAGATGACTAACTTCTAATACTGCCTGTCCCACACATTTTGCTCTGTTAATGGAATTGAATGCCGAAGGTTTAGGAAGTTGCGTATTGCAAAAAATATCCAAAATCATATGGTGGCAAGTCAAAAAAAGTCTAGTGAGAGTAAATGCAGATCAAAGTGAGGGAGAGAGCTTTTAAAAAATACATTGCTTATGTCAGTGGATCTAACATGCAGCATAAGGTCATCTAACAAGTCAGAAGGTTTACATAAACATTGCTAGTGCAGAAATATCCTAAGAGAATATGTATCTCGCTGGATGTGGCGTTTTTGGTTACACTAGAAGAAAGGCTTTCCTTCATGCAGTTCATACTGAACCCAACAAAAGCCCTTAATGAATGTTCATCAAATCCAGGCACTTATGTCCAGCTGCTATGAAAGTCAACTTCTAAAGAGTATGCTTGATCTCTGCCTAACTCTTATCCATGTGGCTGCCTTATGAAAGAGCTATGAGAGCATGCCTGGCAGGAGGGTAACATCCGTCTGTGATCAGGTACCCAGGGCCCAAGTGTGGCTCTGAGGCCACACTTGGATGGCACCAGGGTCAACGGTTGCAGTCCATCAATGTGAGAGGCAGATGAGTTTGGTCCTGTGGGTGACCACAGAGTAGCCCTTAATAGATAGTGAAAACATAGCCCTTGAGTCACACTGGTCTTACATGAATAGTCCTGTTGACTACAGTGGAACTATTTGTGTGAGTAATAGTTTGCTTGTGGGAATAAGGAGTTCATAGCACAGCCCTTTGCAGTGTCACTGACTTGATTTGCAGGTGGCTGCTGCTCCCAGGTCCAAAGGGATGAATCAGCAAATCTCATGTCCCAGACTGCTTTCTCACTCTAAACATCCATGACCTGGAATAGAGATGCAGTCACTTCACCATGAAAGGCTGCATTTTTTTCTGCCCCCTCCTCCTTCAAAATAACCCCCCAAAACCAACAGAAAAGTTGTTTTTTGAGCCCCCTGTGTGTCCCAGCCTGCATATAGCTGGGGGTAGTTTGCTTCATGCTTCTCCATCCTAAACCACCCACACAGGGTGAGAACATAACCTGATGAATGAAAGCCACCTGAAATGTGTTTTGAAGCTGCTGTACAGCAGATGAAGAAATGTCTTTAGACTTTCTGCCATAGTTTGATATAGTTGGAATAGCTCTGTCAGCCTGTTCTTGCTTTATGCTTAGATATGATGGTTTTAAGTGAAAAACAGTCACAGAAAATGGTCATGGATTTTGTTTGCTGCATCTTAGACCTTTTTCTGAAGGAGTGCTAGGGAGAGGGAAGATCCTGACATTCAGCCTCAGGCAGAGCATGTAAACCTTTAAGGGAAAGTTAGGATACCTGTAAAAATTATGCAAGGTTGGGCTTTTTTGGTGGTATGTTGGGTGGGTTTTTTTTTTTTGTGGTTGACCCTAAAATGTGGTGGCTGCTTGGCCTGCCACTGCTCTGCTCTTGTTGTGCGTGCAGCCGGCACCTGAACAAACAGAGCTGTATTGCGGCAGCCTGGGAATCCGCCAGGATTCCTCAGGGAAGGAGTGATTCAGAGCATCTGAGAAAAGTGGGGGCTGCTTCCATGCATCCTTGCTTCCTGCCCAGAGAGTAACCCATGCAGCCTTACTCTGAAAAGACAGCGGGGCCATTCCCATAAGCAAATACAGTGCATGTTGTGTTGGATGGAAATGTGCATTCTTGTAATGGTAAGAAATCTTGAGCCTCATGGATTATCCTGACAAGGCTGACATGACAGTGCAAAGTGTCAAACGGTTAGTGGGGCTTTCTTAGAGCAGTTGGGAAGCATGAGGGCTTATGCACTTTGGGCAGTTCAGTCTTTCAGGGAAGGTCTTATGCAAAGAACTAGAGGATGGTGTGCCGCAGATTTCCAGGGTGTCGCCTGCATGTTTATTTCATCTTCTGCTGCAGAGATAGTTTTCATTACTCCAAGGCAGATCTTTCACAAGTTACGGTACGGAAGAGGAATTTTTCTAGAATAAAAGTCTCCAGAAGCAAAAAAAAAAAAAAAAAAAATTGAGTAAGATGTTAAAATCACGTAAGAAGTTCTGAATTGATAAACTGTATGAACTTTGAGTCAAAGCTGATGTCCAGGTCCCAATGGCATTCTCATCTTTCCTTCTTTCCATACATTAATAAGAATCACTTGGGACAGATCTTCAGTTATTGATTGTAATAAGGTGACCAGAACAAACAGAAACATTTCTGTTGCTGCTGTTGTAAACACAAACACATCTTCCAGATTTTCAGTTCCCCTTCATCATTGTCAGGAAAGTTGCTCAGGCATTGCATTCTACTCTGAAACGATGATTTTTTTTTGTGTGTGTGTGTGTGTGTGTGTAGTGAGTGATGGGCTAAAATCAGATGGCAGATCATCTAAGGTGAGAGTTTAGGAGCCTATGTCTTGAATCTTCTTTAGTGTTTCTAGGAGGATTGCTATTAGATCTTTGTCTTCTCTGAATTGAGAAGGTGGAGGAGGAGGAGGGCAGGTAATTCAAGGCATCAGTTAGTCACAGTGTGTGTGATCCGTCTCCTGTTACGGTGCCTTTGATCTCGCTCTCTTTGCATGGCCTGTCTCTGACACCAAACCTTGCCTGTCCTTCAGTAGCAAACCCCATAACTCTTTCTGGCTCCAGCATTTAGTTTCTTCAGTGCTTTCCCAGTATGGAAATATTAACCAAACCCTGAACTTTTTAATCTCTCTGTTTCTAGTCTTGTGATCTCCCTCATATGCTAATTTTGAAAATGTGCTGGCTTATTAATAGAACCCTACCCGAGGTGCAGAGCCTCTCTTTTGAAGCTTGGTTTTATTTTTGATGCCTATAACAGGTGTTGGTTTAATAGGTTTGCTGTATTACGGCTTGCCTTTTTTTTTTTCGTGAGCCCAGCCAGCTCTGTAAGCTGACACTACATGAAGGCCAAGCATGTGACTTCTCCCTGCCTTTAGCCTCACTTCACACCAAACATTTGTGCTGCAGACTCCCAGCAGCCAAGGCAGCCTTAATTCAAGCTTTGTCTAAACCAGGAGGTTTTGTGCTGATTGTATTTAAATCAGTCCAACCAAAGCCCCTCATACGTTCCCATCCGAGGGTCCGCTTGCTTTGATTTTCTGCTGTCAGCTTTCTAATGGGCAGCTGCTGAGGGGAAGTGAATGTGGCTTGAACAACAAAGGAGCGTGTTTGCGCTGCTCTCTGCATCGATTTCACACAAGTAGTTTGAAGCTATGGTCTAAATTAAACTGATTAGTGTTCTCTAAAGGACAGGCTTGCTGCAAAGAGGAAGGTGAATTCTTCTCCTGTTAGCTCTAGTGGAAAATGTTTCACAGCCTGTTTATCGAATAAATATTCACAAAGATGCTTCGAACGAGGAAACCCACCGGGATTAAAGTGTAACTTTACCGCTAAAATACAAGCTGAGATTCCTGGAAATGCTGCAAGCTTTTGACTTTGCGCCACCTGTTGTTTTCCTGCCACCCCCTTCGGCTCCCTCCCGACTTAGAGCAAACCCAAACACGCTTTGGCTTCACTGGAACATTTTGCTTGTTTTTCTGTCTCGCAGCAGCCCGGAGGAGCACAGAGCGCGCCTTTGCTTCCTGACGTGGTCCTCACGGGCTTGGTTCAGCAAAGAGCTGGCTGAGGTTAATCCACGTCTCCTGGAATCCTGAGGGGTCTATTCAAGAGCGGTGCAAAGTGCAAGGGCTAAGAGGCTGCGCTACCTCGGGTTGCTGAACCGGGGTGCAGGCGGGTTAAGTAGCGGTGGCTGGAGGGTAGCTTCCCTCAGCTCTCCTCTCTCCGTTTGCAGCTGTAGCTGGTGCTGACCTGAGGGCGAAGCAGTTCCTGAACAAGTGCCATGTGTGTGCAGCTCAGAGTGTGAAAGTAATCCATTGCTGACTCTGAGTTACCTTAGTTTGGCACGAAGATGTTACAGTTCAAGATCTGCGTTAGCTGCAAATGGAGTGTCTCTGGGAATGAGGTTGGATATGAACTGGGAAGTTCAACTGTTTTAGCCAGATCCTCCCATATTCCTGAGCAAACCCAAATGGACTTGGATGGGCTCCTTAGCTCCTATGATTTCTTTTTCACTTGAGCTGCTTTCACTCCAAATTCTTAGTCCTCAGTGAAGGCAGTCCTGCATCATCCTAGTCTGGTATTACATTCCCATACAGATTGGTAAACCAGAGGTAGAGAGGGGTTAAGAAACTTGCCCAAGGCAGATGAGTCAGTGCCAGAGCTGGGAATAGAAACTAAGAGACTTGGCTCTGCTCTGGGCTCTAATTGCTCAATCTCACATTGAAGCCCTGTCATCGTATACTCTTAAGGTAACACTGGCTGAAGTGAGACAGGGAAAGCTGTTTCCAGGCTGTGATACCTAAGGAGTGGGGAGAGGAAAAGACAGCTGGAGGCAAATTGGTTGTAGAAGCACCAATAGTTAGTGCTTTAAAGACTGGTTTTGGCAATTGGTACTAAAATCTGATCTGTCTCCTTTGAAGCCAACGAAGTGTCAACTAAGGAGCTAGTTGGGAAAAATCCAGCCCTTTTCCAGTCACTGCTAAAGGGGAGTGGTAAAGTCACCCTGTAAAACACCCTTGCGATGAGATCGGGAACAAAGGCAGGCGAGCTGAAAGGATTTAGGTAATAACAGGAAGGGTTAACTCACATTTCAGCTTTTACTGAAAGAATGAAAAATAAAATGTAATTAAGCTAGTAAAAGGTTTGGATGATGTTGCATTGATATCACATGCTGTGTATAGGAAAAGTCAGCTGGGCTAGTTTTGTTTGAAGTGCAGAGCTTTGCAGCGAGCTGTCTGACATTCCCCAGCTGGGACTGGCCGGGGATGGTGTTTGGAGCTGAGTTACATTTGGAGTCAGCCCACGTTTGAAGGAGACAGAGAGAGAGAGAGAAAGGAGTCTGTTTTTTTTCCCTGTGTGAAATAATGCATCCATCTAATCTGCTAGCTGTAGCATATGAAAAGCAAGAGGCAAACGGACAGAAGTCACCTGGAAACTGCGAACATGGCTCAAACAAAATAGTTCTTCCCTGTCCTTTTCTTCCCTTCTTAAAGTCTGTCTTCTGGGATGGGCTGGGAGATCTGGCAGGCGGGCAGATTGGATATACGTTGAGCAACTAAAGCACAGAAATACTAATACTCCAAAAAAATAACATTGGCTTCTGAAGAGCACTTCACGTCCAAACTCACTCTGTGCTCTCAGTCCCTTGCAGACTTAGCTGCCCTGCGCAGGGATCGTTAGGTAATTTATAGATTCTCCATGTTCATTTGTACAAGCCTTCATTTCCTGTTAATTTACGGCCAGATTCATCTAAGCCATCACAGCCTAGATGAGATCAGAGTTGAACTCACAGCCCCTGCTTCAGGAGAGCTCCAGAAAACATGCTTGGGGTTTGCTTTCACTTACGTCTGTGTTGAGGTACTTTCCTGAATCAGGGTCACACACGCATTTAATGGACTCTCTTCTTTTGAGGAGGAAAAAAGATTGGAATTTTGGAACTTGCTGATTCTACTAATTGATTTCGTTGCAAAAGAAACTAGTCCTTGGGGAAAAGAAATCCCCCTCGCCCATGTGTTCAATTTATGGAGGTCAAAATTCTGGGTGTAGTAAATTTTCCTGTATTTTAGTCTCACTATAGTATAAATTCACTGGACCTCTGTTCTACTATATGCATGGATGTGAAAATTCAGTCTTTATTCCTAGCTGTAAATGAATATTGGTCATTTGGATAGTAGCCATATCATTGCCTTTTATACAGTTTGTGGTTGTAGAGACCTGTGTGCCTGTAACCCATGGAATAACCAGTTTGGGGACATAAGTTATGACTTTCCTTTGATTTTCCTGACACCTTTTTGCATCGTATTAGCAGCATGCTGCTATAGTGGTGTAAAATTTGTCCTTAATGTTTTGTGAGCCTGCACTGAATTAGTTAAGTAGCATTTAAACTCTTTAGTCAAAGCAGCATTTCTGCAAATATTTCCCCGGTATAAGTGAGGGTCACGTGCTGGCTGTTTAAAGGGTGAGTCTCTAGAAAGCAAATTATTCTGGGGACGCAGTTTGTACCCTCTTCCTGTTATAGACACCAGCAAACATGATGGTGAAACAATCTGGTTTTAATAACAGGGAGGGTGAAGGAGCAGATCAGTATGGAGAGCAGGTCCCTTGCCATGTGTTACTGGTGTCTTCTTTTAGGGGGAGAGGTTTTCTTTGAAAGGGGCTTGTCTGAACCCCTGGGAGAGCCTGAAGTGGGGGTGAGGCTGGAGAAGATGAGCTCCTAGACACCCAGCAGCTTCAGTGCCTGGAAGGCTGCGGTCGGCTTATCCATCAGTTTTTTGTTTCAAAGAGCTGAGGCTTTGTCAGGAGAGCTGGGACGTCCTGGTTTGCATTCAAGAGTGCTTTCACTGGTTGCTGTCTCCTCTTCTGGTTACTCCGTAGGTAGCCGGCTGGATTAAGGCACAGCACTTGTCTGAGCCCTCTCTACTATCTCTTATTATTCAGCAAGTTCTCAAGTGTCTGGTGAGCGTCTCTGTTTGGAGTGCCTCACTTGCAGCCTTGCCAATAACATCAGTGACTAGTCTAAATTCACATCAGGCATATGCTCTACTTCTTGTGACTAATGCGCAATGTATTTTTTTTAATTGATTACTGTTCTCTCTACTGATTCAGGCCAGAAAGGAGTCAGAGGAAAGGACTCCGGATTTTTAGTTAGACCTTGTTGAGTACAGATGAGGTCTAGGGGTATTTAACTGTTTGATGGCTGCGGAAACCCTGAGGACAGCTTGTTGTACCTTCTCTGAAGAAAAACATTAGATTGAATCCTTCAGGCTGGTATTGGTAAGGCAGCAAACACCGGTGATCATTATAGGGTCTGATCCTGCAGTCGGTGCTTTGGCAGAGCACTGGCACTGCAGAGTTGTCCTAATTGCACAGTGGGACAAAGGTAGTAAAAGATGAGGAAACGTTTGCAAGCCCTCTTACAGTATTTCTGTGCATTACAAATGATTGTAACATAGTCCAAAGCTGGGAGTTTTCAGAAGAATCCTTAGGTCTTAAGGAAACAATTTTTTGTAACTTTTGCTGAGATCTTATTTACTTATCTGTTTTCTGCTCTGAAAATCCCATCCTCTGTGTAAAACGTTGGCGGGTTGCTTAAACCATTGATCAGCACTCCTTGCCTGCAGGATTAAAATCCAGCCGTGCAGTCCTTGCATGTAACAAATCCATTCTGGAAGTGCAGGCTTGTAGGAGACCAAGCCCAAATTACTGGAAGAATAAGTGATGAATAGAGTCAATAGTTCCATAGAAGGGAAGAGTCTTGTACCATACCAGAAAAAGCATCTGGAAGCTTGCAAATATCTGTGAGTTAGTCTCTCTAGCCATAGGAACAGCATGGGGATTAAGGAAGGTCTCTCTGGTGTGGGTTTCTCCTCAGCAGCTGTTGAAGAAGCACCGTAAGTCTGAGGGTATGAACTCAGGGGCCAGCCTGTGGGCCTGCTGTGGCCTCAGATATTCTTTCTGTTTTTCTAAGAGAACTAAATTGTCTCCATTTCTCCTCCTGACTGTTTCAGGCATCACAACAGGATCCGCAGCATTGAAGCAAGTCAACTGAAGCCCTACGTTACCCTGGAAACGTTGGACCTGAGTTTCAATGACATCACGGAAATCCGAAACGGCTGCTTTCCGCAGGGACTTCACATAAAGGAGCTGTGAGTTTTTCTTGTCGGGAACAGCTTTTGTTGAGTTACCGCAGCAGAGAAAAGGGCCTCAAACCTTCTTTAAAAAAAGCAGAGGGAACGAACATACAAAGTATGGGGTTATTCGTCAGGGTTTTAAGTGCAAAGGAGAATTAGAAAGCAGAACGTCCCTATTGTCAGGTTATTTTTTGAGCTCTGTCTTTTTGGTTTCTGATGTATCTGTAAAGAATGCAGATTATTAATTGTGTTGCATGGGAATGTTGCAACAGAGAAAAGGTATCCTGCATCCTTCAGGTGTGGGTGTCTTTACAGCTGGAAACCTAGAAGCCAGAGGAACTGTCTGCAGCAGATCTATGTCTCTTCCCCAGTGGGAAGTGTGTATGCTGTTTCCCAGATCAGCCCATGTGCATCTGGAAGAGGGGAGGGGGAATGACTATTTCATCGTTAAAGTGGCTACTGAATGTTAAGAACAGAAATCTCTCATTGGTTATTTGGAGAAAACTGGGGGTTAAGCAGAGTAACACCTTCCCAATAGAGATGTTTGCCTATTCAGGGAAACATAAAATAATCTGTGTTTTAGGTACCTTTGAAGAGGTGCAGACAGATAATCTGCTTACATTAAAGTTTGCACCTGAGTTTCTGCCCCTGATTGTAAGAGGATAGAAGAGAGTGGTGTGGTGACTGGTGTTTGCCTGTTGTCCCGTAAAAACAGCCTCTGTGGCTAAGACTAGGGTCCAAGTAAGAAAGAGTCCTGGGACAGATGCTGAGGGGAAAAAAGGGGAATGAATGGAGTCATCCTGCACTGGAATATTCTCCAGTTTCTGGCTTTCATTCTCGATTGCCTTGCTGAAGTAGGAGGGTATCAAGGAGCTTTTGGAAAGTGTGCAGCACTTCTCCACGTTCGTCACGTGGCTCTGGGAAAGGCACTGTGCTCTTTGTGCAGCCAGAAATCCAACTGATTTGAAGCCACCTCTGTAATTTCACCAGCCTGTCTGGAGACCAACTAAATGCTGATAAAAGGAGATTTCTGACAGAACCGTTCGTTTTTCTGCTGTGATTTATTGCAGCTACCTGGGGAGCAACAGAATCAGCACCCTGGAGCCTGGTGCTTTTGATAGTCTGTCACGGTCCCTGCTAACACTTCGTCTGAGTAAAAACAGGATCACTCAGCTTCCTGTCAAGGCATTCAGGCTACCCAGGCTAATACAACTGTGAGTAGAAATGTGCACTTTAATTAAGCTCAGCCACACTTTATGGAGACAAAATGTCCCTGAGGACATATACAGCAAATGTCACCCTTCCTCACCTGCTATCTATAAAACTTAGAATACACTATGCAGTAGTCCTCTGCCAGCACCTAGTAAAACACGTTGGGAGAGGGTCATTTTTGTCTTGTAACTGTCGGCTTTTCAGGCCATTCTTCTGATCAGGTGGGAAGGGAGGGATGCTGCAGCAGACATCACCATCTTGTGCACTTGACAACGTAAGACAAATCCATTCCCTTGAAAGCTGCTAGTGTCTATGGCACAGGAGAGGTTTGGAAGATGTTTCTATTGCGAGTGACAGAGCTCAGCTACCATGTTAGTTTTTTCAAGACCACACAGGTATCTTTATGTGGTAATAAAAAAGCAATGACGAAAGGTTGTTAAACTGTGCAGTGATATTTGGGCAGAGAAAATAGCACTCTAGATGAGTTAACACACACGTTGTTGTCCTGCCTGCGGTCCGTATGGCAGGAGCTGCATGGGGATGCATAGACATCTGCAGCTATAAATATGCTTTACGTGTAAAATAGTAGCGCTAATGGTTTAGCTTTTCCCTTTTGCTGCTGTTGGAGAAATGGGCCCAGCCTGAGGCCCGTTGCAGTCTTTCCATCAAATTTGATAGGCAAAAGGTCAACCTCTGTCTGTTAACATAAAGTCCACAAAAACTGTTGGAACTCACACCTCTAAAAGGCAGCCTCTTGATTGAGAGACAAATCCTTAAGCCAAGATGTGTCTAAGGAAGGAGTGTGCATTTGTGCTTGCGTATGTGTAGGATTTAGACCCAATTTGGGATTGAACAGTGTGACACAATAGCATATGCAGCTTAAGTCTGTTGCCTCTCAGTTGGAAGTTACTGTCTGTTGACTGAGAGCTTGTAATCCACTGTGTTCATCTGCATCATGTGCAAAACTGTAATAAAAAAGAGAGTCAACTCAATCTGTTTAAGAACACAGTTTTCACTGAAAGTTGGAGTAATTGGTACTCTTAAAGATAGTCTCACAGCTGGTTGTTTAACCCTATAGGTAAACATGAATGAATTGCAAGTTATACAGACTTGATACGTTGTAGAATTTGTGTACAGTTCTTTTTCTGGCAAAGCATAGTTCACTAATAGCCTAGGAAGTGCAGTAATGCAAGAGTCTTTAGGCCTGCAAACTTTTTGGTTGCTTACTTGACTTTAATTACACTCAACTTGAGTGCAAGTTCAACATTGTTTTTTTAGGCAGTTAAAAAGTAAGCTTAAAGTTTCTACGGCTTCCTCATCTTTTCCAAAACAAGTTCTGATGTTGTAACCTCCACCATTTTCTTCAGCACAAATGCTGAATAGGGAACTATCCTTAGGTTAGTCTTATATGTGCAGAAAGGTATCCATTTTAAAAGCTCTATCTTCAGCTTTAGTGCATTGCGTCAATGAAGTTTTCCACTGGGTTTTCACCTGGTATGTCTGGGTCCATAAGACTGTTTGATATGGGTTGGTAAAGCGTGCTGTGATGATGTTCATATTGCTATTCAGAAAAAAGGTATTCCCCAAATTTAGGAGTCCCTCCCCACCCAGGGGAAAAAGAAAGAAAAATTTAATGAACCAAGTCGGAGATCTTTGTATACACAAAATACTAATTGCCTTGTTATTGGAAACAACTTGTTTCACTCTTTATTAGTTTCTTATAATAGGAAAAATGTGAAATTTGTCAGGGGAACTGAAAGCTTTCCTTTCAAACTTAGCCATAAAATTTCCTATTGGGCTCACAGTTCTTATGGCACCCGCTTGTTTCAGAGCACATTTTTGCTGGGCGATTACAAGTCCTGTAAAAACAATGGATTGTAAGGGAAATAATGCTGATATTTAACTGTATTGGTTCAAATGGTGTCTCTGCTTGAGAGAAGATGAAGTGTGAAAATTGATTAAAACGATAAATGGCTTAAAAGACATACCGAGAGAGGAGGGATGAAGAGGAATTGCTGCACTGTCTCTGTTATTTCTCTGTAGTGAATGTCTGTCCCAGGGTGAGTTTATTTAAGCGATCACACCCAGCTGACTTCCCTGGCTAGCTCTGGGATTGAAAGTTTCCGGTGTGCTTCTGCTGTCTCCTGGGAACCGTTGACAGAGGAGTTGTTGGCATTGCTGTCTCCATTGTATGCTGCACAGATGATTTCGTGGGAAAGGACTGGGATTTAATAAACTTGTATGGCCTTGGTGATTTTAGGGAGCTGAACCGGAATCGCATCCGCCTGATTGAAGGCCTGACGTTCCAGGGGCTGGACAGCTTGGAAGTCCTGAAACTCCAGCGCAACAACATAAGCAAATTGACTGATGGGGCTTTCTGGGGTCTAGCCAAGATGCAAGTTCTGTAAGTTGGAGAGATGGGCTCTTTTCCCTTAAACAGCCTAGACTTCACCTGCTATCATGTCCTTCTCTGCATTTCAGCAAGGACTCCCATCAGAGACCTGTGGGCACCTGTGCCAGTCCTCGTCCTTCTTTCTATATCCTGCATGCACAGAGCTCTGCCATGCTGCTGCAGCTTCTGTTCAGTTGACCCACAGTTTACTAAAGCTCATTGCTTTACCAGGTGTTCAATAAAAAAAAAGTCCTGTTTTTCAAGCTGTGGCGGTATTCCTTTGAAAGTTTTGACGACTTGAACATTCAGTAAGACCTCAATTGGTCTTTAAATAAAAGCTCATCTGGCTTCTGCAAATTTGTTTTGACTGATACATGGAAACTCTGTGTTGCAGACCTGATTATTCTGCCTCTTGGGATACCTAGAAACCAAGCTGGCCTATCTCAGTGATGTGTTCTTTCCATACGAGAGAACAAATTGAATAGTCATTGCAGAGAAATGCTTGAAACTTCCAACATGATTGGCTTTCAAGTGTGTTTGCAAGGTCACAAGTGATCAGGGCAGCATGTTTCTGGATGCTGCTGTCACACAACTGAGACTCTGCAAATACAAACTTGAATGGGATGCTTTAAGCCCAGTTTACTTGCAGTGGAGCGTACCTCTGCAGTCAAGCTTGTTCTAGGCATTTCCTTTTTGTTGTCCTTGAATTTCTGTCCTTCACTTGCACAAGAAATGCCCACACATGCACTTATCTACATGGGTATGTAGAAAGATGTGTAGGAATGGCTAAAATCCCAATGCTTGCTGGAAATTCTTCAGCATTTGACCAGTGCTGCTTATCTGTCAATTCCTTCTGATTTTTCTCCACAGACACCTGGAGTATAATAGCCTGACAGAAGTAAACAGTGGCTCTCTCTATGGCCTTTCATCTCTGCACCAGCTTCACCTCAGTAACAACTCCATATCCCGCATCAACCCCGATGGCTGGAGCTTCTGTCAGAAGCTGCACGAGCTGTAAGTTGGTTTCTGTTGTGGTTGGTTGGGCAGGGTTTGATGCTAATGTAGCATTGGCAGGAAAGGGGAGTAAGGAGTTTTCCCAATCACATGGCTTACAGCTCCCGCTGTATCAACCTGTAGAAATGCAGGAACTGCAGCCTCCTAAGTGATGCCCTTGTTATTCACGATGCTATGACCTTCAGAGCACCTGATTAAAATACGTTTGCACCAGAAACAAAGACTAGAACCCACTAAAAGTATACAGTGCCAAAAGACCTGGAGAGTTTGTGATCTGCGGCTTGCCAACGCTTTTTAGCTAGCTAGTTACAAGACATGTACGGCTTGCCATATAATGACTGTACAGCCTGAAGGAAGCTTTGCTTTACCCTCTCTATTTACAAAGAACAATCATGTTTTTAACCAGCAGAGATTTGGCCCTTTAAAGGCAGTTCTCCTTGTTTCTCCTGTTTACACTTTACCCTTCCTGTAGGGCTCAGTTGTTGAAAAGTAAATACATTGACTTTGCTCTCCTGAGATTTCCAGCTGTGAATACAGTCTTTTTGATAAATGAAGGAAAGCCTTGCTGCTGAGGACAGCCCCATAAGGGTGTCTTTTGGGTCTGTGGCACTGCTTAATGCCTTTTTGAAGAGACACACATGGATGCTTGCAGTATTTACAGAAGTAGCTGTCATCCCCTCGGTGGGACTGTGGAAAGATTCACTTTTTTCTTTGGAGAACTTGACACATGTGGTTAGCGGAACTGTAATTCATTCTGCTTGGTGCTCGGAAATCTCTTGTTAAACATTGTTAGGGATTCTCCTATCCACCAAAAAGCAGTACGATAAAGCAGCTTCCTGCTTTCAGAGGCCTCACTCTGGTCTTAGACTAAAGGTCGGTATCTGCCTACATGGCTGTGAGTCCCTAGTCTTTTGGGATGTGGATTCAGAGATAGGTGGACATGACACATGTCATTCCTTTAAGTTTAGAAGCTGTAGAATTAACATGTTAGCCCAGTGACCAGCTGTGATCTTCCGTTGAACCCAAATTATTCATTCAGATGTGAAGTATTTTTGGGGGGCACAAGGAAATATTTTATTTTTGGTTTTAGTTAAATACATATGTGATTGTTTACTTACCTAATTTTTTAAATTGCTGTGAAACTGCCCATGCCTAACGGGCTCCTCTGCTTGGCACAGTGCTGTAGACAGCTACAGTTCCTTCACGTGCAGATCCTCAAGTGATATTTTACTAGGTTAAGGCAGCATCAATGGAGAAATCGTCAAGGCAACAGATCAGAATTGGCACTGTGCTCTGCCCGTGGTCTGCTTAAATCTGAAGCGTCAAAAAAGGGGAGTCTACCTTCCGAAGGCACTCACAGTTGGATCCCTGGAATAGCCAAATTCAGATCACTGCACTGTGTTAGCAGCACAGCTCTGGGAGCTTTCTGTTCTCAGGGACCCAATATCTGGTGCCTGTGTTGAAGCTTTATTTCAGCCTGGGTTCAGATGGGATGGGTAAGCCCCATCTGCATCTTGCAGACCTAACGTCAGAACTCTTTTAGGGAGAACTATGCTTGTCTTTTCTATCTGACACTGTCCTTGCAAACCCTCAAGGTTTAGATTGGAGGTTGCACGTCATGCTGAGTCCTTTATCTGTCAGGTATGGATTGGGATCTCTTGCCAACAAGTATTCCTAACGGTGAGCTGTCCTGGCTTAGAGGCCATCCTCTGCAGTAACTGCAGAAACCCAGTGCAGGACTCACTTGCCCTGGTGCAGAATGGGGTAGATCTGGAAAATGTCTGGTGGTGTGAGGTGGTAGGAGCCACTGGGGCGTGCTCGGCCTGACAAACAGGATTGTGCTAGAGTGTGAGGCCAGAGACGACATTAGCTGAGATCCGAAAGGTGATTATGTGGGTGTTAGCACGCATCTCTGCAAAATATTACAAGCTCTTGCAGGTGTTGCCTTTAGGGTAAGGCTGCTGCAGGGAGCCATCAGATACTCCTAACTGAAACTCCCACAGCCAAAGAGTACTTGTAGGAGAGGTCTGCTCTGAAATTGAAGGGTGAGGACAGGAAGTGCTAGATACATCTAGACTGCCTGTGTACTTCTTTGAATGTGTACGTTTCATTCCTTATTAAAAGATCCTTGCTTACCTCCCCTATTGCTAAATCTACTGGGCTTCAGTTATCAGAAAACACTGCCTGTGGTTGTACAGGGAATGAATTTCAAAGTCCTTGACCCAAGAAAGAGAGGTGGCCAGACCCCTGTTTATCTGTGCTGAGGAAGGAGGTGGTCATCTGAAGGATGGGTTCTCTCTCCTTCAGTTGTTGGGGGAAAACGTGACCCCAAAGCTCTGGTCTGATGTAAAAGCTAACAAGGAAAGAGCTCTTGCCTTGTTATGGGCATGAGAAAGGGCTGATTGTATTCACCAGTCAGGTGCTAGGGCATCAACATCATGGAAAAATCCACAGTGGGAGCATAGGATTTCATCAGAGGTAAATGATGACTTGGCTGCTGGGTCTTTCTTTTCACTTTTTACCTATAGTTTGGTCAATGGGAATGAAATGTGTTAGATGTACCTGGTCCAGAACTGGCTGGCAGCAGGAGCCCCAGCTGCACAACAGGCTTCTGGTTAACCCCTTTATGTATCACTTTTGGCATGCTGCTCTGTGTGCTGCTCTCCCACTTCCTTGCCAGGCCAAAAGGGCTGTGTAGACAAACTTTTCCACTTGTTTGTTCCAGTGATTTCTCACTGGTAGAGAGATGACAAGGTAGGGGAAGCAGCAGAGACCTGCTGACTTCTCTCAACCCAGATAATCCAAACTGCCGAGGAGGGAAACATTCTGTTTTGCAAATTGGCCTGTCCCATTGGCAGGAAGCAGAGCCCTTACATGTTGAAGGAAGCCACTACCAGGTGCGTTAGCTCCTGAAGCCTTCCATCTGGTTGCAGCCATTGAGAAGAGAGTCCTCTGAATACTGCTCCTGTCTGTCCATCTTGAGGTGACGTCAGAACGAACAGAGGGGAACATGCCTTCACCAGTTATGGCAGGACCTCTTCTGTGTAGAATCAAAAGGAGCTATTTTTTTTTCTCAGCCAGGTTTAGGATTACTTTTGAACACTTTTTTCTTTTTTAAAGCCAAATTCTTTAATCGCAGGTGAGGACATAGTTTTGACCAGATGCCAGTTCTTCATAACTAACACTACAACTTCTTTAGGAATGAAAGTATGTTGTCCCATACCTTCTTCAAACTCATTAATCTTTGCTGAATTTTTTCCAAAGCTTGCCCTCTGCCTACTCACACAGCTAAAAGATAGACAGCTCGTTTGCCAAGTAAATGACGCTCTCAGTGCTTCAGAGTATATGTCTGTTTTGACTTAAGTTTTGGCTTTGCAGTGACTTTCATGCAAGCCCTAGACACATTTTTAAGCAGACTCATTAACAGGCAGTACTAGAAGAGGAATTTGGAGGTTTGGAACTCAGTGAGATTTTTTTTTTTCTTGTTGTCTGTACAATGAAGGATTTCAGTGCTCGTTCAAAGCTGCATAACTCCACTTTTTGAAAAGTTTAGCAGCCCAAACCCTCACATCTTTTGAAGTGACTTGTGCTCCCAGGTCACTAAGGTATTTTCGAAAATCCTATGCAACTGCCCTTTGTAAAGAGATAAGCTTGAGAAAATGTGAGTAGCAGCATGTAGCTGAATGACACTTTTTATACACCACATGTCCGTGTGCAGGCAACTTAAAGCTGAGGCTATTGCTGGTCGCGCTCACCTGCCAGTAGCCCTGCAGGGCTTACCCAGCTGCAGTGACATCCAGAGATCAGGAGGAATATACTCACAGCAGGGAGCTGTGGCTGAATGTTTCAGGCTGAAGATCACTGACCAGTGACTCTGCCTGCTGCTACCCCAGCATGTCCCTCATTTGACGAGCCAAGCTGGCCTTTGACGTCGGCAACGCTGCGGCTTTACTGCTTGCATAGAAGGTGGTTGCACAGTGTGTGAGGTGTCTGCAGTGGCTTGTAGCTTCCCATGGCCTGCCCACGGTATCAAATCTCAGAAGCCTCATCTGCGCCCTGGCTGGGAGAGAAAAACAGCTTTCTTCCTACCAGCTTCCAAACTGCAACAGGAGTAGCACTTAAAAAAAAAAAAATCTCCAAAACCAGAGATAATACAGGCAAGGGGAAGAGACAGATGGAAAACTAGGAAAAAAACAACCCTCCAATATTAGTCACTTGTAAGTGGAGAAGATTTCAAGCAGACTGTATGCTCCTTGACAAAGGGGAGCGGGAGGGAAGGCGGCTGGTTTACAACAGATACCTCCTTCCTGTGCATGAAAGGAAGCATTCAATTGCCTTATGGTGAAATGCTTTTGGCTCTTGACTGGGGTGGAGCAGGCTGTGGAGACACCCACACCCAGACGCCTGGGGCTTGCTGTGCACAAGTGCAGAATGATAAGACACCTCCTGAATACAGAAGTCTGGCCCCTGCCAAGAGGGCGTGTGAACTTCAAAATCCATCTGTTTGACGTCACTCTCCACCTTGCAGGGTGTGGGGAAGGAGAGGACTGCTTTTTCCTGTAAGCCTCGGTGGGAGTCCAAATGGGAGTGAGGACTGAACACAACCAGGACTGATATCTGACTGTTACCTGGGGACTGAGGAGGGGTGGTGCTCCCAGACCCTAACCTAGACGTACAGGAGAAAGAGTAGCTCATCTCCGCCATAACTGACAGCGTGTGTATTAGGTTATTGCTCTCATTCACTTCTGGAGGAGCCTCGTGTCTGTTGCCTGTACAGAAGACTTCCCTATAGCTGGGTACTAAATGCGTCCTGCTCCCTTCTGGTCATCCAGGCTGCCTCATGGGTTTCTCATGGGAATATTTGCAGACTGCAGTCTTACTTCCTAATCAAGCTGTTATGTATCCACCCAGTACACATTGCCTCTTGTAAGGTGGTTGTGGGAGGCAGGCACTGGTTGGCGCAGGGGAGTTTGGAAAATGCTGGTTGGATTGACAAGGGCTGTTGGTTTTTTTTTTTCCCTCAGAATACTCTCTTACAACAACCTAACCAGGCTGGATGAGGGAAGCTTGGCAGACCTTGGGGGACTGCACGTACTACGACTGAGCCACAATTCCATCAATCATATTGCAGAAGGTGCTTTCAAGGGACTCAAAAACCTACGTGTCCTGTAAGTTGCTCCCAGCTTTTGTCAGCTAACACCCATCTTCCTTCCACGGTTTGTGTTCTGCCAAACTGTTCTGCTTTGCAGTTTCTTTGGGTGCCTGTGTCCTCAGCGTCAAACTCCCCTACACGCTCTTCTGTTGTCTTCAGCAGCTGTTGTGTTTACCCAATTATTCAACTTGAGTGAACTTGTATTTTTTAATTAAGAGTAGTTAGGAGAATTGCAGTTGGACTGCTCAGTGTTGTAGGGTGCTTTCAGAGTAGAGGGCTCCAGAGTAAAATTATTGGAACATAGCACAGGATCCTGAATCTAGCCCAGCTGAGCAAAAATACCTGAGGCTTCAGTCCTTCAGCTAATAGCAGAATTTCTCTTGCTATCATATTGACTTTAATTGAAATTCTTAGAAAAGGACAGTTTCTGTTGGGTCATTCTGCACTCAGAAGGAGTAGGGAATGATTCCTTCCACTGACAACACCAGAAATTTGAATATCCTCTTAAATGTGCTATCGAGTATTTTTGCATGCTGTTACTTTTTTTTTTTAATTGAATAATAAATATAAAATTCTGGGCTAAGATGGTGTTAAGAAGAAAAAAACCAAAGAAATTCAGAGGTTTGGCTTGGGATCTGGTTATACCAGAAGTGTAACAACACGTGAAGCTTCACCCAGTCTTGGGCCCAACCATGGGAGCAAGAAGCTGCTGCAGGTACCATGAGAGTACCCAGAAGTCTTTCTCTTTAATGTAGAATTGGGCTCACTTCGGTCATGAAATGTTCTGTTGCTCTGATTTTCATGGTAACCCCTGAAGAACAAAAAAGTTGCCATGCTATCAAGAGAAAAGTTTCACGTGCCCTAATATTGAATTGCAAAATGATCCATCCAGTGGTGGCTATGGCCATTTACTAGAGACTTTTATTTTAAAGTCACTGACACAACACAATACCTGGAAAAATACCTGGAAAATGTGGCACTGGAAATGAGCTTGCTAGTCCGGATACCAGCTTCTAAGATTTTAGGGCTAGTAGAGACCATTAGACAGATCAATCTGACCCCCTCTGCGATGCCAGCTATAGAATTGTACTATTATGCACTGTTAAACCCAAGAGCTACGTTAGATTGAAGTACATCTGGGCTCGCCTTAGAAACATCAGAAGATGGGGACTCCAGTTCTAATAATTGTCCATTCCTGCAGCTGTGTTGCCTCTGCCTCCCTTATTTGTACCTGCTGAGCTGCTGGCTGCTCTCCTCCTCTCTCCAGAGGCTGTGGGCTCAGCACCTTCATCTGGCACACCACAAAGTTCTCACAGTCTGTTATGGCACTGTCCATGCTCCCAGGCTGGTTGAGTTCAGCAGGCTGATTTAATTCTTCCTTCAAAAGAAAAAAAAAACCACACTTTGATACTTTTATTCTTCTTCAGAAGCCCGTTGTGGCCTGAGTAATTAAAAGGAAATGGGAACAGAGAGATCTCCCCTCTTTACAGTACTTTTTGCATCTTACTCTTTCCTTTATTGAAGTTCACAGTGAAGGAAGTGACTGGAAAGTGAGTTTGGGTTTTGTTTGCTTTTTTTCCTTTTTTTTTTAAACTTAAGCCAAAGCCTTTCAGCCACTGGGCATTCAGAAAGGGACCTCTCTGGGGCAGCTGTCAAGACCGGAACTAAAGGTTTCCAAAGAAAAATGGAGGGGAAGGGGAGCTGGTAGTTCTCTTTGCTCTGCAGTGAATGTGGAGCCTCTTTTATGTCTAGGGCAGAGGGGGGAGGCGGAGAGGGGAGTGTGTGAGGGAGCTCTAATTTAATAAAGAGAAAGGCCTATTGGGTCCTGCACCTGGTGAAAAAGACCCGAGCATGCTTTAATTATGGCCTATTGTTGGGGAGCCTTTGGTGGGTGTGAAACTGCTGAAATGTGGAGCTATTCAAATAGAGGTCAGGCCCAGAGACCTCGGAGCACAATGATTAACAAGGCTGCGAGCATTCAAGCTCAGCCAGCCAGAAAGAATAGGAAATTGGCAACAGGGGCTGGGAGAGGAGTTTGAATACAAAGAGAGCCAGGCCAAAATACCCCACTCTTTTTTTCTCTCTCTATTTTCACTCATTTGTTAAAAAGGTTTTTATTCCTCCTAACACTAAACCTTTGAGTTGCCTCTGGATGAACAAGCAATACCATTTTCTTTTCCTTTTTCAAGAAAACACAATGTGTGGCAGTCAATTAATAAAAGTGTGTGTCAGAGAGCTCCTACAGGCTGTTCCCACTTGTCTGTCTCTGCCATGGGAAAGAGTTTGCTGATCCAAAGACCAGTAGCCCATGGTGGAACTGAAGAGGAGAAATGTCTGAGAAGGGATTTGCCCTTAAAAAACAAACAGAACAACAGGCATTGGCTTGGCAACCATAGGGGAAATGTAGAAATGTAGCTCCAGGAGGATGTATTTGCTCCTGCCCCACTCAGATAGTGCTGAAAATGTCAGCACATCAAAGCATCTCTCCTGGACTTGTCTCTTATGCCACCACATCATTATGTGTGCGCGCACCCCACGAGGGTGTTGAGTTTTTATCCATCCCTTTGGCATAGACCGACCCACAGATCAACCTGACATCCACAATGATGCTGGCTAAGGCCAGGGTTCCCCAGGGACATGAGATTTAAGTCTCACGCCGAAGCCAGCCGAGAAACAGGAATTGTGGCTTTTGGCCATCTTCCTTCACATCTTTAGTTCACACACCAAAGCAAAGAAACAAGCAAAGACTGCAGCCAGCTTAGGTACTGAGAGCAAAAGTCTCAGCCCCATCTCGGCTGAGGAAAACCATGCCAATATTGAAACTGTGGGATTTTTAAAACTTCTGTTCTCCTCTTGTCTGTTATTGTGTATTTGTGCTGCATAGCCCAGAAGCTACACTATGATGCCCATGTCTGGAATGCTGCAAAATGCAGGGGGCTTTGTTTTTTCTTTTTTGGTCTTAGTATTTTTAAACTGGAAGAGTTCTGATAATAATCTTCAAAAGGTGCGAAAAGAGTAACTGAGGGTTTGGGAGGGGGGTTATCTGGATGGTTAAGTTTGCTTTGTTGTTGAGTTTTGCTAGGTTTTAAATCAGAGTGATGTAACAAAACCAACAAAGCCTTTTTTTTTTTTCTTTCTTTTTACTTAACATTAGAAATGATAAATTTCTGTCTGTGTTGCGGGGTATTCATTGTTAGCTAGAATTAAAGCTAGGAGGGAAGGATTTTTAAACAGACTGTTTAAACAGCTTTTGTGGATCCCTGTGTTTGTTCTGTGTGCTTGTTTTTCTTCAGACCTCTTTGACTCTTGTAATTGATGGTCAATTTGAAAGCCAAAGGAAGCTAACTCTGAAAAAGGAATTCTTACTGATTTTTTTTGAAAAGTGGTTATACAGAGAGTTTGGCCTGTGTAGGGATGATGGTGCTTTCCTGTGAGCTTTCAAGTTCATTGCCAGGAGAAAAATGCAGCTTCATAGAAAATACACCACATCATCTTCCTAAGATATAGACGAATACATGTATATATTGGAATAGCCAAAGTTATCTTAATTCATGATAGTAACATTTAAGGACAGCTGTTTTCTTTCAGTTTAGTTTTGGGACTTTATTTTCTTTTTCCTCCTTTTGTTTGGATGCACAGAATTAGAAAAAGACTGAAACCTACATGTTAAAATGTAGCTATCTGCTACTGCTGCTGTTTCAGAAACAGAGGGTTTCAGCTAGGAAAAAGCTAGGGCTCTTTTTGGAATGCACCATCTCAGCATGGGTCAGTGCAGGAAAAGTGATTAGTGCTGCTTTTGCTGCAGGACTCTGCTTTTTCTGATAACTGTCAGAAGAAAATGGAAAGCTCTTCATGTGGCGTTCTCAAACTTTCTTCCATTTGTTTTTAATGATGAGCCTAGGACTAAGACACTGATTGTGAACTCTCCTGTTCTCTCCCCAGGGAACTGGACCACAACGACATCTCAGGCACAATAGAAGATACCAACGGAGCCTTTACAGGTCTAGAAAACCTAAGCAAGCTGTGAGTATCCCTGGGTTTCAAGTTCTGCAAAGCAATTGTGTTGTGTGCCTGTGCGGGGTGGGTCTCTCCCCTCCAACACAGCCCTATTCCCTTTGGAACAAGATAAAAATCAACAGAAAATTGCAGGCTCACTGCAAGAGTGCAAATGTGGTTATCCAGCACTTGTGTTTCTAAGCAGGTATGAGGTGATTGTAGTCCTTTTAAAGCAATGAACAGACAGTGCCACATACTGTAGTTCAGAGACAGAGGAGAGAGAAACTTAAGTTGTTTACATCTATAAGATTCAGCACAACTGTTCCTCACTTCTAAAAGCAAACAGCAACAAAAAAGACCCCTTGCAATCTTCAGCGAAGCACTGATTGATGCACCAAATAACAATAAACAGAAGAGAAAAATCACCCCGTTTCCTGTTACAACAGAGGATTGAAACAGGATTCGTTTCTGTGGGATACTCTGTCTGAGAGCGATCTTTTGGGCTTGCTTCCATGTGCAGCGACAATAAAAGGCACCATGGGGCATAGGCTCTTAAAGAGATAAAAAGAAACCTAAGGCAAGCATGCGCCTTGCAAATGTTTATAGCTTGCTTGGCCTTTGCAAGTATTTTCACATTGCTCTGTACTTGTTCGTATTCCATTTGAAATCAGCTATATAAATCAGCCCTGTCAGAGAAGTCTCTGATGGCTTGTGACAAATCAAGAGTCTTTCTAATCATTACCTCTTGCCTTTGTTTAAGTTCTCAGCACCCCCCCATCACGCTGTCTCTGATGCTGAGATGGCACAGCCAGAGGTGCAGTAAAAGTACCTCGATGGATAGCAGATGGCTAGAATGAATCCTGGCAGGCGGTATATTGTCGTGCTCTCATTAGAGACTCCTGGGGGAGTGGGAAGAGCCATGGCAGGATTCGTGGGGATGTAATCTTAGATGGAGAAGAAAAATTTGAAGTCACAGACATAGATGGCATTTGATCATTGTTGAGGGGAATCACTGGACCCAAGGAAAGAGGAACCAAGTTGTAGCTGCGAGTAAAGTGAGGCAGATGGCAGAGAAGGACTCAAGGACCGGGGGAGTCAGGCAGGGAGGTAGAAGAAGTGTGGGAGAGAGAGAGGCCAGTAGGAATTGCTGTGCACGTGGAGTCGGGAAATCTTCCCACGAGTAGCTAGAAAAAAGGCAGAGGAGCAGATGTGGTGGGTGGGAGAGTCCTTGGCTGCTGTTGCTGAAGTTTTTGGTTTGTCTGAAGAAACCAGTGAAACCATGTGAGCAGCTAGAAGGGTAGTGGGAGCAGAGGCTTTGTCCAGAGGGATTTGCAAGCTGTAGGATTGTGAGTCTGTAGTGCTGCTTTGACAAGGGAGAAAAGGTGGAGGAAAGGAGTGGAGAGCTGTCCTGGTGGGACATCCACTGTAGGGCATCCCTCCAGCATGGCCACTGGCATGGGAGCAAAAGTGGCGGTCCCAAGCGATTGGGATATGTTAGAAATGCTGGGTGCGGATAACAGGAGAGAGGTGAAAAAGCCAGAGGAGGCAGCATTGAGGGAAGGAGTTCAGCAAAAGGATTGACTCAGCAACCAGGAGAAATGAGCGCTGATGAGTTGTGGGGGTCAGGCAGAGGCCAGGAGTTACGGCAAGGAGCAGGAGGAGGAAGGAAGGGAGCAGAGGCAGCCCGCAGGGTTGTGCGGGTTGTGTGTTTGGAGCTCTGGGCAGAGCAGCTATCGCTCCCCTGTGAAATAGCCGTGGCCTGATCTGATGTTTATCATCTGGCACAAGGAACAGCTTCAAAAGATGGCCGGTTTTGTCTGCCGGTAGCAAAGGATGTGGCAAGGGCTTGCGCAAGTCTAAAGAAGCCGGCTTTGCATCTTTTTTCACGTTGTTGACCTCTGTCTTTCGTTGCACATGGACTTGGGCCAGTTCTGAGTCTGGTCGAACGCAGGGAAGGACGTGCGCCCGTGGTTTGTGGGGGGAATTGCAGCAAATTTTGTAGCCTGGAAGAGCGTGTGGATCAGGTTGGTCTTGGGCAGACAGGAGTGGTTTGATTACCTAACAGAGCGAACCTGCTGTGGGACAGACAGGTTGCTGGGATCATTCATTGTCAGCCAGAGTGTAAGGCTAGAAGAACCCTCAGAATATGAGATTATTTCATTATATTTCTTGAGGTGTTTTGGGGACACTTGGGAGTGGTCAGTTTTAGAGGGATCTGCTCAGGTCTGTTTTAGCTCATCAGCACATAAATCCCAAACTTGTAGTTTCATCTAAGGCTGAAGTAAGTATCGTTCTTGCTGGCAGGATTTTTTCGTAAATAAAATAAAATATCAGCCTTTACAGCAAACATTTCACTGCGTGATTTAGGGCCTGTGTTTAAACCGTCAACCAGCTTTAAATGCATTAGCATACAAAAAATAAATGGGCACTTCAGAGGAGACCTTCCAATGAATTAATAATCACCTCAACTCTGTGGAGATTGCCTTAAAAGCTGTTCCCCTTTGATCTGGCACAGATTAGCCTCTGAAAGGATTTAGCACAGAGAGAGTTGTTTGCTGAAATGAAGGTGTTAAACTGAGAGGTGGGGAGGCCAGTCACTTTAGCCTTCTCTGAATTATATATGAAGGTCTCCAGCATGGAGAGCACAGGCCTAAATTAAAATGTTGCTTCAAGAAAGAGGGAGTCGAGAAGCACCGAAGCATAAAAAGCATCAGTGGAATCGCTGGGGAACAACGAGTTTCCTAATTATTCAAGCTGCTAAATGTAACCGGTTTTTTGATGGCTCACTCAGTGACCAAGATCTTCCTGCAGGTGCAAAACTGGCTGGAGGAGAAAATGCTGCTTTCTAATGAATTGCGTGCCTAGCGTGTAATTACACTTATGCAATCACCGGGAGAGCATGCTTGCGCCTAGCTCTGCTGACAGTGGAGGAGCGTTTCTGGACTGCAGCAGGCAGGCTAATTGTGGAGCTGCATACCGCCGCCTTTGCATTCCAGCGTGCCACAGCCCTTTGAAGGGGGCCGCTGGGTTCAAACCATTTCAGAATTGGAGAAGTGGTTAGTTGAAATTTGAAAGGCGTAATGATTTTAATGAGTTTGCTGGGGCATGGTTTTATTACCAGCGTGTTATTTATTTCTCCTGTGTATAGCCATAAAATTGTATGCACCTATACAAGTGGTGTATACATTGTGTATTCACATCCCCAGACGCGCTGCTTATCTCTGCACAGATAAGTAAACAGATATAATCAGTATCTCCAATTTTCAAAGGCCAAGATCCACTGTAAACAGTAAATAGAAATCTCCAGTTATCAAACCAAAGCTCTGCATAACACCCTTACTTGGGAATATGGCTCCAGAAATTAGTGTGTATGGATGCAGCCATATGACCAGAGTTTGCATATAGTAAATTATTTACTATATTAATCATTCTAATGGATTTTTCAAAGCCTTCATTAATACAACATCCCTTTTACCAAATGATGGTACACATGATTGCACACATCCTTTGGTGCTTGGGGTATTTCACCCAGAGCAAAAAGCCACACACACTCTCAGGCAATAAATAGGACCTCTGGTACCCTGATTTTGGTGCTGTAACGAGGAGCTCAGTAAAGCTCACTGTAGATATTTAGAATGATACTGTCGATAAAGCAGGTTGCAGCTATCTGGAGCCTTCAGTCAGCCACCAGCATGCCTACTATAGCTGTCTTTATTCTCACCTCACATCAAATAATTAACAAAGGGACACAGCTCTGAAAATTCAGCTGTGGTTTTGTACCAAGTTAACTCTGCCCGTAAGAACGGGCTTCAAGTGTGTGTCTCACCATGGAGGCTGGGAGGTGGCTGTGCCTGAAACCGAAGCTTTTGGTTGTGTTTTGCTCTAGGATGGTAAGATTTGTGATTCTGGGGCCACAGACCTTTTGTATGGAGCTAGGAGTAACCGGCCTTTCCTGTCTACTCAAGAGAGTTAGAGCGGTGGCTCCTCTGGCAATACCACCGTCAGGGTGATTGATTTTGTGGGGACCTACTTGGGGTCATAGTGTTGCCTGCTGGCAGGCACCCAGATTACCTCCAAAGACAACAGGCTGCAAGGACAGATTGTGATACAGTCTCAGTCCTCACTGTCATAACAGCGTGATGAGCCCCAATTTTCCTTTCTACTCGTTGTGGCATCCACTGCTTCATCCACACAGAAACTGGGCTTTCTGGGTGCCAGTGTTGAGACACCAAATTATCCTGACACTTGAAGGGTGCTTTGTGGAAAGCCCTAACAAGCTCCTGCAAATGTATTTGCTCATGTAATGGCTGCACATGCTCCATCTTGTACCCCAGCCTCCTTTCCCCAGCTGGCAGCAAGCAGTGGGACCATCATAGTTTTTGAGCCTTTTAGAGTGCAGATGTAGGTTGCACCCTGTATTGAAGGAAAAATCTTGGAGGAAAACTCAATCAACTGCAGCACCAGATGTGCCAGTTTTTTACCTGAGGTGTTAGTGATGACCTGTATTGGACAACGTGTGAAGCAGGCGGTGATAAAAGATGCACCTGGAAGATAAACCTTAGACAGAGAGAACCTGGGGAAGGACAGCATTTCCTAATTAATGACATTGGTTGATGTTTTATTAAAACAGGTGAGGAGACTATCCATTTTGCATGAACCCTGCCCCTGACTGATCACCACTGGTCAATATTTATAGAGAACTGTTACTTTGCAGATAGCAGCTGGGCTGTGTTCGCTCCAGCTGGCTGTTGCCTGCTGATAGTCCCCCTCTTGCTCCTGCATAGCACTGTCTGCTGATTCGGAGGAATGCTTTCTGGTCACAGATGCAAGCAAGCACGCTCCTCAGCTCTGTACATTACCTTTTGTCTTCTTCCTTTGCCCCTTGAAATTACCACTCAGCTATTATTTATTGCATTATATTACTTTGCTGTTGTATTTATAATAAGCCAAGGAAGGAAGTCAGCAGTCACTTCAGTTAGCTGCTGTATAAACGTGCAGCCAAGAGACAGCTCTCAGCCCTTGTGTGTGGATGTCCATTTAGGCCAAGCAGCAGTGAATAAATTACCACTCTCTTACTATCTGGGAAGAAGTTAGAAATGAAAAGTGTTGCAGGGAGAGACCAAAATCTTGTTAAACTGTCATTGCACTTAATCGTGTCCACAGCCAGTCTGCAAAGGATAGAGGGGACCTTCTGTTACTCAGCAAGCTGGTTTCCAAGCACTGGAGCAAACCTGCCTTTTTACGTGATATGGTACATTCCCTTTTGTGCTGTCATCACTATTAAATTCGAATACAGATAAAAGGATTTAATTTCAGGAGCGGGAAAGTGAGTGTACTTCAGCCTTCTTAATCTCCGTGCAGTTCAGATTTCCCAGGACTTCCACTGAGCGCATATATCAGATAAAGTCACACTAATTGTGTTCCTTCTTTTTCTGCCCCCCTCTCCTCATTTTCTTTCTGTTTATCTGGCACTGGATGTTTGGAAACTGCAGAACTCTGTTTGGAAACAAGATCAAGTCGGTGGCCAAGAAAGCATTCTCAGGGTTGGAGGCCCTGGAGCACCTGTGAGTAACCCACCATGCCTCAGAGTTTGGGAAGGGGGGTCTGCCAAAAGTAGCTGCTTGAGAGATCTGCTAGCAATTTAATAGCTTCTTTGTAAACTGAGAAGCCACTCCATTTGTGGGGGCCACCTGCTTCCTTCTCATTATAAGTCCGCCTCAACTTTGGCCTTTTTTTGTGCCAGGAACAAAGTTATAGAACATATGGCAAATCTGCATGCTCTTAATTTTTTGATTTGTTCTTGGATAAATATCGCCTTGACTTGCACATTGCTGCTTTGCAGGCTGTTAGCAATGAAAATATGCTATTTCAGACGTAGCCCTCTCTCCTCCTCCCTTGCCCCAACTTCCTCCTAAATCTAGGCTCTGGCAGTGACATATGTTGCAAATGACTGCTTACGATGCAGGCACCTAACATCCCCATTCAGCACAACTGCCTTAGAGCGGTTTGCAAGAAGTAAATTTTGGCTGCCGCTATGTAATTTTTTTTCTGTGTCCCAAGGCTGATGACTCCAGCAGTGATTCATGAATAACTTCCTTTCTGAATTAAGACAAGTTAAAGTATATGTGATTTTGCTCTAGATGTTTTATTGGTTGTTGATTGTATGAAATGTTATGACCACTGAGAGCATACTGAAGGGTTAGGGCTGCCTGACGGGGGGCACGGGGGGTACGTTCCCAGATAAAGGTGCCCTTATTAATGCTCTACTGAGATTTTCCTCTGCAAGCAGTGCTTGTCTGTCCTACGCTTCACTTAGTAAACTTAAGCCCTAAGTCTGACACTATTCTTTTTTCAGAGAACAAGTGAATTTTTTCATTAGCAATAGTTATGAGGAAAGCTTTTAAGAATACCTTCTTTTGGAAACATTGCAATGTTTTTTGAACACAATAGTATCCTCTCAAAGTCACTTTCAAATAACTTCTCAGATGCCGTTTAGTGCAAGTATTTGCTTTCTTTATGTTTACTGAAGGTCTAGCCTGGGATACGACATTCCTGACTATCTTTGGTTATTGAGGGGGCTGAGGAATTTCTGAGCTGTGGATGATGGAGGTAGCTGAGACTGAGAAAGTGTAGTGAGAAGATGGGGTATGGAATGACTTAGTGATTTATTCCCATAATTTTTGTTGGTTGACTATTGTTCGTCAATACTTATTCAATATTAAAGTGTTTTGTGGAAAGACATTTCTATGAGCTGCAAGTGCATACGGCCTTAACAAGGAGCTACCAAATCACCTGCTGCTGGAGTCACTGCTTAAATATGGAGAGACTTTGTCACAGCCATAGCATCCCTTTTGTTCACATTGCCTTTGGTTGTGTTCTGCAGGAACCTTGGGGATAACGCCATCCGCTCAATTCAAGCAGATGCTTTTGCGAAGATGAAGAGCCTGCGGCAGCTGTAAGTAATTGGACTGTACACACCATTGAGGAGGCAGGGATCCTTCTTGCCCGGGACGTGAGAATTAGCACGTTGTTTCCAATGGGGTGTTATCCGCATTACCACTCACTTACTTCCTCCTCCCCTCTGTCCTCCTCTGCAGGGTATTTTTACACATGAATCGATGTCACGGGAACATCTTGCATTTAATAGTGAGTGAAATTAGATCATCGGAACAGGTTCTTCCAGCAGGTTCGCATCTGTGCAATTATTTATCTCCGCTTAGGAAGTCCAGCCCTGGTCCTGTTAGCCATCTCTCCTTCTCACGCTGCCACTGATTTAATTCCCGGTGGCCCATCTGCTCCTTTGCTGTACCTATGTTTAGGGTTCGCATACAGTACTGACATTTCAGCGATAAGCACCATTTGAACTGGATCCACTTGTCATCCAGCCTTCTGGTGTAAAAATACGGATGCGTTATCAGAGCTGCTGCTTGTGCTCCGGGGTGGGGCTCTGCACTGTTATCAGACACTGTTTCCAGTCTTGCCTGGTTTCCTCTTCTCTTCTTCTCCATAAATATTTAATCCGCTGTCAGTGCATTGCTACACTCTGGAGTAGTGCAATGTCTGTGGAACACGAAATCACTTATTTGGTATTTGGGCAGGTTGAGATTCTTCTTCCTGACGTTGGAAATGGGAATCAGATGGTCGCTGTTAGCAATGACACTTAATACCAGTGACTGGGGAATGAATAAGATAAACGTTGCATGTCCGTTGTTTAACCAGCTTATCTTTTGCACTGGCTCTTGAAACAAAACTGAGGCGAAAGATTGATCTTATTAGAGAAGAGCTTGTGGGATCCCAGATGTTGTGAAGGAACCTTTATACCACGGAGAAGGTGGCTTCCAGATAGGGGACATAGACATGCAGAATGCATTGAACTGAAGTCTTAAATACTAAGGGTCTCTGTGACCTGTCCCAGCTAGCCAGCAGTGTTTATGCCATCGTGTGTATTAAGGGCTGCACATCTTTCTAGGGCAGCAAAGTGGCCAACTTTGGAAATCAGATCCCTATGTTCCCTCATTCCCTCCCTCTCCAGTCCATTTCTTTCTTTTCCCCTTTCCTGACTAGTTTCAGACTTCAGGATTTCCCGAGGTGATCAGGTAGAAAAATGGGAGGAGATTCACATCTTCTTACAACACAGTGCTGGAGTTGGGATTCTGCTGCGCTCTTGATATCCTGCTTTTGCACAACTTGCAGTATTGCAGGACAGGACTTCTCTGTCTGGGGCCATTTTCCCAGTCTCTGAGGCATCCTCACATTTGATTTGAGGGATCAGACTGGGTTTTCCTAGGATCTTGGACCAAACCAGACCGAAGTCTGAATTCCCTGTTGGTGTAAACGTGCGGTTCTTCACTGGCTTCAGAGCTACGCTGAGCCACAATTTGGCCCAGAATATTTAAAAAAAAAAAAAAATCCTGAGGCTCCCCTTTTATTTGCCCCTTTTTCACGGCTCTTTTCTTAACAGAAGGTACTAAGTTACTGTTAGGATGCTGAGAAATGTTTTTGTGTTTTGCTTTCCAAACTAGTCACTGTTTGTACTGGGTTTACACAAATGTCTTTGGTCATTTCTCTTCCACTGCTTCTGTTAATCAGTAAACACAACATCAGCTACACCTCTTATCCCTGGTGATGCTGGTGTGCGAACATGTACCTTACGGAAGGCAGGCAGGGGCCTCTCCACTTACTCCTCTGGTGTTGGCCACTGAGGGAATTAAAGATCTTGCAGTGGGAACTTGGCATCCTCTCTCTGTTCAGTAATTAAGTTCTGAATTCAGTCCCTATCAAAGATGCTCAAAGCACAGAGGCAGAGAAGGAGCATGCGTGGTAATTAGATACGAGGAGTAGGAGCAGGACGGGCTGTACTGTTGACTTGTGCCTCCGCTGCGTGTCTCCTTTGTAGATGATCTACCTCAGCTTCTCTCACGTAAGCCAGGGATGGCATTGCTCCTCTGTTCCTGGGGATCACTCTGGAAGTTGGTTAATAAATATAAGGCGCTAGGGAGTGTCACTGGAGTACAGGAGTGGGTTGCTGTATGTGGAGATGAAATGCTGTTTAAATGTGTTATGTATTTAACATCATTAGTGCCTCAAGGACAACCCTGCAGTCCTTTTTTTCCTTCCACCCATGCTGGGGGGGAGGGAGGAATGTGTCTAACATGAAAGGGCTGTGAGCTTTCCAGCCTTCTCTCTGTGCGGGACTCACAGCAGGCTCGTGTTGGTTTTGTTTCCCTGCAGCCACATAAACAGTGACAGCTTCCTCTGCGATTGCCAGCTGAAATGGTTGCCCCAGTGGTTAGTTGAGAAAGAGCTGCAATCCTTTGTGGTGGCCACCTGCGCCCATCCTGAGTCACTAAAAAGCAAGAGCATTTTTGCCATCCTGCCAGAAAGTTTTGTGTGTGGTAAGTCTTGCCTGTGTTTTGAGGTTGTATGAAGGGTAGGACTCACTTGGGAAACATTTTCTTTGACTACTAGTGTGTTATTACGAGAGGGTTTCTGTTTTGTTTTGTTTTTCAATGGGATCAAAGGAAGCCCAAGCCTGCATTTTAAAAATTTGTCATTGGCTACAATTTATTTCCCACCAAAACCACACAGTGCATTGCTTGCATCTAGTGTATTCCTTACAGGGCTCCCTGAGTATTAAATCAAAAGGGACTAATGCTTGTTCCAGTTCCAGATGGGGCTGTACAGAGACTTCTCCAGTCCTCTAATTTTTTTCACTCTGCAGTGTTCTGACCTTCTTCTGTGGCTTTGTGTTCTTCGCTCATCTTTTCTCCCTCTTAGAAATAACAAAGGGTTAAAAAAAAAAAAGAGGAGAATCTCTCCATCACAGCTCCTTTTTTTTGGGCCAGTAAGGCATTACACATGAACCAACTGATGGCTAATAGTTGCATTATAATCTTCTTTTTTTCTCCTGCGGTTGTTTTTTCTTCTAAACAGCACCTACTGCTGTTCTCCCACCCACACACTGCCGTTGACTCTGCACCTGAGCTGTGGTTGCAAAGCAGCTTTACTTAATACCCAGCACATACAAACATCTACTACCTCTCTCGTAAAGAAAAGAAATGTAAATGATTAGAGGAGGCCAAAGTGATGCTGCTCATGCAGCCCGCTTTTGGGCAAAATAAAGGCCTGGTTTGGTGAGCCAAACCCCGTGCTGTGGAGCCAACCAGTGTGAATCCTGGGTGGAGCTGCACATGGCTGTTTGATGAAGGAAAAATGAGCTTTTGAAAACACTATTTAACTAAGTTGAATGCATGACTTGCATTGAACACGGAGTAAAAGCTTTGTTCCAGCTGCTGTCCCATGTCCCTCTCGATCCCAGAGTGGTGGGGCTCTGCCTAGGTGGCCTCTGTCTGAGCAAGTCTGGGAGGCTTGCTGTGTTCATCTGGAAGAAGAGATCATGAAGGCTCCATCCCCACAGCAACATCACAAAGTGAAGACAGCTTTGCTTCTCCGGTGCCTGCCAAGTCCTCCAGGCACTAGTACTCCTGGTTCCAGAGGCCTGGCTATTTAATTAAACCTTAGTCAAATATTAAATTACACCATTTGTAGAAATCTAATAAATGAATCTGCTTGGAACCTTGCTAAAACCAACAGTCTTCGGGGCAGAGAGAGAGTGTGCAAAGCTTTCCACTCCAGACGAGTGACAGGCAAATACAGCCGCTTCTGCTTTGACAGTGCGTGCTGCAGTCGCCTTGCTCATGAGCATTTATCCTGAGAGGTGGCATTTGCAGCCCTTTAAGTGTCCTCCTGCTCTCCCCTCCTGCTTCACACTAATGCAGGCCTGGAGGTGAAGTTTTAGGTTCACTATTGCTCTTCATGCATGGGTTGTACAAGGAAGGATATTTTCTTTGGACCATAGTATCTTTCTGAGGTTCAGCTACCTTGGTGAAGAGAGCTAGGCATCTTGTAGGTGTTGGAGGTCGCTAAGTGACCATCTCAGTCAACTGATTACAGAAGGAACCAGAGGAACGAGAGTCCTAGCTTAGACCAGCCACTCAGTGGAGTTGTGCATGGCACATCTGCACTATAGAGCCAGTCTCGATGGTGGAGTGCTTTGCAAGAGCAAGCTGCTTTCCTGGTGTAGACGACGGTGGATGTAAAAGCAGATGTGCAATAACGTCTTTCACGTATGCACTACTCATTTCTCATTGCATCTCTTTGCTTGCTCCAGTCTTTCCTCGCAGTCCAGAACTAACTATGCCTGCTGTTTTCTCTTAGATGATTTCCCCAAGCCACAGATCATCATCCAGCCTGAGACAACAGTGGCTGTCCTTGGGAAGGACATCTGTTTCACCTGCTTGGCCGCCAGCAGTAGCAGCTCCCCCATGATGTTTGCCTGGAAGAAAGACAACGAGATGCTGCACAATGCTGAGATCAAGAACTCTGCGCACGGGCGGGCAAAGGATGGCGAGGTGATGGAGTACACCACCATTCTGCACCTCCGGCATGTCACCTTTGCCCACGAAGGGCGTTACCAGTGTATCATCACCAACCACTTTGGCTCTACCTACTCCAACAAGGCCCGACTCACTGTTAATGGTGAGCAGAAAGCTGCTTTCTCATTCCCTTCCTCAGCCTGAGCTGGTACAATTCTCTGGGACCCACTTTTGGCAGGCAGTTACTCCTGAGGGTCCATTCCTGATGGTGAGGAGCTCTTAACCTCTTCACACCAGCTGCTTGCATCTCAGTGGATGCTGAGAAATGCTGTGTGAGGAGCACACTCCAGGCTTGTGATGGCTGCCATCCAGCCAAGCACTTCAGCACATTCTTAACAGCTTTAGCTGCCTCTCTTTGGCTGTTCCAGTAGAGTCTTTGCCCAATGAAATGGGCAAATGAAAATGAAAATACAAAAGGATACAAAGAAGAGGGACTGTAGTGATTGCAAGTTCTCTGTAGGAGAGATAACGGGGTTTCTTTCCACATTAATCGCGGAAGAAAATTAGCTTTGCTCCTAGCTCTAATGATCCTGAGTGGGGGGGTCTTGGACACTGCAGACAGGTATGTGCTGTAGGAACACAGGGTTAGTCCCCAGCAGTCTGGATATATACTGCAAAAGCAGCTTGCCATCCTCTTGCCTATGGGTAATTATCATATTAATCTTCTGCCTAGGAAGGAAAACAGTTACAACTGCCCAGAAGATGGTGTTTTCCCCGTGGAATTGCTCATCCCTTTTTCTTGTTTTTCTTTATCAGTGTTGCCCTCATTTATCAAAACTCCCCACGACATCACCAGCCGGACAGGGACAACGGCACGGCTGGAGTGTGCAGCTGAAGGACACCCCACCCCACAAATCGCCTGGCAGAAAGATGGGGGCACGGACTTCCCTGCGGCCCGAGAACGCCGCATGCACGTCATGCCTGACGATGATGTCTTCTTCATTACGGATGTGAAGATAGAAGACATGGGTGTCTACAGCTGCACGGCACAGAACTCTGCGGGGTCTGTGCTTGCAAATGCCACCCTGACTGTACTGGGTAAGATGCGTTAGCGCTCCAAGAGACCAAGTGGTCTGGAAGTAGGAACTGGAAGGGGTTGCTGTTCAAGCTCTTCAGCAGTTGCAGATACAGAAAAGGGACAAAGAGGCAGTGCTCTGCGTTAGTCTTGTTTCATTCTTTTACACTGTAGTTAACTACTGAAAAATACCCTGCTAATTACGAGAAGGAGCCTTAAGTCACATTTTCTCTTGTGCCAAGGAAGCCCCAATAGTCTGGGAAAATTACTTCAAAAGGAAATTGCACTCCATCTCTCTTGCCCTACAAAATAATTCATGTGTCATCCGTTGCCCCTTGTCCTCGGGGGTTTCTTTGTTGGGAAGACTAACGCCAGCTGGTTATGGGAAGGCCTTGGTTGTGATTGATAGATCTGTTGTGGATTGCAACTGCCATGCTCCTGGGTGCATGGCTGTGTAGTGCATTGCTGTATATTTGTCTGCAGGAACATGTTACGTTTAATACTGTTAGAAGAAATCTGTTGTTACACTGTCCCCGAGAATTAATTTCAGTGTTTATTCTCCTGCAGAGACACCATCTTTGATTCATCCACTGGAAGACCACGTAGTGTCCGTAGGTGAGACTGTGGCTCTTCAGTGCAAAGCCACAGGGAGCCCACCTCCCCGCATTACCTGGCTGAAAGGTGACCAGCCCCTGATCGTGACAGAAAGGCATCACTTTACCTCTGGCAACCAGCTCCTGATCGTGAGGAACGTTGTCTTGGAGGATGCTGGGAAATACACCTGTGAAATGTCCAACACCCTGGGGACAGAGCGCGCACACAGCCACGTGAGCATCTTACAGTCTCTCGGCTGTAGGAAGGACCGTACCACTGTGGGGATCATCACCATTGCCGTGGTGTGTAGCATCGTGCTGACGTCTCTGGTCTGGGTCTGCATTATCTACCAGACCAGGAAGAAGAGTGAAGAATACAGCGTCACCAACACAGGTAGCTCCAGTCTCCTGCTAAGGCTTCCTCTAACTTTTGTGCTGTCAGACTTCCCACTGAGGCTGAATCGGCATGTCAGGTAGCCACACGATCACGCTGGAAAAGCAGTTGGCTTATCTCAGTGGTTCTCCTGGCTCACAAAGCTGGAGCCAGCTTTCGCTTGCTGTTGAAGCATGTTCAGAGCTGCATTTCTCCCCTTGGCTTGCTCTTCAGAAAGGTCTTCTCCACTTGGCAGTAGTTTCAGCCATTACTTTGCTACTTTGATTTTCCATGACCATAAATGATAACTCTTGAGACAGTCTGGACTATGTCCATGATGCTGGGAACCTGTCTTACTTTTTGGGAATCTATTTTCAAGGACTTTGTATTCAAAACTTGAAAAATAAGACTCTGAAGCTGGAACCTCTTTTTCCATGTTGCCTGTAAAAGCTGTTGTAGCCCTGCTGATGAGGGCTATCCCTCACTTCTTAGGGGAAGAAGTAGTGTTTATTGTTTCCTCCTAATATTCAACCAGGATAATTTGGTGCTGAAATCAGTGTTGCAGTGAGAATAAACTCTCCTGCCCTCAACGTTATGCAGCCTCTGAACAGAAGTATGGAAGAACCAGCCTAAGACTTCCCCACCCTGCTGGGATTTGCAGCCTTCCTGTATTACGCTTAGCTTTAGATATAGTATAACACAGGATTTTAAAGACACAGGCTAGGTAGGAAGTCTTGGACACCATGTGACCGGTGTGATGTGTCAGTGGGATTTTTTTTTCCACTTTTTTTCAGTCCTGAAAATCTAGGGCTTCATGCCTAGCGTAACTGAGTTTCACTTGGCTTTGTGCGTGACAAGGGAAGCTGAAATTGCCCGATATAAAATGAAGAAAGCCAAGGATAGCTAAGGGGCTTAGACTTACTTGCCTGCTTAAGTGAATCAAAGACCCTCTTCTCCAGAAGTCTTTTACTCTTGACTTTGGGAGACAGAGGACTTGAGTCAAATGAGGCACTCTGAATTTCAGGGGAAAAGGAAGGATTTACTTGTTCTGATGAGACAGTTCCACCTACCTGGTACTGACCATGCCAAATGCAAACACTCAAATGGCTTTATCAGCACTGTCTCTCACAGCTTTAAGCCTTGAAAAATCAGGAGCAGGGCTTCCTAGGGGAATGGAGTATTTAGGCAGTTCAGTTTCCATTGCATCTACAGAAAATACCAGTTATAGATCTGGTCCCAAATCCCTCTTGAAAATGTGATTTTACATGCCTTTGAAAACAGAAGCCTTTATATCTTCCTAGGAACTGACATTTCTCTGCTCCCATTGCTCTAGATGAGACCATTGTGCCTCCTGACGTGCCAAGCTACTTGTCTTCACAAGGGACTCTTTCTGACCGGCAGGAAGCGGTCGTCAGAGTAGATAACCAACAGCCTAACGGGCACATAGACAGCAATGGTGAGAACCGGTTTAATTATTTTTTCTGTAATGCTGTATCTGAATTTGATATGAGGAGGTAGAAATCACAGTACAAAGTACTTCTGTGCTTGTTGTATCTTGAAAGATCTTCATAATGGAATTCTCTAGCTACTGCATTTCTGCAGAACAAGGATCTGTCTTTTACTTCACAAAGCTATCCTCTCCCGGTAATAACAGTGTTCATACAAGCAGACTGCTTCAGAAACTGCTCAGTCAGGCCCTAAGGACTATTTTTTTGCTAATTTTGGATTAGTCTTTTGGCACCGGAGTTACCCATAGTTAAGCTTTACTAGAAAATACATTAGCATTGCCTGTCCCTGCCTTCAGGCTTAGAAATTAAATGTTGGGATTTTACAGTATTGCAGCACGCTAGGAAGGGAAAGTTAAGCGTTCTGAACTAAGATTCTCCTGAGACTATACAGCATTTATGCTGTTAAACATTAGCTTAAAATTATCTCTTATCTCCATTGCTATTTTTTTCTCCCTTTCGCAGCTTTTACAGTAGAAATAAGACTAACAAGTCATTTAACTGAGAGCAGATGGTTGTAATCTTTAGCCAGACGGTTCGTTTGTTACAGGTATGTGTCAGACTGATGCTGGAAGGTGTCCAGATGTTGAAGCTCCCACTGTAGGTTGTAGACAGCCAAAGCTGTGTATCGGCTATAATAAAGACACTTGGAAAACTGAAGACATGGCTGATGGAATGCTTGTTCCAGATAAGACAGGTACAAAACCCATTAATCTGGAAAGGTATTTTGTGTTTGTACAGATCAGAAAGCCCTCCAAGTCAGACAGCATTAAGACAAGAAATTGTTACCTTCAGGAAAAAAAGCCAGGAATGATTCTCAGGTGTGAGCACAGTAAATTTACTTTCTTCTGCTTGCTTTGATCCTCTATCAAGCTTGGATAGTTTGAATTCGAGGAACCGTCAGAAAGAGGCAGACTAAAGCTCCCGATCGCCATTCCTTGCAGCTGGCTGATCGGTATTTTGATTTGAGCTATTCCTAAAATGTGAGAGCACTTTCAAACTGAAGGTGTTAAAATTTTTCATGCTCTTTAAAGGGGCTGGCAACTTCAAAGCTCAGCTTTTTTTTTTTTATTTTCAAAATTTAAAGGTTGTTTTTGGGCAGTACACCTGCCTCTGCTCTTTGCCAATTTCTCGGGTGTTACACTCATACTTTTCTATTTTTAGGATGTGTTTTCTGTTCTCATGCTGTATTATAACATCCACAGAAAAACAGTCAGTGAAACAAATTTTCTCTCCAGGAGAAACTGTAAAGTTTAATAATGGAAAGTTGTCGAGTGCACTAAGGAAATTAACTTTCAACATTTAGAAACTCCTTCCTGCTCGCTGCTTTGAATTCTGCTCATCTGTTATTACCATGAACAGTAATAACGTATCTTGAGATAACAATATGAGTTGACAGTGATCCCTGTAAAGCAGCAGCACAAAAATAAGAAAGGTAATTTGGTATTTTAAAGCATGTACAGGAAGGTTCCAGTTTTTATTTCTACACTGACTAGAAAGTCTGGAAAAGGGAATAAACGCACAGTTTGTTTTAAAAAAGTCACAACTTCTTTGGAGTGTAAAAAAAAAAAAAAACCCGAACCAACTAAACCTATTAATTGGAACTACCTTTAGTGATAGCCACAGAGTTCTGAAAAACGCAGGTGTTTGTTTACTAGCCCTGTATAAAACCAAGAAATGTCTCCATATTTAGTGAGAGATTCCCACACTGCCGAGGGACAGGTGAACTAAACAGAGCTGCCTTTTCCTTCCGCAAGTTGCGTGCTTCAGTGCTGACAACTTCCAGCTGGTTAATCGTCGTTTGTTGCCTTCTTCTCTTCCTCCCTTAAAGGCTATGGCCTGCCAGTTGTGTGCACGGACTGCAGTGGCAGCACGGACAGCATGAACGTCCACATTTACCCCAAGGAGTCAGAGTATTACTCTGAGAGCCTTAAGACTATGGATAATACCTACCCAAATGCACTGAGCAGCAAGGAACGAGATAGGAAGAGGGGTGCAGGCACCAGCCTTCTTCATCCTCAGCCATGCAACGGGATTGCCGGCGGCAAGAGGATGGAAACAGACGGGACCCTCTACCCCAGCAACCACGACAGAATAAGACCTGTGAGCACGACCAGCCCGCTGCTTGCAGACAGGCACGGTACGTGTGTCCCTGGGGATGTCTTTTTCTCCCCAGATGCAATACAATGCCATCTGGGTTATATCAGAGCCCTGCTTTCTCCCATCAGCTTTTTTTAACTGGCTCAAGGGCGTGAATGACAGTGGCAGGGTTGGTTTTATGAGGAGCGCTGGCATCAACTAACCACGCCGGTTCTTTGGGTTTTTTTGCAGGCTCTTCGCAAGCAGTAGCAAAGCCTTCAGAGCTCAACAACCTGAATTTGGTGAGAGCTTCGCCAGCAGGAGGGTCATTAAAGCAACTGAACGTGCTTCCTGAAATTTCCCCAACACTACTGGATTTGCAGAGCGAAGCGGGAGTGAAACAGGCTCTCCTGTCCAACAGCTACGCACCCAAGCCGCGCGACTCCGTTCACGAGTTGAAGCCACCGAACAGATCGCTGGACTGAGAGGACGGACTGCCATGTGCAAATTAACAAACACGCTATTATTTTTTTTAATTTTTTTTTGCACAGAGTATATAGGCTACTTACTTCTACCTCAAATCTTGAACTGATGACCTGTCAAAGGCAAACAACTGAGGTATGAGAAACAAGCTTGTATGGGGAACAAACTCCTGTTCGAGCGTCATCTGTTTGTACATAGTTTAAAACTTCCCTGAGAAGTATGAAGCGTTCAAAAGTTGACTTGCATATGAAGCACAAAAATGCAAGGGATTATTGTGTAAAGAGAAAAGTATTTGATACAATTGTACATAAGAGTTTTCATATATAAATATATATATATAAAAATATATATATCTTTTACAGAGGCTATTTTAATCTTTAGTGCATGGAAAACTGAGTGAAATTTTACAACTTTGGCAATATTGTTTTCAGTATCAGGTTGCTGTTAAACTTTGTGAGAGAAATAATTCTGGTGCCTTAAATGCATAAGCAGAACTTTAAAAAGCCAGACTGTTCCAAAGGGGTTGTCCTCTTTTCAATGGAAGTTCCTTTAAATCAAGTATCAATTGGGTTACTTAGCACAAATTTCCTTCCCCTTAGAAATTTATTGCACTTAACACATTTTTAAACAGAGATCTTCAACTGTTTCAAATGAAGTTTATAGGAAAAAAAACCATGCAGTGAGAAATTACATAGCAACCTGATTTTTTCCTGTTGGTGGAAGAACTTAAATTCCATTAGTTTTCAAAACTGCATAAAAACTAGTATTTGAACTGTGACTGTGTGAGATGTTAGTGGACCACACAAGAGGCACTAAAAAAATTCAGCAACAGCGCAGAGCCCCAAAACAACCAGACAAAAAGGCCGTCGTGAATACTGAGCAGTCATTACCAAAATAAATAATTCATGCAGTAAACTGCGGGGTGGTCGCATATATTGCACCATTCAAAAACTTCATAGCGGAAGGCGTTATCTGCCCGTATGCGCTCTTACAGCACTGATCACCTGCAGAGCTAATGGCAGACATTTCCCCTCCCAAACGGTAGCAGCTTTACCTGTGTAAGGTGCATATAATGATATACGGCCTAGCCTTGTTCAGAAGGAATAACCTGTGACAGTATAATGCATTTTCACACCCAAAAAGAAAATACATCTGTTCTGGAGGGGGTTTGAAACCATAGAGTTGTTTTGACAACAAAACTCAAATCACACTCCCAAGCTGACAGCTGTACTGCTCATTCATCTGATACTTTTTTTTTCCCCCCCTCTGCAACAGAATATCACGCTTTCTTGTTGGACACCATTACCCCCACCTGCAGCCACTCTTTACGTGAAAATATCCGCTCCAAATGAATTACGCTGCTTTGTGTAGCAATCCTAGGCTATTCAGAAATAGACTCGTTTAGAAGGGAAGCTGTGTATTTATGATTGAAAGTTCTCTGTTAAATGGGAATGTCCCAAGTATTTTTATGTGGTCTTTTAAGTTCATCCATGAATGGGGGGAAAAAGAAATACCCACATTGGTCAAACAGATCTTTGTCACTTCTAACTTCACTCTGATGCTTTTTATTTAGAGAAAGGCTGCTTTCTGTTGGTACCTGTGGATGGAGGACTCCCTTCCAGTTACTTGTAATTTGAGTTCTGCTAACATAAGGTTGCTAACTCCGGTGATGACTACTTTGGGGGAAGGTTTATTAGGGGGTTTTGTTACTTTTTTCCTTAGGCGCAATTCAAATGCCAGTCCCACTGAAGCCGAGTCCGGTGGAAATCCACCTTTGCTAGTACTGTGGCTCGAAACAAGCATCAGAGGTAAGGGCGGAAACATTTAATTTTCTGTTCGGATCCATCACTTTGGGATCTGCCGGAGTGCTACCGCACCTGCGGGGTCTCAGCAAGCAGTTACCTGCTGCCCTGCATCAGGACGCACGGTGCCCCTTGGTTTTACTACAAGCTGCTCCTGTCCAGCCTTACCTTGAGGAGCCACCACCTCGCGTAAGGGCGAGCCCTCTGGCTGCTGCCCAGCAGCTGATGGCGAGTTTCACTGTAGAGTGGCCAGCTGAACCTGACCTTGAGGAAGCCAGGCATAATTCAGCCAGGTGCCTGTCTGTATCAGTTCCTGACTATTTGACACGTTTGCACTTTGAGACAGGTGGCTGATTATGTTGAGTGCCAAGTTTGTTCAAAGCAAAGGAAAGGGATGTTAGAAAATCATAAACGGAGCGTAATTTTCCCTTTACTGAAGGGAAAAGTATGCTTCAGAACCGACTCGCAAGGTGAAAACAGTGGGAACCAGGGACAGGGGGAAGATGGGAATGATTTAATTGACTCATTTTGCTGGCAGAAACATCATCACCATTGCAGATACAAAGCATATTTGCCACATTAACATTTGAAAATAATGTTTCTGAATAAAGATAACTGCCTAATGGTATGACTTCCACTAAGTATGTGAATTTGCTGCTTCTAAGAGGCAATGTGAAAGAGGAAGTATTACTTTTGTGTACAAAGTTATTTATTTATTAGAAAATTTGGTACAATGTTGTACATTGAAAAACATGTAAGATATTGAAGTGTCTAACAAACGGCATTGAAGTGTCTTTAATAAAGGTTCATTTATAATATTACAGCTGTTTTGTTGAGAGTGAGCTTTTGGGAGTTTCAGTTGAAAATTAAATAAAATTCTAATCCATTGCTATATTCTGTTCTGTCTTTCTCTGACAAAAGTGCAGACTAATTGCCAAAATACCTGCTCGTGAAATTAGACCCACGACTTCACCGTGAGATACTGTAGATCAGCGTGAGACTCTGGCAGCCTGACTTGCGGATGGGGTGGGATTCGGGGGCTTTACTGAAAGATACAATAAAGAACTCGTAAGAAATACATTTCCAATATATCAACTTGCTGAAGTATCTGGCAAGTACCCTTATCTTGGCACTGAAAACAGAACAGATGGGGTGTGTGCATGTGTGCAAGTACGTAAGAAAAATGGGGCCAGGATAGCACCAGCCTCAGCTGCAGTTGTGAACACCTCTGGCTTTCTCAAACCCGAACCCCACGCTGTATGGAAATTCCAGAGGCAGCTTTGGAGATAACCTTGAATTCTTGCTTTAACTAAAAAAATCTCAATTCGGTTTCTGTATATTTAAAAAAATAAAAGTATTTCCTCCTCCAAATTATAACTTTGGGTATAAAGCAGATTTTCTGAGACTACTCTAATGAGTCCCTTAACTCCTACATGTGTTAAAATTTTTTAAAATGGAAAAGAGCGAGCCTTTAAGAAGCTGGTGCCTGGTTTGAGAGTCAAGTTTTGTTAATTCATATTATCCCAGTAATGGGCTAAAATTAATTTTTCAAGTTCTGGTAAACTTGAAATAAACCATTGCTAAAACTCAAGGCAAACAGGCAATAGGGGAAAACCAAACACGTTTTTAGGTCTTTATCCCCCCACAGTCCCACAACTAACAACAGTGGCATTTTCAGCAGGATTAGACAAATCGGTGTCTGCGGAACAGCCCTGGCAGCCCGCTGGGGCTCTCACTTGCCTGGTGCTCTTCCCGGGGGATCTTGTCCTTCCCACAGCGGTCTGGGGTGCAGAGCCAGTCCATCACCACATGGGAAGGGGAAGCGCTTGGGGTCTGTCTCTGCCCGCTCTGTTAGGTTGGCTAACACAATTTGGCTAGTTGGGGTTTGTTTGTGGGTTTTGTTTTTTTTTTTAATAAAAAAAAGCAGTGATAACAAAAACTGATTATGCATCTATTAAGTAAAAAAACAACAATCCAGCATTTGGACCGAAAGACTATGAGGCACGATTATTTTCAGCTCAAGTAATTAAATGCACCAACTGCAGTGCTAACCCTCTCATAGCATTTAAAGAGCTTTAATAGAAAATATAAGCTAGCTTTTAAGACAGAGTAATAAATCTCCTCCCCCCAAATGCCCCTAAAATTGGTTCTGCTATATATAAACTCGTACAAGAGACAACCTTAAAAGTGGCAGGAAGCACTGCTCCACCGTGCCATGGAAACGGGTAGAATTAGCCAGCCAATACGAGACTTGGCTGAAATTCTCCATTTTAATTGAAGATTATTTTTAAGAGTTATGTCCTTTGTTCTGTATGTTTTACTTGTTTGCCAATTATTTTCTAAGTTTTGGCCTCAAAAAAGTCTTACTACTATGTCATGGGATGACAGTGTAATAAAACATCCAGCCTTAGTAAGCCTGGCCCATGCTTGCACCTGAGCAGCAGCCTGGTCTCTGGGCAGGGCTCAGGCTTCGCACGTACCCCTGCGCGTTCACACGCTAACCTGGTTTGGCGTTTCTTCTCCCCCACGCCAGACTCCCTGCACCGCTGCATCTTCCTAATGAGGAGAACAACCTCAACGTTAAATTACAGCACCCCTGGGGAGCACGTCATCACAGGTACGGCTTCAGTTACCTCAGAAGTGTTGCGATGACCTGGAAGGAGCGTGCACAGACCAGCGGGTGCGGGCACGCAGTGCCACCAGGCTGAAGCCGATGGCCTCGGTGCCGCTATGGCTGCACAAGCCGGGCTCTGCCGCCCCTCTCAAGCCTGACCACGGGCACTCACCGTGCATTCAGTCCTGGCACACAGCCACCCTGCTCACCCCTGTGCAACTCACCCCACACAGCCCCCCACCCCGCGGCAGCCAGCACCCACCTCCTCACCCCCAGGCGCAAGGAGCCCCTCAGCCTCCGAGCATCATGGCTGAGCCCAGGGCAAACGTGTGAACCGCCACCGCCTGACCCGGCCCCTCATCCCACCGCGCCGGCGCAGCCCTAGAAGGGTCTTTTCGGTGCGTGCCGAAGGCGCTCACTGCAGCAGCTTGGCTTCGCTTGCCCAGGCATCCCCATGCAAACGCCCTCCACACCTAAACATTTTCAAGCACCACTTACTTACTTAGCCAAGCTGCTGGTGTAAACTTGGGGCCCCCCCACCCCAGACTCTGGTGATAATTGTGAGTAATTTCAATAAGGTCTTTTCACCGAGCTCGTCCCTGCACCATTTTGGCCGCTACAGCTTCTGTTCCCTAACACAAGAGCAACAGCAGAGGTTTGCTCTGCCTGCCAGCAGCCCCCCGGGAGCCCTGAGGATCCATCCGTACATCGGCAGGAGAACTTGCGTGCTCTCCCTGCCTTGCCTTCCCGGTCTCCCTCCTGGGCTTCAGCATTTCCAACCTCCTGCGCCTTCCGCTGCTGAGGGAGGAAGACCAAAAGAAGGCAGAGGTGCATGTCTTTGCACAATCAATCACAGCTGTAAAATAATACAAGCCCATGCTTTTACTGGAGAAATGTGAGTCTAATTAATAAAGCTGCACTGGCTACCACACAGGAATGCTTGCTGAGCACCTGTAGGTATAAACAGGAATATAAACTTCCACAAATACAGCTCAAATCAGAAACAAATGGATTATTGTCTTTTACAAAGAGCTCTCCCAACCTGGAATACTTTCAGTGGTGTTGGAGGGCAGCAGGCTGTAACTCTATCAGCCCCTTCCCCAACCAGTAAAACCCTCCCCACGTTATGAGGCAGGTGCCGCTGGATTATGAAAACTCGCTTTATTTCAGGCTCCCCGCTCAGCCCACGATCTAGAGGTTTGCAAACCATTTCCCCTGCAGGAGTTCTAATAACGCCTTTCTCAGCCACCGTAATTAGCTGTTTACCCCCCAAACATTACTTTTTTGGCACGACTCTCACAATGACCTCACTTTCCATGCAGGAAAATTTCATGTTTGGGAAATTGGATTATTGGAGGATTTACTTTTCTTTAACAGTGAAAGCGGCTCTCAGCCTGCTGAACAGCTGCTGCGGGGCGGCGGGAGGAAGGCTGCGCTCGCGGGCGGACTCCTCCTCCAACTCGGCGGCTTCTCCAGCTCCTCGGCAGCCACCGGCAGGACCGGCCAGGCTGGGTCACAGCAGCAGCTGGCGAGTCTTCTCGTATGTCCCCAGGAAGATGAAGCCTCCCAGGCTGATGGCTGCCATCCGTGGGACAACACCTGCGAACAAGCTGAAGGCAAAGGAAAGGCGGTTTTAGAGGACAAGCGGAGAGCGGATGCTGCACGGCTGGCTGCAGGGGCTTTGGAAAACAAAGCCAAGAACAATTCGCTCTTGCTGTTTTCTGAAATCCCACCCCACTGCTCACCGAAGGAACCTGCCTGGGCTTCCCCAACAGAGTACTCCCGAGCCTTGTGATTTTTAACCCCTCTCCACACTCCTCAGGTGCAGAAGCAAAGGTGCAGGAGGCTAGATGCCACACTGTGGAAAGAGGAGCTCAGACACATCCCCACAAAGGGCTGCAGACAGATGAGAAGTGTCCCATCCTCCGTCACCCCCATCCAGCCTCGGCAGAGGGGACCCCTCTCTGTGCGAGGAGCTCCCCCCCCGCAGAGACAGCCCTGCTCACCGCAGCGGCTCATTCCCAGTAACATACAACAGGGGCCAGCAGGGAGGGAGCAGGAACGGCTGCGTGTTCAGCCGCCACGATTTTTAGGTGCCTGATCCTAATAGTTCTTGGAAGTTAACAGGAAACTCGTGCAAAGCCAATTGCGCGACACATCTAAGCTCATAGTTGGTTTAACAACTTCAGGATAGGCCAGTGTATCCTCCCAGAGGATTACAGGCTTCCTTCGTTGTAAGCAAGGATTAAACATTAGGATCGAATCTGTTTGGCATCCCCCTGCTGATCTATTGCCCACATGGCGGGAGCCCTTCGCAGCACAATCTGGCTGAGCTCCGCGGGGCCGCTGCTGTCCTCGGCTTTTTCCAAACGCTGCATGGTCCCGGCTAGGAGCGTGTCCACAGTGGGACAAGGTGTAATTCCCGGTGAGACCTGGCTGCGCAGGAGATGCACGCAGTCCCAGGGCTGCTCAGGAGCTCTCTGCTCCCTGCCCGCGCCCGCCTACTCACGCTGCGCTGGGGAAACCTCTGGCTGCAATAACTCTGGTTTTCGTTGTAATGAGCTTTGCTAAGGAGCCTGGAGCACACAGGCAGATGGAAACGTTTTATGGCTTTACTAGACAGCAATTGGGTCTATTACCATAATGACAGCTTTAAAACAGAGTAATTTGTACAAGGCATGTATGGACAGAGCGCTGATAGGGTAAATCCTACGGTGCAGCATCGCTCTCGAAACGCGCACCATCCTTCTCCTGCCGAATTCGGCAGCCCTCATTACAGGAGCAGTGGCAGCCGTTCTTTTACAAACAGCCCACTCGAGACACAGCTCTTTCTTACACAAACAGGGGCAGATAACCGAGTTACCCAGAAGCTGCATCCCTGGCAACCTCTATTACTAACCATCACTTCCAAGAATCCTGGCCCTGCTCCCCCCAGTTTCCCTTTCCCACCTGCCACCCGTGGCTCGCCAATCCACGCTTCCTCCACAGGCTCCCTTTTGCAAGAGGGCAGAGCTGAACGGCACCGGGGCTGCCCCGAACCCGGAGAGCTGAGCTCTGCTACAGGCCTGATCCAAACTGGTCCCCGCTGGGCCACAACTGCCCTCATCAGCAGACGAGATAAATTGGGTGGTTTTCTGCTGGCCCCATCAGAAACCCCTCTGGTGGGCAGAGGTCTGCTGTCTATTTGTATTTGCTATCTGTTTGCGCAGATTTCACCTGGCACCCTGCCACTCCTCTCTCCTTCCCTGGGTTTTCCCTTTTGCTTAAGCAACTCTCCCAGTTACCGGTTGGATCCAGCACCAAGGGCTGGAGGGCTTCACCCCCGCCTTCGCATCACCGACAGCTGCAATAAATGCACAGCATGTCAGTGACTGGCAAAGACCAAACACAGGCTTTCCAGTACAGACACGTCGCGCTCTCCCCAGCCGTGCAAGGAACGGCCGGGCAGGACTCACAAATCTGGGAATCACGTTTAAATCCCAGGGCGAGGCCTGGCTGCAGGTGTTAAACCCGCACCCTGCGCCCTCCTCAACCGTCTGCATGCCCTCCGGGGTGCAGCTCTTCATTTCAAGGTTCCCAGCCCAGCAATACACCTAGTCCCACGGTCCCAGCAGCAAAGGTGATGTTTTTGGGCAAACACTTGGCAATCCAAAGCAAATTCTTTCTCAACAGAGACTAACCAGGACCCCTGAAGCTACCCTTTGGAAAAGGCACTGCAGGGCCTGGACACAGCATAAAGGGGCCAGCGCTGAAACGGGCGCTGTGTGCTCGGCCACAAAACCTCCATATTATGCTCTGGACCAAAGAGGTGGCCATGCTGAGAAAAACCACCGCTTTTATCAGACTACAGCTTTGCACTGAGCTCACTCCGGCGGGCACCTTGTGTTTCACGAAGCAGCAAGCCCTGGGCACAGGGGCTGCTTTCACCACTTGCATCGGCAAGATCCGGCTCCGGAGAGCGGTGTGGTTAGTGCCTGCCGTGCCATGTCCACCCGAACCGGGAAGCTCATCCGAGGAACGGGATGCCTGGTGCAAACCGCCAGCTCCGTCCCCAGCTACACACAAGCTGGGACAAGCTATCTCACCAGGTTTATCAGTCAAATAACCCTCGTCTTTCTCACCGTTGAGTTGTGAAGCTTCATCCGTGGCTTTCAAAAGCAGCCGGACAAGATGTAAACCTGCTCTCATGCAAATGGCTCGTCTACATTGCTAGCAAGAGCGAGGAGGCGCACGGGTCTGCTCACTCCATCCCTATCCTACCTCCCGCCGCAGGCCTGGCTCTCCCCGGACAGAAAGGGATGTGAAATTTCTTGGCATGAAGCAGAGGGATTTACTAGGTGCAGACCAGGAAGCTGAGCCCTGCGCTCTGGTTTTAATAAAGTGGCAATAAGCAATGCGTCTTTCTGCCCTCAGAATTCCTCCTCTTCAAGTACAAGATTTATTAGAGCAGCCATAAATCACTTCATGTTGCAACTGGCCAAAAAAGCCCGACATTTTTATTGTTTTTGATTAATAGATTTATAATTGGCAGCAGGCATGGCAGCCTCTGCGTTTATTTTTCCCAAGACTTTCTTCCTTTTCCTTGCAGCTGACGCAGCTTGGCCTCCTTTACATGTTACTTTTTCTCCAGATCGCTTATTGTTTTGATTTCAATTGAATTGCGTTCCCTTTGGTCCTAGTCCACGGGTACTATCTTTAGGCAGAGTTTAATTTTGGGCTGTTTAGAAAAGGGCACTGCTGAAACACCCCGAAAAGAACACAAACATACATTTTTATTTTCTGCTGTTGGCTGGGGAAAGAGGGAGGTTTCCCCAGCCAAATCCATGCCTCTTTACACCCTTCAGAGCTCAACTGCCATCAGCAGCAGACGTGGCCTCGCTTCTCCCAGTCCCTTTCAAAACATGCCCCAGAGTCCGCCAAGCCATTGTAGGACCCAAAACTCATCCACCGCCACATCACCTCATCACCTCAAAGAGCAAACCTGAGACAACCCATCTCCGAGTGCTGCCGGGGGCACGGCTGGACATCTTCCTGGAATCAGTGTTCAGGAACTTCCTGCAATTTGTTTTGAATTATTTCCCACATGTGTAGAAAGAGGATTGAACTTTTATTAGCTGGGCAAGCAGAGATCAGATGTTAAGAGAAAACTGTCTCCTGCAAAGCTGCGAGGTGCACGCTGCTTCGAGCAACAGTTTACAAACGTTAAAATACCACCCTGAAAGTGTCGGCCACATCAAGTGGATTAAAAACCTATGAGAAATTACAGCGAAAAGCCCCAAGTAAAGCATCCAAAAAAACCTCCATTTCTCTTCCAGGCCAAGGGCAGGTGGGACACAAGCCCTACTGAAGGAAGCACAGGCTGAACCTCATGGACTGGAGGAGTTAAGACATGTTTACTACGTGTGGTCAATAGCTGGTATGAGTCACGCACTCAAAGAGGGCAAGGTAGCATAAATGAAGCAGGTGTCTGTAAAAATTAATAATAATTTATAAGCTCGTGACACCTCAAAATGTTCTACAAATGCTAGCAGAGCACTTTTTGTTCACAACACCACTCCAAGGCCAGAAGAGCAATTCTCCGTCTCAGGACTGGGTAAAGTGAGGCAGTTAAGAGACTGAATCGACATCACCCCAGACTTCCACAGCTGGTCAGAAGAAAGTCCAGAACATTTCTACACTCCGGCCACAGTAGGAAAGCTGCCGAGAGCTGCCCTGCGGCTGCTCAGACTTATTCTTTGCACTCAAGCCTGTCTCAGAAAACTCGCATTTTTTGCAACGACTGCTTCACCAGAGAAATCCAAGCGGGCGTGTGCTCAAGCCCAGACCTGACGGGAGGCTCAGAGGACAAGTCAGGGAGCACATGGCTCCCTTGTGCTTCAGCTTGTCCCTGTTGCCGGCACCACACTGGCACCGCCTGCTCCCATCACGCTTCGCAGTAAGAACAGCGAATATAAAGGAACAGAAGAGACCTTGCTGGTGTTTTCAAATCAGTAGGAAATTGCCAGGAGGAGGAGAAGACTGTCCCTAAGGGACACGTGGCTCCTATGCTGGCCTTCCCTGACATCTCAGGAGGGGTGATTCACACACCTCAAGATGAAACTGTGGTACTCACTGCCACAAGATGTGCATGACTGAAGTTTAAATGGACACAAAACACTAATGCACGCATTCACGGAGAAAAGTCCATCGCGGGTTATTAAACACAAAGCCACTCTTGCCCCCGAAGCCTGGAGCTAAGCTTCGAGATTGTACCGTGGATATACTCCCAATAATGCCCTGTTTCTGTGCTCTTCCCTGGACACTGCTCCCAGTCAGCGCTAAGGAGAGGACACTAGACCTCCCTGGAGGGACTTGTTCTTAGCTACCTGACAGCTGCTCCCTGGCCACGTGTACAGCAACTAGAAGTCTTTTCTGTATGACAGTATTTAAATATAAGCAGACCATCCTGTCCTCTCCCACCTCCCGACACACACAGAGATACAATACCTGAGATGTAGCACGTCCTTACCCCGACAGGCCTTGTGTCCTCCAGATGCCACCAAGGGCGGCTAGAACATTCCCACTAGCGTTGCTGGAACCAGCCTGCACCACAGAAAGAGAGAGATTAGAAACTGCTAGCAGAGAGGTTTAGTTATTTACTGAGCTCCCTGTCCCTGGTTAGTGCTACATTACAGGAATTACAGACATCCTAATGACCTCCTTACCCCAGGCACAGGCAAAAGCTCCTTGTCTCCAGGAACGAGGCAAAGGACAGAACAGGAAACTGAGGCACAGAAGAACAAAAGGATCACTCCAAGGTCACAGAGCTGGTTAGTTCAGAACTAGGTATCCAGTCCCTTCTGCACTACACTCAGCTCTACATCCAGCAGCTGACACCGGAGTACAATGTTAATAAAAACACACTCTAAAAGCACCAACAAGTGACCTCGCTGCTCACTGCAAGAGGACAGCAGCCTTGAGATTTACTTAAAAAAACGCCAACGTGAGTAGTGTATTGCATGTGAAAATTGCCTTGAGTGCAAAACAGAGGACAAACAGCAGGACTACAGACAATTAAATTACATGTGTGATTTAGTTAGTGTGAGATGCTGTTTGAATGGTCTCAGAACACCTCAAAGCACCATCATTCCCTTACCAATGCTGACCTGGTTGCTCAGGGCAGCAGCAGACATAAATGAAACCTAGTTCTTACAGTTTCATCACCCACACTATCCAAAGGCAAAGAAGCTGCAGCAGGTACAAGACCCAGCAATGAGAGATACACGGACACAGCAACATGGTGAGCACAGATGTGCGTGACTCGGCTGGGGAGGTGCATGCCATCAACAAGAAACACTCCCGTACTGAGGGACATGAGCAATAGGGTAAAAACCACCCACAGAAACTCCAGGAAGCCTGACCTTCGCCAACACAACAGATCTTTTCAGGGCAGGGAAAGGCTTTAGGAATATCCACCTGCTAAGGGCTTTTAGCTATGTGGCTGCTTAGCTCTGCTCTGGGTCAGCGAGATGATGATGGGAACATCAGACTTACTAGCAATTTAACTACTTACTAAACTTACTGATCAGATAAGCAATCTTCCTTCTGCCCTGATTGGCAGATGCAAGCCATCACGATCTCTATGGCTTAAAATTTTAGGACTGAAAATCCAGCGCCAAGCCCTCGTCAGAAAAGACACACACGCACAATCAAGCCCAACAATTATCAAAACAACAGAGGAATAAATCCCTGATGGGCAGTTTAACTTTGGGTGTCTGACTAACTTTGGGTGTCTGACTCTGCAAGGATTTTCTCCTAAAGACACTGCATGAGACTCTGGAAGTCTAGCACAAGCCCTTCTCAGACAGCTCCTTTGGAAAAGGACCAGAAGAGCCATTCAAGGAAAGGAACTCAACAATTTCATTAGTTCTGCATGCAGTACCTGTTCGCATCTAATCCTGCCTTCGAGGACAAGAGCAGAAATCATTATTAATAGGTGCTGGATTTCCTTCTGTAATGACCATACAGAAACTCTGGAACTACCCAAGCCATTCACCTGCGTGTCTGCTGGCCTCCTTTGCTCTTACCTTTGCCAACATAATTCTTGTCTTCGCTACATCGAGAGGTGTGGTGACTGCAGCTGCAAATCCACCTGAGCAAATTAAAATACCAAACACAAGTGAGACATTGTTGGGTGAATATGAATGCCACACTGCCTATAATTCCCATGGCTGTGGTCAACACTGCTCCATTATTAATGCCTACAGCATGTTTCCTCACGTCAGAGTCCAGGTACGTTTGTCGAAGGTCTGTACAGAGTGTTTTATTCCTGTGTGTTGACTTAAGGAAACAGCTCTATACTAGTTAACTGTAAATCCAAACATTCCCATTGAGATTACTGTCTTTTGTTTTGGACTCTGTACATATATGAACATATGAAGGTCATAAGGATAACGGATTCCACTTCCAACATCTACAGACAAGTCTGAAAGGAAGAACCTGCTTACTTATTTGCAGAGATGGGAAAATAAGCTCGTCACACTGTGTTCTGCCTTGAGAATTGAAGTCTGACCATTCAAATGCTAGAAAGATAGAAAGAGAGAAAGATGTTCTGCATCTGAAACACACATGCTTCAGGGGCAAAGCTACCCACAAGATACAGACAGACTGGATCTGGACTTCAACTGTTAGATCTGGGACTCTGTTTCAGGGAAAAAAGACAAGCCAGCGTTTGGGATGGAGCTCGTCTCCAACGAAAGCTCCATTTTGGATAACAACAACGTGAAGCTGCCCAGGGGTCTCTGGAAATTGTCAGAAGTCTGCTGCCACAAGCGCCATCGTCCCCTCACGGGCATTTTTATTCTCTCTAATCACTCCCAAACTTCACCCTTGGAGCTCGTTACTTTCACTTGGAGCAGCCAGCTCAGCTGTGGCTTTCCTCCTGAAAGCCAGAAATCTTCAGCTTATCCATCTGCATGTCTCACCCACAAACGTGTGTCTGTCTGTCTCCATATTTTAACCCACAGCCTGGCCTCTTGTGCTATCTAGGGACCAGCTTTGCTGCTTTTTCTCCCAGGATCTTATTCCCTTTGCCTTATTTCCCTACCCTAAAATTAACTCTAATCTCTCTCTCCCTCCTCTGCCGCAATATTTCAAGCAAGTAATTCATGCTGAGGAAGAGCCAAAGTGAAGGAAACTTTTAAAATGCAGGAACAGCCCAGCAGTAAGCGAAGAAAGAAAGGGGAAGAAAGGCGGGAAGAAAAGAGAGAGTGACTTGTTCTGAAATCTCTCTCTCTTCTTCCTCCTGTTTTTTTCCTCTGGAGCTTGTATAAATCCTGTATCTGCTACAGCAGGGAACAAAGTGACTCCAAAGACCGAGGCCTACACAGTACCCAGGGAATAAGCTAAAAATAATCTATTTTCTGTTCCAAGTTTTATGGAATGTAGAAAAATTGATCTCTCTTTTCTTGGGATGGGAGAAGGGAAAAGCATGTCTTCTAAAATCCGTAAAGTAATGAAAAAAATCCATCTTCCCCGCTGGCTTGTGTTTTTACCTGCATCTCTCCCTCTCAACCACCTTACCTTTAACATATTAAACCCTGCTTTATGTCAGTAAGGAGGTTGGGCCAGCTGGCACCCTACGTTGACTTCTTACAGTTAATTAAGGACTGTCCCATGACAGTTCAGGAGATGCAGTAAGGCCCATGTGCAGTCCCCTGGATCTCAAACAAGAATAGCAGGCAAGCCGAGTTTGCGAACAGCCCGAAACGCCTGGTTTACGAGCAGCTTCTGCTCACGTAAGGTCGGCCCATCCGGTTCACTCAGCCGGAAGCTTTCTAGCAGTGATACCTCACTAAAAAGCAGAAAAATGGGTTGTATTCAAGAAGCCAAAGCAGAAACTATGAGCAAGTTAAACTAAATTCCAGCCCATTCTTGGACCTTCTTTAAGGTCAAAAATCTTTTTATTGTGAGCCAGTTTTTGAGTAAGTGACCCAAAGGCTTTGAGAGAATGGTCTGGATAGAAACTTTGGTACTCATGTCAGCGATGTATTTTTGGAACAGTAAAAATAATCTCCACGGAAAATAGCAGCTTTACAAGTCTGGATATAGAAGCCCTTCCTTTGCCCACAGACCAAGATAAAATTAAACAGTGAACCACATGGCTGTCAGGCCTGTATCAAGCAAAAAAATCTCAGTGCATCACTCAGCTATAGAGATGATGGTAACGCTTTAGTCAGACTAACTTATTTTCCTTATCAGATCCCGGTAATTTTTTTGTGCATTTGTTCCTAACAGTTTCTTATTGGCAGAAGCTTCAGTCTTGGCTGATAGAGTGATTAGAACAAACACAATTTATCCTGATACGATGTTCCCAAATTCTTATCTGAAAGGTTTAATCGAGGCTGATTGGTTTTCATTTTTTCCCCAGCTAACATCTGGACCTTTCAGACTCTTTTGTTATTAACATTTCAATGTTTCTTTTTCCATCACCGGGAAGTATTTGGTACAGATTTACCAATCAATTTAGAATGACAACAGCAACAATAAAATGCTTCATAAGCACAACAAGCAGCAGGATAGCGGCTAAATTAAATGCAAGTTTGTATATGCTTGACAAAAACATAAGATTAAAGCTAACGTTTGTTGGGAACTGCATTTTATTGAAGGCAGTGAGTCTGACAAAACGAAGTTGCTCCAGCCTTAACCCTAAACGTCCAAGGCAATTTTAGAGTGACCTCTTCAACACTAGTACACAGGTATCCAAGAACAGGCTACAGTGCTAGCGAGGTACTGCTCAGTCCCACCTACCCGAGCTGGGTAAAGGAACTTAAAACATGACTGTTTCCAATCATCAGATTAATAGAACAGATACAAACTAGTACAGCCAAAGTCTACTCATTCAAAATAGGAGGGCTGTGCACTGCACTGTCTAATACACAATAAGGTCCAACAGACCTTTAAGTCACTCCTTTAGTCTATTCCTGCTGTCACTGAATTCTCCAAGAGCTGCCACATATGACTGGAGTCTGCTCAACTAGTCAGCAACCAGGAAAAGCAGGTATCAAAGTATCAGGTTGGCAAGAAAGGCCCAGACCCATCCAGCCTTACACTCCTAACCATTCCGGCTTCTCTGCAGAGCTGACAGAGAAAAAGGCACCTTTGCAGGCAGTCTGCGCCTAGACAGACAGACAGACTCACCAACTCACTCCTGGAGAAGGCTCCTTTCTCCCTTGCCCTAGAAGGATCTGGTGATGACTTGGGCTCAGCAAGTCGGCATAAATATGGATTTTCACATGGGAGAAGGCTCTTGGCTCGTTAATACTTCTAGCAGAGTGACAAACTCCTCTATTGGAAAAATAAAACTTCACGCAGTAGTGGTAAATTCATCACCTGTCTCCCAAGAAGTTACAATGGACACTGTATATTCACACATCAGCTGAGCAGCTAAACTTTACCAAGCTCAGGGTGTTAAACAGAAAATCCCTCTGCTACTCACACTTCCCCAGTGTCCAGTTCTTGATGGAAGTGCTAGTGACATACATCTGCAGAGAATGATTTACCTTTATTTGGCAATAAGAATAAAAAGTCTTGAAGACTTAAAATATTCCCCTAGGTTCCTTCTGGCATTTCCTACCCTTTTTAGCTGTCATATGCAAATAAAAATTGAGAAGCATCAGAACAGAGTGAAATACTTCACCTGAGAACAATACATAACCCTAGGTCCTCGCAGTAAGATGGCTGCCTGCAGAATTTGCTGCTGCTGCTACAGGGAAATGTTTCACGGGTTCTTTGACACACTCCTCAAATAAGATCCTACGAAGGGAGAAAGACAAGTTCTTCTTCAGTCCCTGTATCTTTTTTTTCTATACCATTTTAACTTCTCCTCATCCTTTCTAAAGGGTCCAGGGAACCCTTCTGGCCATTACAGGGGCTCCTTCTGATTCTGTGATTCTGTCATCTGGCCAGACCCCTGGCACTCTCTTCTGCAACACCACCCCAGTTTGGTAGGTCAAACTCGTTTCAAGAGACAGGAACTTGTGCTTGACTAATGTCCTTGTTTAAATTAGCCCACCTTAGGAAGATAAAAAAATCCAGGTTGAGCTGTATTATTGCCTGTCTTCATTACTTCTGTATTGACATCTGACAGTTACCCAGGACTGATTCAGGATTGAATCCCAAATCCAGGTTGAAAAACTGAGTTGCACAGGTCCAACACTAAACCTCACAGCATCCTCTTACACCGACTGATTTCCAGGTTCACAAACGGTCTTTTTCAGAACTCTTCGATCAATGAGTTCTTATTTGAACTTTTATTTTATTGATACTATGTTAATTTTTTTTTTAAGAGGAGGTTTATTCTGGTCCTTTATCACTGTGGGAACAACAATGCGGGACCTGCCAATGGTAGAGCAAAGTGACCCAAGAACCTCTTTGGATTTCAGCAGAAATACCAAGAGGCAAAGCACTGCTCCTCCAGCAATTTCACCAATTCAGGGTTAGAAGCATGGTCCAAGCAGACACTGCAGGGAAATCTTGAGAACTACTCAAAAATTTATTCAGAGCTATAGAGTTAAAGAGGCTTTTAGACACAGTGAGTAATCTTGTCAGAGCAGATTAGATCAAAACAAAAGTGATGGGAAGCCTTGCCTGTTAATGTGCAAAAAGCTCTTGTTAGTGCTTTATTATTTACTAGACTTGCACCTCCATTCTCGGTGACTTTGTCACCACAGAGCATTAATCATTAATGTTAAGCCACACTTTTTTTACAGTAGGGAGAAGGAAGGCGTCTTTAATAGAGGCAATTTTCAATTGCATTAAATGGACACTCAGGTTCTTTGACAAGCTGGAGATGGCCTCGCTGATCCAGGGCAGTACTTTGCTTTCCCAACAGCTAATACCCAATGGCAGGATTTCCTTGCCACCAGCCCACTTATGTGGAGGACACACAAAACCCACCCAGCAGCTTTTCTGTGACAGCCTGCCCCGGTACGGTGCAGGGCTGGGATGCAGTGGTCTAGCCAGGCAGCCTAAGCCCAGAGAAGACTCGAGCACAGAGTGCAACCACAATCATGCCTGGCCTGCCCGCAGCATGGGGACATGCTTCCCTCCTCTGCCTCCAGCCTGCCAAAGCCTGTGCCCAAATCTGGGCTGGTGTCCAAACGGCTCAGACACGAGGCAAGGTTTGGTTCAAATGCAACCTCAGGCTTAAAATATCATGTAGATCTACCCTTGGGTTCCTCCCCACCGGCTGCTCAGATATCACCTTCGCTCGCTCCCCGACTGCTCCAAACATCTCCTCTAGTTAAGACACTGTCGATGATGATAAAGCTGGACAAGGCCTCCAGGGATTAAATTATTAACAGATGAGACAGAAAGGATTCCAAATCTCTGATATTTATGCTCATGCCTATTACGTTTCTATAAAAAGCCCATGGATCGCATACACACATCTTACACATGCGTGCTCAACAAGGAAGAGTCAGGCCTCTCACAGCACTTTGGCTGCAATTGCTGCCATTTCACAGGCACTAGGGATGGAATTCAATATATTGTTGCTCTTTGTTCTGTCTTTGCCAAATAATCAATTATGATTTAGCTAGGAACTAACCAACGCACACAGACACACACATATATGTGTGCGTGTGAGCCATAAAGGGAAGCCAAACAGGACTTCTCATTCAGTTTGTTTCAGCTTATTACCCTGCCCCTCAGGACCTCTAACATATTTTTAGAAAGTATTGAATTCAAGCAAAGAACACAGGAGAAAAGCATGTCTGTGTGATTTCACCATCCCACTACTACCATGGTGGCATTTCACAGCATCTCTGTGTTTAAAGGTTGTTTTTTGGATAATCTTCTCCTTTTAAGGTTTATAACATGATGATTTTAAATCACTCGGATGCACACATCCATCTTATTTGATTCACGGGGTACTGGTGAGGTTTTGATTTTTTTGTTTTGGGGTGGAAAGAAAGGGATAAAGAGTTTGGTTTGTTTTTTCTTCCCTTGTTTTTGAAGCTGTATGTAGGTAGTTAATAATTTTTAATCGTGGAATCCATTCTTCAGAAAGCAGGAAATTATTTTTCCACTGCCTCCAGTCAGCAAGAAGGCTAAATATTTTCAGTGGAATAGAATGGATGCGGTACTAGATTAGATCAATACCGGGCCTGCCTGTTACATGTCTGCAGAGGGAGGCAATGGAGATGGAAGGGGAAGGTTCTGATCCAAAGAGTTGAACCTCATGAGTTTTGAAGCAGGTCCTCAAAGGACACATGAGAAAGGAAGTTTAAAATACTGCTGGTGAAAAGGAAAGAATAGGGAAACAAAGGACAGAGAAGGAAAACCAGGCTGGAGGAAGTAAAGCTGGAAGGATAACCCAGAGAATATATATCATCACCAATTACAACACGATCTACAAAATAGCACTCCAGCTCTGCAAAGATGCTTGGGGAACACAGCCTATGAAGACAGCTAGGTTGAACTGTCTCATCTACCACCACCATGAACCTGGAAGTCTCTCTGCTGCTCCACAGAGGACACAGTGTCTCCTCCAGCACAGTGTTAGGTCTCCCCAGCGTTTGCCAAAGGGCAGTGAAGCGTTCATGTACAACCGTGCCTCCGGAAGCTCCTTCTGCGATATTTCTGCTAGAAAGCGAGTGGACACTACTGAACATCTGTTGAATAGTAGCAAGTCCAAGCACAACTGGTCAGAATCAAGATATACAGCGAAGGAAGTGGAGGCACCGGGCTAGATTTCCAATTGAGGCACCAAACTGGACTTCAGGAAATTACTCCGCAAGGCCTTGGGTAAATCAGATAACCTTTCCAGCTCTCTGAACATGCCTGAACACAGTTTCTGTATCAATCTGACTGTAAAGAAATAAACAGAGCTAAATTAATGATCCCCTATCACACCTGCAGACGTACAGAATGCATTTTAAAGCATTTTTAGTCCGATAGCTTGTTTTGTTTCAAAACAAAAATGAACGATCTCCTTCAATCGCTCTGATTTTGTTTGCACTGATTGGATTAAGTCAGTGTAAAATCCAACAGCAGACCGAATTTTAAGCAGAATAAAACTCCCTTCCTAGCACATAAACATAGAAAATACAGCTCAACAAGACCAACATAGAAAATACAGCTGGACAAGACCACAAGAGATCATCTAAAATATCCCCTCTGCTCCAAAATGGAATCAATTCTACCTAAACCATTCCCTCACAGCTCACATGCCCGATCTACTAAACTGTGTGCAGCTACAGCCACACTCCCTTCTCTCAGTCATGCAGTTACAGCACCCACCAAAACGAAGCCTCAGTCTCTGCTGGAATTCTGCTGCTATTAATACTTCAATTCCCCTAACAGAGCTTATTTTTAAAAAATTACACACGATGTAATGGCTCTGATTTTGTAAGTCATCAAACAACAAGCTTTGCTTTTGATAATCTCTATTTCAAGAAATGCTGTAATTTCTCTTTAAACAGGATTTATTTTTTCCACACATTCTGTTACTGGTTTGGAATCTCAAAATGTATTTTCGCTCCTTGGGGAAAAGCTCTGGCTATCCATCTCTTAACTACTAATCTGTTTTTTCTATTAAGACAGTTGAGTCTCTCCTCCCTCAAACTTGTCAGCTATACTGATGAGTCATTAATTGATTTTTTTCCTCTTTTTTTTTTTTTTTTTGAAACAACTACAGTAGGCTAAAATCAAGCAAGAAGCCTACTGAAGAATTCAATTAACTTCTGGCTTGTTTGGTAATAAATAGTGCAGTACTGTATTCTGCCACTCTTTATTCTTGTTCTAGTGTCTGGAGATTGCCCAGATGTTTCGTCCTCCGTTTTTTTTTTTTTGCTGCGGAAGGCTTTTGCCTCCGGGCTGTGCAGTGCTAGCCCCTGCTCTCCTGACTCTAGTTAATCTACATGGCTGTCAGAGCTGTCACATGAATGGTGAATCATGGCCTCTCGCTGCAATCATTTCAACCCCTGGGGAAGTGCTCAGAGCAGACAGCTGCACAAACCCCCACCCAAGCAAAGTTTCTCCTGGATGAGGACTTTACAAATCAACTTTGAAATAATCGCAAAGCCTGACTGACAGGCCCCTGGTTTTTAAATAACAGAAATTTGTCAAAAACAAATTGGTTGTCTTTCAAACAGACACCCTGTTTGAGTTTTTTTTTTTTCCTCTTTCCTTTGCTGACTTTCCTATTTCCAAACAACAACTGGATCCATTTTCTTCTAAACAAACTTGAATTACAAAGGAATGCTGTTCTGCTATACTTAATAGATTTGCACATTTTTCCCTTTCTTCTTTAGTCTTTCCCAGTATAACATATAATCCTTTGCACCTGCAAAAGCTCCACAGACTGCTGACTGCCAAGAATCCACCACGTGACCCTGCTTCCATGACCAGAGATCCTGTGTTTAAAGAGAAAGGAAAATAAAAAGTTATTAAATGTTTGAATCTATCTGATCCCCATGTGAGTTAACTCCAAGGATGGGAACTTAAGTGAAAAGCTATTTTTGTGGCATTTTTCAGTGATGTAATAAGTGATTTTTCCCAAGGAACTGGTGTACTTGAATGAGCAGATGGAGTGAGAAAGATGTCTGGAACTGAGGAGAGCTTGAAGCAAATTGCTTTCAGGGATTTCATATGTATGTATTTAAGCCTGTGGCCATGCAACTTCGCAAATATTTTGTGAATTTATTTTCTTTTTGGCAGATAAAACAGTGCAAAGCAAAACACTGAGCAGGGGGGCAGCATGCAAGAACCAATATCAGTTCAGCCCAGATGTACCAAACACTCCCATTTAAAATGAACAGACCCCAGCACAGCGAGACAGAAGTCCTGTTTGCCCCACTACGTTTCTTAAACCAACCCTTCCCCTCGCACTCCCAAAAAACTCCCATCATTAAGAAATTACTCTTATCACTCCCATTATATCCCAAAGCAGGTGTGTGTCTGTTTTTCACTTGGCGTCATTAGGGACCACACACCCTTCTCCTCTCCACTGCTCCCACACACCATGCTCCAATCCATTAACTCACAGCATCATTTAAACATGCACATTTAAAAACACCAACAAGAACGGTGCCTTCTAAAAAATATCTATCAAGAATCACGTCAAACAGTTTGATGAGCCCGATCGGTATCAGCAACCAAGGCCAATGCGTGCTGGGATGGTTTTTATTATGCCACCTACAGTCACTTTGTTCTCTCCTCCTCCACTCCGCTCCATCACCCCTTTCCCATCTCCTGAAATGCTTAACACTGGAAGTTCTCTGGAGGAGAGGTTTCTGGTTTATGATGTGAGGATCAGTGCTGAGCAAAAAGGGGTGGGATCCATAGCCCTTCTGAGGCCTACCACAGAGAAATCAGTGATTTTATAGCTGTGGCACTATCTCATTCTTTTTAAGGCCATATTACTTCTATGCTATAAAATTTTCTTAAAAGCAACCCGATAGCTATGCTAGGCTGAGATATTGCTCTCAGGCTCCTGGTCTGCAATACAGCCACTTTCCACTGGGGCACGAGAACTTGTTTCCCTCATTTGCTGACTCTTCATTTAACACGCTGTCCTTGTGACTCGCTTCTTCCAACTTGGCTGGTGGTTGTATTTCAGTTGAATGTTTTAAAAATCAAACTGTTCTAGCAACAATGGCCAGCCACAATGTTGTTTGGTATCCTGCCATAGCTAAATAGCTGCAGCTCTGCTGTACGAAAGCACTAAAGGGATTTCAGTCTCTTTAATGCTAGCCATTCTTTTCCTGGTGTTTTCAGTATGGGCTTCTATTCTGCTGTCACCCACAGCAGAAACTGATTTTCATCTCATAAATAAATAAATAGGGATTCATAATTCTTCAAACCCATAAGATGCTTTTCTGGAATAACTTACATTCTTTGGACATGCAGTTTTCTTGCAACTCAGTCCTGCTGGATGAAGGACACCCACCCCCTAAGACAAAAGGCGCTACCTTCCAAAGCATCTAGGCATTGTCAAAGCATAAATCCCACCTTCAAAACCCATTTTCAAAACACTTCAGGTGCTTAAGAAACCTCAAATTGAAAGTCAGGGTTTAGAAATTTAACTGCTGGAGCCACTTGATAAAAACAGAATTACTGTATTTTTTCATTAGATGTTCTCCAAACGTCTAAAGATCTACAACTACACCCGAGAACTCGGAACAGTTACTTCTGTCATGCAAAAAAGCACTATGGAAGATCCGCTGGAGGACTAAGAGGAAAACCAGCACATTAATACAGACATTCATGGCTTTGCCAGAAGCCCAGCCTATTCTCAGTCATGATGAGGTTTTATGTTAATGGCATTGTCCAAAGAAGTAGGAAAAGGTCATTTGTATTTCTTGGCATGTAGCTCTGAAATGTAGTTTCTGATAATGCCTGGCTTCCCAGTACAGTTCTGCGCAGAGAGCCTTTGCCAAGCAAGGCAAACGGTGATGAATTCCCATCCGTTATGCCTGCAAATTGACAACAGGTATTTGCAACAGTCATGCAACACGGAAAATTGTTTAGAAGGGTGGAACCAGGAACAGTTCAATTAAATTAGGGAAAAGGAGAATTGAGGCTAGAGAACAGGAAGAAAATTCCCCAACAGTGAGATCTACTAAACAGCGGAGCCAGCCTCCCCAGGGAGGAGAGGAAAGCCCTCTCCTTTGAGTCATTTAAAAATAGACTGGAGAAGACACTCAAGACTGTACTGTGGGGAATAATCCTGCATTGGGAAGGGCAGGATGAGATGACTTCATGCATTTCTTTCCATCTCTGATTTTGGTGATTCACCCAGAGCTCCAAACCTGAACATGCAGAAGACCGAGAGAGAAGTGGGGCACGAGGACATCATCCCGGCAGAAGCCGAGAGGAACAAGTGTCACAGGGCCAAGAGGACTGGCAGGACTCCGGTCCAAATTCTTTCTAACCACACTTGCGCCGCAGGCCAAGCTGACATGCTGAAGGTCACACGTTTCCTGTCAAAGCCCATGGACCCACTAATTGACAGGGCTTTGTGGTAAGTTGGGCTTGTAAGTTCTTCAGAAATACTCGCCTTTGTGCTGCACCGAGCATGGTTTTAATACTACTAACACAGGGCAAAGCATAGAAGCTATTAGAAGCTCATAGATCACTGTAAAAACTGGGCCTTGTTCCTGGAAAGAAATACAGGATTCATATACCTACCTCCCCAAAACACTGACTTTGGACAGAATTGCTGGTTATTTGCAGTGATACAGTGCCTAGATCGCACTCCGCCATCCTAGGTGCTGCACAAATTCAGAAGAGCATCCCACTCGGGGGGATAACGGTGAGCGCTCAGGTCACACAGAATACAGGCATCAGAGGCAGGTTCAGAGCCCATGGGCCACGGCTCCCTGCTCAGGGCCTCCAAACAGGGCAGAAGCACCTGCGTAATGCCTGCAGAAGCCCTGCAACTACACTGCTTTTTCTACACATGCTCTTGCAATATGAAACATAAGTCGGGAATTATGAGCAACACAACTGCAACAACTGGATCAGCGTGGTTTCCCCACCACCATCACCAAATGGCTCCTACCTGCTTACACTGTGCTCCTCCTGCAAAAGGCTGCAGGAGATAACGAGACTTTTCCAGGGCAATACGCATTTCCACTAGTATTCACAGCCTAGGAAAGCAAAATGACAAGGAGCACATTACATGAAAGCGGGCCGCCATGCCAAGCCTGTGTCATGTGTATTCTATTAAGCTGAAGGCTGAATAGAAGACTTTGTTTTCCACTTCAAAGGACCCCATCCCAATCTCTCGCTCTTCCCTTATGAATAACAAATTGGAAATAAATCTTCTGGCTGAAGCACATGGAAACTCGTACAGTTGGGGCCCTCTGCAGCTTCCCAGCTCAATCACATACTAATTTTTTTTTGTAAACACTTTTATGTGATATATATGTAAATCTCGCTGTGCCTTGCTGCACCATGTAAAGCAATACAGCGGGTGTGTCCTCAAGGGATGGCACACAGTGGGATGCCTGAATGCAGATTTCCAATTATTCACAGGGATAATGTTCACAGAGAAGGGTCAAGTTTTATATGTGGGCAGAGCCTTACTTTTCTTCCTAATGATCCCATTTCATATTGTCCCATAGGCCAGTGTTCTCTACTTCTCACCACAAATGTTATTTAGCTCTTTTGATACCAAGAATACAAGGACACCCCATTTTGCTGGGCAGAAGGCGTATTGGAAAAGTCACTCCTAGGATATACCAAAGGCCTTTCAATCTAAAAAACAAACAAAAAAAAGAAAAGATTACCACCGCCTTTAAATACACGGGGGAAGTATACGGTGCCCACAAATGTGGGCTCCTCATGTGTTGTGGACACCTGGCCTCCAGATGGCCAACAACCTTCAACTAGTTCACACAACTCCTTAGCTGTGCGTGCCCGTCACCTTTGCCGTACGTTTGTGGTAAAAGTTTGGGGCAGAAATAATCTGTCAGCTTTGTGCTCCTAACGCAGTTGGGTCTTGGTCTATATTCAGGACACCTAAGCTATGGTGATCCTGGGAAAGTGCAACACTCGCATCTCTCAAACCTGATGAGCAGACCAACACCCCAAACGCTGCAGGAAGCATTGCAGAGAATGAGACATCTCTGCCTTGGCCTTGCTGTTCTTCAGGCACTAAGAGGTAAGCAGACCTCATGGCATACACTAAACTTGAGGCCTGCAGCTGAGTAAATATTACAATTCACTCCAATGACAAGCATCTGTAGTATTTCTACGTACCTCTCTGTTCAAGGCAGTATTCAACTTCATGATAACAGAGGGGAGAAAAATCTCTCTGAATTAATCACATGGATTTGTGTGCATGTGCAGTCCTGCAGACTGAGGAAAGAAAAGCAATTTTCACGTTTGCCTTTGCTGCTAGGTATTTTACTTGCAATGTGGCACTCTGCATGGCTGATCCTTACAGATGCATGGCACATTAGCTACAGGAGAAGCAAAAAATTCATAAGCTGATTGCAGTTTCGTAATATATATGTAAAGTCAAACATAGAGCATAGAGGCAAACGTCCTCCCCAGTGAATTTTTATGTGCATATGTGCAGCATATGTTCAAGTACATGTGTATATTATCTTGCAGGAAACATGCAAGCCCAAACATGGGAAAAATTCAATGATCTCAGTTCACTGTTGATATAAATGTTGAGACTCCATTTGCACTAATGGAGTTGTGCTCACTTATGCCAGTACTGAATTTGGCGCTAGAATTAAACCCACCCAAATCCTAGATAAATTGAGAAAGAGAAAAAAAGTTGGCCTACATGCGACAGCATATTTTTCATGTTAAAAGCATTTCATTCCCTTTTTCTCCCCATATAATACTGCATTGATGTCTGTGACCCATTTGGATGTAAATCAAAATGGATGTGCTAAAAGCCTGGTTAAAGAAAATGTCTTCAAAACAGCATTCCCATGGCAAGGCAGAACATAATATGCCAGCTACACTCAGTTTCCATGGCACAAAGGGCCATATATGTGTCTGGGGAGGAAAATGCACTTCTGAAAAATCACTTCAAAGTTAGGACGGCTTTCCTTGAGCATCTGCACTGCTACTATCTGCTAATAAATCTATGCTTCATGCAGGCTTGTGTGAATAAATTACACGGAAGAATTACATGAGTCTTTTAAGGTTCTTCAGCAAGAAGCAAGTGTCCGAATCAAGTGGTGAGCCCTTCACATTGATTACTTCTATATTCTACCAAACGTCCCCAGACATCATTGGCAAGCTCAGCAACTTCTAGAGAACCGCTTGTGGGCTAGGCATGACCAAGGGCATCACAATCTGGCTCTGTATCTACAGACTGCACGAGTCTGTTTTACTTCTGCCATTTCAAATGCTACATTGATGATCCGAGACCATCTGACTTCCTCAAACGTGTCTGCAGTGCTGTAAGTAAAGATTGCATTTGTTTCTTTCTCTTTGGTGCAGATGGTGTTTAGCATTCCTTCGACTGTGCTTCAAGACTGTGTGAATGACACTTATTGTGACACTAATAAAGCGAGGGCTGTTTGCTGAACAGCTGTTGGGTACATTGTTCTTTTGTGAGAAAAATGCAGCCGTTATGCTAATGGCATGCACACGCCACATTGGCTGCAAGTTACATCACGCCTCGAAACGCCGCCGTGGAAATCTGTTTTCCTGATACAGCACCTAAGCAAATGGCAGACACGTTAGTGTTATTTAACGATTAGGACTTAATCCCTAAATCAGCCCGATCGTTACTCAAAGAGGGAGCGAGGTATGGTAGAACACTTACTACACTGCCTGCAAGGAAATGGGTTTAAAGCTGGACCTGGGTTTCATTTACTCTTGACTTACATGCAGCTGAGCACAGCAGAAAAGAAATACTAGACTGCTTCTCCAGGAAAAAAGGAAAGCTGTCACCTACCTATAGAGCAGGGAAAGAGCCATTTTAGGCCCAGTTTGGCTACATTCCCCTATTTTCTACTTATCCTGTTAAAAAGCAACAGATTTGATTGTAAATTTTAGGAGGGAAATAGCATGTGGTTTATTGTTTCAATGGTGGAGTTATAAACACGTATTACTGCCGAGAACCCCAGCTGCCTGGGCAGAAGCATTCTGTAAACTTTTCATTCTTATTAACTTTAAAAATCAGGTGCAATGAGCTCCAACCAAGATTAGAGTCCTCACTCTCCATGGAAACCCACCAAGCAGGTTTTGCACAGCACGCTTCAAGGTATGTCTCAAAGGTGTATCTGCACCACTGACAACTACAAGCAAGGCTGAGCCCACCCTCAAACCAGACCTGTTCACACCCTATACTGCCTGTACCAGCCCCCAGAAGTTGAGCTCTCTGGAGGGGGGAACCAAGAGAACCAAGCAAATGAGTACATGTGCCAGTGCCTTCATGTAGATCTATAGTTCAGTCCACCAGCAGATTTCCCAAGCTCTGTTCCTCTCAACACAAGTGCCTTGCGCCTGGGATGACAGCTGAACCTGGACAGAAAACAAGGGACCTCAGGAAGTGTAAGATCAATCCCAAGCCTGCTCTCCATCGTGTGGGCAGAAACCAGTTTAGGAACAACATGGGAAACTTCTGTCCTGACCCAACCAACCTTCTGGTACTGCTCAGCCTCACAGGGGAATGGCTGGACTCACCCCATTCTCTTTACTACGATGGCCCGCTTATTTCCCAGGGTGGAAATGTGCCTGTGTGTACTCTTCAAACCGTTCTATTCTCCTGAAGCCACCAAAGCATTCCTCTGCTTGTTCAGCATCTTACAGCACTATCACATGCCACCATAGTCATTACAAAAACCCACAAGAGAGACCTGCCCACGTATGTCAGCTCCCTGTCTCTAGGTATTGCCTCTGAAGGTCCAACCAAATATCTCTTTGTAAAACACCTGTTAATTTGTGAGACTTACAGGTTTGAGAAAATGATCTTATTGCTAAAGCCAGTGACAATAAACCACGTGGGCTCACTATAGCTGCAGAAAGTCTAAGAGCTTTAGGTTTTGCCCAGAACTGAGACAAAGAGGGAAATCCTGGCCCCACTAAGTGCCAGAAGAGCCAGAATATCACCTTGAGCATGGTCAGTCCAAGATTTTTATCTTTCGTTGCAGGTCCTGGGCCAGCAGAGCAGCACAGTCTGTGCCAGCCTTCCCAGAGAGGCTGCGTGTGCAAGAGCAGGACTCGCTGGTGCACACAGTCTGCAGGGTGAAGTCAGCCTGACCCTGACGTTATATAGTCTTAGCAACGTCCAAGTGTCTCATCTCAGAATCAGACGTGTCTAATGAAAAAGACAAAAGGTTCCCAGGATAGCAGGTTTGTTCTCCTTAAAAAAAAACCAACCAAACAAACAAAAAACCCCTTGTTTTTCAAGTCTACTCATTTGAGATCTATGTCCTCCTGTCCTGCCTGTTCCTTCCCTCCTCACTGGCTACCAGAGCCTTTTTTCCAGACATACAATACATTTGGTCTATAAAGAGAGCATTCTCCATGTACAGCTGCGTTGGAGTAACTCTCAGAGGCTCTGAAGCGCAGCCAACATGCAGAAATATAAAACCCAAGAGGACTGAGTCTTGTTTCACCTGAGATGGATTTATCTTACACACAGCACTGTTCTCCAGGGGAGCTGACCATTCCCACTCAGCCATAAGAAGCAGGCATTTTTGACAAGATGTTTCTGGACTCAAACCTAACCAGAGGTTCTTGTTTTTGTGGTTTTTTTTAAACTCTATTTTGTTGAAAAAAAACTGATGCCCTGTATTTCTGCATATCCCCACAGCAGAAATTAAAGTTGCCTTTTTCCTCAGTTAGGTCTAAAAGAGAAAAATTATGGATTAAAACACAACATGAAACAAATGATAAATCACTCATGTGCTGTTGGTAGGTACTCAGATATGATGATTACAAGTGCTGAAAAAAATGCCTGAACAGAACAGAATAGAAGATAATACAGAAGGGATGAGCTCCACAGGGCTATAGTCATCTGAGTGGAGACTACACAGCCCTGGCAGCAGGATGAAAGCAAGAGAGCTGCGCTAGACTCCCTGTAACACACAACAATTTCATGCCAAATACACAGCCTTGTAATTTGAAATTCCCACAATGAAGAACGCACATATAGTATTTCCAAAGCGAGTTACAGAGGCACCCTGAAAATTCCAGGGCAGCGTATAAGGGGACTGTATCTTACAACATTATTCCAAAACTTGAACTAATACGGAAGGCAGTGTGCTTGGCTGGCATTTGGGAAGCACACCACATCTATGTTCTGCTGCCTTTCTTCATGGCCAGCTGGCTTTGGGATGGGATCAGAAGCATTAGCCCCACCTAAAAGAACCTAAATCTGATCAAACTGCCACAGTGGTAATCAGCCGTGGTAATCAGCCTTGGTGCTCCTCCGAGGGTTGCTGTAGCAGAGAGTGAATGAGATTTGAAATGCTCCTTCTTTTCCTGAAGAATTCAAAATTGTTTTAGCTGTAAGGCTTGGGCTAAAAAGACAGAGAAGTGCTACACTAACTCACCCAGTAGAGAATTACAACGTCTGTCCTGAAATCTGATACATCATAGCACAGTTTCCTTCTCCCCTTTGGTTTATATCAATAATCTGTGCCTAAAACAAAATATGGAAAAATGAAGAATCGGGAAGAGAAAGGCCATTAAGCATGCATTATAGCAGTGGATGCTACCTACATCCAAAAAAAGAGGAGGTTTGGGTTTTTTTTTTTTATTAAAATCACCATCATTTCTTTACTGTTGTTTCTTGAGTCATTGTGAACTAAGGAGTCTAATTAATGGTTTCTAAATTGTGTCTTCACCTGAGTAACTGGCAGTAAGGCTTGTATTTGAAACAGTATCTGATTCTTGCTAATTACTGCAATACCCCCTTTGCCAGTACCCATAGCGTACGTAACCTTATAGTTTAGTAATCTATACAATGCGCTCTCTTCTTCTGAGTTTAGTGCACGATAGGCAAGTTTACTCTCACATAGGACAGCTGGTCTACATTCACAGACAGAAGAAAACTGTGCATGTAAACTATGTGGCTAAAGCCTGCTGGAAGCATAAAGAATAACCAGAGCAGCTTGGAGCAAAGCAGATAGAGAAAATGGGATATAGAAACACCTGATCTGCTACCTACGACAAGCCTTTATTAGGCTTCTTTAAGCTTAACACCCTGCTGCTTGCTGCAGCCAGCATATACATGAAGGAAAGGAAACTCTTCTTCTTCCGTGTGCCTCGTTAACTGTCATTTACAGTGGAAAGATATTTTTCCTCATTTTTATGGTGATTAACTTGTTCGGGGAATTATAAGACTGAGTCTATAGTCCATCAGCTTATGTAACTTTGTACTAATGGTTTTAAAAATGACACAGGCACAGCACTTGTTCTGTTCTCCTCTGTGAGATGATCCACGCATATCGTACACAACTGCTCCCACATTTACTTTCTCAAGTAATCCCATTAATACAGTGCAAAACAGTCCCTCAGACATTATCTCAATAACTCTCTATGTTCAGGCTTCGTGCCGTTTTTCTCTTGTCCTTTGCACTCCTACCTCTTCTTAATTACTGTCTCTTCATGCTCCCTTCATGCACCCATGAGAAGCCCTAGCCTGAATCATACTCTATTGACGCTACTGGCCAAATCCAGCCTGTTGATGGGACCCTAGTGTTTTCTGTCCTTTGTTGTACTGTCAGGACAATTTTTTTAACAGCTTCATTCAGATAAACAAAACGTATTCTTGCTTTCACTGCCTGGCTTTGATGTGACAAACCTTGAGGTCTCTCCATGTGCTAAGCCAAAGTGACTGGAGCATGCAAGACTGATTTTTCAGTTTTCTACTCTTGGTTCCACAGTCAGAAGAATATATTGCAACGGGTTTGTGGAACAAACTGACCCGGTTTTGTTTCTCTTCAGATCTGCACTGACCTCTTTAGATTAAACATGATGTCTCATCCTAAGTGACTCATTCCTGTAGCTAGCTAAATTCAAACTGTCTTCTTTAAAGCCTGCAATCTAAACAATACATTTTATTGTCACAGCTACATGGACATTAGTTAAAACAACTTTACATTCTGAAAACAGCTACACGATGTTGCTGTTTTATGTGGTTTTGGCAAGAACACTGCACTTTTTCTCTTTAAGCACTGCCACCTCTCGCTCCCAAACACGGCTGCTGCACTAACAATTAGCAGGTCAGGCCAGTATTGCTGCCGAAGAGTTTACAGAAAGCCATTCCTAGACATTGGCAGGGAAACAGATTCCTAATAAGGCAGCCAAAGCTACCCTGTGCAATGGGATGATACCCAGACACCACATCAGGCCGAGTTCACGAAGTACCTACAGAATCCTCTACAAAAACCAGCTCAGTTCTGTGAAAGCTCTTGATGTATTTCATGCTCCTCCTGCCTGTGGACTCCCCTTATATTTGACTCCCTGAAGCCTCTAGATGCAAACATTCACACTGTGGCCTTGTCCCCCCAGAATAACCCAAGCTACTGACACACAGCAAGAGGACAAGCTATTGTCCCAACCCAGCATACAAAGACCAAGGAGAACCTAAGGCCTCCTCCCTAAATAGAAGCAGCAAGGGGCAAGGAAGATCATCACCGGTTCCCACCCTTCCAGTACCTCTGCCCAGTTTGGGTCTCAGTGCCAAGCTTGCTCAGAAGTCTAGCACCCTTCGGAAGAAGAAAGTTACTCTCTCTCCAGCTCCTCTCTTATAAATATTATATTTTGCTGCAATGCTTTTAACGATCTGCAATAACTTTCTGTGCTTCCAACCCAGGATCTCAAAGCACCTGAAAAACCCTTTCCTTCATCTTTTGCGGTGAGTTAAAGGAAAAACAGAGGAACGGAGAAATTACATGTCTTCGAATCCAACCCTGTGCTCAAAAATCTAGAGCCTGACTCTGTCCATGATAAACAAAGCAACCAGCCAGTGGGAGAACAGCACATCACTCTGAAAGACTGCACTATTAAAACATCATCCATTGACACCTTCTTTAAATGACCTTTAAATAAAGTATACACAGCCAATCAAAATAGCTTGTCAGTGATGCACTGAGAGTCTCGCCCTGTCTACAAAACCAGGCTCAATCAGTTTTCTCTGTATCATTTGCAATTTCCTGTTACCTTGAGAGTGAAACGCTAAAAAAAATTAAAATAAATTTAAAAAAAAAAAAAAAAAATCACACAACGTAAGACAGTTCCCACTCTTCTTTAATCACTAAAAAAAGCTAGAGCAGAAGATAAGATTTCTGGTATGTTGGGGAGTAAAATTTAGACTGCATGCCACATATCAGTGGTTAGATATTCCCTGTTATTTTTCAGATATTCAGGCAAATGATCTTCACATGCGCAGGTAGGCTGGTACATACTTAGTGATTCTTGGACATGCCCATAATTGTGACAACCAAGTTAGGTAAGTTACCATGGAAAGCCTTTGCGAAATGTATAACTTATATTTCTATCATTAAAGAGGACTTACCTTTAAGGACTCCCAGAGGGGAAATTGTACCAGAGAGAAAGGAATCTGGAGAGGTGGGAAAAGAAAAAAAAAAACCAACAACATAATGTTACAAAAGCAGACTAGGTTGGCGTGTTCCTCAACTGGCTAAATTAGGAACAGTTATTGTTCACTCAGTGAACTGCAGCTTATTACATTTACAAATCTTTACGGACACTTTATGTATGCTGCCATTAAATGACTCGTTTCACTAAAGCAGTTTTACTTTGTTTATCACATTCCCCGTTGAGAGGTTAATGTATTGTTACCAGGGTGGCCTAGAAGAGCAATAAGCAGTATGATCTAGTGCAGGGACATTCTTGGTTTGACACTCAGCCAAGACAGCCATAAGGATGGTTCAAGAAACACGTTCCCAAGCCCAGGAACACAGCTTGGCAAAAAAACATCTTCAGCAATACACACTCTCAGAAATGCTGAGCTGAAAACAGTTGTGCTCCAACCAGGGCTTTGCAGTTGGGCATCAGCTGCAGAAACTTTCCTGAACATCTTCGAGTGATCTCACATGAACAAGCTCCCTTGAGAATTAAAAGCAGGTTATGAAGAGCTACCGCAACCCAACTAAAACCCAAGGGAGAAGCTTGGTGGCTCTCTTCTCATCACCTATAATGAGGTGGTTCTGTCCAGCAACAGCCTGTATCTCTGCCTAGGCTCATTCCTGCTGCCATGTGTCCCCATCAGTGCCCATGCATTTCCAGCTCCTTTACAGATTTTGCCTTGATAAACACCTCGTGACCAACTCTCTTAACACACAGGGAAAAAAGCAAACATATGTCTCCATCAGCTCTGCAGGCTGTGCAGGGCTAACACATGTAATAAGTCAGTTCTCACCGTGAACAGAGTGATTCTTTGCAACAAGAGACATCACTTTCCAAGATTATGCCTTCCCTTATAGTTTCTTCCTCCTCCAACCTCTCCACTAAGTTCTTCTGGCTCTTCCTTCTCCTTCACCACTCTGACAAGCCCTGTCCAATATCCACCTCTGGTACCGACCCTGCCTTTGCTATCTCCAGCCCAAGTATCTATCCCAAGACATCTTGGAGAAAGGGGTGCCTGTGAAAATACTAGCCTGTGCTAGAATTGCCCTACAGCTGTATCTGCAGGTCTGCTTTGCCCCTTCCTAAATGCTTCTGCAGTTATCTCCTCCACTTCAACAGCCTGTCAGCCCCAGTTTCAAACCTTCTTCCAAGAATCTATTTTCTTCTCCTACTCTTATCTTCCTCCCCCAAACACGATGCATGTCAGGTTAGTTTCCCCCCTTATTTAGGTTGATTTTGCAGTTTGTGCATCATTTTATTAATCTCAGAAAGCACTTACGCACCTTTTGCCATGAAAAGTAGTAGATGCTCAAAATGGGTCACACAACTAATACATAAATCTTTGTTCTTTGTAACATCAGTAATGTCACGTTAAAAACATTCACTACAGAGATATGAACGGCTTACTAAACCCAAATTCAAGCTACACAAAGGAATCTGAAATGGTACATCCATTCAACATCACAAGAGTTAGAGTATTGTCTGCTTCACTGTGTTGCAACTAATGATTAATAAATGAGTCTATTAAGTTAATCTGCCAGGCAAAACTAAGCTTGACAGACACCTGCCACAGAAAATTTGTTATCTATTCAGGCAGGAAATGGCAGTGAGAAGAAATCAATGTCACTGCTGTACACTGAGCTGACAAACTGAAATCTCAGAGGAAGTTTGTCATCTTGAACAATGAGCAATATCCCTGGTGGCATCTCAGAGCCCCACAATAAAGGTCAGACATGGCTCTTATTTATCACGGCCTTGAAACTCTAGTGTAGCAATTAAATTTCATTTTTAATACTGGGTGAAAAAGTCCAGCTATTTGACAGTAATGTGTGGTAATATATTTATGAGAAGATATATATATCCACATGCTGCTGCATCATTGTTGAATTGGAGTTAAATGGCATGATTTCTTTGCAATGTAAAATGAAAAGCAACATAATCTTCTATTATACAGGCCAAAAAATAGAAAAAAAAAAAAAGAAACAATACCCACTACATTTGCTTCAAGTTTGTTAAAAGAGAGAAAAGGAAACGCTCTGTATCCAGCTGTATACCAAACAAAACAAGCTTTCAAATACAGTCTCCAAGTTTTGCTTTTTTATGCTCGTGAATGAGTGGTAAAATTATGCAGCTGTTAATAAGACAAGGGAAGCTTTTGACATAAAGCCCTTTTTATCTCCTAGCTAGAAGGATTTCAATCAAAGAGGAAATTTGTTCACGACTGCTCTTTGATTTTCGGTGTTAGTGGTATTTGCTTTCCCTGTCCCGCTCAGCAGGGACTAGAACTGGATGGGGATTATCGGTTTCACTTTTCCCCATGAGCCCCACAAGACGCTGTGATGCGCAGGCTTCCAAAGTGCCTGGGAAGATTTCAGATGTATGTCAGTGGGATCTGCACAGCCGCCGGGCTCCCTCCTATCTAAGATGCCTGAAGGATAAGGGCCTAAGCATTCATAAGTCACACTTTAATAGAGTTTGAAAACTTGCAAAAACCAAACAGACTAGGAAGCACCATCAACAAAAACAGAGCAGCACCTTTGCCTGCACTAAGATCCTAACAAGATGTCCTCCATTTCTTACAGTCATCTGTTGGAGCCTGTTTGACAACATCCTGACTTAAAAACAAAACCCACACAAGCAATTTCATGGGTACTGGAATGAAAGGGAGTCTGGCTTCCTGCGGATTTGCTTTTTGTCATCAGATTCTCTGAAGCCAAATAATTTCCAAGCCAAGTTCGATGATCTTCCCATGACAGGGACCTCCATCGCATTCCCTCTGAACAGCCCCTGTTGAAAGTTCAGTTCCTATTGCAAGCCTTCCCTCAAACCCCTTAATCGCCTTTATTCTCCCCTCACACCCATATTTTCAAGAAACTTATAGGAACTTCTATTTATCTTTGCAGCCTCTGCCTTTCCACCACATTTCTGTGGCCAGCATGTCCAAGGGCTGCGCAGGCTGCTGTGCATCCATGTGTGCATACACCCTGTTTGCATAAGCCTTGTTTCCCTAAGAGACCAGACTAAACAGCCCACGCCCAACAGTAGGATTAATATATGCAAAAAGAAATAGCTCTGCAAGGGTAACTCATCCAACAATGAAAGCGCCTTTAGATGGCTTATTGCCCTTTATTCCTCCACCATGACAGACGTGACAAAATCTCGCAGTCTGGGGACACTTATTAATTTGAACTTTTACAGCATTTCATTCCTTTTCATATTTTGCTTTTTAAAAGAAAAGCTCTTCAGCAATGAACAGAATCACACCCTGCCAGGCAGCGATATTTATGCCTGAAATAGGCTAAGGCAACAATAAAAATGTGGTCCACACATGTGGGTAACTTTCTGCCAGCAAATATGAAACCCTGGCGAGCTCCACCAACCTCTCATTCGATGTTAATATAAAATAGACAGAGAGTACCAGTTCTCATGTCTGGCCTGATGTTATATAACTGTGCTGTTTGTTCAACAGAGTCAACTCTTATACCAAAAAAAAAAAAAAGTTTAAAGCCCCCAGACAGCTGTAAATCATTACTCTAAAATGTTTTATAGGTTAGTGAAATTATCATTTACTCTGGTCCCTGTAGTCCTTAGCACCTGATGCCTAACTTAATGTAATGAACGTTGCAGATTCTTATTTCTACAGATCTACTTAATTCCCGATACAGAAGGATTTTAAAAGATTATTTTCAATAAGTTACTTCTAGAAATAGTTGCACTTCACAGCCAGAGCAACAGACACACATATCTCACTTCTAAAAAAAAATACCAACCTGCAAGTACTGAAGATTGATGACAGAGCAAAAGTCCTCCCACCAAATACTGTTTCATTAAATAAAAGAAATTTAAGGAGGAGCTAAATAATACTCTTTGTAACTACAACACAGCATTTTAAAGTGACTCAAAATTCACCCGTTCAATATCTGATGCTAAATTGCAAGCTGACATTGTCCCGAAAGAAACACAGCAGCCAGGAAGCAAGGAGAGCATGCTGCAAGAGTGGCAAAGAAGGGGAAGAACCAAAAGAAAAAACCAAACCAAAACAAAAAACTCATCAGCCCCTTCAGAACTGGGATTCCCTTCCAAATATGAGAATTCTTTCACACAAAGAGGAAACAGATGTCTATAGCTGGAATTTGCATGTGGCTTTATTCTCTTCTAGGATACAATAAAACTACTCTTCTTCTCATCCTCTGAGCTAGAAATTAAACAGTGGCATGTCATGCAGAGTCCAGCTGTGCTTTCTACCTCCAGCCTTTATTAGCAATATATTTAAAAAGAAGAAGAAAAGAGAGATACAGAAAGAAAGGGAGAAACTAGAAAAGCATAAGAAATGAAAAACTATGTGGTATGTGTTCTCAAAACAATATAAACTCTACAGATGTTCTTACTAATCTGTGGCACATGTTTGTTTATTCAGGTTTTCCCTGTCTCCAGTTCAGCGGGCTTTGCTTTCCAGAAGAGCTATCTGTTTTTACAAATGTTAGAGTAAATACTGAATGAGAAATTGGCATAAACAGCCAGAGGAGTAACAGGCTCACCTTGTAAGAGCTTTCTCAATGTCCCTGAAACTGTACCTCCATCCCAGAAACTGCTCTCACCCATACCTCCGCTGTTCCCTACATTAACAGCAATGGGAGAAAAGGCAACAGTTATGAAGAGCATTTTGAGAGTACGAATATCACAAAGGCCAACAGCAAAAACATCTGTTCACTTCAGGGAGAACGTACTGCAGTCATCACGGAGTAGTTCTCAAACTTGCACCTAACCTGTCACTTGCACACACTTTGACAAGGCTCATAGAGATGCTATCACCGTGGAAGCCTGTATTTATAAGGAGTACTCCACCACAGTGTCTGAGCTGCAGGTGCCAAACTGTGCCTTCTCCATTGTATTCACAAAGAAAAATCTAATAACTCACTTCTGAGTATCAAAAAGTATACTGTTTTCCAAGGATACATAAACCATAAATATCAGGAGAACAACCTTCCCTTTACCTAAGTCTCTTTTACATTCCTTTATTTTTAATCAGCTTCTTTTATAAAAGATGGTTCTTTTCAAATAGGTTCAAGTTACAGTAGAATAAAGCAACCCTGTCTGCCCACTGGAGTTAACACCAAAACATTTCCGTTAATAATCACAGTAAATCTGGTTCAGTGTCTTGTCCTCCTAAAATTCTTCACACGCTTGCCCAACACATCTGGATTATGATAAACTGATGTTCCAGCTATAAATATACTTTCCCCATGATGAGATTTGAAAAGACAGCATGAAATGAGGTAAGCCTCTCCCCTGGTCATGTCAGAGGTCATAGCAACAGACACCATTATGAAGACCTGTAGCTTTCCACAGTACTGACTGAAGGTGAAGGTGCAGAGGGGCTCAGCACAGCCATCGTTGATGGTATGTATACCCCCAAAGCTGACAAAGTAGACTTATTTTCTTGCAAAGCTTCAATTAATACTGCCTCCCAGATCCTCCTTGATAAATTGCAGACTCCACAAGGAACCTAACGAAGGTAATTTGTAATCTTAACATGAATGAAAGACTGTCAAAGCCATCAGCAGTGTTCCTGCAGCTCTGAGAGATGAAAAGTGTGAGCATGGTGAAAGAATGGACAAGTTTATATGTTAAATAAATGGTGGAGGGCTTTGTTAATAAACACTGATGCAATTAGAAACAAAACTCTTCAGGCAAGTATGACACCGCTGGTATAGCAATGACCAGAGAAGATCTTCCCTTGGCTCCATTCCTTAAGGGACAAGTGAAAGACCAAGTTCACATACAGCACCTTCCTGTAAGACTGCACAAAGCCAAAGAGAGGTGGAACCCCACGGGAAGCTAGGCGATCACAGGTAAAACTATCAAGTTGCATTTGCAACAAACAACTTTTCACAGCTCTCCGGAGCTGAATGCGTGGCTCTGCAGCACTGCCAGAGGCAAAGGAATGGCATTTAGGGTGGTAGAAACACTGGTCTCAACAGTGCCAAGAGTATCATTAAAACAAAGGCTTCAGATCATGCACCAGCAGCCACCTGAGGTAATCAGCAATTCTCTCATTTTCAAGCAAATAACATTGACCCTGTGTGAGCTAGGAGACAACTGCAAGCTATAAATGAGAAGAAATACAAAATTCCTGAATTGTACTCATTATTCTGATTCAAGCATCCACTAACCCTCAAATAAATATTTGCACCTTGCTTCCTCAGTTTCCCCAGCTCTAAAGCCAAAGTATTTCCCCTTGTCACCTGGCGTATGTGGATGTTTGGAAGTAAATTCCTTTCTGAGACAAAACATTATGTGCCCCACAGGGTTGCTTAATTTGGTTACAAGCCATTCTCACAGATGTTCTTTGGACCTGCGTGGCAGAACTTCACATACAACAGGATTTTCTTTTAAACAGCACTGCACGCTCGTTATAAAAGCAACACATAAAGGTCACTATGTAGAGACAGATAAATACAAGGAAAATTCTATCCAGTTTTCCCTCCATTAGAAAAAGGTTTTATGATTTAAAAAAAAAAAAGAAAAAAAGAAAGTTTTTCTGGAGGGGCAGTGTTGACCAGTGGAGGGGAAAGACACAGTCAGAGATCCAGCATGACTGTGTGTTCCCAAAACATGGGAAAAAGAGAAGCACTGAGGCAGATGCACAAACTCAATGCAGGCTGGATTCATTTAAGAGAGCCTGATGATCACGGAGCACTAACTTTGCACACGCGTGAGACAGACCATCATTGACCTATTGAAGACTCTTTCCTCCAAGAAACAATATTAACAGCCTTCTAAATCCCCCCCTTTTCGCACCAGCCCCTTACTTTGCTGGGAGGACAGAATAACTATTAGAAACTTTATAATGTTAGCCACAGAAGTTGATCTTATTGTACTTCAAACAGGAGCTGGACTGGCCAGCCCCTAATTAGACAAATAATATCCATGTTCTCTCACTCTCCAACAAACAAGCACTAAAGGAGATGCCCGTTTTGCTATTCCTTCTCGAAAACAACATACCAAAAAAATCCTCAACAAGAAAATGAATATGCTGACCGATTTGTACATGCTGTTTTCAAGGTGCAGATAAAAATCTTGTAGGATAAAAGATGAGTTTAGCAGCTCTAGAAGAATGAAGGTATTGTTTAACAGGAAGCAGATGTATGTCAGATGGCAAACTCATTAAAGTGTCCCATCGTTAAAGGAAATGGGATAACAACGAGCCATCTGAAAAAACCTGAACTGATCAGGAAATACACAAGCCGCAGCTAATCTCCTATTTATTGGTAGGTAATGCCTTTAAGTCATGCACATGCATTGAGTTTAGGACCATGAAGGACTAATCTTTGTTCTCATGAAAAAAACATAGGAGCAGAACCCTAGAGCATGGAGCACAGCATTTCTGGAAAAAAAGTCTTCTGAGGAAAAACTCTAACATTTGGAGAAGCTATTACATCAATACGTGGGTGCACACACACACACGCGTGGTTATGTGCTGCTGTCCGGGCAGCATGTCAGTTCGCTAACTTTGAAGGCATTTTAATGTACATTTTACATACATGTAACATTTTAAATCTAAGTATAATTACAAAAATGCCTTATGAAAGGCACCTATCAAGGGAGAGCCTCTAAATACAAACTTTTAAATTCTAATCAAAGAAAAGAAAAATTATGGCAGACACTGGACTGACAGATTTGCAATATCACAGAGTTGAACAGTTCCTCAAATGAGGATTTTGCAGGGGATACAAGGACCTAAGCACAAGGAATTAAACAAGCAGCATGTTTGATTCACAAGGCAAGTGGATCTATGGAGAGGAGTGAGAGTATTGCTTCAACCAGCAAATATTCAATCAAAGAAACTTGACAACAGTGCAGCTGTAATTGCACTGCCATCAGCATAGGAACTCTTGTCCTCAGAGTAACAGCCACAAAAAAAAAGTTAACAGACTGGGAAGAAATGCGTTTCTTTGGATGTATCTCAACCTATAGCAGTTTTGTTACAAATGTCTTGTTACTACATTATGATCACAAATATAACACAGCAGCTTTCACCATAAAAATTAAATACATCTCTCATCAGGAGATTTCTGAACGTCACTAAAAAAATTTCCATGAGAAAAATCCACCTCTGCCTTTGCATATGGGCCTGATCCAAAGTTCATTGCCATCGCTGGGAATTTTGCACATGTGGCTTTGATAGCTCCTGGATCAGGACCCATGCTCAAGATGGAGAAAAGAGGAGAGAGCAGATGCAAGGGTTCTAGCATACAACACAAGGATCAACTAATTTGGATCCTGCCATGTCCTTCCCAGGATGCACAGACTCAGACTCACGGTGAGAGCAGGATCTAGGATGTGCTCTTCTTAACTTCTTAAGCAGGAACTGTTGCAAATTCCCTGCTTTTACAGAAGCGTACACAACAGCCCTACTAGTAGCTCTATCTGAGCCCAAACCGTGTACACTTAAGTACAACTTAAAGTCCCAATAAAGTTAATGCAAGCTAAGCAAATTCTTTTGAATGTTTTGCCAAATATGAACTTTGGTGTTTTGCTGCATTGATAGCCCTGACTATTTGGTAAGGGTATTCCTGCATATTAGCCTTTGGGGAACAAACAACAGAACAAGACAAGTAACCAAATGTTGCTTTAAACAAAACACCCCACAGATACTATGAGAAAATTACTTCATCAATGCTAGTGCAAAACCAACATTAATGGAATAACTACTATAAACCACGAAGTTGAAACTTCTTTCTTTGAAGTGCATGACCCATGCAGCACTGTTTATATATCTTACACCATTATCTCCATCATGTGGCAGGGAGAAAAAATGCAGATTAATGTCCAATTTAGGAAATGCTATTCATGTAAAGGTATTTTACTTATCTTACACACATGTATACACACTTACTGCGTACACACATTCAAAATTTTGTATCTCACAAAATGGGGCATTGCTAAGCTTCCTTCTGTGACTGCTATTTTCAACTGTTTAGGAAGAGCCATATCTGCATCGCACACCACAGGTAAAAGAAGAAATAGCCTTGTCCTGCAAGGTGCTCACAGTCTCACGGGCAGTGTCTCAATGGGTGCCAATGAAACAATGCTCAGAGGAAACACGGGGGAAGCTTCAGCAGGCCAGGGTGAGTGGTCTATCATACAGCAGCTGTATGTACGGCACAGACAAACTGCAAAGTCAGTACAGGTGGAGTTAAAGGACTGATCTTCACAGAGTCCTTGAAAGAGTTTGCCACGTGTGATCTCTGTTGGTGTTAGCTGAAGAGGAGCTGGTTCTGCAAAGCACTAAAACACATCTCATGTCCCACCTCTTTACAGAGAAGCAGTTAAATATTTCCTTAAGTCCGTACTGAATACTCTGACTATCCTGTGTGCCTGAAATAAGACTGGACTATTTTCTCTCCCTCATCTACCTTTTTTATTTTTTAATAAATAGTTGCATTGCTTTAGCCCAACTGCAAGACATGGTCTTGCAAAAGTCACTGAGTGAAATGACTTTCCTATGTTACATCAGGGGACCTACTAGCTTACGACAATGATCTCTCCTAGCTTGTATGTATTAAAGCATGAGCTTTCCTGAACTGCAGCTACAGTTCCACAAACTTTAATCTGATTCTACATTACAAGAGACCTAATCTAAAACTCGTTAAAGTGAATTGAAAAATCACAACAAGCATTTGATCGAACCCAAGTGAACAGTTACACAATGCACGTACAGATACAGGAAGGATGGTTCCTTTTTTTTTTTTTCACCCTCTATAATTTTTTTTTTGACGGTTTAACCAATTCTGCAGACTCCGTAACTATTTAAACAGGAAGCCCCCTGGACCCAGCAGACCTCCCTGCCTATGCAGCTGGAGAGCTACTCTGCTCCTAATGGAGCATTTCTTCCACCCCCACCCAAAGGTAGCAGCTGTACGATGTCGGGTCGGACCCTGCAGGGCCACCTGGGACTCGCTGCCCTCCCAGGTGTGGACAGACTCGTCCACGGCAATCCAGCCCCTGGGAAAGCCGTCTCCCTGCCGGCATCCCCCAACTTCCTGCCTGTCAGCAGGCTGGGAAAAAAACTTCAGACGAGGCTGGCTGCATAGGCAAATCCAGCGTGCAGAGAGCAGGGAGGGTTTGCTTTCAAGAACCTCTTGCAGGCTTCCTCAAAGGAGTCTAACCCTGCTTGCACAATGGCACCACCATTATAAGACCTGTGGAAACAGAAGCCATGACTCTCAATGATTTGTTTTAATTCATTTTTGGGGAAGATGCTTTCACCATACGCTTTTGAATTCATTTGCATGTCTTTATACAGCCACCTCATTTCCGTCTGCCTTGAGGATCTATCATAACCACAATGTTAAACCATAAAGCTAAATCAAAACAATTTCTCACACTCAGTTACCCAGCTTGGACATAAGGAAAGCGTGCCAAACTACAAGAGCATGGGAACAGGATCCAGAGGAACAAGGGTGCTTTGGTGGGCAAGAACTAAACAACTGGAACATCCCAGACACAGGCAAACCCTTATTTTCTTCATTTGCTCACCCTGCACGGCTGTTCACACATCCCAGCTATAGGTTTGGGCTATCTTCAGAGCCTGATGGGAACTGAATTACAAAGCACAACAGCAGCTAACTCTTGTTCTATGAATTCCTGGTTATAGCTGTGATCAGCAGAGTAGACACTATTAAGTTTCCACTTTACTAGTATAAATCATCCCCTCCATGCTTGGCAAAGCACTTAAGCACATGCTTAACTTTCACTATTGCTGAATAGGAACAAGATTATGCTTTAAAAACATTAAAGAGCAGACCCAAACAAGTTCTTAGACTCCATACTCTTCTTTACACTCCCAACTTCCCATCAATCTAAAAGCTCTTCCAGAGTTGGAGCTGGGCCAAAGTGTTTTGTTGAACTGATGCCTAAACAAAGTTTTCTGCTAATTTGGGGCTGCAACCAACGTGGTGAATGAAGAGAAAAGCCAAGGAAAATAGTCTAAACTTTTCTGTGAGTTACTTTAGATACACAATAAACAACTCAAAGTGACCTCAAACACCCAAGAGAGGATAAGCCAAGGTAACAACACAACTGCAGCTCCACCAAGAGGTTTTAGCACCACAACTAGCAGCAGAAAAATCCAAGCAGTCAAAGTAACTGCCAGGGCCCCACGATGGGATCAGATCCCACCATTTCCAGCACGCTCCTCTCACGCAGCAGGTCTGAGCACAGCATCTGTTGCACTGATGGTCCCTTTAAGAAACGTACTTCTGTGGAAGACATTGACACCAAAAGGAGAAAGCCAAATTGTACGCCCACTGCAGCATGGCCTCTAGAGGGAAAGGGATGGGAAACGCTGCTCTCACAGCTTTAATTCATTTAAAGGCCGTTTTGCATCCAGAAGGTTCCACTGGATTATTTCTTTTCCTCATTGGTTTTGCAGCCATGTCAAATGCCCATCACAGCCAAGTGGCAGATTTGCCAATTCCCTGCTGTCATAGGTAGATTCATAAAACTCACAGTGCAATGGCTTAAGTTGTGTTGCCTGGTATGGGCTTTTCTCTGTGATACACAGCAGTAGATGGGATTTACATATATCTGATTTGAACCATAGTCTTCCCAATTGTTTTCCAGCTGGGAAACAGAAAATCAGTAATGAAATAATTTTCATGATAACAGGCATTACTGGAGGGGGGGGGGGGGGGGGGGGGGGGGAATCAAACACAGTGTTGGTTGGGGAAATAGCCAGACATTTCCTAACCATGAGGAATCTCCAGAAATTTTACCTTTTCAGTAGACAGTATTTTAGTATCTGCTTGAGAAACCTGCCCTTAAGTAGGTCTCCAGAACTGTTTCTGTTCCTGCAGCATCTGGATGCCTTATTCTGGGTGCTACCCACAGATCCCATAATGCATGCGTGATGCTCCTTTCACCAAGACTGACTGAGATGTATCTGTCCAAATTAGTTCAACAAAATTGCAAGGCAGCATCTGAAGAAAAAAATACTGATCCTGATCAAAGACATGGTGTCCCTGAGGTTGCACTGCACATAGCTGGACTCAGAACTGGGCAACAGGCAGCGCAGTAAAGAAAAATTAGCAAGGAAGTTAAAGACCAAAGAGAAAAGGAAAGAAAGCAATGCTATTGCCTAATACAAAGAATGAGCTGATCTCAAAGCAAATGCCTTTTCCAGTGTAACGTTCATAATCTTTTGGGCTGAAAAGGAGCAGACTGGTGTTAGCAGCATACAATATATCCAGGTGACTTAAACCAGGACTTTTTCTAATGAGATTAGCAAGCTATACATTACAATTCCCATAATGTTTCAACCTCAAGGCATTTTAATTACATTTTTCATTTATCTTCCCTGGGATTTTCTAATTTGTGCCAGAACACTTTCTTCACTTAAAATCCAATTTTTATCTCAGCGCAAGTACTAATAGACCACTTCAGACAAAACACGCAAAATCTGCGGAACTCATACAAGAGCAAAAATCAACTGTGGCTTTCAATCAAAAGATATAATACCATTAACACCTTTTCTTTAAATAGTACCACCAAGTGCTGGTAGTGGTCTTTGGGATCATGAAAAGAGTTAAGAAACCTGCAGAACAGTGTGCTGATTCTGCATTCACACATACAATTTTAAAGCTCAGCTGACATGATGCCAGTAGATGGCTTTAGTTGTTGCTAAGTAGCGCTTATCCTAAGTTAAGGACTTTTCAGTTTCCCATGCTCTGCCAGCAAGCAGGTGTACAAAAAGCTGGGAGGGAGCACAGCCAGGACAGCTGACCCGAACTAGCCAAAGGGATATTCCATACCATAGAAAATCATGCCCAGTATATAAACTGAGGGGGGTCAGCCAGGAGGGGCGGATCGCTGCTCGGGCATCAGTCAATGGGTGGTGAGCAACTGCATTGTGCATCACTTGTCTTTTCTTGGGGTCTATTTCTCTCTTTTTTTTGTTATATTCCTTTTCATTACAATTATTATTATTATATTTCTATTATTATTAGGTAGTATTATATTTTATTTTACTTTAGTTATTAAACTGCTCTTATCTCAACCCACGAGTTTTACTTTTTTTCCCCCCGATCCTCTTCCCCGTCCCACCGGGAGGGGGGAGGGCGGATCAGCTGCGTGGTGCTTAGTTGCTGGCTGGGGTTAAACCACGACAGTTGGTTACCACTTTCATCCTGCTCCCAAGTGCTTATCACAACCCCCGCCACACATTACTGTCCCCATCTCTCCCAAGCGCTGGTCTGGCTCCTCACATAACTGCTCCATCCCCACTTCATGGTGAATAAGCCAGGTTAAAGATGGCAACTAGCACTGGGGACTGTAACCTCTTTAGCCGGCTGCGCAGCCAGAAGAGGATCTCTGAGCACGGCCTAAGGAACAGAAAATATTGGCTAACTTCACTCTCAGGCTTAAACCAAGGATGAGCTATTTCTACCGCCACCATGGTGCACCCAGCAGCGGTCATCCCAGAACAGACCCTGACACGATGCCCTGTGCCCACAGACCAGCTGGTCAGTACCCATTTGGAAAGTGCAGCTGAACATTGGGAAGATCCTACCCTGAGCAACAGTCTTTACAAGATGTGCTGATTGAAAAAAACGAAAAAAGTAAAGAACTCGTGCCTTTGCTTTGCAACACGTAGCAACTCAGTAAGATAAATGACAAAAGCCTTTACCGTGGCGGAATAGTTAAATACAATCACAATAAAATTCCACCTGTCAGCTCCAAAAGCACCCCACATGTAGAATTTACACAAGCTGAACTGGAGCTGGTTCAGGGCATGTCATAACAGTTAGTCATTTCTGCACTGTGCACTGTTAAAATTGGCCTCAAGATGAATTGAGTGCCTGTAAAGGGCAACCATATTTCAAGCAAACCAGGACATGCTCAGGGTAGTTGGACTGCCCCTTCAGCTGCATTCCAGAGCGTTTAATTTTTGCCACTCAGTTTTATGAAAAATATTTCCAGTACACTTCCAAAGAATTCTGCAATCCAGTAAAAATACTTCATGGTAAAACTTTGGAGAAGAAGGGAGAAGAAGGGCATTAGTTTATGTTGAAAGGATTTTGCATAGCATTATTCCAACCTACACTCCTAAGCGAAAAGTACGAATCACAAGTATTTTTTGCTCATGCGAGTTGTTTGCAATCTGTCAGTTCCCATAACTAAAATATGGCATTTCCAATCTAATAGCATCACAGGGGGTGTTTTGAATGGCAGCCTATTTTGTTTGTGTTTGTGATGCTTTCCAGCAAAAGCCACTTCTGGTGTAGGAGACGACATTACTAAAATGTAAATAAAAAGGGCACTGTAAATGATTTCACTCTTACTCCAGTTTTTCTCAAGGGGCTTTAACTCAGGCAATCTTCTCACTGTGTGCAAAGGACTTTTGAACCAAGCCAGTGGTGCTGAGCACGCTCATCCCTTTTTCAAGTCAACTTAACTTCAGGCAAACAAGTATGGGGGAAATAATCAGGCATGGCCCTTCCCAGAAGCTGTGCATTAGAGAAGTCAGTCTGACACAAATGAATAGAAATCCTCTTGGGCTTTCTCAGAAATTAATGCACCAATAACATAAGATTAATATGTAATAATGAGACAATTTTCTTCCATGTCACACAAACTACATCTACTGTATCGGCACACCATGCACACTTTGAAGCCAGCAAATTACACTGTCAGCAACAAATACGTTTCAGATGTAGCAACTAGAACAGTTGTTAGTGGCAATTTCGCAGTGAAAGCTGCAGTGAAGCTTATGTCCCCTTTACCCACACAGCTGAAATCAGTCTACAGATGCTCTGGTACACAGGTCAGACACTTTGCTAACACATTTTTAAGCAGGGTATTTGCTCGACTTTGAAGGTAAATATTTTTGTAAATGATTCACTTTTAAAATGTTGCTATTCTCACATTTCTCTGGATTTAAAAAAAAAAAAATTGCCCTCTCACAACCTTCAAAAATAGATCTCTCAGGCATCTTTAAACCTGTATCATTAAAAAAAAAAAAGACAGAATCAGATATCTTGGATTTCCTCTTATTCCAGGTAACTTATACCATACGCAGTCCAGCCAACTAGTTAAAACTTCCTCCCCTTTCTATTTCCTGATGCTACCAACACCCAGTTCACAAAATCCACCATTTGGAGAGATAATGAGAAATTTGAATGGCCAACTGGGCTGCACAAGGTCTGTGGTGTCCTCTGGGCAGGCCAGAGGCTCTTCTGAGGATAAGGCATTGAGCAGAGAATGATGGGGCAGCAAGAAGTGATCACACATTAGAAAAAGAGAACGTGGAAAAGGCAGCTATAATTTTGTTGCAGGTCACTTTTGTACCAAATGCTTCACAAACAACTAAAGATTTGCCCTGCAAATATAGGAAGGCAGGCAAATGTCATTGCTTAATTCACTTAAAAGAAATGCAGCACAGACGCTGCAAGCTTAAGTGCCACTTTGGTGACAGTTTATTCTTGATAAATAAATCATTTATACACCTGACACAGCTCGTTTCTTCCTTTCATGATAATTATAGTTTTAGAAGCCTCATTTAAGTGGTGCAAATTAATTTCCAAATTCCACGTACTGTCAAACAGTGTATTTTATTAGGTGATTAATTACCTGCAGGAGCACTTCAGGAGACACCTTGGAGGCAAACAAGTATTGCTGTGACAGCTCCTTTAAGATATGGCTCTGCTCCTAAAGCCCGATGAGCCCAGAGATAAAATAACTGCATACAGGTGTTAATCTCCTACAGCACCTTGGGATGTTTGTGCTTCAGAGAAGTGCATTTCCCCTCCAGAACATGCAAATATTTGCCTCGGCACTATAGCCCTTGCTTTGTGAGAAGTCCCATAAACTGCCTCGGGTTGGGTCCATTTCCACAGCGAGCCAGGAAGCAAGAACAGCCGTGAAGAACTATTCTTCCCTCAACCTCAGTGTACTCCTGAAATCTTCTGCACTCCCAAAACACAGACCACTTGGCCTTCTCCAGCTTATATGCCTGGATGACATACAACTGGTTTCAAATTTCTGGGCCAAAACCACTTTTTGTAAGTTTTATGTAAGTCAGTTACAGAGGTGGCAGGATTTATAGCAAATTTTATCGCAGTTTCCTTGCTGTCATTTCAGACCTCTACACTGACCAGAGCTTCCAGCAGACCTATGCTCTTCACAGCGCAGCAAAAAGATCTATACACGTGCCATGTAACTCCTCTTTGCAATCAGTTTTGGTGCCCAAAGATCACAGTGAGAAGAAACCAACGCAGCCCAGCACGGCTTATATACGCACCTATGCACCAAGTTCAGGTACCTCTACACACCACAGTCACCTTGACACATCATTTAGATACTGAAAAAATCTCCATAGAAAAACAACTCTTCCAGTAACACAAGTGGAGAAATGCAGAGTTTAACAAATTTTATAGGCTTTATCCACCTGTTTTACTTAAGTCTGTCATTCTACACAATACCCAAAGCACTGCTGTCACAAGAATAGCTCTGCTCCCTTGCATTTCTTGTTTGCCTTCTCTTACAGCTACACCTGTCTTTCCCGGGAATTACAGTATTATGGAGAAAACGAGATCCGAAGGCTGTTGACCAAGGGCAGGGCCTGTTCCCAACATGTTTGTCTAACCTATTTTAACGGCCTCTCCTGATGGATGGACTGCCCAGATGATCAGCTCAGGTGCTGCTTTGTTGGATAGTTCCCCAGAGCAATTTAAGTCATTACTTCTTCACCTTCTCATCACAGGCATAGGAACAGATTTTTCTTTTCTCCTTCGCAGAAATTTTCAAGTGCTTGTCTTTATTTATCATTTTTCCTCCCTGTGGCTTTTCCAATGCTCTTCCTCCCTTTCATGCACAAGAACATCAGTCTCAAAGACTGCCAAAGGCAATTCTGACTGTGTATTTCATCAGCAAGCTTAAGCCAGATTGTTAGCAAAAGCTGGTTAAGTCTAAACCAATGTTAACCCTTCAAGTTTGGGAGCAAAAGAAAATATAGAGTCAGAATAGCCTAAGAGAGATTCTCTCATCTGACCACAATAAATTTCTTCTTCTGGTTTCGGGCTAGTGGGATGTCATAACCTCCCTTCAGTATCCACGGAAGAAGGAACATCAGAGCTGAACATGTCTGAGGTGGGAGAAAAGAATAGAACACCAGATTTTGAAAATCTGAGAATTTATTGCTCTCTAACAAAACAATAATGAAAGACGCCAAGTCTTTTCAGAAGCATTTTGCAAAGCTGAGGATACGTGGCGAAGGGAAGGATTGCTCTGGACTCTGAAAAGACCACCTGAAGCCAGAATGTATCTACAGCAGTTGTAGTTTTCAAGATGTGGATGCCTAGTGTGACTTTCTATTAAAGAAGTATAAGCCCTTGACATAACTCTCAACTAAAACAAGATCAGAAAGCTACTTGCTGCACTTTCTCTCTCTCAAAAAAAAACGAACCCATCAACAAAACCCCCCAACAACAACAGCAGCAAAACAAAAATCCCCAAAACCAACAACACCATGCAAACTTCCCAGAAAAACAATCAGACCCCAGTGAAGATCAAACTGGAGCTTACTGCTCCAAATCTGCCCTTGATTAAGTATGCAGCCTTCCACCACTCAACAGTTGTTACAAGGTTATAGAGAGAAGTCTCATCTAAAGTGTCATATAACCCAAAAGTAATTAACTAACTCTGACAAACACTGTACTACAAACCTACTTCGATTTTAACCTGTATCGTATGCTGGAAACTTCCAGTTGAACATTCTGTATTTTCTCATTTGCCCACATACGCTTGTTATTAAAACCACATGTGGGCACTGAATCATTTCATGGTTCATTTAGAGACAAACACGCAGAAAATTGTGGGAAACAAGTATAACCCTAAGAGTCTGTGCAAGCCTGTGTAGTCTGAGGCATGCTGTGGTGCAGAAGCTTGAGCTACAGGACTATGTTATTCTGGGGCTCAAAAGTGAACAGGAGAGAAGTCACCATATATGTACATTGAATTTCTGAGCAGATCATTAGCAAAGTCAGCCAGTGTGACAGTTTCAATCCTCAGCGCCTTGCAAAATGCCACGTGTGTGCTTAACCGTTAGTTCACAACAAAAACCCTTAAGTGAGGCAGTAGGATAGTCTTTCATTTCTGAAACTGGTCTGGCAATGAGGAGAATTCCCCTACTGCATAGGAAGTTAGGAGCATAACCTCGGGCAAAGCACTCAATCTTTCTGGATCTGACATCTGGAAAAAATGGTAGCCCTTCATCTTGTCCATTGGACTAGAAGGTCATCAGCTCAAAGATGACCTTTTGCTGAAAGGACAGTCAGTAAAACAGTAAGGCTTTGCTTTTGATCGGGTTTGTATGGATTATTCATATTACAACAGTGGCTGAAGGACCCAAACATAATGTGCCAGCTCAGACGTGCAACGATAACACACGTGAAGTTCACCTGAGAACACAACCTCTTTCAATTTATGATTACTGTTGCATTCAGAAGCATACATTCCCTGAAGGGAAAAACTTCTGGATAAGCATTTTCTATAAGAATACATCTCACCTATGCATCTAATTCCCCAGCAACACAAGGGACATTCATATTATGTCCACAGATCTCCAATTTTGCTTTGAAGCCTAAAGCAGCATGTACATGATCCAGGTTTCTTGTTGAGCCCTCTATCAGGATTGTAAAAGGTCAGATCCTGACATTGTAACACAAACATTTTTAGTAGCTGCAAGATCTCAACTTTCCTCTTACAGGGGTGTATGTACACACAGACAAGAGATTTTCCACAGAACCCAAATGCTTCAAGATAAAATTAAACCATTAAATGATGAGGTCTTCCGGGAAGTTCTAGGGGAGACCTCTCAAAGTCAACTCTGATCAAACGGCTGTCTACCAGAAAGCTTCACAAAGAGGTCATTTGTGAAGAAAGACAAGGAAGATGATAAATGATAAATCTAAAGCTCTGTAAACCATCTGGCCAGATAAGGGGCACACATTTCTCACAAGAACACTGGCTTACCTGTAGCTTTACAAGGACAGTAACGACACTCAAAAGCACTAATGAAAATCTCAGACCTCAGCCTTCCACTAATGTTTCCACCTTGCTCCTATTAATGTAATGCTATAAAGCAGGACTTCTAACTGGTATTAATGAAGCAGTAAACGTCCCCTTTCAGAAAAGGGAGCTGTAATTTCAGACAGCTGCATATGTAAAACTCTATCTCATACTAAATAGCTGATTCCTGAGGAGGGAAAACAAAGAAAGCCCAGCCAGGTTCCTATGACTGAGACTTTTGATACTTCTGATGGATGGTTGGAAAGGTGGGGGGGGCGTGGAGGGAAGGTCACAAGATTAACAAGCATGTAACAAACAGAACAATATCCATCAAGAAGATGATTATTGCAATAATTTCAGAACTAGGGAAAGAGATGGCTTTAGTACCAAAAATCCTAAGTATATACTAAATGTGGGGGTTTTGACCAAGCTTTTGGGGTAATAGGAAACTATATTTGCTGCTCTGTACTGCTCTAGGAAGCACTATTCATTCCCACCCCACTTGCAACGCTGGTGAGCTGCGCACATAAGACAGGCCTTTTCTCCTGTGTGTTTCTGAACAGAAACAAAGCTTTTTCCATGAGGAAAATCCATATCTTTGAAGGAAAGAACTTTATAGTGCAATCTAAATATTCATCAAAGCTCTACTTGTAACAGCAGGAACTTAGCACAGGGAGGCAGGTGGGGTGAATAAGAATTTATGGGATGTCTGTAGACATATTAAATAACGTAAGTTCTTCAAAGCACAGGTAACACTGAAATGGAGTTTACAGACACAGCTGATTTAAAATATGCACGGTCTCAATCTATACTCAATACCTTCTCATATTAAAACACATTCAGAAGATACCATCTGCTCTTTATAGGCACTGGTAATCAAAAGGTTTTCTGTCAGTGTAAGCACAGGCATTGAAAGATATATTGGGGTAAAGCTCATGCTAAAAAGGGAGCAATGCTCAACTTTGCATTCTTTCATCCAAAGGTACACCTGTATCCTTGATCAGAAAGTTTATTCAAGCTGTGGCATCTGCATTGTGCCCACCATATTCATGATACTTCAGTTTCCAAAACCTGTACAATGCTTTTGGTCAATAGGATTTTCTAATGTTGTTATTTCTTTACTGTCAAAGGACCATTCGATCATTTCTCTGTTAGGCAACAAACTTCTTTTATCTCCTGATTATACTCATGGAAAAATACAAGGAGAGAGACAAGGTACTAGTAATTTCCTGTTAATTCAATATGCTTCATCAGGTAAAGAAACCAGGATATGTTCCACCTAGATGCTGGAAGCAGCCTGACCCTGCAAACATCTCATTCAAGCAGTTCACACTTAAGCTAACAGGAGCTTGGAGAGCAGAACAGCTCTTAATACACAGAAATGGCAACAGTTCTATTTTATTGTGATTTTTCTTTACTGTACTAAAATACTTCAAAACACGCTTGGACAAAAATCTTTTCCATTCCAGTAATGTGGAATGTTAAGATGTGATTGAACAGAAAAGCTTTAGGGTCACAAAATGCTATCCAATTTTACTGTCTGTGATCCAAACTGTAGCCTGGGTATCCATTTTCAAATAGAACTAAAACACATTGGGAGCTTTATGCTCTCTGAACTGTTATTAAGCTGCACTATAAATTTAATTACGGAAACACCTTTGACAGAATTAAATAGTAGTGCTTGTAGTCAGAAATAAGATCACCAATGGCAGAAATAACATTGATAGATTTACATAAAACCTGACTACCAGTGCTAAAGCTTAAAAGCAGCAAAGTACCAGACATCTCAAAAGAAAAATATTTCTAAGCCTATTCAAGTACCTGTAACAGTTATCTGGTATGGATACAATTAATTGAAAATAAACCAACAACGGCAAACATACATCATTTGCAAGTCTGATTCACGATGGGAATGCACATACAACACCATGCAATTCTAATATCTTGATTTAAACTCCCTGGATCCTCCTTTATAGGCTTTTTGGGGTTTTTTTTTTGCTATTTCAGGAATTTCACTATAATAAACTATGGAATTCTGCTCATAGAGAGAAAATTCCATAACTAAATCTTCAATTAAACAGTCTCATATCTACCAGGAAAAGGTAAGCGGTACCTCAGACCTGCGTCATGGTTTGGTTACTCGCAGACTATCCATAACAACTACTGAAAGGACATCTGCACTGATGAAGTTTGAGGACATTTTGTACCAAGAAGTATTCCTCATTTTTAACACCTGAGTGGTTTCAGGGGTGCCCTGAACTCAACCTTCAACATGGAAATCTCCAGAGGTATTTGGACTGTAGCCCATGTATTTTCAATGGGTACTCAAGACATGATAAATGACAACATTTGGTTACTACAGTAAAACTCAGTGCCTTTGCCAATTATTAATACCATAACATGGTCCTGATCCAAATTTCACTGGTATTGTTGGGTTTTGCTTTCCACCAGCTCCAACTACACAATGTCTGGATGGTAAAATTTTAGTTAATCACTTGAATAATAATACTTAATCAGTACTAAGGTTTCCATCTCCACCATATGATTATAATCTGGCTCCAAAAAATTAATTATTTCACTGCTGTACCAGTAAGTAATGGAACATGAGCCATTCAATACGATATTTACTGACATCTTGTCTCTGACTGTATAGAGGTGCGTTTTTAGACTGGTTTGCTATTGAAGCAGTGCGTGAAATTGCCCTCTTTTCCCCTCTCCTTACCTTTTGAACTCATCATCTGATTTTAGGCAAATAAGACAGAGGTAGGGGCAAAGCTCCTAAAACTTCTGTGAACATCAAACAAACATCTCAAACACGTCTGTAAGCATCTCAGTTGAGCCGAGAGACTCGATTTGGCAACTCCACTTTGCAGGAAAGGCTGCAGAAGGAGCTTAATAGTTATCTGTGTGGCTGCTGGCCAGGCAATCAGTGGGTATGCACAGGCAGGCAACCAGCACATGGATACCTGGGGAAGCGCCCCAGCATCTGTTACCACCTGCTCAGCCAACAGCTCAGGGCTGTAGGAGGGAGTTTTGGGGCCATGAAAGCAGAGCTTGAGTCAGCGCAATAGGGAAAGCAGAGGCGCTGTGGATTACAGGTCCATAGGAAAATGTGTTTCTGCTGTTTACGGAACTACTTCAGTAAAGAAAAGGTACTATGGCCTTGAGAACAGGATGCTGGTCATGTATTGCACCATGTGCAGAGATGACTAGGTGAATGTACAGGGAAGGCAGCATGCATGCAGCTAAACAGCCTTTCAGAATTTCCTACAGAAAACAGAACCATCCAAAACACAGCGGGGGGAAAACCACAGATGAAACAACAAAGACAACAAAAAGCCACTGCAGACCTGTGTAAATAAATGGCAAAGCTGCTTAAACCCCAAGGATTTCTGGTTTGTGGTGCTGGATTAAAGAGTAAAGCAAGAGCCTAAGAGATTCTGCCTGTATTCTGCTCTCAAAGGAAACATAATGCACAAAAGAGAGATTGGCAGCAGAAAGAAGAACCAGTGTTTGGGGATCAGTGTACAACTATTAAAGCTGAAGTGCTCTTTACCAGGGTTCTCCAACATATAGCCTCTGTGGGGAAGCTCTGGAGACCATTTACAGAGCCCTTTCCCAAGCTCAGAGCACCACTTAGTCTTTCTTGGCCACAAAATGTTATCTCTGGCTGTTTAGGGTGTGTTCAGAGTCTTTAGTTCTCCCGACGAGATGGGGAAATCTGTGAGGCCAACAGGCCAGCAGACATCTGAGGAACAGCTGCTGAGAACTTCAGAAGTTCCAGGGACCTTAAAGTTGATTAAAAATAGAAATAATTTAATCAAGGTCACATTTCTCCTCAGAAAGAAGGAATCCTCTTTAAATACACAGTATTTTGTTACAGTAAAAGTACTCCCTGTGTTGGCAATTCACAGGCCTTGGGAAAATAAATACTTTAAGTTGTCCTAGGCCATCCCATTTCAAGATTATCATTTCCAAGGGGACTGAGAGATCAAACATTAACCTTAGCAGGTGGTCCCATGTTTCAGTGTCTGCCCCATAACCCAGGCAGGATCTTCCAGCTACCTACTTAGCACAAAATTCATACTGGATCCTTGAGTTGGCTTCTTCCTACCAATATTACCCAGCTCTGGTCCCCTTTTTAATTAAAAATGGGGGGAAATTCCAGAGAAAGGAAATTTAGCAATGGAATAGTTCCCTTACACACACAAGAGACATTTCCAACTCATATACTTCATAGTTAAAGAGCTAAACCAGATTTAAGTACTTAAGCAGCCTTATTTGTTTCTGGAAGTACTAAGCTCCTTCCCCACTGCTGGTGGGAACTCTGCATGTCTGGTGGTTTTTGGGAGAGCACAAAGGTAAAATGAAATCACAGGTGAGAAGACACATTCTTTTCAGGTCCCCTAGTACCCCCACACGGGATTCCTGTGGCCTGAATTAGTTAATTCCTAAACTGCTGGGACTGTCAAGAAAACCATGTTTTTGCATTCCCTTCTTTATGTTCCCTTCTGCTGAAGTAAATTAACAAAAGAGGTTATTTTGTCAAACCACGGATATTCATATGCTTAGCTGACAGTCATCACACTTGGTGGTCTGGAAATTTTTAGAAGGACACAGAACTAAACATGAGCTGGACAAAATGAGGAAAGGTACTTTTAGTCACTCTGAGCACAGAACACAAATAGACAGATTGAATTTTCCTAGCATTAGCTGCAATAAATACATCCCAGGGCATGAGGGGTGACGGAGCAGTGGAACAAGGAGGTATTCTTGACTGATTTTGAAGGTTTTGTTTGTGCCCAATGGCTTAAGAAATTTGTTCATCCTTCCTTGAAGACTACATTTGTAATGCTGTACCATTGCTGGGGTGAGTCAGAGGTTAACTTACTGGCCGGATAAATTCCAACAGCACAATTTATGTTCACCTGACCCGTGGATCTGTGCAACATATTGACTCCGATATTGAAGTAAAACAAAGGACTAAAGATCTTTTCCATCTTGCCTTTCACCACTCTGAACAAGCCATGGCCCTGTAGGATCTCACACAGAATTCTGTCCCCATGGTTTGCCAACCCCAAACATTTATTTTTAAGTATTTCTTCCTCACCCAAATTGTTGTTGTTTTCCCTCGTTTATTTTCTCTCACAGGCATCTGGAATATCTAGGCAGGGTGAGTTTACTCTCAGTCACCATGCACGGAGGCCACGGCAGTTCACCAGCCTATTAAATCACACAATTACACTGCCGTCTTCAAGCGCCCTCCTAAAATTCTGAATCAAGCATCAACAATCATGAAATAGGCTCTAAAAAGTGCAGGAATGAAAACAAACACATCAGAGCTCTTTTGTTAGCTAGTGTTTGAAACTTCACCAGAGCATCTAGTTCACTTCTCAGACATTTTTTCCATGGTCATTAGATGTATACACACTTCTGTTTTTTAAAACCAGCTCATATTTTACATATTCACATCAGTCTGAGAGATGTGGATCATAAAAGGCACAGTGAGGAGACACAGTAACATCCAAGTTTATCCAGAGAACATTTATCCACCAGGCACATTCATATTGTCTCTCAACAGAGCGTATGACATGTATCATAACATCAGGGAAGGGAATGCTTCAGTGATTTGTAGAGGCACCGTGAGCTTTATTCTTCTTCCAGTCAATGACAGTTGAGGCCAGAAGTGCCTGACCTGCCACAGAAATTCCTGGGCTTAGTTTCTAATTGCATTCTTTCAGAAACTACGTGTTCTGAAAATAATGGTTAGTACCGTTAAATATTCAGAATAAGCATCTCTCAACTATCTAAAATTCAAAATGAACAGATTAAACACACATCTAGACTTACAACCAAAGTGAAAAAACAATAGAGAGCATTGGTGACAGAGCTGTGAATCCAAAACGAAATTCCTACTCATTACTTTAAGATGAAGTGTTAGCACTCACAGAAAACATGCATATATTTCAGAGCACCAAAAAGGGTAAATAAATCGGGGGGGGGGGGGGGGGGGGAAGAACAACTAAAAAATGCATAAAATATAATCTTGTGGGATACAGTTTTGATACAAATACCAGAGACAACCAAAAGAAGAATAATGTTCTTCAGAATCTAATTCTACCAAACCCCAGAAGTTTCAGATATTAATTTACAAAACAAATCCTGCTGAGATTCAATCCCAAAGCCCTCACAGAGGCACCCCTTTCACCTTCTCAGAGCAGCCCTCCTTGTCTTTTTGCTCTTCATCGTACCCTCTTAGCCAATTACAAGCGCAGTGAGCCCATCTCTTCCCAACTGGTCAAGCCAGAATCTTCATCTTGAACAACCAGCTGAGCAAAATAAAAATGAAGTAGCTCAATGATATGAACTACTCAAGCTAAAGCTAAGGAGTAAAATTTCACTGAATCATTTCTCTTATAAAATGCAGAGTCTATCAAAACTTCTGAAAGAATTAAAAACACAAAGACAGATGGTGTTCTCTCTTCGTTTTTAAAGGCCAGTACAGAAACCAAGGCCTTTAGAACTGGCAAGAAAAAAGCACCACACTGAAAGCAGCCACAAACATTTCTCGCCTTGAAAATTACACAGGCTACCCATTTCCTTTTTGCAGGGTTTTCCCTTTGCAAAACACAATGCCTTACAGCCTGCTAGCGCATGTGGCAAGAACCCTCAAGTGTCCATGAGCGAGCGCATTGCTCCCAAAGGGAAATCAATGGAGATAAGAAAGCACAAAATCAGTTGAAAACTCTTCCTCCCATTGTCAGGTTTTGACCAAGTCTGGAATTAAACACAAGACCTTACACAACACTAAGAGCACCAATTCCTTTCACTGCACCTCAATGTTCTCGCTGTTGCCACTCCTCAGGTTTTCCTTGTCCTCTGCTGTTGTTTTCTTTTTAGTGACAGCTGCAGCTGAATTTTGATGTCAACTCTTTCTCTCATATCACACTATATCTACATACCTCAGCGTTCTTTGGATGTGTACAGCTTTGTTCCCCCCCCCCAACACGGAAGTGAAATCCTCTGCCAAGCACAGCAGGTGTGGGATGAAGTGGTTCCAAAGCTGCCAAGAATTGTCATGGTGAGAATTTCTCTTTCTGAAACATCTTCTCTGCCCATAGCTTTGTTAGCTGTTCTGGTTACTGCTTTTCAGACAACGAACTGCAATGTTCAAAAGACTTTGCAACAAAGGTGAGGGACCACCGTGCAGTCACCCTGGAGAAGCCTCTGCCACACAGGTCTGGGAGACACATGGTCTTGGGTTGTGCCCCAACTTGTTGGCCCACAATTCTGCTGAGAGAGAAGTCAGCAGGAAAACACTGATGGGAGCATGATTTGGCCCACAAAGATTAAAAGTTTACCTGTGTAAGATGAAGTTTTGCAAGGCAGGATACCGAAATAAATAAGGGTGTTCTACAGGAGAGTCTTGAAGGGAAAGATAAATGGGGAATAAGTAGGAAGGATCATTTGTTTTCCCAGATAATAAATATAAGCTGCCCCCTAAAAAATATCAATCATTGGTGTAAGAAATCTGAGCCAGCTGCATCCATTTAAAAGGGTTAATGTAAAAGTTTAGGATTTGTAGTACCTACTTCTACAGTCATTTTTGTTGGGGGTGCTGGTAGGAACAAGGACTCACTGAAGGGAGGTTGAATGCTTGCCTTTTAACAGCTGCCAGCTGTGAGCCTGAAACACAGCAGGGCACCTTCCCTACCTCCTGGCTTCCCTGAGGATTTCACATCTGGCCCCAAGGAGAGACAAGAGACTGGACAGAACATGGGTCTGATCCTGTCAGGCAAAGTCTAATGTGCCTGCTCGGGTTTTCTCATCTGCCACCCACAGAAATAAATGCTCCAAGTGTGAGGTATCTGGCATCTTACTAAGGGACTATAAACAGAAAAGGGACAGGGTTGCTTAGAAAAGAAGCTTGTCTTTCAGCTAAGTTTCAAGCTTATGGTTTTTTTTGGGGGGGGGTTGCAGTGAATTTTCACTGAGTACAAAGTTGTATATTAGGGGTTGTACAGGACAAGAACTTTATCTCAGTAGACCCCAAAGCACTATGAAAACAACTCTTAAGCGTTTGCGTAGAACTCGGGTAATTACGCTAACTATGCAGCAGAAAAAAAAAACCTATTGCACTATTGCTGAATGCTGAACTTTTCTAAGCAAAACACTGGGAGTTAAATTAGAAGCAATGGAGTTACCCAGCTGGAAAGCTGATGGTAAAACACTGAGAAGCCATAATTCCCCACATTCCTTTGCTACCAAGAAATCATACAGCCATTTTATAACTAACTGATAAGCCCAGAGGTAGTGCATTTAATGAACTACTGAAAGGTAATGATCCTTCTTGAACTAGGTCAGCACCTGTGTATATCTTTAAGGAGTAACAAATAGAGCCTCTCTGATTATGTCCAGCTACTGTCTGCTAGATGGCACATCATAGTTCAAACCAACACAAAGTTCAGAACTAGGAAAAAGGCTGCTATGTGCAAGCTACAGCAGCAGGGAAAGGAGTTACTGAAGTAAGTTACTGCATGGTGCAGTGAAAATAAACCTTTGGTTCACTTGTTTTATACTGCTGAAAGAGTAAAGGAAGACACCCATTGCCATCAGGTTGTAGAGGATCTGCAATATAGGAGATGGTTGCTTTTGACTTCATAAAGCATCTGTTGATGTAGTCTGGGGTGCACATTAAGACAGACAAATGTTTGCTGCTTCTCTTAAAACATGAAGAATGAAAAGAGCTATCTTTGGTAGCTTTCTCTATGTAATCTCAAAACATGAAAAGCTTTATTAATTTGATTCAAAACTGTAACGAGAAGTGAGGTCTACATGTAAAAGCAAAAGTCATGAATGCGTTTGATGTATTTTAAGTAAGGCACTGAACTGCAGTTGTTATTTACAGATCAAAGAAGCTCCAGCAGTGTCCTGAAACAATCTAAGTGAGAAATGCCAAAATCTGATTTCATCCATGTCCATATGTTGCTTTGAACTCGTAATTCACAGAATTGGTCACTATATTGAACTAATTATCAAGCTTAACGCTTGCCAATTTCGATGGCTGTGCTCCCTTATAAAAAAGTCAGGTTTGAAGGGAAGCAGAATGATATATTGGAAGACGTGCAGCCTTTATTGAAATCTGGGGAGGAAAAGCAATGAATACACAAAAAATATCTCCTCCCTCCAAAAATCAAACATAATTTAGTTTTCTAAATGGTTGCTGCAACACAGATTAGCAAAATAAATAGTTTGCATTAACCAATACATATAAAAATAAAGTGGTTAATTCCTCCTCTCTCATAGGAAAAGTTTCTTGTAAGAGTTAAGTGGAAAAATATTTATGCTATCTAAAAATCCAATAAGGACATATATTGTACATGGAAGTAAAACTCAAACAACAATTTCATAGCACAGCCTAATACATTTAAATTAAAATACTAATAACAGTGAAAAGAAACACTAATAAAGTCTTTCTGCAGGCAGGAATATATAAGCAAAGTGTGTTCTGATATTAGTAAAGACTTTAAAAATTACTTTTTTGCCAATTAGTTACAGAGGCTGGAAATGACCACAAACATTGGTTTGCCAAAGAAGTGATTTCAGGAATCACACAGCTTAGGCTATAATTAAAAAGCAATCTATGGGAAATAGGTTATTACCAGTATTTAGCAGCTAATTTGTTAGTTAATGCCTTAACAAAGCTCTCCTTTGATTGCAGTGGAGGGGGGAACAACTTCAAGAGGATTATTTGCTATTAAGACTTGTACTCAATTATTGAGAATGCTGATGTGCTCCTGCAATTACAATTGCATAGCAGGCACCAGGAAAGCTAGATGGATTCAGCCTGTGCTGCAGCCAGCAATTCCCACACGCAGGGCAGAAGTCTGGCCTCTGAATTTTAACGACAATTCGCAGAGTACCCGCACAAATTTGAGTGTTTGCTAATTAATAGAGAGGTGCAAGCTGAATGTTCCTTGATGCCAATCACACATTTTATTTTACTATCACTCACATCAATATGGGGATTTCTTCCCCTATATTCTTTAATTCCATTTCTGAAGGAGCAGTCACATAACTGCTGGAGTCTCTAGATAACATTTTTCATCAAGATAATATGATACTCATTTGTTTTTCCTTCTGACAAAAGTGACAACACAAGATATTTTCTGTCAGATTCGATGAATACCATATTTAAGTCTCCACATTACTGGAGATAAACATAACAGTAACCTACAAATATATTCCATGTACTGACAAGTTATAATCGACTCAAAGCTACCATTACTTGCTACTATCTCCTATCATATTTACTATCCTGCTGATCAGGGCACAAAATTAAATATCTCACTAACCCCAGACTTAACTTCAGTCACAGGAAACATAACCAACAAACTTCTAGGTAACAAGACATAGGGAAAAAAATCCAAACTCACCCACATTTATGAATTGCTTTTCCTGTCAATACTACCTCTGCAGACTCTTATTACCATATTTCAATTGCAAAGACTTTCCTATAGCAAAAGCTGTGAATAAAAGTATCTTCAACAACATAATTGAACCTGAGGCATACTTTCTATGTAAAGGTTGGTTTGGGGAGCTGTAGCTCAGCTGACACAGAACCTCAGGAAGCCTTCAGCTGCAGAGCAAAGCAAAGAGGCCCATTAATCATATTTATCAAGATTGTCTACCCTGGCTTTCATGCAGTTAGGGGAAATGTGCTATTCTACTTCAGCAACAAGGAGCAAGGCTAAAACAAACTGACCTAACCGCATGGGTCATTTCCAGAAATAGAAAGTATACTAGCAGCACAGCTGTACAGGCCAGAAGGCAAAATGCTGGGAGGGTTGGAGAAAAAGGGGAAAAAACATCCACCCAAAACTTGTGAGGTATGTAGCCAGTGGCAAAATTGTACTGGGCCAAATTTTGCTTTAATTGGCATTCAGTACATTAAAGTCAGCAAGACAAGATTCAGTTAAGTGCCTTATGGTCTTGTATTTCACGAGACTCCTAAAATGTTTTATTGCACTTCAGGATTTCATATCAGCAAAAGCAAGAACAGAGCAGATAACCTCCCGCTGAGGTACGAGCATATTAATTATTCTGATATGCAAGGATACTTCTTTATTTGTTCTTCTCTTTTACATTAAGAGACTGTACAATGTCACATGCAAACACAGGATACAACGTACTAGCTGTTCTCCCGTGGGAAAGCAGGGGTAGATCCTGGCTTACATTTCCCTCTCTTTTTGGAGCGTTTTGTTTGTCTGAAAGAGCACTGAGATGCCTCAGTTTACTCATGACAGAAATTCATCCATGTCACATATTGTGCATCACTAGCAGCCTTTAACTGGGAAAGATTCAAGCCCGGGAGAGCCAGATCTGGCAGAGCGACCCGAGCATTGCTGTATCTGCAGCATGATGCCAAAACGTTCAAGCCAAGCTCTACTTTATTGTAGCTAGACCTGCTGGCTTTGAAAAGCAAGAACACAATTTTCACATATTCAACAAGCATAAAAAGAAAATTTGCAGACCTTACACTTTATTGGCTTCTATAAAATTAACAGAAAAATAAAAGTGAGATAAGAGCCTCGTTTAATAACACTATTTCCATCTGCAGTATACACAACAGGCCTGCTTTGCCTACATTTCTATAAAAATAATGAAAATCACGTTACCACCCGTCTCTCCTGTACCATCCCCCACATGCATTTCCAACTACAGACAAAGTGACAAGAGATTCTCAAATTAAGGTGCACACCACATGGGGATTATCCCAAAGATTATAAAGCTTATTGTATTTTTCTTAAAAACAGATAAGCTAAAGAAATGCAGAATCTTGGCAAAAACTGATGCTAAAATAAAATTTAAAATAGCTTACTACATAACCTATGAAGTCTCAGCATGGACACTGTAATATGTCATGATCATACAAGCTCCTTTCTCTTCTTCATGATCACATAGGCATTATTCCACTGGGCAAGAATACACAGGGAATGCTACAGACCCGTAGACTTTATACAATCAATTTATATCAAATGAAAACCTAGTCAAAGTTAAAAAATAGGAATCCATAAAATCATTCCCAAAGTAAATCTCACTCCATTTACTCACACAAGTTAGTCCCAGGAAATTCAATGGGACTAGTCCCCAGAGTCAAATAAAATTAATAACATTTCAAATTTTACGTTTCCTTTGCAACTGGGTTGAGAGGCAGGATTAAAGCAAAGTCAATGCCAAGATCCACAGGTCATCCTAAGATTAGATCCCTTGCGACAGGCATTTCCTTGGGCTGGTATTGCAGCAAGCGCAGGCATTGTGTGCCCTCTAGTGCATGACAGCCTGTAGCACTGAAGTCAATATGCCCATAGCAAGGAAGAAACAGAAGAAAGGTCACCGTGCTCCAATTTTATTTTTTTTTTTAAACATAGAAGCAAGAGTTCCCATGCCCAAAATTAACTTCTTTTCCCTTAACCATCCAAAATGTTCACTATAAGGATTGATTGCTAGTGCACTCCCAAGATTCCCCTTTAAACAAGCTAAGAAAGTTGTTTCATCTATTCCATCCACTAAAACTAGCCATGTCTGGCCCTTAAAATATTCTGAAGCTAGATACAGCTTTCAGTATTTTCTTTTTTGGGGGTCACTTCTCCTACACTCAAAACAGTGGAATCAATTCCTGTTTCCTGCAAGATAATAAGATAGTCTTTCAAAAAAATTTAAGTATGATCTGTATTATGCACTTGGAAGAATTGTTCTTGTAGCAGGCTCTCAAGTTCCTCTCTAGCCATGCTTCCAAACATTATCATAACTGTGATAAATTACATAAGCTCTCTGCCACAGATCTGGTTTCTTTTTCACATCTTAGCATAACCCTTGGGTTACAGATTAAACTTTTCAGTTTCATATTTCTCAGTAGATGCCTAATATTTATATATATAAACATTATATGTAATATAAACAAGTAACAGAGAAAGTATTATATACATAAATATATATATATAAAAAAATCTAGTTGCATGTCAGGGTTGGGTGGAATTATTTATGGTCAAAAGACGGCATGGTTTCAGCAGCAGCAGTCTAGATTAAAATCAGCTTCCTCTTTCCTAAATGCTTTAGCTACACCCCTCCAAATCCACTGTTGTACCTACAGATAGACGATCATGATCACTACCGTCTTCAAAAATCTGCACAAATGGTAATTCAAGCACTAAGGCTCCCACCCAAAGTAGCACCACTGACAGATACATTATTATGGATACATGCAGACCTGAATTTTCATATTGAGGGCATGGATGACAGATTCTTACAATCAATACTAGGTTTATTTAAGAGGAGACTTTCCCCAGCTGCCTGCCTCACCCCACTGCCAGAGGTTCCTCACCCTGTACCAGGACCAGAAGAAGCTAGTATATGTCAGGCCCTCCTTTGAACTCCAGCGCAAAGCCCACTGCTTCCTGCTACTTTAAGCTACAGAGATGCTAACCCCACAACAAAAAGGAGGGGATTCTCCCAAGCAAATCACTAGAGCTCCGTATCAATGCCTTCAGACCTCCCTCTTGCTGAACTATTTCAACAAGCTACAGAATATGAAAACACAGTCTTTCTGAAAACATCATCTTTCTGATAAAAGAGAAAGCAAGATGACAGCCACCACTCAATTAGTGGCTAGAGACTCACAAGTGCTAAAGGCTCTCCATCACTGCCAAGCTCAAGGGCAAACAGAAAGCAGACGGCCCGAGCTCCTGGTCCCATGCCAGCCCTGCTCCCCAGAACTCCCACGATGCCCTCAGGTCCTGAAGTGCATCTTCTCTTGACCAGAGCAGACACTCGGGTCTTTGTGTTAAAGCAGAACTGCTGGTTGACATAACATCGTACAAGAAATTTTGGGAAAAAGCTTTTGATCTTGGATTGCTGATTCTTTTAACTGTGCTTCTGGTTTTTAGCAGATGTAGAGAAACTAGGTAATAGCAGCCCAAGTATGAACACCAGATAATTGCTATTAATACTGACAGCAGTGTGATTCTGCCAGTGGAAGTCTTTCACTGTAAAAATCATGGTTTGGTCTACTTCAAACAAGAATTTCATCCTTGAAAGACAGTCCGGTACTTTTAGAAAATTGCTAAATTGCTTGTTGTTCCAGACCAATCACATACATTTACAGGACTAGTTGCTTCAGAGAGTCCAAGATCCTTGACAAGGTATTATTAAAAACAATACCAGATTTTACATGTACATGCATACATACGTCTCTTTGTACAGATTTTATATAAACAGATATACCACATGCACATATCTTTTTAGGGTTAGAGAATTACCCGCTTCAGCACAGACATACAGAAATTGCTTCACCCACAAACAAAACACGGTCTTCACCAGATACAGCCCAGCAACCCTTCAGCCATCGGCAGGATTACTCTACAACTTCGTAAAACAGGAAATCTTGTCTCCCACAGAGAACTACAGAAAGAATTTAAGACAGACAGAATACATTTGCCCATAGTGGAATGTAGCTGTGGAATTAAAACTAAAAGCCACCAATTCAGCCAAAAATTCCACAAATTTTTATTTGATTCTTTCTTTTTTGCTTTTAAACAGTCACAAGTGTTAAAGCCAGCCAAATTTTACAGAAGTAGGCACAACTGTCTAATCCCATTAGACATGTAGTGGCTTCCCCTGACTTCAGGGTCATGCTATCAGGCTACAATGACTGAAGATTTAAAGTTATTCCATTAACTCTAATATCCTTAGTTTGCCCTGGAAAGCTTTAAAGATGTTACTCATCCAATGACACTATCAGATAGCTTTTTTTTTTTTTTAAAATACCCCTTATAATCACTTTTATTTGCTACTTACTACCTTTACTATTTTAAGCCTTTTATCCTCCTTTTACAATGAGGACTCTGTCTTGGTGCCTGTCCTCTCTCTTGTTACAGTCCCACCTTCTTATCAGGGAAAGGGATGCTTTTTGTTTGTTCTCCTTCATGAGGGATTTGCAACCACTTCCTGATCCTTTGTCACAGATAATTTTATTTAGGTGGGGAAATTCCCGTTCTCCACTGGAGACAGCATGTGGAGTATGCTCTTCAAATCATTGTGAAACGTAAAAAGAAATCAAAAGCAACCAATGTAAAGAATATAGTTCTTAGGTTATTTAAAATTAAAAAAAAAACAAACAAAAAAACAACAAAGAAAGAAAAATACCACAGCATGAAGAAAACCAGAACAAAGTTAGGCATTTTCTTCTTCCCAACTTGGTCTTGCCCACAGTGTTGCTACCGACCCACAAAACACATTCCTACACCATGAATGCTGCAGAAAACATTACTTACAAAAATGCTTTAGTAAGCTGCTTAGAGAATGTACAGAAATAGTATCTTTATTTCAAGCATGCGGTAGAATACGCTTCCTGCAAGACTCTGCTTGCATATACATTCATTTGGAAAGAATCTGCATTATCAAATCACAAGCTGTTTTTAGTGCACATAGTTTTCAAAGTGTTTTTTCTGTTCAAAGACCCTAGATGCAAGGCTGTAGTTTTCAAAATACAGAAACACTCTGCATATATGAAATTCTTTTCATCTGAAGATATCCACTGATGTTAGACAGATGCAATAATTGTATGCTCCATTGGTAAACTGCAAATCAATGGCAGCAAGGATGGCTGCATTCTGCTTCTAACCAGTATATATGGATACTGGACCTAGCCTGAGAAAGAGGGAGCGTTCAATCGGAAAATCTGAGGTCATTGCACATGCTTGACCAAAAAAAAAAAACCAAACCCAAAAAAAGACGACACCCCCACACACACACTTCAACAAGGAATTTGCTTTAGGTCTCTGTCCAGTTTATTTGCCATTCAGGCATGTCACAAAACCTACTTCCCACAACTGGTAAATCAGAAAAACCAGGGTTATTTTGTGGTCTGTAAAAGTCATTTATAAGTGCTTTTTGAGATCTCCATTTTCATTTCCAAGTACTTTTCCAGCGTTTGCAGGGAGAAGGTAATAAGCATAACCTACAACAGCGAAGGACAGTTATTCCTTTTGTCCATTTATCAGTGTTCCAGGTCACGAGCTAGGATGTGCCTGAGCCCTTATCCCAGAGCATGGACTTGTCTCCTGCTCTTACTCCACCAGAATTACCTTTAACCCTTATACACCTTTCAAAATGAAAATCCCTTGAATATAGATATCTAGAAGGATACAAGTGTACAAGTGATACAAGAGCTGATACAACTCCAGTGATAGGCTTTCCAAGACAGAGTAGTGTTAAGGCGGGGAGAAAGCAGGACTTATTTTTTCAACTTTTCTCCTATTAATCACATCACGTAACTTCTGCACATTTTTCCACATGGCAGGGACTAGCTAGTTAATCCATTTTACAGTTCCTATCCCTTTCATGAGACCGTTGTTGTTTTATATGGAAACACTCAAGCCAAAGAAATGCTAGTTGCTCCGTAAAAGTCAAAAATCCAGTGTTACGGATCCTGCCTGGCAAATACCTGGTTAAACCTAACCTATCTAGAATAGCAAAATAAAATAAAGCCAGCTCAGTTTTTGAGAAGGTAACAAAAGACAGATACTGCACATATTTCATTAAGGAGGATGTTTATTTTTCCAAATATTGTATTAAGATAGCGTCCTGTTTGCCTATTTCTATCGACATCTGCTCTGTAATACACAGAGAATGACAGAAGATCAAAGTTTTAATTGTGCAAGTAAAAGAATGTATTAATAACATTCTTTCTGTCCTACAGCAACAGAGATAAACTTAAAAAAAACCCTCTAACAGCTAGGAGAACAGGATATTTATATAAAGATGTCCTAACAAAAGAAAAGCATGCAAAACTACCTTTAGTGGATAAACAAACTAGGCTCCCTGTTTGCAGACTGTTCCCTATTAAGCTCAGCCCTCAGAGATCCCCTCCCTCCCTCAGTCAACAGGGTCAACATATCTCAGCCGGGTTTCCCATTTTTATATAAACTCTTCTCAGCATCCTTTGTTCACTGACCCTTTAAATTTAGGAAAATGCAGCAGGTGTGCCTTTAAGGCCCATTTTGCTGCTACTTGCTTTAGATTCCCTCTCCCAGGTAGTAAGTCATTTAAGAAGGGGGGTTTTTGTTGGTCTTTTTTATGCTAGCTCCTCCTTCGTCTGCATAGGCTGCACTGCGTATCCTCCATATCCCTTTTGATACACACATTATAACAGGACACTAGTTCTGTGGCATACATACAAACAGTACCTCCTCCTCAGGAGACATTATTACTTCTTGGCTTTCTGAGATTGGGAAGAGCCTGAATTTGTTGCCTGTTTGTCACACTGCTGCCACTCATTAATGCAACAGCATACTTTGAACTAGCTGTCCCCCTCCTCCTCAAAATGAATATAGCACGGAGTGCTCTCTCCCTCCCAAGACAGCAGTAGCTGCCTTTATCCACTTAGGGCTCCAACGTGCATACACTGAAGGGAGGGGAAAAAAAAAAAAAAAAAACCACCCAAACCAACCCACAATTGTACTAACTTAAAGAACGAGGACTCCGAAAAGTAATGACTAGGCTATCTCACTGAGAGTAAGATCAATAGCATGCTGTACAAGAGTGGGTTCAGATTTATCAGCAGTTTTCTTTCAAATTCAGAGCTTCGAGATGAGTTCTGAAACAACGTTGTCAAGTAAAGCATCATTACCACCTCTACCTGAATGGAGGCCACCACAAGCAGAGAGCCTGAATTGTCTCAGAAAAGTCTACGAGGCAACACAGAGGACAAGCTTACTCAGGGCTACCTGCACAGCGAAGACTGACATTTGAAAGCAATTCTCAGTCTCCTTTCAAGACATCTGTGAATTATAAAGAGCCAGTCGTCCTCCATCCCCTTTGTCTTCAAGGAAGAGTTTAATATTAATTTTAGCTCCTTTTGAATCTACTTCTGGGCTAGGGCCCAGTCCATCTGCAATATTTTTAAAAGCGACAAATTAGATTAAAAACACACAGAACACCCACTCAGGACTCACTCAGTTCTTCCAAACTATGGTAACTCATGACAGAAGGGACGCTACAGTTAACCATGGCACTGCTTGTGCAAAGCTGAAACCTGCACACAGACACACCGAGGGTGAAGTAACTCATTGTACAGCAAGCTATTGTACACAGGGAAACCGGACAAGGCACTTCCCTTTCTTTTGTGTTGTCCTCTCATTCGTAATAACGTCCTTTAAGACATCTGCTAGAGTCCTGTAACATTAATGGAAATGGAAAAGCTCCAACGGGAACTCAGGGGTTTCTCTCTTTTTCCCATGAACTGAACATCATGGAATTTTAACAGATGTTCTACTTGGTCATAGTTAATAAAATGAATTATGCAGGAATTAAAAATCTGGCTCCATTTGCTTATATAAGATCTCAGCAGCAGAACTACATTCCCATTAAGAAATTCTAGAGGATTTACAGTGGATTTTATAGTCTGCTCCTGCCTTGTTATGAGATGGCTGGAGATTTTACAAATGAACTTGTCTCTGTTGTGGAAAACATGAATAAATTTACCTGTTCATTGACTGTTCTTAGTCGCATGATCCAGTTTCGACACCAGTACACTCTGGTACACTACAACCATAGGAAAGGACAATTCTCACTTGAATTTGCTTTGGAAATGACATCATGGGAATTCCACATCGTTTCACAGCCTCCGATTTCTGCCATTTATTCAAAGTCTCATTCAGCACCCTCATAACCATACTCCCACTTTGTGCTTCATCACAAAAGCTTTCTTCTTGGAGCATGGATGTCTCTTTTGAGCTACTACTGCCAACAGAATGATGCACTGTACCTCACTCCCCTTTCGATTTTAGGATTAGTTCAGTGTAACTACATCAAAGGAAGATGTAAAGACCAAAATGTAATGGAGATGTGAGAGAAGAGGCACCAAAAAGGAGGTAGGTTGAAAGAGTCATAGCCAAAACCTCCAAGCATTGAGGTTCACTCAAAGAAAGTTATTTCCAAAAGCATTACATATTTAGCCATCTTCCTTCTCTTCTAATATTCATCTGTACAGAAAGTATTCTGATGAGAAGATAAAGGGGATAAGTGAAAGAGTGAGAATCAAAAATGAAGGATGAAACAACTACCTTGCACCAGAACAGAAGCAGAACAGCAGCTAATGCAAATTACATGGAGCAGAATAAGGCTGTCTTGAAAAGATCTACAATGCTATAGTAAAAAAGATGGGATTTCAACATTGCACTCCCTTTATAAACAATCAGACTCCTTTTCACTTAAGTCCAAGCAATTGGCAAGCAGATCTCTCTCCAGGCACTGAAATCTGCTTTATGTAATATGCAAAAATTTATCCCAATGCAACAACTAAAATTAACCATTCTTAAATTCTGGCTCAAGAGTTTTGCCAGCGCAAGGATGTCATCATCTGAAAAGCATCAATATTCCCAGCCTCTTCCAATTATTTTTTTTTAAATGAAAAATCATGCATTGAAGCCCCTCTATCCAAAAATCCCACTCCACTGTAACTAAACAAAGGGTTTTGTGTAAGTAAAGAACCAAAGCATGTAAACAAACTCTGTAAGTATAAAAGTCAGCTGGAATTAAATATCAGTCTATATATGCTATGCAGCTACCTGGATGTGTCCAATAATGAATTAATATAGATTTTTATCTGAAAATAAAGACTTTCCCTAAAGGAAGAAGTGTACTTAAAGAGAAGGGAAAATACCAAGATTAAATGTCAGGCTTACAACACTTCCAGCTGAGGGTTCAATATGCTGTTCTTACTCGAGTGGACATTGCTTTACAATATTTAGTGTCAGAAAAATGCAACGGTCTTAACGGTGTTAAATTCAAAGATTTTTTTTTTCTTTTAAACATCACCTATGATTTGTTTCATTTTGAAGAGAAAGCGCATTTCATTTGGTAATCATTTATTTCTCATTCTATTGGACAGATTCTCCCAAAAAGCAATACTTCAACTGAAATCAGTTCTGAAGGATCTTTTATGAATATACATAATGGAGAGGACCCCCATTAAATTTCCAACAAAGTGCTGCCATTTTGAGTAAACAAAGTTATCTCAGCAGGGTCACACACTATGCCATGAATATGGTCTGCAAATTAATTACCACCCTGACATATGTCAAAACAAATTTTAAGGAGAATAGCACACAGTAATAACCATGTGTTTTATCTACCTGTTAGTATGCAAAAGTTGTATTCAATGGGATCTAAATTTATTCATTTATTCAGAACCCCTCAGAGAAATCAAAATGATTCGTTGGCCTTTTTTGCGCGTCTCCAAATGAAATCTGAGTGAATAACATGTGTTTAGTGAGCCAGAAAATAAGTACAGGATGAAGCTCTGGTAGGTGTTACGTTTCAGAAAAGCAGGTGTCATCTCTGCACAAATAACTAATTTTTTAAACACTCAAAACTGCTAAAATAGACTGCAGTGCATTATCATTTGTCAGCACTTTAAGGAACACTAGATTTGGTATTTCTTATTTTAGGTAACATTCATCTTTATTCCATAATTGTAACAAGAGCTGGCTAACATAACTGTCCTAAACACAGTCTTCAAGCATGAAGAAAGGCTTTTAAAAGCAGAGCTATTGAATGAAGGCTTAAGAAGCCTCTGCAACTGGCTTTATTATCAATGGCAACACAGCCAACAGATCTGAGCCTGTGTTTAAAAAACAAAAGCAGCAAAGATCCAAACCTAGTTTACTCAGTTGAGTTATATAAGGAGAGGACAAACCCACACATATCACACTGAACACAGTAAATAAAAAACCCTTCCTGGACAATAGCTGTTATGTTTTCATAGGAATTGAGCCTCGTCTCTTTATTTGAGGTACTCATGGTGCAACTTCTGCTTTGTCAAAAGATGACCTCCTGGGATCTGATTCTGAAACAGCTTTAGACTGGGAGTTCATCAGTATGTTTTTCTACTTCTTTTATAACCTGCCTTCAGTTGACACAGCATATCAAACACTTCCATGACACTAATCCTGTAATTCACAGTACGTTTATGAAGAGATTTTAGTATAGGAACTATCTTCTCCCAAGCAGGCCAAAATATTTTTAGCTCCAGTCTTTTTCCAGCAGTGAAGTACTTCTGATTTAGAATTAAGTAATGCCATATCACATCTACAGACTGGATGACTAAATGCATTTCTTTCACGTTTGGAAAAAAAAAAAAAGAAAAAAAAGAAAAAGAGAGAGCACAATCCTCCCTATATACAGATGATAGATAATCTCTTGGCATCTGCTGACAAATATATTTAAAGAAAGCCTAAATCTGTCTGTGCCAAACTTGGCCCGATGCCACCAGTTCACCATTGTTGGCATACATACTTCACATGATGCAATCACAAGACTTGAGGAAGTTTCCAGTACTTTATTTTATGGCTTTCATCATGTTAACATATACATTTCCATCCTTTTACAGTTTAGCAGCAACAGAACTGAGACACAGGATGGTAGATGACTTTTTGCATGTATCGCAGGTTTTCTTAGTGCACATTATCAGTATTCTATTTAAATTACAGACTAGTAACTTACCTAGAATGAAATATGCTAGGATTTAGAGCTTATGGTTAGAGCAATTGATCTTAATTCTACTACTATCTCTTGTTAGAAAACAAAGTAAGGCAAAGGAATCAATTTAAAAAGAAAAAAGAGAAAGACAAGTGTTTTACCTCTCTTAATACTGTGCTTTTATAACCCCGATAAAGTCCTTGAATACCCTGTAAACCAACAAAAGAAAGCATCAGCTATAGGGAATTAGTTTGCCAAAGACCACAATTTATCAGTGATGACGAGGCAAGCATTACAGCCTTACTGAGTGTCAGACCTGAACTTCTTGCAAATTGACTATATTGATTATAACATTGTATACTGTATTCCATGATTTACAATGCCGGAGGGGTTTAATGTTCATTTCAAAGATCATTTAACCACTGTTCAGAATAATCAGTTATATAGAGAAGAAAATATACCTTACAGTTAAAATTAAAAGGCCAAGAAGGCACAGAAACACATTACTTCAAACTCTACTTGCCCAATATTTTGGTCTAGAAGTAGCCACTATCCCATAAATGTTTTGAAACTACTACTCTTCTGTTTAAATAGCCCATGCAAAATGAACCCATAGGATGACACAGCTTCCTATGTCCACCTTCTTAGCCTGGATTCAGAGCTTTTATCAAGACAAATATTTTGTATTTTTAACCAACGGATAATATTCAAAACAATTAAAATTTTATTTTGTAAGTGTATATAAAATTATGTTTAATATCTTATGGGACAGTTTTTTCCAGTGTTTGGCAAGTCTTATGGTTCTCTGGCCAGCTACAAAGAAGGCGAAAAACATACGGTTTTGAGAGCACCAGCTTTTAGAGCAGAATGATCAAGTCACAGAAAGAAGTTCCAGCGACCATCTTGTGCAGGGTTATCACAATAGTTTTCATTTACAAGCAAATAAAAATCAAGTGGATCATTTAAAGACATAAATACATATTTATGTCTTCCTTTTCCAGGCTTTTACACACGGAAATGTGTATAATATTTTTCCCCACAGTGTTTTCAGGAGCCACTTTCTCTTATGGAATACAACTTGAAAAACGCCCCTTGTGAGACTCAGTAAAAACAGTGGTGAACAGGTTTTTACAGGAAGAAACAGTAAAACTACTGAAAAGATGACAAAAGCCCTTATTTTTCAAAAGTTACCAATACTGGATGAGCATTCATTTCCAGAGCTCCTACAGAGCCTCTCTGAAATGGTGCCTTCAGGACATCTCCCCTAAAGCCTGCTTAAAAAACTGGAAGCCATTCAGCAAACTCTAGATACAGAGACTCAATGTTCTATTGTCCCAGACAAGGACTGTTTGCATAAATACAAGCAGAGCTTTGGAAATTGGAAAGCTAAATCCCTTTTTTTTTTTTTTAAATGTAGGTACCCCATATAAAAAGAGGAGGAAAAAGAGTTGTTTAGCGCGTGCATGTAAGTGCATGCACATGGGGGAGGTGGGGGTTTCGTTTCTTTAAACATAACATGCCAATCGCTTTTAACAACAGAAGAATAGATGGGAAAGTGCTGGGAGAGCACAGAACTGGAATAAAGTTGTAGGAATGCTTCTCGACATGTATGGCACTAAGTGGGAAGAATGAAGCAACTTCTTTGAAATTTTGCTCTGAACTCACCTCCTGGTACAAGGTGTGGGAGAGAATCCGGAGGGTACTTGAGGAAGGAGAAACCTGGGCCCTTTGCTTGACAACCTCAGATGGAACCCGTATGAGGCATGCAACCTGCAAAAGAACAGTATGTTCAGAGAGCAACTCCTTTTGCTGCCTTGCTCTTCATATAGAAGACACATTTGGAGATTGTTCCAAGTACAGAAACCTGAGAAACAAGGAAATAATTTTTGTAATTATATGAGTTGAACTTAAAAGCTGTTTATGAGCAGCTTATGTATTTGCTCTGAGAGCTGTGTACTTTCTGAACGCAAAATTGTACTAATGGAAAAATGGAAGTACCCTTGAAATTTTTAACTTCCAAACCAGAAGTAGATTTGGGTGGGGAAAATCACCAATGAAACCAAAATTTTGAAGCCATCCTGTCTTTTGGCAGCCACAGGAATTCCCCCCACACACACTTTCACAGATACAAACTGGAGATTCAGGACTTGAAGAACAACAAACTTCTTTCCTAGGTAGTTCCTTTGTGCCCTCTAGTGACTGATAGCAAGCGACACTCTGGTTAGCTTTAGATGCACACAATATATTCAAGGTTTACCTCAAAACACACACTGGATTTCATTCAAGGTGAAGCGTTGGATTGATTCTTTCCTACACAATGAATTTACTAGGCAAGAAAGGCCCCTGCAGCTGGACATAATAATGTGGCTGCCATCACAAAGCTCCAGCTTTTCTGAAAAAGCCAGACCTGGCTTTAAAACATTCACCTGCCACTTCAGCTTCAGGTAGGAGTTAAGCTTGTGTGCACATAATTTTGAGGAACGAGGATCCTGAAGTGTCAGAGAGTTACAAGCCTCTCATCTCTCTGGAAAATGCCTGTTTATCAGCACTTAAACTTTTAGGAAGAGTTTGTCTTCAGTTGGCCCCAGGAATACTTAAAGCAGTGCTGGGACTGGTGGGAAAACACTGGAGACACCATGGGCCTATGCCAGATTTTTAGCCTTCCTTGATCCCATCCTGTGCTGGGCTCAGGAACACGCTGTGGTTCCTAGACATAAAGGTGATCATTAAGTACTTCAAGTCAAGAGCAACCTAGGTGAAAGCTGTCCATCTGAAGCAGCAAACCAAGCTGCTAACTCAGAAACCCACACGTGCCAAAGAAAGTTCAGGAATTCGCTGCCAGATTGCACAGAGACAGTAACTTGAGTAGTCATCTGTGGGTAACATAGTACAAGGTTTAAGTTCCATTTTCACAAAGACACTAAGAAAAAGTCTTTTTCCCTGTTACATTCCTACAAGTTTACCAGACAACAATATCCAGAAGTCATTACAAACAAGATCTAACTCCATGTGCTCTTCAATTCTCAGGGTCAAAAATAACAAGTGACCCCAATCTGTCAAGAAAATAAGAACTGTCGAGTTTTTTGATAGTTCAGCATAAATATTTATAGAACTTCATGCTTCATAACACTCCATGTCCTTATATTAGCTTTTTATTCCTTAAAAATATGGAGGCAGGAGGAAAGCTTTAAAAAGGCTCGGTTGAAAACAATCTAGTCAATCAAGACCAGACAAAGAGCGCAGCGTGGCTTCCTGACATCTGGGGTGCTGCAGTTTTGGCAGAAGAAGGGTGGCTACAAAGTAACGTCTCCATTTCGCCCGGACTACTTGGGGTGCATTTCATTTCAAATTAACTTTGATGTTTCTCCCATTTGAATTTGCGCTTACGAGGGAGCCTGTGGCTGCACAAGAACAAAAACAGTGATTACATTGTGCTGTTATGAAAGGAAATAAAGGCTCGTGTCACCCGGGCTGTGCTGTCAGATTGGCTCCATAGGGCACTTCTGGAACCAAAAAAGCCACAAGCTGCAACTGCCAACATCAGACTGAACGGTGACATTTTCGCTGTGCACCTGAACTTACAACGTGTTACCTTATTTGTTCCTACATGTGTACCTTACTATCAATAACAATCTGAGCAGTCTTTTGATGTCAAACACAGGCCTCTAAAGGGAAGTATGCAAGATTAAGTTCACACGTATCTTAGTAGCCCACAAGGTTAAAAAAAAAGTAACAACCTGGGACAGATGGGTGCAAAAAAATCTCAAATCTATTACGCTCAGATCTCAATCACTGCAGTGCCTTCCAGGTAACGCTGCCAAAGTTAAAAGAACACAACACACATCTTCACGATTTGCTTTCTTAGCTAAATATGTTCAAGCAGCGCCAGTATAACACTGCACCAAGAGAATTCATACTTAAATTTTCAGACATCTGAAAGCTATAAGCAAATTGCACGAGCAACGGTGAAAGACATAATTGTGCAGCTGCTCCACAGTAACTGTCCACATATATGTTTTTACCTGCATTGACTACTAGATAAATAGACATGGAAGACAGATAATAATGTGACCTCGCACGGTGGGAGCCCATTCACCTCCCTAATCACCAAGATCCTAGGAAGAAATTGCTTTTTAATCTCTTGGCTGTTTACATAGATGTAGCCTGTTGCTTGCCACTGAAGAGCACAATACAGCCTGCCAAACTCAGGCCATTCCTGGTGCATCCTACCGGTTTTGGGGATGACCCCGTGACAAATTAGCTCTCTGTCGAACATCTGCATAGCCAGCCATGGAGCGGGTACAGCAGTGGGCCCTCAGCTAGCTCAGCTGACATTAAAGCATCAGACAACACCCTTTTGATAGGGGCCACGCTCATTTTTCCAAGCAAGCTCTGGAGCCAGGAGTTATTCCCATCTTTTGATGGGAGCAGAAAGACAGAATCAAGATCCTACAGACCAAGTTCAGGGGAAAAATGGGTGCTGTCCTATAAGATCCTTCCTTGTTTACCAGGTCAGGTAATACAATTCTCCAGTTCTCAGACTCTCCCCCATGTCAATGCACGTGTATACATACCATAAGGGTAGGAAGACAATAACACTGAAACAAAAGGCTCAAGGGTTTTTAGATTTAAGCTTTAACAAAACTCAATTTTACAGCTACAAGCAAAGCTATTATTAGTTTACACAGCAGATATGCAGAAATGACAATATTAGCATCTATTATCTTTCTAGCCTTTTAATACTATAACCAATTCTGAACAAAAGAGTACTGAATTTCAAAATCCTGGTCTTAAATCATTACCAGGTCAAAGGGTGACTCCAGTATTTAGACACAAACCTAAGCGCGTTTTTAATTTACTGACTTGCATTAGCCAGTTAGGGACAAAAGCTAAAAATAGGACTATGTTGTTAACATTCATCTATGTATTGCTAAGGCAGTATATCTTCCAATTAAATGAAGGTAATTTTTTTCCTCTGTCAGTTCAGGGAAAAGTGTTTTAACTTTTGGATACTCCTTGCATGCATCAATGCTGCCATCTCCTGGTCGGATCAACGTTGGAACCAGACTTTCCTGGTTGGTCTGACCAATGTCTCGACTGATCGTGAAGAATGACCAGTGCAATTAAAGTCTCAAAAGTGCCTTAAAGTCAACACAAAGCGTCTTTATATATACCAATTTAAACAGTTTGTTTCAGTATATCTGAAGCCTGTTCTTATGTGTCTGTAGCTAACAGAAAATAAGATCTGCTGCAAATAGCATCAGGAACCTGCACAAAGCCTTTTGCATGGGCTCACCTAAGTTTATTGGAAACACCTCATCTTAAAGCACTAACTTCGGCATAGGGGCCAATCCTACTTAAAGCTGGAGCAGCTGTTCAGAATTAGGCAGTACTCATCTAATTCAGCAGCACAAGGCTATCGAGCATTCTTGTCTAGACAATAACACAAGACATAATAAAAAAGAACAAAGAGGGGATAGCCCTGCTTACAAGGGGGTTCGGTGCAAGTAGGTCATCCAGGCCTTGACGATTCAATAGCCAGGGAACTGCAAAAGCTGCAAGATATACACAGCTCACTGCTTATTCAGGGAAACCAGCAGCAAACACAGCCTACCATGAAAATGGCTGAAGAAAACTCCCAACCAAAAGGAGGTTTTCATTATTTTTTTTTTTAAAATGATTTTGTGGTTAACGTGACAAAGAATCTGAAGTAGCTGGTTGGACTAGAAAGAACCCATTGCATCACCACTGCAAATTCTGGAGTCAGCACTTATCTGCAAACCACCATGACACCACTTCTAGTTCACTAGCAGGTCCTTGCTCCTCTATGCAATATGTTCTGTTCTTTATGCAAAGCCAAACAGAAAACAGTGACAACATCTTTAGAAAAGAGCACAACTCCTCCTGGTTTTTCAGAGCTATATTATTATCATCCAAAAATTAACATAGCCCATTTAGATTAACAGCCTTTTGCTTCCATCCTTTGTGCTCCAGGCTAACCATTTTCTACACGACTGGTTTTGTAGGATTTAGTAGAGAATCAAAGATAACATGCATTTGTTTTTAGGCACCTATACTACAGTTTGACCACCAACCTTGCAGGCATGATCTGTGCATGAGATGTATCCAGAAACATTTGAAAGAGGACAGAGCAGGTGTTACAGCTGCTATTAAGGGCTTATGCTGGGTATCTAAATTGGGCTGACGCATGGCAGGTTTTTCTCAGAACCAGGAACACAGCTGGTACAATACTATTAGCAGTTTTGTACCCCTAAGGAGAGCAGCTTGAGAAAGCATTTCCTTATGCAGCCTGGCATGCACCTTGCACAGCTGATGATCTGACTCACACTCTTAAAAGCTCCCACAACCATAGAGTCTGAGCACTTCTTATCTTTAATAAGAGACAGATATTACCCATGCTCTTAAGACAGGCTACTGAAGGGCAAAGACTAAGAGCCCATTCTGTTAAGATGCTGGCACCTGATGTGCTCCTGGCTAACGAGCTGATCTATTCTCTGCACTAACCTAGGCTTAGGTGAGGATCAAAACCAAATTTTTTCCACTCAGTAATCAGCCAGCCATTCTGCTACAAGGGAGGAGAAGAGTAGTCTGAGGATAGAGAACGGTTCTGGAATACATTCGTGGCTGGTGATTTAGGAACTCGCATTCAGTGACTCCGAGCAAATTTCTGGCTTGCATAGCTAAGCCTACTTTGAAAACTGGGCACAGAAACATGCAGTAAGCTCCAGAAAACTCTTCTCTGTTGCAGCTTTAAACCCTTTAGAACACTTTCTAAAGGATTTTAATTTTAAATTTCCCAAGCAGGAGGTTAGTTTTAATGACTTTATCTGTCTGAGTAGGCTGGGAAGCTTTAATTGATGTTCACCATATAAATATAATTTAATACTTAATACAGAACTAAAGGAACACACCTGGGGAGGGTTACTCTTAAACATCATTTGCATAACTTTATCCTTAATCAAATAAGAATCTAATTTATGACACTATACAACTTTGTATCCAGAGAGCAGAGACTTTAAACTAAACCTCACAATGCCTTTGCAAGATAATCACTAACCCATTCAGGAGAAAAAGCTGCTGCACAAAAATGACAATAAAGAGGCTATGACTTATCAAAGGACGTATGTTTAGGCTGCAGTCAATCTGGCAACAAAATCCTAATCTCTCACCCCATTCTTGAAGGTCAGAAGGATTGCCTGCTCCAACATAATGCAGAAAGAGCAAGAAGAACTGCGCAACTCTAAAACCCCATTCAAAGAAGAAGCAATAAAGATGTTTTGGTGGTTTTTGTTTTGGTGGTGGTTTTGGTTTTTGTTTTTTTTTTTTTTTTTTTTTAAGTGCTCTCTGTATTAGCCCTGGCCGTACTCCTGCAGACAAAAGCTACCTTATAGCTCAGGTTTGCTTTGTCATTGGTTTTTTGGTTGTTTTTTTTTTTTAATATAAAAAAAGCTGCTTCCCAAAATAGGTCAATAAATATGACATAATCTGAGCATCTCAATTTCTATGTCAAATGCTCCCTTCTAAGTAGGAAGTTACTATTCTTCATCTGAAACATGAAAAATGTCCTTTTCCATTCCTCAGATAACTGAATGATTAAAATAATAGGCGAGTCTAAAATTAAGAGATCTTAAATTGCACTGATTTTCTTTGGATCCTGAAAAAGAAGGGGAAATTCCCCTCTTGGTTCAAGTCAGAGGCTCTCAACAAACCTTGAATTCAGCACTGCAGCTTTCCATGCCTCTCTAAACTGAAGTTTCTTTGGTTCTTCAGATCTCACTGGGATTCCCCTCTCCAACAGAAGAGAAAAAGTGAACTTTTTCGATGCAATACTATGAGATTAGCAAAGTATTTCATCCTCCAAATAATGGTTTCTAAACTCTGGTCACAAGTCTTGGATTGGGAACATTAGGTAGTGGGGGAGGTGGGGAGCATGAGATGTATCTGTAGACAGAAGATGAACTGCCTCACCCTTTCCACCACCAGGAAAATTAACGGAAAAGCAGAGAGACATGAAATACACATTTGTCATTTGGTTTCATATTTTCTTTGAACAAAGAAGCCTGAACTGCTGCAATTATAGACCCATAACCGTTCATACACCAATAAACCTTCATCTAAATAATTGTTGCCCTTCTGACCAAGACAGAACAAAAATATAAGTTTCTATGGTCTGTAATTTGCTGCGGGTCACAACTCAAGTTTTGAACAAGCCCTTCCACACATGCTTGTCAGCAGGCTGTGCTGCCTGCTAAAGCACAATTGAAGTGGAGAATTGAAGCGTTAACACCTATTTTAATGAGGAAATTGTCTCCAGGGATGACAGAAACCACCCAATATAGGTACTGTCCACTACCAGTTTCTGCGTTAAGTGCCAGCCCCAGAGAAAAAGTGTTCATCTTCAAAATAAAACCTCAGCATATGCTGATCTTATTTTCCCCTTCCACACTCATGCACAGCACGGATGTGCCCTTCCAGCAGAGTTAAATACAGTCCTGTGCAAAGCTGCTGGGGTCATGAACAGGTGACTCCACTCCTAATCCAAACCCCATGGAGAGAACAAGTTTTGACTAATGGGCTCTGGATGGGACAGTTTAGACAATGCCAAGCTCTTCATCCCTTCTCTTCCTCTGACTGACACAACAGGGCCTTCATTAATTTAACTGCAGCTCCCCTGTATGCTGGCAGGAAACATTTCTTCAAAGAGCAATCTCACCCAGCAAGATTCCTCAGATCTCAGCACTTCCCAGAGCTTAAAAACATACTATTTCAGAGATTAGACCATTCACAGGGACCAAATGTCACAAGCACTTGGAAAACCAGAGCTTCTGCACAGATGTTTTCAACTTCCTCCAAGTTTCCACCTTAGATGACTTCACCTGGAATCTGCAGAGCTGTTTTGCAGAGTGTTATTTCACCCTGTCATTGTCAAACCTAAGTCAGGTCCTTACTATTGCTTTCCAGAGCTCCTTTCTTCCTGCTCCAGAGCATCATCTGCACCACCACACACTTCTTCCTTCACAATGGCCATCTTGGCTGAGCCTTTTCACCCCAGCTGCCTGAAGTCCTCAGCTGGCTCCTTGTCCATCACTTGAGTAGCCCTCTCAACATGGGCTTCTGCCCCCTCTCAGATTTCCTTCCCCACACATGGCTCTTCAATTGCCCAGCTACATGCCCTACAACCCTTGCTGTGAGTTCCCTGCCTACCTCTCCATCAGCCATGTCAGATACACCTTGGAAAGCTTTTGTCCTCAAACAGTGGAAATCTGTGCTGAGTTCTCTTCACAGCAAGGAGAAACTGTTATCCCAATTATATCAGTTAACAGGCAAAGAACAGGGAAAGGTCGTGAAGCTGACAAGACTGACACTAAACACATCTTTACAGAAGTACTTCTCACTGCAGATGTTTTGAAAGTTTGTGTGCTTTGCATAACTAAATTGGTCTTTCAAAGTTTAATCCATGTAGACTTTTGTTTCCTTTTTGAAACTGAACCTAAAACTTACCGAAAGTGGCCTGCTGTTATGCACATCTCTTTTGTACTCCAGCACAAACTGTCCCACTTATTTTCCTCAGTACAGTCACAAGCAGTTGGTTTAAACTTGAGAGGCAAAAATGAAACAGCTGAAGAGCTTTAAAAAACAAATCTTCCTTAACCTGATTGATGCTTGAATCATAAATTACTACCACATTTAAACATAAAAAGCCTTAAAGCCGAAGAAGAGTAGACTCTTAATTCAACCTACAGAATTGTCTGCATGATCCATCCCAGCAACTCTTCCACCACTGAGAGTCTGTTAAACTTATTTTAAAAGGCTTAAGAAACTAATCACATCCACCAGCCAAACTGTTCTTTCAGCAAAAGTAGCACAGTGCATCCCGTCCAGCATAAAACTGTTTCCAAGGAGCCAAGTGGGGTCAGGCTGTGTTACAGGAGGACAAACGTTAATGAGATTCCAGGCAAGAGAACACAGGCAATATTTTCTGAAAAAACATTAAGTCTCCTGTTGAAAGATGACTAGTATTTTACAATTTGCTCAGTCTCTTGAGGTTACATTGGCCCAGAACACGGAAATTTCAACTACATTGTATTTTATCAAGTATTTCCCTTACTCTTTCCTACAGCCTTTTCACTTAAAGAATTACGGGCTTGTCCACATATGGAGTTATTCAGAATAGTTATTCCTGACAAACCCTGTACAGAACCTTACTTTGGAATAAACCTACCTTAAACTATCTCAGACATTTCCAAAGCTGACTCTGGCAGAATATGTTGCAAGCCAGGAAATCCACCAGGAAACACTTTCAAATTATTTATTTCTCACTTACACTCTTTAACCCAAATTAGATTTCCTCTATAGACACTTTGAGCTACAAATATTTCTAAATCAGCTGAATATCAGCCCTAGGATTGAAAGAAAAGAGATGACAACCATCATGCTTTTACTCTTTACTGCAAAGTAGCATGTCCTCTAAGCCCTGAATTGAGTAGATAACACAAACCAATCTAGGAAGGGCAGCTGATGAAGAAGAGGCAACACATGCAGTTAACATGGAGCATACAAGAGAAGATCAGCATGGCTGGCTGGTTAGGTGTTTGACAGTTCTTAATTTGCTGTTTCAGCCTTTAATTGTATGATGAATTTGTTGGCAGCATTTGTGGATTCATGCCTCCATTCATCTTTCTTTACAACCAATTTTCAGCTGCAGCTCTAATTTGAGTTTCCATCCGCTCTAACTATGCTCCTTCTCCACTAGCTCTTAATGGCAGCAGTCTCACCTTCACAACCATCTTCCAACCACTCCTCAGCTACGCTTCTGCATAAGGATTTGGCAAAAATCCTGCAGCATCTGTATTGCAGACCTGACCTCACCTAGATTAATTTATGAATATTTCAAAATCCACCATGATTAATTCAAAAGACCACCTACATTGCTGCACTCCCCACCATTGCTCATCTTGCCAGGGTCAGCACATTCCCCTTCTCAATGCCTATATGCATCCAGATATGCACAGCACAAAAGACACAGTCACACCTAAAACGAAAGGCACTGATCAATGAAAATAGCAAAAAAAGCTTAAGTACTGTGGAAGAGGTCCCATCAAACTTTGACTGCTGTCAGACTTTGGATACTACTTTGAATACTATGGTCTGCCAGCCCATACTATACTGGTTGAGAGGAGATAGGATGGAAAGCAGAAAATGTGGCTTTTCGTTTTTAAACAGTTTTGTCCATTTATTAGTTCAGTTCTTATAAAAGGGATAGTTAAAAATTCAAAGCCATTAGCCCAAAGTCTAGACACAATAAGTACTAAATAACTTCTTTGTTGCAGCAGACGATTGTTGATTTAGAAGCAACTCTCCCCAGAGAGTCCAACTTGCCTGTTGAACTGAAAAGCCACATCTTCCAACATGCAAGTTTTGGAGTTTCAAATAGCTAAAATCTTAACTCCATGTCTGATGTGAGCGGCTGTTTCATCTCTGTTAGATTGGGCTCCTGCAAGCTGATCTTCTAGGGCTTACAATGCTGTGAAGCCCTGACCAATTATTCTGCTGGAGATTCTTTCATGATTTCACTCTGGATTTGTCTGACTCATGCTTCTGCCTTTTCCTCAGAACAGGCATTAATAGCAACTTTCTTCTCTGACCTAGCCAGTTACTCTCATGGAATTCATACCAACACACTTTTGGAGATTCCTGTTCTTCTATTAAACTGAAACTAGTCAACTGTTTCAAAGGATACTGCCAGGGCAGAGGGAAGAAGGGGCTGAATCATGGACAAAGAGAGACAGACAACATGATGTTGTCTATCATGTCTAAAATGCCTTTTTTTTCCCCCGGAAAAAAACCCAAGCCTAAAATAATATAAAACATGTACTTTCCTTCTTCATTTGAATTAAAAGCACACTCAAAATGTCATTCTACAGAATCGTGATTTGTAAACTGTAAACTTGCTTGCATTTGGGCTTGCTTCTTCTAAGAAACAAGTTAGGACTAGTGGAAAAAGCTAGCTGAATTCCCCAGAAAGATAATTCCTGCATTAAGAAGCGTTCCTATTTGACACATCCCAACAGCAGATAAAAAAATTCCCAAGTTATTAATACTGAGGGTCAGATGCCAATCACAGGTGAACCACACACTTTGCTCTTATCACAAAAGTATCTTAAGTGGCAACACACTGGAATACACAAGTGAGCTTGGAATTTCACCTTGAAATACCTGTCCTCACCTTGCCCTGTGGAGCCACATGATCCCCTCTCCCCAGTGAAGTAACAAACTTTTGGACATTTAAATTCAAATTGATTCAAAATCCCTCCTTTCTCAAATTTTGGAAAAAAGTTAAGTGTGAGGCTATGCCAAAATCTTTCTTGCTGAGGAGAGCCAAGCCTATCATCTTCGAAGAGAGCAGTCCCTACTTAACCACTCAGAGCTGTCTCAGAACACAGCCGAGGTTTCCATCTTTTCCTATGAGGTTCATGCTCCACCAAAGCCTAGTAGGTAGCCCAAGTTCTAGCATTCTTGCAGCCAGACCAGAAACACCTTTCTAGACCCATGAGCTTGTCCAGCATTTATACAACTCAAGTGACCACAGTGCAGAGACACTGAAGCAGAATGAAAACAAGCCAGATGAGGAACCTAAAGTATCATGGCTACATCAGCTTAAAAATTCAACAGGACAAACCAATGCAGGCACAGTGTCACTAATACGACTCGGCAGCTTTCAGGATCTGAGTTACTCACTCCGTCTGGTGCTACGGCATACTCTGTAGACACACCACTTCACTGCAAGTAACCTGGGATCTGGCAGCCTTGGGGATGCACTGCACAGTGTCAACACATCTCCAGCACTGTAATCCTAAAGTACTCTGGAAACTTACACAAGGACAAAAGCAGCTCAATAACTTCAGCTGGTAATCTACTTCCAGAGCATGGTCATTACCGCTAGCTGCCAAAAGAACAGAACATCTACCTCCCACCCTGGTCCTCAGTCGTCCCCCACACTTTCTCTCACAAGTGAGCTGAAAGTCAAGGTAGCTTGCTTTCCTACAGAGTAGGGGGAAAAAAAACCCCAAAAGACATCGCCAAAAATAGCCAATCAAAAATAAAAGGTCAGAAAGATAAGAGTGAACCTGATATTTACAAGCAACAGCCCAAAACTTTCACTAAGTATCTTGCAAAGCTCAGATCGTAACCATAACAATATCTAAATATTAGATGGAAAAGGCTGTTGTCAGCTAGCTTCTCTAGAACGTGATCCAAACGACTTTATTCTCACCTCCACGGAAAAGCCAGCAGGATGTAAAATTAACTGTGCTGAATCCAACCACTTTGGCACCCATGAAGGAAACCTCATCGGTCAAGCTGGGACAATCTTAAACTTGTCCCATAAAACCATGTTTTCAGGAGGCTGGTGAGGGAGGCCCAAAAGGGGACTTGTCTTTATCAAAGTTTCTTGTAATTAATAGCATATATTAAACCAACATAAAAAATTCTGTACAAATCAATCCGGAGCTGTACAATTAACTCTGGATCTGCAAGACGCACCTGGTTACTATTTAAAATGGGCACTAGGAGGTTAAAAATACTGCTCCTTCTCAGAGTTACTTACACCGCCTTAGAATATTAAAAGTAAAATTTTAGAACATCTGGTTTTCCTTTCCACTCCCTATGATATCATGTTTTCCAAGCACATTTGGCAACTCACTGTAAAGATACAGGCAGACTAAACATACAGGGCAATGTAGAGTCAAGATGAAAAATTCCAAAGCCCTGGATGCAGTAAGCGTGTTTCCTATCTCCAAATTTCAGTTACACCAGTGGTATAATGAGGGTTTTCCCCCCTCTTGGTAACTCCTGTATTCTTCGACCTCCTTCTTCCTTGAAGAGATGAGATACCATATATCTGCCCTCTAGAGTTTTGGCTGTGTCTTTGTCTTTGTAAGTAATTTTTCATGTATTATGGGATATTCAGAGTCCTTATACAGCAAGATTCAGTTATAGGAAAAATAATTATGTTTATCAGGGTCAGATTTTGTATGTACTTTTCTTTATCTCACTCCAGGAGATGAGATTAGCCTTCTATATTCCTCCTGCCTAAAAGGGAAAAAAAAAAAAAAAAAAACACAAAAAACCACGCTACAGCCACTGCCTTTTTACCACTTGGTTTTGTGCCTCCTAGCCTGGAACTGGGAAATTGGACCAAACCAGTTCCAGGGAACTGTGTTTCCCATGAATTTACACAGACTGTAAACAATACAGAAGAGTGACTGTTATAAAAACTAAGAGCTCCCATTTGACCGATTTCTCCCACTTATTTTAACATAACTTGATGCAACCGTTGCATTTTTTCCTCTTTACCTATTTTATTATTTTTACTGGGTCACATTCAAAACACAGATTAGTCACCATTAACATACCTTTAAGCTTAGCACATACTCACATTTTATGGATGCACAAGAAGGTAGCTGACTCATTTATGCTCACCAGTGAAGGAGCAACAAACCTAGAAATCCAACGTTATTTTCTTGCTCTAAATCTTAATTTTTCCGTTTTGTAAAAAGACAGTTTGAAAATGCAAAGAGATGCCTTGGGAGTCCTAACATGACAGAGTCTTTGGCTTATTATTTCACATTTAAAAGCAATTTATATCACAGTAATTATTAAAGTGTACAAAGGAGAAAAAGTACGCATTAAAAAAACTACTGACAAAATAATAGTCCCAGTGGTTATGCCCTGATTAAAACTTAATGACTAATCAATAAAACTATAATTATAACTTTCACCCTAATGCAATTTGGAATAGTTTATATATTTCTATTGATCGGCTAAGACGTTATATAAAACAAATGTGAGAAGATCTTGCTTTGTGCTATTTTTATTACAGGTTTGTTGTAGCAAATCTCTAAATCCCTATCTCAATTATTTTACAGCTTAGTTCTCCCATCACACCAAGAGGAGAAGAAAAGCTAGCAAAAAGCAGAATCTTATTAGCTGAAAAATGGCTGTTACAACATCGCAGTTTCCACACCATAAAGTCAGATTGCCATTTCAATCGATGGCTATCACTAGCTATTTCTCTGGCCTTAGAGTAGCAAGAGCCAAGCACGAGACAGCCCTGAGCAACTCATTTAACTATGCTGCATCTCTGTTTGTCAGCCTGAAAATGAAAGCCTTAAGTGCCTGAGTTGTAAGGGTCACAAGACTACAGACCACCTTGGAAAAAACAGGCAACAGGTTCTGTAATCATGCAAGGAGTCACCTGTAGCCAACTGTTCTCTGGCTGCTGATGATTAAATTATCCAGTTATAGTTTTCTCAAAGAATCCTCACAGGCAGACGAAGTATACTATAAATGACCCACTCGTGAAAGAAGAGACTTTTTTTTTCAGCGGATTTTATCGCAGAGTACTGGCACCTCTTCATGAGCCCAATCGTCATTTTGCTTGATTCTGAAACAGCACTTGAGAAGCTTAAAACACCTCTTGCATCTGCTGTTCCATGAGAAATCAGGCAAACAAGGCATTTAAGGGCTATGCATTGCCATAGTGGTAAGAACCTCTTGCCGATTTCTAACAGCCTTTAGAGAATTTCCATGGAAATAAGTTCTGTGCATTGCCTTAAGTTAGAAGTCATAACCTGACAGCACAGGCTCTAATCAAGATCAAAAAGAATCCACCTGAGGCAGCAACACAAATGTATCCCACCCAGCCCTAAATCTATCACCTTGTATGTACTCCTGCCTATAACCCCTACCAGAGTGGTTAGTAGGTGCTGCATTCATCTGTCTTCATGTGCTTGGTATGTTAAATTAAGTTCCCTGGCTAAGTCCCATTCAATCTAATCAGTATCATTTCCACAGAAGAATAAAAAGTACTTGGGAATCAAAGCTGAACCCACAGAGAGCAGGGAGAGCTGAACTGCTTCCCGTGGGAAGTAGCTAGGCTATGCTGCTATATTAGTGAGGCACCTGTGCTAAGCTAAAATGGCATAGATCCCTCTGCACTCCTGGTAGCTTGGGACCAACCTACAAGTAAGCTAAGCCACCATGAGGAGTATAAATACACAGCTACCTGTAATGGAGAGAAAGTCGTCAGTGTCACAAGAGATTAAAAAACTCAATTAATAAAAGCAGAATATGGAACCACAGACAGAATACATTTTTCTGCCCCACATCATGGGCTAAGTTTAAGTTGCAAAAGAACCAGAAAAGCTAGTTTCATACAGCCCATTTGCCTCCTCCAAACTTGTGGGAACACAGCAATTCGCATCCCATTTCATCACTGCAGTGTCAGGAAACACCCAGCGTGACAAAAGCAGGAGAAAGGAGGTGGACAGCACTGGCAGGAACAGCAATGGACTGTTTACAGCTGAACAACCAGCCCCATACACTGCTAATGCACTGTGCCAACTCCGCAGTTAAAAATGAGAGGAGTATGTGGGGAAAGAAGGATTTTGCTGAACCTGGAATATATTGATTCAGCTAACCCAAAGCAACCTTGCTCTTTTGGTTCGCAAATAGCCTCAGAAACAGTTTTTAAAAACACAACATTCAACCTTGTAGGACAAAGTGTGTGGATAAAGCGTCTTCAGTATTTACCTATAGACAAGTTTGTGTCTGGATCAGACAGGAATGGTCATCATTTGATCACATCAAGACGTGTTCTCTCTCAACACTTGCTACAGTCTATTTGCACAGGAAATTCCTGTTACAGGGTGTCACGTACTAGCTCTTGCCAGAGTTAAACGTTCAACTCTGTGGATCTACAGGTTGACCAGTAATCCTGGCGCTGCATGTTGGCAATGAAATTAATTTTATGATCTTAAACTGGAATATAAAGTCACTTTCAAATACAGCCTTGACATTTCCTTAGTACTGAAAACCTTTTTTTTTCCCCCCAGAGAAGGAAAAGATTTCTAAGGAGTGGTCAATATAAGCCGGGAAACAGCCTAGATATACCAGATTGGAAAGTCACGAGGGCAAGAGGTATTTTGTTACTTAAATTCAATAGGCTAATGCTATTTCACTTGTAACTTGCAATATAAAACAAACAAATAAAAAACCACCCATACACACACACAATTAATTTCTGCAAAGTCCATGCTGTTAACAAGGCAAGGGCAACCTAGGCATCAAAACAAGAGAGACTTCTCTTGTGACCTTCCTTAACGATCATCCAAAATGTTCAACAGAATTTGGTTCCAATTATTCTGGGTATTGTATAAACCTAGGCAAAGCAAGCCATTACTTCCAGCTCCAGAACCTGCTATAAACAAAGTAATGGATTTAATGGATAAGAAACACAGCAACTTTTCCAAAAAGTGGGGGGAAAGAGTTTTCAAAAAGCTTGTATATAGAAATTATTTTCATTATTCACATGTATCTTTATCCTGCAATAACCCAACCAATACGCTAAACTAAGGGCTACAGCTATCAGAGAGACCATGTGAAGAGCTGTCAGTAAAATATACTGATGTCCATCCCAAGGGAAGAAGCTTCATTAGATTACCCATGACACTTTCCACTGAGACAGGTTTCATTAGGAAAGCATTATACATCATTTGGTAAGTGAAGTTACACAGCCGCCAGTCGCCCTATCAGGTCACGTCACTTTGTACATCCACTAGGAGAGTCTGTTTATAAATACAATGAAATATTTTGGTAAATGGTGTTGGCTGAATGTGAATGCACGGAAGGGAGGAGAGGGAGATAATTACTAATTAGTTAATATTGGTTCTTACACATCAAGGTGCATGGGTTTCAGATGATGGCACCTACCTACTTTACATATAACATCATTGTCTTACGGCTATTTTTAAAATAAAAATCCTTTCCATGCCTACCCCACATGAAGCTGAAAGGCTGTAAAAGGCTTTCTTGAACGCTAACACTGACGCAAAACCACTACAATGTGAAGATGTATTCATGTTTCGGAACAATTCACACTTCCACCATCTACGGACTTAGCAAGATCAGCCACTAGGCCTACTAAGAATTGTTCCTAACTCATTTATTCGCTTTGAAACAATCCTTACAAGTGCCAACGCTTCATTAAAAAATAAGTAATATGTTTGTAAGAACTGTCACAAGTACAAAGATGGTCAACACTCAAAAAAGTAAGATATGACAGCAAACCTGATTTTTCATAATTGAATGGTTTCCTTTCCTCCCACAGACACACAATATATGAACTTCTTTCTTACCACTTCCCCAAGGGAGGCAGCCACCATGTGTGTTGCTGGGGCCAAGTAAGATGTAGAGCCAGGGTGCAGCACAGATTTCACATTCTCATAGGTGATAAAAAATGCAGCAGCTGAAATTCAAGAATACACGCAGTCATTTAAATGCTTCTCCATCACAGAACTAGCACAAAAACTTTTAGAGGTGGATTTTGTCACCTATTATTCTGCAACTGTAGTTCAAAACAGGATATTTCTGCCCCAAAACAGTACAACAGTATCAACACAATCTGTGGGATAATTCCTTCAGAAGTTCATGCTCCTAGCTATCACTGGCAAACCTCCCATTACTATCAAAGGCGTCAGGACTTAAGGCCATATTTAGTACTGAGTTAAGGAAAGATGTATTGATTAGTCATGAATGTCCAGTAGGTTTTGAAAAAACGGTATCTTCCATATTCACAGATGGGAAGGGTAGAGAGGAGGTCGTTTGATTGAATTGGATGGATGGTCTTTATTTTTTGGGAAAAAAAAAAAACCAAACCAAATCAGCTGATTAATTGAAAAGGGGAGGGGGGAACAACCCAAAAATCATCAAGGTACTTGATATAAGTCTGCTACCCTGCAATATGCAAAACTGTTCCAGCAGCAGTTATTAATAACTTCTTCCTAGCCATCGTCAGTTTAATATTTTGCACTTTAGCTCCATAAAAAAATTATTCCAAGCTTCTGAAGGACTCGTAAAAGTCCTGTCCAGTGAACAAGAAACATACAAAACTAAACTGAGCATAGCAACATGAGCTATGTTTATTCACTGCAACAGTCAACTACAAAGGCATTTGCACCCTTAAGGGTTACTCCTTCTCCTAAAGATAATTTCAGTTCTCAGTCATACGTTGGAAAGATAAAACCACAGTTCAGATTTTGAAGATGTAAATCCTGAAAAACTGACATGTCTTGCGGGGGAACAGATTTTAATTGTAAAGAAGGGCTATGTGAATTGCCTTCTGCTAATCAAAAGATGCTTATCACCTCAAGAGGAGATAACAGAGCAGACAAGATAAAGAACTGAATTTTTTTATATCATCTTATGAAGGACATCAAACATCTGAAGGTGTCAGTGGATTTGTCAGCAAAGTTCTCCTAACATTTACTACTGACAGCATAGCTTGCTGCTTTTTTATCCCTCCCTACAAAGACAAAATAGACAAAGGCATTAGGATTTTTAGATGCCTTTTCTCTGCAGGGACTACAAGCATTTACTTTTTTAAACCTTCAGTTTCAAAAGTATTCCTGATGTCTTCTCATTTTAAGTGTTGTAGTTGTTTCCAGGGAGAAAAAGATGGGCATAGCATCCCCAGGGCAATTAGCTCAAAGACTTCCAGTGCTCAAGCACTTTGAATTTTGATTCATTTCCAATGCCATGAAAGAGTGGGTCATGACAAAAGTGTCCAGGGCAAGCAAGACTCAAGCCCTCTTTGGCACCTGGAAAATGCTTTAGGGTACCCCTAGAAGTGAGGACAGGCTTATAAGACATATCCAGGAACGATTCCAAGGAGTAAGGGTTGTTTTTCAGAGTAAACATGCAGCAGCCTTCATTCCAGGCTTGCTCAAAGAGTTTGTTCAATACTGTACAACTCTAGAAACTGCTCTTCACAGCTGGACATGGACTCACAGAATCCAAACAGTCACCTGCAGGAGAGGAAGCCATGGACATGAATGTCCTATATTACGTAAGTTCCCACTTAAAGACAACAAAGCATAATCCAAAGAAAATTTACCATTTGGAAAGGATCCTACAGCAGTAGAAGGAACACCGGCATAGATGCCACGAAAACCACCAGCCTTCCTAAATCCTTGAGGACTCTGCAGTCTTGTTTTTACAGTATCCAGTGGAAAAAGGATCAAGTCAACACAGACACCAGCAACTCCACCAGCCTTCAAGACAAAACCATGGAGTAAAAGTGCATTAATATTCACAGGGGTGAAGCTGTGGTGCTTATGTGAGTAACTGAGGCATGCCTAAACCAAAGCACTACTGGCCATATCCTTTCTGAGGTCAAATTATAAACTGATAGTCTTACACAGACCTCAATAGCTTCTATAGCTATAACAAGGAAGCTTCAACAAAAGAGAGAAAGTAATAGATATTATAACTTTCAAACCATTTTTAAGGTATTTTCAAAACTATCTCAGTGTTTTGAATAGTACAAGCAAAGCAATGCAACACTTCTACCCGCTACACATAAAAGCAAGACAGTGAATGCCACTTACCAAGATGACACAGCACAGAATGACCAACACTTCTAGGAAGTTGTGTGATAAGATCGGGGAAAGACAGAAGCAATTCTACTTCCCCCATAAGCATCTCTAGAAAGCACATTCACATTTTTCTAGCAAACTTCTTCATTTAAAGTGTTACCCCCCCATTTCCTTTCTTGAACAAAGCCTAAGGTAAAACTGCTTTATTTTCTTTTACTGACAAAAGCCTATAGGGAAAAAAAAATCACATTAAAGAAAGATGTTTTCAAAGTCATAAGGAAAAGGGGAAGGTTGTTATCCAAAGCAATTCTTAAAACCAAACCCTAACAAAATAGTTTCAACTAAAGCTCAATCTTTTTGCATTGTCTGTGTTTCTAGATGACTTTTTTTTTTTTGTTTCCCCAGGACATGGCTGATCTGTAGAAAAGATTTACTTGTCAAAAAACAGGAAGACAAGACTGAAACGAATACAAAAACTCATTTCAAAAAAAGAAAAGAAAAAAACATCAATAGCATTAATCCATTATGAGACATTATTTAGATGCACTGTTATTCAGAACAGAAAACATAGTTTGAAATCTACCTCGTGTAGAACAGCGCACAAGAAACAGCTGCACAGATTTTTAACTCTGCCTGAAAACAAATCACATGTGTGTTACTCTGATTTTTTTTTTTCCAGGGCCAACAGAGGATTCAGAGAGGTGTTCACTATCTGCTACTAAAGTTTTAATCAATAAGTTAATTACTCTTTTAATCTAGTTGGCTATTTTGCATGCATTGATTTTTCTTCACTCTTTTTTCATCAAAATCCTTATCTGCTCAAAATAACGTTGATCAGATTTAATCTAGCCATCTGTTAAAACGTGAATCAAAAGTTACTGATTGCTTCTTTAGTTTTCAAAGTTCTGTATCTTAAATGTCATTTAAATTCACGAAGCAGCTAATAGAGCACCTGCCAGAGGGCGACAATACCTGTGTGTTTACGCCATCTGCAGGGAACAGTAACGATTTTTAGATAATAAGACAACCGAAACGCACCTTCTCCCCCACCTTTCAGTAACAGTAGCATTATCAGAAGTCAAACAGCTGAAAAACCTTTACCGGGAGCTGGACATACCCGTTAAACGTAACTCCGTCAAAACAATTAAACAAAACCAGGACCTAATTCAAATGCATTGAACCATGATCTTGCAAGCTGGCAGCCGACTGCCCCTGGAGCATTTGGGGCAGGGAGCTGAGCTCTCCCAGCAGGCGCAGGCCCGCAGCTCTCCTCACGCTAGCCCAGGGCACCACGTCCAGGATTTTCCACACGGAACCGAGAGCGAGTGCTGGGTATTTCCAAGGAGGTCCCTAGCTATGGCGTCCGGGGGCTTTACCCCCTTGCATGCAACACTGCTGAGAGTACACGTTGAAAAGTAGCTTTTAGGGCGGGAAATGCAGCGCGAAGTACACGTTACACAGCGCACACACCCCGCAGCAACGCCGGGCTCATGCCGCCGGGCTCACGGCCTCTCCACGGCCCCGACACCCCCCGCCCGGGAGCGGCTGTTGAGGCCAAGGGGAGACGAACCAAGGGGCGCTCCCGCCGCCCCTGAGCGCGGCACCGGCAGCGGAGGCCGCCGCGTCGCCTTGGCAACGAGCAGGCCCGCGCCCGCGCACTCACCGCCAAGGCCGCCCAGGACTCCCGCGGCTCCATGCAGGGGTGACGATACGGGACGGCTACACAGCACGGCACAGACCGGCTCTCCCCACCACGGGACGGGACTAGACGCCCCGCTTTAGCCGTGCCCCGGGCGTGCTCACGGAGGCAGCCATGTTGCTGCCCCTGACCCGCGGTCAGGCGGGAGCGTGTCGTCACTGCGCCTGTGCAAGAGCGCCGCACATGCGCACGGCGGGCAGCGATGCTGCTGCCCGGGCGGGGCGCCGGGCCCTGAGCCTCGCATTAGTGTTAGTGCTGTGAGGGTGAAAGCACCCATTAATTATCACTGGGCGTTAAATTAGTTACTACTTGATGGTGATTTGCTGTGCGCTAGCAGCCGTGCTGCTCCAGAAAAGGGGGGAAGAGGCGCTTCCTGCTGCCGCTGCCCCTGCCGCTGCCCCTGCCCCGCAGTTGGGCCCAGGTGGCCCTGAGGTGCTGGTGGGTGCTCCGGTGGCCTCCGTGGTTCCTTCCACCTGCGGCTGGGATCTGTTCAGAAAGCAAACCTAACGTCCACTGGGAAAAAAGGCGTTTTGAGGGGAAAACGTTTCTGAAGTCACTTGGTTTTTTTCCTCAATTCACGTCTGCAGCGCAAACACCTGATGCATGGTCCTGCTGACACTATCCTGCGCAGGCTTTCCGTGGGCTGTTCCTGCGAACAGCAGATCGGAGCAGTGCGCAGGGAAATGAATAAAGCCTCCTGGCCAGGGTCATCTCTCCTGCCTGTTCCCAGGAGGTGTGTTGGTTCTCCCTGGAAGGGAAAATGCTGTTTTTCGCTCCCATCCCGTCAGAAATGCTTTTGCATTTTGCACTTGTATCTCACTGAGGCCTCTCCCCCTCTTCACAAAGGTCATTCGAATCGGCAGTGTTTTCAAAAGTTGCGAAGAGGACTTTGGCACAGAGTCCTCACATAATCCTCACCCAGCAGGAAACCACACTTGAAATTACAGGAAATACGATTCTAGGGGAGGGAGAAGGGGTAAATGTTGGAGAGCACTATAGTGCATGCAGAACCAGAACATCAGCAGGCTTCAATTCAAGATTTCCGTGGCTGCAAGCACATCACTTGGGATGACTTTTGGACATAGCAGCCGAGGATGTGACGATGCCTCACGTTCTCAGCGTCAGTAACCGCCTTCAGGCAGCTCAGCTCCTCTTCATCGAACTGCTAAGGGTGTTTGCAGATGGGAAGCACCGTGCTGTCCTGTCCTGTCCTGTAACATCTGCCTGCAGCAGCATAGTGACTGACATCAAAGTACAGTTGCCAACTCCAGCAAATTTATTACAACGCTGCAACGCTGTGATTTTTTTCTGAACTGCCTCAGTCCCCAGAGACCGGCGATGTTAGAGTAGTCTTCATTTCCTTTAGTCTTCATTTTCATTTGAGTGAAAAGCTCAAAGCTCTGCAGGCAAAAATAGAAAGAACCTGAATGTATTATATTTCTCAACTTACTTTGATTTTTAAGGCAGCTCCTTGGTTTTCTGGTCCTAACTTATGATTTTTACCATAATCTGGTGGGTTATCAGTACTTTGTTTTAGCTTGGGCTTTGTTGTGTTTATCGAGGATCACTTCTTGGTTTCATATCAGGACATGATCAAACAAGTGGACTTCTTTGACATTACTAGTATACCTGTCCCCAGTATGGCTGTCTGACCACCTTTCCTCCAAAGCCCGCAATGTGCGTGAAGCCTAAAGCAGGCCAGTTTGCTGTCTAGGAGTTAATTCCTGAAAACTTTGATTCTGATTCCTGGAAGAAGCAGGAGCCAGAGTTACAGATTTCAGCTGTAATATAGCAAAGACTGGACTGTGAGCAGTTATTATAGTAATGCCCAGCAGAGTACCTGGCTTTCTGAAAGAACCCTGCTATTTAGACAGAAATAAAAATGATCTGAAATCTACTGTTTCCAGCTGGTGTTCTGGTAAGTGGCTAAATAAACACAAAAGCTGAAAGTTCCTCAGTTTCCAAGTCCATGTCTGTCATTAAATTAGGTACTTTGGAGCGATACTGAGGGGAAAATCAGACATCTGCAGTAAATGAAGCATGCTTTTAGAGTTACTGCTATCCCCATACAACCCACTGATGGCAGCACTTAAAACGAGACCTTATTCCCCACTTGTGCCCAGGAGGTCTCTTGATGTAAAGGTTCTTGGGGTCATAGCAAGCATTTTTCACATTGTTCAGTGCAAAGCTTTCAGATACACTCTGTGGCAGTGACTCTTTTATTTATCACCTTCTGTCAGAAGAACTGCTGCTGCATCAGAGAGGTCACAACCTCCTATTCTTCCAAGCCACTGTCCTGTCTTAAATGAACAAGTTCTGCTTAATGCCGCAGGCCAAACATTAATCTTTGTGCTAAGTCCTTCAATGGACTCCCCCTGAGCTTGCAGAGTAAATTGAGTGAAGAAAGAGATCTGTTTTCTCGCGTCCTTTCCTCCTTGCGGGAAAACCGCGGGTGCTCCCCAGCATCTCCACTGCAAGTGAAGAAGATGGGCTGAGCAGAAAAACCTAGCACAGGCAAAGGAAGTGTCTGACTGCACCTGAACGATGGATGTTCGTGGTCCCATACCTTCGCTCAACCCTGTTTTCAGCCCGTTCATGGTCCTGTACCTTTTCCCAAGCCTGCTTTCAGCTGTGACTGAAGCTCAGGGGCTGGAGGGCGAGCTGGGGAGGCTGAGGAACAGCCACATGGTGCTTTTCCCAGGCACTGCGGGTGCAATGCCCTGTAGCAGAGGAGAGAATAGACAGCTGTGTCCGTGCTGCTGCCAGTGCTGACTCTGCCAGCATCGGAGCGGCTTGGTGGCTGCCGGGTTTTTGCTCAGCCCCTCCTTTCATCTCCTTTTTCATTCCCTGCTCCTCTCCTTCTCTGCCCTTCCCTGCCCGTGGCTGCAGGCTGGTAAGAGTGCTTTTAAAAATGACCATTATGCCTACAGCACCTCACCTGCTTCCCTCAGCCTTTGCAGCACATAAAAGCCTTGGCAAGAGATGAAAAACCTTTTAATTACAGTATGATAAAGAACATATTGCATCTATGGATGCACTGAGTGGGATATGAGCTGCCAACAACATAGCAATCCTCTAGCTTATACTCTGCAAAAAAGAGAGATCATAGGGAACGAATGTCGGCCACTGGTGGGTCCTCTTTGTCAGGGATACTGAAGCACCATTTTGAATCGGTTTCACATTATTAATCCTTCCACTGGTACAACAATGCACATGTACAAAAATGCCTGTATGTGTATATCTGTGTATACATATGCATGTCTGTATGCTTGTTTGCCTGTATTTCCTTCCCCAGTGTCTAGCTGCTACAGGATGTCTGACACCAGCAGCAGAAGATATATTGATCTGGTCATAACATATTAAGGCTGCTGAAGAGCAGATGTTAAAAACAGACTTCTTGGCATATATCAGCCCCTGGCGGTATCAGTCGCACACATGTTCCAGTTTATTTATTAAAGCAATTGCTCTCCTCGTTCTGTTTATTATCTTTCTCCTGGGCAATTCAGGCACGTCGAAGCCAACCCCTTCCAGTCAGTCAGCCCTTCTTGGATCGTCATTTTTGCTTCAGCTCGGACAACACCCTGCAACTCTTCCTTCCTGAGAAACCGGGCTCGTCCCACTGTTCTTAAAAGCAGATGGAAATTTATCAGCTGCAAAAATTTATCCTGGCGTAAATATAGTGAAAATAAAGACTCAGGGATCCCTTTAATTTGATACTAAGCAGGTACATAATGGGGCCAGGGAGGCCATCTGAAGGGTGAATGTCAATGATGTGGCCGCATACAGCACCCAAGAGGCTGTGATGCACCACAGGAGCACATCATGGCAGAGGGGGCCTCTTAATTGAAAGACTAGGAACAAAACATAACCCTTTGGCCATCAAAACCCTGTTTGTCTCATTTTATTACAAACAGCCGCAGAACTGTGAAATTAGTGTGGAGCAAAGGGCCTTCCCTGAGATCATGTCAGCGCATAGGAGAGCGGCGTGGCTCCATGCACCGGAGAGGTGCGACACTGGTCCTTCTCCAGGAGACGGCATTGTCACCAGCCTCCTTAAACACTTGAAGTGCGTGCACTAAGGCCAGGGCTCCTGCCATACTCTTGCAGAAGCACAGGCTTACATTCTGCAGTTTATTTCTGCCACGGAGAGGGCAGCAATGCTCTTGGCCACAGCTTCAGCGTAGTAAAATCCGAGAGGCCCCCTGACACCAAGTGGCCAGGGGCTCTTGAGCAAGGAAGCAGAGTCCTGTGCCCAGTACGTACCCCCAGGACTGGTACTTACCTCCAGCAGCCACCCCATTGCCTGGTGCCCCATAGCCCTTCTGCAGGCTCAGTAGCTGTGCTGCAGACCTTGACCCACTTCCCTGGCTGTTGCATGTGCTTCTTGGAGCTGCCTCCTTCAGAAAAATGAAAATGAATTAAATATTATCCTAATATCTAGCCAGCAGTGGACAGCTGGACCTGGACGGGCAGCGGTTTTTCCACCCTCTCCTCATTTTGTCAGTCTCCCTTTTGCTGCCTTAACCCTCCTGCAAGCTACAGGGAAGGCTGGTTTAATGGGGATTTTGGATCGTTTTTTGCCACTCAGACACCATAAGCTCCCCCTCACGCTTACAGTAGCGTTCCGTGTTCTTAAGAAATCTGGCAGGTTTTAGAAATTTTGCTGAAATACTAATTGCAGTAAATTTTTATGGAAACAGATGGGGGAACCAGACAGCCAGAAATTTAATAACTCCTTTGAGTACTTAGCAGCTGAAACACTAGTCCCCAAATTCATTAAGAAAAAAAGTGATTAATGAAGATATAGATTTTGCATAATGATAGAAAGCCTTAAACTGTACAACTTTCTGATGATCCTCATTTATTCTGCCTTATTGGCTGCCTGGACAATTGAAGATGAACGGTCTGGGAAAGACAGAAAACGTGCGTTTTAACTACTGGGTAAAGTAAGTGAAATAACGATCCAGTGGCAATGTAGTGACCTTTTCCATGTGAACACGTCTTCCAGAGACTCTCTGCAGTTAGTCTTACAGCACAGCTGAGTTAATCTAATATTTCCATTTAGCACATAAGAGAAATGGAGGAAAATCTTAATTACGCCTGCATTTGTGGTTATAGTCCAAACCCCTGACACTGGAATCACTCACATCTGTTCTCAGCTCATTTTGTGGGCTGATGCAATGACTTAATTGACTCAGGAAGCAGAGTTAAGAAAAAGTTTGCAACAGGATGGCCCTAAGCTGCCCAGACAGTTGTGCGTTTCCAAATGGTCCCGGAGGAGCATCCTTGACATTCCCGCAGAGCGGCTGGAACCGGGACACTGGGTTCCTTCAGCCACCAAATTGCTTGAGTCATTCTGGTGATTTAGTGCCTTCCTCTGTTTAAAAAAGAGGATTAACAGACCTGGACTCTTCCAAAGGCTGCAGCCAGTGTTAATGAAACATGGGGTGGGTTGTCCCCTCCTAGGAGAAGGAGTGGGCGCAACATTAGTGCTGGACCCACCCCTTCCAACCAGTATGGACCAGCAGGAGACCAAGGCCACCCTGGTGGAGGCCCAGCATGACCCCTCGGGCTATTTTGCTGGACCTTTGTAAGAAAGACTCAATTAAAATTGGATTTCCTTGAATTTGATGTTTTTGGAGAGCTGGACATTGACCCCTCCCTGTTCCATGGGGATGGATGGATCCTCCACCCCAGTGCCATGGCCCAGCAGTGCCCTGCAGCGATGGTAGCCCTAGCTCCTGGGAGAGGTGTGTGGCTCCGGCTCAAGGCTGACCCTCACCTCCACTGCTCAGTTCCATCAGCCTCCTGGCAGAAATAAATTGCAATTGTTTCTGTACAGACAAGGAGCAATATTTTAGAAAATTAGTTCATTGCCAGCTGTTTGCTCAGCTCAGAGTTTTTATCAACTAAATTCCTTCTCTGGCTCCTAGGGAACACAGCTGATGGGAAGTGCTTGCAATGACATATAGAGTAGCCACCGTGGCCGAAACGATCCACCTATTGGGAGATGGCACTGAAGAAAGGAGCTTAAGGGTTTATTTGAACAGCTGAACTTCAGCATGTAAACTACAGCTATTTTTTAAATATAAACTGTAAAAAAAATAGCGTGCTTTAAAAAACCATGCTGTGTGTTTGGTGCTGTGTACTTGATATAATTCATTTTTAGTATCATTTAATTCCAAGAAAAGTCTTTCTCAATTGGTTTTGGCTACTCAGAGAAGGACAAAGAAACCAAAGTACATGGATGACAGCGTAGGGACAGGGAGCAGAGGGCTGAAGGAAGTACAGACTCTCATAAGGACTAGCTGCTGGGGCACATGTTGCCTGCCCCAAAACTCCTGCACATCCCTTTTTGCCACCGCTCCACACTGCCGCCTATGTCCTGTAAGACCACATGAAGTCCTGCTTCATTTTCCCCTTCTGCAGGCCCAGGGACAGCAGTGGAGTGGATGGAGGCGACTGCTCCATGGAGAGTCCCATCCCTAAATCCAAACCACAGACAGGGTGTGTGTGCTGCCCTGTCCCTAAGGAGGAGGTCAGCAGTGAGGGAGGAAGGCTGCCTAACCTCAATTTTCCTTTTCCATTTTCTAGTAACTGAGTCACCGATTGCAAGTCAAACCCACAGCGATGCCCCTGGAGGGAGGTGAAACAGCAGCTCCAGAAGAGCAGGGAAGGGGGCTCTGTCCGCACCCAGCTCCATTCGGCGGGTTGTCCATACGCCACAGGGGTCTGCTCACAAAACCCAGACTACACAGCATTATTTGTACGGGTGATTGCCTTTGACAGCTTGGTAGCTCCACTACCTCTTTCCAGAAGACTCAGTCTCCAGCAAGCTGAGGTCTCTGAGGGGACACGTGTAGCTCTTCCACCAGCTGAGGACCCACGGGCCAGCGTTGCCCAGCCGAGCTATCAGCGCCCTGCAGACCCAGCTCTCCTCCTCACTGCTGTGCTGTGGCTCATCACTTTAGCTGTCAAAAGGCTGCTGTTGCTGACAAAGAGACAAAAGTAGCTGTGTTACTCAGGGACCGGGTATTTTGCAGGGCTGCGGTTGCGTGAGGTTTTCCGCATTAGTGGTCTGTCAGAAGAAACTAAGACAAACGGGGTTGTGGATAGCAGGTTTAAAAACACAAGACCTGGAAAAGCTGCAGAGGTCCATGCACTGAACCCCCAAATGGGGCTGGAAAGCTCTGCATAAATGCGTTGAGGGGCTCGGTGCCCTGTTGGATATTCAGCTGAACTCTTACATTAGCACAGCATCAGTCCGGCACAGATTATACCTCAACCTGGACAAGTGCAAACCCCATCTGTACGCAATGCTTGATTTTTGGATTATAATCAAGCACAGGAGGTGACTAAAACAATTGTGGGCCTAAATGTTGGGCAAAGGTGTTAATAGTCAAATGAGGCTGGGATCACAGTGATACAAAAGTGAGATAAAACAGGATCCTGGGAGTCTCAGTAGTGCCTAAGTATTTTCAGGTTCATAAATCCTGTCGACTGCAGAGACTTAACCTTCTTGGGCATTTTAGACTATCCCTAGAGGCATCTATGTGCGTCTGTAGCCACCCAAAGCCCCGGACCATTGCTGTAATAGCCACTGAATCCAGTAGCCAAGCCCAAGCCTGATAGTCAGGAGGTGATTTGCCATCACAAAAAGATGGTTTTTTATCCCAATAGCACATGACACCCCCGGGCAGCCACACTGCTGCTCTTCTACATGAGGCTCCCACTGCCTTCTCCCTCCGTGCACCTCTAAATCTTTACCAACATACTTCAGTCTTGTCTCGGTCCTGGCTGTGAGACATCTTCCGTGTTTTCTTTGACATTGTGGAGCACAACCCTTTGATGAGAGGCAGCCAAGAGGTCCTTCCCAGGAACAGCGGAAGGAGGCTGATGACAAGAAATTCTTGTTCACCTCCTGTGACTTTCCAGGGCCTTCTTCCTTTTCCTTCTGTTTTGCAGCGAGAGAGACTTGCCAGCTCTTCTCCTTTCAATAGGATTATCGGAGCTGGCTTCCGATGTGAAGTTTCCCAACAGTGAAAGTCTCTGATCGTTTCTTCGTATTGTGCCATCGTGAGACGCATTGCCATTCCCAGCTGATAACCTATCATTTGTATTCTGTTGCAGAAAAGCCGTTATCTAAGGGAAACACAAAAGCATGGGAACACAGGCTGTTTGTACATGGGGAAGGAGAAGCATATGACATGTGAATTTGCCAGATGTTACCACTCTGAATCTTATTAAAATATGCCCTGTACTGACCATGGCTGCTTTATCTGTACGTGGAAGGAGTTGGAAGATAAGAGGTATTTTCACTGACAGCGCTGTAATGGCCTGACCAGACAGCCTGGGAGCAATTCCCTGACGTGGCGTCACAATTTCTTGAAAATGTACAGGCTGTTGACCTGGGTTTTGTGTAGTCCTGACCGCTGCTTCATTTGACAGTATCCTTCCTTTGCATCTATTCAGACTGAGACTGTTTTCCAGAAATTTACACCAGCTCCCAATTTGTACATTTGGTTTATAAAGGGACCTGACTTTTGTCCAGCTCAGATGATGTCTCAAGGCATGTTTTAATGTTCTTCTGACAATGTCTTGTGTTTAGTTGGAAATATTCCAAGCAATTAAAAAATTACACACCACTGCTTAAAATTCTATTCTGTATATATTTATTTCACATACTTTGGCTTTAGAGGAGGCTGTTTCAATTCTTCACCCCCCCTTTCCTCAGTCCCTCCCATCTCACACTTCAAAGTGCTTTGGGGCACACTGTGGGGATGGAGAGGTGTAGAAGGGCTTGAGCTCAGCCTGCCCACTCTTTGAGCTGGCTTGGTCCATGCTAGGTCAGATGCAGAAGACTAAAAGAGCCACATCAGCTCCTCCATGGCCACTCCTAAGGCTGTACTTTTTTTGTGCGCAGCACCTGGTCAACAAGTAGGGAGAATTAACGTCTGTCCATCCTCTTCCGTTTACCATCCCAAGGCTAGTGATGCTCTCCAAAAATGGTTCATGTCTACCACCAGCCCAGGCTCTGGGTCAGAGCTACAAATCTTTTTTAATGCAGCTGCAAGTTCAGCTCCCTCTTCTGGACAAGCCAATTCCTCTGCAGAGCATCCACCCTTCTGGTGCAGGCAGGGCCCATGCAGCTGCCTGCGGGCAAGATGTGCTGGCTCCTGCTTGGAGATGCCAACAGAGGCCTGCGTTCAGCTCCTGACTCAAGCACCTCCAGGGCAGATATTGCAGCTGCCAGACCTCCGGCATCCAAGTCTCTTTTCTTTTTGCAGGGGAAAATCTGAATCTCCCGTGCCAAGACTTGAGCCCAAGCTCTTCTGAAGTCTGCAGAGCCAAAGAGTGCCTTTAAGTGGAGCCTGTTTATTCTATATTGCCTTTTATTCTTTACAGGAAACAATATGGGGAGGCTGTGCCAGAAATACAGATATTGTAATTATTTTTATTATTACAGAGTATGCACAGGAGCTTATTATTTTTAAGTCAGGTCAACTCTGTATCCTGCAGTGCCTCAATTGGGAAGTTCACACTTGAAAGGAGAGAGAATTGCATCCATACTCATCGTCCATCCTTGTCGGCAGGCGCAGGGCTGCACTGATGAGCTCTAATCACACACGTGAGTCCAAAATGCGGAGAGGCGGCATTTCTCTGTGCACAGAACAATCAACTCTGAGTTAAATGCAGTGCTTTAAAGTGATTTGTATCCATTCTCACCCCCACCTTCTCAGTCTAACTCCTCTAATAGAATTAATCAGCACACTAAATACGAGATTCGCTAACGACTAAAAAAAAAAAAAACATACCACTATCTATTCCAAAATACAATTACGCTGACAAACTCAATTACATGCCTCAGTCACTTCTGAAATTACTCGCTGATATTGGACTGTGCACAGTTTAAGTTTCATTGTTGAAAGAAATCATAAACACTTTCTAAATCGTACAATGTTTACAGAAACACACAGAAGCACAGCTTTTATTACCCATGTGGCAAAATTAATTTGACACATTGAAAGCAAATGAATAGAGCTGGAGGACTCTATTCAGGCAGTATTCTTCCCACTGATACAATTTACACTGGGGGAACATCTAACACATTAACCTTATTAGACTCTGAGGTAGGTAAATAGCATTTCAAAGGGAGGGAGGATGGATCAAGATCAAAATCCTTTCTGCATTTGAATGAGAAACATCAATTTCTGCACTTCTAACTGTTCATTTAGTACAAAAACTCCTTTCACTAGGTAGGTTTTTGCTCTGAAATCAGGAAAACTTTTGCAGCAGGGGCAGTCCACAATATGCAATTATGATCTTGGCTTTAGTCTTTGAAGTCTGTGGTGAACTCTTCAGCTGAAAATAAACTCCAATCAGATTTGATTATGCAAGTTTAGCTTAATTTGCAAGTCAAAAGAGGAAGAAAAATGTTGCTTGTTTTTTTAATAACCAAGTTTATCAAAGTTCATCTTGATCTGACGATACAGAGAGGCTTCCTGAACTTTTTCTTTGTCTGGTCATACGCAACACCTGCTTCTCAGTTATATTTCTTTTCAAACTGTGATACCAGTCAAATACTAATATTTCTAATCATCTAAGGGATGGAGCTGCTCTTGCTTGCAAGCAGCCACAAGTAGATAAAGATTCGAGCTCCAGGCTGGCAAAGTGTGTGTTGAACTTGGAACACCCATATCCTACTGCAAGCAACAACCTCCCATACTTAGCAAGAGCTTACATCCTTGGAGAACCAGTACAAACTGTTTTATACCTGTTGAGCCTAAAAACGACAGTGGCACATGCCTAGTAGGGATTTCTCATCTCAGTAGAGTAGGTTACTGAAGGAACTAAGGATTGGTCTAAATTGGGGGGGGGGGGGGGGGGGAGAAAAAAAGAAAGAGAAAGGGAAAAGGGAAAAAAAAAAAAAAAAGAGTCCAGCATTTTGCAGAGTGCTCCAGGGAGGCAAGGAACATCCTGCTGGGTCCGACTTTCTGCTGAACCTGAGGGAGACCTGGGACCTGTCAAAGGGAGGAGGGACCAGGAATCTCAATTTTAACCAGAACATTAGAGGTGTTAAACATTGGGCAGGTGCAGAGACCTCATACCTGCTCCACAGGCTCTTTTCTTCTGGTACTGGGGTGATAGTGGGAAGTTGTGTTTGTATCTGCATGTTTGAATGGACTGATCCCACATGCTGTGCTCTGGTGTCCATCCCTCTGGGCTCACCCACCCACCCACCCCATCCCATGCTCTAAAACAGAGGAGAAACCAAAACATAGGAAAGGAAGATTGTTAAATGCAAAATGATGATTGGCCTGTGAGAAAGACTTCCTCCTTCCATTTCCCTTAAAAACTGTTGATCCTTGTCATATGCTGGGACAGTAACATTTTAGGGACAGGACAACAGAACGGGAAGGGATCTCCAGAGGAACCAATCCCACATCTTCTGGTGAATGTTTGTCGTATTTTGGCTTTTTGACATGCCCATTTATTTCACGGTATCCCAATCACCTATATCCCTGCTCCACTCCCCTTCCTGCTAGAGTTCCCTTTGTGTGCCACCTGCCAATTCACACCCATCTGCTAACCGTTACTCCCTTCCTCTGCTTCACGTATTTAAGTATTAAACCAGATTTGATTCTAATCCACATGTTTGCAACCCCATAGGCACTCCTGTTAGAAGTGCTATAGGATGACCACACAGTCTCACGGCTGAAGATGCATGTTGGGATAAAGACAAATTGACGGTATGAAACTGGGGCCTGGAGCAAAGGGCTTCTTTTGCTGGAACTCAAGAATAAGACTCACTTCGTGAACTAATAGATTTTATACTTTCATCAGAGGAACATCATACATCAAACTGAAACCTTTCAGGAAGATTGGAGGTGGGTAGCTATTCCACATCCAGGCACCTTCTTTATTAATTCTGCACATTTCTGCAGTCACCAGTGATGCATTAGATGACACTTGCAAAGGATTACAGACCTGATACAATATTAGATAGAAATTACAAGTGAGAAGCTATTTTACTGCTATTTATTTTCATCAGCTAAGCATCGCTCTCCTAAATGCCATTCTAGCTCGGTCGATATTGGCTTTTCAGGCTCCTGAGAAGTTTTGTAATTCTTTTTTGTTCGTAGCTTATGTATAGAAATCAATACTAGTTTGCAATTTATTGAAACCGAAATGGTCATGTTAGGAGTAACATATGCCTGATTTCTCCTTGCATTCTATTCCTAGTCCCTCAGCAGAGTGAGAACTGGGTTCATTTCTCAGTCAATCTGTGATATCTAATAATTAAAACCGGTTATTTCCACATCCCACACACATTTTTTTGTTAACCTCACACTGAAACATAACTGAACAAAGCAAGGAGGAACACGGCTGTGAGTCTTCCTTAACATCACTGGTGTCAAAGGGAATCCTTTCTTTGATTCAGGGAAAGCTGGAAGACACTCCATCCCCAGCCAGCACATCTAAAATAGCCCGAATATTGGTCAGTGGGGAATGAAGCCAACTAAGTCTCTTCTGCTTCAGTGCTGCTATTGAATTCTTCTGTTTTTGAAAATTTAATGGCATATGTGGATTTTTTTTTTAATAAATATACCTGCAGTAACTGCAAAATAGGCCTTAAAAATTCTGACTTTTCAGGGGAAGAGAAGCAGGTGAAAGGGAATGTCTTACAGAGTGTTGGGGCTTGGCTATGGAAGATACAAATTAAAGTTTCCAGCCCACCTCCTTCAAAGAATAGGCTTGAACTGAAAGCATATTGGAGCCCTAACAAAGAATGCAAGTCAGTGAGTACTTCATGATTATGCAAAGTAGAAGATACCAACGTAACCACATATGATAAAATTAGCATGGCTTCATGGGTCACAGTTTGTCCATTCCAAATGTGAAACAGGACAACTTCACATAATAGCCTACAAGCTAGGACACTCCCATGGTCTCAGGTGACACTTGCTCATACATCTGATCCAAACTAAGGAGAAAAAAAGAGACTAACGTGTTTTCCACATCCCATTGACTCCAGTCACTGAGATACCTAGGGACTGGGTATCTCTTTTGATCAGAATTTGTGCTCACACTATCAGAAATAGATATTTCACGGGTTTTCAGGTAGATCAGTAATGGTTAAGTACAAAATTATCAGAATCGAGATCTCCTTTTCTGGAAATCAGCTGGGAATTGGTTACTAGCTTCTGAACCTAACTGCAAAGAGTTCAGCTTTGAATAACGTTTCCACATCACAACTGATTCACCTCAAGTCTTGTGTTGAAAGGAGCAAACCCCACTGAAACAGCCACGATTTACTGTCACTGCAAACATCCATTGAAATGTTTCTGGACTAAGACTACCATCTAGTGTCCTGATGACAGACTGCGGCTTCTTTGGGGGGGGAAAAATGTACAATGCACTTGTTTGTTCACTTCTATAATTACATTATCATAAATAATTCATCTCCTGAGACACATGTACAAATAGAAAAGACTGAAGGCCACACAATGCCATCTTACTTTCCCACTTGAATTAGAATAGAAAAGTCAACTAGGCTTATGATCTTGGAAAAAAGCACCAAGCTGGTTTAATAATAGCTCTTGCAGGAAACCTAAGTGGTATGTTTGGTTTCCATATTTTTCTTCCAAAGGTCCAGTAAAATTGATAACACATTAATGCTTTTATTAGCACACCTGGGATGTTCAACAGAACTGGCACAGATCAAGCGTGGAATCTCAGTGCTTCACAGGGCATCTCTTGCTGCCTTGGGAGCATCTTTGACTCTCCTTGGAGAAGGTCATGACACAGCTTTGCTGGACCAGCCACACTTCAAGACACTTCACACTTCCTGGTGTGGGAGTGATGAGCATGTTTAGAACCTCTCCAGGATGCCAGAAGAGTTAGTTTTCCTCTAAAATGGGTCTCCCAAATCAAGAGCCTTCTTGGAGCCCCAGCCCCACTGCTTAGCTGCCCTGGCTGCTTCAGCAAGGAGCAGATGACTTCAGCAATATTAACCTAATTAAGTGACAGTCTTTACCTGCTGTGCCCACCATGCAAAATCAAGTCCAAAGAGATATCAAGTGATCCGCAAGCCCTACAAGGCTGCGTGAAGGGGAAGAGGACTCTGTTCTGGCCAGGTTGCTGCAGGGGAGACTGGAAAATGCAGTGGAAGCCACTGAAACACTGAATACTTTAAAAAAATTAAATGCCTTTTCCACCTTTTGACTTTTATTGACTTACCATTGACTTTCTATTATACTTTCCAAAATAATTTCAGAACAAAAAACACAGTGAGAAGTTCCCCTTTGACCTACGAAAACTCTTGTGCCTTTCCAAGAGAAGTTGCCTTAAAGTCCTCCCATTCCCCAACTTACAGTTTCAATGTGCTGTAACAGCATTTTCAACTAGAAAAATATTGCATTAGGGAATGTTGAGGCAGCTCTGCTTTACTGCAGATATTGAACGAGCTGTGACAGACTGCACCATGCCAGGCTTATTATATACATCTTCCATTGAAAACGCTGCAGTTCAGAGAAAGCCTTTAACCTGCTGACAGCAAAGAAGAGCCATTACGTTGCTTTTGATGTTGAAGCCATAACGGTATCTTATTTCTTCAAATTATTGACACAATTTCACAATGTTGTAAGGGGTCTGGACATCCTCAGGCTGAAGGTATCAATGCTCTTGAACCCTTTTTAGAGCGCTTGCCTTTCATTTTCAGCATGCTTAAAATATGCTCTCCAGTGGACTGTGAGCAAATCTCAAATTTCTCTTGCAGCTCAGACATCCAAGCTGTAATCCTCAGCACACCTAATCATCCTTCTCAGACTGATAAAGCCATTTGAAAATTAGAACTACTCAGTAATATGGGCCAAGGCGAATTTTGCTACCCTGGGACAAGAGCTGAACCATTCCCGCCATGAAGATGTAGGGGTAGAGTGAAGGGACAGGTTGCTGGATTGCAGAGCCCTCTGCTCCTTTGCAGTGAGGGAGAGGATGGAGATCATTCCCAGTAGAAATCCCCTACCTGCTCCCTATGCTGGAGCCAAGACAGGCATATAGGCAGGAAATTGGGGCAAATCTCCAGATCTCACCACAGGCCTGAGGAAGCCAAGAACACAGTGTCAGAGCAGCAAAACTCTCCGGTCAGCCAATGTTGAAGAGACTTTTCAAAGCAAAGAGGGGCAGAAGCGATGGCCCCTCTTACATCTGGTCAGAAATGTGACAACAGGGAGAAATAGCTCAGGACTGACATGTAGGCAAGTCCTTCCCTCTAGCATTAAACTGACACTGTTGACATCAAAACCTGATGGCTCTTTTCTCTCTCGATGCTGGTTGTATGGCAGCAGCCAAGAAATCCCTTTTAGAGGAAAGTAGTTTTATTGATTTAAGACTAAAACCTTATTTGACAGATTTGTCACCAACATTTTCCCTTGCCACAGATATCTGGCAATCAGAGCAACCCAAGAGGCCATTCACAGACTATTTCCACCAGCCTGGGGTTGATATCAGCAGACTTTTTCCTGTCCTTTCTCCTTCCTTCTACCTGTTAGTGCCCTTTTTACACAGGCCCAAGCAAAACCCCACTCCTGGAGTTCCCAGGGCCCCCAGAAGCCACACAGCTGCTCAGGTTAGGCATGCCAGGAGATACTTCAGAGCTTAAAACCAACAGGAGATCTCAGGCTGATAATTTAAGAAAATTGATACAGAGGGGAGAGAAAGAGAGCACACTAATCCACCTGTGATAGCAGAACCCCTCTGTGAAACAAAGAAAGCAAGTGTGCATTTGCTATACTAAGTGGAAACTACTTCCCTGGACATAGAGGTACATGCTAGAGTTTTTTTCAGAGCCTTGAACACCCTGCAGGAAGTCTGGGATGACCAACGTTCATGTTTCAGGTTAACTCCAAAGTCACTAGGACCAGTATTTATGTTCATCTTTGTGTTTAGGCATCCATGAAAATTAGGAAACAAAGTTGTCTTATATGAGCAATTAAGCACAATCCAGAACTTAAATTGCAGGCCTAGTTGTTAGCAGCCTATTAGAACATGGGCAGCATTTCAACTAAAAAAAAAAAATACTCAGAAAAGGCTTAAGATCAACTTATCACACAAGAAGAAAAATCAATGCTGTGAGCAGAGCAGCACCCAGCGCCTTCATCCCAAAGGCTAATCACTGCAAGAAACAGAGCTTTCCTCTATCTTGATCTTAGAGAGCAAAAATAAAGTGAAAGTTCACCTATTTATTTCCAGCCTATTCTATTTCTGTGCTCCAAGAGCAGCATACTACAGCACTAGCACCTCAGCTCAGAACGCTTTTAGTCTGGAGCAGAAATTGCTGTACCCTCCCTGGGTAACTGGGCTCAGTTTTATCTGTGATGGATCACTGATACTTGCCTTCTTCAGCTCATCCCGATCATCCAGGAATCAAAGTCAATCACTGACTTGGCTGGGAGAGACAATCCCTTAAAAAGGCAGGTAGGAGAGGCTTGCAGAGGAAGGGCTGTGTCTTCGGACTTTCTGGAAGGGGGAACAGGGCAGGAGAGAAAAAAGAGGCTCAGAAGTCAGCTGGTTACTGGGAAATGGATGCTGAGTTAAAAGAGCAATACGATCTAGGCAGAAGGAAAAGCTGGGGAGGACCCTATGAGAAAACAGGATGAAGGGATAGAGCAGGAAGGTGGGAGGTTATTTTGCTTTATGGTCTAATTAGTTATGTATCTTACTTAAGAAATGCTATAGGATGTTGCAGGACTAGAATCACCTTAAGTGAAGGTGGGCTGGCTATAGGGATTCCTACCACACCTAATCTCTGCTAAGTTAGCACCTAGTCAAGGCAAGAAGAGTACTGAAATCCATCTGTTTGGACTCCCCACAGAGCACTTACTTGATGGACAGTTGGTTACCAGTTGGACAACCATTAGCAGAGTTGATAATATACAGATGAGAGGACGAACTGGAACATGGTTTGCAAGTTCACCAAAAAAAGGTATTGGTGGTGTGGAGAGTTCAGAGACACAGGTCCCTAGCAGAGCCCCAGGAGTTATTTCAGCATGAGAGAACTCCAGAGGATGAAGGCTGGAGCAGAGCTAGGGCAGGGCGGGCAGCCCCGGGCTGGGGTCAGGACAGCCCGGAGTCCCGGGCCTCGGCATACATGTGCTGCATAAGCAGATAAACCCGAGGTGTTGGGAAGGGCAGGCAGGATGATATTGCCATTTCTGCTCCGTGTACAGTTGCTCACCACGCTGCAAATATGGTTCAGAACAAGCCACCTGTGTTGATTGACTTGTGAGTTATTTTCTTTAAGCTGCCAAGTGGGATTCAGAAATGCCTTTCTGTGAACTTGCAGCTGGAGGGCTGGTGTTAATGTTGAACCTCCATGTGCATCTCTGGGCTGTGTCTTCACATTCACTCCTTTGGTGCTGAGTGCTCCCTGGCCTCTTGGGCTCTGCTTTCTGTCTGCCTCACATAGGAGGAACAGATACAGAAAAGCAAAACAGGTAAGCTAAGCACAAAACCAGAGAAGAGGGGGGAAAAAAAGCCCTGGACAAATAGCTATAGCAAACCATGTTAATTAGGACTGAGAGAGGATTTGCCATGCACCAATGCCAGGTTTCTAAAAGGTGCTATAGGAGAACACTGAACTCTGCTTGAGTCCCCATCCTCTGGCTCTTTGAAGGGGATCCCTGCTGAATAACAGGGCGTACGCAGGCAGCTCGCGGCCCCACTCAGAAAGTTCCCACTGTGAGTGTAGCAGGCTGGGAAAATCCAGTAGTAGCACATGCTGTCTTGATCATGGTGGGGAGGAACCGGGCACACACCACGGGAGGAGGCATAGAGGCTTTAGTGGTGCTGCGCAGGATGGGACCAGAGTGGGAAGGGGCTTCAGGGATGGAGCAGGAGTAGCACGGGGAGGACACCTTTCTATCAGGGACGAGGGCCGAGAGCAAGCCAGGCAGTAGTGAAAGGCATTAGGTGGCCCTGGAGAGTGGGGGACCCTAAAGCTAGCCCTAATATGGGGCATGGGGATGGAAGTTGTCCATGGGTTGGGATTTTTCTGCATTTGCTTCATCTGCACTATAACAGGGATACAGTTGTTACAGTGGATCTACAGAGGTATATATGGCTCTTGATGGCTTTCTATGCTGCTGTGAATTTGTCTTTTGCTCTTCAGTTTCAGGTCCCCTTGTCTTCCTTCTCTTTACAATGATGCACAGCTTTCGGATAGACTAGTTTTGATTGTATGAAGATGCCAGAAGTGTAATATTTACGACCATGGATATTGTGCTCGCACTCCGGCAACATGCTGTGGCACATCCCGCCAGGCTGTGCCCCCCAAAACTAACCCTGCTGTCAGTCAAGGGCAATGTACTGAAAGTTTTGCAGCAGGTAGCGCCCAGGTCTTGATCTTTGAGCTCACTATTCCTGAGTACTCTTGAGAAAGCCCTTCAGTGACGTTATTCAGAGTTTCAAGTACTTTGCCATGCTCTATATGCTTAAATGGGAGCTGGATCAGGTCCTCAACGTGTTTAAAATTGTACCTGAGCTGGAGGGATTGCTATAACTTTTATAGAGAAGACTTGGGATAGATAAGAAGAGCAATTATATGTTCCAAGAGTCAGAACTAGGTGTTTTGACATTATGTTTCTGCTGTCATTTTATTTAATAATCCATTGCGCCTCAGTTAATAGCTTTCTCCTTCATTAGCCTATATAAATCAAAACTTCATGGCTTATCCCTGACACGCCATATACTCTGAGTTGAGGGTAATGAATCGTGCCGTGGGTTGATGTACTCTGCCTCCTGTTTAGAAGAAGTCCTGCATCAAGGAAACACCTTGGCTTTCAAATTGAGTTGTCAGTATACTGTCAAGATTTAGAGGAGGAAATGCTGAGGATGCTAATAACGTGCAGCCAGGGATTACGTAGCCCTGAGCAGAATACGAAGCGGCAGAGGCTCCTTAGTCCGTGCTGTCGGCCTCCTGGGCGTCTTGGCTAATGCATGAAACAGCCTTGCTCTGCTCTGCATTTGCTGCCTTTCTGCCCCAAATCCTCTGCCCATGAAACCTGGTTTGCAAGTGGTGCAGGCAGCAGCTGCCTTTTTTTATTGCAACTGACCCCAAAGAGGTGGCCACAGTAGCCTGCGGGCTATGAGGGCTGCTGCAAACCTGCGTCAGGAGGGCACCTATGGCACCTCCCAAACTAGCGCTGTTTGACATGCTGAGACTTGTGATTTTTTTTGTTGAAGCCTCTGTTTTTCCTAAGGCAGGACGATCGCAGTTCGGGCTTCAAACTTGAGCAGCAAGGAGAATGAGAGAAGCTCTAGTTCCACTCCTGGACTTGATCGTTACTTTTCCTACCAAGCTCAACTGCTCACCCAAAGAAAAGCGCTACTTTCCTTGGCCACTAGATGCGGCTCATGCTGCATTGCAGTCTGGTTTGGCATCATTCTGGTTTTTTGCTGGGCCTTGCTGTTAAAAATTATTTCCCTTGTGTTTCTGGGTGTGTATGTGTTGGTGGGGGGCTTGAATCTTTATCTTATAACCTTCCTGTTTCACTGCCAATTCTCTCTCCCCCAAATTTTTTCCCTGCTGCATAAACTGTATCCATTTTGAATGCCAAATCATCACTCCTCCTGCCTCCATATGGAAATATATTCAGCTGCGATGCTTTGATGGCCCTCTCAGAGCTAATAGGGAGGGAAGAAATCAGGTGAGTGAATGGGGAACACACTGATTTTCAGCCTCAAGCTGAGTACAAAATTTTATACTGAGCTTTCCGCTCCCCGCAATTTCATTTTCCCAAATAGGTTTTTTATGCTGCAGGTGTTGCATGTCAATGCTGCCTCTCAGTCGACAGACGTCCGGGGAAGGAGCCTCCAGCTCCCACCTCCAACAGGAGGGAAACCTCAGCGTAGGGCCTGGGAGCACACGATGGGGATGGGGAAGGACTTAAGAGTTCTGTTCTGGTTTTAAGTCCCACCCTGCCTAACACAGCAGGATGAGAGCGAGTGTCCTCGGAGAAACAGGGAGTCTGCATCCAGCAGCTGCAGCAGTTGGAGCTGTGGTTAAAGGCTGTTTGAAGTTGTCTGAGAAGAGCTGGAGGAGAGCAGAAATCAGGCTGCCATTGCAAAAATCAGAATCACTGAAAGCTGGGGCTGGATGTCAGAAAGGCAAAAGGGCTGAGGAACCGAAGGAGCGAAGCTGCGGTGGTCCCTTCCCTTCCGATAGCTTCTAAGCTCAGGATTCACGCGTGGTGCAGGGGTAGCAGTGCTGGTGAAAGGCTGGCCGAGGCTGTGAAACACCAGCTTTGCCCTGGCCGATTTCTGTGGGAACATGGGGGCCGTGGTGAGGGAAGGAGGGTCATTCCCCCCTCACCTGCCCTAGCACTGCCTCTGAGCAGATTTTCCAGAATTACATAAAATATTCCCTATTATCCTCTGCTGAAATGTGTTTTTTTTCTTGATGATGTTCTTTGCTTCTCCCCCATGCCTTCTCAGTCTGGATGCTCATTCCTTCCACTTCACCTTCTGCTCGGCCCAAGGGTGCAGGAGGAGAAAAAACAGCCTGAGGAATTCTGTGCTCTCTCCCCCTGCACGTTTGAGCCCAGCTCGTTTTGCTTGCTGGGTTTTTAGCTGAACAGTACCTGCACAGAAGGAGCCCCATGGTTGGGTGGGTGGGTGCCAGCCCTGGCCACCATTGAGGCTGGATCAGCTCTGACCGTCCTGGGATGCAGAACATGCTTCCCTGGCTGTCACTGTGGGATCAATTCCAGCTTAGTAAATACTATTTTCTTACACAATGAGGTTGTTCACAATGATGATATTTTTGTATCTGTGACATATAAGCAGCCAGGGTGCTAGAAATTACCGGCAGCAGCTGTGGGCACTTGCAGAGAACAGTTGGGGAGGAAGACCTACAGGCCTGGTGATTTTATTTTTCTTTGAAGGTAGTAAGATGTTCCTATTAAGCAATTACCTCCTAGGAGAAGCAGCAAGGTAGCTGCGCTATTACTCCTGGGGTTTGTTGGGGGTTTTTTTTAGGAAAACGAAAATAATTTCTTCATAATGCACCAGATGAGATGGCTCAGCCCTGCTGTGAAAGAAGCAGAAAGTAGTGCTCATAGTTTGTAATATTTCTTTGAGTTTCTGCTTTTGCACTGAAAAATGGGCTTCCTCCCATTAAAATGCTTTTAAATGACAAATCCACAGATGTTTTCTCCAGCTTGCTTGAACACAGTAAACTCAAATTGGTTTATGTGATGGCCGTGGGCTGGCCAGCATCTTCCTCTCTTGCTAGGGGCACGGGAATGGTGCAGGCAGCTCCTTGGGGCCTCTCTGAGGCCAGTGTTGCCATCCGTCAAGCTCTCCTTTCCATCACAGACGGGGCTGAACCAAGGGAAAAGGTTCCTGAGACTGAGGTTTGGGAAGGAGAGGGCAAACGTGTCCTCCAGTGTTACCTGTCTGGAAAGACTTCCCCATCCAGACCTGCAGGAAAGGAGGGTGAGCAGCAAACGCTGCTGGCTTTTGGGGAGCTGAGCTTCAGGGCTGGGGACAGCAAATAATTGGAGAAGTGGCTGCAGGCATATTGGTCATCCTGAGCACGCTGGATCAAACCCCATCCATTGCAGCAGGGGAAGCGGAGCCCAGCTTTTGGAAATCCAGCGGTGCTGGTTTGTGCAGGTGCCACTGGTCCCTCCTGACAGAGCCACGTCCCAGCCCAGCACCCAGGCTGTCGGCACAGGGCCGTCCTGGCTCTCTTCCCTAACAAGAGTTTGATTGGTTTCATTTCCCATCGAGGAAAAATACAGCAGAAAAATAGAAGCAGATGTTTTTAGACAATGTCTAGAGCTCCTGGAGCTTCAAAGAGCTTTTTGATTGCATAGGCTTTAAAAAACATATAAAAGAGAGCCTTTCACTGTATTTTCACTAGGGCAAAACCCTCTTTGAAATTTGTATGAGGAGAGATTGTCAGACTGAGCCAACATGGGGAAAGCCTTATTGCTCACAAACCGCATTTAAAATCTTTTTACTATGTTTTTTTCATGTGCTGCCTTGGAGGCACGTTCGGTTCCTGCCTGCGCTACTCATTACGGGCAAAGCAAGGAGGGCTGGCAGAGGGCTCGCTCCCCTCCGAGGGCCACGGGTTGGGCAGTGCTGAGCTCTGCCCCGTGCCCGCCGGGAGCCGCACCGCTCTCCCTCGGCTGAATCCGGCAGAGAAATTGCAGCTCGACCAGCTACAGCATCTTGGTGCTTCCATCTGCGCTTCTTTAACCATCTTCTTCAGACCTACAGGAAATTATGGTGACTGGGGGAAGTCCATGTTCCTCTGGATGTAAGTGTAGTTTTCATCCTGTATGCAATTGCTGGTACAGCTGCATTTTGGGAGGGTTGTTTTGTATCTGTAAGAGCTGCAGGACTGTTGTTACTGCAGGGAAGACATGAAGACATGCATTTCTCTGCATGCTGAAGAAGTCTAGGAAATCTTTCAGGTTTGTATTTGAAAAATCCCGTTTTCTGACCATTTTGAGAACTTTTCTCCTACCCATATGGGGATCTGAAACAGCTTTGAATGACAGACAGCAGGCATAGGGCTGATAAGTAGAAGGCCCATCACCATGCACGAGCGGAGATGCACGACCGTCGGGAAATCCTTTCATCAACTTCAGATCACTCCTCTGTCCCTTCTGCATGAATCCCACCTGCAGCTCCACACATCCTGCATGTTGCAGGGGCCTTCCCAGAAGTTGCTTTTAAATGCCTGTTTTTTTCTTCCCACGCCTGATAAGGAGGAAACATTTCTACTTTGATTGCCTTAAGCTTCCACTTCTTGCAAAGAATTCTCTAGGAAATGGTATTTTTTGCAAAGTTATCTTCTGAGTGAATTTTATTCTTTAATAACAGAAATTCTATCAAAGCTGAGCATCTTTATTTCTTTTCTAGAGGCTTTGGACAATGCTCTCTGCCTTCTCGGAAGGCTCCTGGGAAGGATGCTGCTGAAACAAGTAATGTGGATGAGCTGTGAACCTGGCCTAATGCCTGGCGTGGTAGATGCCACCACTGTGCCTCTTTTGCCATCTCTAAAACAGGGATAATGTTAACCTGCCTGTTTCCTTACCCAGACTTGGGCCCCTGTAATGAGCCCTACCCCAACAGACATATCAGCAGAGGAAAACACAAGTGACTCCTTAAATTACTGTCTCCTGCCCACCCTTCTTTCTCACCATTTCTCACTACACTTCATCTCCCAGCACCTGGTGTGAGGAGAAGCCTTTCCTGGGGAGCAGATCACGGCCCTGGGAAGCCCCCGTGCAGCCGGGTCTTGCTGGGCAGCCACTGCTCTGGAGAGCAGTGTAGGATGAGGAAAAAGGCTGCTTGGCTCAGGCCATGCTCCTCTTGAAGCACACTCAGGAAAGCCCAGCCCCAGAGCCGCACTTCTCAGTTTGAGGAGCTGACTGCCATTTTCCTCTCTCCTCTGGGGAGGCTGATAAGCACGGTGATGGTATCTGAAAGCAGGGCTTTTGTTCAAGCTTGTCCTGGTTTCGGCTAGGACAGAGTTAATTTTCTTTCTAGTAGCTGGTGTTTTGGATTTAGTAGGAAAAAAATGTTGATAACACACTGATGTTTTTAGTTGTTGCTACGTAATGTTTATACCAAGTCAAGGATTTTTCAGTTTCTCGTGGCCAGCAAGAAGGCTGGAGGGGCACAAGAAGTTGGGAGGGGACACAGCCAGGACAGCTGACCCAAACTGGCCAAAGAGCTATTCCATACCATATGACGTCATGCCCAGTATATAAACTGGGGGAGTTGGCCGGGAGGGGCGGATCGCAGCTCAGGAACTAACTGGGCATCGGTCGGCGAGTGGTGAGCAATTGCATTGTGCATCACTTGCTTTGTATAGTCTAATTCTTTTAGTATTACTATTGTGATATTATTATTCTTATCATTATCATGATCTTTCCTTCCTTTCTGTCCTATTAAACTGTCTTTATCTCAACCCACGAGGTTTTTTTTTCCGATTCTCTCCCCCATCCCACTGGGTGGGGGGGAGTGAGCGAGCAGCTGAGTGGTGCTTAGTTGCCGGCTGGGGTTAAACCACGACAAAGCTCTTTATCAATGAGCTAATGAGTAAATGAGCTAATGAATAAAGCACTGTAAGCCCTGCTGAAAGCCCTGTGTCCCTAATAAGCCAGCTGGAGCATTGGGGTTGAAAAGTTAAGGTCCAGGATGGCCTTTCTCTCCATGGCCACCCCAGCAGCATGTGACACCAGCGACCTGGGTCCCAAAAGCTGCTTTTCCACCCACTCCGGCTCTCCCAGGTGCTTCCTGCTCCCTGGGGAAGGGGCTGCATTTGGCCCAGGGGCCCCCCGGATGGTTTGCATGCCATAGGGCTGGCACGTGGCAGGGGTGTCCTTGGCCATACCCCCTTCTCAGCATCATTTTCTTTTATGCTTTGTATATGCATCCCATGCAGAGGACACGGGAGCCAGCCGGTCAGGCAGGCTGCCTTTTACCCTGGGGTAAGGTCCTGAGTTTGTCTCGGCCCGTGGGAACCTGTCCCTTGGGTCCTGAGGAGCTTCACACGCATGTTGGGTTCAGGGAGTTATTCTTGTGTCTCCCTGAGCTCATAGCCAAGGAAATGGACAGAGATCTGCCCCGCAGTAAGTCTGGGGCTCCCAAAAGCACCCCTGTTTATAAAAGTCACATGTTTCTGCAGCCAGGTAAAGGCAGACATTATATAAATGCTCCCATATGTCTCACAGATCTTTCCCTACCCCTTTGTGGAGCCACCTGACACAGCTCTCCCACAGCACCGGAGGTCCAACGAGACCACAAGCCTTCCACAGCAGATTGCAGCAAAAATGATAGTTTGGAGGTTTTTCACTCTCAGCACAATTTCTCACAAGCATAGTTTTTAATTTGATTTCTTCTTGGCTTGTTTCCTCCTGTGGTGTACACACATCTTGCAAGCAACGAGGAATTTGGATGTCACTTCTCATTTCCCCTCAGCCTTCCCAATCCAAGTCCTGGTTATCCTTTTTCCCTCAATGTGAAGAAACACAACAGCATGTTTGGGACCAGCTGTGAAGCTCTCAGCCAAAAGCTGAGTAGGAAATATCTTGGGATGAACACTGGGTACTATGTGCTGTCTCTTACCCCATTCACAGTATATGCACCAGCAGACGACTTTGGGTGCCCGGGAAAGAAGTCGGCTGTGTTAGCTGCCCTTTCCCTTTTTGTTGCACTCCTGGGAAGGGTCACCAGCCAGCAAACTTGTCCCTCCCCTTCTGCAAGGGAGAGGGAGCAGCATGCATGACTTCCCGAAGAGGAAGGCTTGCTGGTCCCCACGTTGTAGGTACGTCTCTGTCTTCATCTGTGGGCTAGCACTGTATTCCTTCAGTGCAGTGGATTACTGTGCGTTGTAGCTGGCCGGTCTGAAACCATGGCATGATTATTTAGTGCTTCACTCCCTAAGTGTGTTCTCCCTCACCCTTCTTTCCACCCCATCTCCTTTCCCTCCTGGCAGCTGCCTGCAAGCTACATATTTTGCAGCTGGATGAAGCTGGTAGGAAGCCCCTCATGCCTGTGCAAAACCAGCCCTGGCTGCAGAGGTTGTTTTGCTGAGGGCAGAGGAGGACCCAAGACAAACCATCGCTAAAGACTGCAGATGAGCTCTACGGTGCCAATCTAGCTTGAATGAGCTTACACTGCTGAGCATGGGGATTATTGCTATTCCTGCATGAAACATTGCAAAGAAAGCTGAATCTGTGTAAGAAGACGTGAAGTCAAAACTCCCAGAAACCTACTAGCAGCTCTTAGGGCATAACCACAATCCTCTCCCGGTATCCCCCTTGCAGATCTCCCCTGCTGGGATCAGCTTGCTGGCTCCCGGGCTGTGCTCTTGCTGCAGCTCCTTCTGGAGCTCCTTCTGGGATGCCCGAGTGAGCTGGGCCAGTATTTCTCAGCCACATGATTTTATGTTTTGGGCTTCTAGCAAGTGACATAGCCTGGGCTCCCAGGAATGTCCTTCCAGTCCCGTGTTTGTCCTGGCTGTGTTTTGGCAGGTCCAGGGGGGCTCCGCAGGCAGGACGGGAAGGGCTGAGCGGCTGGGCTGAGCACCTTGGCCGGGTGCCCGGGCCACGCACACGCCTGGCTTTGCCTGCCGCCAGGAGCAAGTAATGCCCAGAAAACCATTCTCCATAAGAGCTCTCCACTGCAGTCTTGTTCAAGGAGATATATTTATAGTGACTAAGCGCTGGTACAGGGAGTGCACAAGGTGATTAAAAAAATTCTCCTCTCTACCTTGCTTAATAATCTGGAAAAAACCTGGCATATTCTCAGGGACTGCAGAGAGTTTAATATCTGGCTGATGATGCTAATTTAATTACATGCCAGCAGGTGGTGCCCAAGTAGAAAAAGGAAACAATTTAATACAGTATTCTCACCCGATGTGCAGTTGCAAGTGACATTTCATTCCCGGCTCAAGTCATGCTCCAGTCATTCAGACAACATTTAACAACTCAATATTGGCGTTTTCTTCTTTTCTGCCTCATCCCATCTCCCCAGGCAGCCCCCAAATCCTCATGGCTTGTGAGAGGGCTGGGAAATACCAGTCGATACCAAGGAAAGCAGTTTTACATGCGCACCCAGTCCAAAGGGGCCGCTTGGTCCCACCTCAGTTGAAACTGCAGGAGGGGACAGGTCAGTCCAAATGAATGTCTCATGGTTGCTAGGCTGCAGTTTTTCCCAGCTGCGATCATTGCTTCTAGAGATTTATACCAAAAATGTGGAAAATAATGAGCTTGGGCCCTGTTAAATGTTTTATACAGGAGAAAGAAGTGGCTTCTCTTTGCCTTCTTTTAAAAATACAAGGAAAGGGATTTTGTGTCATCCTCTTTCTCCTGCAAAAAAGACATGAACCTACTCAGCTGGTTCCCACTAACAGCACATACTAAGCAGATGCAAAAATATCAGGTTTATGTATTCTGTAGCTCTGGCAAGTTGCTGATCTGAGTGGTTTTTGCAGGTGCTAAAACACAGAACACAGGCACTGCCTCTGCAGGGCTTGCAAGCTCTTCAAAGGCATGTACAAACCCCTGCAATTCCTTAACTTCAGTGAACAATGAGAGCGATTTTTCTCTGGATTAGGACAGGAAACCTGTAAAGGGCACTTTCATGATCCTGTTTCCCTGCGCTGAAAATAGGGAGTGAAGCTCTGCCACTTTGCTGTGGTTACACTGGCTTGTGTGATATGAAGATGGTTGCGCTCAGCCCTGCCTAGGCAATGGGAAAAGCAGGACGATATCCAAGCAGCACCAAGCACCTCCCAGCTGAAAATCAGCCTTGCTGAAATGTAAGCCAAGCCGGACGCTCAGTGGGAGGCAGTTGCAGTCTTGTTACTCCTGAAAAAGAAGGCCAAGGTAACTAGGTAATGCCTAGGAGCAACTTTTTCCTCTGATCAATCAGGGTAAAGGGCCTGAGCCCCCTGGGAGCAATCTCTGCTGCAGGAGATTTTCTGCCGGTTGGAAAGCAGAGTATCTCCTCTCCCTCCTCTTGTTGAAATTCCCGACACGAGCAGACAAGCCTGATTACAGTCAGTATATACTGGTCCTTTAGGAGCAGAGCAGACAGGGAAGACTGTCAGGGAAGAGATTGCTTCCACTGGTAATTTATGCAGTTATTCTCCTTTTTTCCCCCCAATGGAGAACATAAAACACTTCTGCTAGAGAGGAGATGAGCCACTTCAACCATCTGCAGAGATCACCGAACACAGATCGCTCAGAGGCCTTAGAGCAGGTTGGGCCCTTTGCTGGTGATGGCACTACCTGTCTATTAGCCACGTTTATCTCGTTGGAGTGGGGATCTTAGTCATTTCATCCTCTAGAAAGCTGAATAAAGTAAAAGCCAGAACATCACAGGGTCCAGATTCATATCCTGGGGAGGAGGCGAAAAGACAGGGGTATTAAATGATGAGCTTTTTTGTTTTACTCCTTGGTAAGCTGATTTTCTGATCCTTGTTGAAAATACATAGTGCACTCATAGATCAAGCCTGGTTCCTGTCAGTGCTGCAGATGATTATGCTGCTTCTCCTGCTATATTAGTGCTGACAGTCATGTATCACTGAGAGGCTTGCAGAAAAGATCCCACGTGTTGTGTGTTTGCACTGGGGAACCAGCACAGGAACAGCAGAGAAAGCACATGAAGGGCTCATAGGCAATGGTTTGTGCTGCTTTACTGGCACACATATACAGACAAATACCAAGAACATAGTTTCAAAGCTCGGTGGTGAGCCTCAGCTTACCCCATGATCTGCTCTGGACCTCACCGAAACCCCAGGTGCTCCCACCGCTCAGATACTGGACAAGCCCAAATGTAGTCCTGGGCATCCTCCCAAATGCAAAGCGGGCAGTGGCCAAGTGTTGCAGAAAGGCAGAGCGGTTGGTTGGGTGGCCCCAGAGAGTACCAGATTCCCCCAAGTCACAAGAATAGAAAGTGTGTCTCTGGCGTGGGGACATCCTTTGTTTCATGCCCAGTCTCTTACAACCCGTTGCAGCCTGACCCTCCCCAGCTGGTCCTTATGCACCATACCTGGTTATTAAATCAGGTCTCGTGCTGTCCCTGCCATTGCTCAGCTGTCAGTCCAGGACACAGCACGTGTGCTCCTGCGTCGGATGGCCACATGCCAATGGTGCCTGGCAGGGAAGGGGACGCCTGCCAGGTGTTCATCTTCAGATCCCCTCTCAGACACCACTGTTTGCAGTGGTAACACACAGGCAGTACCTCCAAGGAGATAATTTAATCACGTCTCAGAAGGTACCCTTTCCACTCCGTTATTTCCCATAGAAATAGAGGCCAAGTGTTACTGCACAAGTCAAGACAACTGCACAGTGTGTTCGGCTTATCTGGGAGATAACATTTTATCAACATGCCAAGAGCTACAATTAATGAGGCACAGAACAGAAGAAGCCAAGTGTAGTAACTGGTATGTACCATCTTTCCAAACACTGATAGCAGTCACTTGCAGGGAAGAGCACACAAAGAACTGATGAGTAAATACACAGGAACCAGGCAGAGCCAGCAGCTTCCCTAGGCACTTGGTCTATTCTTAACAGACCCTACAAACTGCTGTTGTACAGTCAGTAAGAGCTTACATGACATCTCAGTCACTTGTTTTAATTTTTGCATAAAATTTAAGGTTTTCTGAACAAAGACAGGACCTTGAGGGTCCCCAGTCCCAAAGAGAGCAGCTGGTGGGGCCATGAGCAGGTTTCTGCTGTCAGCCTGGGTCCTTTTCTTCTCGACCTTTTCTTGGCCCTGCCAAGGGGTGCCAGCAGGTCCCTTTGTTTGTAGAAATATTAAGGACAGTGCAAATGGCCAAAGCATTCACAGGGAGCCAAATCAGTCACTGATAGAGGGGGATTAATACATCCCAGGACACCTCACTTGCTTTTGAGAGCAGACATACAGCAAAAGCCTTGACATACTCTGGGAAACTTCTGCTCCCTTCAGCCTCTTCTCCCAGGGCTGCTCAGGAGGGGCAGGGGTTTCCCAAGGGAAAGAAGGGAGCTCCAGCAGGGAGCAGGGGTCACCTCTGGGGCTTGGAAGTACCGGCAAGCGGAAAGCCTCAGCCCAAGAATGGTGTGTGCTTGATAGGCAAGAGGGAAACATCTGTTTCTGTAGGAGACTCCACTCTTGCCAAGAGGGAAGAAAGTGTTATGTGGGCAGAGAACTAAAATCTCTTTTATAATACATGCCTGATAGAGAATAGGCTTAAGGTTTAAACATAAGATGGCAGAGCCGAGTCAGGGAAGAACCTGCTCTGTCACACCAGTATACTTCTGGGTGGGCATTTGACTCCTTAAAGCTCTTGAGTTTTTGGTTGGTGATGTTATCTAAGAAGAAAAGAAGAAGAGCCTGATCACTCAGCTGTGGCTCCTTTTCTTCTGTTTTTCTGGTTAAGAAAGAAATTATTTTTATTTATTACCATTGACTAAATGCTCTACTTCATTACTGGCTGCCATTTCTCACAAAGAAATAAAGCTGAACATTAGCCATGATTTAGCAAACTGCTGCAGATTGCAGTGCTGAGGGCAATTAAGCCATGCAAAGCAGTCAATCCCTTCGCCACCCCCTCTTGCAGCAGGACTAGGCCTGGTGTTAGATGCCGAATCTCTTCCCGACCTTGTAGGGCCAGGAATCAACGCAATCCACGCTCCCCGTATCTGCTCTGCAGAGAGGTTTAGCTCCAACTTTAAAGCAAATGCGGCTGTGAAAGGAGAGCTGTATATCTTTTCGAGGCACATTTTACCTTGTCAGTGACTATAGCATTAACATTGGCAGCTTCCCAAGCCCTCTCGCCTTTCCAATTTAAATAAAACCAGAACAACAGCGACGCTGGAACGAAAGGCTGCTGCTGTCAGTCTCCCTGGATCGCACTCTTCTGTCAAGGGTCAGGTAACCATGCCGGTCAAATCACAACCCTCCTCCATCCCAAGGCCTCGGGTCACATTTTTTGAAAAATCCAAGCAAATCTTTGCACAATCCATCACACCTGGACTCAGACTTTTTGTAAGGAATATATTTTGTATTAATATAACACATTTTCAGGGACTTCTTGCCCCCAGGAATTCTCGTTGAGGCCAAGAATTTATTAAGGAGTTTAAAAAAAAGAGACATTTATACCCATAGGAAGGATATCTAGGAGAATAGTCAGCATACACAAGACTGCAGACTTCCAGAAAGGATATAAACTCAGTCAAACATTAATAAACAATAAGCTGCTTTCAGTCTTTGCTATTTTTTTCCTACCACGCCTGCTGATAGGAGGTAAAAGCTTTCATTCAGGGAATCGGGACAGATGGTTATTGCTCCTAAAAAGAAAGAAGGAACACCAGTTTCTGGCAGAAATTCAGATAATGTCAGAAACATTTGCAAACAAAATTTACCCTGCTGAAAGTAATAGAAGTTTTGCCTTAGAGATATCAAAAATCACAGAATCAGAGAGTGGCTGAGGCTGGGAGGCAGCTCTGGAGATCGCCTAGTCCCTGCTCAAAGCAGGATGACCTACAGCGTGTTGCCCAGGACTGTGTCCCATTGGGCTTTGAACATCTGCAAGGATGGAGACACCACAACCTCTCTGGGCAACCTGTTTCAGTGTTCAACCACCCTCACAGTAAGTAAGTTGTTTCTTATATTTAAGTGGAATTTCCTGTATTTCAATTTGTGCCCATTGCCTCTTGTTCTTTCACTGGGCACCACTGAGGAGAGTCTGGTTGTGTCTTCTTTACTTCCTCCCTCAGGTATTTATACACAGTGATAGGATCCCCTTGAGCCTCCTCTTCTCCAGGCTGACTAGTGCCAGCTCTCTTAGCCTCTCCCCATATATCAGATGCTCCAGTCCCTTCATCATCTTTGTGGCCCTGCACTGGACTCACTCCAGCATGTCCATGTCTCTCTTGTACTGGGGAGCCCAGCACTGGACCCAGCCCTCCAGATGCGTCTCACTGGTCTGAACAGAGAGGCAGGAGCACCTCCCTTGACCTGCTGGCAACGCTCTGCCTACAGCAGTCCAGGAGACCGGTGACCTTCTTTGCCCCAAGGGGCACGCTGCTGGCTCATGTTCAACTTGGCGTCCACCAGGACCCCCAGGACCTTCTCTGCAGAGCTGCTTTCCAGCCAGTCAGCGCCCAGCCTCTCCTGGTGCCTGGGGTTATTCCTTCCCAGGCACAGGACTTTGCATTTGTTGGCCCATTTCTCCAGCCTGCCAAGGTCTCTCTGAAGGGCAGCACAACCATCTGGCTTACTACCACTCCTCCCAGTTTTGTATTGCCTGTGAAACGTCTGTCCTCTCTCTTTCCTTAAGCTCCCAGCAGCCCAAACACCCTCATTTTTCATCAAGGGGGGACGTTCTTAATGTGGCTGCGATTGGAAGAGGCTTTCAGCAAACTATTTCTCAGGTGCTGCAACCCTTGTTCCTCCCACAGACTTGTCAGTGTTCCCACGTTTCACCACCCCGGGTCCTCTAAGCTCTGATGTACCTGTCTGATGGAAAGAGAAAACAAGGAAAAGAAAAAGTGCGAGGGTTGTGTAAGCAGAGAGGGAATTTGGAGAGTACCTCTAATTAAGTTATTGGTGAACAAAGCCAAACACCGTTAAAAAATGAAAAGATCATCTGTGAAGCTGGCACTGAATCCAGCTTCTACAATTAGTCCAGAGAGGAAAGACTGATAGATAAAACACCAGCAAAGGAAAAGCCCTTAATTGCCAGGACAGGCGGCTGCTTTCTCTGCACTGCAAGTGTTAACTGTGGTTAGAGACAGGAAGAGTTGGATTAACAGTACCAGAGATGATGTGAACCACCATCCTTGAACTGAGATCCCGGGAGAACCAAAAGACCTGGAGGTAAATTAATAGCAACAAAAAGTCTTTCAGCCTGCTGGGCTACCGACTGCTCTGATGAGGCTTAGGAAAACCAAGGACACTTACAATTAAGATTAAAGGCGCAGCCGTGGAAGATGAGCTCCTTTGCACAGCATTCAGCCAAGTACTTTCTTGGACCATGATTCCCAAAACCTGGCCATGAGATAAGCTCACACTTCTCTTCTAGGATTTGGCAATGCAGCTGCTTCCAGTACAAGCAACATGGGTAAGGAGCTCCAGATTAGTGACTTGCATGTCAAACCTAATGCTCACAAGGGAAATGGATGGACTGCTGTCATCTTCTACTAATTTATTATTATTTTGCTCAGCCTGGAAACAGGGAGAAAGGCTGATTATTCACTGCTCTGACCATGCATAGACCCATTTGCCACCAGGATCAGCATTAATTCCAGTTTCTGGAAGCAGCAGTAGACATTTCTAACCATTAATTAGGGATAGAACGTGTTTGTTCTGTGTTTTCCACAGATACCAGTGAAGTTTTGGGCTATACGAATGAACCTAAGATAAAGCTTGTTGCTGGCCTGCTCTTCACAAGTAAACCTTGCTGAAGGTTTACTTCAGCACCAACATTGGCAGTACCAGGTGGGTGGAGTAGAGTCATAGCCTCTCCTTGTAGCTCCTGGCCAGAGCAACCAAAAATGAGCTGCTTCTTCCCTCGGGCAGGATATGTCAGCACTGGGTGAATGCTGAGCTACCGGCTGGTCCACACCTTAGCCACGCTGCAGGAGGGCTCAGCAATACCTGTTCTTCAGGATGAAGAGTGAGATTGCAAGCCAGCTCAGTGAATACTTCCATTTACAGTAACCAAAGGATGAAACCTATATAATAACCTTCCTACAGGTCATTAACTGAAGATAAATGCCATGCAATTATGAATATATCTGATATTTATTATAATGGCACCGATCATAATGAATTAAGTCAGTGTTTAGGTGAGTTATTTCCATAGGTAATTTAGTGTAAGTTAAATTTTCCTTTACCAAATCTGTTTTAGAGCCCATAACTTTATCTTTAATGCATGATATATCACTTAATGACAGCTCTTGGCTGTGCATTAGTGAACTCCAGTTGATACAATATTTCTTCCAGATAATTTTCCTAGTAAAGGAAATACAGCATTTGTACGCAATTTCATGCCAGGTCTCGAAAGAGGGCCTGAGAGTGAAAGGATATGTATATATTTATCTACGAAGGAGATGAAGGTGAATATTTGCAGAGCCTTTAGAGGCATTCCCCCAGCAATGCCTCTGCTTGCACGTGGTCAAGGACCAGTGGATAAAAGACCATGGCTGTATAATTGAGCTGAAGATAATTCTCCATCAATGGCAGTGGTAGTGGTGCTCATATGCTCTTTTCTGAAATGTAACCACCACAGAGTGAAACCATGAGGATGATCTTATGTCTAACAGAGTTTAGGAGAGGCTGAGAGAAGGACAGGGTTGTGTGACCTTCAGAAAACAGAATTAGTTCAAGATTAGTAACCTTATTCACAGCTATCTTCAGTGTAATTAAACTGCGATCAAAAGGGACATCAAGAAGTGATATAATACTTAAAGTGTATCGTTGAAAAAATGACCTCTCTTGCTGACTACTGAACTTTGGTGAGACAGGCCACAAACACCAGCTAGGAGCTAGCTATGGTCTGGAATTGAAAATTAAAACATAAAACTGAGAGTCTTCAAAGAATGAGAGGACATTGGGGATGCGCAAGCGCACAATAGGTGCAGAGCAAGGGCTTCAAAAGTCCTCGGAAGGCCTTTCTTGGACCCCATAGAGAAGAAAAAGCACTTTTTCTGTCTCCTGCACACCAATATTTAAGAATACTGATTTGGTTGAGCATTTTCTAATGCACTTCAATTTCTTTCCGATCAAGAAAGAAATGTAGTTTAAAAGGACTGCTCAGGTGCAAATGTCTTCTTACAAAGAGATTTAAAATTTAATCTTTTTGGAGGAAAAAAATTAAGCTTTTTAGCCTCTGAAGTTACTCTCTAAATCAGAGTGCTGGACCTCCAAATGAAGCTAGTGGAGCTAAGATTTGTACTTGCTGCTGAGCAGCAAATGCCAGCAAGGTAATGCATTTTGTTAGGCCCTAATGACGAGAACAATCTATTAGGAAAACCGGGAAGGTCAAATGTGACATAATGAAACCTCCCAGCATGTAATCTTTTTGCAGCCGTAATGCTTCTTTCTGCTTCTGTGCCAGGGATCAGACACGCGGTGGTGTGCCCGGCGGGGACGGGGCTCGTGTAATGTATTCAGAGATGGTGTCGGCCAATCTCGACTCCACAGGGAGCTGCAAGTCCCCTTTCCGTAGTGTCTGATGAACAATAGATAGGATGAAAAATGTGTTTCAAAAATTGATCGTGACCACGCTCTGCACTTTGGGGTGGCCAGCCCAGAGGCCGGGCTCAGCTGTTTTACCTGTTTGTTTGACTGCCAGCAAGGCGTCCCCTGATGCTCCCTGCCTCGGGCAGGTGGGATGCTGCAGCTGAATTTTGTGCCTCTGAGCTGCTCCTCTTTGTACTTGGGCTTTTCAAGATATCTCGAACCTTTTGCAAAAGAGAATTACAGCGTCTTGCCGTTAATTTGTGTAAGTTCATACAAAGCTCCTGATACCGTAATGCCTTTATGGAATCATACTAGTCTTACACAGAAAGCTTATTTCATTAAAAAACCTACATGGGCAATGCCACAAAGATCTTCTACATGGCTTGAGTTCCTGCTTTGACTCTTCTGCAGAACCACAGTCTCAGTAGAGCCCTGACCATGGCTGAGTTACAGGCTCAGCAGCAAGGGAGCACGTCATGATGTAGCTATACTTTCAGTATGGAGTCAGACCTAGTTTATCACTGCACTGATGAACCTGCGTTAGCTATGCTGTTTATTGGAGGTGCGTATCCAAAACAGATTATATTTCAATACAAAGACCACTGGTCACTGTGGCAGTGATCTGCACTGCTTCTCTGCAAGATGGTTCACAAGTGATTTCTTTACAAAAATCTCCCTACCTTCTTACTTGGAATCTTCTCTCTGAAACGAGCAAGGAGGTTTCTACACTGTGGCCCATCATCATAGTCAGGGTCTTGCTAGGAGTGCTGATCGGCTTTGGGTGTTAAAATTAGGATGACTGGACAGTAAAACAAATGAACCGTTTTTAACAGTGTAAAACATTTTGAGTTTGCTGCCAGCTGGAGCTCAGCATGTTTAATTAAGGTGTGTGAGCTTGAAGGAGGCTAATCTTGGCTGCTGAGGCTAATTTTTGCTGGTTTATTAGATAATACAGTAAAAGACAGATTGAGACTCCTTTTTTCCCGTTTTCTTGTCACCAGCAGTGGGCGGGGGGGGGAGATAAAATCCCTTCACATGAAATCATCTTAATGAAGGACCAGAATCAGTACAATTAACCGGAGGCACAGCTGTACACGTCGCTGCGCACGCCCAGGTCCCACTCTCCATTTCCCTGGCGAGGATATTTCCAGAACGACTGCTTGGGCTAAAGTTCATAATTAAAGCTGTAAATCTTGGCTCACTGCTAAATTTGCCTGCATGCAGAGAGAGAGTAGGAGGGAAAAGGAGGAGAGTCTATCTCCCTCCCAGGAAGCCTTGTTTACTAGTATTTTGTAGGTTTTCTTATGCTGGTGGTGCTTATCAGGCTTGCAAAGAGGCAGGTACTGAGAGCACCTCTGTATGGAGATTTTTTGGGGACCTGACAACCATCAGCAGTGCCAGCTGGTTTCCCTTTTGCAGCCGAGCCCTGCAATACAGAGATGTCGGTGGAGCCAGATGTCTTCACACAGGGTTCCCATGCCAGCAGTGAGATTTGGGGGTTGATCAGGGACATCCTGTTGCCACGAAGCACAGACGAAAGCTTCGAAGTGAAACGCTTCGCTGTGCAATGAATCATCCCCACCGCCGCTCTTACAGCAGCGCCCTGGGAAGAGCGGAGTAGCAGCGGGTCTCTTAGAAAGACCTGATCCCTTAGGAGGTTGGGGGATACTCATGAATGGTTGTGGTTTAATTCCAACAAGTAATCTGCTGCCTGTAACTAATAGCTGCAGTTGCATGTGTTTTCAGCACAAAACTGGTGAGCAAACCCCTGCTTTCTTAATTCTGCAGCAGGTACTGGGACTAGACGGAGCACAGCTCCTGCCAGGGATGGCTCCGCTCGCCCGTCGTGTAACCCAGTGCCTCCCCTGCAGCGGGCAGAGCTCTCACACAGCCCTGCAGATCCTCCTCTGGAAGTATCTTGACATGCCCCAGTTATTGACAAAATGAAGTACCACGGTGAATACTAGCAGCTAGCATTTACCACATTTGAGGGTGTAATACACTTTCTGATAGACCACCTGAATTTTACATTTTTTTCCCCGAGGAAATGGCATATCTAATTTACCAGAAACTATGATCCTCTCTCACATACTTCTGATGGGGTTTCTTGTATGCAAATCTCTCCTTATCGTTTGTCCATAATCTGTCTAAATGTGGCAGAATAAGGTTTTATTAATAATGTTTGCATGCCCATGGCACAGGGCTGAGTCACTGCTTGCAGTACACAAAGCAAGACAAAGCTGTAGAGCATGTCTATTAATAAACATGATAAATCCATACCTTTGTGAGTAAAAGTTGCACGTCTCTGCCGAAGAGACAGCCCTTTGTTGAAATAGTGATTTATTGCTATTAAAACTGTGTGATTAGCCAAGCTTGGAAAGCAGACCCAGAAAATCACACGGCTGCCTACTCACATGATGAGTTTCACCAAGCACGGAAATGCAGGAACATTTTATCAAGTTAGAACTTCGGAGGAAAACATTTAATTCCAAGGTCAGTTCCTGATGATGCAGTTGTGGATTTTCAGTCGCAAAATTACCACATGATTTATAATGAAGTTTATATTTGAAATGCTAAAAGATTCACACATATCCCTCCCCCCAAAAAAGAAAGTCAGAAGAAATGCTGTGATAAAGCCAAATTATATGGTGTCAATCAGCCATCTGTTGTGCACTGTGGTTTCTAATGATCAAGGTGAAAACTTCGGTAGGCTGTAAAAATAGAGAATTGCAACATCCACTCTCCCTGCAGTAAACACTTCAAGCATAGTCAACATGAGATGATATACACTGGAATTACCACTGAGTTCAGTCGTATCATGAACAAACCTGAACACCTGATAGCCAAGGTGGGACATTCAGCCAGGAGACATTATTATTTGTGGATGCACCAAGTAGGGCTCTGTAGTGAAGAACTGATGAGTTTTGGAAAGGAAGGAAGAATCCCCGATGTTAGTGTGAAAACTGTCCTCCTCCAAATAACCTCGCAGAGCCCTGGAGCGTGCCATGCACTTTCTGCTAATCTTTATGTACATTAGTAAATGAACTTTCATTTGGAGTGGGTCCTTTATGTGACCACCCGCTCTTTGCTGGCTTATTTTATTTATCTCAGATATCTCAATAACAGAATAATAATATGAGCCCATCAAACTCCTCATCTAATTAAAATTTGGTGGCTACCTTCATGCTCCCATTTTAAAAGGCTTGAAGGGCGAAGTTTTCTTTACTTTTCCTCCTAAAAGATATTTTCCTTGTCACCTGGGCCCGCTCAGAAGAAGATGTGGTTTTTTTACAAAAAGAGCTCCATTTTGAAACGATTGCTCTTGCTGCCTCTTCTCAGCAGGGCTGAGCTCATCATTACGGTTCCTTCTTTTGAGGTGGTCACTGAGACAATTTGGCCTTGGAGAAGTGAGGCCACCCAGGCTTCAGAGGAAGGAACCAGGGCTTGTTGGTTCATAACGAGCAACCCAGGCCTTTGTCTTCTCCATTACACCTATGGAGGAGCAGGGAGATATAAACTATGCAGTAACTACCCGAATACGTGGCCAGACAAGGAGCAGAGGAGAGTTTTTGTGCAAAGATGCAGCTATTTTTCATTTGCCTCTTCCATGGATGATCTTTTCTCTTTTTTTACACAGGATGCTCTTTCTCTATGAATATCTGAGAAATGCAAATGGGAATCTGTATGCTGATTACACGAAGATCATCAAGATGCGCTGGATGGATGATATACCGGCTCTTAGAAAAAGATGGTGATGGATCTGTGAGCCTGCATTCATTTGACATGTTGCAAGTCTTGGGGCCAAGGTCAGCAGGTGCAGGCTGGGTCAGATTCCATGCACATAACTGATTAAATCCTGCCAGGCAGCTGCCAGCCAGAATCCTGCAAGAGGATGCTCCTCGTGCCAACTTCTCTGCTTGAAAGCAGATTGCGAAGCATAAATCTGAACCCACAGCTCTGTGATAGAATCAGCCCATTTCATGGGGTTCGGCTCCAGCCTCTGGGAGAGGTTGCAGTCACGGGGTGCTGGGCTCACCATCTGTGCCATCGCCCGAAAAATAACAGACTGTTACTAGTGCAGCCCATGGTATTGCAAAGGCTGGCAGCCCACAGCTCCACAGCATCCATAACCTTGTGGTGGGAGCCTCATCTGTGGCTGGTGAAGGTAGAAATCAAGATCAAGGGGACTGCACTGTCTGTCTGTCCCTCCCCTGCCCCTCCCCAGTACCTGCTGAACCCACCGGCCAGCATCAGCCAAGCTGAAGAGCAGCGAGGAGACCTCAGAGGTGTTAAAGAGTTTAGGTCTTAGGCAGAGCAGAGTGACCCAGATTACTGCAACAGGAGTGACCGCAGCAATTATCTGCTTAATTTGGCTTGGGCACAAGCAAACGAGTATGGGCTGCCGGCCAGGCAGGGAGCGCGTCACAGCTGGCGCAGCCGCCCCAGCCTGACCTGCTGGAGGTTAAAAGATGGGGGGAGCTGAGGGTTACCATGGTGCAGGGGTGCTGGGCAGAGGCTGTATCGGTTTCGCTGCTCGTGGGCTGACGTACCCCAGGCTTTGGGTGAGGTCTGTGCCAACGTGCTGCGTGACCCAGCGTGCAACAAGGTAATCCTGAAACTCTTTGCTCAGAGGAACAGCTGAGGAAGAATGCTGCACTGGAAGAAAGAGAGAGGCAATTGCTGTTTGATCGGTGCAATGCCCCAGGCTCTCGTCCCTGTGGTGTGCTTTGGTTTCATCGTTGTTTCTCCCGATACCCTCCTACGTGGGCGAAATGGGACCGAGGCCATCAAGCAGGGCAGCCTCACTGGCTCTCTGCTCTGATCACTTCTGTCATGCTCCTCGGCATGCCCTGTGCTTACCTGTTCACAGCTTTCAAGACATACTGCACTAAGAAGTCGAGTCTTACCCCGGGATGTGGTGAGACGGACAGGGGCCTCTCTGTTTCTGTCAACGTGGAAGAGCATCCTCTGAGTGCAGCATCCCGGGAACTTAGCACCACAGAGCCAGGCACTGTTTGGAAAGCCTGCAAGATGTTAGATTAAAGGCAGATGCCCCAGGAACAAAGAGAGAAGTGAACGATTATATTACTACTTCAAAAGGAGCTGATTCTGCAACTAATTAACTGTTTTTCAGGTGATAGCTGATTTTTTTTTTTTCAATGTAACCATGAAAGTGTTACATTGCAAAGGCCCTGAAAATATATCCAGGGTTCATGAGCTGGCAGAGAAAAAGGCTGCCCAAGGTGGGGTTTGCTGGTGAACGGCGTATCACAACCACTGCACAGAAATGCAGCAGGGCACCGCGCTGCTGCAGTCGGTGCTGGCCCTGCGCTGCAGCACAAGAACGGCTTTGGGCTTGGAGCGGTGCTCAGACCCGTCTGTGTGCCCTGAGCTTCCTCCTGGTCTGCAGTGGGGTCGTATTTAGTGGCAGACCACCAGCTCCATGGCCAGCAAGCAGCTTGTGGTGGGAGGGCACGGTGGGCGCTTGCAGGAAAACAGAGCTGATTTAGCTGTTTTCTAGTGAGTAGCCTTGATTTGGAGGCAGAAAATCTCCCCTGAAATCCAGCCATTGTCCGATGCGTGGGCCAGGGAGCCAGTTTGCTGTGCAACAGAGAAGCCCAGAGCAAAGCAGCCTCCGAGCAGCTCCGTGCAGCCTTGCAGAGCGGTCCTCCCCACAGAATAACAGTACAGGCAGTCTCCCAACAAAAAGCCTTAATGATGGAACTGGTTTTTTAATGGTCCCCTGCACAGCCATTAGTCCTTAAAGAGGATTTACATTACAGCCAGCTGCTATGAAGATATTTTATTGGTATAGTAAATACAGAGAGAGAAATGGTGGCTTTTAGTCTTCTGTTTGCTTGTGCTTTCCTGCCCCATAATTCGCAACTGTTTGTGTCAGAGGCTAAAACCTATCCTGGTGAATGCTCTGAAGCGTCCCCTTGTTCCCCCGACTTGGCCAGACCAAAACCACCCTTAGGTGCTTCCCTCCCACCGGCTCCCCGGGTCTCCTGCTTCTGGGTGGGTGGCTGAGGGATGGGGGGCAGCTTGTGAGAACAGAAGGGCTGCAATGGAAACTGTGAAACACAGGAAAGCAGCGAAGTCTTGCACAGCGATCTGTTAGACGAGAGCCAGAGGGAGCACGAGAAATGCCGCAGTAACTGGCAGAGGCAATCCTTTCCCGAGTGCCTCTAGAGAGGGCACGTGCAACAGCAGGGCTTAAACTCATGTCTTCTTGCTTCGTTTGGCTTTGTGGGTGGGTGAGGTCTCGGTCTTTCCACTGCATTTACCCACAGGAGACAAGAAAATGCCTCGTTGCATGGGGATGTACCCAGGCACAACTTACCACAGAAAATGTGTATCACACGCAGTCCCAGGAGTGCTGCCTGCTAATATGATATGACCATGAGGGCACTAACAGCGACGCAGCAGCATATGGGCTTTTCTCCCTGCCCAGCCTCTGTGGCCGTCATTTGGCACCTCAGCCAGAAAGCTTGGCCCGGGGTGTTTGTGGATATGTGATGGGTAGCAGAGGGAAGGTCCGTAGTTGTTCCCCTTCCCCCAGGGTGTATACGCAGAGACCATGGGGCTGGGATAACTGCGCAGGGCTGGTGCCAAGGCTCAGCTCAGCGTGGCACTGGAGGACTTAGCGAATAACCCACAGACACTGCACAGATGAGGGGAGGCTGAGAGCAGAAGCAGAGCTGCAGAAAAATATCATCTGCTGTGTCTGCCCACTGAGGTGTGAGCCATTAGAATTACACAGGATGTTATTTTCCCTCTTGCAAGTCATGCCTGAAATCTGGTCTCATAAATGAGCTTGTTTTTATTAGAGGGAACTTGCCTTTACTGGGTTATAAATCTGAATGTGAATGCTAATTTTATTGCCCTGCATCTAGAGGATAGCAGAAACACAAACATTACAATCCAGATAGCACGACCAAAAGCACAGACACCGTGTCCGAGTGTGTTCCTGAGGAATTTCAAGCAGGACACGAGAGCTGCCTCCTCCCTCCCTCCCCAGTCAGCTGCTCTAGAGCTGATGGAGGCGAGCAGGACTTGCCTGGCAGAGCTCGCAGCACAAGTCAGAGTTAAACGGTGATGAAGAATTGGTAGTCTTGGGTGGTGTGATCCCATAGTTTAGGTATTTTTTGGAAATTCCTGTGGCACTTGCTTAGGGTCCAGGTTATGGCAATAGGACAGGTTGTCTCTCCTATTCCTCTCTGCTGTAGCAGAATCAGCTGTGGCTACTGCAGCTCCTGGGTTTGGGCACAGAGTGCCGCGTGTGAACCTGCACCGAGCACTGTCCCGCTGCGGGGAACGAGCCCAGTGAGGCTCCAGAGGAGGCTGGTGGCATTAGCTGCCTCGTGGCTCTCTGACAAGTTGTTTCCTCATGCACAAACTAAGTTGCCCATCTCCTAAATTATTTGTTTGGAACATTTTCTTTGGTGCAGAGCTCCGGTGGAGAGGGTCTGGCTATATAAGCAAACAAGAAAATTACGTGATGTCAGGGCACTGTAAATAGCATGGACTTGCACAGAATAAAAGCTCTTGGAGGTGCCTTGCCTACCTTCCTGGGAGAAGTGATTTCAAATGTAGTAGATTACTCTGTCCCCAGTGCTCAAATTACAGCTGAGTCTACAGAAGAAACTCTTCCTGGGAAAGCAATAAGAGTTAAGGGTTTAAATTTTTTGGCCAACACTTCTTTGCTGGCAAAAGAAATTTTATGCTGGCATAGCTGCATTCACATGACTTTTGCTGGCGTAGAAATGTCATGAAAAAATGGTATCCCTAAGGAGCATTGCTGTGCTGGCAAAACTTTTATCTATAACTCAGTCCTGGAGATAATTTGTGACTGTAACTAGAGTCAGTGTATTTTTGCTGGTGTAGCTTATGTAATTTCTTTGAATAAACTAAGCCATCATTTTAGAGTTACCTTGGCAAAGCTCTTCAGTGCAGACAGGACCTATGTGTTGATTAAGAACAGATACAGAGGCACGCAACACAAGCATTAGAAAGGTATTTTTGTGATGAACGCTAAGGACACTGATTAACTCTCTGCTGGCAAGTGTTAAAGTTGTGAAGTACGCTGACCCTGCTCCCGGGCAGGTACCTTAGCAGATGCTGCAGATCAAAGGAAGGAACAGAGTTGTTCAGCGGCTTTCATTACTGACCATGGCATGCAGCAAAGTGCCATATGGAAAGTGGCTCAGCCATTAAACAGGGTACAGATTTGTAGTTCTTCTGTCTCTTGGTAATTATTTCCAAGGTTGGTTTAAAGAAATAGCTTATTGAAGTGATATTGATTCCTTTGATATTAACTTGGGGAAAATAAAAAATTGATGTAATCACTGCAAACGTGAGCTAAGACAGAAATGGCTTTGAGCGAAGGCACAGTGTTGTCGAACTCCAAAAGCAGCCTGAGGAGTATGGATATAAGGTAGGGGCTGGCTGCAGGCTTGTGATGGCCTGATCCTACCCACTCTGTTCAGGGGAAATATTCCTATGGTTTTCAATGAGATGAAGGTGTCTGAGGTGTTATCACCAGGGCAGCTTGTTGCTTCTGCGTTGTATGTGCTCATGTTGCCCTCTTGCTAAGTGTCTCTTGCACGCAGATCTGTGGCAGCTCGTACATAAGGTGCCTGGCTGGCACGTGTGCGCTCGCTGTAGTCCCTCGTTCCCAGCGGGCTCTGGAGGCACAGCATGGTCACATGGGAAAGCCTGGATGAGCAAACTAGATGAAAATCTGTTCATCTGATGATTCAAGCGAATTCAGCTACAAATCGGCAAGATGTGGTGCTGCAGTGAGGTTGTAGTTAGCTGGGGTATGTGTCACTCAGCTACTCTAAAGGTTTGATTTTCTTTCTGGCGTTATAATAGGACACACTTGATGCGTGTTTCAAAGCCATTTTCACCACCTGAATTTGCAATGAGGAAGGTCATCTTTTTCCCACTAATATATCCCTTACAGGTCAGAGATGTGCGTTGATCCAAGGGGTGTCGGTCAGTCCAGCTGCAAGACCTCAGCTGGTCTTATAGGGCACTTCTTTTTTTGCTTGGAAGACCTGTGCAAAGGTGCTGAACTCAGCCAGAAGAGAATGATCTGAATGTCCTAGAGACCCATCTGCCACTACAATTATGTAACTCACCCCAGAAACCCAAGAGAAATGATTTATGCTTCCATTTAGAGCCTATTTGTAGCTTCTCGTCCAGAGGCATGCCTAAGCCGCCTCCTTCCCCATCTGCACTTCAAATGTCTCAGAATGCAAAAGTGTGTAGAGCAGGATCTTCCTCCCAAGACAGTTGTGAAAGCCATCTTACATTATGGTTCTCACATGAAAAATGAGTCACTAAGAACCACAATATACTCTGCCTTCTTTGAGTAGTTTTAAGCCAAGTTTTCATAGTATTCTTTTTAACTTAATCTGAAGATTCGATATGCACTTATTAAAATGATTTCCCTTTAAAATGCTGTTTGTGCTCATCCCCAGACTTTAAATATGTTTGAGGGGAGAGGGTTGGAGCAGATAACTATGATCTGAATACCTCACAGGTTAATACAGTGTTAATGACTTGGTATCTTTATGTGGCATTTGCTTCTAAAGCCTGCAGTCAAAACCGGGGCTCCCCTGTCCAAGGCAAACATCACACCAGTCCCTGAGAGCTACACAGCTGAGTGACCGCTTCTGTCCCCGGGTGCCTTCCCTTGCTGGAGAGGGGGAGCAGCCATTCCAGCAGCTCCTGACTTGGCTGTTGAACTGCTCTGCGGCTTCTCCTGCTCACCCCTCCCAAGGAGGCACCAGGTCTGCGTAGGATGGGAAGGACCTGCCTTGCCCTCTGCAGGTGCCCAGTTCAGCCCAGTGTTGCCAACTTCTGCCACAGCTTGTAAGGGAAAGGGCCAAAAACCAAGGACTGAAGCCCAGCAGAGAAGCAGTCAGACCACCCTCTCACTGGATCTGCCACGCTGAGTTAGGGCAGGGGACAAGTCAAGTAATTCCTCCAGCCTCACAGGCAGGGAGGCTTGTGGTCCAGAAGTCCCATCTCCTGCTGGCCTGCTCCATGTGCTAGCCATTGGGCCACATCATCCATGCATCCAAAACGTCTGCTCGGGGGCGGATGCTTCTCCAAGTCCAGCCGTCTGTTCTCAGCCCTTGTTGGCATAGAAACACCCTTTTCAATTAACCTTCTGCAAAATATACACATACAGAAATATTCTGCAGACAAACGATCTTCTCTTTTCTTTCTGTCTTTCTTTGTTTCCCTTTTTTCTTTCTGGCCTGTGAGAATGAGGAATCAGGAGAAGTGTGAATCTGGGTCTTTCTAATTTTGGAGCATTTCAGGCTCTCTGCAAACTGTTGCCAGCCTGTGTAGCTGCTCCCTACCGATAGTAGCAGGCAGACAAAATACTAAGCAATCAAATTTTCCCTCTCATTCAGCCCTGTCCTCCGCATGTTTTAGAGAAGAGAATGAGAACTGGGCCTAATAACTATGTAAATTGCTCAAAGCAGGAAACAATCAAGTGAGGATTAGGAAACCCAGGGCTTTTGAAAGGTTAGGACAGATCCCTTACAAAGGGACTTGAATTGCTGCCAAATGCCCCATCCTGTCGGAAAGAGTGAGTGCTGCGTACCTGTCACTGCCCATCAGTGCCAGACTCTTGATGGGCTCATACTGCCTTTGCCAAAGCTGGAGGAGAAGGTGTCCTGGGCCAGCCTCTCCCTTGCTGAAACTGCTGATTTCAGAAGTCAGGAGGGCAATCCCTGGACTACTCACCTCCTCTTCTCCTCCTGCCTGTATCCAACCCCTTGGCAAGGCCCATCCCCAAGGAGTAACCATGACATTCCCCTGGAAAGAAAGGGAATATGGTCCTCCTCCACATATCAGTGGAAAGGAAAAGTGCTCAGCTCCCGAGGCTTGGCCTGAAACCCATCAAGGGAAGGACTGCCACTGATGAGCAAAGCTGGTTTACTGGAGGGAAGGAGCAGATGAACACTTTATCCTTCACCCCAGCATCACGCAGCCTTGTTTGTTCCTGTATCGCGTTAGTCACACAGCTCCTCTTTCAGATGAAGGCTGTTACTGCTCCCAGGATGGATCTGGACAAAAGCAATGTCTTCAAGATTCACAAAAAGTTGAACCAGCAGAGCTAAAGTCTAAACCAAGTTTTCCTAGGTTGTTCCTAGGATAACAACATCTTAACCGTGTAGTATCCAGCTGTGCTTTTGGCTTGAAGAAAGGAAATAGTAAGATGACATTTGCCAGGGGATATTGAAAAAAAATACACTCTTCTTTTTGCTGCTGTGAAGGTTCAGGGAGGCTTGTGGTGTGCCTAAAAGGTGGAACAGAGGAAAAGGTCAGTGAAGAACTGCAGCGTGAAGGCTGAAGATGTGTGCAATGAATTTCATTTCATTACATTGTTTACTAGCTGGTGTTGGGTATAAAAAATACATGCATCAAATGTGGCTAGTTACTGACTCTGAGAAAACAAAGCACGCTGCACTTTGTGTCCCTGCCCAATTAACTAGTAGAAAATAGGATGCACGATAGCTTGTGTGGCATGAGGGGCTTGAAATACCATCTGGGTGATGCCAAGATGCAATACACGGAGTGAGTGACAGGCATTTTTAACCCGAGTACCTGCAGACAGAGTGCTGACTGTCTGCAGTGCCCACAGAGGGGTGTGAAATTACAGCCCATCACGGAGGTACGATGACATTCCAGCATGCTCCCATTTTCATTACAGTCTTTGTCAAAAAGATAGGTACAGGTGCTGTGTACTGTTCTTGGTATTAAAATAAGAAAGAGAACTTTTTTTTTTCCATCTTCTGTTCTCATCTTAGCATTAGCTATCAGAGTGAGCCATCAGTCAAACGGCAGTGCTGATAGATCTTCATTTTCACTGTATGCTTTCACTCACTTTTGTGACAGAGATTACTAGACTAGAAAATAATGTGCCATTAATCCATTCCACTGGCAATATTAGGACTAAAATGGAACGGGGGAAATGGCACAAGATGTGCCTCTCCAATGAACAAAGATAGCAGCATGAGGGAATGAAACAACTCAAAATGAAGCAAAGTTTGGCTGGGAGGTAAAATCCAAGCAATCCGTACCATGCTGTGTTCACCTGTAGCCCTGCCGTTTGGGTCCATCGTTTGGAGTCTTGGCTCTGTGGTTCTTGTACCATGTCCAGCACGGTGGGGCACCAATCCAGGCTGCGCCTGGTGCAACTGCGCTGTAAGTGCTGAAAATCGATCGAGGCTAATACATCTAAGCAGGTATGCCTGTGACTCAGTGGGGCTGGAGGATCTAGCACAGCTGTAAAATGCCTCATGGCAGGGTTTGAACGATGTGTGACTACAGATTGTGTCCCTCCTTCCCCCTTTCTACCAGGGACCTTCTGTGCCAGTTTTAGCAAGGTTATCTGTGTTCCTCACTTCCATCTCTTCCAGGGTATCATAAGACAAGAAAGTACGGCGTGAAAGTCCAGTGTCTTTGCAACACAAGAAGCATTTCAGCCAGCAGCTCTAGTTAGGTGCTACACCAACCCAGTGTATTTAAAAGGCACATGGATGAAGCAGACAAAAGCTATGTTACAGTGTCCTCGGCAAACGTTACATCCGTCTGCCTTCATGCCTCCTCCAAAAAGGTCAGACGCGTGTTCAGCAGGCTGACTAGGACTGGTTGTCAGCAGGGGCTGGGATAAGGCTCAGGCAGAGCAGGACACATCAACTATTGCCAGCACACCCTCTCCCCATGAAGTCTGCAGCAAAGAGTCTCGGAGCTATAAAATGTCATTCGGCTATTACCAGCCTGTCACATTATCTTCCCAATGGTACCCAGTTCTTCTCGTCTTTCTGATCTCACAGGTCACTTCTCCTAAATCATTCCTTTAAATACATAAAATGTTGATTGTAATAAATAGGGGGACTGTAAACTTTTGAAGAAGAGGTTTTTTTAAGCCTTAGGGCTCATATCAAAAGATATGTGATCCAGGAGATCTTAGGTCTCCCTCCTGAGGTCCAGGAAGAGTTAAGGTATGGACTCTAACACCTTAAACAGTAAAAGACTCACTTTCCTCTGAAGGTCTTTCTGCCCATTCAGTCAGTCACACTGCAGTATCCATGTCTCTCTCCTGCTGCTTTTATAAACAACGAGGGAATAATGTTGCTGTCAGATAATAGATCATTACACTATATTTATAGGGAAAAACAACCTTTGTAACAGACAATGAGTAATGCTCTTGCGTTGCAATATACAATGTCTGAGCTAGAGATAAGCGTGGCCAAGAAATTCATGTGTGGGCAGCCCTAAACTACAGCATCAGATCCAAATTCAGCCCAGATGTTCTTCTGTGACTGGGTTGGGATCTTTAGCCCTGGAGATCAAAAGATCTCCAGCTCTGGGGACAGTTGCTCTGTTGATCCTGCTCCCCTACTGCTTTCTGCCTTGTGCTGCCTCCTCAGCTGGTGCAAGTCCACTGAATTCAGTGAGGAAACACTAGGAAAATTGAACAAGACTTTCCTTTAATTTGCTTGTCTGGCCATCTCCTTTGCTACCTGTTGAATTGTAAATACTGGGCGATTTATGGCTTGTATTGCCATCTGCCAGACCAGGAAGAGGTACTTCCTAGCTCCCCTTAAACTGCAGCATTGTCCACCCTGTCTCTACCCAACACCACCCCTAGCCTTGCCCCGTTGGCATTCGAAGTACTGCTGGGTGGGGTCTGCTCCCACCATGCCTGTCTGGAGGAAAGGAGATGCACTGGTGTCCTTAACACATTCCTTTTCTGGGTCACTGGAAACTGCCTCAGGAGCTGGAGTGACATCCAGAGCTGCAAACTGGGCAACGGGCTCTCTAACCCAGATACTTCATGCAAAAGCTGAGTTGACTGGCTCAAGTTTGGACATCTGTCATGTCCATCTTCCTCTTGCTGCTCCATTTCCCTGCACTGCAGGAGAACCAGGGGTGCTCAAATGAGGAAGGGATTTTTTGGCAAAGGCTACACAACCAAAGTCCTGATGCTTTTTTCTACACAAGATAGGCAGGCCAGCCTAGAAACAGGTGGGGGCAGTGCAAAGTATGTGTATTTTCCTATTTCTAGCCCCCTTAATATCAAAACCCAGCCCACCAAATGAGCCACCGGACAGCTTTCTCATTTGCAGATCCTTCCTCCAAAGGTGAATCTCTATAAACTCATGGGCATGGCTGTTTCCTTCCCTCCCTGCATCTACCTTATTGCATTTTGGCTCTTCACCCACTGGAGTCCAATTCTGAAGTCAGTAAATTTCTATCAGTGGCCTTCGAATCAACCCCTAGGATGGTATAGTCTCAGAGAAACAAGTTGGAGCTTCATTCTTTATTTTAATGGACGTACACTCTAGCAAATTTCTAAACTTTGCTTTTTTAAAACACAGGATGATAAGAAAGGTTCTTAATGGAGACGTACCCGCATACCCGCATACACAAAATCACCCATTATGATCCATTAGTATGTTACCGGAGTGAGGACTGAAGATCTTGATCTTGTGTCATTTCTCATTTCCAGGCTAACCTATAAGCTTCTCTAGAGATAATTTTGTAAACATACATGACAGATTGCTGAGAATGTGTATTCATTGCTTAAATCAGTACATCCGGCAAGCAATGCCAAGCACAGAGCAGGGAAAGGCTAGCAGGTTATGCTGTTGAAAGCCTTGTGGGATTTCTCCAAGCTCGATGCATTTTATGTCATGTAATTGGTATGCTGGTAGTGGATCTGTTATAAAGAAATGGGTTTAAACATTTTCAGGCACACTTTCTGTATGTAAATCTTTGCCAGTAATTATCACATGTAACTGAGGAGTTTTGCTAATGATCAAATAAAATAAATGATACTGTTTATTTCTTTCACTCTGTTCATTATAATGTTTTGGTCTCAAAATCCAATTACAGATAGTTTGACTCTGTGCTAAGTTTTGCTTCCAACCTCTTTTGTAGGTCCATTCTCAGAACTGTATTTCAGTAATCTGTTGACAACACTGCATTTTCTTCTGGACCACTAATTTATAGGCAAGGAAACAAATGGCTCTTGCAGACAGTATGAACAGAAGAGTAAGCAAATCAAAAAAGCAGATGGTAAGTAAAGCCACTTAGTGTGATTCAGGTTCTTAAAGAGAGTAAGTTCACTGCATTGAGCAATTCCAGTACGTTATGAGAAGCATCTATCCTGAGCAAAAGGTGGGCAACGCACGGTGATGACACCTGATTGAAATTCAGAAGGAAACAGCAATGCAGGCTTTTACAGCAAAAGCTGAGAATCACTGGAGACTGAGCACAAATTATTTGGATGACTAACAACTCAGCTGAAACAAGCAGAGTGTGCTTGGGTTCTTTCTTTCATGAATCAAAAGTCCATGTTCAAGGCTATTTTTTCCCCCTTAAAGTGAGGAGCTGTAGGTGAGGAGTGAAGATCCCCCATGAAATGTCGCATCCAAGTTCTCCTGTGCAGGGACTCACAGCTTCTTCAGCCATAGGCTTACAGTTAGGGCAAGCACAGGGATGAAATAGCAAAGCAAGAGCAGAGGTCATGCCCGTTATTTCTCCAAAGCATCCAAGTCATCTGTTTATTCCAACCTTTTTGCTGTCCAAGTACTCCAGCAATTACCCCTACCCCTTGTGAACAGCTCTACAGTTAAGTAGGCAGGGAGTGAGACGGCAAAGGTGAGCTACCAAAATATTCCCTGCAAACAACCCTACCCTCTCTCCTCCCCTCCTGTGCTGAAGAAAGGCTGGAGAGAGGCAACCGTGAAACACAGGGGTTAGTAGGAAAACAAAAGAGTTAGCTGTAGAGAAAGAAGAGAAGTTATGGAGAAATGCAGGTAGTGGAAAATCGTAGAGGGCAGAAAAAGTAGAGGAGGGCATGAGGAGAGACCGCTTCTGGGGTCTAACTAGGAAAAAATATCTCCTTAATAAGGCAGAGGCACACAGCTTCCAGCCTCAGCATGACCCAGACATCAACCCTTGCGATTAGCACATTTCGTGTATTGCAGCATCTTCTTCAAGTCGCTGGAGATATTCCAGCTTTCTGCTCATTATCATTTTCATCTCTGAACTGGATGTGGCTGGAGTCTGAAATAAGGTAGCCTAGGCTTCTCAGCACAGGGTGGTGAAAAATCGTGCCAACAGGTAGAGGTGGGCAGAAGTCTCTCACTGGCTCTTGTTTAGGACGTGCACAGTCAAGGATAGGGAGTCTCTGCTGGAGCCTTCTCCTCTTTCCAGCTGCATGCCAGCCTATGGCACTGCCTCCACCATCCACCCAGGCCAGGCATGGCCTCACTGATTTTAGGAGGTCCTGTGGAGGTGACCTGTCCTTGCAATGCCTGCTAAAGAAGAATTTTTCTCCAGCCAGAAAAAAGATGGGACAGCTACAGCTATTCTAACGAAAAAGGATCTGACAGTGATTTTCTCACTGCTGCTCCATACCTAGCTACTCTTAAGATCACTCCCAAAATAAAGGCTGTCAGTAAGGAAGGCACTTAGTGTAATTTTTGGACCAGGCTCACCTCGCTTTAAACAAAGTTGATGCCAGTTTTTACTGCATTTCTTTAAGACAGTGTGGGGAAAAATGAAGTTTTCATATCCAGAGAGGCTCGGTGAAGCAATACACTTGCAAAGTAGAGGGATGGAAGAGTTTTTCCTTCTTTCTAGTCCTCTTCCAGCTGTGGCAGCACTGCACAAATGCACACACAAGCAAAGATTATTCCGTCAGTAGTAGCACTGAACCACCTAGTCCTCGAGGTGTTTCTGTGTACCACCTACATGATGTGGAAGAGAATGGGAGAGGTCCAGGTGGGACGGGTGACAGCTGAAGACCTAGGAAGAGCCCTGCATCCTAGAAAGTCCCTGAAGAGCAACGGCTATAGGAAAACAATGCAGAGCTGGGCTATTAATGCAGGGTCTCATTTACAAAGACCCCTTCGAAGATGATGGGCTGGTAGCCAAGTCTTACAAGTTATATTTTGCCTTAGAAGGAGAGAGAGATATTATCTGGCAGCCTGCATATTTCAGCTGGGTAGTTCATATTTTCCTGCACTTCATCAGCCGCCCTGGATCAGGCAGCCCCCGCCTGTCGCCGCTTTGCTTGCTCTTTCAGTTGTGGCAGCAGTCGCTTTCTCTCCGGGTGGCATTTCAACCTCCATATCCACCGACGGTCAACTCTGCGCCTCGATCTGTCACCTGCTCACGGTGAGTGTTTTTAGCACCCAGAGCGTGGCAGTCCTCGGCAGCAGTAATACAGCTGTCTCATTTCCCAAGCAGCCCTGATGCCCAAGGTAGGTGTTACATTAGTCGTGTGTTTGGTGGCAGTGGCTTGCATGGCCTCGCTTCGGTGGGACATCGCTCAATAGCGGTTCTGGCGTCAGCATCACTGCCCTTGGCACTGGGTTGTTCAGGACATCCCCTTTCCTGCTTGACTTGTCTGTAGCTCAGACCTCTCAGAGGTTATTGATTATTTTTTTCCCCATTCTTTTCTTTCTCAAGTCCTCCCAAGGCAGGGGATGATTTAAACATTGTTTTTAAAGGTTTATGGTGACACAATTTAAAAAATGGCATCGAAGGCTCTGATCTCTTGTCAGGGATGGCACAACTTGCTTGTGGCTTCTGTAGACAAAAAGTATTAGTGTGCTGATCTTTCAAGATCACTTCCTTCACCACAACGGTTGTTACTCCACGCTGACTGCCCTGAATGCAAAGTGTTGCTCTTCACTAGTGTTGGCAAAACCTGGAGTCCTTGGAGGTCTGAGGTAAAGCTGTAGGATATGGTGCAATATTAAAGCTATTTTAGTGTTATTACTTAACCAGTTCCTGTGCAGCTACATTTCCTTGAGCATTTTAGTGGCAAATTCACCAAGTTTAGAAAATCTTGAGGGATCCCAATGGTTTGGCTGTGCAAACAGTGACGGAGAAAATGCTTAAAAGCCGGGTTAATTTGCTCCCACTGAAGCAAATTCCATTGAGATTGGACCACGATCTGGTCTATCGATCCCAAGGACCCTTCTAGTAAAAGTGAGTCTGTCCACTGTGGTGGCCTTCTGCATGTACGTCTGTTAATAAAAGATCAGGCATTCAACTTATCCATATAAGCTACTTCAACTATGTTTAGCATTTCAGAGATGGCCACCAAGGTGTGTTTGCAACCAGGATAGTGGTTTCTTCCAGCCCAAACTGTGTGCCATACCTGGTCACGGCTACCTCAGTGCTAGCCACATGATCCTGCAAAAGAGGAGGAGAGTACTGCTTTCAAATATCTTGAAAGTATTGAATTATTGCAGGATTTAATGTTCAGTAGATGAAATTACCCTTTCAAGTGACCTCAAATGTAATAAAGAACCAAGACTAGTCAGTGCAATGGTTTTATTGCAGAAAATTACAAAATTATGTACTGTAGCAGCATAAACTTGTCATAAATTACCTTGAGAAATGAACCATGAAAAATACCAAAGGCATGTAAACTGTGTATTTCTGGGGGATGATGCCTGTGGTAAGTAAAATACATACACAGATCCCATAAGAAAATTGTAGGTGTGATTTAGTTGGATTTATTTCCTACTGAGACTCAATCATACTGGGTTGACCACAGTGATGTCTGTGGCAAAATTCCTGTACGTATCAGTGCGTGTAGAGTGCCGTTGTTATAAATTCATGGAAATGACCTGTCTGTGTCAAAAGGTATGATCAGGTATCAGAACCACCTGCATTTTTTTGGTTCATGCTTTCTGCATCCCCTACATTTTGGGGTTTGTTTCTGGTTCAGTCCTTTAGACCCCACTTCATTGTCTTAAGTTCTGCTATTTCTCCAGAAAATATATAGGTCTAGCTCCACGCTGATATAAATATGCGCAGTTCTATCACTTCAATGGAGCTACGCTGATTTATATCACAGCTAGGAGATTCTTCGTGAGATTCATCAGTGTAACCGCTTCATATTAACTGGTATGAGGGAGGATAAAATGCACAGTGACTTTAACTTCACTATGAATCACTGTTTTCAGGCAGTGGGGCTTCTTACTGAGAAATGCATTCTGCATTAGGAGTACATTTAGCCATTTTTTTAGGACCCTTGTTGGCCAGGTCAGGCTATCCGTTGTATGAGGGGATTTAATCCCTTTTCAAAAGGGCAGGCAATGGTATGACTACCATATGCTGCAGCTGCAGGGGGTTTTCTTGGGTTGATGTGCATAAGAACACTCGTAGCCTGACCCAACTGCACAAGTGTGTGAATGATGATACTGCAAAGCCAAATAGGCTGTGATAGAGGGAAGAGGGGAGAGAGGATAACATCCTATTTGTACCTTAAATAGAGCTACACGTGTGGAGAAAGTTCACTGCTGAGCAGGAAGGGCAGAGAGAGGAAAAAAAAGAGATGCTCTCATCAGCCAGTGTGTTGCAGTTGTGCATGAGGGTTCAGAAGGGCAGCCTGAGGACATCTCTGCAGCCTGTACTCCTGGGTCCTGGGTCTTGCTCCTCATCTCCAGCTGTGTCATACATGCACTGAACTCAAAGTGGCCTCTGTATAATTAAGAAAAACCCTCCACGTACACAGGAGCAGCTGTGCAATGGGTGTCTGGTTTGGCAAGGCCTGCAGGTCACCTACTCTCCATGCCACCACTCACCACAGGCCACAGCCGCTTCCTGCCAGTGCTTTGAAATTGGAGTTGTGTGAGAGCCCAGCTGCAATGTGCCACTGCAGTGCTGGGGCAGGTGAAGCCCTCGTCAGGGTCCTGGGTGCTGGCAAGTATATATACATAAAATGCACTGAGAGGCTCTAGAGGAGATATTTACTTTCCCATACCATGATTGTGTACATTTGGTGTAAGCCATGGGCAGCATGGAAATTTAGAAGTGCTGGGTGTGCACAGTTAAAGTCCCCATACGACTCCTGCTCTTACTGTTACCTGCTGCGGAAGTGCTGGTGAATATTTTTGTAGAGCTAACAGCATACAGCCGTTTCAGATGGTGTGTAATAAAAATCAGAGGGTTGACTCTTGAATTAGTTAGCTGAAATGAGAATAATTTTGAATGCAAATATATTGTAATTGATACATTATTTTTATTTGTAAAAGATAAAGAAGTAAGTCTGAACTAACATATCAGATTTGAATTATCTCACAGCTGGGTGGATTTGATCCAATCTATTGAGGAGATTAAGTTCAGCATCAAGTCCAGCATTTTAGTTGTTATTAAATATTTGTATAGCAACTAGAAGCCATAGTTGATAGCAAATTGCTAGCATGCTAGTGCTGTGTGTCTGCAGGAAAATCCCTAGCTGGAAGAGGGACATAATCGAACTAGACAAGATGGACAAAGGATGCATTATCGGGGCAGAGGGGAAAGGAGGTACGGAGGAAGGGAGTCACTTGCCCAAGGTGACAGAGGAGGTCTGCAGCAGAGCTGGGGACTCAAATCAGATCTTACGGACAGCAAGGTTTTTCACCTGAGTAAAGCTTAGCCTAAAATAAGAGTCTCATTTTTTACTACGAAGTTAGTCAATCATTTGAACAATTTTCAACGGATGTGGTAAATTAACAGTTAATTAAGCTCTGGAACAGCCTATGAAGAGATGTGGTAAATTCTGTGCTCATTGTAGTCTCTGAGTTAAGGTTGGATTTCTTTCTCTTAGACATGCTCTGCATCATCCACAGATTCCTGGATTAAAGCTGGGAAGCGCTGGGTACATTTCAGAGGTCTTTGTTACGCGAGAGCTTGAGCTGGGTGACAGTGATGGTACCTCATGGCCTCCAGATCTATGAACCTGGGGGATCTTCTGAGTCTCATGCAAGACCCTGACCATGGGCTGTCTGAACTTCCATTTAAAAGAAAGTTCAAATCTGTGACTTCAGGTCAGGGCCGTTGCTAACAGTAAGTTGAACTGAATGGATATAAACTCCCATTTTTCCAATTGCAAATCACTGAAAAAGGAAGGAAAGCTGAAATTTTCTAAGACTTCATCTCTTTTGAGAACCAAGCAAAAGAACGTAGAGTTTATTCCTGGTTTTATTCCCTGTGAAACAAATATTGTACGTGACCATAAGCAGACAGCAAAGTTTCGGGCTTACTTTATCTTTGAACCTCACCTCACGACTCTGAGGATGAAGTGTGAGAGCAGAGAGGTTGGGACACAGACCAGGCACATCACTGCTGCCTGCTTGCGAGAGAGCCATGAAAAGCATTCTTATGCGTCTTTCTAATCCCCATGGCACATGATGAATTACTGGCATTAATCTATCTGACCATAACAGCCTCAGAGCTCACAAGTCATACATTCATGCCACTGCCTTTTGTAAACATATATTTTAAATATGCATTGATCGGGTATGCACTGTTATTATTCATCGAAATGTTCTCGTCTCCTAACACTTAATAACAATAATAAAGATTAATGCTAAGGTCCAACACAGAAAAAGGCTGCACGACTATGTATTTATTTTGCAAGTTTAATTAAGGCTGTTTGTTACAATAAAAATTAATGTTATTGTCTTCCCAAGTACAGCATAGCCAGTATGAAATAACTGGATTTCACACAGCAGCTATCTGAAATGGCACTGGGCTGGAATCAGTCAAAAGGAGATGATACCCTAGATGCATTTGTGTTTATATCTTTCTGAGTTGATGAATGATAAGAAAACACAGTTACTGCAGTTTTCTTTCGGTGGGGGTAAATGGGTGGTCTGAACCGCTTTGTTTCATCTCTCACTCTGTGAGTGCCACTATGGGTGACCTTAGATAAATCATTTACCCTCTTAGGACTTTGTTTACCCTTCAGGAACTTGTTGGATTCAACCCAAAATTAAGGAAGGGCTTTTAAACTATAAATGAAAGGGGAAAAAAGTTGTTTACAGATATATTGTAATTAGTCCTTGACGTTATTTGAAGCAGAAACCTGGTCTTATGATGGGCTGGAAACTGCCAGGCGGTGAGTCAATGCATTTCGCTTTCCTCCAGCGGCACCGTGGTTGAGGGTGACACTGGCCAACCTGAGCCTCTCTGCGAAGGGAGGACACAGGGTTTCTTGCTGTCACCAGGGGAACCAGCACTCCTCTCTGAACCCAACCAAAATCACATGCTGGGCTTAATCGATGCATTAGAGGGGAAGGACAAAGCTTCTGTCTCTGGAAAGCTGCTCTCCTCCTTTCCCAGCCAAAACTTCTTAAACCCCCAACGCTGGTCCCAGCCACTGGGTCTTCTAATAATTCCCCAAAACACAAGCACGACTGTGAGTGGCCATTGCCCTTGCATGTGGTCTTCTGCCCCTGTGCCAAACTGCCAGGTGGTTTTGGACAGCCCCGGCACCCTCTCCCTCATGCCCACCCCCAGTAGGACCGACTCCATCCGGTGCCTGGCCAGAGCCAGCCCATGGGGGCTGTCGTGCAGGAGCTCCCAGCATCTCATCCTCCATGGGATTTTGAAGGCAGTGGTCTCTGCTTCTGAAGCTTCACAGTCGAGAGAAATGGGTAAAAACACTCATGTTTTCCATATGTCTCTGGAACTGAAGTCTCTGGCTTTTACCCTTGCAAGAAGCAGATGGCATATCTTGTTGCTACAAATAGGTTTCAAAGTAAGATGTGCTTAATTTGCTTTATTTAAATCAATACCTCTCAAATGTACTTTGGATTTGCCATCTTGATATGCTCACTTGAAATAGTTGTGAGTATATTAGGTTGCAAAGAAGCAAGGACAGTCACAATAACGGACACCAGACACAACCTGCCACTTTTCTCTTCCCTTTTCGTTATTGTGCAATGCAGTGTCAGTGTCTCCCAGTCCTTTAGCTTCCAACAGTGCTACTAGCCCCACTCCTTCCCAGCGTATTCAGATCTTGAATGCAAATTTGCAGCTAACTTACAGAGTAAAGTAATCGGTTTGAAAATGTTTGTTTGGCTGGAACTGTTTTCTAAATGCAATGTTCCTCTGGACAAAACTATCCGCTGGCTCCTAAATATCCTCAATCAGAAAAATTTCAGCAGATCTGGCTTTATCCAGCAGAGGGCAAAGCCACCCGCCGGCAGCCTGGGCTGTCCAGGAGCCCCTTCCCGGCTTCACACCGCTGTTTCCCTTAAAAACAAAATGAAACATCCCCAGACCCCAAGGATGGTGCATGGAAAATGCAGTTTGGAAAACAGGCCCCTTTCGTAGATGGGTCCCTGCGCATGGGGATGGGCCAGCACTCACAGTAACTGAGCAGAGTGTTTTCATCATCTGTCGTTTATTAGCCTTTTCTCTGTGTGTTGCATTTCATAAAGTGTGAGATTAAGAACATTTTCTGCTGTGAGAGCAGGAAACAGAGACGGCTCTTGCTGGGAAGAGCACGAGCTGTGAGTAGAGCAGGTAAAGGGGGGAAAGCATGGGGAAGAGCATGGCCAAAGCTCCACCCAAGGAGAAGCAGCGTGTTTCAGCCCCTCTGCCATATTCTGCCACCTTACAATACCCCTCATTTTACAGCTCTTTATTGCTTATCCTCCCACCCTAGTCACCATTTATATATTTCTGTACATGAATAGCTCACGACCACTGTGTCTGCCCACTGAAAGGGGAGTTTTCAGGGTGAAACTTTCTAGGGCCAGGCTGACCCACTGCTGCTGTTGAGATCAACAAGAGCAAATGACGTCCCACTCGCCATAAAAGTGTAGAAATTGGGCTACAAACCATCTACCTCGGTATGCCAGCTCCAGCTATGACCGAGAGCATTAGAGGATGCTCAAGCAAATTGTGCGAGGAGTGTGCTGAGTATTTAGCCTTGTCCTAATCCTAAATTATCAGGGATCGCCTTGCTCTGCACAGCAGAAGATTTTGATCCTTTCCAAAGATCTTTGTATAAACTGTTGCTAAAAGTTATTCCTTCCTCAAATCTGCTGAGTTCTTGGCTCAAAAATGAGATAATTTCTATCTGTGTTTTATAAAGTTATGATCAAATTCTAATCAAAACACTAACCCCAAGGTATTTCCAGATGCCTTGCCAATAACTAACAGAGACAGTAAATATGATTTGATACCTTAGAGCTCCTCCAAGTCTGATTCTCATCGAGATGAAAGCCTTCAGGCAACCGAGAATTTGGCTCCTATGCTGCTGACAAAAATCTAATCAGAAATAGGGGTGGGATTCCCAGCGGTTCCCAAGAGATCCTTGCCTGGCTATGAAATGAGCATTTAGGGTTTCATTTCTGGCAGTTGTCTTTTGGAAAAATAAAACCTGACATTTTAATGTGGGCCCTTCATACAAAAGGAGTTTTAGAAAGCAGAGAGATCTGCAAAGCCACACACAAAAAGAGGAGAAGGAGGGAAAATTACACGGAGGAAACATCTGCTAAAGTTTTCCTGTTATTTCAGGAATGTTTGTATAACTCAAGCATTCCCTAACTCTTTTCGTATCATGGACAACATCTTTGCTGAAAGATTGTCTCGTGTCCCACTCCCCATCACATAACCTCTCTCCCCACTTGTGTTTGCTTACACAGAAAAGCAATATCAGGAATGTACTTAATGCATCCGAGTTTTGTTTTAATGGGGCTGAGCAGCTGGAGACGAGAAGGGCGTTGCAGCTCGCTCACCTCCAGCACGCTGCTGGCAGCGGCTTTGCCAGCCCCAACTGGAGACCCTCTGAATCTCTTCATCTCCTCTTGCAGCTGTTAAAGCACACTGAATTAGGCGGTGCTCCATAACCTAAGACTAAAGCACTTTACGTCCAGTAGAGAGAAAACACCCTCAGAACTGAGGTAGCCTTGTGTTTCTTGTTATAAAGTTAATGCAAAAGGCTGGTCTTGTTAAACTTTTAGTAGCAGTTGGTTTTAGATCTGTGTATAAAAAGTGCTGAATACGGGTCTGATTATTGAATTTGCTCAGACCTTGCTGAAATTGTAATAGATGGAGTGCATTACATTTAGGATAAAAGGTAAAAACTCACTTGGATTGTCCTGGTGCCATCATAAATGAATCATCACTTAGCTATTAAGACCCATGCTCGATCATGCAATTTAGAGCATACTGAAAAGAAGCACTGGCTGATTCATGTAACAAGATCAGAGCACAGCACATTTGCCTGCTCGTTCGCAGTGAAATATCCAGGAGGTTGGACGGAGCTGGATGCACTTCGGTTGCAAAGATGGAAGAGTGTTCCTGCTGGATGTATCTGCCTACCTCCAGGTAGACTGAAAATCTCTCTTCTGTCCAAGCAGAAGGAAAAAAAGTAAGGGAAGCTTCAGTCATACGCTTTGGTGGTCACCAAGGGATAGGCTGTCCCTCTGGGTGATCTGGTATCTGTTGGCATCTCAGGTTCTGACCTCTCCACTGGTGCTGGCTGTGCTGTCACCTGCAATGTGGACACCCACCCACTGGAGTATGGACAGAAAAGACCAAATTGTCTCAGTTGCTTGAGCAGCTTTCTGAAACGACTCCCCTAGCTGGGTTTTACATAGTAACGTGGGGTCTTGGTCCTGTTACTAATCCTCTAAGGGTTTTCCCCTCCTCCATGCCTGTACAAGAGACGTAACAAAATCCATCCTGTAAGGAAACGATTCTTTTTTTCTTGCTCAATCAGAAACATATGATATTAACCTTTGGGGAAAAATACATCAAGTTTTACATTTGCTCCTACAGTAACATTAGGAATTGATTTTAGGATAGACTACAGCAGTACTACTTAGTACTTTAGCAGTACTGTAAAAAGAGGTATCAAGTTACTAGTATGGGAATCATTGCCTAGATACCATAATAGCAGGCAATATGGGAAAACCTTAAATAGACAGTGATTATGTATGTAAGTGAGAGCATGTAATTTAGTGTGGGAATGGCTGGGCTTAACACCTGTATTTAGTCCTTCAGTATGTTCAGCAAACTAATTTCCAGAAGCCTAAATTAATAAATTGTGTGGTGTTTTTCTTCTCATTAGAGAGACTTGACTCCTTGTTTCCATTACCATTACGTGCCAAGTAAGGCACTTCTCTCCCTCAGGCCCAAGGACTGAGTAACAAGTTCACGTACAAAGCCCTCCCAAAAGCTGCCTTTCCTCTGCCCCTGCCCCGTTTCCAAGTGGGAGCAATGAGATGGAGGGGGCTGGTGGCTGAAGGGTCCCATCCAGAGCTGCTCTTGAGATCATGGCCGGTACAGAGGCTGTGGGCATCAGGCTGTCTGGACGAGGAAGAAACTGGGTCTCTCTTCCTGTAGATGCCAAAATATCCTGCTTATATATATAAAAAAAAGAACTAATGCAAACTTACACCTCCCTTAACTCCCACATGTTTCAAACACCAGAAAACACTGGCTGCTAGTAGTTGTAAGCCTCTTTCTAGCACAGATACTGCCCAAACCCTCCTTCTTTTCATTTTTTCCCCACTGTGACATTACCTGTGTGCTCTCTCACATGCAGACGAGCAATATCTGGCAGATCTCCTCTGCTCACACAATTGCCTTCCTGCCTCACGTGTAATGTTTGGGCACTGGTTCCTGTTCCAGCTCCAGAAGGAGCTAAATGCTCTTATATTTATCCTGAAGTAGGGTAGTTTGCCATGCCACCAATTTCAAGGAAGCTTCCCACAAACCTCAGTGTAACGTGTAGCACAGACCCTTCCACTGCGAATGTCATAAAAATCACTGCAATGTGGGATCAGCCGCTTATGTTGTACAGCATAACGTAATGCAAAATAGCATAACAACTCTTAGTTTCCTTTCCGTGCGTGTGTATGGATGTGTCAGTGCACATGACTCTGTATTTTTCTTTAGAAAGCAAGTTCTGTGAACATCAATGGAATGAAAGTAGTAATCCACTGGCTGAATTAGAGCCTTTGGGTAAACAACAGGGACCCACTGAAGCCAAAAAGAGTTTGCAGAGTTTTCTCCCCATTATATGTCTGTGACAGCACTCCTCTGAAAATGAAAGTGTGTGCTAGATATGAAAACCAATTAGCGAGCATAGAATAATCCAAATCTTTCATCTAGGAAACATTTTGCTGTATTTACTTTTTCCCACAATCAAGCAATCTTTAAGAAGTTGGGTTCTGCTTTCTGTCAGGAGCAAATTAATAACCTCCCTTTCTTCTTCCCTGCTTTAGAAAGAAGGTTTATGTCAGTAACAGATCAGAGAATGCGCAGAGGTTTCTGATCAATTCGTGGCTGATGTTTGTTTGCATTGTTTCAGAGTTCAGTCATTTTATTAGATATCCTTCAGACATTGCATGAAATATCCACCAGAGCCCAAGGGAGAGCTTGCAGCTTGCCTCTGCAGGAGCTTTGTTCTCCTCAAGAAAGAAAAACCCTTTAGCAAAGAGCTGAGTGACTGTGCAGTGCCTGCCTGCATGTCCTCCTCCAGCTCTTGGCCACTGATCCTAGTGAGCGGTGTGCTTACTGATTCCTTTGAAAGATGCATCTGGAGTTTTAGCCAGAAAACAGGTTGGATCTTTAGTTTAGTGCACTTACGGTTATTTACTGCATTGGCCTGAATCTGAGATGAAGGTTTGCAAAAGAAATTGGGATCTGAAAAGTAATGGCCCTGCTTATATTCATGGATTATGCCCCGGGAATTGACTTGCTGCACACCGGTTTGCAGCAGTCCCTCCAGAGGCTGGAGTCCGGAGAGGCCAGAAATATGGGAGCAGGAGGAGCTCCAGGATGCGATCCTGGCGGAGAGCCCCTGCGGCACTGCCCTGCGGGACGAGGTGCGCAGTGAGCCCCCCGAGCCCCCTCGTCAGCACCGCATGAATCCAGAGCTGGGGCGCTCATTTGGCGAAGAGGTTTACTGTTAGCAAAGCTGACAGATAACTTAAGTCACGGTCACCAAACGGTGCGAATCGCTTTGCGTGCTTTGCCATGAGAAAGCCGTTCGGACAAGCAAGGGGGGTCAACAGATCAAGAGAAAATTTGGTATTGTATCAATTGTGACACCTGCAAATTCTGCTAATTGCTATCGATTGTCAGGACGTTTTATTAGACCAGGATGTCAATTCAAGTTTAGCCATAAAAATGTGTATTTCAACTAAGATAATAATCAATGGTACCCTTTAAATGTTACAAACACTTTTCTGAATGGGCAGGTTGAACGCTGTGTTATTCAAGCTGCTAATCTAGCACATTACTCGGTGGACGTAAATCATTGCTTGCATGAACACTAACTTCTCAGTTCTTCAGCTAAAGGTAGTATTTTTTCTGGAGGCATATTTGGACACTTTATGCTGGTCATTAATAATGCAGAAACTAAACAGCAATTAAAGCAAGAAAGAAATGTATGCTCTGGTTTGTAGGACTGCTGAGTAACCGCAGTCCTAGTTAGAGATAACAGATGTTGTGGGTGTTCTGCACTTCGAAAATATCCTTCCCATGGTCCTCAGGAAAATGAATGGGCCTAATTTAAATGAAGAGATTCTTCTGTTTTCTGAAATATCATATGGATTCGTTTTATTGACTCATTAGTAAATTAATCCATTGATCCTTAAGCTCTTGGATCAATGAAATACATGCCCAGGAGTGTTTTGGGACTTTCATGGCTCTTAAATTTAGTACAGTGGTTGGGTTGCTTTTGTTTTTTAATGAATCGCTTTGCTTTGGCTGTAAACAATGAACACTGTCCAATGTGCATGAAACAAGCTCGGGGATGTGGGGGAGACAAACAAATGCCCTTGTCTGCTTGCCACCATGAGGACAGCCACCTTGCATCTCAGCATATGCCATTCTGTCATTGCTCAGCCCACGGTGGGCATAGCTGAGCATGGCTCCTCTTTCTGAACTTCAGGATTTTCTTATTTCCCCTCTCCCGTAGTGCGTCCTTGCCGTGTGCCTGCCTTCCTTTGCCATTTCAAGCAGCTCTGTGTTTGCCAGGCTGGCTTTCCACAGCAGTTGTGTGATAAGGAGTTAAGTTTTGAAGGGGTTAAGCTGTGTCCTCTTTTCTCTCTCCTGCAGGTGGGAAGGAGCTAGCTGTTTTCTCATCCCATGTAGGATTATGCGGCTAAACATGACGGGTCAAGTTCTTCAGTCTAACCTAGCTGCTCTTAGCCCAACTCTGAGAGCAGAGTGGTTAAACTGGTTTTAGGTCACCCTCTTGGTGCTTCTCCTTTTGGCTCAGCCTTAGTCTGAGCTCTGGGGAGAGATAAGAGGGTCTTGGAGGCTGCTGGGGCTGCAGGGGCTGCCAGCAGCCTCAGCAGCAGTGCTGGGGTGGCAATCGCTGCTCCCCAGGTAAGACACAGCCGATGGACCTGGGAGAGCCCTGGGCAGCGTGCTGCGGGGCTCGGTGCAGGTGAGAGCCCTGGCCCAGCTAGAGGAGCCCAAGGTACATATTTCTCCCTTCAGGTGTTGTTCCCTGCCCTCCCATCCAGGTTGGAGACATTTTAGTCCCATTTGTAAGCCTTTGGTCCAGGTCAGGAGAGCTTGCAGAGCTCGGACCCGTTTTGGATGAGATGCAGCTCCTAGGTTTGATACGCCATGGTCTGGGTTCTGGTTTGGACTGGTGTGGAGTGAAATGTTAGGCATTGGAAAGGCATTATGCTCCCTCCAAAAAACCTGAGCCTTCCTCGAGAGCTCCCTTTATTTTCTGGGTCTCAGCCAAAATTCGGGTGTTGCAGGTGTTTTGTCTTCTGTAAGGATTTTTGCTTCCAAAGGCTGCTCATGGGTAATAAACTGCTTTCTGCCAACATGGGCACCAGCTTTACTTTGAAAATGCCTGGTTTATTCTTCCTTATTAGACCACAGAAGACGTGATAATCTGCTTTAACACTCTGAGTAAAGAAACCATCGTGTGGTTTCTTAACCAACATGCGGTCAGTCCCCTTGCTTCCAAACCCAATGCCCTGAAGAAAGGCTGGTTACACCTGTGTCTCCTGGAGACCAGTGTCCCGCGGAGCTGGAGCTAACCCGGGCTCCTAAATTAGAGGGAATTCTATGTGCTCTCACTTTTTTTCCTTTTATCACAAACACTAAGGAAGTTGGATGGTCTTAGATCAAGATACGTTGATTATTTACATTATTTTTTCTGTTGTAAATGTTTACTATGTCTTGGCTAGGATGATAAAGTGGTATTTTTTGCTTGATGTTTTCAAAGATTAGGATCAAAAGTATTTAATGCAGAAGGATGGCTCTCCTGTCTTCAAACGGGAGCAACGGTTTCAGGCTTTAATCCAGTTTATTTAGAGATCATGGCTGAAAACTGGATCGTGAATGTCTGTTGAATGCCAAAGTAAAATCTGTAAATCTTTGTACTAAGCAGAACTGACTTAAAATTAGGCATTTTCATAGGGAAGGAGTCCTGTGGTCTTGCTTTTTGTCCCAGCGGTGTCTGGGAAAGTTTGATGCTCTTGTTCTTGTGTTGTATTGTGTAGAATAAAAGTGGCCTCATTAGCTCCATACGATAAATTATACATCTAAAAATATCCATCACATTTAGATGACGTAACGAAACCAATTTTCAGTTCGGAGCAGAAGAAAAAGAGGAACTTGATAAGTAACTATTGGGTAAGAAAGACGTCTAAGAGGAACTAGATAAGTAACAGTTGGATAAGACGTCTGCTGAGACTGCTGTGCTGTTTCTGCTAAACATTAAGCACAATTAATTGCCTGTGTAAAATGCCATTTTAACCAGCCCCATACCTAGGTGCACGCCGGGATCTGTGCGTGGTCACAGAGCTGCAGAAACCTGGGGGTAACATAGTGAATTTTTGCTGTCAGCTCGATTTTGCAGCCTTTTCTTTTCAGAACAAGGACTGCAAAATCCCAGCTGCCTGTGGATGTCAGCTGGGGCTGATTGCAGGTATTCCTGGTCATGCATCATATTCTGTGGAGCTAAAACACTTCTAGACTCTTTTCGATTGAATATGGCTCCACTGCCAGTGGCCTTTAGAGATTTACAGATTCGCTGTCTTGTTGTCATACTTTGCATGTGATTTACATTCATTGGGGTGTGCTGAGAGAGGGGAGTCAGGAACAGGCAGCTGTGTGATGTTGGACATCCCATGATAAGGATGCAGTTAGAAACTCATGGAGGCAGGCTGGGTGGCCACAGGAAGGGCAGAGAGCCACAGCGTGTGTGGTTAGCTGGGACGTGCCCGAGGACAGTGACGGTCCCAGCTAGCAGTGTGGATAAGGACTAAACAACTCCTGGATTTCGGAAAAGCTACTGAGCCAAACTTCCCACCCAGCAGCTTGATACACATTTCCAAAGCAATCTCTTGCACTGAAAAGGGCTAAGGAGCTGTAGACACTTAAAGAATGAAAGCTTATATTAGGTGTGACAGGTACAGAAACTCGAAACTGAAGAAGCTGCCACTGGAAGCCCTGAGGTCAAACACAGCTGGTGAGATCTCACGTCTCATTCAGGATCCGCATTTGAAACAACTGGTTGTTACTTAGAGCCTCGCTGGATGCTTCAGCCGGTTCCTACCATCGGCAGAGGTTCATCATTGTAGCCCCAAATATTAACACGGGATTGGCTTTGGGTGGGATTGTCCATGCTGCTTTTCTAGCATTAATTCTTATTAAGATATGCATCAGATATCACACCAGATACCCAGTTTAACCCTTCTGGCCCCACAGTCATAAAACCTTAGCTCTGTTGGCCATACATGTTTTTTTTTTGTCTGTGTGCCTCCTGCAAGTAAATGTTTTTGGTATCACTATCAATGCGTATCATTTGCTTCAACCTCGTGCTCCCATGCTCAGTGTAGGGCATAAATCAGCAAAATTAATTAACGATTCTTTGAGTGCACTAATGCTTCCAAGTCTTTTAATGTCTTCGTTTAAATAGGTAGTGCACGAGTAGCATCATAGCCAAGGATGTGAAATGCTTTTTTAAACCTGCTGAAGCAATGGTCGTGGTGTGCATTGTTTATGTGGGTGATGGCAGGCTGCTGCCTTTAAATTCTTACTCAGTCTCCAGCCATTTACTGCAGGCCAGAAGCTGTAATGACTAGAAAAGAAATTTGCTCCATTTCAGACAGAGCTATTAAAAGAAAATTACTCTCAAAGTAATTCTTATCTCATGATGGGATTGCTGAATTACTGCATATTATGGGAAAGGAAATTGCACATGTGTTGGCTTTTCTTCCCATTAGAACTATTGTTTTATTACAATTGTCATACAAGCATGCACACATTTTTTTAAACTCTTTTTAAAAATAAAACCGTCCTGCCTTAGGTACCGAACATAAGCTAAAGTTAGCAAAATCAAAGAGCAGACTGCTCAGACAGGTTTGCAAAGGTGAGCAGGAATGGCGATTGCTTCCTTTAGCTGTGTAAGTGCACGTCCCAGACACAAGCAAGAGGGAGGCACGAAAGAATAGCACCTCCATATTTCTAGGACTACTCAGAGGGGTAATTCTGCCTAGGAGAGACAACTCAAATGGTTCTGTACACTGACCCCCCTCCTCATCCCACCCCACACTGTCACCAGGGTGCAAATCCATAATTAGCACATAGCTGTTAGTGTGGGAGTCTGCAGGTCAAGCAGCTACAAGCTAATTGCGGTGAGAGCTCGCTGTCTCCAGTTAAGGATCCTGGCTGCAAAGGGATATCAGTGCTCGTGGTTTTATGCTATCCCACAGGCAAAAAGGCCTTTTTGGTGCCTTCTCATCCTTGGGTCAGTTTGCATTTCTGGTCCAGCCTGGTTCCTGTCTCCCACCACCCAACTTGCTGCTCGGTGGGACCAGGAAACACCTCGCTCGCCTTCCCTTGCCCACGCAGCCTCGGTGGACGCAGCGGCTCCATCTGTAGATGTGCAATGCCACTGAGCTGTGTAAGAAGAAACTGTTTTCACTTACTTCTGGTTTTAGACCAAAATACTAAATCTAAATGTGCTTCAACTTCTATCACAAATGTCCAAGGCAATGGTGTGGAAATAATATGTAGCTTAAAAAAGAAATCAGAAGAAATACTTTTCTTGACCTCTTGGGTATTGCAGAACATTAGTCCACTAACACCTTCCTGCAGAAGTTGCGCAGGCAGGGCTTTTTGGTATCGTTCCCAAAGTGTATACCAGGTGCTTGGGATTTATCAGATGAGAAGCGGCTGTGGGTCCGGCTGAACACAGCCGTGCCGTCGTTCCAGGTGCGCACAGCAGCGCGGCACACGCTCGCCCGGAGGTTGCTGACCCGGGAGTCTGCAGCAGCCGCAACACTGAAACCTTTTCCTGTTCACGAAGGGCTTCATCGTCTCTTCTCTTACCTTTAGTTTCCTTCTCCGAAAGCTTCTGCGTGGTAACAGGACACAAATGTGAAATCAGAAAACCGCCTGATATGCCCCAGTTGACCTGTTAATCACTGGTCCATGTGCCTGTGGTGATGGGCCCTGATAAACAGTGGTGCCACTAACCCTTCCCATTCCAAATGTTTCTCTTTTCCAAAATCCCTCCTCCATGACCTCAGCCCCTCTCCTCCCCGGCACAGCACAACGCTCCCCACGGCGTTGCAGCAGCCAGCTCAAGGACACAGCCTTGAGTTTCTCTCCAGAGGTCCCTCTGCTAAGACGATGGGCCATTCTCATACTATAATGTGCATTTTTGTGCTTAAGCAAACAAACCCCCTATAGATCTATACGTGCAGCTGCTTGTTGTTGGCTGGGGTGGGATACCCTCCAGCCCTGGGAAGCAGAAACCAGCTGAAGTGCAGTGTGCGCCAACCACTTGGTTCGTGTCTTGATCTGCCTCCTGGGATAAGGACAAGGGCCCGTGTCGGTGTGAAACCTTTTTGCTAACCTGGCTCCTCCTGTAAATAGTGTAGGAACAGGAAACCATTTTCCTCCTCTTCAAAGTTTTGGTGTAATTTGAGAGTCAAGCTGTATGCAGATCGGAACACGTTAGTAATGTCTGGAAAGTAATTGTGGCATATATTATTATTTTAATATTTACTAAGTGCTGACAGTGTAATACTTTTATTAAAACTTTAGGGAGGGTGAAATACATACCACAAGGCATGGTGAGATGAAGATAGTCTTCTAAAATCACTCATTTATATTTCAATTTTACAGTCACTCTCCTGTGACCTACTTTTAATCATATATTGGTTTCTTTGTGTCTTAAATTATGTAAGGTGGCTAATGATTTTAATTTAAAGTTCTTTATGGAGGAATGCAAATAATATTTCTGCCTAGTGAAGGCACGCTGTGAACTTCGTATTGAAAAGCGATTTATCATTGTATTGAAAAGCAGTGGGAGAGGCTTAACTTTGCTAGAAGCTGGAAGTCTTTCTTTTCACTTATTGCGATCATGTAAGACCAATATGCCAAGGGTTATCAGGAGAAGATCTCTATGTTTAAAAAGGAACCGATGAGACTAAATTACTTTTGGCCTCTGTTTTTTTTTTTTTCTCTACAATGAGGGGAATGCGCTAAAGCAATTTTGCAGAATCAAAGAGCAGCATTTTCAATATTCTTCGTGTCTGGCAGGTTGGATAATCTAATCCAATCCAGATTTTCTACTGATTTTTTTTGCTCAAAGCAAATTTATCATAACCAGCCAAGTTAGGTTTAGACTTTTTAATCTAGCTTGCATACTCTTTGGAGAATGTACAGTCTTTTGTCACTTATCACCTAAAGCAATGGATTTCTTTATGGAAAAGCATTGGTGATAGTGGTTTAACTCATTGATTGGCTGTCAAATTGATTATAAGCATTAGTGAACTTGATTTAGATGCTCCATGAAGATTTGAGTCACAATGTAGGTGAACCACTGAGGTTAGGGTCCTGGAACAAATGTTTGTGATGTGTCCAGACTAGTCTTCACCGTAACATTTGGTAACTCAAGCAATTGGCCCTTGACTATTTTAATTTAAAACAGGTCTGCAGACTTGAGAGAAAAATCTATAGCAATATAATTATATGAATATATGAACTTCAAGACAGCTGAGGGACACAAAAAGCACTGACAAGATTTCTTGTCTTGTCTTTTAGCCCCCAGTCTAAAAGAAATGAATAGCTAATAGGTGGAGTTGCCTTGACATCTGGATTTCACTACAGTGAAGCGTTGTGGAATCCTGACTGGATTGCAATTGCAGGCTCATATCCTGTGGCTTTAGCTAAAACTCTTAGGTTTTATACTTTGTTTTAATTCCTAAGTTATTAATTACCAATACAGATAAGATGTCTTAATGTGTATGAGCTCTCCTTCCCTTGCATTCCATTAGGAAGATATCATTACATTTCAGCCACACATCATTAAACATTTCAAAATATACCCAGAAAGGCAGTTGTATATACGAGACACATTATTACAGGTAATATATTTTGCTAAGCCGCACAACCCTGCAGATAAAAGAGGCAGCGTGTGCCCTCACCGCTGGCGCAGGCATGTTCAGGGGTGCACGCAGCATCCATCGCTGTTTGCCTACTAACGCACGCCGGTGCAGTTAAGCACAGTTAAAGCTTTTACAACTTCTTTTCCTTTGCCTCTCCACCGCCACCCTTCAGACACCGAGGCTGCATGCCTGCCTTTGCAGGGGAAGAAAACAGATTGCAGCCCGAAAGCCAAAATCCTCGGTCAATACGAGGATAGATGCTTCACCACCAGACCCCTTGTGTAGTTATTTGTGTGAGAGTGAAGTTCAAAGGTGGCGAGGTACAAAACACTACCAAACTCCCTCGATGCGAGGCAGTGGGGAATTGAGCCCTTAATCCACGTTGGGCTGTCTGGGCAGTGCTCACATTGACGGATTTCTGCTTTCCACTAAATTGATTAGCTTTACAGTGCTGTTTCAGTGGATGTCTGGGTTTGAGCAAGTCCTGTATCTATTACCAGCCATTCTTATCCTCAGAAAACCTCTCTCAAAGTTCAGCGCAGTGAAGTTGCCTACAAGGTAGTCTTATTATAGTCAATACAAATATAATAAAAGGCAGCAGGAGAGCAGACAGGCTCCTTACGCTGAACAAGAGCTCAGGAGAGATGTGATTCCTTAGAATACGGTACAGCAAATACACCACTGCCCTCAGATATAAAAATCACCAGGCAGTCAGTACCATATTGAAGGTATTTTATTTTTTTTCCCGGCACTTGTGCATCTGAGCTTTCTCAGAGACCTTTTCTGCAGCTCTGTGTCAGATTATACTTAACATCATTATCATGCTAAAGGCCAGAAGTCTCTATTAAGAGACTCCTAGCTGGGCACACATACTGGCATATTAATTTTCCAGACAGTATAGTACCACTGCATTAAGCCACTAAGCAGGCTTGAATATATAAGCTCCTCCACGAGCCAGAAGATGCTCTCAGGTGCTTCCACGCTGCATGGTGCAGACCCCCGGGGGCCAAGGCTCGGCAGTGCAGAACTGGTCTGGGTAATTAGAGCAATGTCAGCCTGGGTGGGGGGGGTGAATCTGTAATGGGTGCCCACCTGGGGAGTGCGTTCATACAGTCACAGCACACAGAAGGGACAGAGCACTGGGTTATTGGTAATAACTGAGCAAATTGGCGCTTTTTTAATATCATTATTTGAGGTAAAGTGAAGGAAAATTTAGATTTGACTCATTTCTTCCAATCTCCTTTCCGGCAATAGTGAAGTAAACGACCTCTGCTATTGTAAGCTTTATTAGATGGCTTATCACACACTTAAATGCAATCCTTCAGACAGGAGAAGACGTCTACAAATCCTGTTCTTTAAACATGCTTTGAATCCTGGTGATTTACTCTTTCTCACCCATCCAGGCACCTATTTTTTATGTTTACCCACTTTAAATTGCATTAACACCAACGCTGCACCAGTTTGCTGCGCCGGTCTGGCTGCGTTTGCCTGTCCTGCTCTCCCGATCAGAGCTGTGCATCACACCGGCTGCCTGCAGCGAGGCAGTGGTATTTAAAGGAGGTTTTTCTTGAGTCGGTTACTGTAGCTGGATTAAAGAACTGACATAACTATCACTGCTTATTTTGTCCTGATAGATTTACTGTAAATCTTTTCTAAAAGTCGTATTTAGAAGGAGCCTGGTGGCGTGTCTTTGCACATGTCTAGAACTGCAGACAGTACTAAAACACAGGGTACTCAAACGTGGTGCTCTGGGTATAACCAGTGTTGGCACAGTTCTGGGAGGAATTTTCTCCCCTTTCCAACACATGCACTACTACACGACAGTCCTCGACCCCGTGGGATATATATCTGCATCTGATGGACTGGACATTGACTATGTCTGAGGCAGAAAACAGGATTTTGATGGGGGAACTATTTGAATGGGGTTATCAAATCCTGCTCCCTCTGTCTTTAAAAGCTCTCTCAGTGGGTGTATTACTTCCTTCCTATTTGCAAATACAAAAGAGCAGCAACAAGAAACCCTCAAACCGCAGGGAAAAGGAATAGCATCAATGTGTGACAACGCATTTGCAGCCCAGCCCGGATCTATGCAAAGCGGGGCGTTCCCACAGCACACAGCCTGGCTGGGATTAGAGAAAACCCCAGGATTTTTTTGAATCCTAAAGCTGTTACTTGTATTTGATAAATAGACAGTTGCTTTTATATACCAGTGAATGGTGTTAATGATAGCAATAAGACCCCAAGGTGCTAGCAAACAAATTGCGTATTGCAAACGGTGGGTAATGAGGGATTTGGGGAGGGGGGATCACAGCTTAAGTAACTCTGCAACTATGAGGCAGCTGAGTTTCGTGAGCCCAAGACAGAGCAGACGTCGAACGAAACGCATGTTCCCGAGGGAGCTGCAGGATGCTAATGGTGATGGTATATTTTGTGTGGCTGCACATACCCAGGCACCATCGCCCACGAGGGACCACAGCGGGATGGGGGGAGCGAGGGGACCCACAGAGGCAGTGGCAGCGTGGAAGGGGAGCGGTGATCCTCGGAGAGATCCTGGAGACAGCAGAAGGAAGAGGAGCATCCTGGAGAAGTCTGAATGTGGCAGGGGTAGAGGCGGGTTACGTTTAAGTCCTGGTTTGATCACATGGGAAGAATTACATTGGGATCAGCATCCCTATGGGCAAACGCTGTGTAGCGTGGGCAGCTCCCGAGGAACCAACCCCCGGCCACCAGCAGCAAGGAGCAAAATGGGAGACATCAGAGTTTGGGGTACACGCTATCCCCTGAATGTAGTCTGCTGGTGACAGTGCCCTATAAAGGCAGCACAAATATGCAGTTTTCAATGGAGCTTTATAATTAAGGCCCAATATAGAAAAAAAATTAAATTCCTCCATAAAGTCAGGTAACTCCAAACAGAAGGAAAATTCCCCTCCTGAATCCTTCTCTCCCAGAGCAGCTGCTTCATTTAGGTAATTCAGACACCTCCATTCCCTCTCCGCAGGGTGCTAATGGATGGAGATGCTTTGCAGAGGGTCTGAGTCCCAGTGCACGCTGAGACATGTGCCGGCTCCCCTGCAGGCACTGACTCCGGGTGACTGCCTGGGGAGGGAGATTCGGGGAGCCCAGAAACCTCCCTGCTCTTCATTTGCTCTTCATTTCTATGCGTGCTGCTGCAGCAGAAAAAGCCATCAAGCCTCTTGGAGGGAGCGGGGATCAATGCCGTGCAGATCAAACTAGCAGTTGGAAAACTTTGGGTAAAAGTGTAATGCTGTGAGTGCTTCCAGGTCCGTTTCATTCAAGTCCTGATACCGAGATTTTAGTACAATGCCAATTTTAGCTTGAATTGTCTGACAGCTCCTCTTTGTGAACAGGAGCAATATTGACAGAATGGTACTTTTTGAAAGAAAAGTGATTTTTTTTTCTCCCCAGAGAAAATAGACTCCATGTGTAATGGGATGATGCTGTTTCTTTTCCTTCTGAACTAAGGCTGCTTAAAAAGAAAGCCTGGTAGCTGGCTTTCATTACAGTCATGGCTTTGAGTTTTCTGGAAAAATAGGTATTAGTTATAGGATCTGAGTGCACACTATTTTAGGGGGGTTCCCCTTGGAATTACTGCTCAGATGCCTTCTCCGGGAGGCTGGAGGAAACATATGCCCTGGGCAAGTCCTGGCTAAATCCTGAGGGTCCCAGGCAAGGAAGGATGAAAGTCGTTGCATTTTTAATGTGGCTCTCATCATTAACTATCCTCTTGAGCTGAAGAGGACCATGGTGTATTAAGTGGTGTCAGTGCCATAAAGCAGAATTTGACCTGCAAGGGGATGAAGCAGCCCTTCACGTGTGCAATGGCAGGACCAAAGGGACCATTCCCCCTTCCTGGACTCTCAAAATCTGCTTCCTAAATACCAGTTTGCTGTCTTCTGGACAGAGAAAATTGTTTATGCTGGGAGAAAACAAACTGATAACCCTAAATTTCTCTGCCAGGCTCCTTTTTCTTCATCGTACTTATTTTTTTCACATCTTGCCATTCGTGTCATGCCACAATGGGAAGCAGCGAGGAAGGAGCTGCTATCAATGATTCCTGAAATCACATTATGATGGTAAATCACAAAGGCAGAGTGGCTGTGTCACCTCTGCAACCTGCAGCTTGGAAAGGGTGGATGGGTGAGTGGACACAGTGGCCGCTCAAAACATTTGATTTCCATCTGCCTCATCTGCCTGTGACCCGCCTGCTGCAGGGAACTGTTTCCTTAACGAGAGACAAATTGATGGGAATATTCGACAACCCCTTATGTAATGCTCTGAAATACTCTTTTTAAGCGCAAGGAGATCCAGAGACAGAAAACTCAGTACCATAATGAAAAATGTAATTAAAGTTTTGGTCAGATTGAATCCATTACATCTCTCACAAGTACCCGGTATTGATTTCAGTCTCAACCCCAGAGATATGTAGTCTGATACCTCTGAAATCCCACGAGCAGGGGCCTAAGCCTGGCGTACATGCCATTTGTATGGCTTAAACCCAAGAATATGCTTCCAACCAACTTTAACTCCATAGGATTTGTATTTTATTGACTCTGAGCAAATGCAAGTGAGCGGAAGCTGTATCTGCCACAAGGAAGATGGCTTTTGAGACACAATCTGTAAATAGAAGGGAAAGGGCTATTTTGGCGATATTTTTGAATTGGCAGAAAACTGCAGCAGATCGCATTATTCAGTGGGTAATGTAACGTTAATGCGGCCTTGTAGCTGGGGGGGAGAGAACTTAAGGTTTAATCATTTTGTAATGCACTTACATTGCCCATTTTAGATTTGTCAGCTGTCATAAATGAACTGCAGTTTTATCCCAGGACTATATATAGAATTACTATTTATATGTTTTTCATCTGCAGCTTATGCAGTTTAAACGAAGAAAAGAAAGAAAGAGCCAGGACAGAGTGAGGGGGGGATGCACCCTCGGCTCTGCTCCATTCAGAGAATTCCTCAGTGCCTCCATGCAGGAAAACGCTGCCTTCACCTAAGCCTTGGCTTAGGTGGTTGACATTTTCAATAAAACAAGACCCATTTTCAGCACGCCATTTAATGTTGTGGAGAGCGTGGCACGGAAACGCTGCATTTAAAAATACAGCCACATAGGAATGGCAGTTGGTGAACTTCTGCTTTGTGTCTTACGTATTTATCATTCATAAGCACCAAACTCCAGGAAATCCTCTCCCATGGCATCACTCCTCACCAATTTTATTGAAAAACCGTAATATCCTTTTGCATCCTAAATTCTGACTAGAAGCCACCCACGTTACGGCTTTTTGTATACATATTTTAGCAGTTCTCAAACAAAGACGATTCCTCCTTCGACTGCTGAGTCCTGCTGCTTTCTCTGCTGTGCCTCCTCACAGCATCACTGGAAACCTCGCAGCGCGTTGCAGGCTGCCTGAGCGCTGATTAATGTCCTTGCCAAAAAAAAAGGGTTTGCAAATGGATTTGCGGCTCCTATCAGCTCAGAGAAGTATTTGAATGCGTTTGCTTTTTTGGGGCAGCCATTTGAAAAAATCCAAGGGAAACTTGAGAAAGCAGAACGTCCTGCTGATCATAAATTTCAAGTATTCCCATTGTCTCATCTTTTAATCAAATTCTTACTCTGGAAGCGATTTCTGTAGGGAGTTTTGCCTTGACTGTTCTCTCCACTGCTACATCCTACAGGCCAAAGGATTTCTTTTCTCCAACAATAATAATCGATGTTTTTTAAGAAGCAAGAATACCCCTGTTTTCATCCATAGCATTTACCTACAAAGAGCATGATAATTTATACAGAAAATGCGGTCTAACCTTCCTGCAGGACAGCCTGATTTATCGACTGTGCATCTGTTTCATATAAAGTGCTCTGAGTAGAACAAAAACCTCCATTCTAGCAAAACCAGGACAGTCTCTTTAGTTTTCAATAAATCATGTTCTACCTGTGGGATACCTTGTTAACGACTATACACTAAATCCAGAGGGGTTTTTCCTTTTTCTTTTTTTTTCTTTTCCTTTTTTAACTATCCATCACAAACATTCTGAGTTTCTGGGGCCAGTTGAACACCCTTGTTGCCCAGGCAAAACTCCTTTTCATTTCAGAGGGAGTCTGACATTAGTAAGCTGCCTACATCAAATATCTCATTAGTAACACACATCTCTGTAATGATCCATCCCGGAGTGACCAGGCTTCATAAACCCGCCTGGGAAATCCATAAGCCAAAATCTTCCTTCGTTCTGCTTGTAGTTAACATCTTCACCTTTACCTACCCAACTTTTTTTTTTTTCTATTCAGGATACAATTCAACTTCCATTAAGGAGCCTAAATTCTATATCCAGGGAAAATACCTGGGTCCCCACTATGGGAAAAGCCTCCTTAGAGCAGGAGAGGACAGTGGCCTAAGCAGAAGAGTCAAGGAAGTAAAGGGACCAACAGAGTTATGGAGAAGTGGAATGAGGTTTCAGCAGAATAATGTGCTCTGTTCCCCCTTCGAGGCTGTCCTTTCCTCGTGGGGATCCCAGCCCCACGCCTCCCCTCCCCAGCCCTCCTCCCCAAGGACAGCCAGCGCAGGGATGCCGCAGGGCGTTGCTCCTCGCTCCTGCTGCAAACCCCACTCTTTCCATCTTCAGCACCAATTTTCCCCAAACCACCTGAGGTTTTAGGAGACGGAAGAATGGGAGGAAATCCGCGTTCCCAGTGCAGCTCCACTGAAAATGTGTGAGCCGCAGCCAAACTGGACCCAAGGGGCCCGTGTCTGTCAAAGGCACTGATGCAAAGCCGAAATCATTGTTTGAAGACTTATACTGATGTAACTGGGAGTGGAAATTGTTTTTTTACTGAGGGCATAATTCACGCAGGAGGATGCTTATACCATCCAAAAGGCTTTAGGCTAGTGTTACGATACTGTCAGCAAAGTACAAAGGTGTCTAGGGAAAAGGGAGTAAATTCCTGTGAAATACCAGCACAGGGAGCCGTGGCAGAGCTGGATCTTGTTTCCTACCCTGTGGGCTGGACCCCCGGTGCATCTGCATCCCCCTTCTCCCCCAGCCCTTTTCTGGTGAGCTCCAGCCACGCCAGCAGTTCCTCAGCAGAGCCATGAGGTCTTTGCATGTGGCTGCAGCACCAGGTCCATCTGAGGTCCATCGTCCCCCCGACATCCCACCAACTGAGTGGCCCTCCCTAAAGAGGACTCTGGGGAGCTGGAGCTGGAGCACAACGGCTTTGAGATACGTGCTGCCTCTCCTCTGGTGTTTTTCGCGACGATGGGGGTCTTGATTTCTGACAAGGCCTCTTGTTCCCACTGTAATATAGATTGCAGTGTAAAAATATCACAGATGGGATGAGCTAAGTCCTTGACCTTGTTTCTTTGCTGCAAAAAGCCAGGTGGTGCTTCTGCCAGTTTCTCTATTGCCAGTCAGGAATCAAACAGTTCCCTGACATTAAATTGCCAGTCCTTTGTCCCTGGGCATAGAGCAAAATAAAGTCACCTTTCCAACAGTTTGCCAACTGTTGAGACATGTTACTATTTCAGTGTTATCTGCAATGTTATTTCTTTGCCCAGGTGATGCGTCGCCGGGCTGCTGGGACCAGGCCTCGGGCATGAACCATACAGCCTGTGCGTGAGACTGCTTTAAAAAGCACCTCTTCTCTGCAGGGGACCTGAAGAAGCCCTTGGGCTTGAGGACACCTTGGTTTGCTTGTTCCTCTCCTCCTACACCCAGGAATGCCCCAGGCTCCACCTTGTCCTGCCACAAGCGACCCAGGACGCCGGCAGCAGCACGGGATGTCCAAGGTGCCGTTTTGGGCTTCTTCCTCAAAGGAATGCTTTCCAAAACACTTTGGTCTGTGGTGGAGGTTGTGTCTATCTGGTGTTTTATCAGGAGAGTTTCTGCTTCAGCCTTTTTTCAGCTGTTTTGCGTGCCTTTCTGATGCCTTTGCCAGCCTGGCCAGCACTGAATTTGGCCCCTGATAGACACTTCTCCATTAATCAGAGATATGCCTCAGTGGCAGGGTTGTTCTGAGGTCTAATTAAGTTTACAGTTTCTAATTAAATTGATTTGAGATCCTGGGGTGGAAGGCCTTTTAAGAGCAATCATTTATTAAAAAGAAGTTGGGATTTTTTGCTCCAGCAACCTTTTGTGTTAGACTAATTTTAGCATCCAGAAGTGAAGGATGAGTAAGCCTTTCTCAGGCTTTAGCGATGTTGGTTGAAGCTTTTTCTCATTCACCTTAATCAAAGAAGCAATCAAAAATTGCTAATCATCTTTATGAAGACACTTGTGTCAGGGTGAAATATATGGCAATCATATACACAGTCAGGAAGCAAATAATATTTGCTCAAAAAGAATAAAAGTGCTGGACCGAGGAGATGTGGGAGACCTGGACTGCAACCCTCGTGTCCCTCTTTCTATGGTCATTTTTTCTCCCAACTCCCAAATAATTAATAGGTGATATTCAACAGAGTGTCTCACATCCTGCTCCTGAGCCAGCCACTTCGAACAGGCTGTCGCTGTGACCTGCACTGCTGCACACCATCGTCATTCACATAAAGTTTATAACTTCATTTCTTCAGACTCAGTCAACCAAATCAGACATTTCCCATGGAAGATTTGATTAAATGTAATTCAGACGTGGCAGGGAAACTTTCAAAATTATCAAAATTGACCAATTCACTCTTCTTGCCTTTGTATGCCAAAGTTATCTTAAATCTTAATAAACGCTAATCAATGCCTACTTTATACTTACACATAAAAGTGACCCTTTAAGGCCCTCCCTTGGGGGACTTTAAAGGGAGCTTTGGGGTCAGACCAGGTCCTTACTCACACGGTGTTTCCTCCAGGGCCAACGGCACATTAGTTCACTTTTAGTCTTCAGAGAGCGGGGAACCTTATTGCCTTTGTGCCCTGCTGTCTTACAGCCTTTTGTCACAGGAAACTGAGCCACCCCATCGTGAGTTTGAGAGACAACTGAAATCTTATCTCCCCAATCTTGCCTTTGGAGAAATGCTTGGGTTTTGACTGATATGTCATTTAAGATAACTAAGATGATAATTAAAAGAAGCAGTGGATTGAGGAGATGTGGGAGATGTGGACTGCGATCCTCCTGTCCCACTTCACTTGGTCATAATCTGTTTCTAATGCCTGCATAATTAATAAATGCTGAATCTAAGCAGATTCAGGATGGACCTTGTCTGAATTTTCTTTCCCTTTTTAGTTTGGATTTCTTTTCATCCCAAGTTAAAACAAAGAAAGATTTCAAAATCCTCCACGTGCAAAAATATTTCCTTGCCCAGCTCTAATTGCTCGATTGAATTATTTGTAGACAGATCGCAACTCCCTTCAATTAATCAGTTCCGTGAATGCTTTTTTTTTCACAATCCCTGACCCATAGCTCATTCACAGACCCAATGCTTGTGCTGATTTAATTAGCCATTTAACTCACGTGGCCTGTGAATGTTCCCTGTTTGCACAGACCCTCACTTAAGCTCAGGATTTGCATACAGCTTCTAATTCTCATTTAAAATGCCCCCTTCCAAAACCTTTTTTGCCTCTGACTTCCCATGCTGGGATCCGTGTGGGAAGCCAATGCACCAGGAGCATGAACCCAGCTGGAATGAATTTGTTTAAAAAGCTGAGAGGACTTTCACTGAGATTTTTTGGCATTGCTGACCCAGTTCTAATTGCTTTATAAATGTAATGGAGTTAATGCTGGCCACTGGGTGCTGGGCTGGTTGTGGATAAGGGATATAAAGGCAGCCCAAGGTCCCAGAACCTCATCTCTTAGCACAGGGATAGTGCCAAGGAGGAAAATGAGGAGCAGGAAGGAGACCTCATGCAAGTGAGACTTCAGACTCCTGGGCAGTATGTTGGCAGCCCAGGTGATGTTCCCAGGAATTGCTGTGTTCCCAGAGAGTCTGTGGGGTTTGGTAGGAGCTGTGGTGGTCCTGCAGAGCCTCTCCACTCCCATAAGCCATAAAGGTGGTAAGAAACTACTTTTTTTTTTTTTTTGCCTACTCTTTTGTTCACAAGAGCTGGTTACTTAGAGACTACCAGAAAATCAGGGCTGCTAAGACTTCTCAGTTGTGTATCAAAAACAGTTGGGTTTGATGTTCCGTTCCCCCCCCCTTAAACCCATGTATTTTGTTGGTGTATTAACAGTGGAAAGTTAAGGTTTTGATTCTGTATGAGAGTAACTCTGATACTCTGTGAAGAGTTAATAAATAAGTTCAGATTTAGGGGAAATCTGTAGCTCTCCTGTTCCTTTGCCAGTAGAAGGAATCTGTAAGTATATTAAATCTTTCTCTCGCTGATTACTGCAGGGATTTTTACTGCAAGGTAAATTTGCATTTTACAAGCAGGAATACTATCTAGATAGATGTTTCTGGTATGCATCAAGGGCTATATCTGATAATGTTCCCCTCAATTGAAGGTGACAATGTATATAGGAAAGAACTTGGTCTGCTTCTGTGCACATCCCAGAACATTAATTTTCTTGATCAAATCAAGATCCTGAAGAACAAAATACTAAAATTGCTTAAGATGAGGCTTAACACCCAATCAGCCAAATTCCCTTTGTGCCTCCTTACCTGCTCACCTGGCAACGTGCTGTAATCTGCTTTTGTACGTGGTTGAGGCTACAATGCACAGAAGAGCGGGGACTGGTGTAATTCCCAGAAAGAAAAACGTATTTGCGAAATACCTTGTCTTGGAAAGGTGCCCACAGAGTCAAACAATATATTCATAGTCACACAAAGCTTAACTCTTAAAGAAAAGCTCCAGGTACCGGCTGAGTCCAGAGCCTTGGCTGGTGCAAAGGAGGGTTGCTCGCTGCCTGGGGCCACGTGCAGGCTCTGCCTTCAGTTTGTCCTGTGCTCCGGTCTCGGTTACTGTAAATAAAGCCCCAGCAGCCAATTTACAAAATTCACTTTGGAGAGCTCTGGCTTTATTTCTAGCTATTAACCAACAGGGCTGTCATTTGAGAAACTGTGTTATGGATCTGCTCAGAGCGGGTTGCGGCGGGCTGTGCAGTCGGTGGCCACACCAGGGCAGTCGCAGAGAGTAAACAGCCCAGCTATAACTCTGTGTGTCACGGAGAGCAATAAAACCCTATCAAGAAGGAATCGCAAGCACCTAATGAGAATCAGACGCAGCATAATATAGGCCACAGGCATGCTCTTATCCAGATGCTCAGGGAATTATGTACATAAACAGAGTATAATTTGGTTTTACATCTTATTTTTTATCCTCAACTTCAGAGGGAAATGAGTTAGTTACTGGCAGTGGCGTGTAGGAAAGCTGCTGTTATGTACTTGGCGATTGCTCACACACAGCTTGGTGTGATGGAGCTTCCCTTGGTGACCAAGCACTTATCTCCACTCAAGGTGGGCTGGAGCAAACATCGCAAAGCGCCCAGCTCTGGCTGGGAGGGAGAAAGGGAACCCTGTATCTGAGCAGCCTCTGAGGCAGGAGAGGTGAGCAGGGGTCCCTCGCTGCTGGGGCAGGCAGTGGCGGTGCGTGGCTGTGGGTACCGCAGCCCTCGCTGTGCCGTGGGGCTGTCCCTCGACACAGAAGGTCCTGCTGTTGGAGCTGTGTCATGGACCGGGTGGCAGAAGTGAAGGCTGGCTTTGCAAGGTGATGCTTGTCTCTTCCTTGAGTGTCAGAGAAAAGGGCTCAGCTCCTCGGAAGCTGTGATTTGGACTCTGCGTTAGGGCTGGAGAAGGAGGATGCGCCTGCCGTGCTTCCTGCTCCTGGTGTGCTGGTTGCCGTGCCTGAGGGTCAGAAGGCTGTAGGGTGCTAGGGGGAAATTCGCTTCCCACGTGAAGAGGAAAGCTACTTCTAGCCTCACCTGCCTCACACTACTTACATTTGCACATATGACCGCATTTGTTATGATAAATGCAGAAAACCCTGGACTTGTATTCACATTTCAAACACAGAGGGAAAGGAGGCTGTCAGCCAGCCAGGCAGGGCTGGAAGGCAGATGAGCTGGGTGTTAAGCCTTGCTTGGCCTTGGTGAGGTGCATAAATCTGGGCAAATAACCTTGTTCCTTCTCCGTTAAATTGGAAATAACTCACAGAAAGTCTTTACTTTTTAAATGAAACATGCCTTGAGCTGCACTTCTGAGTGCAAGATGCTATAAATGGGACTGATGGTAATGTAATAGACCTATGTCTCCTCTTCTGAGGCTACTTGGAGGTTGGCTGACTTGTTTCCAGGGCTGAGATTCCCAGAGTTTGAGAGGGACCAGTCAGACCCCTGCACTGCAGAAGCAAAGACACTTCACTTGGGGGCCTGGCAGCAAGGGGATGTGTTTTCCCCATGGATCCAAACCTGCTCAACAACCTTATTCCTCCCCACTGGGTAGCTGGCTTCACAATCCTGTGATTTGCACTGCAGAGTGGAGGAGAATTGCTTCAAGCCAACTGAAAGCTGTGCATCTTCTCGTTACCACCAGCCCCAGCTTACCAGGAAGGCTTTCTACAGCACAGCACTGGTATCTGCTATGATGCAGAGCAGTCGGTATCGTTTGGCTGCTTGGAGAAAATAATATGTTTGGGGCAGATCTGCAGCAGTTTCTCACTGGGGAAGTGATGTCCTCAAAGATTTGGCCCTCTGTTTCCCTGTATCACCCTCAAGGTTTGCTCACATATTTTAGTTAGAAATCCTTTCCCTCGAACCTAGCTGAGCAAGGATGCAGCTTTCCAGCGCGCTGTGGTCTGAGATCCAGGGACACTGCACAGTACCTGGACCATGCTGCCCTGTTACCCAAAGGGATCTGGGGGAGCTCAGCATCCAGCTCCAGTACAGCCAGACCTGCAATGCTGCAAAAGCTGTATAATCAAGACAGATTTGTGTTAATTACCTACTTACCTGTGAAAACCTTAAGGTTCAGGATTAAGGGCAAGGAAATTGTACTCAGGAGATATTTTAATGAGCAGAAAAACCTATACTTTGTCTCACAAGTCACTTTTTACATTAAAACTTCCGGGGCTTATAATTAGAAGTGTAATGTTTTGTGAACTGCAGTTCAGAAACAATGGGAAAAATGGTTTATTTCCCACCTCCCCACTTTCTTAATCAATGCTCTCGGGTTTGTTTTCCAGTGGTTAATAACATAGCACTTACACCCACCCTGTCTCACAGGGGAAGCTTAAATCTACAGGGCACTTCTGGTTCACAAACTGCCTGAATTTATATATATATAAAAAATCAGAACTAATGCAAGTGTTTGGCTGTTGGGGAGCAGAGGAGAGGGTGAAGGAAAGGCAGGCGATGCAGGGACGGTGGGCTCCCCAGGGACTGTCACCCTCCCGGCTCATGGGAACTGGTCTGATGGGCAGGGTGGCACGGTGGGAGCTGCCCAAGGCAGGGACAGTCTCCTCCAGAGGCCATGGCACCATGCAAAACACTTAATAAATGACATGAGTTAGAGGCAATTAGGTAATTATATCTCTCTGCTGTACTCCTGAGTTCAGTTCACACTCCAAGCTCTCGGGCTAAGGCAGGTGTCTCATTGCTCTCTGCAAAGCTAATTTTTTGAAAGGGTCTCTTTCACTACATGTTTTTGCTTCTCTTTACTCTGAGTCCAGGGGCAGGAGAGCTGCTGGCCATCTTTTGCTCCTCCTGAGGGCACCCATTTACTCTGCCATTCCTAATATCAACAGCTGTAGCCCAAGCCACGCAATCGTGGTGTTTTAACGCGCAGCGCTCCTCATTTCAGGGGTAAATGCAGGTGTGATGGTGAGGCTTGGTGTGTGGGAAGAGGCATCCTCCCTTACACCGCTGTTGTGGGACAACACCACTGAAAGAAGCTGCACAGGGAGGAAAGAGGTCAGAAATAGCAACCAAGAGGCTGTGTATAGCTTCAGACTGCCTCCTTATTAATCTTGGAGTGAAGTCACTTAAAAATAACTGTGACCTTCATTCCCCATCCATTTGCGTGAGGCTGTTTAATTGTTGCTGTTCCGTGGAAAAGGACCAGAGCGTGCACGGGCTGAGTCGTTCTCCAACGAGCCAGGCTCAAAGGGAAAAAGGCTGATGGGGCTTAAACTTGGCGCTTTGGCATTCAGATGATTACTTAGGGAGGGAAAAGGTGCTTATCTGAGTTGGGTGGCTTGCAAATGCCAGGAGGGCACGTCCTCGGGGCCGGCTGTGCATGCTTTCTTGCTTGAGGAAAGCGGGTGTAAGGGAGAGGTGCCCAGCAAGGAGGCAGCAGTGCAAAGAGCCTGATGGATGCTGGGCTGCAGGAGGAAGCTTGCAACCACAAAAGCAGGTTTCTCAAATCTGGAAGCTGTGTTTTTAAGCCCAGAAGCAGATTTGTCAGTGGAAGCATTTTGGGAACAGCTGGTATCAGCTATCGTTGCTCCTCCTTATCCATGGGGATGGATTGCATTGCTGTAAATTACTGCATTGGCAGTGGTCCCTGTTCACACCCCATGCCTCAGTAAAATCGTAGGCTGGGAATGGAAGATGTGGAGCATCAATCCTGGCTTCATGCCACCTGGGAGTTGTCTGCATGAAGGCAATCCTCAGGTACCACTTGGGTGAACTTTCTAGGAGCTTTTTACTGCCTCAGAAGCTGGTTGTGAGGGACAAGCGAATTTGGATCTAGCCTACATGATCTGCATATAGCAGAAATCCAGATACACCCAGAAGGAAAGAAGGGAAATTAGGACAACAGAAGTTGATGGGCTGAAAACTTAATTAACATGTCAAAAAATTTGACCTGAACTCAGGCTCTTTCCCTTTCTCTTTTCCTTTGTCACTTTTGGTTTGGGTTTTGATTTTTAATATTACTGCTCAGGATAAATTTTGCTCCCAAATTAGGAATAAATTATATCAGCTAAATGTCAGGCTAATGTGTTAATTCTGTTGCAATGCAGTGGAAAAATTGTATAATGGAATTCCCCCCCATGTACCTTCCTCTGATTCACTCTGTGGCTCAGCTAATGGTTTTGCAGCCCTGTAGATTTCAAGTAACCGAATAACAACCCAAAAGTCTTCTCTTTATTGCATCCATCTGCTGCACTAGGATGGGGAGCAGCTCCTTGTGATACACTTGGAATAACACATCTGCTGCTGTACGTTGCAGTACAGGGTCCTGGCCCCTTTCCTTGCTTTCTATGACAAACAAGCAACAGAATGACAAATAAAGCCGTGGTTGCCTTTGTCAGCTCCAGCTCCTTGTGCTGCAGGCTAGATGAAATACCCACACAACCATGGCACCATCCCATATTTATTTAAAAATATTAAACTGTTTATAATGGAGAGGTCATCAGCATGCTCCATTCATTAGCAAGGGCTCCAGGGAAGAGACAGCAGTGAGCAAAAAACACAAACAGGCTCTACACAAAAGAAGGAGCAAAGAAGCATCCTTTTGAAATGTCAGTGCTGAGCAGCAATTAAAGCCAGGAAGGCTTAAAATACAGGGAATTTCAATAGTGTGAGTACAACAGCCAGCCCTGGCTGCCAGGGAACCCATGGGGAATTCCCATGGGTGTAAGGATAGAGGATCAGGTCTGTGCTGCACAGGAATGTAATGGATTTTCATTATGAAAGGAAGGATGAAATTGCTGCTTGTGTAGAGAACAGACAGCAGCAAAGGCAGGCACATGGCAGGTCGGGGAGGGAGGCAGGCAGGGTTGGGTTCATGCAAGGGTTGCATGCTGCAGGATGCCGAGCACCTCTCTGAACTGTGGGGCGGCTGCCAAGCTGCACGCAGGTGAGGGTGAGGTCTCGGTCTCTGCTGGGAGCAGGCTGGAAAATGTCACCTGAGGGGAAGAGGCTGCTCTGCGTGACGGGGTGTGAGTCCAGCATTGGGTCAGGTTTCTGAGAAACGGTCATTCGACCTTGCAAAGTGCTCCTGGGCATCACGGGGCAAGCGGGTGTTAGAGTCAAATGATAAAAGGGGGAGAGTGGGGGCTCTGCTCTCTCTTGGAAAGTGTTTCTGAGCAAACAGGAATTTATCCAGTAGCTACATTTGAAGTCACTTAATGCTATTGCAGTGGTTTTCTAGCTCTTAGTCCCCTTCACTCCATCTCCTGTTGAAAGCTGTTCAGAAGAGCCATTACACCTTGTGCAAGTGCCGTCCAGTCTCTGCTGACTTTGCATGCAGGCAAAAGCTAACTGTGGTACTGAAGCTCACATTAGGATAATGAATTGGAAGAGGTCAGAAGAGATGAAGAGATGAATATTTCATCTTTGGCTTGCCATGCCCTTTCAGAAATTAATTTGCACTGGGCAGTTGCGTGGTACTTTTATATTTCCTTTTCTCATCCTTATTTAAAATAGACATGGATCACATCCAAAACCCTCACATGGGCTTTGGAGCTGTCCTTGGCTCTTTACACTTCCCATTTCCCAGGCTGCCTTCTGAAAAGGTGTTTCACTCCAACTTTTCCCTTACCTGCTCAGAGGATTTTCGTGTTTTTAGTGACAACAGAGCCGCAGCCCATGCAAAGCGGCCAAAACAAAACCCAGGGCTGTATTTCCCTTCCTTCTCCACCCCAGGGTCTTCCCCCTCCCTGGTTTCTGCCTTGCTCTTTCTCCCCTCCCGCCCTGAAACTCCACTAAAAATTTCCCAGCTTTTAGGAGTCCCTGCAGGCACTGAAGGAATGATCCTTAATTCCCAATTTCCATCCTACTGCTGGGCTCAGGGCATTTTATTTTAATGGAGAATTATACAGGAATTCCTACAGGGACTTTTCACATCCATATTTCCTTGTAGCGCTGCTGCTGAATCATCTAGGAACTGAAACTTGCTTGGCTGGAGAGCAATGTGTTTTTATAAATTATCGACATGCTGAAACTGGCCCTCGTCCAAAGCAAGCCTTCTACTTTGCTAATATGCCTTGAGTCTAATCCCCATCGTATTGTGGAGGACAAAGATGACTCATCTCCAGCCAGTAAGGCTGGACGTAGGGCCTAGTGACACACACAGGAGACGGAAACGGGGAACATATATGCCAGGAGCAGCATTATAGCCAACATACTAGAAGTACAAAGACAACTCTGTTGGTTCAGATGTTGTCTCCAAAGAGTCATCGGGGAGCAACAGCTCCCAAGAGCAGGCACGAGTAATTCATTGCCAGTTATCCTCTGATAGGCTCCTTTCTCCCAGTTTTGGTCCTCTGCTGGGCAGTGGACTGTGTCTGTCATGGTACAATGCAATTCTGTTTCCATGGATCTGGACCTTCAACTAAAAGCTCATTTGATGCAAGTCAGGAGTGTTAAGACTTAATTCTACAGCAATAAAAAAGAAATGAGCCTAGCAGTAAAATGGTGTTGAGGGATGTATGGGAGACATGATATCCATCCATACAACACCACATATGGATGGACTTCTTGCACAGGGTCTTGCTAAGTGGTCTTGGGATTGTGGAAAGCCTCCATGACCTCATGCTGAGGACTGGGAGTTGAGCTGTTCCTGCTGCGTGACGGGAGCAATATCCTGATTTATGCCCGCTGCGGTGGCTGCCCATGACGGGTCTGGCAAGCTGCTGTCGGCAGAACCATGCAGCGGACGCCTTGACCTCTGTTGGGCAGAGCAGGAAGGTGGAGCGCTTCCTCTTTGAGCCTGCCTGCCAGAGGCATGATTCAGATATTACAGCTAATTGACTGCGCTGATCTTGCTGCCAGAAAGGGATAATATTCAATGAGTCGCTTGTCTTTCAGTTGCTGCTGTCCAAAACCCTGCATGCACCTTATAAAACCAGTCCTGTAACTTGGCCGTCTGGTCGCCCAAAGGTCCAGGCTCTCCCACGCCCTCCCCTTCTCATTTTACCTGCTGCTTTTCTTAACCCTCTGTGCCTTGCAAGTACTCCCCTACCTGGGGAGGAGGTGGTGATGGCTATTTACTGAGTGACCCAGAGTCAAGATGGGATTTGTCGCTATTTCCCCATATCTCTCTGCTTCTGATTAAAGCCTCGCTCCACAGAGGCGGGGGTTGCTCCGTGAGAGGCTAACGAGCCCGGTGGAAATTAATGCCATCAGCCCCTGGTAGCAGGAGGAGCTTGACTCAAAGCCAACCGAAACTCACTGTGAGCACTGGCTCGAAACACCATCAGCCCACAGCCCCATTGTGCTGGGTGCTGTGTATTTTTATGGACAGCCCTGAGCTCGCAACTGGAGGGAACGATGAGATAAGAAGCCCACGTGGCAGACAAAAACTGATCAGCCCGTTGCGTCGCTGAATACAAAACAAGGAAGGAAGCTTGTCAATACCACACCAAGGAGGCTGGCGTGTGCCGCAAGGATGGGCTGGCGGTCGTACAAGCCCTAGCGCTGCCGCTCGCTTCTTGGTCTGCTCGTCTGCCACCCAACTGGAGTTTATTAGTTAACACTTCTTCCCAAAGCTGGCTCCCAGCAGAGCCGCCGCTGAGCTGGCTTTCATCTCTGCGCCGCACTGGAGAGCAATGCCAGGCTGCAGCACGAACAAGCGTATAGCCGACAGCTCCAGGATCTGGCCCATCATACTTTTGTGATGATGCTAGGAAAATATAGAGCAAACAATGCTGTAGGAATAACTTAGCCCACATACGCTATACAAGAGCTGTTCCCATGATGTTTGCTCAGTCCCCGACTAATTTAGCATACAGGACGGGCTGGCAGATTATGCAGCGAGACGTGCTAATTCGGGCCTGCGGTTCATGTGAAAGAATGACGAGACGGTCTGGGAGACAATGCGAGCTAATATTAGGACGCCAGGCAGGGAGTCAGGAATCCTAATCCTGACTGCCACTGACCTGCTCCCAGGCCCCGAATCCCTCTTTGGAGCTGCTTGGAGAAAAGGAGCATCTCCCTTTATGTTTGGCTGAGTTAGCCCTGGGAGCCGTTTATCCCAGCCAAGGCTTCTGGCTGTTATTATATATAAATAGTAATGATGATCATAATCTTTCCATAGGGGGTATGGCATTGCAGGGGTAGCGCCTCATATCCAAGATGCTGCTTTTGTTGGACCAAGCTCATATATGCAGTAGATGCTGCTTTAGCATAAAGATGCTCTTGCGGGACCAGCAAGCAGTAAGTTGATCAGGGATGTTGCTGTGAAGATACAGCATCAGACACCGCCATGAATTCTTCTGCTTCAGTGCTTCAAAAAGCAAGACAGGGTTTGTGTATCTTCCAAATCACTGAGTGATATCTTGTGGTGTGTTAATTGGCTCTGCTTCTGAGAACATTTATGTGTGTGCTCAGCCTTACACATGTGGCTTGTCTGATGCCTGTAAATTACTCTCATGAGCAAAGTAAAGCCAGTCCCCAGATGGCTGCGGGATCAGGGCCGTGCTGCGTGTTGCTGCCTTGTCTGTCGTGGCTTTTGCCAGAATTATAATTATGACCCAGAGAGGGACCTCCCAGCTACTCCTCACTGTTGAAGGGACAGCACATCGATACTGCTCCAGAGGAACTCCTTCCCAAACCCTCAGCTTGTCCCACCATTGTGCCTTATTGCTACTTTTTTATTTATTTCTTTTAATCTTGTTGAGGGTACTTGGGCAAACTTTTTGTAAGGATGAAGTCAGTTCTCTATTACAGAAATCTTTCCCCCATTCAGAGCTTCTATGAGGGAGAAGGGATTTCTGCTGTTCATTCTGTATACAGAATTGCTATTAATATTCTGTGCTTTGACTCTTCACTTTTGAGAAAAAAACCTGCATAGTGGAGCTGGTGGACAAGATACCGCACTGATTCAGTCCCATGTGCCAGTTAGTTTTGGGAAGCTGAGCCTTTGTGGCTAGTTTTATTTTCAAACCAAATCATGAGGCTGACACCTTTAATTAGCTCCACGCAAGCTGTTTGAACCAGGCTGTGCTATGGGGAGAGGTGGGTTATTCCAAGCTTTTTCTTCCTGCTTTTTTTCCATGTTTAAACCATCAGATTCGAATACACATCCATCCCAAGGGACTATCAACTTACTCAACACGCAGCACCTTTGAAAGCTTCAGACTTTGCCTCTTCTTTATGGCACCATAAAGACTTACAGCAGAGGTCTTTCCTGATTTAATTGTGTCCTGCTGGTTTTCAGGAGTTTTAGGGGGAATGAATAGCAAGTTTTATGCGTTGAAGATACATAAAGAAAATAGGAGATACAGAGCATGGGATGGAGAGATGGTACGGTGTAGGAAGCAGGGGAAGGACAGGGAACGGCATCTCCATTAGCCTCAGCAGAGCTGGTGGTGGAGTTCGAGGACGCGACGTGGCTCTCCGTGCATCTGCAGAGGGAAGGAGGAAGGTAATAAAGGAGGAGAGAATGAGACTCTCGGGTTCTGAAGTGAGTTTGGGTAAGTGTTGGTGCCTTGGGCAGTTGTGTTGAGCTCTCACCACAAATCAGAGGTGAGCCCCTCTCCTTTTTGAGCAGCAGAAGCAGAAAGGAGGAGGTTTATCAGCTGAGACAGATGAATTGGGATAGCTTATCTTAGCAGGGCAGAGCTATTGTCTACTGAAAAGTCTCTGGTAACTCATGTGGAGCCATTAAAATAGCAAAAGAAAAATTCCTAGGGAAGAATGTGACTTAACATCTACCAGACTAGGGGCAGGAACTTGCTCCTTTTGTGACTAGATCATAGTCAAGAAAGACCAGAAAAGTCAAGACTTTTCTTTTTCTGTTTTTTTTTTTCAATGGGTTTTTTTGTCCTTTTTGGAAATAGTAGTTGGAAATGCTCCTATGTGTACCAGACCTCCGCTCCCATAAAATCTGCCTGAAATGGATAAAAGTTGAAACATGTGGCAGGCTCGGCTTCCCTTGCAAAGTCAATCTGATCCTTGCTCTAACCAACAGGCTGTGCCCTCTCCCCTCCGCTCCCAACTTCTCGGAGCTTTCCAAGGCTGGGAGCAGCCTGACTCCCTCCTTGCCAAAAAGCCGCACCCACAGCAATCATATCCTGCAACAGCAACGGCTTCTGCAGGGAAGATATGCCTGAAAAAGACTAATAAACTCAGGAGCACAAATGCTAACGAAAGTTAATGAGATCTACAACTTTTAATTGTGTAGGATTTTTTTTAGAATCTCTCTTTTTATGACGACTGTTGGTTTCATGCTATCTGTAAGCCACCCTGAGGCCGGCATCTCCAGGAGGGCATACCTGCTGCCAGGCGGTCACTCTGTGCCCTTGTGCTTCCACCCAATAAGCTCAACAACACCCCAATATACCCATCCTGTTGTGTGTTATTTAAGCCATAGGATATGACAGCGCATGTTTTATGGAGCCATTAATTTATGCTATGGGTGACTTTAACCACCCAAGAAGTATATTAATGGCCCTATAAAATACACCCCGGAGTGTCTTAATATGGTTATGAGATTGATCTTCAGCTTTATATTCCACTGTGCGTGATATTATTGAAATAAATTGTAGAGGAAGGTGACACAGGGGATCCCAGTAAGGGGTGAGCTGCCTTTTTCTTCTTAGGATCCTGCGGTCACAGATTCACTCTGGGGAGCGAGCCGTGGGATGGGATCCAGCCACCCCGTGGCGGGAGGCTGGAGATGTCCCACGCAAGGTGCTGCTTTTGGGGATGGAGCTTGCTGGCCCAGCTCTGCGAACAACCTTAGGCAGCACCTGTCTGCGCTGGCTGGTCTGTGGCTCTAACCAGAACTGCTTGTGTCCTGCCACTTGGGAGGTTTTCTACAAATACAGGGTTCAATCGGTATCTGGAGTTGGGTCATCTGTTGAAACGTTTGCCAGAGCCAGGACTCAAAGCAGCATCAGCCCGGCTCCTCCTTGCTACCAGAGCGCTGTACTAGCTTGTCCAGAAATCCTGGATGCCACATAGAAAATTCTTCTCCAATAAAAGTTAGGTGGGATTACTATGAAAAACAATTCCTGTTTGGGAAATACAGCAATACATGGCTTTCCTACTGACAGATGCTGGTAGTGTGAGCGTACCAACAGGAAACCTCAACGTCTGAATGGCTAGACCTTGTTTAAAGTCTCTTTTTCTCCCAATATCCACATACTCAGGCTTTCAAAGCCTCAAGGCCTGTGATGTCAAAGTATTGAGGGTTTGGGGTTTAGCTGGAAATTAGGAATAAATTCTGCTGTATTAAATAATCTGTACTTTTGTTTGTAGCCTTAATCGTTGTCATCTTTTTTTACACTCTCTGGTGGGAGTGTATGGCTCTGAACTCTCATAAACCCACAACATTCTCAGTGACTAGACATGGTTTTTCATCCCAAAACAAGTAAAACTGTGGTTTTCTCTAGTTTTAGTATGAAATCTGAGAGAATGATTGATGCTTGGGGGAGCTTTGACCCATTTTAAAATCCAGGACACAGCATGAAATTTCAGAGATGCTTATGAGACCAAGACCACAGGTTGATATCCTGTTGGAAAGAACCATTTTAGCTGTTGTTGTGTGGTTGCAGCAGGGCCCAAAGCATGTGGAGCACCTTCTGAAGGAGGAAGAAAGCACCAGCCCACTCATCCCGACAGATTAGAAGCTGCTGACAGATGGGCCACCAAACCACGGTGACTGCAGACAAAAGAGCAAGAAAATTGAGCTCTGCTTAAAGCTCTCTGAGCCAGCCTGAATCGGGTTTTATAGTACTGTCATGGGCTGCGAGCTGATAAAGAGTGTGCCGTCCCGTGTGAGATGAGGCTGGACCAGCAGCTGTGGGTGAGGTAGGATAGCTGCAGCCAGCCTTGCTCGGACAAGGGATGCGCCTGAGCTTCTGCCTGCCCCGTGTTAATGTTCTGCTGTTCCCCACGTGCCCTGTGAAGCTTCATTAATTAATGTTTATCAAGTGCTTAGAGACCCTTGCAAAAACGAGGGTATTGTTGTTAGAACTGCAGCTGTTACAAGATGAAGACGGTCTGTTAATCATTATATCAGCTCCCTGCAAAGGCAGGACCACCGTCCCCTGGGAGAGAGGCTGCGCCACGCAGCTGAAATGCAAAGACAGGTTTTTGTACGGTGTAATGACCCGATTATCTATCGGGCTGGTGTCAGGGACTCTTCTGGGCAGGAGGAGCCCTGCCACGGGTCACGGGCTCAGCGCTGTTAATGGCTAACCAAGGGCTTCCTTTAATAGAGGTGGCTGGAGCAGTGATGTCCTGAAATCATCTTGTTGCAGCAGTAAGGTGCTGGGCAGTTGCAGAGTCGGGAATGAGGACAACGAAAAACCTTGGCTATATTTGAGCTGTTACAAGTGATGCTAGCTTCCAGGATCTAGGGCTATCCTGACTAAAAGCTTGACCAACTGGTCCTTACTGGATGCAACTAGGAGATAAAACAGTAGGAAGTTGGCCACGGAGGAAAACTGAAGGGAAAGTCTTAAAATCAAGAGAAAGTTCTGGCTGAGGTTTGCGGGCTTTGTTAATTACCAGCAAGAACAATTTTGGGAACACACTGGCCCAGACATGAGTACGGCGTTAGGATTGTGACGGGAACCGCTCACGCTTGCGTTAGTGTTGCAGTGTTTGTAAGCAAACAGAAAATGGCCCTTGGAAATCTGTTGTCTCATAAATCTTGCTAGCAAAATTGTTTTTCTAAATAGTGTTTTTCAAAAATTTTTCCATGAGGCATGAGTAGTTTTGTAAGATCTATTCAGGGCAGCCACAGCTCATGTGATGCTCACATGGATCCCAGATGAATTTTAGCTTAGCAGGGCTGTCACATAACACATCCCGCAAAGTGATGGTGATGAAAATACGTCACACCCAGCTCTCAGCTGTGAACAAGAGTCTCCTTGCGCTGTGAGCTCACACGTGTGACACAACTATCAGCTGGTGCGCAGATGAGATATAAACCCTTCCCCGCTGGCCATGCTGCCACTCCTCAGGGTTCGTGGGCCTCCTGAGCATTAATTCCCCGGGGGATTTAGCCTGATCACTGATCCAGTTTTTACTGGTGAAGGCACAAAAAAAGCGTGCTGTCATCCTAAAAGTGACAAATTGGGTAGCCGGTTACAGAGCCAGCGAAAGCAGATGTAAGGCAGTTATTGCTGCTCAAACATAGGGGATCAGCGCAGCTTTAAGCGTGAAAATTCAGTATTAAAGTTCCAAATGGCGAGAAACCTCTTAGAGAGATGGAAGAAAACAAGGGCAAGACACAGCAGCTAATTTGAATTTCATGAGTCCACTTCTGCATTTGCCGTTCATACCCAGGAAGGCAGGCTCTGCCCCCCTCCTTGGAAGGGGCTCAGGTACTTCTTCCAACTTTCTGAGCACTGGCAATCCCGGCTGCTTCCCACGGAGACCTGGACAGAGGTGCCTGAGGCGCAGGGGATGGAGCTGACTCACTGCCGTGCTATGTGACATTGGACAAAGCGTTCCCGTTCCCTTGCCTGGAGGTGGCTGTGCCACTCGGGCCAGCGACCTCAGCTTCTGCGGCTGCAGAGCAGCGCCTGCAGCGGTGGGGATTTTTTGAGATAGCCATACGAGAGATCTCGGCTGGGGGAGAGGAGTGATGAGGATGCAGGGTGTGGGGAAAGGACAGGTTTCCCTACTTCATCTAGGACAGATGTAAGGGCAGGGAAGGTACCCCTGTCACCCCTCTTTTGAGGTCTGTGAGCTAAGCCTGGCTGATCAGCTCAGCCAGCACCGGAGGGAGGACATCAGGCTGAGCTCCGTCCCCAGCTATCGCACACGGGCTCCCCGAGCCTGCCGGCTCTCCTGCATCGCCGATCATTTCGGTACACACATGGCTTGAAAGATGTGAGATGGGAGAGCAACGTGAACGGCAGCAAAAGTCTGCGGGCTGTACCGGCAGAGCGCACGTTCGGGCAGCGCAGGGAGCGAGACCAGGCTCTTTGTTTCCCTGTGTCACTTCTCAGTCCCGATTAGCAGCAAAATAGAGCACGCACACATCTGACAACTGAATTCCTTGCTGGAAGGGGTTCGCTCATGCATAAGACTGCTCAAAATGAGGCCTGGCTTTCAGGTTTGGAAGCATGGAGCATGACCTGGAAGGGACAGCTGGTACGTGCACGCTTACTTATTTTCACCTTTTGAGTTTTGCACCAGTTCTGGGTAACTTTGGCCAAGGGCAAACAAATGGACGCATGTCCCTTTCCCCAGCAGACAGACCTCGCTATAGGTCTGTCTAGCTTCTAAACAATTCCGTGGGGAAAATAAAATGCGAGAACATTATTAACATCACAAATTCAAGCACTCAGTCAAAAAGTGGAGAACTAAGGATATGAGTATGGCTTTAACCCAGCCTTGTGCAAGCGCTTTCCCCTAAGCACTTTAATGACAGGCTTGTGCAAGTTTTTCCTCGGGACTTCTACTTTGTGTCCCCTCCCGTAACAACCCCCTGGAAAGCACAGGTGAGCGGCGATCCCTGAGGTTTGCAACTTGGAAAATCCTCAAAATCCTGCCGGGAAGGCAAAGGATTACCAGCCCGCTTCCCCTGAAACACGAGCATCTCCAGGGGCTGAACTTCTCCAGGAGCCCTCAGCGGAGCCGTGTGCGGGGGAGACCCGCCTGCGCTCCCCAGCCCCTTCTCAGAGAGGAATTCTTTCTGCCCAAGGGTTTCGCCCCAGCCTCCGCCCGGGGTGCCCAGGCACCGACTTTTCCCGTCGGAAAAGTTATCCGTGGGAGCGGGGTCCTTGGAACCGGGGCGCGCACCGCCACCGCGGCCGGGGCGGGGGGAGGGGGGGGGAAGCGGGGAGGGAGCGGGGCCGGCCCGGGGCTCGCACGTGGGGCGCGGGGAAGGCCGGGCCGGGCCGGGCCGGGCCGGGCCGTGCCGGGGGCGGGGAGGCGGGCGGGGGCCGGGCCGGGCCGGGGCGGGGTGTGCGAGGGCGCCTGCGCCGGCGGCGCGGAGCGCGGCGGAGCGGGACGGACCGAAGTGTAACAAAACAAACGGGTCTTTGTATCGCCTTAAAGGCGCCGCGCGCCGCCTCCGCGCCCCGCGCAGCGCCCGCGGAGAGGGGCAGCAAAACAAAACAGCAGCGCGGGAGGGCGAGGACCAGCCGGATTTGCTTTTTCAGCGCTTTTTAATTTTTTTTTTAATTTTTTTTTTTTTTTTTAAATAGCGCGGGAGAGGGACGGCGCGGAGGGGAGGGCGGGAGGCGGGCGCGCGCCCTCCGCGGGCGCGGAGCCATGCGGGCCGCGCGCGGCCGGAGCGGGGCGCGGCGCCGGCGGTGATGGCTTGAGGGGCCGGCGGCGGCGGCGCGGTCTATGAGGCAGCGGGTCGGCGCCCCCTGCGCACCTGCTTACCGCGCTTCCGCGGGCGCGGAGGGCCGCGCAGCACCATGTCGCGCGTCGTCCAGAAGAAGAACCACTGGGCCAGCCGGGTGCGGCAGTGCTCGCTCACCCGCGGGCCCGGCGGGCAGCTGGGCTTCGCCCTGCTCGGCGGCGCGGAGCACGGCGAGTTCCCTTACGCGGGCGCGGTGGCGGGGGACGGCGAGGCGGCGCTGAGCGAAGGGGAGCTGCTGCTGGAGGTGCAGGGGGTCCGCGTCTCGGGGCTGCCGCGCTACGACGTGCTGGAAGTGATCCGGAGCTGCAAGGACCCCATCGTGGTGAAAGCCGTCCGACAAGGTGCGAGCGGGAACGGGACGGGTGCGGGCACGGAGCCGCGGAGGGACGGGGCGTGGGGGGGGGGACACACCCACTCCGCGCTGCCCACGGGGCCGCGGGGGAGGTGAATGGCCCCTCCTGTGGTGCCGGGTGGCCAAGGGCGAGTGCGGTACGGAAGGGAGAGGGGAATATTAGCCCTTCGGGGTAGCACAGGACCCCGAAAGGAGTTCACGCACTGCGCGTACGTTTGCGCACGCTGGTGTGCGCACCTTTACCCCTTGTACTTATGCACAGGCACCTTATCGTCCTGGCTCAGTCTGGAGTCTCCCTGCAGTTTTCTGGCCTGCGTTAAGCCCAGCGAGCAATTGCGTGAGACTTTCCCTAAGGCACCGCGGAGCCTCCAGCGCTCCCTGCGGGGGCACCCAGGGGTGTCGGGGGGAGCCCTGTGGCCGGGGCTGACCCCTGGAGCGGCCAAGGCAGACCCGCAGCTGGGGGAATGTGGGAGAGATTCCCTCTTCCAGCAGCTGAGCATCCTTTTGAGCAGCCGCTCTGCTGGGTGATGACTGGAGTCTTGTTGAAAAAGTGCAGCATGTGATTGCCGGCTGCCCGCCTTGGGAAGGGAAAAGCTGTGACCCTCCTGCGAGGGCAATTCCCCTCTCTGGCTGAAAGTCAGCTCGGGTTTGCTTTTCTTTCCCCTCGTTTGCCCTAGGTGAGGGCACATCCGTGCTCCCAGCCCCGCAGCGCGCAGGTGAAGGCATGCACGGGTAGCTCTCCCGTTTGGCTGGGGAAGAGGATAGGAAGAGGCCTCCAATGCGAGATGGGGAAAAAAAAAAATAAAAAAAAGCCGCTTCACATCCGTGTACACGCAACAGTCGCTCAACAGGTTAGCGTAACAGGCCTGGCTAATGGGCTTGTAATTTCTAGGGCAGGACTTGAAGTTAGTTCCAGGAAACTGTTAGTGTTGCCGCAGCCGCTGAGGTTGGTCGCATGGGCAGGATGAGCAGGGCTGCAGCCGGACACCTGGAGGTGTGCGGGATGGAGGAGCACCCCGGGGTCAGCTCCAAGTGGAGGGAGGAAGGAAGGCAAGTTTTCTTCCAGTCGCCCAAGAGATTCCTTAGGGGAAAGTTTATTTGTCATTCAGACACGTATGCATCCCAAAGTTGGGGGTTTTGCTGTGTGGCTGGTGGTGCGAGAGGGGTTTTTTTGCTGTACTTGATTCAACCCAGCTGGTTGCTGCAGAGAAAATTTATGGCCAGCTGGCAGGACCGTCACCTAAAGTCTTGTCCCTAGCCTCACCGGTGAGCAGAGGAGGAGGGCCGCAGGCACGTGTTTCACAGCCATCCTTCAAACCTCCGGTGCTGGAGCAGATTGCAGCGATGGGGTGTCGGAGAGGAGCTGAGCCGTGGCTGGGCTGGGCTGTGCAATCCCCCTCCGCCACCTGCTCCCCTTTCTGGGGCAACGTCAGCTCAAAACTGCCCCGGAGCTGATGTGCTGAAGCGTGGCTACTTGTTAGTCATTTCCAAGAGTCAGTAGAAATATTCCAGCAAACAGTGTTGAACTAACAAAAACAGTTTTCTTTAAACAAATGCGTATTTTCCCTCCTGCGTTTTCTCGGCTTCACTGCGAAGTGGGGAGGGAAACTGAGCCTGCTGGTTTCCCTGCCCAGGCGGGAGGAGGAGAAAAGCATGAAGAAAAGTATGAGGAAATTAGGCAGGTTTTTCTTTGCATACTGATTGTTTTAGCAGAAGTGTTAAAATACAGCTTCTGATGTTGCAATGGGATCGGTGTTGGTGGATGAAGGAAGGTGTGTGAAAAAAGCCCTTCCCAACCAAGCAATTTGTTATTAAACTTTTTGTTATTTTGGAAACACTAGTTAATCTAAATAGAAACATGTCATGGGAATATACCAGAAATGACAGCATTTAGTGGTAAATGTGTCTCAACTCCAGGATATGGTCAAAAGAAGGGGCAGAGAGCTGAGTTTTAGCATACTGGTTGGGTTTACCTGGAAGTTGGGAGAAGGTTTAAAACCCTGCCTGGAGTCAGGGCAGACACTTGAACCTTAGACCATCCTCATCCAGAGGTGAGAACCAAGTCCCTGGTTACTGTGGGATTGTAGTTTCCCTTCCCCCCCCCCCCCCCCCCCCCCCCCCCCCCCCCCCCCCCCCCCCCCCCCCCCCCCCCCCCCCCCCCCCCCCCCCCCCCTGCTTTTTATTTTTAAAAATGCTTTATTAGACAGGAACGTAGAATAGAAATATATATATTTTTTTAAAAATCATTAAATATTTTTGTGGTCTGGAAAGCAGTTCCCTGTGTCTGTCAATGATAGCCTGGCATCTGCGTGCTGTTCTGCGCAGAGCGGGGAGCTCCCTCGTGGATCAGGATCATAAGCGTAGAAGAGGAGAGTGTTTTAATTAAAATGCATCACTTCTATGTTGATTAAAAATCTCATTATGGGGATGGCAACTGTCGTTCAACAGGAGGTGTGTGGCACTAGCGCAGACAGCAAAGGAGTGTGAAGATTGTAAACACATTTTTAACTGTGATTCTCCTCCTTTTCCCAGTTCGTAGTGCCTAGTCGACTGGTGCTGAAGTGCTAGGGCAATATTAGCCTGGAAATGTATACGTTTTATTGCCTTGTCTATTTTGTATGACATTTACAAGGCTGGAAAAACAGGAAATCTACTAGAAATAAGTCAGTCATCTGCATGCATGAACAGAGAAAATAACTGTTCTGACCTTGCACCTAGTGGAAGACAAGGGATTAGGATGTGAAACATAGGTGGAATAGGCTATGCACAGGCTTTATCATTAAACTAGGGTTTATAGACTTACAAGTCCACATGCAGTATTTTTTCTTGCTTTTGTGAGTCGTAAGTTTGAATAGGTTCCCACAAAGTACAAAAAGGGGGAACCTATATGAATTCTCTTAATTGGAATAACAGTATTTAATACTGCTCATACGGGATTTCTTGGTCCTTCGCTTACCCTGTGAGAAAGAGTGAGGAAAGCTAAAGAACTTTAACAAAGCTTTCCCTTTCTTTTCTCCATATGCACCCTTTTTTGGCATTACGTTTGAGAAAAAAATATACCGCTATAGTTGCCTGGTTTTTGGGGAGAGAGGGGAAGAATCTGCTGCCATGTATCTTAGTAACTTTCAGAACTGTCAAATGTGTGAAAAAACCTCAGTTAACATGTACTGCTTTTATGACTGACTGTTTCCATCTTACATCTGTGCCTAAATTCTGATGAAATTGGCAATTAACTCCTGTGGAGTTAATAAATGCATTTTTATTATTACTTGGTCTGAGAGTATAGAATTAATAGATTGAATTATAGGAGCAATGGTCGCATATTCTTGTGTAAAGCTGACATTGCCTTAACACAACGACTTCTCGGCTGTGTTGTGAATATTGTAGCTTCCTTGAATACACTTCACGTTTTTCAAAATAGCTCACTTGGGATAAATCGATAATATATAGCTCACTTGGATAAATCAATAATAAAATTGGGCACACTGTTTCTTCTTATGTATCTCGATTAACAGAGTCCAGCACAACAGAACAAAAGTTTATCGTGCCGTTCTTCACAAGGGAAGCATTAAGGCTGTATCTATAAAAAATTGATCGTGTTTTGTTTAAGGCAAGGTATCTGGGTTTTCTTTCTTCTCCAGTAAGAGATGGGCACATTCAGAGAGATTTCAGATTGCGGCCTTTTTTTTTTTTCCCCCCCCTTTTTTTTTTTTTTCTCTTTAGTTAGATGACCTGTGCCAAGTCATACCAAGCCAGATTCTTGGTATGGGAAACTGTCAAAGTTAGTGTGTTTCCACGCTTATTTTTAAATTGTTTTTTAGTTCTCAGTTCAATGCTTTGCTTCCCTAAAAAGTCTCAAGATCCCAAGCTCTAAATGACCAATCGCTTTGAAACCAGGAGTTGTTGGGATCAGTTTATGAAATTAATAATTTTCATAGTACTTTGCAGCTGGGATGATCCCACAGTAGGGAGGAGTTGTGGGGTTTTTGTGGTTTTGGGGGTTTTTTTTTAGCCCTACAGAGGGCAAACAGGAGCAGGCGTGATCCCAAACAGAAACGGTCGCTGTTTACCCAGCGCTATCAGCTGCATTTGTTTCTTTTCAAACATTAACTTGACCCTGCGATAAATTCTGAAATACGGTGCAGTGACTCAACGCTTCAATGTCAGGCTGGCATTTGCTATACAAGGCGATCATGAAACGTTGGTATCAGTTACACGTACTAGTCCGAGTGAAACCAGCTTCTTTCAAAAAGTTTGCATGAGCTGGTATTTGGACCTTTTCTTTCTATTTTCCTGAGAGAGCTTGTGAGAGAATTGCTGTCTTGGATATTTTTTTTTTTTTGTAGAACATAAAAAAAAAAAAAAGAAAGAAACGTTGAGGCATCTGTAAATTTTTGTGTGTTCAGTAGTTTAGCAAACACTAGGAAGCAGAGTGTCACTTTGGTGGTGGGTGACACTGAACATCCCACGCTAAGTAGGTTAAGCCGGTGCCTGGCACTGCAGAGACCGAAAGCGAGCGCTGATGCATGCGTACCTCCCTGAGATGTAGCAGAGCTTGCGTTCGGTTTAATGTACGGGCAGCTGCCTCCGTTGGGCCAGCAAAGGGAAAAGCTGTTTAGAGAGCGAGCTCTTGCTGTTCCTAGGAGTTTACTTCTGCAGCATCATGCATGAGCTCCAAAAAGTGTTTTCCTTTAGTCTTTGCGTAGCTGAGTGCCAGTCATTTGCACAGTGGATTCTGTAAGTCGTTTTCCATTGGACCCAAATTCTTTTAGGACCCAGGCGGATTTGAAGTGGAGTGAAACCTTTGCCATCCGAAAACTTGGGAGATGTTCCTGCATTTTAGATTTGTAAGGCCTGTTTTCAACACTGACCTGCTGGGATGAGCATTGCGCAGGGCTAGTCGCTAGTGAAACGTAAAATTAAAAAAAAGGCAGAATCTCTTTTTCGCTTCACTTCTAATATATTTTGCTACAAATCAGTAATCTTCTTTCTTTAAAGTAGTACTGCGTTTAGTAGTCGTGAAGTGTGTATGTCTGTGTATTAAAATACTGCTGTGAGGAAGACCTTACCTTTACTATGCCTGAATTTACGGTGTAGTACTTGTCAGGATTTAGAAGTTGATCCTGCTTGCGGCAAACCAGTCATCCATCCTCTCCAGAGCCGTGAGGTAGCACCCCCAGAGATGGACGTTAGAGCCTAAGTGCCACATCTCTGCTGTTATAAAAATTTTCAGGAATTGATATGATCCTTTTAATGGCGTGAAATGGGATTATGTTTTCCACAATAAGGTTAATCTTTGCACCCATTGAGATGGGACTCCAGGCTTCCTCGCTATGGCCAGTCAGATCACAGAGCAATTAAATCACAATTATAGTCTAATTATGAGCAGTCATTCAACATCATTGCAAAATAAGATGTTAACACCATCCTGTGTGGTGTTTCGGTTTATTTTTTAAGACCAAGTTACAACTCCTCCATGAGTGAATTATTGACCTGCTCTTGTGAGATTTAAGATTCATCTTCCATATATTTTGTTAGAAATTTAAGAACTTCTTTTAACAGGTTTGAAAGCCAAACCATCACTAGCTCATTGCGTTCCCGTGTTTGGGATTGTCATTTTTTTCTCTGGTTCAGGCTGCAGTCATTCATGGATCTCTTCTGAGTGTTTCTGTATATCTTTTATCTGATGCCTGAGAAATACCCTTACTCCCTTGACAGGGAAAACATTTGCCCAAGGGCAGCTACATTAAGGTGTAAATAAAGGTCTTCAGACTTGTGACTGTGCAGAGCTGATGATTTGGGCCAACACATCCCTCATTCGTTAGGTTTCAGCATCGCTCAGTTTGAAGGTGAAGTGGAAACTGAGAAGATGCTGCTGCCTCAAGGGCTGTTTCTATCACATTAGCAAGGTCTGAGCTGTGGGCAAGGGTAGGATCCTTGGCACCTCTGTTGACGTTTTTTAAACTAATTGACCAGGTTTGTTATTTACATTCCCTTGCTTTAGTCCAGACACAAGCTATGCTTGCTAGTTATTTCAGGTGTTTGGGGTTTTTTTTACACTTCGTCTGACTTTGACTGGAACTCGTAAATCAAGGCATGTGGGTTTTGATCTTTGCGTGCTGCAAGCGACTTAAATTTCTTGGTGAAAAGCATGGAGTACTGGTTCTGTACGAGCAAGTGCCCTGAATTTATAGAAGGACTATGAAGAGTTTGAGGCAAAACGTTAGCTGAAGGCAAGGATCCTTACCGTGAGCAATCGGTGGTACTTGGAGGGCTGGTACTCAGACCCCTCCATCCCATCTGAGCTCCTTCCAGCTCCGTGTCGCAACTCCTGGAGCAGCAAAATACGGGATCCTCCTGCTCTGTATTTCTGCAGAGTTTTTCTCTAGCTCAGCTGTGGAAAAATTTTATTTTTGCCTTTAGAAACTGAGTATTAAGTGACCTTTTTGCACCAAGGGCACAGGGATGGGTCGTCCCCCCTGTGATCTATGAAGATCTTAGCCGCTCCTGTTACCCTGTCACCAGAGGCACTGCTTGCAGGACAGAGAAAACAGCAGCTTTTCGGTGCTGAGTGACAGTGCTGCTGAGCGTGCAAGACCAGCTCGTGTAGAAACATAATTTTCACTGCGATCATCATTTTCTCTGTCTCTCTTGACACTTGATATTTTGTTTTCTCACTTTATATTTCAGTCTCGTGCAACTTGCTTTGGCTTAGCTGTTGGGGCAGTTTGACAGGTAAGGCTCCGAGTCCCGCCAGAGCCGGCAGCCCACAGAGATCCACATACTCAGTGCATTTGATGGTTTGAGTTTGGGGTTCCCTGCAAGGATCTGGTGTTGGGAAACAAACCTAAGCCTGGGCTATCGTCCAGAACTTGTTTTCTACCGATCTGATAGAGAGCTGTGGAAGAGGCTGCCTGTTTCCAGAGCACATTGGCAGCTTTTACATTGGGCTGGTATGTTGACAGATTTGGATTTTTTTTTTTCTTTATTTTTCTTTTTTACTTTTCCTTCTAGACCAAATAGGTGGGCCAGCATCCTTCTTGGCCCTGCAGGAGCAGCATGGCTCTGGGTAGCTGGGATATTTTTGTTGAGATCCACCCTTCAGCTTCCAAAGGTCAGACACTCCATCCATCCTCCCTCCTGTGACATTTTAAATGGTTTCCAGAGCTATTCTGCTGCTATGGGCTGGAATGATGGCACCGCTCTCTCTGCTAGTCCCCAGTCCTGACTTTGGCATCATTGTGCTGAATTGTTTTGTGTTAGTAATATTATTTAAACCTACATGAATTCTTTTTTTTTTTTTTTTTTTCCTTCCCCAACTACCCCTAGTAGACCTTGGAGAAACAAAATAGTTTTTTCTTCAGGTCCTGATGTTTTGAGTTACATTTTTAGACTTTGCTTTTGATTAAGAACAGTTCCTGGTTTTATGTTTGAGAGGGTTTGTATCATAACTTAAAAGAAAAATAAGGTGAAAATATTTATTGGATTTCATTGACTGTCCCCTATTAGACTAAACAATAGCGCTTATTACACGGTGTGAAAATAATGCAAAGTGCCCTGTCTTCATGATGGAACAGGAAAAAAACCAAACAAAGCCTTTGGGATGACTTGCAAAGTGGAACAGATGCCCTTACAATTGCAAAGCATTTGAATAAGGAATCAGTTTTGCATGGTTTGTTAATCCTTGACTAAAGAGTTCATTGTCTTGGATTATACATCTGTAATTTTGGAGCCCTGAAGTCAGTGCCTCAGTACAATTAGGTTGGGAAGAGACCGACTTTTCTTTCTTCATATCCTTAATCACAGTGGCTTGTTTTTTAAGGGGAAAACCTCAACTCTGGGTTTTTCATTTAGTTATTAACAAAAAGCCTTTGAAAAAGAAGCTGCCTAAAATCCAGCCACTCCCTCAACACAAACAAAGCTGTGCAGATATTGTGTACTTTGAAAAAAAAAAAAAAAACCAAAACCCAACTTTGAAGTTCAACTTTGCTTATTCCAGTGGTGCAGATCCTGCGCTAAGTGGGTGTTAGTCCAAACTGATGACAGACACAGATGTCTCGGATGTTTTTGGATGCATGAGAGAGAGAGGGGAAAGTTACCTCCCAAACAGGCTGAACTGGGCAGGTGAGGACCTTGGCTGCAGAATAACTGTGAAAAGACTTTTCTTAAAAACAGCAAGGAACACGCCTGTCCTCCTCCTTTTGCAAAGGTGTGTGTAGAACTCCCAATTAGCAATTTAAGTGGCAGGGATACAGGAGGATGTTCCTGGGGCTGGGACCTGCAGAGGAACAATTCACCGGAGCCTTGCTGGAAGTCAAGGATGGCTGGAGGAGAGACAGAGAGAGACGGGCAGCAGGAGATAAATGAAAGATACCAAAAGCACCAGGTTGAGGAAAGATTTCCCTGTTCACTGCTGGATTTGTTACTGATGCTGAGGCCGTCTCTAAAAGCAGAGGTAGCTGAGTGCTTTCTGCAGGGCCAGCCAGGAGTGTGGCTGTCTTTCCAGCTGATGACAGAGCAGTCTAGACCAACATCATCTTGTTCTGGGAACCCTAAATGCCTACATCGATGTATGATATAGGATGCAGCTTTGCTGTTGAGTGTCCTGTTAGGATGTGGTGCCTAAAATAACTCGTGCTCCTCCAGGCTGTTGCTGGAGGACAGCCCGCACGGCTCCCCTGCGCAGCACGGGGACGGCCGGGGGATGCGTGGCACAGCGCAGCCCTGGGGTAGCGGATCCCCAGCGAGCCTGGGGAGGAGAAGTCTGTGGTTTGGCTGGATTTGGGGACATTGTCGTCTCCAAGCTGAGTCTCCCCTTTGCAGTGCTGGCGCTGGTGCCTGGGGAAGGCGCTGCGGGACAGGACGCCTGATGGGGCTTTGGCAGCAGCGGGTCCAGCCCAGACTTTGTTCTCTCCCTGTCCTAAGGGCGAAAGAGGGATGATGCAAAACAAAGAATCATGTCCTTCTCTCTTCCCTGGTATGCATTTTTCCTTAAACAATGAAGTGACTAATATAGAATATCTTCTTAATGTGTGCTGATTGTGGTTGAGAGGAACAGCAGCAGCCTGTTTGCATGAGCACGTCCAGGGGCTCTGCTGGGTTCACAGTGGGCGGCGGGCTCTGAGGATCACGGATTCGATTGTTCTTGAAGAAAATCAGTAAGTTGTTTGTTTATTGGGAGGGGATGGCTTTTTTCTTGTTAGATTGTCTTCTGCCCGTATGCCAGCAAACATTGTGTATTTGTTTTATGTGCAAATACCAAACTTGCTTAGCAATGGTATAGAGTGTTTTGTTAACTTTTGTATAGTCTGTATGCACTATGGAGTCCTCCCTGTCACCTACTATCTGCTGATATTAATCAGACTGTTTCCAAATGGAGATTTGAGCTGACAAATACTTTTCTACATTTACCACAGCTGTATTGCCCTATTTTCTTTTTTTTTCCTTTTTTTTTTTTTAAATGAAGAAATGTGGACATGCTGAGATTGTTGACCTAATTTCACATGGGTGTATTTTTGTCTGAACTTCACCATAGTCTATATAAATCCTTCATGTTGCAGAAAGCTTCGTTTACTACACGTGGAGCGAGGTAATTAAACCCCCAATAACTGTCTGTCTCTGGCTTTCTGCAGGAGGCGCAGAACTGCTCTGAGCGAAATCCAGACAGGGCATTGAGGACACCAGGGCTGTGCTGGTCCAAGGGTTGGCTGCTTGGAGAGGTTATGTATAGGGGAAAGTTTTCATATGAGCACCCAGCCTAAGAGGAGGAGTTTGAAAATATTGTGTATCAGCTATCAAAATGGTTTGAATTCTTGGGTGAGGCTCTTGGAACATGTGACTGGTGTTCATATGCGTGTGTGTGTGTATATGTATGTTTACTTTTTGCACTTTAGCATTCATATTGTCAAACGCTACTTCAGTAGAGCTCCAGAATCTCCTCTTCTTGTGTCTCTCTTTTTTTTTTTTTTCTTTTCCCTTTTTAGTGGAAACTAATCCCATGACTCCAGCAGCTCAGGCTGTCAAACAGCCAATGCCATAGATTTCGCCGTAAGTGGCAAAATTTGTTGTTGGCACAGCTATTTGAAAGCTGAAAAGGAAGAGTATGAAACCACCACCATTATGGCCGAGAACGATTCCCATGCCCATTACCTCATCACGAGATGCACGGGCGGCCTCTGATCCTGTAAAAACATTTGAATTCATTTCTGTGGTGTTCCCGTGGTGAAATGGTTTCAGCGATACTTGTCCTGTAAATCATCTGCAGGAGCATGTTGGTTTTGAAAGACGGCTCGCTCATGAGACCTCTTTCTATTTGGGTTATGTGACGCGGCTGCTGAAGAACATCCAGATTCCCTTTTCCTGACAAATTCTGGGGGCAGCTGCTATCTAGACCTTTGTCTGCTCCCTGTGAGTCATTTCGAGAGTGCAGGAGGGAAAATTAGAGCACACCTATAAACGCTATCTCAGAAAGGTGCCCAGTTTCGCCATGCACACAGGTCTCTGGCATTTTAAAGGCAATAAAGTGGCATTTAGCTCCCTCATTCCTGAGTCAGGTGGCAGTTATGCTTTAACAGAAGGTCATTCCTTTATGAGGGTGGGAGAAGTGGTGAATACTTGAGTGCATGATGGCAGCCTTTCAAGCCTGATGAAGTTTGGGGCCCTCTTGTGCCAGGCAGCGCATGAACCCGAGAGAGTTGTCCCTGCCTGGATGCTTTGCAGGAGAGGGAGGGTGAGGACTAAGAAGACCCCAAGTGATGTTTGGAGGGGGGAAGCCAAGCACAAAGGCTGCGTGACTTGGTCGGGATGCTTGTGGCAAGGTAGTGGACCCACAAATCTCAGCTCCCCATCGCTGTGCTGTGGGGCTCTGCTGCTTCCCAGATCCACATTAAAACATGTGAAATGGATAAACTGCTTCAGCTGGAGCAACTCCATTCTGCATCGCCAGGCTGTCCTGCTCAGGTGGAGGTTTGCCATGACAGTGTTTCCATTTAAAATACAACCTTCTCCCTATAGGATTTTTTACCGTGTGCTTGTAAAACGTGTCAAAGGCTGAGATTTTTATCTGCAAAAGAGATGACCTAGAGACTACCCAAGGTGGCTTTTCCATTTATTTTTGTTTTCTGTTGCCAATTTTCCAGTTATATTAGTTGATGCTGGAAATACACATGTATCAGTTTTTCCAGGAGCTAAATACAGTGGGTTTTTTTACACAATTCTGATCTGGGATAGGATATCTTGGTCACATTGCAGACTGGTAAACAATTAGTGTGTAGATTTGGATCTGCTGAAGTTGTTACACACGAGAAAAGCCCCAGTAAAAATGAGAGTGCTTAAATTTAAGCATGTGCTAACATAGCACATCGCAGAGGGCTTTTTCTGTCTGTCTGGATGTAAAAGATGCTATAATCGATGCTGAGGCTTGCCTAAACCAGTGTGGAAATTGCTGTTTGCCTAAAAGCCGGGCAAGTTGTCACAATCCCAAAGAGCTCATTGACGTTAAAAGGTTGCAGTGGATTAACCAAAATCTATTTCAAATTGATTTAGTGTAGCTGGTGCGTAACTCAGCCTGGTCATCTGTGCCCTGCTTTGGGACTGGCGTGCTTTGCACTGGTTTGAGTCCTGAGACCGAGTGGGTGAGTTGTCATTGCATCTTGCTGTAACGGTGCTGCCTGCTCTCCCCGCAAGGGTACTGGGGAAAACAAGGAAACCCTGGCTCCCAAACTGGCTCGTCACAGTTAACCTTTGTTTTCAGTATTCTTCTCTCATTTGGTACAGTGTCTGCTGTAGCAGTAGCTGCCCGGATGGGATCTTGCCCCTGGCTGGGAGTACGAGTATTTTTCCACGGTGCAATTGAATTGGCAGGGAAGGTTACATCAGCTGCCTGGCTGGAGCCTGGTTCAGGAGGTGCTGGATACAGGAATTTGTTGGTTGATTTGTGACAGAGTGTTTCTGCTGCCTGCAGCACCTTCCACCCTCCAGGTCTGGGGGGATGTGCTCACCAAGAAGATTAAAACTTTTCTTTAAAAATTTAGGGACTTTTTTAGCCATCTTACAGACTTTAATTAAAACTGGCGTTTCTCTTTTCCTGTATTGATTGCAGATGGAGGCAGATTTTACAAACAATAGTCACACAGCTGATTTTTGCTGCTGTTCTGCTCCTGGTGCTCCGTTTTTATAAACCTCGAGCATCTTCCCAGCAACCTGTGGGCTGTGTCAGGCAGAGTCTGCTCCTTCCTGAGCTCCCAGCTGAGCAAAGCCTTCCCATTAGCATCACCAACTGATAAACAAAACTTCATCAAGGCCTCTGAAGGACAGACCTTTCATGTATTCGGACACAGCAGTAGTGCTGCTGAATGCTGATAGCTGTCGGAACCAGTGGCAGCAACAGTGGGGAATATTTATTGCGCGTTTATTTTTCCTCAAAGTCCCTAATGTAGAAGAGACCTTAGCATTATTATGCATTGCAGTGGATCATGTTTGGAGGGCTTTTTGCTGTAAAAACGTTGTTTCTAGCTCAAGTTTAGCAAAAAGATGGTTTCAGACTCAGCTCTATTTCAGATGGTATTTCACATCTATGCCTTGTAATATCCCGGCAAGCTTTAAGTTGTAAAATTTACAGAAAATATGTCGGAAGTTTCCCCCTCTTGGAGGTATATAAGCAATATTTACACTTCTTAGCACCCGCTCACCAAGCTGCCTGAAACCAAGTTGAAAAATACAGAATGGTATTTGCGTTGTTTTCCCCTTCTCTGAACTCTGCATTTCCTCTTCACTGGTCAAATCAAACGGCAGTGACATTTCAAAGTCTTCCTGAATGGCAAAATTAGAAATATTCTTTTTCTAAGAAGTCTGCAAGAGGTAGTTTAAACATTGCACGCAGCCACTCCGGTAGGAAGTTGTTTGACTTGTCGAAATCTCTCTTTTGCTGCAGAACCTCTATTGAAAATGACAAATTGCTTAAAGCAGTTTCCATGTTAGTCTTTAAAAAATTCAGTTTCTTTCCATCCAGAACACGTGGAAGGCATTTGTGCACTTGCCTGACTGTTTCTCTGTCCTAAGGCTCACACTTGATGGCTTTGGACTTCATGTAATTTTCACACTCAGCTGCTTGGGTTTGTTTTCCTCAACTTTCTATTGAATGGGGATTTTTTTTTTTTTTTTTTCCCCCCCTCACTGCCTTAACTTAGGCATGAGAAGTCAAATATCTCCCTGGTTCAGACTTTGGGGACCACAGGGAGAGCAGAGGAGGAACACTCCAAGGTCTTGGCTTTTCAGAAATGATGTTCAGAGCGTTGCGAAATCCATAATTTAAGCTGGAAAGTCTGCGTGCACAGCTAAGTCGTCGTAATGTCCTTTAAAAGCGTTGAGCCGTGTTAACACTTCACAAAATGACAAAACATCTTTTGCTTAAACATTTTCAACTACTTCTCTGTAGCTGTCACTTTAGCAGAAGGACATACATGGGCAGGTACCAGATACAGAGCCATACAGTTGGCTGTAACTGCTGTAAAAGTAAAAATTGCTCAATTGAAAAGGCTTTTTTCTCTCTCGCTCTCTTTTTTTTTTGTTTTCTTTTTTTAAGAAAAGAGATTTCAAGTTATCACTGTGCTCAGGTGACCCTGCACGGAGCAGCACGCTGTGTGGTATGTATCCTGTGAGGATGTATTGCCAAGCCTTGCACTTGGGCTTGTGAAAGAAGAGGGTGCAGAAGAGAAGTGAGTCTCCTTAGCAATGCTCAATACATGGCAGGCTCCGAAAATAAGGTGGGAATTGTATTTCTGGAGCCTTAACAGGCCAAGGTGAGGCTTTCTGTGCTCTTCCTTTCACCTGGAGTGAGTTGCACCACGCGTATTAATTTGCAGAGCTGCTTTTTGGTGGCCCTGCTGAAGCTCCCCTGGCCGGAGACGGGTCCTTCCCCGGGGCCGCGAGCAGAAGGTTGTGTGCGAGTCTGCCGGCGTCCTCCGAACTTGGCCGAAAGGCACCTTTGGGCTGCACCTGGGTCTGTGAAACTGAGGGCACAAACTGTTCCCTTTCCGACTAGAAGGTGCTTTGCCCCAAATGGCATCAGATGAAAAGAAATCGGCGTTGCCCCATTGCTCTGCTTGAGACAACCCTGTTGCTCAAGAGCGATGATTACTGAGTTAGCAGTCGGGAGGGGATTTGAGGACAATCCAGATGCTTCTTCTATAACTTGAAGGCATGTCATATCCTGGCACTTCTATTTTTACCCACTTTTCTTGTAATACTTCTTTCTTTTACCTGCTATGATCCCTTCATTTTTGGCAGGTTTAGGCTGATGTGATATTTTGACTTTTTTTGTAGCTATTCCTTTGTTGCCGCTTAACGTTTTGTTACAGTGTTGTTTTTTTTCTCTAAAATGGTACTTAAAAAAAGTAACAGTTACAAATTCTCTGGGTTCTGGCTTTGTTTTTCTTCTCATGAGTGGTTTCGGAAATTAACTTGGTGCCAGAATGATGCTGTTTTCTTTGGCGTAGGATGTGTCACTGCAGATTCAGGTGAGCTGTCCTCTCAGTTGCTTTCCTGTTGCAGATACTGGTTAATATAATCTGTTTTAAAAGATAGCATTAGAAACTGGCACCCCCTGGTAAGAATAACCCATCCCTGGGAGAGTGTCCTGATCTCTTGTAGGCAGAGGGCAGTTTATGCCTGGAAGCATGGAGACTTTATATACCTTGTTTATGGTATTTGTTACCTTTTGTGGAATATCAGATGCTGCCTTCGGCTATTCTTGTTACGTAAAGAAATGTCTCATCCATTTCTGAACCCTGCAGAGCTCCCTGATATCAGGCATAAAATATTTTTTTTAATGGATATTAAACCTGCCTTGCTGGCTGTTGCATCTCTGGCTAATAAAATCAGTGCCCCCCAAATACCCCGCAGATACCCATTACAGAACCAACTTCTTTATTTGTGTAACAAAGTGAGAGCTTTAGTCCCTTGCCTCTTGCAACGTATCTGGGTCGCTGTCTGCTTGTCCAACAGCCAGCATTGTCACAAGCAGGACTGGGTTGCTGTCATGTTCCCACAGTTTCATACCTGTGGTTGATAATTAACCCATTTCTTTAATGGTGCCGTGTTTGGTCTGATGACCTTTTTTCTTTCCTGCTCTCCAATCGCAATCCAGATTAAATGCAGTCTCTTCCCAGCAAAACACCGGAGTTAATATTCCACTGGAGGTGTGCTAATAAAACCCCTTGTTACTTGTATGGAGGGAATTGAGCTCAGTGCATTTGATTTAATATCTCGGGTCAAGAGAATGCACCAAAATGTAGGAGTAAATGCCTTTAAAATGCAAGTTGAGCACATAGGTGCAGGTACCTGATCAGCAGCATCTGTAATAATCGACATATCAGCAAGATTTTGGGGGGGGGGAGGGGGGTGTCTGATTTTTTAGAGAATACAGATGCAAATTCTGTGTGAGACTGTGCAAGCTGAGAGGGCAGACGCGCAGTCTGTCTCGGCCTCGTGATTTGGAAGGGGCCCTGTCCCGCTTCGCTCGCGGTGGCTCAGCGGTGGCTTTCGTGGGGCGAGTGATGCCGGGGTGCCTGGCTGGGGACGTGGTGCCTGGGGCTGCTGCTGGGTGTTTGCAAGGTCAGGTCTGAAGGCAGCGTCCTCCGATGGCCCGTTTCTGGGGGGGTGCAGGGCTGCGTGAGCAGGGACTAGTCCGCCTGTGAACACGCCAGGCGTACGCTTGCAGGGTTCAGCGTGTTCCTAGGTATGGGTATGGCAAAGCACAAAACGTTAAAGTTAATGAGCACTCATGCAATTTTAACTAGAATAAAAACTGTTGCAAAACTTATGTACTGAATAACACCAAAGTCTATTTTCCTAGGGAGAGATGGGTGTTTGTGGAGCCGCTGGGGCTTAGCTCCTGCATTGCTCCCCTTTCAAAGATGCCATGTTTTGATTTATCTTCCTTTCCCAGAATCTCCTTTCAGCCTTAAAAAAGCAATGCTTATCATCACTGTCGTCGGGAGCCTGTGCAGCAGTTTGAGTTACTGCCTTTCCGTTTCTAGTGCCATGTAAGCCAGCGTAAATCTGTATATTATACCAATTTACATTTGGTGGGATTTGTCCTGACATGTCCAAAGCTTCTGACTCTTGATTCGTTGTATGAGCAACTTCTTTAATATGGAGCCCTGGGGACAAGACCCAATTTAAAATAAAGTTGTGCAGGTAAAAACAGAAAGGCGTGGACTGTACGCCTGTGGTCTACAACTAAACTAACTGAGGAGTTTAAATTCTGCTCTGCATTTCGTCTCGAGTGCTGCACTCCTAACAGCAATACGAGCTTCTGGCCTGAGCCTTGCCTTAGCCAAGACAGAAGCTGTCTGGTGCGGGCTGAGCACGGCGCCCGGGATTTCACAGTCGGAAGAGGCCGATAGCAGCAATTCCTCAGCTGCTTGCAAGACGATATTGTCTTGCTTTTCTCATGTGTACGACTATTATTTAGGTCAGCCTGGCTTTTTGAATTAAAAGATGCATACACATATCACCTTAAGTTCTTGTTGGTGTGGTTTTGGGTTGTATTATTATTTTTTATTTGTTTTTTTACTCTGCCTAGTGTTCCTCTCTTCATTCAGGAACAGGGTGGTTTTAAGTAGAGTGTAAACTGTGAAACTTCCATTAACGCTATCAAGTGATAGCAATGCGCCCCTGCTAACTCTGTGAAACACCTTGGCTTGAAAGTTTACTGCATCGGCTTTATGAGATTCAAAGCTTTTTGCACCAGATGAAAGGAAGGCTTTGCTGTAAAATCCTGTTCCACACTAATCTGGCTTTTCTTCAAATATTCTGAAGTTAGATTCAAACTAGCACAGAACTTGCTGTATGCTTTGTAAACCTGTAAAGGAGATGTTGGGCGTACATGTGAATAACTGTGAATGATGTGTTGAATAAATGAAGCAAGAAAATGTGCCATAGTTGCTTGATAGAGACTTCTGTCATTTGGGACTGATTTTTCAAAGAACCTCATTTCTCATTCTAGATAATGAGATTTTTAAGTATGTACTGAGTCTGTTGAAATCAGTAGCTCTAAAAGGCCAGATTTTAAGGGATACCTGAAATACACAGGTTTCTTATGGAGGATGTTATATATATGCACATAGTAGAAATTCATCACTCTAGGTTCAGGGGTAGATCCCCGTACAACTCGAAACTTTTGGGGAAGAAACTCGGTGTATTGCCAGTTTTGGGCTAACATTTTATTTTTCTGAGATACTTTTGTAATTCTTTTTATGAGTACTGAATTACTTCTGTGACACACCACATTGCAGACAAGGGCAAAAGTTTAGCAATCTGCAGTGCAGAAGGGCTGATTTCATTGCCAGCTGCTGATTCTGGCTGTGCAGCTCTTGTACCAGCCAATTAAACCCACACTCATTACAGCCTTTGTGGTTTGGAAGTGAAGTGTTCCTGCCTTTAACTCGTAGTTTTACAGGATGTTGGTTTAGGCTGGAGGTTTGCAAAGCTTGAAATCTTATATTTTCCTCTGGTGTGTGCTCAAGGGGTAGGGGAGGTGAACAAGGAGAGCTACATGGAGAGTTGCGTACCATGAAATGGGAAGGTGTGCGTTTCTCTTTTGACAGCGTTGTGAACCTGCAGTCACCTCCTAAAATTTTAATGAAATACTGTACTGTCTGATGTACCAAGTTGCTGCAAATAGGAACGGTCTCTGCTGCGGTGTCGATCTTGAAAAAATGTCTAGTGCTGTAGGAGGTGCTGAGCATCCCTTCATGAGCGTATTCCTTTAACTCCTCAGACACAGATTTCTGCCTGCCTGCCTCCCTCGTGGGGAATTTCTGCCATGTTTGCAGACTGTTTTGGGAAAGCTGCTGGGCGAAGAGAAGGTCCCAGAGGGGGAGGAGGCAGAGATGGAAGAAGAATGTGACCCTCTGAGCCGTTACTGGTGACTGCGCTATTTTGAAGTCAAACTTAATTTTTAGCTCTTCATAAACAAATCTGTCTGCCAGCTTTTTATATAGCTCTGAAGTCAGTTGTTGTGGCTGCTGCTCCGTGGCTATATCCTCCATGGGTGCCACAGGGAGAAGAGCCGACCGCTCCTTCCCAAAATGCCTCTGGGCACTCGGGAGGACCTTTGGAGAGGGACAAAGTTTCCAGCTCTTCTAACCATTGCGTGACAGCTTCTTTATCCAGGGGTAAATAGATGTAATGGATCACGTAAGATGCTGGACTCCTTGCAGGTTACTACGGGAGCTGGTGTCCTGCATCCCATGACCCAAGGGACTGTCTTTGCCCCTAATACTTTCATATTTGGGCTGGAAATGCAGTATTTGCCCTGGAAATGCAGTGTGCAGCATGGGCAGGGAAGCAGCAAGAGTCCCATCTTTCAAGAGAGGGTTAGTGATGTTTAGTTTTCTTACGACATTATAGTCCTGTTGATTTTTAACTTGGAAACTTCGGTGAAAACCACACACGCTGCTGTGAAAATTCATACATAGTAACAAGTAAACAAGTGATCGAGCAGTCTGACTGACTCAGGAAATTCCCTCCAGACCCTGCGAGGAGGAGGAGCTTTGCATTTTTCTTGTCCTGTGTTTATTTTTAGTCTCGCCTCTAACTTGCTGATAGTACCATTACAGCCCTGCAGATTAAAGTCCCAGCATGGGGTAGAGTTGAAAGAACGATGCTGCAAAGCAGTCAAAACCTCTAGGATTTTGCAGCTGTGTCATGCTACAGGCAATTAATTTAGTCCATTATTTGCCTGCCTGGGTAGAGCTCAGTGCCACGGCTCTGTGGAAGCCTTTGATTTCTTTGCGCACCTCTTCTTGTCAGAGTCGATGTCTTCAGCGATGACTCTGTCCTTGTGACTTGAAAGTGCTGTGTGTGTGATGCTAATATTTTGGGTGTAACAGCTGTCTTTTTAGGCCCCTTCCTCCCCTGAATATATTTTGCACTTGCTCTGAGGGTATGTTGTGTTTTAGAGTGGAAAGAGAAGAGTTTAAGTCCTGTACAGTTCCCATCGCTGGTAACCCTTGTCTGAAGCTATCAATAACACTCGCAGACTTTTGGGTGGTATTGGTGAGGACAGTCTTGAAGGCAGCACCCATCGGCAAGACCAGATGATTTACCCAAGAGCTCTTGGCTTTTCAAGGAGACCCATTTTTTTCCAGGGCTAGCTTGTTAGTCTGAGTCAACAGAAGGCTATTTGATCTTTAAGTCAAATAGTGGTTGTTGGGTTTTCTGAGTCGTCTTTTGCTGACCGTTAGTCAAAGTCCCCAGAGATGGCAGAGGACATTATTCAGGACTGCCTAGTGCTCGAAAACTCTTAGAAATAGCAGTTTCTGTTAACAGCTGGTATGCGGTCTGGATTGTATTGCGGCTATTTCAGAGGAAACAGTTTTATCAGAAATAGCTGAATCTCAAGACATTTGTCTTCTGCAGTAATAGAATCTGTACCTGGTCCGCAGCGAGAGAGACGTCGGAACAGTTACAAATGCTCATCGGCTGCGGAGGCAGGGGAGTGTCACCCTTTTTGTGGAGGACAGGGTGCAGGCAGTGGTGGGCAGCCTGTGCCAGGCAGAGCATCGCAGGCAGGGCCTGGCCACCACGGGGCCAGACCCAGAAACAGGCCATCCAGAGCTGGGCTGCCTTGGCTTGGAGAGGTGCTCATCACCTGGCCAACCTGGTTGTCTGCTCCCCTGGCCAGAGCCCTCCCCTCTGTGAGGGCTGTGAATTCGAAGGTAGCTGCTTAGCCCTCTCCTGCACCTTGTAAACATACTGTAAGGCATACCCTCAAATAGTTACTGAGGAGCCTAATCCTGTATTTTAACCTCCCTCAGACTAGTTTTCCTTAGCAGTGAGCAGAGGAGCTGTTGCAACCTTGGAGAAAGTTGCTGTGTCCCAGGGAGCATATCCAGGAGACAGCCCCTGTTTGCTCGGTGGACGTGGTCTGGTCAAAATAAGGTGATGCAGAGGGCAGAAAAACTTGTTGACACTCAGCAGTGTCATGCTAACCTATGTCTTGGTAATTGTTCATGATCCTTGTGGGTCTTCTCATCTTCTGAGTTGGTTTGACTTCTGATAATGTGACTTTAGGCTGAGTGGGAAGGGTTTGCAGGAGGTTCCCAACTGGCATGTGCTATTGGGTATTGTCGTTAGTGGAAGGGACCGGTTAACAGAGGTGGGAGATGGTGGGAATGAGGGGCCTGGCTGCGCTCAGATACGGTTCTGCTGCTACGCTGTGTTAGACCAAAATGTCACGGTGCCGTTGGATTGTGGAGGAGGAGGCTGGTCTAACACCGGGAACTTGAAGAACATGTTTGAAGACAAGACCAACTGCTTTGCTGTTTGGGGTTTTTTTTGTAGACTTCTGCCAAATTTGGGTGCTTAGAGAGCAACTCTTCTTGGCAAGCATCTGCAGGCTCTGATCAGCCTCCTTATAATTGAACACCCTTCAAGAAAACCAGCTTTTTTCCAGATGAACTGGCTGTTGGATTTGCTTTATTTTTAAACAAAGCAAGATCTCTGGGGGCTGGTGCCTGTTGGAGTCTCTCTGCGATAACGTAGAAAGGTTCTCGGTTAAAATGCTGCTGAAGAACAATTTAAAAATACAACAGTGTGAGCAGGGGTGGTTACAGAAACTGTGGAGATCTGTTTCTTTACTTGGGAATCTTGGATTAAAGTCTGTTGTTAGAAGAAAATCCAAATGACAAGTTTTATTCAGTCTCTATTATTCATGCAGTGAATACCTCTTAAGGCTCCGCAGAAATATGTCCTTTTCTAGACTTACAATGAGTAGACAAACACTATGTGTTTATACCAAATGCTGGAGGATTTACGGGTAACTACTATGTGGTTTGAAGTAACAATATACACAATGTATCGTAAATGATTCCCTTTTTATATTTGGCTTACATTCAATATAAGATTAAACACAAGAATTTATGGGCTTAAAAAAAAAAAAATCTTTCCAATGCTGAAAGCAAAAAGAATGATCTATAATGAGGCTTTACAGTATATAGTATTTGTAAGGGCAATTTTTTTATTTCCTTAATATATTTTCCATGTAAAAGTATGTATTTTGCACTTCAAATAGGATACTGTTGGTTGCACTTACCAGCAAACAGCTGGGGGATTCTAGTGCCTTAACCGCACAGCAGCTGCTAATTAAAAATATATAATTCTACCCTGATTAGCTTATAATGATTATAATCCCCTTAAATTTGATTATTACCACAGTGTGGTAACCTCAGCCACCCCCTGTTTCATTGTGGGGCCTGTGAGTAACAAAACTAATCATTAAGAGCTGATAGCTGGTTCCTGAAGGATTGCTTCCCAAAGAGAAGGGAATAAAGACGGGGGAATAAAGACGCCCCGTTCCTGTATGTCTTTGGAGGTGCCCGGTTTGAGTTTGTTTTTTCTGCTCGGCTGGTGTCATTTTGCAGGGGCTGGCTCTGTGGCTGTGCAGGGAAGGGTGAAATCTGGGGAGTTGCGGGCACAAATATTGCGACACCTGGTCAGAAATCCAGAGCCGCTGCGTGCATCTGGATGCAACAGGCAAGCAGTGCGCTTTTGTGCTTTAGTCTTGACGGTAGTGAATTTTCTTCAATGCTCCTTTGGCTGTCACAAGTTTATTCTTGTCTTCTGATTTGAATTTTCTTTTTTTTTCTTTTTTTTTCCTTTTTTTTTTTTTTTTTTTCCCTTAAAAAACCCCACCTGGTCAACTTTGCAAAACATAAAAGTCGTGCTTTTCAGCCCTGGGATTGCTTTGCTTTCATCTTGTGCCCATCTGCTTATTCTTTGCCAGTTTTTTCTCAAGATATTTTGAGGCTCTTGATAGCAGGGAATGGCCTTTTTCTTTCTTCTGCAGCACCTCGTGCTTGGGAAATGACATTGTAGGACAGAGTAATAATAAATAACTGCTGCTGGAGAGCAGTTTGGAAACCCTGAGTTCTGGGCAATTTTTTCCTCTCTTGCTGCAGTCCTGAGACATGAAAAGAGGCCACGTCAAACGCCTTGTCAGAGAGATGCCCTGATCTGAAAGTATGGCTTCTTACTGTCACTCAGAGTTCATCTCTGACTTGGGGATCTGATATTAATGGCAGAGCTGAAAGGCCAATTTTAATATACACGGGAGATAATAGAACCTGTCATTAAAAAAAAAAAAAAAAAATAAAATCTCCCAGAGCATAAAGAAGTGACTGCATCAGTGTGTTTATTAGTTAAGTGCTTGGATAGAGGAAGGCTGGTGCTTGTCCCAGAACAGCGTGCAGATTGTGGCTGCTGGGGCCGGAGCAGAGCGATGGAGCAGCCGTGCCGGGGCAGGAGTCTGGCTTCTCTGCTGCTCCGGTGGCAGCTCCAGCGGCTCTCCCGCTCCGGACCGTTAGGTCTAAACTCTGCTGGAGTCTGGAGATGCTGGCTGCTCTTCAGCTCTTGGGTAAGGTCTCTGCAGCCTGGCTGCATGTCATACCAGATCCCAAAATGTTTTGGACAGCAGAGGCATGCTGGCCAGTGCGAACCGAGAATTTGTCCCAAGATCTCTGCATTGGTGGGACAGCCAGCCGGGTCTTGTTTTTTTTTTAAGCTATTAATTATGAATTATTCTGTATCTCAGATAACAAAGCCTAGATGCCTTACTGTATAGCTGTTGTATTTCAGAGGTCAGGGTGAGGCTGGGGTGCCTCATATGAGATATATGGGGAAAGAGGTTTTTTTTCATCAGCGTTATTCTTATTATTCCCCTTAGCTGTTTTTTGTTTGGTTTTGAGTTTTGATTTTTGTGGGGTTTTTGTTTTGTTTTTTTAATTTATTGGGATTGACACCAGCTTTTTAGTGCATTTTTTAAAAAGTATATAATTTATGTAAGATATTGATGCACAGATGTTCCCTTCCAGTTTCATTCCACCACATATGGACATTTGCATACAAATAAAAGGAAACGTTTTCTGTGTGTGTAGACAATTGATAGCTATTCATTAGGTAAAGTCAGCTAATACAATGCATGTTAATTTTAAAGCTCTCTTGTGGTTGGCAAGGAACCGAAGCTATCGATTAGGGTCCGAGAGGTGCAGTTCCTTGCAGCTCTGAAGGATGATCTCTGGTCTGAGAGTTACGACTCCACAGTCAACTTGTTCTTGGGTAAAAGAGAAAATGTCAGTGACTTCTAACTTTCCCTCTAGACTCAGCCTGGGATGTGAGATGGCTGTGCAAAAAGGACAGAGCAATAGAGATTTATGATTCTCTTCAGTGAAGAAGCGACTTGCATTGCCATGACATCTTGTATCTCAGAAGTAATCACAGCTTTTTTCTGTGTTGCTGGGTTACATTGCTTTGAGAAAAAACAGAAACTGCTATGAGCAGTATGAATAGCTGAAACCACAAGTCCCACTGAGATTACAGCCAACTCCTCCTAAAGGAAACGGATTCAACCACCAACATAGTTTTTCATTAGATGATTTTTTTCTGAGTGAACAAAATACCCCTATTGTGGCATAATTGTTTAGCTTTTGGAGATGTAGGCAGAGTTGCAACTACAAGACTGTTTAAAAAAATAATTCAACTTGATGAGGAGGGGAGGGCAAAGAGACATTTGGCTTTTTATTACATTTTGTAGCATGTTGCAGAATAATGCAGCAGGTTTTAATTTTCTTGGTTTCTGTGCTTTTTGGCTTTGCAAGGAGGGGAAGGAGGAAAGTCTGTCTTGCATTTCAGGACAAATCTAAATCTGATGGACAAAAGTTTTGGCTATCTGATTGAAACCTTTTGTTGCTGAGACTGAATGACTCTACCAGCCTGGCAGGGCTGGAGTGATTTGTGTCTCAGATTCATTGTTTTGAACTGTTAAAATGTATTTACTTGTGGTTAATGGGAAAGCTAATCTTTTCATTATAGCAATATGATAATGGCTGAAGATCAAGCTGAGATGCAAGCGGGGAAAATGCAGTATCGGAAAGCCATGGAAGTGGAGTTCATACCCACAGATTTCATTTGATTTAAGCATTTTTTGATTTCTGGTACCTTGACCTTTCTGTACCTCAGAAATATACCCAGTTCTTCAAGATGTGCAAAATGATGGTTGTTTTGATAAACTTAATTAAACAGGAGATAGCTGAGTTTAGCATATTAATGCTTGTCAGCTGAAATTACTTCTGCATCTTAGCTGAAGGCCCAGAAATTGGTTTGGTCCATTCTTTCCCTGCCCTCGTATTGACAAAGTACATCACTCGTCAACAAAAGATGTTACTGTTTCATGCAGATAGGCTCGTCAAAAGGCAACGTTTACTTAGGGGTTTAGGAAGTGCAGACAGTTAGGAATTTAAAAAATGACTGAAGAATTGGGGATCTCGGATCTGTGGTTGTTAGTGCAAAGAAAAGACAAAGGTTTCCAAAAAGTGTTTGAATATCTACCCGCTGGAAGCATGATGATTTAAGATGCATCAAACTGGGCTAGCACAATCGGTTTTAATCCTACAGATCTCAGTTGTGCTCGTGTACTGCCTGGGCTAAATGTAGCAACCATACCTTAGGAAATTTTTAAATATATGATTAGCCAGTCAGTATTTCTTTGTAGACTTTTCTCATGGGAATTGTCTGGCTGGTTACACCATGACCACAGAATGTCAGACAATGCAAGGATCTCCCCCCCCCCCCCCCCCCCCCCCCCCCCCCCCCCCCTTTATTTCCATCTCTCCTCACAAAGGCAGTTCCTTGGAGTGGTGGTTGTGGTTTGCTAGTTTTTTCCTAGGAAGTTTATGAGCAAACTCTTGGACTTGCTGGTAAAGTGCTTACTAACATCAGATCTTTGCCGGAAAGCTTGCTAGATAAAGCTGTGCTGTGTACGCGTTTCAGAATGCCTTTGGAAATCAATAACAAATGAGGGACTGAAATTAATGTCTTGATCTTTTTCAAAAACTGCTGAGCACCTCATGGATGTTTCCATGGATCTTCCTCGGTGGATGTTTTAATGGCTGCAAACTGTTGGAGTTGAAAACTGCACCATGAGCCTGCCGAGCACCGGGGCTGCCCGTGGCTCCTCACCTGCCCGTGTTTAAGGCCTCTTTTTAGGCAGGCTCTCATCAGAGATTTGGAAAGCACATAGCATGTAGTAGGCACTCTTGAAAGTAAAGAATGTCTTTGCATCACTCTGGATTTAAATACTTTCATTTATTTGGTCTTTAATGTTTTATTAACCATCTAAACCAGTTTAGATTGCAGCTAAAGATTCAGCAGCAAAACCAGATAAACCAGTATGTTTTGCTAAACTGAACATTTGTTGATAGGAAGATACTCCAAGTGCTCCTGCGTGCTCTCGCAGAGAGCTGGGTTGGTGAGGAGTGCAGCGCGGAGCCCTGGCAAGGCAATGCAAAAGGTGACACTCCAGAAGAGATGGAAAGCATCCAGAGAAGGCATATACTTCAAAAGGAGTAGAATCTAATTAAAATAATCCATCATGAGGAAATGAGTATGTTTGAGCCTTGTTCAGCAAGAGGGAATATAGCTCGAGAAACTGATACAAGTAAACTTTGTCTAAATTGCAGAGGAAATTAATATAGACAGTTGATTAAAAATGTGAAAGAGCTTTAAATTTAAAACTTCATAAAAAGGACAAAAAAAATGTCATTCCCGTAAACAAAGACAGACCTGTGAAAGCCAAATCAAAATGGAAAATAGATAGCAAGTTACTTGTTTAAAAACAAATAAACAAACAAAACCCCCAAACTTGTTAAAATCAATGAAAAAAATGCAAATTGCTTTTAGAAGATACGAGACGGCTTGTGACTGTTGGTGCAGTGGTCCATGTTCACATGAGATTTTGAAAATTAGTCTGCTGCTGCTTCTGGTCACCGGTGGCTCTGAGCTCCGTCGCGTGGGGATGTGCGTGACCCCAGATTATTTGAGAGCAGCCTTCGTCCCTAGGGCTCTGGCTCCTGTGTAGCATGATTTGCTAGAGGGGGATTGGGATGGAAGTTGAGGACTTAGAAAAAAACAAATGTACTGTTTGACTGAAAAGTACCAGTATGCCAATTTAGGCTGTTTGAGCATGGTCTCCTGTACCAGCCAGTCCCACCCGCTGACTCTGGTCCCTCCCTAGCCCTTTTGTGTTGTCCCGTTGGGTGCAGGGGTGCCCAAAGTGCAGAGCAGCCCTTCTGGAGCACGTTCCGGCTGTGCTGCAAGGAGGGACAGTTTGATTTCTGCCTTTTCCCTGCGGTGTCAGCAATTCAGAAGCATGCGCTGAGGAAGAATCTGAGCGAGGCTGTAAAAAGCTGCTTCCAGGGGCCTCTGGTGAAGTTCAGCCATCCCAGGTCTTTCCTGGAGTAGGAAAGCTGTGTCATGGCGTGGAGTGGAGCGAGCAGGCGAGCTGTGTCTCGAGGACAGAGCCAGATAACAGAGATAACTCCAATCCATGCACTTGCAGCAGAAACAGTGAGGGTGTTTATATAAATAGAGTTCCCTGCAACTGTGCAAAAATGATAATGCTGCCTCTAAGGCTGTTGGGGTCCGCAGACTTCTGGGCTTTGTTATGGCTTGGAGAAGCACCTCTGATTTATTTGTTTTAACTACTATAATTGTGTGAGCATGCATGGTGTTGGGGTGGCCTATTAACCATTGCAAAGCAAGCAAAGTTGTTTTAATCATCTCATGTAGCTTCTAAATAGGGAGATTTGCATAACTTTTATTTATTTTTATAGTTTTTGAGGCAAAAGATTTAAACCTGCTGTGCTTTGAGGTGCAAACTGATCCCCCTGTATCTGCAACAGGATCACTCTTCCCTGAAATGGGCCTGATGGGCACATCAGCAGCAGATTGTGGAGCCAGCATTTGCCAACGGCCCCGGCATACCAGAGCCAGCTCAAATCCGGAGGCAGAGGCTCAAGAATTAACATGGAAAATGCCTGGGATTTGCAGTGGTGTAGTATATATACCTGTGTGACAAGGGGGCCTGGGTGTGAGACTCTCACATCCACATCTCACAGTGTTCCTGTCATCACATAGCCTCAGAAAGCATCAGGGCAAGGGTATTTGCATTGGTAAGGAAATGTCAGCATGTATCATATGGAAATGTGTGTGTATTATTTATTTTTATATACACATGCACACACACATATATATACATGGAATTTCCATCCTGTTCCTTGGGAGCCAACTTTGTTTTGTGGTGCTGTATGAGAAAGTATTTGTCAAACGGAAGGTAACCGTGATGCAAGTCCCCAAAGCAATAAAAGGAGGTTCAGTGTGCATGACTGCTCTGAATGTAATAAACTGTGTCTCAGGGCTGCAGATGTTTCATGGGGAAAGTGCAGGGATGAATATCTGGGGTTTGTTTTGGTATTTTTTGTTCTATCCAGTTTCTTCATTGCACTCTTTAAAACTAATGTGTATGCTTGTCAATCTGCAGTGTTTTTTGTAAGTACACGCTGTAGAAGGAAGATGAAGGTGTCTCCTTCAGAAGCTAGGTTTGTCCTTTCATGTTGCAGAGGCAATTGAAATAGTCTGGAAGGCTGCCCTGAGGAGGACGCCCATCACTTGGGGAAAACTAGGTAAGCAGATGTGAGTTAGGCACCTCATGAGCTGCATTCCTGGTAAATCTGGGGGAGAAGAGGGGTTACCTAATTGTAAATGGCAGCATGCTTTGGTTTGGAGAAGGCTAATTACTGTTTGGGAGATAGGGTGGGATGGGTATAACTTTACCCACTGAAATCTCTGTAGTCTTCCTACGATAATTTTTCTTGTGTGTGTGCAAGTACGGCTGAACCTTATACAAATGGCTTGTTGAGCTGAGGGCAGTCTGGTATCCCAGCTCTTGGGTGATCAGAGAAGGTGCAAGATCCTTTCTGTATGGAGACATTTGGGAATTTTATCCCAGAAATATGTAGTGCAGATTTTCTGGAGTCATAACATCATGACACCACCAACACTTTACCAAAGTTTTTGTAGTGCCTTTACCAAAACTCCTTAAAAAGAAAAGCCGTCAACCAGCCTATTCCCAAATACCCAAGTGATGGTCTTCCAGCAGAGCTTCCATGTGCAGCAGTCTCCAAAGGTTTTCGGGACAGGTATCTATCAGCACACACGGTCCTGTCTCAGGGCAAGTGTTGAGATCGTCAGTCCCTCCCCAGCTCGGGCATGGGGACTCCACAGCATCATGTTTGTTATATTTGAAATTTTACTTGACTGCAGGTAAATCAGAAAGTTTGCTACGGAACTTGTTCACTGGGGCTGCGTTTTTTCTTTGCCATCCATCTTCACTCACTGCATTTTCCTTGTTGCCAAACTGGATTCTTACTGGGTGCTATTCATCCATCTCACCCCTGAGGAATATATTGGGTTAGGTTTTGGGTACCTGCCAGAGTTGGAGATAGCTGGGTTAGTCCCAAGCAATCCATTGCACTTTGCATACTGATGAAGGTGGGGCACTGTCTCTCATTTAACGTTGTGAAGTGAAATAATTGTTTTCCAACTGAGTGACCTGACATTACTTTATAATTAATTCTGTAATTGGGGGAACACGTACTTTCTAATGACACCAGTCAGTTGTCGGCCAGGACACAATGTTGTATTTACTACCAGATTGATGCCTTTGACTAAAATCAACAGTTCCACTCTTTGAGCACTGGATGATCCATGACACCGTGTTGCCCGCGCCGCAGAGTACTATTTAATTGACTTACAAGGTTGACTCTGAAGTTGTTGGCTAGCCTTGTAAACACCACTTCTCTGAAAAATCATTTGTAGCTAGCAAGCTCAGTATAATTTTTGTGTGAAATACTCTATTTTTTTAATGTTTGCGGGTGTGGCTTTGCCTCCTTCCCAGGGGAAAGTCATGTTCTTGTAGCGTTGTGAAGCAGTGTTGTTTCTGCTGCGGGGCACTGTTGTGTGCAGGAAGGACTATTGATGTAGTAAAGTGTGTGTATGTATGTATGTATCTATATGTTGCATCTCCAACTCTGCTGAGCTGAGAGGCATCTCGTGCCAAGAGCTGCTGAGGGGTCACTAGAAGCTCCTTGGGGCGATGCTCAGCTCAGCACTGGTTACGAAGTAGCTGAGCAGAGCGTGGCCATCCTTGTGATGGTTGAGAAAATAAAACAGGCAGGAGAAATTAGCATTGATTTGTTGGATAAAGATTGTTTATCCAACAAATCAAATCTGATAGGGAGGAGAAGTTGATTTCCTCAGCTGATTTCCAGGTTTTCTGCTTTGTTGGGAGCTTCTGCTCAAAACTGTTTTCATTTCTAGTATTAATTATCTTTCCCAACAGGGAAACCACTTTGTATTTAGCAAAAGGGTGAGGCAGAAGCACTTTTGATGAAAATGTTGGTTCCAAGCCATTTTGTTACAAATCAGTGCAAGTTCCAGCGGCACTTAGTGATTTTGCTTGCAACTGTCAGCATACAACCTGAGTGATGTGCAGAAACCACTGGGAATCGAGCTACAAAAGTGCTTAAACAAGAAACTATTACCATGTAGATGAGGACCTTGTGTGGTGGAAAGTAAATGAAGATGATAAAGCTGTAGGGTCTTCTGGCACAGACAGGACTTTACAATGTGAAAAGCCATCTTTTGGGGACTGGACCCACGTGCACTAGGACACAGGTCTGTGGTGGCTGGAGATGTCCCCTCCTGGGCCACTAGGTCCATGGGAAGCTGGAAGGAAGGTGTCCTGGTGCCCGGGATGGCAGTGTGTCCCCATCGATGGGTCAGGCCAGTCTGCAGGGTGGGGACAGGGGCAGGTTGAGTTTGGGCAGTGTTTTGTCCTACTGCTGTCCCTGCGAGCTGATGGGGTTTATATCATCTTCAGTTCTGTGGGAAGCTGTTTTGGTCTGGTTTTGTGCCCAGCCTAGCTTTAACCAGCACTGTATCAAGTGTAAGGGGGTATTTGAGCGTGGATCTCTGCAGGGACAACCAGAGATGACGGTTCCTGACCTAGGTTGTGGTGGAGGAAGGCTTCAATCAAAGGGCTTAGTTAGTTTTTTTGCATTTCCCAGATTACGTGGCTGAAAGCGCCTTCCTGCTCCATCCACACTAACGTTTCTCTCACACGGTCGTAACCGAGGGAAACCTCGGAAAAGGCCCGTACGGGCACGACCGCGCGTACGTGAGAGGTGTAATTAACGGCCCTCTCATAGCAGTCCTGAGTCATCCCGTGTTAGCTCATCGGAGCGCCGCTCTGAGCAGCGAAGGGGACCCAGAGCGGCCGAGCCGCTGCCTGCGCCTCTCCTCCGCGTCCCGCAGGCAGCGATGCCGCTGTGAGGGCGCGCGTCCCTCCTCGGGGACCGCCGGTCCCTCGGCATCCGCGTCGCTCAGCGCTGCCGCACCCAAGCTCTTGGGGAGGGCATTGCCGTCGGGCAATGAGTTTGTTAGATCTCAGCTGACTTAGCTGGTGCTCGTCGTGCAAAGGGGATGACGCACCTGTTAAAATGGGGCCAAAGTGCTGTTATTTGAGAAAGAGGGGTTTGTGTGCTTTTCTTCAGCGGCGTAGTCTTTTCACATGCTGTCCCTTGTGCTCTTCCAGCATCGGTGTTTGCTGCTTTGGCCAGATCTGGTGTAAAATAGCCCCTTTCGCTGAGGTATTTTCCCTGCCAGCTCCGTACCCTTATTTTGTGTGGGGTTGCACAAACATTTGACATATCACAAACAGTGATAGGAATGGGTCAGACAAAACCGGGATTACTGCTTCCCCCCTCAGTGACAATTTTGGTTTCGATGCACATCAGACTACCACCTAAAGGAAGGGGAACAGGGCCGAGAGCTTAAATATTTGCCAAAGATATGCTATTGCTATGAAAAAATGTATCGACTGTTGAACGGTAAGGGAGGATGAAGTTAATTCTGGGAAAACTAGCTGGTATTTCAGATTTCAAGGTGTGAGGAAATTCTTATTTTACCTAGTGCTAATTTGTAAATTATAACCAGATGAGTGTGACTTGCAATTCGGGAATGGCATATACAACACTTTATGGATGCGATGCATTTCATTTCAACCACATAACCTGCCTTGGGCTTGTTTTTAGCATATCCCTTTGAGTTGAACATTTTTCTGGAGGTCTCTTTAACTTTGGGTGGCCTGCGTGGATTGTAACAACCCAGCACAGTAGGGATGAGTAATACGAGAGTCAGTGTTATTTCTGAATTTCCTTGTCTTTGAAGACTGAGGTCAGATACTTTGTTCTTTTGACTGTAATCAAAGCCTGTGATTTGATTTTTCTTGAATATATGTATGTATTTCAAGTCTGTGCTCTCTCTTAAGTGGTTTGCTGGCCTTTTAGGGGTTTTATTTCTTCTTTCCTCAAGAAAATGAGCTGGAAGTGTCTGTTTGACTCCAGTTGCTTTCGAAGTCTCACTGGGAGGAACAGGTTGAAGGAGAGCTGCAGTGTTAAGTGACATGGGGACTTCATCCCGGTCGCACGTTCGGGGTAGCTTTTGCTCCAGCAAAGTGCTCTCTTCCAGTGTCTGGCAGAAACTCAACAATACTGGGTATTTTACTGTCAAGTAAATGTAAAATACAAGCAGCTTTGGTGCAAGGGGGCCCCAGTGATGCCAGTCACTCCAAACCTCATTTTTACGGAGGATGCTTGGCCCAGGCAAGAAACCTGTTACCAAACAGACTGAGCCCACCTTCTGCTTGGGAGCAGACTGCAAAATGCCTGTCAGAAAATTGGAGCAGAGTTTTTCTATAGGACTAATGCAAAAGTGTAAAAAAAATTGAAGTGTGAGGTGTCTGCAGCAAGATGGTGCAGAGGACGGGATGTCTCTGCGTGACTGGTGGTCTGGGGCAGAAATGCTGGGGAGGTGGGGGTCTTGCTCTCGCACCTTTTTCCGAGATGCTGCAATTCCCTTTCACGTTCGTTCACCTTTACCCCATCCCTCTCTTAAAAAGACACAGAAATGCAAGACCATCACACCAGCATCTGCTTGAATACTGCCCGTGCATTTGTGTCATCCTTGTGAAATCTTATTCTTAGTTTAAAATGTTTGTATAAACTATCACAGTTTTGGACTAACTGGTTGCTCCTGCCAGACAATCTCAGCTGTACCACATCCGTGCTTGGCTTGTGTCGGGAGAGCTCCTTTCGGGGAAAAAAAAAGGGGGGGGGGGTTGTTTCATTTTGTGTGACAGCTCTTAAATGGGAAATTTCCTTTTCCCCTTCACTTTTTTTTTTTTTTTTTTAATGTTGCGTGGTTATGGTCCTGCCCATCTGGCAACTTCAGCTATGGCTGCCTAGGACTTTGCTAGATCTCGGAGTGGGGAAGTTGAATTTTTTGTGTGACCGTTCTGGGAGAGATGTACCTGTTGGTTTGCAGTCCCCAACCTCCTGGAAATGTCTTAATTGCCCAGATTTAAGCAAAGTTCTGCGGGAAGAAGCTTCTCACAGAAGCTGGTTTTGCTCATCATTTTGCTGCAGTTACATGGCCTTTGATTTTTTTTTTTTTTTTTTTTTAAGAGTGAAACTGAATAAAAAGTTAGTTATGATATTTCATTGGCGTTTCTTCTGCAACAGTTCATTTATTATGTATAAATGCAGTGTTATGTATTCCAGGTAATTTATATAATTACTGTGCCATTAAGCTTGTCTAGTTAGAGTCAACAAAATTAGAAAATGTGAAATTTGAGTGTCTGCAGTAGTGGTTGCCTGGTTATGTTGTATCCTGTATGGGATTCCTGTGTGAGATCCTTTCTTTCTCTTTTTTTGTGCATGAACCTTTAACACCAGCACGAGTTGCATTAAAGCTAAATGATTAAACAGGAAAAATATTTGATTGGAATGACATATATGTAAAACATCACTACTTTAGTGATGTTATTAGAATATTTAATGTTTTCATTTCCTGGCCTCTGGGAATTTTAACTATGCAGCCTTAACACTGCACTCCAAAGGAAACAGGGAATGGTTTCCCCCTTGTTAATTTGCAGAGCTCCTTGCCACAGGCTATTACTGAGGGCCAAAATTCAACAACGTCTGAGACTATGCCAGTAATTAAATATACACAAACTGTTGGAGCAACTGAGATTAAGGCAAAAAGCCACCCAAAACAAAACCCAACCCTTTGAAATTAAGAATATTGGACGGGATATGGCTTCATACTTCAGGATATAAATCAATATTAAGTCTGGATTTGGGAAGAAGGTTTCTCTGGAGCACATTAGGAGGCATTGCTGTCACTACTCCACCCAGTGTCCTGTGCCTCGCCTGGTCCAGCCGGGATGCTCTCGCCTGCCAGCAGTGATGTTTAGCACAGAGCATCAGAGCATTGAGGGTTTATAAAAGAGAAGAGATTCCTTCTTCCTTTCTTCACCTTTGCTGGAGCTATTTGGAGCTCCTTCTTAGATGCTGTTTAAATCCCAAGACTCAGTGTTTGGTCATTTGTTACCCATCTGTGTTCGCTTGTCCCAGGTCCGTGGTTTCCACCTAAACGGCAAGACACAATTAGGAACCGCAGGAGTGTTGCAGTGCGGGGGGGGATATCCATCCCAGTTACTGACAGATTGGAAACTCTGCTGAACTGTTTAACGAATAATAATCTGAAATGTTTAAAATATCTCTGTCTTTATGGGTTTTATGTGGCCATCATTCATCATACTGCTGTGCTTCTGCGTGAAATCACAGCAGTGGGAATATTTCTGAGTGTTTTCAGGCAAGGACTGTCAGGCAGCCCAATGTCATGGATGTCCTGAATTCTCCCACACTTCCCTCTCAGCGGTTGTCCGAGACCTGATGGCTCTTACTTCATTTTAAAATCTCTGAAATAAGGTATGTGCCAATCTGCAAGCTTGAATTTAACCTTTTGCCTGAATTGACAGGAGTTGCTGCCTTTATGCTGGGCCAGCGACGCAGGTCTGGTGCCTGAGTGCGGGGCAGGACCTTTGCTCTCAGGGCAAATATATCACTTCTGAATGGGAGGTATGTTCATGCACTGCAAGTTTGCTCCAGCTTGTTTGGAAGCATTGTCAAGCCAGGCTTTGCTGAGGTTTAAACATGCTTTTTGACTGTGTTTTCTTTGGATTTTTTTGATTCATTAGATTATAAAAACTTGGTGGATAAAAGTGGGTTGGATTCCAGCTGGCACCAAAAAAAAACCCCTAAATTGTGGTATTTTTTTTCCTTCATCCAGTATCTTCCCCAGGTACTGTTTGCTTCAGACTTGGTCTTAGAAAAAGTATTTTTCTGTGGGAGGTAAAGCTGGTTCATTCAGCCTTTAGGCCTTTCTTTGCTCCATAGTGGTTTTTATCAGTTCCAGTCTGAGAGCACAGTGCCCTTTTCCTTGCGGGAAAATGTGAAAATGTGGAGCTGTAGAGGGAGGGGGGAAAAAAGAGAAGCAATCTTATTTCCTCTCTGAAGTCATCACCTACAGAGCTGATACGGATGGCATGTTAATAGATGAGGTGCTCCCCATCCAATATTGTGATAGAAATTCATTGTGTGCACAATCATTGAAGTTGGGAAATAAAAAGGGAAAAAAAAAAAGATTGATTGGTGTTGGAAAGAGGGGGAAGGGCAAAATGGGACTGTTAAATGTTCGGTGATTTAATGGGGTCTTGTCAGCCTCGTCTAAGAGCTCTTGGGTCCTAATAAAATAATTCAGAAATCTCGGGGATAAACCAGCTGCTCCTTATAAAGCTCTTGTACAGCCAAACTGTAGTCAAGGGGTTTTTTTAGATGTTTGCTTGATGTTTAGTTTTCCTGTTTGTATTTAGAGAAGGGTTTGACTAAAACAGGATTAATCTCAGGAAATTAGGGTGATGCAACCATCAGTTTAGGTACAACAATTTGCCTTTCTAATGTGGGTACTTTGCTTCTGTGGAGAATAATTGATCAGGCTTCAGCATCTGAGCAGTTGCCTCAGTTTATTATTTAGCTGTGCTGGTTTCTGTGTGTGAAATCTCCCTTTTCCCACAAATTCAGCCTGTCGAGGCAGCGTTGGGGAAAGAAATGACTTCAGAGCTTTGAAAAAACAAAAGTGCAGACTTTAACAAATTTCATCTTGGCCGAAAGCATTTAATACCAAGAATATTGTAAATGCTTTCTGTTGGAATTACTCCCTCTGGGCTCCTAATCTGGGAGCAATCCAGGCATTTGCTCCTGACCTTACCCCCTTCCTGGAGATCTGCGCGCGTTGCTCGTGAGAGAACAAGACGGGGGAAGGAGGGGCTGGTAGAGCTGTTGTTTTCCAGAGGAAATGAAGTAATGTCACTTTTGGTAGGAATTACAGGCTCTGCGACGTCTTCAGAAAAGGTGACGCTCTTCAGAAAGGAAAAGCAGATGACGAGAGGTCTTGAAGACACCTTGAACGTTTGCTTGCTTTCTTCTCTACCAGCAGTGCAGGCTGGCTCTAGTGAGTTGGTAGTAGATAATTTTATCACTTAATCCCTTTGTTTGTTTACTGGTGGATGGCAAAGACATCCCCTGGGATTAATTTACCAATGTTATACCTGCAGGAGCAGGACGCAGGGCTGTGAGATCCCCGGGGCATGGGGAAGGTGGCCCTTAGTGTCCGTACAAACTGTGGTGCGATGCGGTCTCACCTTACCTGGGAGTCGCCCGCCTGTCTCCACTAGAAATCTTGCAAAATCTGCATTTTTATGTTATTCTTTAAGAGAATCCTGGTCCCGGTGGCGATGGACCCGGCGGGCGCTGCTCTATCCCCCGGCACCCGCATGGACCCGTTGGACGGGTTTCCACCTGCGGAGCCTTGTTGCTTCAGCCCTGTTTAAATAGGGAAAGCGTTTAAAAAGCTTTCAGCCTTGGCAACGGTGTGCAAACAGCGCCGAAGCCAAAGACCGGCCTCCTGCAAACGGCAGCTTTGGGAGCCGTCAGGAGTTTTTGGTATCTGCAGCAGGTCCTTGCTTCTGCTGCAGCAACGTGCTCCTTGGGACTGCGCCGGAGGCTGGGGAGAGCTTTTGTTCTGCTGGAGATAGCCACGCTGGCATTCCCCCAGCCTATTTAAGTGATCAGCTGCCTTCCTGCCTTTTTTTTTTCTTCTCTTTTTTTTTTTTTTTCCTCCTGTATGTAAAGTTTCAGTGTTTGTGGAGCCAGGTGGTTTTATGTACTTGGTTTTTTGGAACTAATAAAAACTTAAAATATACCTCCCCTGAGCCCACGGCAGCCAGGCAGCGTGGTGCAACTCCTAGAAGGGGCTGAGTGTGCGATGGTGCATCTGGAATGTTTGAGTGTTTGGGTCTGTTTGTCCTCAATTTGCTCCAGATCAACCAGGCATCGTTAGCATTTTCAGCGAGCGCTTGGCCTTTTGATGCAAAGCCTCTGCGCGCCCTGTGACCTGTGCAGGGAGGACCTGCTGCAGCACATCACTTGGGAAGGCTCAGGAAAGGTTAACAGAACTGTTTATCCATTTTTTGCTCAATTTTTTACTTCTTCCTGCCTTTCCTGTTCTTACCCAGCCACTCAGCTATGGGGGGAGAAAAAAAACCACAAGAGGTTTCCTCGCAATATTGGTTTGAATGTTCTGGAAAACAGGAATCGTGAGTCATCGGTCCCAAATTAACGCTGTATGCGAGGCTGAAATGACATGTAAGAGATGGGTCACCTCTGGAAACAGGAAGAGTGTGGTATCGCGCTCGTAACTCTCAAGGCTACAGTTCAGCTTGTGTCGGCTCTTCCGTTTATAAAATTCTCATTGGAGAGGCTTGTAAACACCTCTGTGTACATTAGTCTCACTCTGGAATTGAGGGTTTCAGCCTGGGAACAGGTTTTAAAAACAAACAGCCCTCTTCTGTTGCTCTTACACTTTAAAACTCAGCATGTAAAAGTTTCTTTACATGTCCTTGGAGCCTGCAGAGATCAGCAGTTTCTGGAGGAATTTGTTCTGCCAGGTTTCTTTTGCAAAATGTAAATACGAGCCACGGGTTTGAGATGGATTTCTGGATTTTGAGTCTTGAGAGTCTGGTTCTGACCTACTTGCTGGCATTAGGAACAACGGGTTTCTCTGCATCTCCCAGGAAATTTTTGCTGGTTGAAAGACAACTTTTTGTTTTGTTTTTTTTTTTGTTGTTTTTTTTCCCCTCCTTTTTTCCTTTCCCTGCATGCCCGCCTTTGCTAGACCCTGCCTTCCTCACAGCACAGCAGGCTAATGCAGATGGACCATAGTCTCCTCCATCCGATCGCCTGGGCTGATGTTAATACTGAGTGTGGGAGCACCCACGGGAGCACCCACGGACACCCCGGGACTGCTGGGGCTGGAGGAGCAGGCGCTGCCCTCAGGCTGAGTGCTCATTTAATCCTCCAATTTGCTTAATGCAAAACCATCTCTGGTTGTGTGTGTCCTCGTCTACACATGTTGATGGAGCCAGAAGAGGTTATTCCATCCAGCTTTAATTACCTCCCATGACAAGGAGGTCCGTGAAGGTCTTGTACCAATTTCTGCCCAAATGAAGAATCTTGGCCGAGCACAGGTCCCTCTCACTAATACAGTCCTCTCTCGGTAACTTTGCTCAGCTACTGTATACTGTTGTCAGGCACTACTGGCTTTGGCTTTCTTTTTTCTTTTTTGGCAGAACAAGCATAGGACAATATTTATACACCTTTTCTGTCCATCGTGAGATCATTATTTTTTCTGTAGTACTTGACCTTTGTCATTTTGGTAACCAGGATTGACCTGAAGGGTGTTGATTTAATCAGGCCATGGAGTCCTAATTGGTTGATATTGTTTAAAGTGCCAAAAAAAGCCCCAGAACCTACCTAGATTAAAAACAAGTATCCCAAGTCAAGATGAAATTCCTTCTTCACTGAAATGTGGTTTGGAAAAATATTTCACCACTACAGCTCCTTTCAAGAGGTTGACCTTGGGTCGTTAATCTTAAAAAATATGCAGTCCAGATGAGGTTTTTTTTCTAGAGAGGGAAGAAATGCTACATTCTCAAAGCACCTCCCTAGAATTAGGGGAAACAAACCCAAAACCCAGAGTGGTTGATAAACGGAGTACAGGCTAATCCAGGAGAGACAAGAATTTCATGCCATCAGAATCGGCTTTATTTTGTTGATTTGCCCCCCCCCTTTTTTTTCCCCTTGCCCTCCCGTTATTTGTGTTGCAGTTTGCTATCCATCAATGCATGCATGTTAGTAAGCACTTCAATTCTGTGTGAAATGATAAAGCTGCAGCCTTGGAAGTTGAAATACTCCATGTTTAGCTTCCACTAATGTACCTTATACCCACGCTTCATCCCGGCTGCTCAGCTTGGGTGGCCTGAAACCCTGTGCTGAGCATTTGGAACAAAGCAGCTTCTGGTACCTCAGAAACTGCTAACGAGGCTGCCGATTCAGTATCTGCTGCAGCACGGGACCGCGCTGCAGCCCGCCGTGTGCTGGGTGGCTATAGGTGCCGGGGGCAGCAACGCTCCTGGGGAGGGAGGGAGCGGAGCCGTGATGTTTGGCAGGTTGGATCGGCGTCGGACGAGCAGCTCTCTGCCCAGCCCTGCCTCCTGGCAGCGATGAGGCCAGCCTTTCGGGAGCAGAGATGGTCACTCGCTCGGGTCATGAAAGGGACTGGAAAATGCCATTTTGGATGCTGGAGATGGTTTTTGAGGGTTCAGCTAGATTACAGCTGAAACTGCCTCGACTGCTTTGAAGTGGTGGTGGAGCTGGGTGTGCCGCTGGCTGGCCACGTGCAGGGGAGATCTCTCCATCTGAAACGCAGTTTGTGGTGGATGGTTTCAACCATCCAACGAAAACCAGACAGCTCTTGGTCAGGCAAGGGTGCCCTCCCCGGCTTGGCATCGGGACACCAGCCATTGCTGCACGCTGTTGCCAGCACAAACCTGCTTTCATCTCTCCTGCTCTTCCCATTTGTTTCGGTAATCTGCTCTTCCTAAATACATTTTCCTATAATTATATTTTTGCTCCCCAACCCTACCTAACAGCCGGCTCTGTTAAAGCAGGAGGGTAGCAGTGGAGGAGTAAACCAGGGGCTGCCTGTGCTCCTGGACGCAGAGGCGGTGGTGAACAGGACACGTGGGTATCTGAATATGTTAAACGCAGGGAGTTAATGGAGAAATAGAGCTGAGATCATAAATTATGCTTATTGGCAGGAGGAAGGTGATCAGTAGAGGAAACAAAAGCTTTTGAAGCCAGGGCATGAAATAAAGAGGAGAGCTCGCTTGCCACGGCATGGCTGTGCATTCTGGAGAAGGAAGATGGAGAGTTCCTGGTCCTCCTGGGGAGCGATGTGCGGGGCTGGAGGGCTCGAAGGGGACCGAGGAGAGGCGTGCGGGGCTGCTTGGGCAGGGGCCTGACTCTGCTCCGGGTGCGAACGGGCGCTGCAAACCTCAGATGCCAGGCAGCCAGCCAGGTGTCGAAATGCTCTTCCTTGGGCTGAGGAGGAGAGAGGTTTGAGCAATAGCTGTTCTCCTCCGGCACTGGCCGGTGAGCCCCCAGGGCGTGAGTTGTTCTGGTTTTTAATTAAAAAAATGTACGTTTCTGTAAATGCTTTTGGGGGGGTCGATATCACTGAAAATATGCTCTTTGTTAAGGTTCTTGCTGATAGTGGAAATTGGAGGTGACTAATTTCTAGAGCGTTTCGTCTTTTATTGGCCACAGATAAGGAAGGAAGCAGGGCTTGTCACGGCATTTACCGCTGGGGTGGCGGTTCCCAGATTTCACCCTGTTAAAGTGCGTGTCATTTCCAGTTATGCTTTACAGAAGGGTGAGGAAATTTCTGTGTAATTATCAAGGAGTTTTATTTTCCATTCTTTCTTTCTCAGCTTTGAGAACTATTTTGTTAGGACTAAGTTTGCGTGGAAGAACGTCTTGGGTTTTTAATAGATTAAAAAGTACAAATAACGTGGCACCAAAATTGTGATGTGGGCCCGGGTTTGATTGAAAATTAGAGCTGTGCTTTGAATCCCACTGACGGTGGTCTTCCACTCACAATGTATGGCATGAACTGTTGAGTGCGGTTGGTGTTATTCCCACTTTATCTTCAGAGAAACTGGGAGGTGGAGAGGACTTGGGTGGCTTTTCTAGACAAGTTTTTCTTTGGAAATCGTGTCCCAACAGGTCATAAAGCTATGACAGCATTTGCTGCTTCCGTTTCTTGACTTTATTTAGTATTTGATACTTTAGAAGGGCTTTTCCGGAGCATGTGTGGGCATCAGCTCTGTCTCCCACTCTGTCTGGGGGGGTGACAGCCTCCCTGATGGCTTGGAGCACCACAGTGATGCTGTGGCCAATGTGTCCTCAGGCGTCTCTGCGTGGTGAGACACCACGGCTTGCCGGGAAGCCACAGTGGTGATATTTTGACGTGTGCTCCTCACGGGCAGCCGTCCCCTGGGTGAGCACCCCGTTTGGGATCCTCACGGCAGGGATCCCTGGTAGGGAGAGTGCTCGCAGAGGGACCGGGGAGCCTGTTGCAGGGCTGGGGAGGGCATCGTGCAGAAGGACCGATGTGCAGAGCCTCTTGCGGGGGTGGTGGTACTCACCCCGGCGTGCCCCATAGAAAGAGACGGGAAGAGATTGTCTCTGAGATAGTCTTTGAGTCAGTGTGAGTGTTCACGTACAGCAGACGCACATGCCTGCGAAGGCAGCTCCCGAGCTGGCGTAGGAGACATGAGTGCAGACTGCAGCAGCCATTTCTATCAAAGTTAGCCTACAAGGACTTTTTCTGGTTTAACAGTGAAAAATAGAGTTAAACTGGAGACCTGCCTAAATGCCCTTACATGTGGGGTGCGTGTGTTTGCTCTGCTCGGAGCTGCAAGTCCCCAAGTCTCGTTTGTGTGATTTAAGTGCTTGTGGATAAATCACGCTAATTGGGACACTGGGCAGAGCACATTTAAGTGAACACAGTAAGGAGCTGCATAATTAGGAGCCTTTAAAAAAATCCTAAAAAAATCGTTAGGCTCTCTCTGACCCTAATGGAAAATAGTAAATGCTGTTTTTTGCTTGTAGTTTTGTACCTTCAAGCTATTTTTCGTATACCAAAATAGAGAAGGCGATTGCTAACAGGAGTCTCTATAAATTCCCTCTTGATTCTGTTCCGTAGAGGCAAAGTTACGTCAGAAACGGCCAAGCGTAGACAAAGTTGCACCCGCGCAGTCTGTCTGGGAGGATTGATTCCCCTGGGCCGGCGGAGCGATCTGTTGGCAGCCCTGCCCTGCCCGTGTCTGGCAGCGATGCTGCTGTCTGCTCCCAAAGGTGGGGCTGGAATTCACAACCTACTGATGAACGTGCACCGCCCTGTCCAAGGAGGAGACAGGTTTATCGTGCACGGATACACCAGTGACTGAAGGTCAGCAGCAGGACACTCATCAGAGCTGCTTGGTACTTCTAGGCTCTACTTTATTAGGCTGTGTAAAAATGAACAGAGGCGATCCTGAAGTTTTGAATTACACTGCTAGATATCTGCATATGTGTTCCTTTCCTCCTTCACCTAATGATTTCATGTATTTTAGTAGATCAAAATACTGAACTAGCACTTGAGTGAGACTTAGAGTTTGAGCCAGTGGGTAGAAATGGTAGCCATGGGTTAAATTTCATTTTCTTCCCTCCAAGATATTGCTGCTCCCCACCTCTTTCACTGGAAGGGTTATCTCAGATGCTACAGATGCTGCCGAGAATCTTCTCTAGCCCGCTACTGCTGAGAAGCAGGATCACAGCCCTCTTAAAATCAGTGGTGAAACTGAAGTCCATGTGATAGAGTTCCTCGAGATTTACTCCACACATATAAATATTTGATTATGAAATATGGCGCACACGTATGTAATTATTTGCCTAAATGAAGTGTCGTGAACTTGCTGACGCCAAGGACGCTTGCTCTTCTCGGCTTTGTGTGAGGGTGTTGTGGGAATAAAGGTACCTGACACCAAGCACTTGGCTACGAGAAGGATGATCTATTACACAGAAGAGTTAATTTCTAATGAAGGGGGAAACCTCGAGGGAGAAGGTAGAGAATTTGTAAAACAGGAGTGGTAGAATTTCAGCTCTTGCAAAAATAGGCAACCAATAGAGTGATAAAGAGGAGAGGTTAAAACAATAGAGATGCAATTGGAAAAGCCATGTGTACCGGGGAGACTTAAACATGTTAGAAGACGCCCTGAAAAAAAATGAGAAACAGAAAAAGGAAACTTAAAAAAAAAATCGTTTTCTTCCCATCTAGCTTGTGCCAGGTCCCAGTTTGATTTCTGTGTGCACCTGCAACCCTGTTATGGCTAATAAAGGTCTGAGCAGGCAAAGGTCTGCTGGAATGGGAACATTGGGAAATTAGAAATTTTTTTTTAATGTTGATTTATTTGGAAGAATGGTTTTAAGTTTTTAATGTGCAAATGCAGTTCTGAATATATATGGGGTGTTACACATCTATATTAACTGTTTCCACCGTATTTCCTATTTTTAATGCCTGAGGCCTTGTTAAAAAGGGTTTTATGGAAATGCTTGTTCACACATTTATATAAAATGGGCATGCATATAATTGTCCATTTCAAAATGAAACCAGCAAATGGCAGTTTCACATTGTAGTGTCACAGAAGTCTGTGTTTTGGTTTTTTGTAATTTTTTTTTCCTTTTTTTTCACTTAGAGCCCCATGCAGCCCCTGCCTTTGTTCTCCTGCCTCACTCGCTCATTACTGCTTGCATCTCCAGGTTGCAAGAAAACAGCCAAATGCTGTGGTCATTCATCTCTGAAAGCTTATAATGAGCTTATCAAGAAAGAGCTATAAATATATATCTTGTACCCCTCTTGCATTGGGAGATGCTTCCTCAGGCCATAAATAATTAGGTTGGCCCACCTAAGCTAATTACAAGCTGTCTCACCATTCAAAATACCCTCTGGGTAACATTATTAGGACTCTCTTACCAGCTTAATGGGTTCTCTGTACTCTGAATATTAGGTTGACCTTTACCACCCTGACCAAAAATGCACTGTATGGGACCTTTTGCCATGCCAGTTTGTGACTCGTTTACTACTAAGAGCATCATCTTTCCTCCTCTTTGAATGGTGAGCTCAGAGGGAAAGGGCAAAGCTCGTCTTGATCAGGCACTTTGGAGTCCATCCATCCATCGGCTCAACAGTGCAACTATAAAAACTTCTTTGCGAGTCTTTTGAATTGCAAGGTGAAAGCAAACAAGTCCTTGATGTCCCTGGTTGTATTTAGAGCCACAGCAAAATTTGATCGTTTGCGCTTCTGATGTGATTACCTTTCAAATCTGCTCAGTGTTGTCTGGCAAACTTAACTCACCTGCTTATCTTCAAGAAAACAAATGTACCAGTTATTGCCTACTAGAAAATGTGAGTTGAGCTGTATGTTTTTTTTCTTTTCAGTGGGCTTGCTGTGATTTTGTTTTGACAGATTGAGCTGTGTTTCACTTTGCTTTCATTTTTCACCCTGTCAAAAGAATTTTTAGTGCATTTTTTTTTTTCTCCTTCCCCTGCCTCTTGCTGTCCGTATGGATCAGTGCACTGAAGCAGTGACTCCCTCTCCTCTGCATTGCTGCTTTGCAGCTTCCCATGCTGCAGAGGCCTGAGCCGAACCTTCCCGATGAGAAGATCAGGTCAAACCTTGGCCATCTTGGTGGGCAGCATCTTCTGCCATGGGTAGAACATGCAGGAGAGGTGGTAGGGGCAGGTGAGCCTCCGAGGGGGGGAATGTCTTAAGCAGTCTGAAAGTTTTCTTTATTTTTCACTTGACTTGCGCTGTGTTTCTTCTGACCCGCCCCGGGAAACAGCGTGCCTTTGGCTGGATCATCTCCACCGCTCAGGGTCAGCTGTCCAAAATGTTGCTCTACCCTTGGCGTTGCAGAGGATGTGGGACAGTTGCTGTTCCCAGCTGCAGAAGCTGGCTTGTCGAAGTTGGTGTGTGTAAGGGTTTAGGGGTTTGACTTCCTTTCCTGCCCTCGGCTGAATTATGCCCCTTCACAAGCCCATATTGCAGTTACCGTATTAATCTAGGGAGTCTTCATGTGGTTGTTCGGATGCGTTGCCTTTATTGGAAGAAAGCAGCTGTTTAACTAAAGCAATTAGAAAATGATAGGGTTTACATCAAGCTCACTTTAATATTGGCACAGTTAAGCTGACCTGGCGCTGCAGGGTTTAGTGATAAGTGAATGTCTGAGCTACACTGGTTTAAGCAAGGGGAAGCTGAAAACAGGTTTAAGTGTACTGTCTTCATGACAGCAGTTTCCGAATAGCCTCGGTAATGGAGCCTTAGGAGAATTGTGGGCGGGAGATGGTGTAAATCCGTTAGTGAAGGTGTGGTCCCTGCCCCTGGGGAGCCTCTGCTCTAAGGGGAGCAGAAGTACCGTAACATGCGCAGCTGCCAGCGCTGCAGCATGTGTGCTGCTTGAAAACAAGATGTGCCAGATCCCTCCTGCACTGAGGGCAGTCCGGGCGTCCTATATATACATCTTGGTTGTTCTTTTTGTCAGGCAAATGCCCCACGTCCATGCAGAGCGTGTGCATGGTGCTTTCCTTAGCCATAAAGGCTGCAGGTCCCTGCCGTGTTCCCTGCGGCAGCAGGTATGTCTGGTCCCTGTTGGGTCGATGCTGGGGCTGTAGGGGCACGTTGCTCCTGTGTGTCTCGCTGCCCTGGGATATATTCTCCGGGGACCAGATACTGCTTCTCTGCCTGCACGGAACTGAAATGATTGTGATTGCGTATCAAATCCCTAAGTACTTTCTTTCTTTTTTCTTCTCTAAGCTTGGATTACTTCTTTTGGATGCAGCTTCCCTTGTTTTATGGGCTGTATGTGCCATTCTTGCCGCTTAATACTTCATTTCTTGAAACCCTTGAGTTCAGTCGCAATGCAGGGACCAGCAGATCTGGCTACATTGTGAAGTCTTCCAAGTTCTCCCTCAGTCTCTAGAAGTGTACTTAGGACAAGCAGAGATTTATTTGCGTAACTGGTCAAATGGAGGTTAGTATGAAATAAAATACATGCATGTGCTCCTCTCGGCCTCCCCCGATGCCAGGTCAAGGCTGGCTTATTTTTTCTGGGTCCTCCCATTGTCAGAACCTCTCAGGGATCTGGGCTCTGGTCCACTTGCTGTCAGTAGTAGTTTACTTTGCTTCTCAGTAAATTCTCCAAGTTTGCAAACCTCCCGCAAGGCTATCATATGACAGCATCCCTCATGTGATGGATCTGGTAGTGGGAAAAAATCTACTTTCTTGTAGTCCAAACATATAGCCCTTTCAATTATGTATGAGTGAAGTGTTTGAAGGATGCGAAACCTTTGAGGTTGGCTCAGGTGTCTCTTGTCCCCCCTGTCCCCCACCCTCCCTGGTGCTTTATCGTAGTGGTGGGGTGAGTTTGCCATTCCCTTAATGAAACAGAGGGAGAGAATGATCGGGAGAAACCCAACCGGGGCTATACCAAGACAACACTTCTGGCTCAGGTGGTCCTCGAGCCACAGCCTCTGCCAGGTGGGGTACTCTCTGGGGAAGTAGTACCACCATGCACTTGTCCTCTTCTGGCATTCCTCCCTGTCGTGGTTTAACCCCAGCCAGCAACTAAGCACCGCACAGCCACTCACTCCCCGCTCCCGGTGGAGTGGGTAGGAGGATTGGGGAAAAAAAAGTAAAACTCATGGGTTGAGATAAGAGCAGTTTAATAACTGAAGTAAAATAAAATATAATACTAACAATAATAATAATAATAATGAAAAGGAATATAACAAAAAAAGAGAGAAATAAAACCCAAGAAAAGACAAGTGATGCACAATGCAGTTGCTCACCACTCGCTGACCGATGCCGGAGCAGCGATCTGCCCCTCCTGGCCAGCTCCCCCCAGTTTATATACTGGGCATGACAATCTATGGTATGGAATACCCTTTGGCTAGTTCGGGTCAGCTGCCCCGGCTCTGCTCCCTCCCAGCTCCTTGCACACCTGCTTGCTGGCAGGGCATGGGAAACTGAAAAGTCCTTAACTTAGGATAAGCACTACTTAGCAACAACTAAAACATCAGTGTGTTATCAACATTGTTCTCACACTAAATCCAAACCACAGCACTGTACCAGCTACTAAGAAGAGAGTAAACTCTATCCCAGCTGAAACCAGGACACTGCTGAAGCAGTCACTGCTGCTGTTCCTCGAGGCGGCACTATGGAGTAGGTGGACCTGTGATCTGACAAACTATGGCCTTTCTTCATAGGCAAAATGAAGCCAGTGCCTTGAAGCAAGACAGTTTGGTGCCTAAGTGACACACAGCTCTGTTAGAGCTCTCTGAATGGCTATGGGCCCAGTTCAGGTTTCTCCTCGAGTCCTGATCCTGAAGCGTGCCCAGGCAATTCCCCTCTCAGATGTCCCTACAACTTGAGACCCAGCATGATAGTTATGCCTGGATCTGCTGTGTTGAGGTGCTTTGGGCAAGGCCCAAGGACAGGCTGAAGTGAGGTCCTGGAGGGGAGTGATTCATCTCCCAGAAGGTCTCTGCTTTCAAAAGATGGATATTCGTTGGCACGTGCCGCTCCTGGAGCTGAGCATCCTGGTCCTCTCCTGTCTCCTGCCTCTAAATTGCAACCACAACACTGTCCTTGAGCAGTGAGGTGACACTGGAGAAGGTGGCTTGCCAACTACATGCAAGGGCCAGTGTTCGCGTCCTCAGTGGTTGATGTGTCCGTGGCCAGCGAGCCTGTTATGCAGCTTTTGAAAATGTGACTACAGTGACTACCATCTCCTGGGCCTTCCAGGCCCAATTCTCTCTGAGTTGTTGGTTGAGAGATTTGCTACCAGAATTCCCTTCCCTGATACTGGAGAGGGATTGTAGATGAAAGGAAGGTGGCGTTAACAGTGGAAAATAGCTTTTCCTTTCCACTCCTCCCCTGTGAATGTAAAATGCTTCATTCTGCCTCGAGTTTAGCTACAGGTTACATTTAAAGTGTTTGTTGAAGCTGAAAGTGGTTACACTGGTAGCCTAAAAGAAATAAAAGCAGTGACTTGAGATGGCGAGATAGGAGACAAAGCGGCAGCGGGGAGGACAAAATTCCTATAGTGTTTATATAAGGCTGTAAGGATTACAGCTCAGATGTTTTGTTGCATGCTGCTGGGAGGAATCATAAAAGTAATGCAACAAAGTTTTGAACACCGTGTTACTGCCGGTCCGTTTGAAAGCCTCATTTGCCACAATGACAACCTTTAATTTGTTCTTCTTGCCAACTCCAGTTGCGGTCGCTTCCAACTTCGGTGCATTGCTGCTTGCAGGATTCAGGTCTTTCAGGCTGCAGTCCTTTGGGGGTGAATCTTTTCTTCTATTCTCAGTCATTTAAAACAAAAAAAGAGCTCAGGATTTTCAGAAGTGTGTTTCCCCACAGAGGTGTTTCCTTATAGTTGTTATTTGTAAGGCAGGACTTGTCCTCTTCTGTCATGCTAGGAGCTTTGGAAAAACCTTTCCTAATGTTCTTCCCAGTTTGTCCCACCCAATCCCATCGTCCTGCTGAACCGTGCAGGGCCTGGTGCACCGGCACCTGGTGCCCAGCAGCGGCACTGGGAGGGGGCAGCTTTCCTGCAGCCACCCTTCTGCCCTGGTGGGACCAAGCCCTGGACTTGCATCGCTGTCCTGGAGGATGTTGGGCGTCCTCAGCAATGGCTTCGGCCCCTGGCTGCTCCCCTTCTTGCAGCTTCAGAGTGAGTGCAACTAGCAGATCTTGTAAAGACTTGTTTGGGTTTTGGCATTTAAGACGTTTTACAGCCAGAAATTCTTCTCTCCTCTCGCTGTTCTCCCACCTGCCCAAGGCCGTATGTAATAAATCTCAGCGTCTCTGAGCATCCATAAGCCACCGCTGGTAAATGAAGTTACTTTCACCTGTTTACTTTCTGATGCTCTCTTTCAGTAAATGTGCATTAGATTGTTTTTCAGTTGGATCTTCTCTAAAGCAATGGCATCTTATGTCCCCTCAGGAACTGCACACAGCAGTAGAATGAAAGCCATAAAAATAAAACACACGGGTTGCTTGTGTCCAGCGAGACTAAAGACTAAAACCAACAATAGAAGAGACACAGGAGTGCTGTCTTCTTGTCTGCAACCTTGCAAGGTCCCTGGTCCACCTCTGCAGGGCTGATGGAAGGGGTGGTGGAGCAATTCGGGATGGGTTGCTCGTGGTGATGCTGAGTGATTTGGGGCAGAGACTGCCAGCAGTTACCCTGGATTTGAGTTCATACCTGAGAACACAGTGCACGCAATGCCTTGTCTTAATTTTTGTGGACAACTTAGAGACGACTGTAGATGCTCATTTAGCCTTTGCTTGCCAGAGATTTGTTTGCAGAACAGACAGGCTGATTTAAGAGGTTATGAAGCCCATCTGCTGTTTGCTAGTGCTGTTTCAAATGAGGAGAGTGTGTGGGGGGGTGAGAGTGCTGACAGACTGTTTCAGCACAGGTAAAACGGGTTTGGTCCAAACTATTAGTCAACAGTTGAGTTCATGAGTTGCTGCAGCTGTTTTTAGCACACATCTGCCTGTGTTCTTATATTACTTCAAGGATAAGTCCAGTAAGGTGGACACAGGATTGCTGAGCTGCACAAAAGCAACTCTAAAATTATTAACCTGTTAATTTTAAGCCATTGCATTACTCTGTCACTTGCATCAATGAAAGCAGCACTTGCCGCTTACCTTCTAGCACATACCTGTGATGGAGCAATGGAGAGAGGGATTTTAATTGCTATTTCTGGTTTCACTGATGATAGAGAATGGGAAGGAGTCTGGATTTGACGTTCTCTGAGCAATCGTCCCACCACATCTCAGAAGATGATAGCAGAGAGCAAAGTGCCGAATTCCATTCAGTCTTTTCCCACCAACGAGGAAAATCGATGGAAGCACATCTAAAATAGCTGCAACCATGAGGAGAGGACAAAATAATACAGCACTCGGACAAAAGGACTCAATTCTGTTTATTTTGACGTTAAGAGAATGAGGTTGAATGAGAATGTGTATGGCATTGGTTTCAGCACGTTTGGCCTTTTGTGGTGTAGTTTTACGTGCAAATGAGGTGCAGTCTTAAGTTGCAGGATCTTGAATATGAGGATATTTTATTTGAAAATTCTCAAACAGCATAAAGGTGGTGCTGTGGGAGGACTGAGGTTTTCACAAATCAGCGTCTATAAAGTTGGATTTCTGAATACATTTAGATACCAGAAAAAGCGTCTTGACATTTGTTTATTATTGTTATTGTTGTTGTTATTATTTTACCGTTAAATGCTGAGTATCTTTGAGCCTTCACTGGCTGTAGAGGGAACTGCAAGATGTTCAGCACATCTGATACTTCCTATGTACAAGGTCCAACCATGGATTCGAGTGCCTGGCACCTCTAGTAAACATCTTGATTCATGTAATGTAAGCTTAGGACAATAAAATTAGAATCAGATGCTCCCTTCCCCCCCCCCCCCCCCCCCCCCTTCCCTGTTTCGGTCCTAAGCCAAACGGTTTACTGTGGAATACAGCTGAATTGCTTGCTTTATCTCATAAAACAAATACGCCTTTGTTCCTCTTTTGGACTGATGTTTTCCTTAGCTCTGTATTGTGGCTTAGCTATACCCTACCTTCCCTCTTGATCTTTTAGATTTTTCTCAGCGCACGTGCAGTTACAACGGTCTCGAGTTCAGCCTTCACTGCTAGCTGACAGAGTTGTCCTTTCCATGCCACAAGGACCCTGCTGCATAGGCAGTGGAGATACACTGATAAATTCTTTGCTTTTGTGTTAGATTTTTTTATTTTGTTTTGATATGGTATGTATCATTTCCCATTTGAAACTGCTTTTATTGTATGGTTGGAAAAACCCTCTTACTTGGCATTGGCAAAGGAAGCAGAGTTTAAAAGGAAAGAAAAAAAAAACGTTTAATTTAATAAACAGTATTTTGGGGTTCCTTTTGTTACGTGCTACCTTTTGAACTCTGTAAACCAGCATGCAGATCTAATTCACAATAGCGTCACTGTGTTAAGCTGCACAAGTAAACACTTTAAATGGGAGGAAGCACCTGCGTATCGCTATTGTCTCTCTTCTTCCATTAGCAAAGTCTCTGGGCTGACTCCGTTCAAGCCAAACCTTCCAGTAAGTGGAAATCCACAGGCAGTGGTAGGCAGAAAGGAAACCTCCGCTGCCTTCAGGCTGGAGGAGTGAGGGCACGTTGAAGGACAGCCGGTCATGGAGGGGAGCGTGGGTGTGCGTGTAGGCACCCGCACACGAGTGGGCTACCAAGCGCTTGCACATCTCCTCGGCCTGGGCCCCGAAAGAGCGGGTTGTCAGGATTACAGAAGTCAGCAAGGTAGGTTGACGCGAGGCTTGCTGTACCTGAAGCTGTTGGTGGGGCTGGGGAGGCTGCTGAACCCTGAGGGCCATGGTGCTCTCAACGTACATAATGCTCTGAAATTATCGCTGTCGTCCCGCTTGTTGGGTTTGTGTAATCGAATGTTTGACTTGATTGCTTTCCCGTTGAGTTTATACGTTTTTATGGACCAGCGCCATTCCTTGGTGAGGAACTGGTTAAGGTGTCACGGTTATAGATACAACTTGTAAGAAGTTTACAAGACAAGCTTTAAAGCTGGAAAAGCTGGCTTGTATAGAAGAGCCTTAAAGGCTAAAATCCCTTTAGTTTACCCAAGACAGGTCAGGAGGTGACTTACCATGATCTAAAAGTATCTGCAAACAGAAGATCTTTGCTGGTAGAGAACTTCTTTTGATCTAGGAAACAAAAGCATAAAAAAGTTCATCGACTTGAAGCTGAATTTGGGTAAGTTCAACTTAGAAAATACTAGGACTGATTTTCTGTCTCCATTGCTGTGTTAACACTGTGCTCTGTGCCTAACAAGAAATTGAGGGCAGCGTAGAAATCGCTGGATAAAGTGCTTAGTGTTGTATAGGAGATCTTGCTAGAGTAGTGTCACTTTTGGATTTCTAGGTTTTCAATCTCTACATGTTAGAGACATTTGGTGGTGTTGTAGTACCTGGGGAGTTGGAACTACATCTCAATTTAGTAAGTGTTCATTTCTTGAAGTTTGAGATACCTTTGGTGAGATGTTAGTAATTACTTTTATTAATCCCTCTAACATCAGTTTCCATTTAGGAGAAATTGTCTTTGTGCCCTCTAGTGGAAAAACTATTTATTTGAAGGCTTCCAAATTGGAAGAAGTTCTTGCAAAAGAACTGGAATGTGTGAGAAAGGCCATTGAGGAGCAGAGCAAGGCTGGAGAGATGAGGGGTCACAAGAGGCGGATGTGCTCTCTGCTTCCTTTGCTTCGATCCTCACAAAACTGCAATGCTAATTACATACACAGACGTGTAGCTTTTTCAAATAGGGGAGGTAAGGGACTGAATAGAGAAAGAAGAGATTATCCAATGCTCATGGCAGCTGGGCTTGGTGAAATTATTCCAGATAACTTGAGGAAAACCTGATCTCAGCAAGCTCTGAACCATTGGTGATTGCTGTTGATGTTCCCTGGGGATGTGGTGGGTCGGGCAGAGGAACAGAACAAAGCCTGCTCCAGACCTTCAATGGGAGGCGAAGGGAAGATTCAGAAAATGAAGAATCAGAGAATCTGACCCTGATTCCTCAGAAAAGTTCCAGAGCAATTTGTGAACAGCAGAGAGGAGGATGAGGATGGGGTCCAGAAGAAAAGCTGACTTATAAAGGGGAAAAAAAATAGGCAAATCTGTCCAACTTCCCTCTTTAATGGGATGACCAGTTCGTGCACAAGAGGGACTGCTGATGTGACTAAGGCTTAGGAGCAGAATCTCAGATCATCTTGGTGAACAGCAAAACCGATCGGGCACCAGCATGATGAGGTATAGGGAAGAGGAGGGTGTGGTGGTGGCTCTGGAGGGAGCAGGAGCCTAATGACCGAATGCAAGAGGAGGAGCAGCGGGCAGGGTGGTACGTGGTGATGGGGGCTGTTGTGGATGGCCGGCTCAAACATGTCAACAGCGTCCCAAGGTTTGAGAAAAGGAGTCAAATCTCTCTCTGAGTCATCATTACAGAAGCGTTGTGCGTAAGACAAGGCTGGTAATTGCTTCCTGCTGCACTGAGGGGTGCTGGGCGGTGCAAGGCAGGAGGAAAGCGGTCATGCTTGCAAGTCTGGAGATGAACCGCACAGATGGGAGGCTCGGCGAATGAGGCTGGAGAGGGACAGCTGAAGGAATTGTATTTGGAAATATAAGCCTGAGTGCAGGCAATACATTTTCTGATGCATAAAAGATGTCTGTAAAAAGGATGATGATCAGCTTTTAGTACCCACTGGGGGAAAATACCTTTATTTGCCTGAAAAAAATATTCAAGTTGCATATCGGGGGAGAGTTTCTCACTAGGAGGGTAATGAAGCAATAGCAAAAGAAATTGTGAATCTGCTTCACTGGAGGATTTGCAGAGCAGTTAAACCGGCGCCTCTTACAATGGTGTGATTTCTCCCCCCACTCTGTTGCCTTCTGTCCATCCACCCACCATGCAAGGTCTATTTTACCCATTAACCCACCAAGCTGGACTTTTTATTTCTGTTGCTAGAGGTGCTTTCAAGGGCCAGGGGTCAAAACCAGTAGCAGTGTTGTAGGCTGTTACATGGCTTCGGGATATAAATATTGCTCTCAGTGCAGTCATGAAAACTTCAAGCACAGATGTAGATCACAAGGAATTGCTGCTGTCCCATACGTTTTTCCTTCCCTCTCTCTGTTTCTTTCTGGAGCTGCTCATTTGGGATGTTACGAAAGCAACAGATGTGAATGTGATGGAGTCCCCACACCCTGCTCCCATCACTGTCATCCTCCCTTTCTCTGTGCTGGACTGTCATTCTTGTTTATTTTGGTTTAAATTATAATTGCAAAAACTGTTACAGCGCTGTTTATTTGCTGTGTGTCATGAGTCACTGTTTATATTTGCTGCTGTTTGCATTGCCTCTCCTCTCCCTCTGTCTTATGCTTGCAGCCACAGCTCTCCTCTGAGCTCTCCTCTCAGAGTCTCTTCTCCTGTTTTCAGTCTACGATGCTCTGTGCTCCTGTGAGTGCAGGGAAAAGTGAACTGACAGTGAAGATCCAGAATTAGGCTTCCCCCCCCCCCCTTCTTTTTTTCTTTTTCTCCTTGCATTTTGTAAGGGTCCTTGTTTGAACGAAAAGATTCCTTGGAGACTCCTTCCCTGAGATCTCTGTGCTTAATTAGTCTCTATCTCATTTCTGCCAGGCAGTGAGATCAATACTGCTTTTTCTGGCTTGCAAATTCCAGGGAAGGGGGGAAAATCATGTTAAAACTTTTTTGAAGTTATTGAGATGCCCATGCTCAATTCCATCGTCTGCTGTCATACTGGCGAGTTAATCCCTTCACATGCACTTGTCACTGGGGTGGAGAGTCGGACATCCTGCCCAAGACCATAACACATGAAAGATTTTGAGGGGCTTTGCTCTCACTGTCTCAGCACAGCAGCAAGTCGTTTTTCTTTGTCACGCCTCAGTTTTCTGGTATGTGAAATGGGGATAAAGTTCCAACATCCAGGCCTAGCTCCCCCTGCCACGGCTCCTGCCATCACCCCTGGGTGTTGAAACACTTCCACCATCACTTATTAGGTTTATTTTTGGTCCAGGATAATGTTTTGTGATGCATCAAAGCTTTGCATGTCAAGATCACTAAAGCAACCAGCCCTAATGCCTTTTTGTATCCGTCGTCTCTTGAGACAGCTAAAGTCCAGGAAGCTTGCAGGGGCTCGGTGTTTCAGCCCGAAGGCAAGCAGAAGTTGTTCAAAAGCGGCACGTCTCTGCCCTGTGGCACATGGCAAGGTGTAAGGAAAGGACCGTGACCTTGGTGACTGGCAGGACGGTGCAAGGGGTGGCCGTGCACAGTGGCTTGCCCCAGGGCTGCCCAAGAGAGATTGACTTGTGCCTCAGTTTCTCTACCGAAGGAAAGGGGATCGGTGACTCTTGCAAAGCATTTTGAGCTCTCTGGGTTAGAAATGCTGGGTAAGAGCTTGTTCTCAGCTGGAAAATCCCGCTGACTCTTCATGGGTTTCTCCTGGTTCTGTAGGCTAAATTAAGAACAAAACTCTTCCTCCCAAGCCATTTTGGGAGGCTAAATGGTCTCAGAGGGTTTGCTTTGAAGCTTACAGGCTTGGTGTCAACTGCTCACACTGCCAGCGCAATTTCTGTCCAAGGCAAAGGCAAATACCCAGATGCTTTGGGTTGGGGTATCTGACCACAAGGCCACAGTGTGGCCCCAGTTGCAAGGAGCTGCTGGTCTATCAGGAACTGGGGCCAACCAAACCGGCTTCTGGGAGGGGCTGTGGGTGCTTTGGGTAGATGGGGAAGGGGCTCTCCCAGTTCTCGTGGCCTTGGGTGATGCCTTGTGCTTCCTCTTCTTGCTCCCGGTAAAGCGCTGTCATTGCTAGCCAAGAAAATCGTACAACTCCTTGTCTTTGAAATCTGAAAGACAACGTCTTGCAAGTCGCTCTGTATATTTATCAAGGAGAAACAGGCAATTTATTTGTGTCAGCTTAATAGAGCTTCGGCTTACAGAGCTCCATGTGGGAGAATTAACGACGGGTCCTGAGTCTGTCTGGGGTCGTCCACCAGCTCAGCAAATGTTTGATTGTGAATCCACTGTAAAATAGCTCCGAGCTTCTTGTGCCTCAATTAGCAGCCTTGATAGAGAGCAGGCAGGTTTTCAGGTATAAAATGTCCATTTTGACTCTAAGTGTTCTCAGGTGGCCTACGGAATGTAAGTTTTTTTTACTCTGTTTGTAATGCAGAACCTTTTAATTATCTCCAATTTATAAATCCCTAGTTTGGTACTTGAGTGCCTGTAAGAAAATGCTCATCTTTTAGTGGATAGTAATCAGTGTCAGAGGAAACAGGGAATAGATGGCATGTTTTAAATGGTGTCAGTTCCAACAACTGGAATATATAATTTAAGTCACTTATATTTAATCATCGTTTAAACACTGAATTTCAGCCTCTGCTGCTGGAAGCTGACAGCTTTTTAATGCCGCTGTGGTAACACTTGAAATTTCCTTAAGCTGCTATACGGTGTGACATGGCTCTTTACTGCAGGCGTTGGTGCTGCATCTGCAGCTGATTGTCCGAGCCCGACTGCAGCAGGGTGCAGGGGTTGGGCTCTGCTTCGCCTCCCCCCAGCCCCAATTTCAGAAGTCTGAATTGTTTTACCTTTTTACAGAGCTGTAACATCTGCTGTCAATACCACAGCAAATGTAACAGCTGCTGGGGGTGGGATTATGGATCTGAGGTCCATGTATAACAGCTAAACATATTCTAGCAATTCAGCAGGTTGAAAAATAAAGCAGATAAAGCTGTGTGCATCATGCTCCGGATCCGTGCGGTGGGGATGTTTCCCGCTGGAGTGAGGTTGTGCCCAGTGCAGACTGGGGTCCAGTGCTTGGAAGTGGAAAGCTTTGATTTTCTGTGTTTCAGCAAGGAAGAGGTGCAGCAGGTCTCCATCCTGCCTGGGGAGCGGAGCAGCAGCGCTCCCGGGTGCTCGCGGGAGCCCACCAGCTCCAACCAAGTGTGTGGGGCTGTCGGAACTTCCCTTGCTCTGTTGGTGACATGCACACAAGACACTAACTATTCGCCGCAGTGACTGTGCATGATTTAAACCTACATTTTATAGGGGTGCATGTATATGTTTGTGTGCATATGTATATGCAAATATAAATACATGTATGCATGTATAAAGAAGACTGTAAGCATTTTTAAAAAGCAGCTGAGAAGCCCTGTATGTGTTTAGGATCACGTGGGATTCTGGTCCCTGGCTGCCTCCCCTCCACTCGCTCCCTCGCCCCTGCCCCCACAGGCAGTCTGACTGTGGATGAAATAATTTAATGCAATTCTTGCTCTCGGCGACTGGTTGATGGCATTAGCAGAGGGAGTGGAATTTCATCCATAAAAAATACAACTGGGCTGCCGGGGAGTGAGCCCCAGCAGAAGGGGTTAGCAGCAAAGGGAACCCGTGCACTCTCTGTGTAACGCAGAAGTCGGTTGCCTTTATTTGAAATTGCACATTGAGATGGCATTATAACAGACTGTTTGCCTACATGGGAAATAGGTAGTTTTTGTTGTGCCTAGCACTCAAATTATATAGTCTTAAGTTAGAAGCTGCCACTTCTATTTAGAATAAAACTTGCTTTTCTGTATATGCAGGAGCATATTAGCGTTTCAAGCCTGCCAAGCTCTACCGAATGTGCACTGGATTTGCAAAGGAGCCCATTAGTGCTCATGGAGGTTAACAGCAAGGAGGGGGCAGCGGGGAGGAATGTCTTAATGAGACAGGGTGAAGAGCTGACGCGGGGACACGGAGCGCTTGGAGCCACCTTCTGTTGTGGGAGAAATCCGGCTGTCGCTGGAGGTGCGGCAAAGTCGGGTAGCGGGCAGCTCGGCGGTCCTGTCGCCGTGAGGAGGAGGAGGTTTCCAAACCGCCTCTCTGAGACTCTCCTGCAGCGTTGGAGGTGGCTCGAATGTGGATCAGGAGATGATGGAGGAGCTTTGGTCCTTTCCTACCCGCAGCCACCAAGTGAATCGGATGCAGAGGAGAGAAGAGCTCTTGTTGGCCTCGTTTCCCTGGGGCTCAGGGGTCCCAGGTCAAGCGGAGCAAGAGGGTGGCAAGTTCAGCCTGAGCTGTGGGCAGGACTTAGCTGCCCTCCCGCAGGACAGCCCAAGAAATGGGTGGGAGAGCAGCAAATGAGCATCACCAGCGGTCTGTGCCCAGCGCAGCTCGGAGCAGCCTCGAAGCTGCTCCCACCAGAGCTGCTACGGCAGCTCCGCTCCGGCTGCCGTCTTGCTTGGGGCCGTGGCCAGAACTGGCCCCTCTGGCTTCCACAAAAACTTCTTACAAGTACAGAGGCTCAGCACCGGCTGGCGGTGTGAGCTGACCTGGAGTCCACCTTCGCTTTGACTCCCTCCTGGCAGCACGGCCATGCTGCCTTTCCTCCGTCACCAGAGCCGTCCTGGCTGGGGACAGGGGACGCTCCGTGTCCTCCCTGGTGCCACAGGGATGGCCCCTGGCCGTCGGAGCGCACCGCAGGGCTGTATCCTCGGCGTCAAGGCTGCGCTGCCCCAATGCGAGCCAGGCTGGAGGGACCCGCCGGGTGTGTAGTGGCTAAATGCATCTGGTGGAGGGGTGCAGGGGTTCATTTTTTATTATTATTATTCCTTAATTTTAGAAGTGTTTCAGTTCTGAGGTGGCTCAGAGTCGGCAGGCACCAGCAGACAATGCCGCATTGGCTTTCAGTGGGAGTTTCACCTCAAAAATTGGGGGATCGGGCCTGGAAGCCCACTGGAAATATTAGGGTTTGGGGGAGAAGATCTTACAGTGGAACACGGACTCTTTTGTCTGTTCATTTACAGCTCTCCAGATTGTGTTTAATTTTTTATTTTGTTATTTTAAAGACAGAGCACTCTGTAGTGACAGGAAGAACTAAAGGAATAATTGGGAATTTATTCTGTGCATGTCACCTTGTTTCATATTGTTGAAGTAATGGTAGAGAGCTTATCATTTCCTTGAATTTATTCACTGCTCAGAATTACTCACAGCATAAATTTCTGAGGAAAAAAACCCCCAGCAACTTAGATGTTCATGTAAGTTGTGAGATAAGCTCAAAAAAAAGGCATTTAGCTTATTTAGTGCCTGCTTCCCCTGAGACTTAAAGCAATGGTAACTGTTAAAGGGTCTTTTAGCTCTAGGATTTTTCCAGTTTTGTAATGTAAAGGTTCAATTTTTTTGTTCCCTGGGCAAAAATGATGATCTAAAAGCCTTTTACTTAATAAAAGTGCATATTTCTACTTTATCATGTGACTCCAGGAGCTCAGTTTTTTTAGAAAACCATCAGATATGTGTGAAAATTGTCAGTCTTGGCAGCATTGAAGTTGTTAAGAAGTTCAGTGCTGTACTTGCTCAGAACTGAGCGTATTGGGACTGAGTAGGTTGCAGCAGTCTAGCATGCTGAACAGCATGGCTTTTTTAAAGCTCCTAGTACAAGTGCATACAATTATATCTTGAAGTTTATTTTCTGCTGCACTTGATAAAACTTTATTCACTGCAATGATTGGCTTTTTTAAAGGCAAAATCCTGGAGAACTGCAAGTAGCTTCTTTGGGGAAACATGGATTTTGTTCTTTGCCAAGCGGTTGATGTCAGCGCTGTAAATGCAGGTGCCTAGAGATGCACTGTGCACCTTTGCTGTTCGGGTTCCCTGGAGGTACCTCATTTTCCTGTCTCGGGGACACGTGCCCAGCTCTGGGTGGCCTTGTTGTCATCACAGCATGGACTGTCCTGTTGGGTGGCTCTGAGCTGTGCTGTGGTCCCAAAAGCAAGTCCTGGTGTACGCGGCTGGGAGGTTGCCCACGCAGGGACTTTGCGGAGCTGCCTTGGGGGCAGCACCAGGTCGGGAGGTGACGTAACGGATGGGGTGGTGACGTAACGGATGGGGTGGTGACAAATGATGCAGAAGTGGCCGGATCCAGGATGGTAGGGGCATGTTGGTGATGATTTATGCCTTTGTTCAGTAAGAAACATAGGGGATGGGGTAGACTCGGGGCACTTAGGGGCAGGTATAATGGGACTGATAAGGTCTGATTTACTGTGAAAAGGTTGGTGGTCTCTTGTGATTATAAATTTTAGCAAAAGAATCAAACTGCTGATGACAAAAAAACCAAGCAAGCAGTAGAAAAACAAAAAGACCCCCAAAACGCTGACATGGCCAAAGTTTTCTCCCAGTGTAACCTATTTCCAGTCCCGTATGGGAATTGCTACACTCTGATAAAGCTTCTTTTATGGATTGCAAAGTCGGAAGGGTGCTTCCCCAGTGTTGGATGTTTTATTTATTGTGTATGTTCTTCCTTTCACTGTACCAGAAATCTTTCTTCCTTGGAATATATTGTACCTGTCTGGGTTGAAAATTTAAAACGTGAACAACCCGTGTTGTCCTTTCCATCCAGTATGGACCAGCAGGAGACCAAAGCCATTCTGGTGGAGACTGGCATGTCCTCTCGGGCTACTTTGCTGGGCCTTTGTAAGGAAAGACCCGATTCCAATTGAATGTCTTTGAATTTCATGGTTTTTGTGAGCTGGACATTGACCCCTCCCTGCTCCATGGTGAAGTGTGAGGCTGCTTGGTCCCTGCCTGGTACCACCAGATCCTCCATCCCCAACATCACTGCCCAGCAGTGCCCCATGGTGACGGTGACCCTGGCCCCTGGGAGAGGTGTGTGGCTCCTGCTCAGGGCTCACCTCCACCGCTCAGCTCCATCACTCTCCACGCCAGCCTGCTGTTGCCTCTTCAGGTAGTTTAACCTGTGCTAAATTTCAAAGTAAAAGGAACCAGCCTGATATCACAGCTCTTGTGAGCACCAGGGGAGACCTGAAGAAAGGAGAGGGCAGGATCACACCTGTGTTACCTGTACTTGTGCTGATGGCTTCTGCCTGGGCCCCTGAGGTCAGGGTACTGGTAACACTGGTCTTCAGTTGTCTGCCTTCAGTGTGACTGGGCTGTTTCTATACCCCTCTGAGTCCCAACTCAATTAAAAGGGCATGTTTGCAGATTGGAAAGACCTGGGGAAGTGACATCATTTACAAGGCAGATATGCTAGAAGTGGATATTTCTGTAGCTGGACATGCAAGTCAGCGTGCCAGCTCTGCCCCAGCCGGCCGGCGGGGATGCCAGCCGCTGTGCGGGCACCCGCCAGAACCTTGGTCCCCATCCCAGCCGTCTGGCCAGATTGGCACCAGTGTCTTGCATAAATAGTACGTTTATAAGAAGTGGGCTGATTCAGGATTTTCACCTGAGGTGCGACATGGACATGTCATGGGGATCCTGCTGTGAAATGGGCAGCGTGAGCCCTGTGACTGGGGGAGCGGCAGCCGTTTGGCCAAGCGTGGGTTTTCGTGCCCGAGTGTGGGCGACATAAGGAAGCTATATGGAAATTGGATCAGATTCTGGTGCAAGATTTCTGGCAGCCTTTGACTCCAGGGAAGCAGTAGTCTCTGAACCAAATGTGCGCTTCCAGCTGTGGGAAAGCAGCCTGCTGTTTTCGTCCTTCAGCCCATTTCCCTTTCTGGTCTATAAGATTTCACGTCTTGGCTCCAGCAGCTTTGGTTATATTGCTGGCACTGTTTGGATACTAGAGGAGACTTTTTTTTTTTTTTTTGACAGTCACTTGGGGGCTGTTCCTTATTTGCCTAAATTCTGGGTTTACAGTGATGCAAGCAATGTGATACTATTTAGCAGCTATAATCGAGGTCAAGGCCCTGTTGTCTTAGGTATTGTAAAAATGCCTTGTAAAAGGCTGTACATGATCCAAATGTGCTGCAGGCAAGGCAAGCAAAAGAAGGAATAAACCAGGCCTTCACAGCTGCTCCTTATAGATGAGAAACTGAGGCACAACCAAACATGCAGGTGTGTTTTGCCAGCACCTGAAATGGGACCCAGATCTCCTGTGTTTTGCTCTAAAGGACTTTTTGTTTGTATGGGTTGATTTAGAGTCAGTTGCTAAAACAAGCTATGGCTGTGCGCACTTTGCTCGCTGCTTTATCCCCTTTTGAGTTGAAATGCTTTGAAACGGATCCAGGATAAAGCTCATCCACTGCTGGGACATCTCTAATCTGCTTTCAGGGAAGCTTTTTTTTTTTTTATCCCCCCCGACACCTGGCCGGGGAGGAACCGGGAGCATGCTCAGTGTCCCGCACCCAGGTATGAAGCAGAGGAGCGCCTGCGATCACACCCTCTGCCAGCAGTTTGTGTGTCTCTGGCTGGGGATCCCAAAACGGAGGGAGTGAGAGGAGGAGGCAGGTAAGGAGTGCTAAGCACGGGTTTGCGTGGCGTAACTGAATCCCAGGGCAGGTTTTTTCTTCTCCCTAAGACGCAAGGAAGAGGCTTGAGTAAGAATGAATGAGTCTGAATGGAGTTTCTCAAGGTGCACCCCCCGGGCGGCTGCTGCAGCTCTTTGTTCGCTCCCTCTCCCAAGCCCATCCTTCGGAGCCATCTTGAGAGCTCGGGTTGATTTGGTTTGTTTCTAATTAAGTTCCTGGTCTGCTGGCTGTCAGGGCAGGGTTGCCCATCAGTCAGCCTGGCGTGCGGCGCATGTCTGCATGCTCGGTGCCAGTGTCAGCTTTGGCTCCAGCTTATATTTTTGGAAATTAAGTTTACAAGCTGCAAGTCTTACCAAGAAAAGCTGTTGGGTAATTTTTTTTTCTTTTAAGAAAGTAAAAAAAAAAAAAAAAATCCTCTTCAATTTCTTGCTTCTCTGAAAATAGTAAAATCCTTACCCAGGTTGTTATTAGGTGGCTGCTGGAAAGGGCGGTGCTATAACCCTCTCCCGTATAGCTAAGAAGTTGTGTGTGTTCTTTGCTGCACTGAAATCCCAAATATTTATCTTACACTTCTGTTTCCTTGCCATGATCTTTACTTATAGATCATCGTGGTTATAGTTCCTAAATGATTTGAGCTCTAATAAATAGTTTATTCTGTTTCGTATCAATAAGCCAAAATAATAACTTGATCTTTCAGGATATAAATTCCTTTTATTTCTTAAGGTATTGTTTGTTTTTACTATTAAAGTTGTTTACAATAAATTGGTTTTAAGCAACATATTGTTCACTTGTGTATTTTGAAAGAATAACAATAAAACATTATTGTGCTCCTGATTTCCCTTTGAAAAGGCAAAGTAACCCTCCAAGCACGGTTGCTTTCCGTGCTGTAATGGTTCTATGCTCTTTACCATTGTGTTCCTTAAATAAAAAGCACAAGATGATCTTGCCTTACAGAAACATAACAATTGTTTTTATAAACAGTGTGTGCTCTGGTATCTGTTGCAAATAACTAGATTCTTGTTTATAATTGTATCTTCTTAATGAGAATTCAAGTTGTTGGATACTTCCGTGTTTTTTGGAACTAATTGTACCATGATTTTAAAAAGCACTTTATGTAATTGAGAGTCATTAACTTCTGATACAATGTAATGTAAATGGAGGAAGTCCATATTTGAAGGGCTCTCACAGCACAGATCATCCCAGCAAGGATCGCTCTGGATGTGTGTTCAGGGAATTCCTAAATTCAAAGCCTCCTGTTGCTTGTGGCTTGGTGCAGGAGCAGAGGTATGTACCAGCCTGTCCATGGGCACTGGGTAGGGCTCATGAAATTGGGAGGACCTGTGGTTCCTAGAGCTAAGCATAGGCTTAAATACCTTATTGAACTCAGCCTTAACTTGTTCTCCCTTATTGCCTACACTGCATGGGCTGGAGATCGTCAAGGGGCCACGGTGGGGGTGGTTGGGTAGATTTTGTTCTTTGCTTTGAAGGGCTGGTGATAAATGTTAGAGTCCCCCCACCCCCAATCACCTTGTCGGGCAATGCAAACGATTCCCTGGTGACTGATTGGAAAGGTCGGCATTTATAGCTCTGACCGAAGCCACAGGAGAGTGCTCCTAAATGCATAGAAAATGTTTGCGAGATGAGCTTGTTGGGGCAGCGTCCTCCGCAATGCTGCAGGACCGGGGGCAACGTGAGCGAAAGCACCCAGCTCTGGGGAGAGGAGAGGGCATGCCTAGCGGGTGCTGCGAGGTGAGCAAGAGCTGTAAATCCTTCTGAAACAGTTGCAGATGCTGGAAACTTTGCCATAGCGCTCGAGCTGCAGTGGTGTGGGGTGCGGTGCCAGAGTGCTGGGGAGAGGGGTGGGCGATGGATGCTGAGCCGGTGTTAGTGCTGCTGCCGCCCTGCCTGCCCCTTGCCTGGCAGGAACGTGGCAGGAAAGTTATTTTTTCTCTATCAGACAGAAGGGGCTGATGTATTTTCATGTCCAAACCTTGCTGCCAGGTGTGCTGCTGAGTTTCAAAGGGATTACCCCATCCTAGAAATACTGACTGGTGTCGTTTGCTGCCTGTGCCCTATGCACTCTCCCAGCAGCATCTTGGTGATAGTCCGTGGGTGACAAAAGCACCTGAGCTGGGCATGGGCTGGTTTCCCTGCGAGGATCGCCGGGCCGTGGTCAGGGTGCTCGGCTGTTCCTCTGCTGCTGCTGCGTCGATGTGGCTCTCTTGAGTTTCTCTCTGTGCTTGACTGATGGTGGGAGGGCCAGCATGGTTCTGGGGAAACTTTGGGTTGTCTCGTGCATCCATCCTAGTAATGTCCTTTGTAATGCAGATCCTCTCCTTCCTTCCTTTCTTTCTCCCTTCCTCTCTTGAAGTAACACTGCTGGAGCCCAGAGGCTTTACCTCCTTTGTGTAGGATCTTCTGATAGCAAAGCTCCAGGGGTGCGTCCCTATTGTATAATGCTCAGTAATCTCTCTAGTTTCTGCAAGTAATCTGAAACCTCCTCGCTATGTTTGCACACCACAGCGGAGGTTTTCAGGCCCGGGACGTGGGCTGCCCGGCTCCTGTTAGTCAGCCCTGCAGTGTCTTCCAGGGAGAGCCTTTGAGAAGATGAAGCTGCTTTCTCTTGCTGCTTGCTATCTCCTGTGGCATTATCCATCTCCAAAACTATTTCTCTGTGAATAAGTTTAACGCTAAAACAAAGCCTGACAATAAACGGCCTTCCAAAACTGTGCATTTTTAGTCTTCTGATCTCGCTGCCTTTTGTCTCTGGGCTGTTGTGACCTATTCATGTCAAGAGAGCAAAGAATCTGTGAGACTCTGACAAATTTGTACAGCTCCTGCACAGTCTAGGAGAAGCTCTAATTTGATCTGACGTTTACTAATCTGCCAAGACTTTCAGTGATCTGTTTTCATACTGTGTTGAGTTTCATATGCCATAGAGAAATGGGTAAACGTATTGCATTGGTAACAACAACAAGTATGAAGCCAAGTTTTTTGTATTCATGCTCTTGAAAATTCCTTTCTCTGTGCTTTTTATGGGGATTTATTCCTTTTGCTAATTGTCAGGTTGCTAATTTCATTCACCTGGTGAAGTGCTGGCAGAGTATTTGCTGTGAATTATGTGAAGCTTTTTGTTTGGTTTAGTCTTGCATTGCATTCATATTTTCCTAAGTCTGTCGCCTTAGTGCGCCAGTTGTAAAAGTGATTCCAAATATCAGATTGTTTTTCTACCCACCACATGTGACTGGTCCAACGGCAGCTTATATAGTGCATAGATATTCTTGAATTTATGTCCTTAAATGGTTCTCACACTATGATGGGAAGATCCTTGATTGTTTATGTGTTTCTGGCACTATGTGAGTAAATTAGTGAAATAGTGAAATTCTCCAATGCATGGTTTTGGTGTTTGGTTTTTGTTTGGGTGTTTTTTCTTCCCCCCCACCCCCCATTTCTTTGTGTATTTTAGGATATCCTGATTAGTTAACACTAGAAAGAGTTGGGTTTAGATCTGGACTCTTTATTCAATGAAATCAAACCAGGAGCTTACTCTAACTCCTGGATTAGAAAAACTCATTTTACAGTTCTGATTGTTGTATATGAAACCCAGAGGGTGTTGATCCCTTTTTTGTAAATACTGTTCCTTTACAGAAATGCATAATGATGGCATAAATGCAGCACAGGGAAGTTTGTGCATGATAAAAATTAGTTGTCCTTTTAAGAAGAAAAAAGAAAAAACAACCCACACCCTATGCAAAACCTCACGCTATTAATTTTGGTTTCAAGCCTGAACAGTGTATTGCCTGCCACAAAATACAGCATGGTGAGGGATCTAACAATAAAGATGCCCACTCGTGGGGTACCAAACGAAGGTGCTGACTTGGAGTATCCCATCAGTTTAACTTTGTTTTCATATCACTGTGAGAAGTCTGTTTTGAAGCTGGGACATTGGATTAAGGTTTCCAGGACTGAGTTTGAAGCTTGTGGGCAAGCGCAGCCCGGCTGGGGGTACTGCAGTGCTCGGGACTCCCACTCTCCGAGGTCTCTGCTCTCACCACACCAGTGGCTTCGCTGCTCCTTTCAAGGAAAACCCAAATTGGTACTCGCTGCGTGACCTTATGTCACGTAAGCTTTCGTTGCCCAATTTCCATATCTGTTTCCTTCCTTGCAAACCCTCCAGCTCCTTCCTGGATGGAGGACAGAAGGGAGCACAGCGGGGACTCTGTTCCTGTGTGGGAATTAGGTGGTGGTGCCTGCGAGGGCACATTAACCCCCACCATGGGAGGCAGAAACAGCCGTATGTCACTCTGCTTTCATAACTCCAGTAACATCTCCGCAGCCCTTTATCTGGGTAAAGGGCTCCAGCCAGCATAGCCAGCCCTGGGGCCTTGTGGCACAGTCATCTGTGTCCTTGTTTTATTTCCTCAGCTTGTATTTCATTAACCTTTTACCCCGCTTGCTTTCTGTGGACTAATTTCCAACAGGCACAAGAGCGAGCTCGGGGTTTCTGGCCTCCTCCGCACCCCTGTGCACACGATCAATAGACTCGACCTTTCCGATGGATGCTCGGCACTCCTGGAGCAGCGCTGGTGGAAGTGGCGAGCTCTCCTGCAACCTCCTCCTCGCCTGCTGCAGGATCCCTGCCCGGGCTGGGGAGGGATGCCTGCTTTAAAGCAAAGCAGAGTGTTTTACAGCCTCGTAACTTAACAGCAATCAGGAAGGAGCTTGTTCTTTCTGGAATTAGTAAAACATTAATTGGCTGCCAGTAAAGCTGGAGTCGAGCGCAGCTGGCCACGCGTTTTGTTTGGTTTGGTGTAAAAACTATTTAGGATAAAATCTGTTGACAGCTTAAAGCTGCGTAGCAAACTTTAGAGGGTTTTTTTTTTTTTTTTTCATATTCACACCCTGAGTAAGTTGGCAGAAGGTTTGGGATGTTCACCAGCTATATTACGCAGTTTTTGGTATCAGCATATTAACTGCACACTTGGCGTTTTACAATTGCAATGACTTTATATTAAGCAATTCCTTTGATAATAATCAGAGGGATTCTGGGTTGAGAGAGCGTTCGTCGTGCCTGGATTCTTTGTTAGAGTTTAAAAATAATACCAAGTTTTGAAGACAAAGGTTTTTAGAGAGGCCAACTTGCTTCTCAGAGGGACTTTTAATAACTAACAGGATACTCGTATCTTTAAAACTGTAGGGAAGCTCTGAGCCACCTCTGAACTGTAACTCCTTTTGCTCCATTAGGATTTTTGCCATGTATAAGTCATTCCTAAAAAAAAAAAAAAATATTCTCTCCTCCTGAAGAGAGATTATTGTCCATTTTGTCAAATGCTGTGAGCTGGGTAGGAAAGGTGACTCTGAGTAGAACTCTGCTTTCACCAGTGCTTCTTCTGGCTGATGTCCAGATTGACGGGGAGAAGTTTGCGTGTCTGTTTTGGGGGACACGGCTTGTGTTTGCCCAAATATTGTGTAATTAGGAGCGTGGCATCAGCGGGGAATGGTGCCGAAAGCAGAGGTGCTGTGCAGTCAGGTGGAGCAGACTCTGCAAGACATGAACTGTCTCACAAAGCCAGTCTTAGTGAATACATTTAAATACGTTAATTGACAGTAGTTTGGACTGTAAATGGGAGAAGATGGTGAAGGAAAGGGGTTTCTTTGCTTCATTTCAACTACTGCTGCTGTTTAGGCTTATCAGCGCTGAAACACTTATACTCCCCCCCTTACCTTCTCTTATTTATTTGTTAATCCTGTCTATCAGCTTGCACCAACGAGCTGCTTAAGCGTCTTCACTGCCTAAGCCTTTCCCTCATATGCAAAAAGTGTGGCTGTAGGTTTTTGGTTTGGAACAGCCAAAGTTTCCAGGTCATCTCCAACCAGCTGAGGGCTTTCAAACCATATGGCCCAAATCAATGCTGTTAGCTTCCAACCTGTGCCTCGGGAATGATGAAAGGCTTGTTCCTGGCATGGTCTCCGAGTCCTAGGTTGGTACGCTGCTTGCTGTGAACCCCGTGGTCCTGGGAGCACTGTGGTGGTGCTGTGTGTCTCGGACGTTGATGCTTCTTGGCCAGGACTTGTGTCGTCTTGTGGCCCACAACAGGGAGCGGGTGAAGTGCAGGTGCAAACCAGCACCGCAGTGCTGCGAGGTGGCGGGCGGTCACCTCTGGAGGAGGCTGGGCATCTCACCTCCTGCAGGCTCATCTCGGCCTCCTGAGGAGTTTGGCTCAGACAGGTGACAGAGGTGGTGTTCGAGACCTCACCCTTTTTAAAATAAGCCTAGATTGAAGCTTGTGTTTCCATTATTGAGAAGGAATGGTTGCAGCAGGGATGTGGGCTGTTGCATGTTGCAGGGCAATCAGTAGAGAATTGTTTAAAATAGTAAAGGCTTTTTTTTTCCTTCTTTTTTTCTCTCCGCCTCCTCCTTTTTTTTATTATTATTATAAATGACCTAGGCAGTGCACTAAGGAGTTTGATCCTGAAAGTCTTAAAAATGCTGGCTCGGGCCCAATCATTTTTATTTGCCAAGGTTAAGTATGATGTGTGTTTTATATGCATCAGAAGAAGCTTATACACGTGTGGCTTGTTTTATGTCTTCAAATATTTGACATATGCGGAAAAATGAACTTGTAACTCTTTGCTTACTGAGATGCTTTGTAAGAGAAGCCAAAACAGAGAGATTCTCTGCTTGCTTTTGTCACATTAAATGTTGCCTCCTTAATTCAACTTGATTTGATATGAATCATTAGACCGTAAGCTTGGCAAAATTCATCCGCACTTCACCCGGGCAGGACGGGCCTGGGCAGCCCAACTCATCTATTAATGGTAAAGCGGAGCTCTTTCAGTGGTCTGAGTGGCCTTTGGATAAGGCCTTCTGCAAAGGAGGGTTCTTTTATATAAAACATGATCTTCTTTAAGTACAACTTCCCACCTGCACAGTTGCAAGAGATGGTTTTTGTGAATGTGTATCACCTAGCAAATGAGTTTTTCGGCCAAGGGACCTGTAGGCAATTACCCTGCCGTTATCAGACAGCTTTAACTGCTCTCTGGTGCACCCCAGGTTGCGCCATGAGCCTGCTTATGTCAAACAGCGTAAGCAAGTACACGGGGAAGCAAGCACCGATAACCCACTTCTCTAGGGGTTTGCTTAGACGTGAAGATGGATGTGAAAGTTCTCTGAGCAGATAAAGATCTCCATCCAGGGTTGTCTTGTTGCCCTGGCAGGAAGGACCCGTTCCTTACGAGGAGGAGTGTTGCCCGTGTGTTGTTATCCTGACTGGAGACTGTTTTTTTAAAGGCCAAGAGCATTGCAGGGGTCTTAATTCTCATGCCCAGGGTTCGTTGTCCATGGATTTAGCATTTTTGTTAACTGTTTGCTGGACTAAGGTGGCTTTGATACAGTATATTAAAATAGTCTTCTTTCACAGCCAACTGGTACATCTGGGTGAGTGATCTGGGACGTGTCACTATCTCTTCTTCTGGGAATTCTTTTTAAACATCTCTTCCTCATCTTTTCTATACAGTAGTACCTTCTTCTATGTCCTTTTTGTTCAAGTATGTAAAAATGGGAGATAATGTTCTTATTAGTCCATTCTTCAATAGCTATAGATTAAAAAAAGGCCGTCTTATTAAAGCTCTGTTGTAATTTTACAAGTAATACATTGTCAGGAAATAGAATACACTTTTTTTAACAGGGTGGATAATTAACTGCTGAAGCAATTTATCAAGGGTTACCCAGTGGGTTCCCTGTCATGGAAGGTGTTAAATCAAGGATTGATGTATAGGGAAATGCTCTAGTTAAAGCAGAAGCCAGGGAGGAATTGATTGATACGATGTGGCCTGTGTTACTCAGGGAGATGGGAATAGATCATCTCGGGATCCCTCAAGGCTATAAATCCATATGAATCTGTTACCTATAAATACTGATAGAAGATTAGACCTGGATGTGTAAAATGTCTTTAATTTCTCTGAGTGACTGTGGTGCCATATTGAGTCATTGTTCTGGTCCTGGCTTGGTGTCACCTTGTGAATTAACGGGGTGATTTAGTGAGCACTTCTGGGTTACACCTCCATGAACACACTTTGGTGTGTTCACCACAGCTAACTTGGCTTAGCTGGTGAGAGGGGAGAAGATCAGATGCTCAGAGACTGCGATGTCTCTGCAGAAAAGATTTCACAGTAAGTATTGCCCCCCTCCACTTGTGGCAAGAAAACCCCAAACTGAAATAATGAAGGACTGTATATTTTATACTTTTTTCCTAAGGAAAAAGGTCAGTGGTGAAGAATATTATTTTTAAAAAAACCCAAACAAACAAACCACGACTAAATGGATTTTTTTTGTTAAATGCATTCAACAAAAAAGAAAGCACATACTTGCTCACTTACCATAAGAGCAGAAAAACTTACAGGCTTTCAGGTTTTAATAACCCCTGGCTTTTAATTCCATCCAGTTCTGATTGTAAAATGAATCCCTGATTTTACAGCTGAGTAACGTTGGGAAGTGTTATAAACCTGTGGCCTAATTCATCCTTCAATTTAGGGATACTGCACACATTTTGTAGGATGACTGGGAATGTAGTTCAGAAAATATTTTTCTAGTTGTGCTTCTGTGTTAGTCGTTGAATTCATACTAAGGGTTATCTTTTTCTTTGTATTAGCATTTACTTAATCACAGATTTATTTGTGCTGCAGCCTGTTTTGAAAGTAATTGCTGGCTAAATGATGGTGTAGCTGTAGTTCACATGGGAAGCACCTGCTCATGAATACTAAAGGCTTGTGGAGTGATGCTTGGTATATTGTGGCTTAATGGAAGCGCTGTGTTTGATCACTTTGCTATTAAAAGTGTTGAGAGGGCGCATATAGTTGGATGAGGAAGTGAAAACTTAGTCGTGGTTTTTAGAGATGAGGTGCTTAGACAAAGAAACAGATTAAAAAAAAAAAAAATGTCCAGAGTTGGTTGTTTACATGGGGATTTACTGTAAATTTTGTTTTTCAGCAATGACTTGATATTTTTTTTTTCCCCCCTTCCCCCTCCAGCTCAGTGTTGATGGGATTCGGCACCTCTCAATCTTCTCCACTGAACGTAAAGGCTCGGATGTGGGGTCTTCAGCGAGGTGTTTGCTTGCGCAGGGGCTGGCGGCAGGGCTGGTGTCTGCCTGTCCCTGCCTGCCCTGCCTGTCCCCTTTGCACCCTGGGGGCTCTCCCACTGGGCACTCACCTGCGCTCGGCACAGGGGAGGATGAAGCAAATGGCAAACACTACCGAAGCCCCGGGGAGCCTGGCTCCCTTTTCATAAAGCCAGGTCAGCAGAGTTGTCCTTAACTTGACTGTTGCCAGTGATTAAACATCCCCCCAGTTTTTTGGCTTTTTTTTATGGTGGTGTCGCTGTGCATTGAATCAGAGCCCTCTTCCCGTGGTTTCTGCCGCCTCCCGCTCCCCGTTCCCAGGCGGAGCGATGCAGCCTGGCGAAGGAAGCGGGGACGGGGGGAGAAGGGTGCCGCAGGGTGCCTCCAGCGTTTAGTACCTGCTGCAGTCGCTTGATCAGGTCCAGTAAACAGATCTGGGCCCTGTCCTCAAGATACCAATTTTCTTGACCAATAGATTCAAAGGTCTGTCTGTCTCTGCTTTACTATCGCTATTTATTGCCTCAGTATTTGTTTGGCAGAAGGTTTTTGTGTTTTTAATACCAGCCCTGCAGTCCATTGCCAGGAAATTTAGAACCTGTGAGCGATTTCAAAGGCCATCTGACTCCAGTGCTTCCAGCAGGATTTATGTTTTTGGTGGTGCAGAGTTACAGTGTCATAAGCTTTTTATTTGTTCTTATTATATCATGGGCATCTGCAGACTGTTGAGTCCAGTTCTCTTCAGCTGTTTATGTGCAAATACGTCTCTGATCTTGTGAAAGGAGGTCATTCTTTATTTCCACTGACTGTTGCTCCAAGAAAAAGCCTCCCCAATAAGTCATTAAAAGAAAATGGAATTAGTCGTGCTAAAACTGATGCATATGACTGTAATGTTCATATGAAGGCTGAAAAAAGCTCTCGTTATTTGGAGTATACTCCTAATTCAGTATCCGATAAAGTTTTATTCTGGTAAATCTGGCTTGCTCTGTGCAGTTCAGCTGGCAGCGGGGCCTGGGACGTGTTGCCAGGGCTGCAGTGGGATTCCAGAAAGACTTAATTTCATTTCTAATTGTTGCAAAGAATCATTTATTTAGCAGTTAAGCTCCTGCTCTGTTCCCTGTCTGGCTGAAACAGTAGCAAGTTTCCTTACTTCTGAGATTACTTCTAAAATTGTGACTTTGGGTGGAATCTGAAGGTTCCAGCGTACAAGAATTAAAGTTTGGTCTTTTTGCTTGCAAATGACTTCTGAATTCTGAGTCAGGACTTATTACTTAAACCTATTTCTGGCTGGTTTCAAAGTAAATGTGTTTATTACTGTATGTGCTGTTGTGAATTCTAACAACTGCCAAATGTAACAGAATAACTAGGTTCATTTTTTTGAGGTGCTTCACTGGGGATCTACCTTTTTTCTTTCTGATTTTACTTTTCTTTTTCTTTCCTCTTTAACCTGACAAAATAAAATATCTTTTTCCATCTGGCATGATATGTACTCCAGCAGGAAAATGAAAATACATTTTCTAGGTACTGGTCAGGTCCCCTAAGAAGGGGCACTAGGCATTAATGAAGGAGACTGATGCTGGGAGGGCAGAGAGAGAAGAAATCTCAGGACCTGAGTTTGCGGATGTCCGAAGCGATGTGTGTGGGTATGCGGTGGGTGCTGGGTCTCCGTGACACGAAGTGGCTTGGCTGCCAGACTGCCCTGTTACCATTGCTTTATGAAGCAATGCAGTAATGACATTACCGGGTCATTTTATTTCCGCTTAAAGCTTTGACTTGTTATGTCTAAGAATATGATGCATCCAAATAAAATCCATTTCTGTGCCATTAATAAAAGGTCTGTAACAAAGTTCAGATTGCTGAGTGATAAAAATCCAATTTTACTCTTCCCCCAAGTTTTAGCTATGTCTTTCAAACATCATCTGCAGATGTCTTCATTATCTGTGTTTGCTTGTTGTGCCCTGGACAAGCAACAGAGATTTTTGTGGGAAAGCAATATCCTTTACAGGGTAATAGAGTTGAATGACTGTACGCTTTTGCTAATACTGCTGCAAGAAAAGATGCATATGATTCCCGAGTCCTGGGCTAACAGCACGCCATCGGAGCATATGCTGTACTGGCAGTGTAACCTTTGTTCCTCTCTTCCTAGCATTTTATCTACTATACATTTGCTTATCCAAATATTACTTTGTTTCTTTTATAGCTGTCACTTGCTGTTCAGCTCAGAATAGCAAATGTCAGAAAAGAGTTACAAATAGCGCCAGCATTTTCTTCGGTTTATTTATTTGATGGCTCCTCTGTATAGCTATTTGAAAGGGGAAATACAGAAGTGGTACAATTTTGTGAGGGCAGTTGAGGATTTGTGTTTTTTGTCATCCTAGGCAGTAACCAGCATGTAGCAAAGATGACAAGCCTTGTCCTCGAGAGCTCCATCTTTGTCTTTTGATACATATTTTTACCCTAGTACTAATCCCCCTTTGTACTGGGATTTCTAGCATGGCAGGGACGGAGGGGAACCTCTGTTGAGCCACCTCCAACTGGTCCAGAGGCACTGACAGAAAACGCACCAGTGTTTTGAGGCATCAGTCCAAGCAGTCCTCCAGCGTGGTCTTAAGGAAGTGCTCGTGGAAACATCTCTTCTGGGTCCTTCCCCAAATGTTTCAAACGGGGCTTTTTTGAAACATAATACAGATTATTTTTGTAAGGAAAGGTAGATGTTCTGAAATGCGTATTTCTCATGTAGTCACTTTGCTCCCTCAGCAGGTTCTCTTATAACATTTTAAAAATGAACCCTCGTGTGTTTTACAGCTACAATGGTGTCAGCTGGCACATTATCCCTGAATTCTGGAGATGTTGGGAAAGACTATTGGTGTTGATTCAGATATACTGCTGGGTTTTCTAGTAGGCAGATTTAAAAGGAGTACTGTAGCGTCAACGGATGTTCCACTTTCTGCTGTGGGCAGTTGTCTAATAATGATTTGTAGCATGTAACTGTCCTGCACATCTTACCGTGGATGCAGCTGTGTAATGCTAATTCTTAAATACAGTGAGGTGGTGCTTTAAAAACAAACATTATTTTAGTTTTCTTGGAGGCAGCAAAATGGATAGGGTATCTTGTGTATTTTTCTTGAAGTCAGTGGACTGTTGACATCACATTTGTAAGTGTTTGAGACTGGGAAGCAGTTGTATAAAATCTTGAGGAATCCTTCAATTGTGGGGAGGAGCTGTGGGGAAAACAGGGTGGTCTCGTGGGAGGGGGACTCCGGGCGTTGGCCTCCAGGATGGGCTCAGCGAGTTGTTCCACTTCTCCGTGCTTCAGCTCCCCTGTCTATGGAATGATGATAATGGTAGCAGCCAACTTCTTTGAGCTTTGCTCAGGGAGATGTCTATGTCCTTAAAATCTAGACCTATGAAAAGCAAGTTTTGTTTTCATTGTTGCCGTTGCTATGAAATTCTTCTGCTACTGTTGCTCCTTTTATAAGCTGGTCCAACAGGGCCATGTTAGTATAAGCAAAAGATTCCCACTCAGTTGTGTGATTTGCATGCCCTGATGTGCCAGGCCATGGTCTGGAGCTGGGGTGGCCATGAGATGGTCCTTGTCTCTGGGGCTGTGGGGAAGGACTCTCTGGGGAACCTGAGACTAATTCCAGCCCTGTTGTTGTTGTTTTGTTTGTTTGTTTGTTTTCCCTCCCTACCTCCCCCGCAGTACAATCTGGCTATTAATATCTGTGGAAGTTTAATAAAATCAAAAATAAATATGGACTGTTTCACTTCACTTCCACTGTAATTGTCAGCCCATATCTCCCTCCATTATCCTTTCATCTTCTTTTCAGGCTGGCTAATAGTTGCTTAGTGATTACATTTAATGGTGTGAGAGCCTTTTAGTTTGGATACCCTGCTTTTCTCCCTATTGCTTGTAGAGATGTTTACATTTTTAGCCAGAGCTATGATTTGTCTCTTATATAATTGCATGGAAAGCAACAGTTCACATTCCTAGACGGGCATCCTGAATTTATTTTGATACCATTTCCTTTTTAATGCATTTCCCACACTCAGTTCCCTGTACAATCTCTTGATTAGTTTAACTAACTGTGGCCCTTTCTGTAGATTTATTCTTTGCAGTGAACTGCATATCTTAGCCTGTCTAGTGCGTCTGTCATACTTTAGGGCTAAGTTTCAGAAGTTCACGGCAAGCAGATTGAGATGAAGGAAACTACGGTAAAGGAAATATTTCACCAGGTCCTGCTTCATGTAGCTGGAGTGTGCAGTTTTGTTGGGACGCTGTCTTTGTGTAGGTGCAGCTGGTGCTTGGGGCGCTTTGCTGCTGGAGGTGCATCACGGTGCTGGAGTGAAGGAAGTGCTGACAAAAGCTCTTTGGTGTTGGCTAACTGACCACGCTTGGACAGGATGGAAATGTCGTTTAAAAATTATCCACTTCATCAGTTTTATCAGTGAAAACTTTCAGGATGGAGCTCATCCAGGGAGAGAGCCTGATCTCGCATCTCGCCTGCGAGGCCGCTGATGGAAAAACACGGCCCTGAGCAGCCCGACTGTGCCAGCGCATCTCTCTGGCTGCGGGCAGTGGGGAGGTTTCGGCACAGCTCTGTGAGCTTGGGCTTGTCCTTGTGCTGCCCAAATTATGAGGGGATGGGAAAGGGGGACGGTGTGAACACGCGAGGCACAAAGCCACCACCTCTTGGATGGGAGCTGCAGTATTTTTTGTGGGAAAAACATGCCATGCGATACAAGGCTGGTAAATGGGAGTCTGGAGTATCGCAAGCCCTGTAAGTGTTCAAAACACAGGTCTCTCTTCAGGCTTTTATCTGTCTGTGTATTTTCTGTTCTGGCACCAAGAAATTTGGAAACGTTAAGAAGAATGTCCGGTCTTAGGGTCTCTGGTGTAGCAGCATCGCTGACTCATCACTGCTTAAATACTGGATAAAGCCTTTGTTAGGGAGTGAGGGATTTTTTGTTAAAAAGCCAGAAGATGTCTATTTTCATAACTGAGTTTGCAATCCTAGCAGTTGGAACGAAGCAAAATTCAAAGCTTTGGAGCAGTGGCTGGGGGTGTGTGGAATGAATAATGATCTAATATGAGGCCTCAGCAGGGTGAAAAATGTAAAACTAGCATCTCTTCTGCTGTTGGGTTTTTTTAAGATAAATTCACTAGCAATGAGAAGTATTTTAAATGTTGCTGCTGTTGCTGATAGGAACAGGCCATTAAATTGCTACAGTCGACATTCCTTTGGGTCCTGGTCATAAGCCAAGCTGCCAACTATTTGTAAATTTACTGACAGTCAGTAAGCAGAATACAATATTTAAACTGTCAGAAAACTAATATCCACTCGTTTCAGGGAAGCATAGCTCTGCTTCTCTTGGGCTCTGGCTTTTCATAGTGTTTGGTTACTGCTGTTATTTTCTGCTTCTCTGAACTCCAAGACTGACCCAGGAAAAAGTAGAGAGGAGATGAAGAAGTGATGGCCTGCCTCCCCCTTCCCTCTGCACGCTATTCTTCTCATCATCCCTAACAGTATCCTGGTCCTTTTTGGCAGAGATGCTCAAGACCATAGCCAAATTCCCGGGCTCCCAGGGCCTGGGTTCTCTGTCTTGCCATGGCTTGCAATGGATGCTGTTCCATCTGAGTTAGCTGTAAATATGAAGGCAGATGTTCACAAGTCCTAGCTGTATATGTACGCTAGCTTCCTGGGGTGCGCACTCACAGATAGTGGAAAGCAGCTTGAGAAAGCCTAGAAAATACTTACTTATCATACTACTAAAATGTTGTGGGAAAAATGGCAGAATCATTTGTTTGCTGTTGAAATGCAGACCTGTTATGAATTACCCATGCAAAGATAGCTCTCCGTTGTGAGCCAGCATTGCGTGAGGAAATCTGTTTTTTCTTTACTGTACAGCAATGTTATGGGTTTACCCAGTTGTGGACCTTCATCTGAAATAGCTTTTTGTGTAACCACCTATGTGGGCATCCATAAAATACGACTCCAGGTGGGTTTTCCCCATGCCCTGCTGAGCAGTAACTCCTGTCCCATCAGAAGAAAGAGTAGCCGAGTTGGCTGCAGGGACGGATGTCCCACGGCATGGCTCTCCTCCCCTTCCTGTGCCCCACCAGGGAGGAGAGTGCGTATTTGCCTCTGAGAAGGGATAATTTCACCGGGCTCATGTAGGCTGTGGCCTTGATAAACCCAGAAGGGTGAGTTTGAATGTACCGCTGTGGTGATTAGATTACAGGCAACAGCAAAATAAGAAATTACTTTTTGTTGTTGTTGTTTAATCTAGAGGTCTCTTTCAGACCTCAGGAAAGCCCTGTTCCATGTCAGGATTATGCCAAGCCTGAAATGTTTGGACCAAGAGCGGAAAGGGCATGATAGCAGCTCGTTACGAAGCGGTGAGTGACCCCTGCTGAGGGTGCTCATCTGCACGGCCGGATGCCTGGGCTTGAGTTCCCGATTTCAGGCGGGCCCTGCAGAGTTGGACCTTTTCCCCTCGTGTGCCAGAGGAGCGAGCATGCCTCTCTCTGTCCTGCCGTTTGCCAGAAATTCCTCCCTTAATATAAGGAACTTTTCCTCCTCAAAAGCAGCATGCTCCCCTGAGCAGTCCTGGCTTGGGTGAATCATTGTGTTCATAGAAAAAAAAGAAAATGTGTTGAGACTCGCTTGAATTCCCCACCGTCTGCGCTCCTGGGGTTCGCAGCACGTAGTGTGTGGGAAAGCAATGCTGTGAATTTTCACCGTCTCCTTTGAAGCTTGGCCCAGACAAAAGATGTAAGAAATTGGAAGGTGGTGTGTGATCTGGAGTATCCTCAAGCTACAGCTGACATTACCTGGGCACGGAGAGGCCACTTGTGTGTGCTGTTACTGCTCAGGTGAAAATAAATATAATATTTATCACCGTGTGCTGTCAGCATGTTAGAAATTAAGCCCAAAGCCTGCTATACCAGTAAGTGTTTTACCAATCATTATAGCATTTGTCAACATTATGGGCTGCTCTCTGTGCCAGTAATAAATGTGTGGTGTTCCTGCTAGAGTAAATGGTTTTTCCAAGGAGAGGTGTATTTAATGAAGAATGAACAGCACAAGCTGTAAAAGTGGCAAGATCAGTTATTGTTACAAAATAGTTGTAAAAGGTGTAGAGCAAGGTGGCACGGCCTGTGGAGGGATGCCTCGTCGTCTGACCCCAAGGGTGTCCTGGAGCGAGCTGGGTTGGGCACGTCCACTCTTCGGCAGATGTCTTGGCAGATGCGTTTAAATAAAAAGAAGGCAAGCAACTAGTTGCTAAATAAAACAAGTTGCTAATTTTCTGCAGAAGGACCTGGAGCGCAGAGCAGGGCGGGCGGCAGCCTGCGAGGCAGGGAAGGGGAGCGTGACCCCGAGTCAGCCTGGCTTGCGTTAGCAGCACCCAGGAGAAGCGTCGTCACCGGGCGAGCTGCTGAGCTGGGAATTTTGTCTCCCACCTGCTCTGGGCAGGGGTGCGAGGGCTGGGCTCCCAGCCGCTGCGGCCGGCAAGGGGACAGGCGTTCAGTAATGGGTTCGGAAAGGAGGAGGGAGCTGCAAAAGCCATTTTTCTCTCCCTCGGGCTGGAAGTGCGCGGCTTGACTCTTGGTTTCTGCTTCCTTTATTTGAAAAGGGCAGTTTTGATATGTGCTCCGCTTGCCAGATGGTGGTGTGCAAAAAAAAAAGGCCTGAAAGCATGGGGGGGGGAGGGAGGGAGAAGCATATCCCTGCCCGGGACTTGGGGAAACTTGACTTCTGAAATTGCTGTCAGCTGTTGGAGAACCAGAGGGCGTAGTCTGGATTATGAAAATTGGGATTGTGGTATGTGTTAAAAATACATATCTCCATCCTAGTTCAGGCAGTGAGGCTTGCATATATGGGTTTTGTACCAGCGCAGATTTTTTGGGTTTTTTTGTGTTGTGGGTTTTCGTTTTTTTTTTTGTTTGTTTGTTTGGGTTTTTTTAGTCCTGTGCATGAACCATCACGAGAGAACCGGCCGTCATTTACTTATTTACTTCCAGGGGTGTTGTGCAGTCTGTGTGTGTGTATGAGAGGGTTAGTCTTTCCTTGTGCAAATATCCCTCCTTTCCACAGAGAAGGAAAGCGGGTTTGCCATCGATGTTGATTTTGTGGGGTTGTTTGGTTTTTTTTCCCCTAGTAGTATGTGATAGGTAAAGATGATCTATAAGCAATGGCATTAGCTGAGATCCAGGAGGTTTTTTCATCTACTGGGCGGGGAGGGAAGGACGAGATGTGATGACTCTTTCGTGGCTCCGTATCCATTTTGCACGCTGCTCCCTCCGGTGTGGCATGGCCTCGAAGCCCAGCAGCCGGGTGGGAGGTGTGCTCTGGGGGTGCCAGGGCATCCGTGAGGGAAACATACCTAACGGGGCAAGGTGGAAAGAACAAATGGCCACGGACATTTTGTTAACAGAGAGCTGAAATCCTGTTTGATCTGGGGACCTCCTTTCCCAGGGCTTCTGGAAGATTTCTGTTGTGGACATCCCAATATTGCCTCAGTTTCTACTTATGTTGAAAGCTTGGCCATTTAGGGGTCAGTCATTATAGTTTGTTTTTTAAAGCGTGGCAGGGATCGAACTGTTTGAGTTCAGAGGTGTCCCTCAGACATCCCTGCACAACTTGTTGTATGAGGTTCAACAAGGCTAAGTGCCGGGTCCTGCACTTGGGTCACAACAACCATGCAACGCTACAGGCTTTGGGAAGAGTGGCTGGAAAGCTGCTCGGCAGAAAAGGACCTGGGGGTGCTGGTCGACAGCCGGCTGAATGTGAGCCAGTAGTGTGCCCAGGTGGCCAAGAAGGCCAATAGCATCCTGGCTTGTATCAGAAACAGTGTGGCTAGCAGGACTAGGGAAGTGATCGTCCCCCTGTACTCGGCACTGGTGAGGCTGCACCTTGAATACTGTGTTCAGTTTTGGGCCCCTTGTTACAAGAAAGACACTGAGGTGCTGGAGCGTGTCCAAAGAAGGGCAATGAAGCTGGTGAAGGGTCTAGAGCACAAGTCTTATGAGGAGCAGCTGAGGGAGCTGGGGTTATTTAGCCTGGAGAAAAGGAGGCTGAGAGGAGACCTTACCGCTCTCTACAACTACCTGAAAGGAGGTTGTAGCGAGGTGGGTGTCGGTCTCTTCTCCCAAGTAACAAGCTTGGGAGACGAGAGGAAACGGCCTCGAGTTGTGCCAGGGGAGGTTTAGATTGGGTATTAGGAAAAATTTCTTCACCGAAAGGGTTGTCAAGCATTGGAACAGGCTGGCCAGGGAAGTGGTTGAGTCACCATCCCTGGAGGTATTTAAAAGACGTGTAGATGTGGCACTTAGGGACATGGTTTTGTGGTGGACTTGGCAGTGTTAGGTTAACAGTTGGACTCAATGATCTTAAAGGACTCTATGATTCTAAGTTCAGAGCTTCCACATGTGCCCTGCACCCAAGGGTGCCCGGCCCTCCTGCAGAAACACCTGGTCGGTGGGCAACCCTCAGCGCAGGAAAAGACGAGGAACTTCAGATACGTGAATCTGTGTTTTTAGGACAGAGCCTGTGACGGTGGAAGTGAGGCAGGTTACGTAGGAGGGTTTCATCCTGAGCAGCAGTTGTCTGTTGTTACTTTGCTTCCCTGGGCTTAGGTCTGCAGTTTGGACCACCTTTTGCTCTCTCCTCTCAGCAGCCCCATTAGAGGCAGCCATGAGCACCCCTGGGCAGGGGGACCCACTGCACGTGCTTGAGTGCTTGGAGATCACGTACCCTGTTTCATGCATAACAGGCACAGGGCCCCCTAATTGTACTAATGGGGAAAAAGAGAGACCTATATATGGGAAAGTGTAGTAATGGAAAACAGCAGAGACCTACGATGCCATGAGAAGTCTGTGCGTGCTCCGGGAGGTGGAAGCTCACTACCTTTGCAGTAAATAGGAAGCAAGTGCACGCGTAGTATCTTTGGAGTGAAGCTGTTACTGAACGCCACCAAGGTGGGACATCCAGGGCTGCAGTAGCACACTAGCATCCCAGCAGTGCTGAACCCATGTTAAAAAAGTTGCATTATCAAAATACCAGGAGAGAGGAGAAATGAAAAGCCAAGACCGTTTGTTTGAAAGACAGTGTAATTAAGGATTCAAGTGAAGTAACAAAGCTCTTGGATTTAAAATTAGCTTAATGTAGTTTTTATTTTCTGAAGAAAAGTTGATGCGTGATCTCCCTAACAAATGGCTTGTGCTGCAGAAGTGAAGCATGACACCTTCTCCAAATCAGACTGTTCAGCTTTATAAATGACAGCGTCACCTATCACTGTGTCAGTAAGATGAAGGGATGATTTTTCAAATGGTCCAAAAGCATTTATTTTTCATTGCATTTCCCCTATAGTGAATATTCCACTTGTACCCAAAGCATTACTGAAATAGTAGACTTTCTCTGTAGCCACTGCCTGAAAGTAAATACTATATAATTGTATTATGTATAAATTATGTATACTATTGTATATAGTGTGTCTGTATCTAGTATATCCGTCTATATATGCTGTATAAGTATTTAAAATATATTAGATATAGTAAATACTAGATAGTAAGACTATACCTATGCAGGTGCTAGAAATCACAGTTACTTTGTTAATATACCATGTCTGTTACTACTAGCCAAAACTCAACCTGAGTAACCTTGAGACCTTAATGCAAAGGTGGCCAGAGGTACAATTACACCCTCTGTGTCGGAAATGGCTCTCTTCCTTTTCTTCTGTACCTCATCCCTGTCCTGTAGTGAGACACTTAAAGTCTTAAGGCTTAATAACATGATTCTGGATCGCATCTGTCTTTTGCAAATGTAGTTCTAAAAATATTTACTATTCCCTTAAGGAAAGAACTTTCAAGTCAAGGTTCAGAAGATCCTTTGTTATTGCTCTATGCATATGTTTAATTTATAAAATCTTGCTTAGTTAATGTGGTTTATCGACTTTAGGTCAGGGAGACTGTTAGATCGTCAAGCCTGACCTGTGTAACCCAAGCCCTTGGATCCCACCCAGCAGTTCCTGGTGTTCAGACTTCAGCATTGACCCCCTGGGTCTGAGCAGTGCACTGGAAATGTGGCTGTCCTCACCGAGCTGAGCTTCACAGGTTTTGGGTTTTTTCCTCCTAAGAGGTTTTTTTCTTTTCTTTTTTTTTTTCTTTCTTTTTCCTTTGAGATCTGGCTGCAAAGCTTTGTGTTTTCTGAATCTGCTCCAGAAAATCCTAGGAGTACTTAGGCAAAGCATTGCATCGCTGCTCTCATGTAAAATACCGGCAGGGCAAGGAGCGGGGACACGGCCCGGACTGCTGCATTACATTGATCAGCCTCTCTGGGTGACCTTGGAGGACTTGCACACAGGGACTGGACAAACAGGTTTCAGTATTAAAAAAAGCGATGTCGGACAGCAGAATTTCCATTCAAAATTAGATTACACGTCCGAGTTCATCAGCTCAGTGCACTGATGCACCCTTCACGTAAAGTGGCAATCGTGATATTCTCTGTCATAAATCTGAACTTCAGCTTTGCAGTGAATCTCATGAAGTGGCAGGTACAAGACTTCTTCATCATGAGCTTGGGGAAGGGAGGGAAAGGCAGACCAAAGTGGTATTTATTTCTCAGCAGTGATGAGGTCAGGTTTCCAAAGCATCAGTGTTGTGTGTGGTGATGCCTTTTAAATGTGGAGCTGAAAGGATGATGCAACTTCGAAGTGTTACGCCAAAAAAGGCAGAAGTGTGTCAAAAGAGATGACCGTTGGCGATGACTAAAGAGAAGAAAGCTGATTTTTTTTTTTAATAGCTTCTGGCTGAGGAGCTGGTGTGGGAAGGGTTGTAGTGTGGTAGGGCTGACTTCTGAGCAGCTCCTGGCAAGCTGAAAGTGAACTAGCTTCAGTTAAATTAAAGCAGGGGAAGAGACTATCCATATCCTTTATATAAAAGTGCTCCAAATTTATGAAGGAAAGCACTGATTTTTTTTTTTTTTTCTGTGGCCAACTGTGCTGCCTTAAGTACATTTTCAATCCCTTTTAATTAAAGGGTGTCTGTCAGCCTTTCTCGAGTGTTGTGTTATCATAAGCCGCGCAGTAATAGGTACCTGGAGAGAAGACCAAATGCATTTCAGTGCTAAATGAGATTTGCAATCTGCAATAGGTTAGCTGAAACATTTTAATACCACCCAGGCTGCGGCTGCAGTGACAGTACACTCCAGCTATTGTAGAGGCTTTGCACATCTTGTTTTCACTATGTCCTTTTCCCTGTCTACCCTCATCCCGTTTCAGATACTAAGTTTGGTGCTAGTATAAAGGTCAGCTTCAAAGTCTCAGAATTTTAATAATTTTTGACCATGGTCACCACGTGGAAAGATAAAAAAGATTTGCTTGCAGGAAACTGCTTGGCTGACCATCTTTTACTATGTGCAAATAAAAATAAATTAACTTTTTGTAGTTTAAAAGTCTGAACTTTTTTTTAAACGCACCACTGTGAACCAAACGTTGATTATTGTGCCATTGCTTAGGAGAAAGTGTTTCACATTTTTAAAGTGTGCGCGTGTGGTTTTGTACATGCCCGGCTGCCTGCCTGATGTTGCAAACTGCAACAGTACAGCTCTGTGGTGTAAAAAAAAAAAAGACCAAACAACCAAAAAACCAAAAAAAACCCAAACACCAACTCTTAGAGGTCTTGTCACTGAGCTCTTTGTTTGCATAGGGAAACATCTGTCTGAGATTTAATGTGCTGTTCGTAACACTGCTGTTAGGGAGCTGTAAATCCTTCCCATTTCTTCTTACTGGGATTTGATCATTATTTTTTTTCCCTTCCTAATCAAAGTGCTGTAGTCAAGTGTTGTAATTAGTGTGTATTAATTTATTGATTGTCACTGTTATAATAATATGTAATAATAACATGGCAAGATTTTATTCATTCTGTAATAAAATGTTTAAATATTGTCACTTCAAAATAGAGCTTTCGTATGTTGTTTTTTATTACCAATTCAGTATGATTGACTAATTGGACTTGTTTTCATTGACACCATTCTTTCCTGCAAACACAAGCTGTTTAAAGATTTAATTCTCATTTTAACTTCTTTGGTAGAAGATTCCTAACCAGTTGGAACAGGGGAGGGGGAATGATCTTAGGCAGAGCTGTATGTACTTGGTGTGTAACATACTGAAAATAAATTGTATTTTCTGCTACTTGCTCCATGGGTTTGGACAAAGTGAAGTGTGTGTTTTCTCTTCCCAAATTGATAGCACGCTTTTTAAACATGAAGTTGTCATCTTGCTTTGTTTGTTTCCCCCACCCCACCCCCAGGTTCATAATTTTCATGGATTGCAGTTCAATTTAAACTCCTGGGCAAAGTATTAGATAAAAACAGTACTTTATATTAGTAACTAATACCTCGAAACATGCATGTGGGTGTTTGTCTTTAAAGAATGGATTGGCGTGTTGGGTGTTACCTCATTTAGCATTCTTGTCTGATCTATACCAACTCGCTTTGATGAAGCGTTGTAAAATTTCCCTTCGCACGGGGCTCCTGGAAGCCCCAGGAGGGAGTTTGTGTGAGAGGTGGGCTCAAAGGCACCAAAATGTTTATGGACAGTTAGAGTTTGTCTTTGGAAACTTAACAGGGAAAGGACCAACTGTCTGTTTTGGCAGCAAGGGGTGCTTGGGTGCCCACTGTCGGCGTCTGTGCAGGCATTTGGCCCCTCTCATTTTGGCTCCCTGTGGCTTTCCTGGAAGAGTAAATGGGCTTCTTGTCTGTGGGCAATGCTGCGGATGTCAGAAGTCCCTTGCTATTTCTTGTGGCAGTTGCTTGGGAAATTTTTGAGCAGTAGCCAAGATAGGAGAGCCTTTCCCATGGGAGAAGGGGTCCGAGGGCCACCGGCACCGTGACGTGCAGAGATGCTGGCAGAGCTCTGCTGCAGTGCGTGTTCCATGTGCCCGGCTGGGACTTACAGGTCCGTGTTGGGGGCTGCAAGATGCCACGCTTCTAGAAGGCTTGTAGGGTAAAACACCTTGGCAGACCTCAGCCTGAGATGAGGAGGCAGTGGGAGAACAAGAAAGGCCAGGAGGCACCTTTAATTCCCTGCACACTGAACCCTACCTCTTGCTGTCCCTGACTGTTCCCAGTGTTTGCTCCCAAAGGTGAGGTGAGCTTGCATGGGGAACAGCTCCGACTGCAAAGAAGAAAGAGTTGGTGGCCAGGTCTGGGAGTCTGCGGGGAAGAAGGGGAGAAGATAAAAGGAGTATTTTCTGCTGTGACCTGAGTGTTTGCCAAGTGTAAAATCTTCACAGCTCAAAGCTAAGTTTTTTGGCTCTATCTGCAAGGTGTTCTCGCAACGTGTTAGTGTCTCTCCCTGGGGGCATCTGTGCCCAGACGTTGCTCTCTTGGAGAGGGCTGCCAGTCTTTAAACAGAGCACTTGCTACAGGCTGCTACATAATAAAATGGACTGGGAGACAGAAGAAGGGAATTTTCCTTATGAATAAGCACATCCTCCCTGCCTCTTTTAGGAGCACACTTAAGGCTGCTATAAAATGCATAAACCTATTAAATGTCACCTCTGTGGATGGATTTGGTGGTTTTTTTTTTTCCCAGATTGCGTGCTGGGCCCCTCTGAGCACTCGTTCCATAAATCAGTGTGTAATGAGTTGTGTTACTGTCAGGGGTATCATCTTGCAGTTTGGCAGTGGCTGCGGTCTAACAAATGGTCCCAGTGTGGTAAAGACCATTTGAAGAGAGCAGAAGGTAGGCTTGCGCAGAAGTTTTACCAGCAACATTCATCAGCAATTTCATCTCTCTCTCTTATCCCCTTATTATTTGTTTTGGAGTTGTGTTTGTTTTGTGTTTTCAGGAGGCAGATTACTGTGATTTCTGGGGAAAAATAAAAATCACCAAAGTTTGGTCAGAAAGCTTTTGCAAATCACTGGGAACTCTGAAGTGTGTTGGTCAACCATCTGGGCTGTCTCTAATTGCTCTGTCTCCTCGCTACCCCAGGAAATTTTTGGTGATTACTCTGTTCTTTAAAATAATGGAACTTTTGCCAGACTTACTTGCCTGTACAGTAGATAGCAAAATGTCTTCTATTTACAGCTGGGATAGTATGGCTGCTCTTTGCTCAGACAGGGAGGAACAATTTAACTTGAGATGCGAGCCACATAACTGACTTGCATGCATGCGGAGTTCTGCTGGGGAAGTGTTTGAGTTCAAAAAAAAATGTGCAGTGGGGTTGAGGGAATTCAAGGCCAGGGTTTCCTACATTTTTACATGTTTTGCTTCCATACAGACTCTAGTTTCTTTACAGCAGCAACAATAGTGATGACTATTTGGTATAAGAAGGGAAGTGAAATGAGTTTTTAAGTTTGAGTGGTATTGAGGAAAGGCATAGATAAGGAAGGGAAACGTAAATGAACTGTAACATCACACATTTGGACATATGATAAGGAGTAAAGTTTATCAGAGTCTACCTTTTTCTGAAATTAAGCAAAGCAATCCAACATAAAAGCAATTATTTCTGTACCCAGGAGTCTGACCATCTCATTTTTCAGTTTCACAGGATCTTCCAAGTAATCATGGCTAATGACATATCTGCAAATCAAGGGCCATACGTTTCTGCAAAACTCAGATGAATCCAAACTGTAATTGTAAGAGGAATACTTCCTTCCTTCGGGGAGACTCCCCCCCCCATCTTCAGGAAATGAAAAGGAAATGATTTCACTTTTGTGTACAGGATTTCAAATGTCAACTTTGTGATGTAATGGGAAAGCTTTCTGGTGAGGTTCGGTGTTTCTGGCTCAAGGCTCTTGTGTGAAAAATGGTGCCTTTCCCTGTCAAATCTCTCTTGGCCGTGACTCTGAAGTTCTTCTGTGACTTTGTATGGGACCTGTCTTGATTGTAGGGAGATGGTGTGTGCTGTGGTGGGGGAGTGGAATTAAGCTTTTAGTCATGCTGTGCCATGTCTTATTTGTCAACCGCAATGTGAAACTCAAAGTTAAGTTAAAACAGACACAAGCTGTATGCTGGGAGTCAAAACACGGGCTGAGCCAGTGCCTGGGAGTTTTATGTCTGTGTTTATGAATGGGCAGATTCAGTACATGCATTTCAGATGTCACTGTTGTCTTAACAAGTGCCACAAACATAGCAACATCTGGGTGACACCAATATGTCTGTGTGTGAAATGACAGTGTGTGTATTCGGGGTAAAGCTTGCCCACGAACTTAACTTAGTCTTCAGTGACCTGTTAGTAGATGCAGTTTTATTACCAGATTTGTTTTCTGAGGATTAAGTGGCATTTGGAGCATGTCAGTTTAGTCAACTGACGCTTTTGTTAATGATGTGCTTTAGTGAAGCAGTGTGGTCTGAATGGGGGACAGAAATGATACTTAATTATGTGTAGAAAACATGGAGGTTTGGCTATTTGAAATATATGTAAACAAACAAAAAAAAATCCCAGCTCCTTTTTCTGTGCAAGAAACATCTGTAAATTCAAGGCTGCTGCAATAAGCAAGAGATTAAAGCAAGTAGGAGCTTGGAAGGGATTTGGTTTGTGTTTGCAATTGGCTCGTGTCTTGACTCCCTACACTGGGGAGCGGAGCATGGAGCCAGCTGGACAAGAGGAACCACCAAGCTCTGGGCTGGGACGGCGTGCTTTGAAACTCTAGACCAAAGGATACGAAGACTTATTTAACAAGAGGGTGTGCCGGATGGGATAGCCCTGAGATGCAGCTCGGGGCTGTGCCGTGGGACGCGTTGTACAATCGAGCTTTCCCGTTGGGGAAAGGGGAGATGTGCACTTACAGCCCTGCCTTTGCCTGGTGGCCCGTCGAGGGGAATCCATCTTCTCAGAGACCTGTTAGGGTGCTGTGGCCGCTGAGTCTCACAGAAGTGTGTGGAGCTCCAGCTAAGTTTCTCAAAGTCAGAAAGACTCCATTCGTATTCTGATAGCTGACAATCAACCATATTGCCTGTATATAATTTAATTGCTAGCATATGGGCCATTTGTCTGACCACAAAAGCTTTTATTCACATGCTTTAAATTTTTAAAGGCTTGTCATCAGCAGAAATGCCACACAGCATGAAGCTTTTTCTTCTTTTGCAGCCACTTAGCTATGTGGCACAGTGATAGAGTGGCAAAAGTGTGCCACCATGGATCTAGCTGTGAGCTTGAGTGTTTGGGGTGGGGAATATGTGCTGATGGCCACCCCCAGGTGAGTAAGTGGCTATTAGACCCATTTGGCTGGGGGAGAGAAGGAGCTGGGTGTACGGATGCTGTTAACCTTCGCACGTCTTTGTTGGAGACCCTGGTGTTTTGTGACCGCAGTTAGGGTCAAGCAGTGCACTCAAGTTTTCAGATTGCTTATTAAGAATGATACGTGGCATTGTTACAGGTAGCAAATAATTATGTCTGTAAGAAAAAACGTCATTTTGTTATCTCTTACCAGCTTCATTTGTGTATAGGAGAAGTCCCACCATGGTGCGGTACGTTCTGGTCTGATCTATTCGTAGTATTCTCCTGTTGTTTGTGTGGATCTTCTGGAGGAGAGGCTTCTGAGTATTTTGTAAGACTATGGAAATGTGACTGTGAAAACACTTGAAAGCACTTACAACTTCTCTCGAAATGATTAGATTTCAAATTAACAATGTCCTTAACAGCAAAAACATGTACTGCCTTGGATTATGAAGAAGGCTAAACGTATCACACTATCAGCATTAGATAACTAAATGAAAACTGTTGTTCTTTTATACAAAACGTTTGCAGTTCATAATTTTGTCAATCAATAACATATTTTCAAATCTTTTATTTGTTTAAAAGCTGTCTGGACTGCAGAATAAATGTTATCTGCTTGAGCTACTAAGCTATTGCCCTTGGTGAAGGATAAAGATAGATCTTGTTGGTGCTTCATTAGCTGCTATGTGAAAGCATAGCATGTCTGAGATGTGAAACTGGAAGAGACCTTATGGTCATTAGTTCAGATCCCTGCAAGCCAGGAGGGGTCACGTCCTATATAATACTGTCACAGAATTTAATGAAATAATTTTCCATTTCTTCCCTCAAACACTCCAGATCTTGCTGCCTTGGTGGTTAAAAGGCTTCATAAGAAACCTTAATCTGTGCAGGTTCCTGTGCCAGCACCGGCATGCAGGTACGGCAGCATCCAAAAGCACTGCAAGCTGGTCTGTCTCTCTCTCACTTGAACGTTCACTGAGAGTGGCATTATAGTGAGTGTTTGGGGAAAATGCAGCAATTATGTCATGTTTTACATCTTTTCCTTTTATTAAGATGGCTTTCCAGCATACATGTTTTTAACTAACCCCAGCCCAATCCTTAACCGCCCTGCATTGGGGAGGATCAGTGTGGGACCCGGTGAGGCTTTGTCTCGCCTGCTGGCAGTAGTCTCGGGGCAGATGTATACTCGTGCATTTCTTGTGGATATGTGCTAGTCAGGCCACAGCTCTGATTTCTCTTGGCATGGCATTACCTATTTAGCAGTATACAAAAATAGCATGTATCCTCCTGTTCTCTAACAGGCTGTCACTTTTTAATTGCTATAGAGGCAGCACTTTGAAGAACTTCTGCAATATTTTTTTTCTTAAAAGACAAAACTGTTCTCTCTTGAAAGAGAGGAGGCAGGAGAAGAGAGGCTAGTTCGTAAGATCAAAAAAACTTTATCATTTCCTTGGGATAACAACTAAAAGCTGGCGGTTGAGTTGTTGCAGTGGCCAGTTTCTCAGAGATTATTGCATAATTAATCACGTTATTGAAAAAGGAGAGAAAATAGAAATGGAAGTTAGTTATTTGGCTTCTTTGCATCATCTGTCAAAATCCATCAAGGCCTTTTAGGTGCTTATCAACTCTTTTCCAGGTTATGAATCTAAGTATCTCCCTAGCAAGTCTGCTGGTTCCAGATGAATTGCTCTCCTGTAGGTTGGTGCCTGAGACAGGGAATTGGTCCCTATGTTAAATGTCACAATAAAGTATTATAATGCATCTTCTGAAGGGATCTTGGGAATTCTTCAAGGTTTTTGTTATCAGAGAGGATCAACTTTACTTCAACCTGTCTAGGCAGATATTTTATTTAAGGTGCCCATTAAAAAGCCTTCTAAAATAGACATTCTCTCAGCTCTGTCAGGTCATTTATTTCCGTACTTATTGGTGATGAGAGGCAACAGGCTGAATCTGGAACTTGGGAAATTTGGGCTTATACTTAAAGTTTCTCTCCATGTGCTTCTCCCTTAATAATCTTGGGTGCTGTTTTGTTGTGATTTTGGGGGCTAATTAACATGGTAAAGATTATTCCTGTGAGTGTAGTCAGTTTTTTTAAGTTTTATCTGCTGATATCTGTGCGCAGACTGCCTGAAAGATTGTATCATTTAATTAAAGAAAGAACAAACAAGAGGATTAATGTAATCTGTGGGATGGGGGCAGGAGACTGGAAAGGGTCAGGCGAGAGCTAGCGCAGAGCCCGCTTGAATGCCTGGTTCAAAACGCGCACGGTTCACTGCATGCTAAAATTGGTAAATAGAAATCCTTTAATACTTCTGGTAAATAACGAATGGCAAAGTCTTGGTGTCAAATATGAATGTTCTCATTTACATTTGAATAGTTTAGGTTTCCTTGCATGTGTCATGCATAGCATAAACTAATGCTCTATTATTGCAAATATTACTTTTAATGAGAGTAAATACCATCGTCACCAGTGTTAATCTGCTGCACTCAGGAGTCTGTTTCCAAATATTGATTTCTGGTAAATGACCTTTATCGGTGTTGTAAGATTTTATTTGGAAAATGTTTTGTGTCAGAGCCTGGAAATGTTCACTGGTGGTCTGGCTACATTCATTAATAGCCATCACTGTCAATTTACTCAGAGTCTTATAGACCTGTGAAGGATGGGGCATCCTCTCCCTCAAAAATTTAGGATTTGTGATGACTTGGGGACCAGCTGGGACTCGGTGGCAAACACCGAGGTGAAGGGGGGTCGGCAGATCTCAAAGCTAGAGGATGATGACTTCTAAGAACATCAATATTGTGCGATTCTTGAAACCCTCCGGTGTGGGTTTCAGTGTGGTGCAGATAGTTAAGAAACCATTCTGGCCTGCAGAGCTGGATGCTGGTCGTCATTTCTCAGCTTGGATTCGAAACTGGAGACTGAACTTCATCTTCCAAGGGATTTTCTGTTTATAAAATCATTGCAGTTTATCAGGTCTGACTTGGAAATAGCTTTCGCATCTACTTAATTAAGCTATAAATAGCAGAGTAAATGAACCTGCTTTTTAACTATGAGATTGTTATTTCGTATTGAAGTTCAGGAGGCTTATTGCCCAGTATGTGGGTGATTTTCCTAAACCCTTGTCTTTGCCAAAATGATGATGGTTGACCCTGGGGTTCTACAAATTCAGGTGCTATTTGGGAGTAGTGTAAACGATCACTTTGAGTTATGGGAGCTGGTGAGTGACAATAACAGTTAGGAAAACCTCACCCATTTTTGTATTCTTCCATATTTACTGTGAGGCTGGAAGGTTGAGACAGTCAGGACAAACAGAGATAGTTTTCTGTTGGCTTTTTCACTCCCTCTGAAATAAAAATAAAATGTCTGAGTTTGCCAGTTGGCCATAGCTCAGCAAGTTTGTGTCAGAGACAATTGTGTCTATAGAGGTGTCTAGTCGTAATTCCTACGCCCCTAGGCCAATTTTATTGATAATCCAGGTAATAGCTTCTGCCATTGAAGCTTACACTTAATTTATTACAGAGGAAGTCCTGCCGACTGTTTCTCTAGATGGTTTTTTTCCTATCTGGGTACTCTCTGACTTTGAGCCAGGATCCTGGCATGGATATTGGAGTAATGTGCTTTGTACCGGCTGCCGGGTACCATGCTGCAGCGAGCCGGGAGTAGCTGATACAGAGGATTGGGTTACCAGTCAAAAAAGTTTGTTTGCTGCCTGTTGGAAAGTGCTTATCCAAAAAGAGATAAGAAACTCTTGCTTAGTTTTCGGATGGAAAGCAGCCATGCACAACAAGAAACAGCTTAAAGTGCCTTGAAAATCAGAGTCTCTTGTGATGCCAGAGTAGCAGATGGCCTGTTGTCACCGCAGATGAAGATTATGTTAATTAATATATTACAAAACTGACTCCAGTTGAACGTTTGTTTTTTATGAGCATGTGATTATCAGCTTTTCTGGAAGATGAATTTTGGGAGTATTTGGACTGATTTATTTCTCTGGAATAGCTTTGTGGAGATTTAATATGCTGTTCGTTTTTGGTGCTGTAACTATAAATGGATATAAGTCACTTGGTTGGTGGGGACGCAGTTAAAGAACTTAGGGTAAATTAATTTTAAGAGTTTGTAAATATATTGTGCAATTGCTGTAACCTTGTGCAGAGTGTGCACTCTCATCTGCTGCACACATGAGCACCTCAGATACGACTACACTATGGCCCTGTCCCAAGGAGCAGCTATTTTCGATATCTATAGCAGCTAATGAAGAGAGGGATGGATTGAGTGAAGACCTGAATTCTTCCTCATTCATGAGCTGAGGCCTTGTATGCACCTTTTTCCCCTTAAAGGAAACCTGTTTTTCAGGGGGTTCTTTGCCCACCACGTAGATCTCCTGGCTGATATGAAATGACAGACTCTGAGATGGGTGTTTCCTTGGGCAGATTTCACAAGCCAGGGCCAGCCCACATTTTCGCTATTGAAAGATTAACTTCTGCAAGGCCCCGTACAATCAATATTTCATTTCTGTCCTTCCATATTACTGAAAGTCTTTTGAAAAGTCTTACATGCTGCCACTCGGAGGCCTTTGTATGCAACCTAGAAAGCTTTTCTTTTCTTGCCTGTAGGAGTGTGTTGGCTTAGGCTGAAGGGTGGTTTTGACAATAGCCGGCACAGATGCTTCAGAAGGTGTAAATCCTCCCCAGTCGGCAGATCCAGATAATCTGTCCCCTACTGTTAGCCACATCCTGATCTCTAACAGATAAAGACTGGCTTAATCCCCAAAGCATGAGCTTTAATATCCTTTACAAAAGCCTCCTCCTAATTCACAAGGCCCTTGCATGGTTTCCCCCTCTCCGTGAAGTCACTGCTGGGTGGCTGAGAGCTGTTCAGGGCTGTCTGAAAAGCAAAGAGGTGTTTGCTGGAAGATGCTGAAGGCTGGTCACAAAACTGCCCCTGCGCTGCTACTAGCTTCCTCTCTGCAATTTGCAGAAGCTGCTGATTTTTATTTCCTACTTATCAAATTTTTTAAAATTATTTTTTATTACTTTTTATTCTTCTCCCCCCTTGACTTGCCAACTTTCATTTCCTTATGAAAAGAGTTGGTGATGTGGCCCTTGCTCGTGCAGTCTTTAGTCCTGTGTGGTCTGATACGGCCTTATTCCTTCACCTCCCTTTGGCAGGAGGCTTTTCTTCTCACAAAATGGAGAGTGCTACCGCACCAACATGTTAGCCAGGAGAATGCAATGAGCGTTGCTTCCTTTCGTGACCAAACCAACCCTGTCTGGCTGGGAGCTCTTTCCCATCTCGAAAGGCCCGGCTTTGCCTGACTGCAAGCTGGTGCTGGCTGGTGTTGGCAGAAAGCCCTGACAGCTCTCGGCTGGGCAGGGGAGCCTGGCTGCTTTCCCCGCGGTGATGCGTTTCACACCAAAACGCACATGATTCCTGGTGAAGACGGCTTTGCTGTGGCATCTCTGCCGTGTGCTGGGGAAGGAGGGGGCTGCGGTGGGATTCAGCAGGCTCTGCTGCAGTGCGGGTCCTGGTGCGGCGAGTGAAACACAGCCAGCCGTTGGTGCCGGCATGAAGGGCCGTTTTGCTGCCAATGTGCCACAACGCTGCTTTTAGTTCAGAAAAGCATCTTGAATGAATTCTGTGAAGAGCCAACGTTGGTCTGTGCAGACAGCTCCATGCCCTTTCTAGCTCTCATCAGCCTCCTCTAAAAATTTGAGCAAATCTGACACTGTTTCCCCGCCCGTGAAATCAGGCGTGATGCTTTTCCACTCCACTGTTTGTTCCCTGGGAGGCAGCGATGACTTGGAGCATCTCCATGTGCCTAACTCTGTGTAAGCACAAGGTTGACCCTTCCCTGCCATCCTGAACATTTGCAAAGTGTTTGAGGTCCTGTATGGAAATTACAGCAAAATATTGTGGTTTTATTTATCCTAGTCGTTGTAAGGGAGAGATCTTCTCATGAATGTAGAAAGCACAAGTTTTACAGAGCTGCAAAATACACTGCAAGTGCTTGTTTTACAAGAACCCGGAGGGAGTAATGAGCTCGTGTTGAAGGTTGAGGGGTTTTGGGTTTTTTTCTTTTCCTTTTAGGGAAACTTGTTTGTTTTGAGTAAATTGCAAAGGACTCTGAACACTCGTGAGAGTGGCTTTTAATTGCTTTGTAGCAAGCGTTATTTTTCTTCACAATCTCACAATTAACCTACTCCCTGTGGTTTCCCAGTCTAAGTTCTGCTGTTGGTACAAATTGATTGTGCCTCTGCCTTTTGTGTTGGGAGGAGAGGGGAAATTCATTCCCAGTGCCCTCGGCTTGCTAGAAATCTCTTCCTGCCAGAGTCTGTGAATCCAGGTGGTGCTCTGGGATTATTTAAGGACTGAGCATTTTTGTATTGTCCTGAATGCTATTTTATCTGCCCCCACCCCTCCAGTCTTTATTTTTTTCAGAACTTAAATTACAGCTCGTATTAGTGATGAACAGCATTATGCAGGTGCAAGTGACTCAGTGGTAAACCTCTGTTTCAGTGGCTTGTTACATTCGGGGAGGGAGGGGGAAGAAAAAAATCCTCTGACGTTTTGAGCTGAAAATGTGAATGCCTGAACTAAACTAGCGATTCATTATATTTGAATGAAAGTTTGGACAGGGATTTATTTGCCTAATTTGAAATTGTCTTTGAATTAGTCTGTGACAGTCTTTATAGGAAAACTCTAGAGTTTTATTTTGCTGTCAGTGTCTAATCTGTGCGTAACGGCAGTTTGAGTTAGTGAAGAGGTAGCAAATGTGCGTAGTTTGTACAGCTTCCAGTGCCATAAATAGATTTATTTCATACTGAGGCACGCATTTGCTTTTAAGCCTTGACTCAGAGCAGCACATAAGCATGTGCGTAAGCAGTCTCACTGATTTCCGCAGGCTGTGCAGTGCATGGCTCTGCCAGGGCTCCTGGTAGTGATAAGAAGGACGGTAAAATCCCAACGGAGAACAACGGGTCTGCATGCAACTGTGCCAGCACCGACACACACCTGCCTGTGCGCACGCTGCTGGGGTCTTGCTTCATCCCACCATCGGTGTGTGCGGTGCCAGGGCCAGGCTCTGCACCATCCGTTTTGCCAGCTCAAGCTCACAACCTTTCTGCAGTGCTGGGTCTCCTTACTTTTTTTTTTTTTTTTTTAAGTGCAGAGGTGTGGGAAAATAGTGACATTAGATACTGGTGTCTGCGTTAGCTGTTGGCAAGCGCTGTCTGAACTGGCAAGCCCTGCATGTGTCGCTTTCTGCAGAGGTGTAGTGGGGTTGTTGGAGGCAGTCAGTCGTCGTGCTTCCTGGGCGGGATGAATCGCAGACGGACACGCTGGCGGGGAAACTGCGCACGAGCACAGGCACGCACCAGCCTGCAAGCATGTGCTCGCAAGCATCCACGGTTTGCGCGCGTGGGCTGTCTTCAGACATGTTCAGAAAGAGCAGGTATCGCTGGAGAGATGAAAGCAAACCTTATGGTCTGAAGGCAGATGGAGAGTGCACAGGAGAAGAAGAAATGATAGCCAGAGGACTTTAGAAATCAGCCAGGAAAGATTTCAGAGAACATGCCCTCAAGCACTGAGAGCAGTTTCCAGTGCCAAGAGGCTGCTCAAGATGAGTAAAAAGACAAACTATGGGTAAGGATTTGGAGCAATATTTAAGTCAGTCAACTAAAGATTTGCAGCTGCAACTAGCTATTAATAACAGATGGTTCGATACCAGAACTGGAGGTCAAAACCAAAGGGCTGCTGATAGTGCACCGTGCTTGTCTTTGTCTTGCTTAGCAAGCCTTGCATGGTAGTTTGGGGGAGTTTCAAATTAAACATCCAGCCTGCTCCCTGGTTTCACCCTGCAGGCAGTGACAACCCACATTGCCCGCTCAAAGGAGGGCAGAGGGATTCCCGGCGGCCCTGATGAGACCATGCACAACGACATGATCCTCACAGCAACGTTACACAATGTCGTTCCTTTATGTGGATTCTGGACATCTTCTTTTAGTAGTCCCTATAAATGCCTGCGGTCGTAGTTTGTCTTGCCGTAGGATAAGGTTTAATTTATCTTGTCTGTTTCTTGGTTGCTACTGGTGTCCTTTTCCCTATAATTTTTCACCTCTTCATTTGACAGAGGGATCTCAGGTCTGTGTTTTCATTGCTCTGCCCTCTTGTGCAAGTGGTGAAAAAGATGTGCTGAGGATGTGTACAGATGCACCACCTCTTCCCCCATACTTTTGTTGTTAGCGGGGTACTTAAAAGCAGAAAAATAAGTGATCTCATCCTGTTGCAGACAAGATCTGTAGCCAGAATTGCCTTTATCTTCTTTTCTATATGGGTGTTGTTCTTCCCTTCACTGTTTTTTCTCAAATACGTCTTGACATAGAACATGTCCGTACAGGGATCCTTGGGAAAGTTGAATTAAATTAACTAAAGGTGTGAATTTAAAAAGGATTATTTAAACCTCATTAAACCTCTGTGTTTGCACACTTTTCAAAATTAAAGTTGCTTTAATTTGATTTCAGTTCACTTCCTAAGTGGGGTAATCTCAATTTAATTAAGGCAAATTAATTGAGTAAATGTCCAAAGAAAGACTTAATGCTAGGTAGAAAAGGAGCATTGAAGGAAAATGAGTAAAAGGGAAGTTGAGCTTATTCAAAACTAATAAAAACAGAAACTCCTTCCAGTCTGAGATGTTACAAGAACTAGATGTGATCTGTGGCAAACACTGTAATTGTTATCTTGTAAAGAATACTATCATCAAGTGAAAACCATTTATTTTGGCTCATATGAGCAAACTCCCATCACTGCTTCAATTCTGGGCACCAGCCCAATATTGTGAAAGGAGAAAGCTATGTGTGTTGAATGTCTTCTCATTTTACTTTATTCGTTCCTTTAGGAACCAGAGTAGATTTATACCAAATAATAACCTGTTTGTTTTTGTTTTACCTCTCTGCCTCCTCCATCTCTGTTCCTTACACAATATTTTTCTGATGTTTTTTCTTGAGGAGAAAAGAGATTGGGAGGAGGAGGGATGAAAACACATCCCTTCTTTCATGTGAAGGTTCTTATCTCCACCAGTGTATGAGGTGCTTGGCCAAATCTCATTTCTCTCTTGTGTCCAAAGAAATTTGTGTCAGGTCCTTATCTGTCAGTTCTGCAGAAGATTCAACAGCAGCAACAGTGAGAAAAGTGAAGAGGTGTCATTCATGACAGCAGGAGGGTGAAATGCAAAGGTAGGATGTTGTATGGTGTTGGAGGCGCTTGGTGTGACCTTGAGTCTGATTTTTATCATCAGAGAAAAATAACGATTAATGAAGAAGCTTCTCTGCTGCAGAGACAGGAATTGAGCAGCATTAAACATAAAGATGTTTCATAAAACCTAGGTAAAAAGGTGTGATTTACAGTACTAAGACCTTTTACCTTTTTGGAGAGGGTGAAACACAGGAGTGTTAGCTTTGTTCATGCTTGTACTCTCATTGTTTAGATTAGTAACTCCAAGCGTATGGATGAGGAGTTCTGTAAGTATTTTCTAGTTTTGCTGTTCTGCCTCTGTGTTGGAACAAATATTTAGTGAACTGGAGCTCATCCTGGGATAAGCCATGCTGGCAGTTTGTTTATTCTTCATCCTCTTATGTTATATTTTTAACGGTGGAAACAGGCTTATGTGGGCTCCTGCTCAGGGCTTCTCCTTTGCTCCTTAGCATGCAATTGGGAAGGGGGAACGGGTAATTTTTTTGGTGTGAGGATTTGGGGTTCTTCCCCATCTCCTTTCTCATGGACCTCCATGCAAAGGGCTTTTCTGAAGGGAGCAGAAGTCATGCCTTCTTCCAATGCTTCCTCCACCCCTGAGACGTTTAGGAGCTGGGTGCCTGCCTCCACCAGCTTCAGGGACATCTTGCGGTCGTTCATAAGCTAAGCTCTGCCTAACAGCACTGGCACAGCAGGCTAGTTTAGAAGTACAAACTGGATGGTCAGAGGTAGAGAATGTAGGTTCTTGCTGTTTCTTTTATGTAGTGTTTATTCATTAGAAACGTACGATATCAAAGTATTTGTATCTGAAACAGGTTCTTCTTCCTACTTTGTTGCCTGAACAGTTAAACCCACAATCCAGGTTTCGGACATCTCCTGGGCATGCTGTGCAAGAAGTACAAATTCAGTTTTACATATCTTTGGGCTGTCAGCTGTGCAAAGAAAGGGAAACAGGGACACAGTTAACAAATATGTCTATGTAGGAGATGATGTATGCTAAATTCAGAGACTGTTTAAACAGACATTTAACAAGAATGTTAAAAAGACATTTAACAAATATAATAAAGAGCTTTAGCTTATTCCCCCAAAATGTTTTTGATGGAAAAGAGTAAGGTGTAGGTAAGCTATTGGTTTCTTTAGCAGCAATAAATTACATGATGTACTTAGAAAACTTAGAAAAAGAATTATGAATAGAGACATAGATATTTAGATTGACCTGTGTTAGTAAGGCAAAAGTATATCTTACATAAGCAATTTATGCTTATATTGTATTCAGGCAAGTTGTTGCTGTGAAAGGATTGATGATACTGATCCTTAGACACCATTTGAAACTAAAGTAATAGCAAATGAAGGTTAGTAGAAATTAATAATAAATCCTGTTATGTTTGATTTGTGTATCAGTAATACAGGTCAAAGAACTCAAATGCCATTGGAGAGCTGTCAAGGCAACTATTTGGATTTGATGTTGACTGCTAGCAGAGGCAAACCATATTTCTTACTTTGAAGTGGAAGCATCTATATTTTATGATCAGTCAGAGTCAGCAACCTTATATGTCTGAGTCATAGGACTCAGTTTTTACAGGCTAAGCAGGCAAACACAAATGTGAATTTCCTCCCGTGTATGTTCTTCAGCTGACTGATGGTGAACAGTCTTCAAAAGGAGACGCTCTCTGGCAGCCAGTCTCTGATCATGGGCTTTTCTGGCTGCTTTAGCAGTCAAATGAAATGGCCAAAGCAGTGAAGAAATACCTGTTGTCTTCATCAGCAGTGTTGCTGCCTTTGCCTGCAGTGTGTTTTCCTTTCTGAAGGATATTGCACCTTGTGCTGGAGCCCTGAGGCTCCTAGGAGAGGCAACATGGTGTTGCACGAGAGTTGCATCAAGTGTCAATGAAACATTTGTAGTATCAATTGGGAATAGTTAAAAGGAAATATCCAAAGGCATCTCTTGCTGCCCAAACCTATTTTATTCTCATTTTAAATACTCCCTCAAGGTGCTCCCTAACTTGTAAAGCTTTCTTACAGAAGGCTCAGAGCTGGTGGGGTCCTTGGCACATCTTGTAGTCCTTTATCCTGTCTGAAGGTACTGTGTACCATTAGTATCTGCTCTCTAGACTTTCACTGCGAAGCAAAACTGTCCTTGTCTCTTTCTTCTTGAGTTACTCCCAGCTCTGTAATTGGCTCAATTAAATCATTCGTTGTGTGAAGGTGAAGGAGGTGATGTTGGGTGGAGCAGCAGCCTAAATTCTGATGTGCTGTGAGAAAGTAAATTTGTTCTTCAAATGAAGGAAGCGCCTTCAGGACAGACTTGGTGTCTTGATAGTTGACTAATGGATTTACCTAATGGGGTTCAGCTTCTATGTAGTCTGTTGTATATGTATTTGTCAGATGTCTAGGACATGGCTTTATTTATTTGTTTGCACTAGAGGTGCATCAAAAGATACTGATTTTAGTCCTCAGGGCCTTTTTTCTTTTTCCTACTACTTCACTGTTACAGCTCCAATTAGAAGCTAATCCTGAGTGAGGTTGGTGTGGTACTAAACTCTCATTTCAGGGCCATTGTTGTAGGGTTTTAATGAACATTTAAAAAAAAAAAAGCTGCAAGCTCTTTTATTAGACCACTGGGCATCGTGAAAGTCTTCTCAATGACTGGAAAAATCTTTAATAGGACATTAAGATGGTATTTTTCCTATATAATAAAATATCTTCCAGAACTAGTTGTAAACATCATTTTGGTAATCTTCCTGAGCTTCATGGGAATTGTGCCTACTGTTGCCTCAGAAACTTTCTCAGGAAGAGAGGACGCTTGTAAAGGGGCTTATCCCTGCCATATGTATAGCTAGAAGGAAGAATATGAAATGAAAGTCTGTCTATTCTAACCCTTGGATATCTATCAGTTTGTTCTCAGCATCTTTTCTTTGAATGGGGTCTCAGCTTTACAGTTTTCATTATTGACTCTTAAAAAGAAAAGAGATGCAGCATTTGTCAGAATCTTCTGTGTTAATATTATCTTAAAGAGCTTGCTGGTATTAAGGCAAAAACTACTCTGGTACTTGGCTTATGCCATTTCTGAGGCTTTCACCCTGCCTCAATTCATGGCAGACAGACGAAGCTGCTAGGCATAGAGAATGGTCTCTTGCTAAACTTCAGTAGAAGCTCAGTATTTTGAAAAAAAAACCACCAAAAAACCGTAGGTTCCTTTTTCCATGTCAATTTGTAAGACAATTGAAGAATGGGAACTATATTTAGCAGCTGTGTTTAAACTGTGTGTAAATTGTTTTCCCTTGTTCTTGTAGGTACTTTTAGCAGGGAGAGGTTGAGGCACTTGCAGGAACACAGGACAGCAGAAGCTTATGCTCCTGCAGAATCTAAATAAAAAAGGGAGATATTTGGGGAAATTAGAAGGAGGAGGCAAAGACATGGTGATGGAGAGTTGAGGTGCCCATAGTTGCACAGCTGATCACTAGCAGAGCTGTCCCAGCTCTCCTGACACCCTTTTTCTTTGGGCTAGATTTCCATGCTTTTGTACTCAAGCTGCTACAAGATCGGTGTTTGTTTCAGGGTGTTACATACATACCTTGGCACTGAGCTGGGAGCTGCTAGTGACAGTACCTGCTGCCACCTTTTCTGCTTATGATGGTACAAAGGAAAAATAGCTTGTGAATAACTGGCTTGTACTTGACGTTGTTTTCTACAACTGTGTTGGAGTTCATGGGGGTCTTGATGTATACAAGGATGGGGATAGTGTATGTGCATGTGAAAGATGTCAAGCTTATAAGTTTTTGGTTGTTTTTTTTTGTTTGGTTGGTTGGTTTTTTTGGCCTACTATCAGCTAGACCAGCCTGTAGAAAAGGAAAGGCTGGGCTGGTGTATAATATGGCATTACCAAATGGATGTGGCTTTCTTTCCTCTCTGCAGCGTCTTGCCTGTTAATGGAAAGAAGCGGTCAATAGAAAGATAGATGCTGAGTGGTGTAAGAGTAGTTGCTATATCTGCTTATTTGGATTTCAGGTCTTGACATTTGTTTCTTGTCTTCCCCAGACTGCTGACATTTGCAGCTCTTTTTAGAGGGAAAGCTGTAATGAGAAGATAGTGAAGCCATTCAAAATAGGAGTTAGTTTATCCTTTCATTTGCTATTGTGAAGCATTTTCATTAGGGTGAATTTCTTACCCCCTGCAAACCAGGTACTGAAATGGTGGTGGCTCTGCCTTCTAAGCCTGTTTGCTGTACTTTAAATGCAGAGAATGTCTTCACTGTTAAGAACACAGATCGTATTATTTCAAACACAGTCAGTGCCCAAGAACAAACCCAGCTTGCTCTATGAACCCTCTGAAACTATTCTCCCTGTTCCCAAAGGATGGAGCCAAGCATCGTTTTGTTAGTGAGGCTGAGGCTGGGTTGGAAGACCGTGCGAGGATGTCAGGAGCCTGGGTGCCTCCCAGCTCCTGGGAAGCTGAGCTGGCAGAACAGAGTGGGAATTGCATTGCTGTTATATGGGGCTGGTTGACCTTCAGCTGAGCTCTGGCTGAAGCTCAGTGATGTGTTGCTGCTTTTCCATCCTATGCCAATGCTTCAATAGGAAATATTAAGGAAATAGTTGCAACATTGGTGTCTGATCTACACGGCGTAATCTGCATTTTGCAAATTCTATAGTGTAGCAAGACAAAGAGAAAAGTTTTCTCATCCTCAGTTTTGAACTGTGGTGCAGTCCATGAATGAGCTTCTATCAAAATTAACAGACAAATGTTAATATTTAGAGCAAATAACCTTTCATTTTTTTTCTCAGCTCTCTTCTGCTTCTTCGTGTAAACTAATTAACAATAAAGCCTTAAACAAGCACAGTACCAAAGTAACAGTTGTCTTTACGTATATTATTGTAATTAAAAAGCTTTTCCTTATGGTCTTTCAAATCTAAATCCTTATACAATAGGGTCTCCCTACCATAAGCATTTTCAGAGGTTTCATTAGTTCTCAGTGTACCAGCCTTTATCACTTTCTGCGCTCTCTCCTGAAAACTTAGAGGCTGTTAACATTGTGAATTTCATTGCAGTGCTGTCTACGCTAATTAGGTTTTTTCCAGGCTTGGTTTATGCCTCAGAGATGTGCTGCAGAAAAAACAGCTAGATAAAGAAAGCTATTACAGCACTAATGAATCCGTGCAGCTTGACTGAAAGGTAGCGTAAGCTGATCGCAACAGGCTGTGGGGTGGGGAAGAGGTTTGGGTCTGACAGTCCACAAAGAGCCTGACCTCACGCAAGTGAGATGTGGCCTCTCTGACTCCTTTCTTTGATTGTAAAACCAAATTAGGACAACCCTGTTAGCAAATAAGAAGGGTGCTGCAAAGAGTGCTTTGTACTCCCTTTCATGAAATCCTTTACTGACTTCCTCTGAGAGGTGGGATAGAAGTGTCGCTGCGGAAATTGCAAGCTCTTTCCCTTAAAATGTAGCGGTAGTTGGGGAAGAGGTAAGGACCGCTCATTCTACTGCTTCTCTGAATGACTGCTCGTAAAAGTGCCTCTTTTTGTGCTGCAAGCACACAGTTCTGTCCTGCTCTTTTGTTCTCCAAAGTTTGATTGAAGTGTATGGAAACCTCATGAGGAAAGGAAATGCTGGTTAGGAGCCCCCGGCCAGCCTGAAGATCAGGACAAGGTGCAGATCAATGGGTTGCAATTCAGAGCTCTTCCTTAGAGAGGTGTGATCTGAGCGTGCAGCAAGCAGGCTGCAGGCAGCCCTCCTGCATGTGGCAGTTACGGGTAAAGGAGAGGATGGAAAGCCTTGGAGACCTCTCTGTCCGGGTGCAGTGTCAGAGCCAGTGCCAAAGCTTGCAGTCGTTTTGGTTAAGGAGCAGTCCAGTTGATTTGACCCTCCGTTTTATGCTTACGGGTTTCCCCTTTGTTTAAGGGAAAATGATGGTACCAGGTTTGTTATTTGTTAAAGCATTTAATCTCCAGGACTGCTGTGATTCTTAGTGCCTCTAAGATGCACACAGATGAGGCAGCGATGAATGTAATTCCCTCTGGCATGAAGTTCTAGTGAGATACCTGCTGCTGTAATGAGGTCATTTACAAGAAACTGGATCAAATAGCACAAAAGGGAGATGTGGCTTCCCCCCCTGCCTTTTTTTTGGCCTAAGGCTGTTAGTCAACCAAAAATAGTGTTCAGCTGTAGCCAGCATTTCCCTCTCTCAGATTATTGATGGGGAGGTTCAAGTGGAAGACGTGTTCCCTGTAGCAGCCTGTCATTTTGCAGTGCCAGTAGCCAGACTTGAGACTCTGTTCTGTCAGTGGAGGACTTATCCTGCTTACCTCCAAGCTAAGCTCACCAGAGTACAAGCAAGTCTTAAGTCTGCCACAGTTCTTTGCACTACCAATGACTTTTCACAGTCAAAGAAATACTACCTTATCTCTTTTATGTAGTATTGGCATAATGTACTAGGGTTTGTTGTATGTTTAAGTTTACACGTAGCAGCTCTGAGCAGATAGCTACCATAATAAGACTTTCAAGAGCATTAACCCTTGGAACGGGTAGCTAATTTGGCTCTAAATCAAGAGATGAAAACGCACAGGACTGTCAGAGGGAGAGGGAAAGCTTAATCAGAAGCTGTTTTGATAAAAACATTGTGCTTTTGGCAGAAGTCCTGCTGAGCACGCTGCATCCAGGACACACAGCTTTGTTGTAGTCTTTTATTTCTTTTTCTCTCCAATTGACATTAAACACAATAATTAAAGCAACAAAGATTAACATGTCAAGCCAAGCTTTTCATTTGTCCTCCTCCCCCCCCCCTTTCTTTTTCTGTGAGCTACTCAATTTCCCCTTAATTCAGCAGATCATGTCTTTTAAGGAAGGTTGATTCAACAGCGTGTTGGTGGCAGAGGGAGGAACAAAGTCTTGCTCTCTGTCTGGAACTTCTTCATATAAATACTTCGTTGTACATTAGTGAAACAAAATTATCTTTGTAAGCAGCCTTTCTTCTGGCAATAAGCTTGACATAGCAGGCGTTTTCAGGCATTAAGAATAGAGATTTATTTCCAAATGACCATCCAGACTGTACAAAAGGATTTTGATTTTTATAATTAGTTTTTCCTGTTTATATGTTTTACTGTCTTTATCTTCTTTGCTTGAGCAAAGGCAGCTTTTCATTTAAACACACGTACTTGCATTTCTTTTGATTTTATTCTGCTTGATATAGTAAATGCATCCAGCCAGTAATATAATTCTTCTTCTATGGAATTTCTGCCCAAAATGCTCGTTGTGGTGTAATGAGTGTTAGTAGATTCCCAGTGAAAACAGTGTTATATCACAACAGCATTCTCATATGAGGAAAAATAAAGCTATTGATCTGTTTCAGAGCAAAAGAATATGTTTGGGGCTGTAGTTATCTTGCTGAGGGGACCTAGGAAGGCTGCGGTAAAAGGAGCCATAGCTCATGGGGTGCTTTTTGCTGCTCTCTCCTTTGAGAGTAGATCTTTACCTGTGAGCAAGCAATTAGCAATACTGAAACAGCTATTAGGTACCTAATGGAAGCATTTTCATTGCATGACACAAAACTGGACTGCTGCACTTGAGGAGTGCCGGCGGTCAGCCACGCTCCCTTTACAGAGTAGATCTGCTGGTGAGATGTTTCTGCTCCCTCCTGCATGAGAAAGGCTACTGACGTGGTGGGAAGAGAGCTGGTGAAGAAGATGAGGCAAAGGCTTTTTTCAGGTGGTGGTTGGCTATATGTCAGACATCAAGCAGTCCAGTTTTGTTCCACTTCCAATTTGCCTGCCTAAGCCAGTGGTGAGACAGACATCAAAGAAGAACTTGCGAAGCTGCTAGTGAGCTTTGTTTGCCCTACAGGGGTTTCCACAGGAAGGGGCAAGCATCCCCATGGTTGGTAAGCTGGCGTGTGCTCCTGTCGTGTTCCCTTTTGGGGTATGAAGTAGCTGGTGGAGAGCAAAGCTCTGAACTCGCTCAAAGGGCAGAGCGGAGCTGACAGCCACCACCTCCTGCCTTACGATGTCTCTGGGGTTTATTACATTCCTGCTTGGTTGGCCAGTCTCACCTTAATGGGCACAGGCCATAACCAGCTCCTGATGGATGTCCTGCTACCAGGCGGTGTTTGAGGGGCTGATGTAAACAGGAGTGGAGGAGGCTGAGTTTTGGCATGCACCACGTCTGCTGGAAGTGAGCACCTGGGTGCCGATCTCCTGCTGCTCTGTGCAGCCTTGGTATATTGTGCAGCATAAAATGGGAGCACTCCTTTGGCAGCCTTCTCTGAGAAAATCAGTGTGCTTGTCTGCTAAGTCCTGGCTAGTGATATGTTAAACATGTCCATTAGGCTTCCAATGAATGAGCTGTAGCAGAGATGCACATCTTATGTTTTTTAATGGTATGCAGCAGGTAGAATTAAAACAAACCAGTCTCTCTAACTTGCGTCATGTTGCTTTATTATCTGCAAAATGCGCTCTCCTGCTTTGCTGGAAGCCAGAGCGTTTGCCAGCCTGGCTCTTGCTAGTCTCTGGGATTTAGTTTCCACTCACAAAGGCTGACTGCTGCTATGCAGACAGAAAACCACAAAACTTTGATTTTAGTTGGCAGTTGTACTTGGACCACTGTAAAAGAGAAAATGTATTTGGACTATGTCTGCCCATAACTCACCCACCCCTCCACACTTCGACTTCTGAGAAGAGATCAAGGCAAACGCTCTGCTCTGGCTTAGAGTTGATATAGCTTTGAGATGGACCATTCCCCTCCGCTAAGAAGGGGCAGTGAATCTAGTGAAGCATTGGGATGGTATGTGACCCTGAACGTGTCTCCAATGCAGCCAAGTTGTTACTGTAACTTACGGAGATGAAATTGGTGGTCTTTAAAGTTTAGCTAGTTTGGGTGCTGGTCAACACCTGGCTGTTGAGCTTAGTGCAGGCAGTAACACCCCCTGGCCCAGGGAGCTTGGTGGCCCCTTGAGCAAGCTGGTTTACAGCTACCTTGGATACATCTCCCAAGAACTGATCCCATTCCTCATGGCAGCGAGGATATACTTGCTCCTCCAGGACTCGTTCCCCTGGGAGACAACGAACTTCTGTCTTTGCTCTTGGCTGTACGCTCTGTCCATGTCAAGGCGTGCAGACTCACCTTTCTGGCCCTCCCGATCTGCTCATTTCTCATCTGTGTTGTACGACCAGAATGATCGGACGCCGTTCAGCTGAGCATGGTCCAAGTTCAACAGGGTTCTCCTGCAGACTCTTTCAACATGAGGGCTTTCAAACTCATAGCATGTTTTTTGAACGTAAACTGGTCTTTTGCTACACGCACATGCGTGCATGCACCCACGCTTGCTCTCTTCTGGCAACACTCAACTATTTATGTTCTTTATAAAGTCAAGCTATTTTGTTTTGATCACAATAGTACAACGCACACGATTGCTGTCACTTATTGTTGGGAAAGTAGCTCTCATTACACTATTCAATACTTAATGCAGAAGAGTATCCTTGTATCCACTCTGCTTTTTCATTGGAAAGCCTTTTTGGTGGTTAAGTTGTTGCCGTTTTTCTGTGTGCTGGCCTCTTGCTGGCACTGCAAAAACGAGACAGTGGCTCCCTCTGGAGCCAGCACCGCTGTGACTCCAGGGACTATGTCTCTGAATCTGTCTCAATTTTCAGCTAAATGTTTCAACTCAGGCAGGCTTTTTGTTTTAGCATTAAGGATGCCTGTTGTCTGCCCAGTCTGCATGTGGTGTACTTAGAAAACAGTAATTAGCTCAAAAGTTCAAACAAAAGTTGTACAAACAGGGACGTGGGCTTGATGCTCTATAATTATTTTTTTTTTTACACCTATATTTATCTATCCCGGAGGTTTCTGTAGAGATTCACATAACATCATATCTTTTAAACAATATCTATTGCAATATTTCTATGGATATATTTCACTGAATTTGCCTGGCTATAAGTGGAAGCACCCCTTGTCGGGGTAGACAAGTACAGCAGCCAGTATGCAATGAGACCAGTACAGTTGTTACTGTGCATGTGCCTGAGGTCTGTTGAAGTGATATGTGGTTGTGATGGTCCCAAATGGTGAATACCATTTGCACTGTTGGGTTTTTTATTCATTATTTAGATAAAGTAGCAATTGTTTGCAAAGAAATCCTTGCACCCCTTGCAGGAATGAAGGGTGAGCAATTATACGGCGCCGTACACCTTGAATTCAGCATAGCTAGGTGTTGCTGTACCATGTAGGGATCTTAAGTGGGCTCCTAATGTCAAGGTCATTTTAGACATGTGAGTAGGTGACAGTCCTGCCTTGGACAGCTTAAACACGTGTGGCCACGTGAGCTCAGCCTGTGAGCAAAAGCTGGCTTAGAGGATGCCCACCAAAGGAGATGACTGGTGTTTCTGCTGAGTGTGGTGGGTCTGATGGAAGTCTAGTGGAGCTGGGCTTGCTGCATGGCTACTCCTGCTGTAAATGGTGCCAAACGTGTCAGGCTGGAGCTCGCTGAGAGGTCTGAGGCTCTCTTGTATCGCTTGTCAGCCCTTTTCCTGACATCAGCCACTGCCAGTCTAGGGCTGAAACAAGTCTGGTTTGATTTTTATAGGTGCAGTGAAGCAGTGCTTCTGCCAGGTCTGCTGCAGACCTGAAGCCTGTAGGCTTAATGGTGAAATAGTTCGTGGTCAGTTAAGCCTGAAAGGAAAGGGGAAACACTGATAAGCAATTAGGGAGAACACTGGTGGCTTGGGAAGGGAGAGGTGGCTGGGGGATGTTTGGAGTGTGTAGGTTAAGACTCACGACTAGGCTTGCTGGGTGTTAGCTAGGTCTCAGGCTCGTAGTCCATGCTGGGAGGAGTTGTGGTTGTCCTGGTGGATGTTTGCCTGCCCGAGAGGTTCCTGGAGCAGATGGGGCAGAAGTGCACTGGGTCTGCTGTGGACAGTCTGATATCCAACCATTGTTTTCCTTCTAATGAGCCAGTCTCTGAAGTGTCACCTCAGATGTCACCTGTGCGCTGCTATGTGCTAGGAAGATGGTGAGCTCCAGAAGAGAGACAGGGCAGATGGTAATCTCTAAACTCTGGCACCATCTTCTGGAGATGGTGAATAAGCTCTGTAATCATGATGGGGGAATTTTGCTTCATTGTTCTGTTCATTTTCTTCTAGAAGCAAAACTATTTAATATTTCTATTCATAGACTTTGTGACCTCGTAAAACTAAGGAAAACACTCATCTTTCCTTTTGTGGCATAGGATGCACTAATCTTGATGCATACTAGCTCCTGAAGAGCCTTCCTTAGCTGCTAAGTGCTTTCCATAGGTGTCTAGTGGTATAGGAATGACCCACAGAGAAGTGCAGTTTGTGGCACACAGCAATTGAGTTCCCCGGGCTCTCTTGTGAGTTTTCATTGTGCCCCTGGGTCTAGTGTGGAGGAAAAAAAAAAAGCATCCTCTGGCAGCCTCAATTTAAGGAATAACTGAGCATCAGCCCTCTATCTTTGCCAGCCAGATGTTGCTTCTCATACCCCTTTGCTTCTAGATAATTTTAACTTTAATAGGACTGCGATATATATTTGGCTTACGTTCATTGTTCTGCCAATATGTGTTTGAATGACTGCTCTGGTGTGGGAAGTCTCGCTGAATTCATCAGATTTCCTTGCAAGCTGAATTATAATGGCTGGTTTCCTTAGTGTTGTACACAGCGATATCTCAATATAAAGTAAGTCTGTCACAAATGCTGAGTTTTTATTATCAATAGGGTTTTTATTATCAACACATTTTGTGGTGGCAAGGAGTAGAAAAGAGTCATTGTTAATTGTTTCATTATACACAGTCCTGATGTCAGGCTTGTAGAAATCTGAGAGCGACTGAGGAGAGCAAGTTTCCTTTGAAATGTTTTCAGAAGGTTTGTTAGCAGGCAAATTGATGTGGAAACCCCTGAATGGGATGACATGGAACAAGGTATTGGAGCCAGTGTTGGCTGCTCCCCTTTTGAACAAATGCGTTTGCCAGGGAAAGTATCACTGTTTTCCTTCTAATCAAAAAAGGGTAATAACTGGACCTGTGTTTGAATCGTGTGCTTTTAAAATGGTTGAAATAAAATGTACTTTTTCCTTTTAGGTTGAATTTACTTGATGTATTCCCCAGCAACTTGTTAAAATAACGTGTAATTTTATATTGTGTTGTAAAGGGATACATTTTATTTGTAATGTTTTTCATAAAGTTTTGAGGAAATGCTAATATTTATGTTTGTGATATATATAGTATTGTAAATAAAGGAAAAAATATATCTTTATAGCTTTCAGTGCTGCATTATAATCCAGTATTTATTAAAGCAGGTAATGGGCTGTCTTCTATGTTTAAAAGAATTGTAGCAGAAGAGGTCTGAATCTATACAAGGTACTTTTAAAGACCTCTAATATGAAATAATGACCTTTCTGCAGATCTGCTTTCTCAGCTAACATGCAGCATTTGGAACAGAAATGCGCTTCTGCTCTGTCTGCAGCAGGTTTCCACGGTATTTCTTGATAAATGCAGCCCAGTAATGAAGCTGGCAGGGTAGCGTATATTATTCTGGAGTTTAAGGGAAAGGTGAATGCTTCTTTTCCTAGGATATTTTAATATTGGTACTTTTGAGTGCAATTTAACTGTGTGTAAATCCTTCACTTACTAAGAAGAGAAATGCAGAGTTGACTTTGTGAGCGTTTTGAAATTGCAGCTGGCATTTCTAGGTGACAGCAGACATGTGAGGTAACTTTACTGTCCGCGCAGCACCGGTGCCAGTGAAGAAATGATCAGTCTGTCACATGAATGTTTGTCCTGTCTCAAGCTTGAGTGTGCTTATTGACATTTTGTGGTTTTCAATCTTTACGCTGGCTTTTCCCCAAACCCTTTCTTCCTTCACTGGAGTGGCATCTGCTCTTAAGTAGTTTTCTGCTTTAGGTTTTTAAAAAGTGCCCTCTCGTGGTGAGCGGCAGTTTCTGCACACCGATTTTATTTACTAATTTATTTGTGAAAATCCATTTACAGAATACAAATGTCACGGATGTCTCTTAGTCCTGTACAGTAGGTAAATGTCTTACGTTCATACAAATAAATATTCCTCTTTGGCTCTTGTCTTATTACAGTGATGGTTTTGCTTAGGCTGGAAGATGTGCCCCTTAGTCCCCAAGGGATGGTGGGAAATCCTCAGGGATTTGGGGTGTTGAGGTGAGAGATGCCAGCAGGTTTGAAAGTTGTGGCCTTTGGTCGTTCTCCTTGGTTTTGTGGGATATGTTGTATTTATGTGTAAATACTGCAAAGACTGTATCATTGACTCGTTCTGATTGTTCACATCAGGTATGGTCAGGAGTGAAACCTGAATTTGCAAATCTGTTAATTGGATTCCAAAGAAGTATTAATTTACATTGAAAAGAAAAGAGACTAACATGCAATGTGAGATTTTATGTGCTGCAGGCTCTAAACCTGTGACCAGTAGTGCTCCATAATGGCTTGGACCCCAGCTTTTAGTAAATTTGGGCATTTTTCTTTATGAAAGACAAGTTGCATCTTCCTGAGTCTTTACTGCTTCACCTGAAAGACACTCATTCAGTTAGAGATGTGAATACCAAATAGGATTCTTGGGGCAAAGGAGCAACAGTGTGACTTCAATTTGTGATTTTGATTCATATTCAAATGAAAAAAAAGTATCTCCTGAATTATAAAGTAATTCTTATTCTTAAAAGCTCCTATTAAGCAAAACATGTGAGCAACCTGTGCAGTGCAGACATGTTCTTAAAAGCAATGCTAAAGGAGGTTTGAAGTACTCAAACTTCTGCTCCAATGTCTTATTAACTTGTGCCCAAAACCTGTATCTGTAACGTGACTGACTAATCAGAGAAGATACTCATCTAGAATATGACTGTTTCTGATTCAGCAGGCTGAACAGTGAATCATCAGTATTTGAGCTATCAAACTTGAAACACAAATGCTAGACAGGAGAAATGTTGATTATTTCAGTCTAGGACAGCTAAAAATACTTCCTCTAAACCTTTCTAGAGGCTAATTGGGACCCTCTAATGTCAATTCAAGATGAGTTGAATCAATTTGTTCACACGTAGCTGTGGAGCAAGGCTGTTTGCATTAATAGTGGCAACGTCACTCGTTGGTGATGGAAGAGGTCATATCTGCAGTAATGTGTGCTGGAGCATAAATTGAGTAATTGAGATGAAAGGGAGGCTCAGTAACTTGCTACTGTTATGGAATTTAAGAAATTTACACTGCTTCCAGCAATCCATTTGAAAGACAATGGCTGGAGACCAAATGACTGAGAGTGTGTTCCTTGGCCTTAGAGGCGCCTTTGAGTAATTTTTCATGAAGTGATTAAATAAGGGAGGGTGGGGGTGGGGGCAAGAGATGATTTTTTTTCTTTTCTGCTTTATTGCATGAATTGTACTTGCAAGGCAAGAAGTTCCCTTTTAAGAGGATGTAGTTGAAATGCGAGTGAGGGCTTCTCAGGAGTTAAGAATAGGGTGAGAACTAAGAGCCAGACCTATTTGGAGGCTCAGGTTAGAGATCACATGCTGCCTATTTTAATTTGGACAAGGCTGTAATCATAAAGGATGCTTTTGCAAGTCAAAACCTGTATTGTAAACTCGGGGTTAATACCAGCAATAAGCATTGAAGAGAATATTGCATAGCATGTAACTTGATGAACATGGTTTTGCCTCTCTTAGCCTGTATGTATTTTAAGCATGTGCTTACATCCTGTGTGCCATGCTCTCTCGAAAAACTGCCCATGTTTAAGTTCTTACTTTCAGGTGAATAGGTGATAAATCAAAATAACTTCTTGGTCTTTGAGCTGCCTGACATCTACTGCGTAGTAAGGGCATGGAGCAAGTCACACGGAGTAGCAGATTTGTGGTGAATTTTTATCTTACAACATTTTCCAGTGTCTGTATCCTGGAGCCACTCAGGTAGTGGATTTGGGTGAGGTGGATCATGTACCTCCCATGTACTGGAAGCTTCATGTATACAGCAGTAAGGACTTTTTCCTAGAGCATGAATCTAAGATCATCCTTGTATTAAATTCCTGAAAAAATGGAAGAAAATACTGTTGTGAGTCAGTGAAGTACTTGCTAGTTTTACCGGCATAAGTGAAGGGATCTGCGTTCTTCCTAGGAATGCAGACTTGTGTGATCTGTGCAGAGCTGGGTCCACATTCGAGCAAGGCATTCAGACATCAAGTGGTAACAGGAGAACCTGAAATTGAAAAGGAGGGTTTGTCAGGGGAGATTAAATGACCACTTGTTAACTAATCGCACAAGTGTCTTTCATCTGCTCCTGGCTGTAGGCAACATAGAAACATGGTTTCTATTAAATCTGTGGTTCCACTGAGGGGCACCAGCTTTCATTGTTATCATCTTTTTTTTTCCTTTTTTTTTTTTTCCAGTCTGATGGGTGAAGCTGGATTTCATTATTTTAGTGGTATGCATGCCCAAAGTTCTTATGTCCCTGCCAACAAAATTAAATCTCCTTGCAAACTGATACAATTGCAACAGATGTGGTGTTCTATTTATTGGTTATTTTTTTTAAAACAGCTTCATTTTATACCTTTTTTAAAAAAAAAAAAGATAAATTTGAGTTCTGCAGAACTGCTTTATTTGCAGTTTCCTGTGTGGTATATTTATTAGTTCTAAATGAAGATGATGTTGGCCAATAAAATGGGTAATCTCAGTTATATTTAAAGCTATTCTGCAGGTTTCTCAGCTTTATGGTCTTTATTACTTTTATTACTATCATATGAGCAATGCAATAATGCATATTTCTGTCATATGGTATTGGGATTTTTTTATCTTTTCATTTTGATCTCCCATGAATAAAATGACAAATCTAAATAATATTTTGATTTCCTTTCCTGATCCTAGTGATCTAATTTCATCTGTAATAGCTTGTTCTGTATTTTTGCTCTCAGACTTCTTGCTTTGGCAGTACTGTTTGCAACCAAATGAAGGGAGCACCTGATTTTAATGGACAACGTAATCCTGTGGAGTACTCAGCCAGATTAGATGCTAAAATCTTTGGTTGTTTCTTGCATCCCGGGGGCGTAGCTGAAGCCCAGTGATGATCTCGGTGCTGCAGACACCAGTCAGTGCAATGTCCGGAGCGTTCCTGGATGTACAGTCTGTCTTATGCCCATCTTCCCTTATCTCTTGTGGGACACCTGGAAAAGTCTTTTTTCACTTTTCTGCAATTTTCTACTCAAACACAACACAAAGTACAAGGTGGACATATTTGCAAGTCCAGCTTGAAATAGGTAATATCTGCTGAAGAAAAGGACCTTCACATGGGATGGTAGAAATCTTTCCCTAAGGTGTGTTTCTTTACATGATCGAGTCCCAACATTAGCTCAGCAAAATAGGTCTTATTTGCCCTGGGTGCCAGTTCATCAAACCATATTAAGTATGTATTTACACTTCTCCCAGCTGAGAAAAGCATTCAAGCATGTAATTAAGTCCTATTTAAATAATCGGTGGAATTTAAGTACAAGCTTAAAGTTAAACACATGTTGAAATGCCCTGCTGAACAGGGAAGGGTCGCTGGACGGAGGCTATGAGGCCCATCTGTGTTTTCTATTTTGGGCATGCAAGTGTGATGTGAGAAGCCAGGTGCGTAAAAGCAGCCCCTTGCCAACACACCCATGCTCTGTACTCTGCTCTTAGAGCATTCCCGGTGCTGCCAAAACAGCTGTTTATCAGTATGGTTTTTTTGTGGCCCTTCATCCCTTGTGCCTTGGTGAAATACAATCCTGTAACAGGAGCGGAGCTGGGCCAGCACCGCTGCAGCAGGGCGAAGGCCTTCAGCTGGCACCACCCTGTTACCCTGGACCCCAGCCCGGAGCTGCGGTGACACCAGAGCTTTTCCTAATGTCGGGCTGGCAGTCGGTTTGCTGCCTTGATGAGGAGTAAAAAGCAAACTAGAGGGTTGCCTGGCTTTGGCTCCATCTGAGTTAATGGTACGGTTGTTATAAATACACCCATGCAATGCGCTAATACGGGAGTAGCTGTAGTGTGATAACGTGGCCTTACAGCAGTCCGGCTGCTCCCAGGTGAGAAGAGGAATGGGCTATCAGCAGTATAAGGCACCTTCCTACCACTATCTCTGTGTTTATGTTAGGGGTTATAACTAGTGTAATTGTATTGATTAAAAAACAAAAACAAAAAACAAACAAACAAAAAAACCAAAAAACCACACAAAAAACCCTGCACATTAAAAATCACCCCTCCCTCTGGTATAATTATGTACTGGTTTACGGAGGCCTTTAAATCAAAGTAATTCTTAAAACTAAGACAGTGTTGTGCTTGATCTTTTGTTATGGTTAAAAACTAGTGAAATAGAGGAGGGGAGTGGAGCTTGAAAGCAGCTGTGGGAAATCTGAATCGATGTTTTGGATTTTTTTTTTTTTTTTTTTTGGTCAGCTATGACTTAACCCTTCAGTGGACAGCCAGGTCATGGTTTCTAGCTCTGTTCATGAACTTTAGTCTGTCGTTGCTTTTTAAGCCACAAAGGTTGAGAACCCTGCGGGACCAGCTGTCTGGAGCTGGGTGAAAACCATTGCTTTCACAGCAAAGAAGAAAAACTCAAGATGGCAATGCTACTGCTGTCAAAACAGGATGACACGTTTGTAATCATTTTCTGGGTGATGCCTGTTTGTCATCCTTTGGGCTATGATTAAATCTGCTCACTTCCTTCTACATGTGGGAGTTAAAACAAGGGCAGGATCCTTTACCTGGGCAAGGAGCAAGGCTGTCTTTGCAGAGGAGTGTGCTTTCTTCTTCTTCACGATGGTGAGAGCGAGAACGTGGCCATCATCTATGCCTGCAATGCTCCCTTTTAATCTTGTCTCTCTTGTTAAGATATTTCTGTAGCACACCTGGTCAAGTGAGCACGTGCCTCCCCACAGGAGTGGGAACCGGTGCTCGACTTCACTCTGCCTTCGCACGTGTGCGTTACTGCTTTGGGTAGGTCGTGTGCCGTCCACTTACATTTGCTCCCTCCAGGCTACAGGGAGTATTGCAATGTTTTATCTTTCTCCCAGCGAGTGGAGTGGCCGTAATGGCAGTGTCACAAGTCCCAGTGTCTGTGAAAAGCTTCAAAATAGTGGGAACTGATGTTTGTTTATTTTGCTGATACTGTTCTCTGATTCAGTAGCCCAATATGCCTGAATGGGAGGTCTCATCCCTTTGCTGATGCTCGGTGGAAATAGCAAATCTGTCAAACTCCCACAAATAGACCTGGCTAAGAACATACGAATGTGTGTGAGGGCCTATTTATGGTTTTTTGCCTCTGATTTTTTTTTTTCTTTGAGAGTTTATCTTTTATAAATGCACTCAGCAAATCACATCATGGTTGCAGTGCACAGAGAAGGAAGAAGAACACTTTCCTCGAATTTCAACAGAACTGGAACCCCCCCAAAAATACGAGGGTTTCTGTTTCACTTTCAGTTGTAAATCAGGAGGGGCCATGAACATGCTGCAGGTGATTGCCTTCTGCGGCATTGCTCGCAAACGTAAAATTAGGCCTATTCCTTGCTGAATTGGGAGTCATATTTTTCAGTAATGTTTTATGGGGGGAAAAATAAAGCCTTTTCTGGCAGATTCATTGTTCATAACTCCAGGTGCGAGTCATTTTTTCCCAGAGATGGTTCACGTGGGTGCAGATGATCAGCGGGGGGGTTGCTCTGTCTGCACACAAGGAAAATCTGCGGCGGGCATGGAGGCGGGCAGATGGTCCTAGCCAGCGGGACTGCGGTTTGCCCCTTGTTTTAGAGGTTTCTCTTTACATGAATGAGGTCACCTCGGCTGTCACCTCTGCCTCGTGTGACAGAAAGTTATTGGGTAATGGAGTCCATCCTTGCCACGGCGATGGCTATAGCAGGAGTTTGACAGTTTACAGCCTGTCGGAATGCCATGGTCCTGTGAGATGAACTCTGAGTTTGCAGAAAGATAACGCTGCGGATCTGGGGGTAAACAGGGATGTTGCTCTTATTCATGATGGTATATTTGTGTATTGGATTTTAGAGGCAAAGTGTTGGCAGTGGGGGACTGCAGAGGTGGCCTCTGTGAGGAGAGGCCAGGGCTGCCGCCTGCCAGACACAGCCGGTTCCAGAAGGTTCCCAGGGCCCCACTCCAGGGCACAGCTGGGCCCCTCAGCACTGCTGGTGGCACCTCTGTGGAAATGTATTTAAGAAAGGGCAAAATGCTGCATGGCAGTGAGGAGAACAGTGTGAGAAACAGCCCTGTGAGGAGCCATGTCAGAGAAGGAGGACTGGGAGGAGGACCTCCAGGTGATAGAGCAGGCATTTCCCCTCAGCCTGTGGGGAGATCATGTGGAGCAGGTATCCACACTGCAGCCCTGTGGTGGGTTGACTGTGTCCAGCTGCCATATGCCCACCCAGCTGCTCTCTCGTTCCCCCTCCTCAACAGGACAAGGGGAGAAAATAAGGTGAAGAAGCTTGTGGGTCGAGATAAAGGCAGGGAGATTGCTTACCAATTACCGTCACAGGCAAAACAGACCCAACTTGGTGAAGAATTAATTTAATTTGTAGCCAATTAAACCAGATTTGGCTAGTGAGAAACAAAGACAAATTTAAACACCTTCCCCCTGACTAGGCTCTTTTTCCCAGGCTCAGCTTTCCCCCATCATTCGCAACTCCTCTATGCCCCACTCCCCTAGCAGCACAGGGAGAACGGGGCTGTGGTCAGTCCGTCACAGCTCTTCTCTGACACTCCTTCCTCCTCAGCTTTTCCCCTGGTCCAGTGTGAGTCCTTCCCATGGGCTGCAGTCCTTCAAGAGCTGCTCTAGTGTGGGTTCATTGCAATGAACTTCCTTTTGGAGTCAGACTTGCTGTGCACCCTGTACCTAATGGATGTCTCCCTTTAGGTCAAGTGGCTTCTCATTTTGGAGGAGGAAGACATCTGCTATATTTGCTGTTGAACTTGGCATCACCGTTGGGCCAATGCACCCCTCATTAACTATATCCCTGCAGCATTAAGAGCAAACAAGCTGGAATGTTTCAGGTCTTGTTGTGTTTGAAATAGTTTAATTTTTAACCTATATTTAGATATTAAGATGCTTTTGTATTTTTTTAATGACAGTTTCTTTCCAGGGTTTCAGCACTTTTCTTTTATCTACCTTATTCTCATTTTCACCTGTCTTTTGTGCAGCCCTTCCGCTCATCAGAGCCCTAATGAGATTGATGAGTGAGGTTAGTTAGCAGGGAATGAAATAAGCATTACAGGGGTCATTTGTGAGTGGGTGAATAGTTTTGACTTCAGTTTTCTTTAGCAGCTATTTTGAATTTCAAATCCAAAGAAGAGAAAGGATTTTAAAAAAAAAAAAAAATTTTTAGAGAGGCTGCAGGAACAGAACAGCTACCTGATCCCTGAGCTGGATCTGCCCACATGCTGTTAGCCTGGTTCAACCAAGGGGTTGGTGTTTGTGCCTGCTCTGTTCTGGACTACTGTCTTTCTGAACATAATTAAGATCACACCCTCCCCAAATAAGTGGAAAAGGAAATTGTAGATTCAGCTGTTGCCAGTGCCTTGAGTATTTTTTTTTTTTTTTTAATTCCTAGTCAGCTAGTGTGGAGGTACCCCCCCCCCCCCCCCCCCCCCCCCCGAAGACTCTGTGTGGCACAAGAACTTTGAGATCTGGGAATGCTCAATAACCTCGCCCAGCCTACAGTACTTCCTTTTAGCTAAACTTAACTTGCAGCATAAGGTTGAAAATTAGTTTGTGAATGTTACAGTCAGAAGTAAGGGTAGCTCTGTAGTAATTTCAGTCCCTGGAGAATGACCTACCAAGGAGGGCCCCTGCCTGATGAGGTGATTATTTTTTTTTTTCCCCTTGTTGAAGGAACATTTCCTCTGCTTAATCTGGTGGAACTTCAGTTTGCACCCGAGAGATCATGAGAAATTAGTGTCTCAGCAAAGACGGTCTCTCACAGTGAGTCATGAGCCCTTCATGGTTAGGTGAGGTAAGTTTTGGAGACATCGGAGCCACAGAAGTCCTCTTGAAATAGCATCTTCTCTGGTGTGGATCTTGTGGATTCTTCCACTGCTGCAAAGAAGCATTTGCCTCTTGTTTTTTGTCTCTTCCCTAAAACATTACCAGTTGCTCTTGACAACAGAGATTCAGTTGCAGAGACAGGCGATGGGCACTGTCTTCCAGGAGATGTGATGGCTGGCAGCTAGGGATTGCAGATTTCCCTCTGATGATTGAGATTAATTTTACTGACACTTTCAATGGGTTAGACCTTTTAAAAATAAAAAGATTTTCCATCATATTAGTAAGAGGGAACAGGTAGTGCTTGTCAGACCGTATGGTGTTTCAGACACCTCTGCACTGACCTCTACAAACTGCTTTTCTTTAGATACATTAACATGAGGGCTGGCTCTTCCATGTAATTCAGGATGCATACTGTATACCCTCCTTATTGTGCCTGTTTGTATGTTGTTCAGATTTTTGGTTTGAATTAATGTTGCATTTTACCCATGGGTCCTTTCTTTTGCATGTAAGTACATGTTTTTGAGCTGGGTTTCTTCTGAATCATGCTTGCTGTTGCGTGGAGGGGGAGTAAGTCATCTGGATGGTTAGGCTATGCTCAGTTTCTTTTTTTTTTTTTTTTTTAAATAAGTTGAAGTTGAGGCAAGTGCAGAAAACCGTTGCCTTTTCATCTGTCATGTGTTCAGCTGTGTCTTGGGGAACCGCTTTCTGTGAATGCGTCCACTGATGCCTCTCAGGGTGAATAATGATGTGTGATATATAGCTGAAGGCAACAGCGTTAACTCTTTAAATTAGGTTGCGCTCATCAAATTGTCTGTTATTCCCCCTCTTTTTTTTTTGCATTTTGCTGATAGCTCTTGGTAAAGATGATGTCAGTAAGAAGCGAAGGTGCAAGCAGTGCATATCTTTACAATTAATAGAATGAGAGGCAGAAGTGTTTTTGCTGTTTGTTTATGAGCAAATGCCATAATGTTGTTCCTCCTTTATTTTGAAATTTTAACAAATCATCCAAATGGTAGAGGCTTTGTATAAACTATCTTGTGCTGTTATTGACATGAAATAGTGGATTACAACTGTGAGCCATCAGCAATTTTAGTTATTTTTGACAATGTGGGGAAAAAAAAAAAACCACCCTGGTATTACATTACAAGATGCAGTGATTAGGAGTAATAGCATTGCCATAATTTCATGCACGTTACCCATGGTTATAAACACAAAAATATCTCTGGTGTTGAAATGCCCTGTGGGCACTATGTATGTCTGGTAGTATGCTGGGAAATCTACCCCAGCGTCCCTTTTCTGTACCCACAGCTGTCTAGGATTGGGGAAAAAAGAGAATTTGGCTGATCTTCCTCTCTGTTGCTGCCGTTGGAGCATCCTAAGGGTCATGCATGCATCAGAGATGTCTTGCAAGAAGACTCAGACCTTTCCCTGCCCATAGCCTCATTTTGTTCTTTGCTGCGTGCAGCTCTCCTTTCACCGTCTTGGAGATGCCTCTTCAACCCTCCACCTAACCCAGGAAGAGCTGCTGGCTCAGAGCAGATTTAATATGGTCTGTCCCCACCTAAAGTGGGGACCTCCACGCAGATACACGTTGCAAAGAGGAGCTTGCGTCCAGAGGAGAAGCCCAGGGTCTGCAAGGGAGGTGGTCACAGCTGGAAGCAGAGAGGTTGAGGAGCTGCTGGGGCAGGAGGACCCACAGGGTTCCCGGGGTGGCAGGAAGACAGACATCTGTAGTCTCAGTACCAAAGCTTGGTGGCTGGGTGCCTGTGCTCGTGGGGTTCTTCTATTTCTGTTTGCCTCCATCTCACTGAAAATGTGGGAAGTTTAAAATCCATTATCTGATTCTGTCATAAAGTCAGGCTTTTGCTGTTCCTTGCTGAATCTTACACTAGGGAGGGGAAAAAGCAGCCTGAACTCGGTAAATATCACTTTAATAACAGTGTAATAACAAATTACACTATAATTTTATATCTACAATTTATGTTCCTTGTATTTTTTAGACTCTGGACCAAGAAAGTGTAGTAATAACTGGTGTCAATTTAAATAAGGGAAGGTGATAATCGTAACCTTTGAAATAACTCGAACTTTTTATATACTTTGCAAATATATTCTCTGAAAGGTTATGTTAGCGCTTTAGCTAGACACAGAAATTTTAATGTCTTTCCCCCCATAATTTCTTCAGTGCTATTTTCTCTTTATTAGTGTAATTATTACAGGTTAGCGCTGCTATCATTTTCTCTTTTCATGGCTCTGTAGCATGCTATTATTTTCAGGAAGCAAAAAGTATGTGTCTTTAATAGTACCATTACTGTTTTTCAGCCTTTAAATTTCATATAAAAACTAGTTAAGGGGTATGATCCTAGTGTTAAAATCGCTCTCTGTGGAATGCAATAAGATGATTTATAACATAAATATAAACCCTTAATAGGCACCCAAAATGGCAACCCTCAGAGATTTAGTGGCACCAATACTAAGCTTTTGATCACTTTAACAGCACATTCTTAGAATTTTATGCAGTGAAGGAAAATTTATTTCCTTAGCAATGGATCTCTGGGCATCAGCTTGTCTGTGTTTCGTTCTGTTGCCTTGAACTTCAGGTAATTTATTGACAGCATCGGGATGTAGGGATGGCGGTTCTGGGAGTTTAGGATGATGGTAACATAAACACTTGGAGTTGGTAGGGAAAATTCAGGTCAGTTCAGAAGGGACTGAAGGTTTCATTAACAAAATGGCTTGGTGTCTCTTGCCTACACCTGAAAACTCGTTGCTGCAAGTGGCACCAGTTGATAATTCAGCAGCTGGAGGTCTTGGAGCTGTGCTGGAGACAAGTCAGCCTGAAGCTTTAGGGCTGCAATCTTTGGTGCTTAAGGTTTCTGATTGGTTGGTCATGCTTTTCCAACAGCTTTTAGTCACTCTGCCAAAACTTAGGTTAGACCTTGGCAGGGGTGGGAGTCACCCTATCCTGCCACCTTAGTGTAGCTGCTCTTCCTCACAAAAGGGAGATAGCAGCCCTGCATGGCTTAACGAGACGTATACCAGGGCAGTGTTTCCCATCTCCTTCCTCTCCTGTGCAGAAAGATATGTAGCAAGTTACTTGCTTTCCCTACCAGGGAAGGGTGCGTTTATTGTAAGTTATTCAGGTTAAATGACCTTTGTCTGAGGTCCCATTTGGTTGCAGTAAGGCCAGGAGTAGGGGGCCCTTCACAGCAGAGCGATTGCTCTATTAGCAGCCACCTATGAGTAACGGAGTCTGCACCGCCTGCATTGCAATGAGTTGGGTAATAATTAATTCCCTAAGTACCTTTCTCTGTGTCCTCTCTTGAGCTTCAATGTAGCAACACAGAGCTGAATCTTTGGTCCGAATCCGATTCATCTCATTACCTTACCTTGAATGCTGAAGAACAGTATTTGTAGCTGTATTAGTGCTACCTGCTGTATAGCTGTGCTCTTTTCCTGTCCATCCACCTGGTCCTCTGCAATACGCAGGGCTGGAGACTCTTCCCCCAGGGCAGGAATTTGACAACCAGCAGGGAAAAAGAAAAAAAGTCATGGTTTCACAAAATGTTTGGCACTGTTTAACATGGGAATGTTTCAATACCAAACTTTTCCAGATTTCATCGGAAATTAAGGTAACTGACCTCATTTGCTGTCAATATTTACTCAAACAGCTGAGAAACTGCTTGCTCTCCAGGCTGCTGGAATATTAATTTGACTGCAGATATGTTAACTTTTGCTGTTTCCCTTTGGCATTTCTTTATTTGCTACCAGTAAACCCCTATCTTGCCTAAGGTTTTGGCACCGTTAGCTAAGGCTTAGTATTTAGATGACTGTTAGTCTGTACCTAAGGTTGCAGTCATGACTTTTTTTAGCCATGACATTTTTTAGCCTTTGGAAGAAGTAAATGTTAGGAAAATAATTTCCTCCCTACGCAGCTGTGTTCAGAAAGCTGCTAGCGAAAGCTATTGCTGCTAAAATAACACTGAATTTTTAAACAAGTTCTTCATACTGTTATACACAATATGGTGTTCTTTTAAAGTTTTGAAACAATGTAAAGATTCTTTTTTCATCTTTTATTGCTTGCATGCGATGAAATCAGAGACGTATGAACTTGTTTGGCTGTGGCCATAGTCTTGTAGCTAATTGTTAAGATAACATAGCTGCAATGTAGAACCTGCAGCAGCTGTACTCCTCCAAACTGTTCAATGCAAGCAAGCCTAATTGTTTGATATTTTAGTTTTTTATCCCATTTCAATTGCTGATGTTTGCTGTGTCATATTCATAAAGGCATATCAGAATAATTTCAGTTTTCTTTTAAGAACATTTTTTTAATTACTGGATTTCTGGTATAAACAGTACATTCATCACCAGGATATTCTCATATGCTAACTCACCAAAGAAATTAAAAGCGTCTGGGAAAGATCAGCTAAATATTCAGACCTGTCCCTTCCAATTACTTTACAGTTTATATTTTGCAGTATAACCAAGGCCAGAGTTGCATGTATTCGATGTCTAAACATTTGTTTTACTCTGAAATGAGCAGGAGAGGGAAGTCTTTAAAGACCCACCATTGAACAGTCAAAGCCAGCTTTGTTTTATATGCTGGAAGTGCCTCAGGTGGGATCAGGAGTCTGCTGCTGTGCACTGCAAGTCCCACCTCACAGAGACGGGTCTCTCTGGGACAGAAGGAGGATACAGAGGGAGGGCCGAGGTGTGCAGCGAGTTGCCCAGGACTACCTGGCAGCTCGGTGGCAAAGTCAGGAGTTTTCACCAATTTCCCTCTCTGCTGATGTACTGATGGAGAGTGTGTTGCATGTCAGGCGCAGCGCAGTGTCCAGGGGAGTGCAGTTTGTGGGGCTAATGTCACCAGGACTGACGTGTCTGCACCAAGCTCTTGGGGACCTCTCAGGGATGGGCCCCTGGAGGTCTCCTCATGCTCCCGTGCCAGTAGCAAGGTCAGGGAGAAATACAACCTTTAAAAATCTCTCTGAGAGACTCTTTGCAGAAGTCGTGGCAAATATGAAGGAAGTGGTGGTGCAAGGTTTATTTGTAGCTTTCTCTGGAAAATATTTAGATAATTCCTTTATGGCGATGAGCAATTCTGCCAACCCAACATCAAGCAGATAAGTCCCTCTTCCGTGTCCCAAATGTATGCATTTTGAATGGGAATGTCACACTTTAGATAGAAGTCCCCAAACTGTATCAGGTTTCCCGTGACATAGAAATGGTGCTGTGTAAACAGAGCCACATGTCAGTGTCACGCGTTAATGACACCTCTCGCTGTGTGTGACGACCTCAGACGCAGCGGCTCAGCGTGTTGGTTAGCAATGCTCTGCAGGAAGGAACGATCCCCTATATTTAAGGGAGGGGCGAGGCAAAATCTCCTCTCTGCAGGAGAACCAAGAGGCAATGCTGAGAATTAACAACTAGGCTTGGGACATTTCCTAACTCAACATGGGAGCCTGTAAAGTTGAAATAAATTTTGCTTTTCTTTCCATGTAATGTTGAGCTGAGCCAGCAAGGACTGTGTCAAATTTCCATCAAATATGGTTAAAACCTGTCAGTTTTGAGCCCTCCTGTATAACACATCTGTAACAGAAACCGCTATTTGAGCCTAACCGAGCCAGGCGAGCAGCAGGATCTGTCATTATACCTAAATGTACTGGGTAAAGGAGAGACTTTGTGCTTCTCATGCTCTGTGGCAGTGCTGGATCTATATCTGATAATCTCTTTGCCCGTTGTTGTGGGGCTGCACGATGTCCTGCTCACTGGGAGAGAGTGGCCGATGTACAGGCATTTGGGGGCAGCCAGCAAACACATGGGAGCCTGTCTCAGTTTTCTACTTCTTAGCATTAAAAACATCAATAGCTCTTGATGCAATTACACGCGATGACTGCCTGGCATAGCCCTGCTCTTCCACAGTGGCCTACGATAGTTTCTGGGGAGCACTCAACATTTGTGTATATTAAATACAGTAATTGTGAATTATGAGATTAGTGGGTGAGGGAAGAAGCCACGTGCATTCAGGAAACCCTAATGCAGTTGGTCTCTGGCCTGTACGCGCTGTCGTCATGGTGCACAGCTCTGTGTGGCAGGGAGCAGGTCCTTGTGGTCAGACCCCTCTGGTTCATGCTTTAAATCTCTGCCTGCATGTAAAAATCCCTCCCTCTCTCCATCCTTACCTGTACTAATACTTGAGGTCATCTTGTTCCTGAAACACAATTCAGGAGCATCTTGCCTGTCCAGTCTTTCTGTGAACGACTGGGTTTGCTAGATACAAGGACAGCTTTGAGAGCTGGTCAGCCCTCCATCTGTTGCATGTTCTCCTCATGCTTTGCGTCAAAAAGCTGCACATCAAAGCAGCTCGGGGGACCATGGTTCTCTATTGGTCTGACCCTCTCATCCAGGGCCAGATTGAACACGGTCTGAACTGGCAGTGTTATTCCCTCCTCTGCCTGCTACTGGTCCACTGCCTGCCAGGGAGGAGGACTGTTCTCTCACATCCTTGATTGACTCCTTTGGCAAATTTTTGCAATAAACTCTTAAAGGGTTCCTTTGTGCACTGGGTGATGTGATTTCAGGCGGACCCAAAGACTGCCGGGTCATTTGGATGTAGACAGTTGTGTTTGGATATTGTCTTATGCTGCAAACATGTGGGGAAAAGAAAATGCATCAACTCTGACCTAACAATATTCAAGTCTCTTGAACTTGGAGAATCTTTGGAGAGCCCTGCAAATGCAGCTTTGTCAGAAAATCTGTTGAAATATCATGGCCTGGGTCTCTTCTTGCGTTCTTAAACACAGCAGGGAAATTTGTCTTTGAAGTGCCTCACTTGCAGATACAGATTTAGGTACTTCCAGAAATTCACATTTAAACATATGGGGTGCGGGGAGCTCTCCCGAATTTCCTGTGTAGTGAAGTTGAACTTTTGCCAGTTTAATTAATAAATACGGAATGGCTTCCTCAGAGGAAGAGGAGCATAAATATTGCAGAAATGAGTGCTTTACAGATACTTTGATTAGATTGATGGATACCTGTTCCTTTCAACTTAAGCCAGTGCTCTACCCCAAAAGCTGATGGCATGTTTGCATAATTAAAATGCAATCAAAAACTTTCTGGAGAAGAAACTGAATAGAGTTGATGTGGGGTGAGGGGGAGTTAGAAATCTTTCCCACAGTTCCACCCGAGTAACCCAGGGAGCTGGGATGGCTTGTCTGGAGCTACTAGAAAATCGGATATTTTTCCTGGTCTTTTTGAGGATTTCTTGTTACCAAGGATTCTTGTTGCCAGAGGATTCTTTTGCACCAAGAGCCCGACTCCAGGCTCACTAAAGTTTTCTTCCATTGCCTCCAATAGCAGAATTGGAAGGTATTTTGAGGAGGAAGAGGAAAAAAGGGGAATACAGTTTTGTGGACCCACACGAGATGAGGCACCACATGGCTGCTCCTTGTTCTCGTAGTTTCCCAGGCATTTGCACTTTGGCTGTTTGACTTGGCTTTACACTGCTTCTTCAAGATGTCAGTGAAAAGCTGTAGTGTTTTATTGAGGCTTCCTTATTAGTGTTGCGGGTTTTGTCCCTTGTGGAAGCTTTATACATTAATACCTTTTTTAAATGAGTGTAATCAATCTATGACTGCAGCCAAGGACTTCATGGCAACCGTATGGATTCTGTCTAGACCCCTGTGGATTTTGGATTATTCTAGGCTTATAGGTTTGTTCCTATTTACTGCTGAGACTTGCACCAAAAACATTTAATACCTGAACAGAGCCTCAGGGATGCAGTTCGCATTCAATACCAATTGATCCAGGTGGATAGGAACTGAAGATTGGACGTGAGTGGGACATGAGGGAAAATTAAAATGCTATCTGAAGTTTCCCCTGAATGCTGGTCTGTGATTCGGACCAGCACCAAGCTTCATGCACTGCTCCAGACTTGCCTGTGCATGTCTCCTACCCGTCCCCTCCTGCCAGGGCTGTGTCTTACAGTTGTGATCAGTGCGTGAAACCCCAGAGCAGGGGAGGGTGCTCCCAGGAACGTGTGCCATGCTGTGGCTCATGTCCCAGAGGGCTTTCCTTGTGGGAAGGAGGACCCTTAGGAGGTCTGTGGCTGTTTGTGGTTTGGGTGGTAGCCCCTGGGCTGCTCAGAGCAGCCCTCCTTTCTCCTGATGCCTGGGGGAATCAAACAACTTCAGTCCGTAAGCGGGGGGTAATTATGGAAAGCGTTGTACTCCAGTGGGCTTGTATCTGGTAAGAATGTTAATCATGTCTCTGTATTTGGTATAAATATTTACATCTGAACTGTTTTAATTGGAAACTACTGTTGATTTTAAAAACGTTCTACACAAGTGATGCAGTGTCTTTGCATGCTTAATAGGAAGAACGCGTTTCATTTGTGATTTAGGGTACTAAATAAGATATTAAGTTATGCAGAGTAAAATGTAAATGTATGTTGCTTATTTATGTTTTTCAGGTAAGAAATTGCATTCCGTTAAGCAAGGCTGCCTAAGGGAGTTGACAGATGCTGGCTCTGTGCATTCATTTGTAAGCTACCAAATCATGCAAAGTATTCTAGCATTAATCCTGTTTGATATTTTGGCAGCTTTCTGAATTAAATTATTGCTTTTAAAATATCCGAACAAAACATTTCCTCCAAATTCTGTTCTTCTTTTCCTTCCCTTTGCAAAACTGTTTACTAAGTACTATCCAAATTAAAGAATACTTTCTGGTCCTTCCATAGACCTGCATGTTTTTCAGTGAATTTTGTATACAAATTTTGCCTGATTGCTCTAGACCTTTCTGATATCTCTCAGATAATCAGTTGCACAGATATTTCTTTAAATGTCACAAAAGGCAGTCTACAGCTCTAGTTGTGTTGTATATTTAAGTATTGCCACCCAGTATTTCATCTCCACAGTGAATTATTCTCCCCCTGCCTCAAAGCTTCATTTTGCGGCCCCCCCCCCCCCCCCCCCCCCCCCCCCTTTTGGTCCATCTTTGTGGTAAGCAATACAAAAGGCATAAAAATGTTGCTTCCAGTCTCTTATAGCTAGGAAGTCTACCAACTACAATCAATAACTCTGAATTTCTAGGGTAAATTAAATGAAAGCAATATATATGATTCTCCCTCATTACACAGGAGAGGAACGGAAAGCTAGAAACGTGATCTGGTTCTTGTAGATACTTGATGAAAAATAATAACACTTTGCAGGAAGGTAGCCACCAGGAGTCTAAAATTGATTTTCTTCATTACAGCTGCTTGAGATTTGCATTTTTTATATCAAGAGACTTTTACAGTGGGAGACTTTTTTTTTTCTTCTGAAGTAGTTTATTTGGTAAGACAAGGAGAGAAAAGGTTTTGCTTAGACAAACACCAAAGAAACCCTCAAGCATTACTTCATAAAGGCAAAGCTGCTGTCTGTCTTTGCTATGGATACAGTGAGGCACAGGTGCAAGAGAGCTAATTCAAGTCATTAATCCCAATATGACTACATTTCCTGGCCTTTCAGTGCCAAAAGGGTTGTTTGAAGGAGGTCACCATCTTAAGTCTGGAAGTAGATGGAGAAACTTGCCCTAAAATTGCAGTGCGGGCCCCTGGTGCTGCAGTGGGCTCCAGTAAGGAGCTCTTTTAATACTACTTTTTAATCCTATGGTTGTGATTATTTTCATCAGCAAAGCACTTTGAGCACATGCTTAATTTAAAGCATGGCTAGTCTCGTGGAAGTCAAATGGGATTTAAGCTGGCATGATAGAAGCTCCCACAGCTCAGCATGACCTGGGAGTGCGGAGAGCCTTGGGCAGCACTTGGGTCTCCGTCCTATTGCCGCATTGCACCCACTGTCCTGAAAATCGCCCCTTCCCTCTCCGCACCAGAGCAGCATGGAAGGATGCAATGAACAGCAGCTAAGGCCAAGAAGTAACAGCTATTTAAAGGTATCAGTGGTAGTGTTTATAGGCTAACCAGGCATGGCTGTACTAAAGGGAGCAGCTATTGGATTTCTATACTGGAGAAGCTGTGAGAGTTTGACACAAGTAAAACTCAACTAACGTGCTGCCCGTCTACTTGGTTGCAATGTCTTCCTTGGCAAACATGGACTTCTGTTGGGTGATAGATGATGGAGTGTTGAAAATGGCTACCAGTCTTTTGGATGATATGGGCGAGCCTTAATTATTCTTAGCTGAACATAAGGCTGGAAAATATTTGCATTTTAATTAATCAACGTCTTTTTCCTGGAAACAAAATGAACCCTGTGCGCTCGGTTGGCTTTGACAGCGGAGAGCAATGTCCTCAGCAGAGCTCATGTTTTACCATGTAGTTCCAAAATACAGCCCTGGACCTGGGCAAAGAAGGTTATATGGGGGTTATGCTGGTTTGGTATTTGTCCTGCATCTTCATTCTGATTCCCTGCATGATGCTGTCAGACAACAGAGATGTCCCTTTAGTATGACAACGGGTGTGGATGTGGGTGGTGTTCTTGCAGAAGTTAAACCCAGATTTATGTATCTGGGAAATTAGCTCTCCTACCCAGCTGATGCAGTGTGTGAGTTTTGAAACTGCATGCTGTGCTGTAGAGATTCCTCTTGCCTATTCCCTTTCAAACTATTTCCCCAGAAGTAGAAGTGCCAGCGTAATTTTAATATGCGTAAACTGTGGAGGCAATGATGATAATGAACAGCAGGGTGCCCAATTTTGAAATACTGTATTTATCATTCCCTATAGTTCTTTTTTTGATTATTCTCATTTTATCACGTTTCATCAGGCTGGGAAAAATTTCTCCCAGACAGAGCTGAAGTTTTCTTGCAGAAAAGGCAGAAGGTACATGATCTGGAGAAGCTAGAGCCTAGTCCTGCCCTTCTTGAAGTCAGTTCCAAGGCTGCCATTGATTTTACCAGCAGACAGTTTGAACCTTTGGACTGTAGCTCATCCAAAAATACTCCAGGCTTCAGTATGACAAAATAAGTAGAATAGAAATAGGTTACTCTGCTTTCACTCTCCATGCTGCTGCCTTTGGATTTAACACAATTTCATTCCTGCACCAATTTTCAGACATATGGAATATTAATATCATTAATTTATTTTTACCGTCTTGAAGAATTTAAATCAGCTGGGAACTTCAGTCTTCCAAATCAAAACATAACTTAAATCTGTAAGGAATTACAGTTGTTGTTAATGACTCTCACATAATTTTCTCTATGAAATAGAATGAATGCTTAGTGTCTCAGGTACTAAATGGTCTATATTCTTACAATGCTATTTCAATTTTAATTTAATTAAACTGTGGGATATCTAGTTGAGAAACATTATATAAAAAAAGAACTTAATGTGAAAGGCAGAGTGATATTATTCTTGCAGTGATAAAACCTAAATCAGATGGAAGTGGAAATCTAAATCAAGTGGAAGACTAGTGCAGAGTCTGTAATCTCTGTTTAAAATGTAAAACACTTTGCAGTGAATAACTTAATCTCATTTGTTTTCAGATCAGTCTTATTTTAAAAGTGGCTTTTATTTCATTGTTTTGTATTCTTCTGTGGAGCAAGTCATGGCATCTGAGGTGGCTTGCACGAGGCACCTGATTTTGTTCATTTATCACACTTTTGTACAGCTGTAAATCTATTGGATGAATACTCAGCTGGCCATAAAGTCTCTTAAACTCAATAGATGGCACTGGTTTACACAGTTCTTGCTTGTTGTCTTTGCCAAGGGGATTACTGTTTTGCAAAAGTTTGTGAGAAAAATTTGAGCTTTTGTAGCTATGGTCTGTACTGTTGTGGGTTACCGTGTTGGGTTGTTTTGGGGTTTTTTTAACAATTGCGTTGTAATTCAGTGTTTTAGGAACATATTGCCTTTATAAACATGTGCACTGTGTACTACTTGTGCTTTTGATGAATATCATCAAATCATTTGGGTTGGAAGGATTCCTGGGAGACTGTGTAGTCCAGCCTCTTGCTCAGAGCTGGGACAGCACTGAATTCAGACCAGATTGCTTAGGGCTTTGTCTAGTCAGGTCTTGAAAACCTCCAAGGACAGAGATTCTTCACCTTCTCTGGGCTCTTGTTCCAATCCTTAATTATACTCGGGGTGAGTATATCCAGTATATCTGTATATCCAGGCCAGACTGTTGTATCTCATTCTCCCACCACATACCTCAATAAAGAGCATGGCTGTATTCTCTGTAAGCCCTGCCTAGGTACTTGTTGGCTTCTGTAGGTCCCCCTAAGCCTTCTCCTTTCCAGGTTAACCTAACTCAGCCTCTCCTCACAGCTTGTATGCTCCAGCCACTGACCATCTTGGTGGTCTCAGCTGGACTTGCTCAAGCTGATCAACATCTTTCTTGTATTAGGGGGCCCCAAAATTGGAGGCAGTGTTCCAGCTGTGGCCTAACGAGTGCTGAGTCAAGGGGATTAATGACTTCCCTTGATCTACTGGCTTATGCCCTTGTTGCTACAGCCTTGGATCCTGGTAGCCTTCACTGCTGCTAGGGCTCACATGTTGCCAACTGTCCACCCGGACCCCAGGTCCCCGCGCAGCGTTTGTACAGATGTGGTCCTAGACAACAGTTTGCAGAACACCGTGTTTTTTACTAAGAAAGGCAAACACTGCATTAATATCTTAAAACTTTGACTCACATCTGCTCTCTCGCAAAAAGAGTGAACCACCACCTGCTATTAATTAAAAACAGCCTGCTCCAGCTAGTGGCTAAGACCGAATTCAGGCGTATGCATCTTCTGTTTAAGGAGAGTTGTTTTAAGCATTCATGTGACTCTCCTGGCATCCTGTTTCTTTTGAAGGCCAAATTCATCCCGTTCTCTTGACTCCCACAGGCTTTGAGCTGTGCCTAAAACATTTCCTTTCAGTCAAAAGCTGTCCAACTACTGCTTTCTAGACTGCCCGCACATGCACTGAAAGAGCTGTGTGGAAGCATTAGAGAGTGAATTAGAATGAATTAGAGGAGCCAGGTTTTATAAAGGCTGGAGGAAATGCAATGTAAATGCCAGTGACAGAGAGGAACTGCCAGTTCCTTCAAGCTTAAATCTTGCTTACGTCTCTCTGTATGTGCTTTTTTCTTCTTTGCAGAACCCGCTGCTTCTATGCCCTTCCTCACAGCTCCTTGCTATCTTTGTCTAGCAAGTCACTTGTCTTCACTTGTGGACTATATTTATCTTCATCCAAGTCACCTTTCTCAGTTAATACCAAGTTTTCCACTGCTGATGTTGGTGAGACCCTTCCCTCTGTCCTCTCCCGTTCCCAGTCTGCATAGCCTTACTTGCCAAGCCAGACCTTGGACCCCAGGCACCATCTCTCTATCCCATCAGGCACAGTTTAATTCTCAGCTCTGTGCCTCCCTTACCCGTTCCATCACGCGCCCTTCTCTCCGTTTTGGCTCGTTGTTCCGGCTGTTTTTTGTTGCATGTTAGAGCTGGTGCTTTAATCCTCAGGCTGACCCCTCTGCTGTCCTGTCCCCAGCTGTGGCTCCACGAGGAATTGCCTGGCTCTGCGCAGCCAGAGCAGCGGTTGCAGGGAAGTCCCATGCAGGTCCCACAGAGCAGTGTTTCCATCCCTGACTGAGAAAGGTTCCTGCGTCTGACTCGCAAGTGCTCAGGCTAGAGCACAGTCGCCGTAGGGCGGTGAGGGAAGGAAGGAAGAATCCTGCTGTTCCACACTGACCAGCTGCTGCCTGGTGCATGTAAGCTGCAAGTGTTGGAAAGTCCCAAACCTGACTGACCCACAGCGTAAGGACAATAAGAGTCATCTCCATCTAGTTCTGGTGAACTTCAAGGCCTTGGTCCAAATGTACAACTTCCAAGTAAAGTATTTGAAATACAATTTCTTTTTTGGTCAAAATAATGCCTTTTCTCTGAGCCCCATTCTTTGTTTTCTTTTACAAATTGGCATTTTATTTTGCTGTGGTTGATATTTGGTTGTATGGCACTGTTGTGCTTTCTCTCTGGTCTGCACGGCGTTGAACACTTTTATTCTTGAGATTATTCAGTGTACGGAAACATGTTCTGTTGGCCATCCTGTCATGTGTGATATGACAGCTAGCCAATGTCTTTTTTCCTAGCTTTAGTTCTTTAAGCCTTTTTGTTTTTGCTGCGGCAACACAGAATTATTGGTATTGTTTTTAGTTCCTAAGTAAATCTTCACATTTAATGGATCATTTGCATGGCATCTCTGCACAAGGACTGGAACTGGTGCAGCCTAATGCAACCTATTACTCCTCCCATCCCAAAGCAGTATCCAAAGGAGGAGAAAAAAGGTGTCATTCAGACCCTTGGCTTTTTAAATAACTTTCTGCTAGAGCTATGAGGTCCAGCTGTTTTCCAGCACTTACCTTTTCTTAGTATAATTAGAAGTTTAGACACAGGTTTACTTCACAAAACCAACCCCCAGATCTTCACACAAAGGTAGCCCAGGATTGGCAGACATACTGCTGCTTGCAGTAGCCAAGCTTTTAATTTATTAATCTTCTGACAGTGCTGCAATGAGAACTGAACCTTTTAAATAGTGTCTTGCTACTTTCAAAGTACTCTAAAGCACTTTCTAAAAAAGCTGAGAGTCAATACTGCTTGGCATCGCGGCTGTAGGCAAAACTAACAGCTCTTACTCTGTCAGCAGCTGTTCAAACGCCATAACAAATGGCAGAACTTTGGGTTTTTTTGGAGGAAGTGTCCTCTGGCCAGGCCACCAGCATACTCTCATTTTTTTTTTAAAGCATGCAGCAAAATTTTGCTGTAACCAGTCTGTTTGTAGAGCTTTCTTGCTCCGAAAGCACTTGAAACAGTCACAGTGCCTCTCTGAGCAGGGCAGTTGTTTGGGATTGCCCCTAGTGCTCCTTTGGGGCATTTTACAGAGAGGAAGGCTGTTATTACCCTGCCCCTTCTCAGTGTGGCCTTCATTAGGATAAAGCTTAATTTCAGTCTGACTGATGGCTTGTGCGGCACTTCGGATAGGTGATAGATTTGACTTCATTGCTGTGAGCATCGCAGCCCGTTTTGGTTCACAGGGGGCAACAGCACAGAGCTGTTGTCACTTGGTTTGCCTGTGCATAGGGAGTGTTTTGCTGCAGGATGCATGGGTTGATCTCCTCCTGCACTTGGAGGCATGTCCTTTGTGTTCTGGGAATTGTTTGATTCCCAGGAGACCGAGTATGCCAGTGCATCCTCTGCTGTGGCCTGCCCGGGTGCTTTCAGCACTCCTGGAAGTCACCTTTTCTCCGTTCATCTTAATACTCTGGGGCTATGAAGGCACCAGTAGATAGGACTTGACCAGGTGTAATTTGCACCATGTTCGGTATAATATTTGTAAAATGTGCCCCAGGTATTTGAAGCCTCCTGTAAGCTAAAGTGATGATGGCTACGTGGCATGCAGCAAGTCTGGATCTGGGAGGAAGAAGTCCTGGGGAGGTGCCAGCACAGAGATGTGTACTGGTACGGAAACCTCCTCTCCCGCTGACCCGCAGCACATGCAGGTTTGCAGAGCTGCAGGGGGGTAGAGAGGTCCATGGGTGCACAGTTAACACCTCATCCCTTGAGACGTGTTTATGGGTTTGTCTTTGAGCACGGGGAGGCATCTGACCTTGCCTAAGCCTTTTGCTCTGTTTGGGCAGCTGCTGGAGATGTTTGGGGTTGTCAGTCTCCCTTCAAAGGCTTTCTGGTCGTGGGGTGGCTGTTGGACGTGGGAGCTGTAACCCTGTCTCTGCCGTCAAGTCAGTGTGTAGCCTTGGGGCAGACTATTTAATCTCAGCTTGATCTCCTCTGAAGATCTGACCTTATTTCCCTACTGTATAATTTTTACAGCCACATGAGGATTGAAGATTAATTAGTTAATGTCTGTGAAGCGCTTTGAGTGTGTTATTTAAGGGTGAAGTATTACCGTAATTCTCTAGGGAAGTGTCACCGTGTTTAATGTGTGTACTGGCATCTGTCCTTCCTCAAAATTTATAACATATAACTTCTGTTTCAGATCCTTTGATTTCCATATCTTCATTATTCATTTTGCCCTAGTTTGGAACTCGCTTTTCATTTGATTTGAATTAGAAACATACCTTCTGTATGGCAACAGTATGTAAAGTTAATTTCAGCTTTTGGATATATTACTAGTTTCAGCAGTATTTCTGGGAAATACTACCATAACCACTCCAGTCTATAGAATTGAGGGACTGCTCTAATTCCTGTGTGTAATTTTCACTGCATGTACTTTTCTAGAATGACTATATCTTTTACATTTATTTTCATCCTGACATATCTGCACAATACTTACAGAGGGAAACTGTAATGACTCTCAGCAGTGAAGAGGATGCTCAGAAGGACACTTGCCTTTGTTCCCCATATTGGCTAAGGAGATATTCAGAAAAACACACACACATGCAATGTTTCTTTGGAGAGTTAGCCATTACAATGTGAGACGGAAAGCTGGCGTTCTTGCCTCTGCCTCTAAGATAAACTGCTTTATATATTCTGACTTCAAGTTTTCTGTCTTCTTCCGTGCAGGGTTTATCCTGTGACTTTTGCTGTGCTTATCCCTTAATTTCTTGCTCCTTCCTGTCTCTAATGCTGTCATCAACTGTTGTTTAGTGGAAAGCTGGCAAATATGTAAACTAATCATCTTTCCTTCTGTCTGAAGTTTTCTCTCCAGGGATCTTTAGAAGGCAATTTCTTTTCTCTAAATGAAGGTGGCAGAAATCACATAGCCTTCATTTTGCTGATTCCATGCAAGGCCATTTGGTATTTTTAAAGCTCTCCCACTTCTTATTAATAACCTATCCTACCTCCAAATATGTATTCTGTGCATGTCCACTCCAATGACTTATTATACGTCTTGCTTTTAGAAGAAACGCTGTAGTTGCTGTCAAATATGTGGCCCCTTAGACGGTTCAGGAATCCTGAGGCAATGGCTGGGCAAATTTCTGTGTAGTCCAAGGCGACTCTTGCTGGGGACCAGAGCAGAAGGGCAGAAGGGGACAAAGCCAGACACGTTTCCCCCCCGGACATGTATGGGAAGGGTGGGATTAGCCTGGTAGTACAACCAGCAGCACCTGGGTTTTTGTTGGGGTTGCTGGAGGGCACAGGAACTGTGCCTGGACGCAGTGGTGCTTTCCCATCTGCTGTCTGCAGACTGTTGTGCAGGGCCCCCAAGGGAAGAACTGCCATTTCTCCATTTGCTCTTGCTCTTTTGGCCTTGGCACCAACACAGGGGCTCTATTTGGCGTGAAAACTGCTTTTCTACGCTGCAACTTGTCACATAAATGGTGGTTTAGGTCTAGAATGCATTAAATATGACTCTACTCCAGCCCCTGTGTATTGTGTTTATAGATAACTACTTGTTGATCCATATGGGAATTGCTTTCCATTTTTAGCATCTATATAAAAATCCACACTATATATAAATATGTAGCCTTTATAATGCTGACACATTTACAGGAGCGGGGGGGTACGACGAGACAGAAAATCCAACATTCAGCATCCTGAAGACTTGCCTTTTGACACAAAGTGTGCTCATTCTCACACAGGTGAATTTTTTAATCTACCAATATACTTTTGAATACTTTGGGGAGGTCCAGAATGACCTGGCAATCTAGAGAACTGCCTCATGATTAGAAGTAACGGGAAGGCAGATGCCAGCCATTACAGAAGTGTCAATAGAGGAGCATTTGTCTGTACTGCTCACTCTGAAGTTAACGTGCACAGACAAAATTACTGCTTAATTTCATCTGGTAGCGTTGAGAGTAAAACTTGTGTTGGGGTGTATGTGGGGGAGGCTTTCCAGTGCTGTTCCTGTGAGATCTATGCCAGTCCTTCTTTCCTGTCTCCTCTTCAGGAAGGCTGCTCACAAGCTGGCCGGGGGGTTGTGGTTACATGGGAGCTGAAGCATGCTGGGCTCTGAACACAGCGTTAATTTTTGCATTGTAGAAATGCCTGGGAGCTCTCCTGAGTCCAGGACCCTGTGTGGTAGAAGCAGGCAATGAAAAGGCCGTGTGTGTCCCGTGCAGTTTAGGCTCAGAGTAAGAGAGGGCCAACAAATACAAGACTATGCTCAGGCCAGCGGGGAAAAGTGCACGATCACATCACCCAGCAGTGTCTCAGCATCAGCCCAGCCTCTGTTGGTGCATCATCCGTCACAGCATGGACTCTGTGCTGACACTGGGGAAGGGGATGACTTTCAATATTACTGTTTCTCCAGGGCTGTCTCAAGACTGGTGAAGACAGCTCTTTCATAGCTATAGTTCCCCAGTATAAGTATTACTGCAAACAGTGGCTTGGTCTTAGTCAGCCTTCTGGAAATCATTGCCTGTGTTCTCATTTGTAAAAGGAGTGAACTCTAACTTTGTGTAACTCCTAAACTTGCTTTTTTTGCATAGTTATATAAAATACAAGTATCCTGAGATAAAAATGAGTGTGTTGGTGTAATCAGTTTCCATAAATATTTCATTGGTGTAATTACCTGCTACTTTAAATTATTTTCTTGCTTGGCTTGTGCCTGATAAAAATACAAAATCTAATTCATTTCTGGAGTGTCAGTTTGAAATAAGTCTGTGGATGTATTTGTAAAACCTATTAAAAGAAAGAGGGGAAAAAATAAAGTCATCCAATCGTTTTCAGCAATGTGAGATGAAATCGAAAAATACCATTCCAAATTTGTGAAAATCTCAGCAGTTTACTTGATTAAAAAGGTATTTTGAAATGTAAGTTGTTGGAACATACAGAAAGAGAACAAATCAGGTCTGAATACCTTTCCCTTCCCCCCACCCCCCCCCTTCTCGATTTAAAGATTTGTGCTAGAGAGCTGATACGTAATGCTGCAGCAGGTCTGAAAAATCTGTCTTAAACCTCTGTAAAAATTACTGTGATTCTTTTGGATTTAGGGATTTATGGATTTTTTTCTTTTTTTACATTTTGTTTTTACTTTTTTTCCCATCAGCTAATTTCCTTTATTTTTTCAGTACATGATAGAGCATGCCATAAAGTCCAGATTTTTCTTAACAATTTTAATGACATAAACTACATCAGAGAGGTTTGTTCAGAGTGTTTTGCTTCTGTCTGGAGGACTGAACTGAACTGCAGCATGTTCGTATGAGTTCTTCATCCTTTGTCCAATTTTTTGAGGTCTTTTTCCCTTTAATGAGGCTATCTTTTTGTTGTTGTTGTTCTTACATCCACACCAAAAAAACAGCTGATGTCAGCAGGCTTAGATCACCATGGAGATCTTCCTAAAGTAAAATCTGATATTAGTTACTATTGGCCAGTAACAAAGCATTATGGATCAACAAAAACCAGCTCCCTGAAATCGCAAATCCTCTTGGGTATTTTATACCTCATAGAAAGAAGCTGCAAGTTCATGGCCTGATCCCTGATAAAACCCAACCCTGCAGCTCCCTCTGGAATTGCACGGGTCTGTTTTCCCAGGATGCCCACGTCTGCGCTCTGGGAATAAGTAAGCCATTGCAGAGGATGAAGCAAGGTACTCTGCATGAGTACATTGCTTATTAAACTTGCATGAAAACAAGAGATTCTTATGTTGCAAAGGTAGCAAAGAGAGGCTGGGTATATTAACCTTGAATTTCACCAGGGTGATCTTGGCACTAGGAGCAAATACTGCCATGTGATGAGAGAATAATTGACACAAAAAATGCATATATTTGGGTCTGAATGAAGGCTGCTGCAATGAGTGGTTATTTGCTTACATTGAGTAGGGTTGCTTTGTACTTCAAGGCTCTCTTAACGCAAGTACCCAGTGGGTGGCAGTGTACTAGCTTTGGATGAGGCATGTTCTTTTTTTTTCTTCTTTTTTTTTTTTTTTTAAATTCTCCAGCTAGTTTCCATGGTGATGACTGCAGCTTTGATGCCTGTGCAGAAGTGGAGAAGGAAAGAGAAATAAGAGGGCGGTATTGCATTAAACTAGGAGTTGAGTAACCCATGGAAGTCTCAGTGGTCACAGCAAACCGCAAGTTCTGCCAATGAGAAAGTAGTAGACACAGAAATTATGGATACCTGAAGAGCAGCTTCCATCAAGCTCTTTTGATGGAGTGGTTTAAAGGCAGCATAAACCTGAAGGATTTAGGGGGGAAAAAACAAGGCAAATTTGTCACGTATTTACATTAGCTGAACTAGACTCACTGGTGGAGTTTTTAGAAGATTTTTGCATTGTATGGGTAAAATTGTGATAAAAATAATAACAATACACAGTAAAATTGAACATGGATTCTCCTGCCAGTAGTTTAAAGTGATACATCTGAATAATATTGTGGATTTAAATGCCAGGTCAGAGAAGCATTGGTTTTTATGAACTCATTCAAGTTTTGCATTGAATCAATTTTATTTTCTGGTAAAAGAAATAGTTATCAGGCTTGAAATTCGGATTTGTTAAAACTATATCTAAAATTCTCTTTTGCACACATTGCGCCTCCTCTGCAGCAGTAACCTCCAAATTACACAGCAGAGGTCTTGAAATTCATGCACTGCAGTAATTGTCGATACTGTTGACTTTGCACCGTAATCATTTGTGACCGCTATGAGACGTGGCTGAATTTAATGCCCACAATCTACAGCTTATCAACATAGATTGATCCAGGTCTATTTTGTGTAAAAGCTGCTGATCAAGGAGTGCTACAGGTCTGTTTCTCAGACCTGCCTCTTCCTCGCTGCTTCAATTCAATCAACTTGTCCCCCTTGAGCAGAGTCTGTCAGATGGAGAGGGGTCTGCCGACTCTTGCGAGGGGGCAGAAGCTAAAGTCCTAACACACGCTGCACCATCCGGAGCTCTGAAACCATGCTATTTGCTTGAAACTTAACTGTGTATCGAAGTTTTGGGTTGGTTTTTTTAAGAAGGAAAAAAAAGGGGATGATGTTCAGAGGGATGCTTTACTAGTGCAGCTTGTGGGAGTGTGCATGTGGATCACAGTGGTCTTTCTCCAAGCTTCCCTAGGATTCCAGTAAAACTGCATCCTCAATTCATCATTGGTGATGTCCTACGTTTTCCCAGGTTTCCCTCCATCGTGTCTCATCACCTTTGCCCTCAGGCTCCTTGACCAGCACCCAGACACCAGCAGAAGTCTCCGTACATGCAGTTTGATCCTGCCTCACTGAGGATCTCACCAGCCCCTGAAGCAATTCTTCCCTGGTATTGCTAAGCTCACCTTCAGACTCCTGCCTTCCACAGCAGATCTACAACATGTCTGCATTTCCTCCAAATCATGCTCGATATGCAGCCTCAGGTGGTACAGCGGGAAGACGTGAGCATACCTCACTTCTGTGGTGGTTGGATTTAAAGCTTCATGTCTGATGTTGATTATTTGGTTTTGAGGTATAGATACATGTAGTAGGAGTTGCAAAACCGTTGTTGGAAAGAGAGTTGCCTCTGACTGCTAGAGGGGCAACATGGATGACAAACCTTGTTCGCAGAAATTGCTGTGTGTATTAGTGTTTCTTGGTGTTCAGTGTGGTTTTCTAAAGGATCAAACAGGAGGAAAATCAGCCTTTCTGCAGCTCTGTGTGCATGAGTACGCACAGGAGGTATGCCAGAGTCTCAGTAAATGGCAGGTTTGAGCAAGGGATGAAAAGAAAGCAACCAAAGAGATTGCTGGATCTTCTTTTTCTTTTCTGTGATTGCTCGGTCTCTGGATGTACCTTTCTTTCTCATTCTCAATGCGCACACTTCTTTAATGAAAGGTGATCAGCCGCGTTAGTCATATGCTTCCTGGTCCTCCAAGCAGCTTTTCTGTATGGAGGTTGTTTGGGCATTGCTGACTGTGACTCTTAAACAAGTGATCTTTATATCAAAGGCTGGCCAGACAAGATTAAATAAAATTTCCCTCTGTGTTTAATACAGAATATCTGAGGATATTTTTCCTCTGTAGAGTTAAGTTACATTTCAGGGAGGTGACTTGGTCAAATTGACTTCATGGGCATGAAACCTTCATTGTCATTGTGGAAAATCGGCTCGCTCAGAGGAGTTGTTTTCTGGACTTATACAGGTTCTTGCAAGCTGTTTGAGGGATGCTAAATATATTGCAGCCAAAGAAAGCTGACAAGGATCATAGCTGCCAAATTTCTAATAGCAACTTCATAATGTCATTGCTTTTTCAGCAACAAAGAGAAGAAAAATACTGTTAACTTGGCAAAACTTGTTTTTCTGTGTTTGTCAGGGTGTGGTAAAATCCTTACTAAAATAACTGAATATAAATCAGCAAAAATATAACCTGCTTTCAACAAAAATTAAAGCTATGTAACCCTACCAGTATCTAAAATTGGTGCATTACTTTCCTTGTTGAAATACATCACCCTTCTCCAAACGAATTAGACAGACTGAGACTCAAGACTTGAGGATTAGCAGAGGGCTTAATTAAAACATCATCAGTGTTGTCCCTGCAGAATCAAAATCCTGACACTCTGGTTACTGGACTATATTTGAGCCTTAATTTTAAATGACTGACTTTTACTTCAAAGAGATCATCACTTAGAAACTTAAACATGACTTTCTTTTCAGAGTTGTTGCCTCACGTGTGTTTGCAGATCAAAATAATTCTCACCATTTTATTAGTGCTATGATCCCATTTTCAGGTTACTACAATGCATTTAGAGTTTTGGCAAGTTAATGATGCTTACTCTCTTGGTTTTCAAAATGCAGTATGAATAGTTGAACGAAGTCTTTCAGATTTGTAGCATTCATCCTCCCCAGAGGTCCATGTTTCCCAGAACGCTGAAGGCTGATACCAGTTTGGCTCTAGCCTGTCAAATAAGCCTAAGAAATGCCTGCCAATCTCAAATGCTAAGCTTCAACAAGAAGTCATCTTTTTCAGTCTTGGCAAAGAACACTTAAGTCAATAAAAACTTAAAAATACCAAAAGAGTCCAACAAGTTCAGGCATTTGGTAGTAAAGAGAGCTCGGATGTCCACGGTTATGATCAGGTTTCCAAACTAGGGACAAGAAATTATAAGTTCTTGTCATATTACGGGTTTTTGGCCTATCTTGTTTGTTGTCTATTTGTGTAATAGAAGATACCACAGCAATTGGTGTTCGGTGCAGCTTTTGGCACTCTGGTAGAGTTTGGCTGCCCATAGCTGAACCAGGGCTTTGCATAACATGTACATGCTGTGCAAGGGGAGCGTTAAGAAAGATTTCTGTAAGATTTTTTGGGAAGTCGAACGCATGAAAAAGAGTGTGCATTAAATGATAAAAAATATTTGTTTTTTCAAAAGGCTACAATGAATTACGAATAAGCTTAAGTTTGCATATTTTAAGGTTTAAGGAGAACTTGTCTCAGTTCTTGATTTTCTTCCTGAATCGAGACTGCCCTATGCATGTTTTTATAGTAGGTGGTGAGAGTCTGCCTTTTCTAGGAGCTTTAAAATCAATTTTGTTATTTAACCAACTCAGCTTCCCTGAAATTGTAGGAACACGCTCCTGACACTGCCTTTGACGTTTCCATGTTCTTCATCTGGCACATTAAACAGTTTGTGGCCAGCCCTGTGCCACTAAATGCGTAACACTTGTTAGAGGTTTTGCTGTGGTGAGTAATATGGAGGGAGGATATGTTTTGCAGGCAAAATGCCTTATTTCATGGTTACCTGCAATTTCAGGAGACCGGATTTGACATAGATGGTGGCCTTCAGCATGATGTTCCTCAAATGATTATGTGGAGATGTGACTATCTTGACTTGCAGTCTAATGGTCTGGGATCACAAGTGTTATTTTCTATCAGTTCTGTAATTGCCTGGGTATATTCTGTGTCTGCAGGCTGAAATCACATATTCAAAATAAATCAAACACATTTGGAGTAGCTTCTATCTTCGTGACTTGTGGTTAGGGCTGTCTTATGAGCTGTGCCAATGTAGTGATTATAATAGAAAGACTTTAAGAAAATAATGACCATACCATGTCCTAGGAATGAATGGCTGAAACTTGAAAGTCAAGTTAAGAATGCCTTATAAAACTGCTCTCGGTTCGCCTCTCACTCAAACGTGAGTAAATTAGGTATAGTGCCACTCAAGTCAGTGGTTCAGAAGGAATGTATGTGATAGGAGTATGTGGTCCAGTGTTTCAGGAGATGCCAGTTTAAGGGGTTCAGCTAATTTGCATGTTCTCAGATTCAGATCTCTGAATCTCTTCAAGATTCTTCCATGTTTTGGATATAACACTTCCCAGTCACTTGCAATTTAAGCAGAACTCCTAGGCACAGACTACTTAGCCAAAATGACCTATCCATGACTTTTAGAAAATTCAAAAGGGCAAATCTTCTGTGTTAGCTTTAAATGTCAACATTGAATCTACTTGGTTTTCTGCAATAAAAAGTACGTGCGAATGTAAATGAAATGCGCACCAGAGCAGGTTTCCCAGTTTGCTGACCAGATTAAAGACTGCAAGAAACTTCAAATAGCTCTTGGTCAGTAAGGATTTTCTCCCCTTGTAGTCTAAGTAAGAATTTCCCTCTGGGGAGGCATGCGGCCACTTTGATGGCTGCGTGTTTAAATTATTTACCAAGCATTGGTCTTACTTTTTTGTGTGTGGCATCAGCCTGAAGCCACCCAAACAACGGATCGGCGACAGTACTGAAGACCAGCTATGTAAAGTGACATCTTAGCTGGCTATTTGAGTCCCACAAGCCTGCTAACCGCAAGTGAAAAAGCATGAACCATGCCTGTGTTCACGGCCTGGCTATGCATGCAAGTGAAAGATTTCCTCGTGGCTTTTACATTAATGTGCTCTAAACTGCTAAGTCAGAGCTCTTATTTTCCCCTTGAGCTGGCAGCACAGGCCAGCTCCCTTTAATCCACACATTAAGCACACATTTTAAAGTTTGTTGTTTTTGGAAAGATGTTTCGCAACTTCCCTTTCGAATCCAGACATAGAGGTCTCTTTCCAGAATTGATGGCCGGTACTCGAGTGAACCGCTCTGTCTCTGGGCTTTGTGAAACACTAAGTCTGTGAGTTCAGGGATCACCTTTCTAAATGGGGCCTCATAAAAGGCAAGGTGAAAGGAAGGGCAGCTTGAAGGGGGAAAAAAATAGATGAACCTCAAGAGTTTGGTTTGGCAAGAAACAGTGCAAGTTCGTTGTGCTTTAAAAACTTTTACCGGACTCTCCCCTGTTTTAATTATACCTTATTTTTACTACTTTCCTCATGTATTAATATATAAAGCATATGGATGTGGCACTGTACAATTGTGACTTAGTTCCTTGAGCCTTAATTTCTCTCACGCATCCAACCAGAGGTATCAGAGGAGTGATGTCCTTGTGGCTTTCCTCACCTTGGCCTGCTAGGCTTATGGTGGTACCCAGCATGGACGGCTCCATACTCGCCATACAGGGTGCAGGATTAAGAGAGCAAAACCACAACTTTTCTCTCCTGAATACTTACAGTCAATGCAATTATCCAGCCAACACTCACACCTCTCCCTAATGTCTTATGTTGTGTGCAGAAGGGATGCCCTTCTCATGGGCTGGGGGTGGCAGCTGGGTAGAGCATGTACCAGCGGTCATGGTGGCCTTCATGGTCCGTTGTGGGGACCGACACAATGTTTTTGTGTCTCACGTAGGTGAGAAAGTTGAGTTGTGCTGTAAGGACTTACCTTGGCCATTGCTTCTTGTCCTTCCAAGGCTACTGCACTTGCTGTGGGCTGGCGGTCATCCTTTTTCACTTGTGACCCATATAATTATGATTGCAGCAGGATTTGCTGCTGTGTCTCATTACTGTTTCCTATGCGAACATTTCTCTGTCAGGCAGTTTATTGCATTTTACACGTCTGGAAAAAATGACTTGGTTTCTTCAGTATTTCAGTAGACTGTCCGAGTTGTTAGCATTCTTTGAAGGCCTTTCTTATTGGGGTCAGCAATTCCTAGAAACAAGTTTTATACTGTATTAAGAATAAACATTTTGGATATTTCATATAAAGGCTTCCTATATTTGCAGTTTAAAAAAAAATCTTTTTATGTAGGCAAGGCAAATGCTAAGACATTTTGCTTGCAGTCTGCTGATGGCTTTTGCAAACATTAAAAGTATTGCTGTTTTCACTTGATTGATCAAGTGAGTTGCGATGAAATTTAATTTTGCTATGTCATTTAAAATAGTTCAGTAGAGTCAGAATACCTATTATGATGCAGCCCCATTGCACATATTTTTGTGCTTTTGGATATGTGCATAATCTCAGAGACTCATCTTTAGTGATGTTAAGCTGGTGCTTCACTGTAGACAGCACTTGGAAGGGTGTATCTACCATATTCATGGCATGCACCATTTATTTCCTTTCTAACCAGTCATTTTTCGAGGCATAAATACCTTACCTCGATCCAGTGCAGGCACATGAAATCAGAACACCCCTTCCAACCTTTCAATTTCATTAAAATAAAGAAAATTTTAATTAGTATCCAGATGTTTGAAGACATACTCAGACACAGAAAGTATGTGGGAGAAGACTTGTACATGTATAGTTAACTGTGTAATTAGTAAGCCAGGGAAATATAGTTAGAATCACTTTTGATTCCAGAAGGGAGACATTTGGGTTCAAATTAAATGCTTTTCTCCAAGTCTCACTCATCTCTTGAGCCAATGCCAAGTGTCTGTATTTAAAATTCAGTGTTATCCTTGCGTTGCAGTTATGTCAGACTTGCTTTTTTCAATATATAGGTGAATGAGGAAAACACCAAAATAAATATAGTGTTACTCCTTTCAACGTGAGTAGCTAGACAAAATTCAGGATCTTGCAACTTATCACAGCCATGAGAACAAATTGCTGATGGAGTCATATATATTTTATTGTAATTCAGCTTATTTGCAAGTGTGTTCCAAGTTCTACTTTCTGGATGCGTTTTTACATCTGTTAATTGCAGGAACTCATTAAAATTATTCTGGGTAACTAAAGATAGGAGTTCTAGAAGAGAAATATTGGAGTATCCAATCCCTAGCAATCAGGTTAATTTTAAAATTTCTTAGTTTGTTCTACGAGTTCAAAAACATGGTGTCTTGATGTTGGAGGAAGGGAGGGAGGGTACTGTAGCAATACTGTGTTCATGCCAGCCGTAACAGTTAACCGCTGCAAATTAACGAGCGCCGCGCAAAGGAGAGAGAATTGGGAACTGTGTCCCGCCAGGCGTGTTGCAATTGCCCTGCTCTTTCCACCCAGGCCAGCTATTGAACCACACCATATATTAGATGAGGTATTGGCTATCTATTGAGGTTAGCAAATCTGAGGAACTTGCTCTGAGTCTAAACATGAAGCAGTAAGAAGTGAATACCCTTGCACTGAATTTTGAGGCTTAGCTACATGTTTTCCTTGAAGTCAGGTTCCAAAAAACAACCCTAAAGTTGTCTTAATTTAGGAGTGAAAGGTTTATGTTGAGCCAAATGGATTGATCTAGCCATTCCAGCAAAATAAGTATCTCACATCTGTATCATGAATAACAGGGACTTTATTAGCCACTCCTTTTCCCCTGAACCAGCCAAATTTTCATTCCTAGTAAGAAGGCGCTATTGAACTCTTCAGAGGAGCCCACATAAAAGGGCTGGGAAGTGTCAGCTAACAGTGATGTTTGCTTGTCGCTTCCCTCCTCCTTATCCTCTCCATCTCCAAATGGAGATCTTGGCCAGCCAGGTTTATGATCAACGCAGTTCTCCACATTTCCAGCTTCTTACAGTGGGGTTTCAGTCTCCTATTACTGTACAGTGACCACCAAATTCTCATAACTTCCTTGGTCTGGGCTCTTCAGGGGGAGAGCTTACAGGGCTGGAGCAAAGGCTGCTGGAAACGGTGCAACTCAACGCAGTTACTGTTGGGGTGCCTGGAGTGGGTCGTGCTGAAGCACTGAGGATCTCTTCATACTCTTGTCTGTTTTACTGCAGATCTGCTGTCAACAATTAAGCTTTCTATAGGGAGCCACAACCCTGCCTATATTGATTTTTCTAAACAGTTGCTCTGTTTTAGTGCCCTTGAAGGGACTATATGTCTTTTTAATTAAAAATAAAGTAAATATAAAATGAGTGATGAGGGGTGCAATGGGCAGAAAACCAACTGCATATTGACTTTTTGTCCTGGAGGTGGATTCATAGAAACAGCTTACTGAGGGACTCCGGGACAGGAAAGTGTTTTACCCTTAGTGGTTATCTCATATGGAGACCTCATGGAAAACATACTGGCATGGCTTGGAAATACAACTGATCGCTTACTTTAGACTCTGGAAAATTCAAAAAGTTAAATTCACATGACAGGTTTTTTTTAAAGGTCTCAAGACAGTCTTCATTGATACTGTGATTTGATCCCTGAAATTTCTGCACTTCCGCTGCTGTGCATTTGGGTGCATGCTTGTGGGCCGTGATCTTCCATCTCTCCAGTGCGATGTGTGTAGTCCCAGTGAGGGGATTATGTGTTTAAGACACTGGGATGGAGGGCACGGTACCGGCATGAGATATGTTCTTAGGAAAGCTTTGTGGAAGTCCTTAGTATACTAACACATTAAATTTCTGTTAGTATTGTTGTTGTTAGTTTTTCATCCTTTTTCAAAAGACTACTTAGGAGTATGTTTATGTACTGGTATATGTAAAAATACTGCTAGAAAACTGGAGTTTAGATTTATGGCACATTAGGAAGCTCTTCGAAGTTAGAAGTATATGCATAGACAGATACCACAGGATGTCTTCTACACAATTAATTCACAACTGTCTTCCAGGTAATTCAGTTGCATAGCAGTAAGGCCAGTTGAAGCAACTGAAGCAAGCTTGTAACACCACTAAAATGCCAGTTCATGAGTTGATCGTAAACTCTTTGTGCAGGTGTGTCAAGCTTCTATTTGCACAAAAAAAACCCCAACAACCACCCACTACAAAAATCCTTGGTAGCATTTGTTTAGAGATGTGGAGGCATGAAGGAGGTAAGGAAGAAGAGGGGTTTCTCTGACTCATTCTGCATGCCTTGTGTTTGGTTCATCATGGGCGTGAGTGAAATAATGGAATGAAAAGGAAAAAAAACCCAACAAATAATCAGTAAATCTCAGTGTGCTCAGGAAAGAGCATCATTATTCCAGACAAGGATATTGAAGGATGTAGAAACACGGTAACTTTCTGGGGATCACAGAGGTGGCCAGGGCAGAGCTTGGAGCAAAAGCCTGCTCTGCAGAGGTCCACTCTTACATGCTGCTTACTGGACCACCCATGCAAAAGAAAAGGGAAAAGTGGAACTGCACTTTTAACATTTCCATAGTAAGCATTGATTAGAATTGCTCTTATAATTTTATGGCAATAAATCTTATTTGACAGTTTGGTTGTATTGTAGTGGGGAGATGGATGGGAAGGAGGATGCAAGCAATCGATTGCTTCATCTAACTAGGCAAGAGCAGGAGACATGAATTTACGGGAAGAATAGTGAAGCTGTTTGGACCAACTAAGTTTGTTAGAAAATAATCTCAGAATTTTCTTGCGTGTGGTGGGTTGAGCCTGGCTGGATGCCAGGTGCCCACCAAAGCGGCTCTATCACTCCCCTCCTCAGCTGGACAGGGGAGAGAAAATACAACGAAAGGCTCATGGGTCGAGATAAGGACAGGGAGAGATCACTCAGCAATTACTGTCACGGGCAAAACAGACTCGACTTGGGGAAAAAATTAATTTGTTACCAGTCAAATCGGAGTAGGATAATGAGAAATAAAACCAAATCTTAAAAACACCTTTCCCCACCCCTCCCTTCTTCCTGGGCTTAACTTTACTCCTGAATTCTCCACCTCCTCCTCCCCCCAGCGGCACAGGGGACGAGGAATGGGGGTTGCGGTCAGTTCATCACACGTTGTCTCTGCCGCTCCTTCCTCCTCAGGGGGAGGGCTCCTCACACTCTTCCCCTGCTCCAGCGTGGGGTCCCTCCCACGGAGACAGTCCTCCACAAACTGCTCCAACGTGGGCCCTTTCCATGGGGTGCAGTCCTTCATGAACTGCTCCAGCATGGGTCCCTTCCACGGGGTGCAGTCCTTCAGGAACAGACTGCTCCAGCGTGGGTCCCCCGCGGGGTCACAAGCCCTGCCAGCAAACCTGCTCCAGCCGGGCTCCTCTTTCTCCATGGGTCCACAGCTCCTGCCAGGAGCCTGCTCCAGCACAGGCTTCCCACGGGGTCACAGCCTCCTTCGGGCTCATCTGCCTGCTCCGGCGTGGGGTCCTCCACGGGCTGCAGGTGGATATCTGCTCCCCCATGGACCTCCATGGGCTGCAGGGGGACAGCCTGCCTCACCATGGTCTTCCCCACGGGCTGCAGGGGAATCTCTGCTCTGGCGCCTGGAGCACCTCCTCCCCCTCCTTCTTCACTGACCTCGGTGTCTGCAGAGTTGTTCCTCTCACATAGTCTCACTCCTCTCTCCGGCTGCAATTGCCGCTGCGCAGTAACTTTTTCCCCTTCTTAAATCTGTTATCCCAGAGGCGCTACCACCATCACTGATGGGCTTGGGCTTGGCCTTGGCCAGCGGCGGGTCCGTCTTGGAGCCGGCTGGCACTGGCTCTGTCAGACATGGGGGAAGCTTCTAGCAGCTTCTCACAGAAGCCACCCCTGTAACGTAAACCCAATACAATGTGGAAGAACATCTCTGGCCATTTGCTATAGAAGAAATGAGAAAACTTCCAGGGCAAACTACAAGGTTTACAACACCACAGTGTGCTGGTCTGGGCGGTCAGTGTGGTGGGCTGCAATAACTCAGCTGTTCTCTGGACTGGAGATAAATTGCAGAGACAAAGGAAATCTTAATTCCTGTGGTTTAAATAGTGATTTAAAGAGCCGTTCCTAAAGTAGATCAATAAAGTAATCTGTTTCAGGTAAATAGGTAGAGGTGAGCAAAAACGTCCAGGGAAGTACACATCTCTTTCTCAATGCCCTTAACATCTCCGTGGGCCGGGCAGGCTGAGCATGCTTTGTGCTTACTGAGTCTGGGTAGTGTTTTCTCTTTACTGCTCTTTGTTTGGAGACAGTTTCCTTTAAGGCTGATTTACCAGAGCAACAGTGCATTGATGCACACATAAGCCTATTTTACAAGGGTAGAAACCAGAAATCTCAGATTACACAGAAAAGGGGAAATTTTTAAAATTCCTTCTGCTCCCGCCTCCAAAAATTTTGTAGGATAGGAAGTTTTATACTGGTCTATTAATAAGAATTGCCTTTCTAATTCTGGTTCTGGATCTAATTACCAAATTGAGACAGCATTGTTGTCTGTGCTGCATGCAGTCTCCTACTTCTCCACAAGCTTATGGTCCAGTGGATACCAACACAGAGCTGAAGTGAAATTTTTTTTTTTTTTCTTTGTAAACTATGCTGCTGGGCTGTCCACAGCCACACGCAAGCATCTTCTAAGAGGAACGCCAAATTATGGATAAGAACCATCCCTTACCACTGGCAACACCAAATGACTGTTTTTTCTCTGATTGTTACTGCTTTTGTCTTTGCTGTGTCTGTGTCATTTAATGCTGTTGTGTACTTTTGCCTTCTGAACACTGGCTTGTGGAGTAGCAGTATTTGTCACAAAATAATGAAGCACGGCCTTCATAGATGTGTTTTTTTGGCAAGACTCTTGGCAGCAGTCTGATTGGGAGCTGGCCTTGCTAAAACTCAGCTTATGACAGAATATTCTCTTTGAAGTGTAGCTACTGTAGCATTTGGTATTTAGTGGCTCTGAGCACAGTACATCTAAAGGAGTTCATCCAATATTGATGGTCTTCCAGTAAAATCAGGAGGGTGAAAAAAAAAGTCCTATTTCTTAAAGCTCATATTTTTAACTTCTCTTCTTGTTCCCTGATCTTGGTCTGAAAGGTCACAAGTCTGAAGCCTTAGCAGGGTAAAACACGGCATTAAAGCTCTATGCTTTGTCTTCTGTAAATGAAAGTTAATATTTTCTCTGACTTGCAGCCTTATGGAGAAAAGAATGAGCCTGTTTCTGAGACCATTGCTGTATATTGTAAATCAATATAATACTACAGTGTCTGAAAGTTTCTTCAAGGCTGTTATAGATCAGTCTTGTCTTAGAGAACATTGGCACCTGAAAGCATGACTGTGCTGCTGTGTTTGAATGTGGTTTTAAAAGGGGTAGTCCTGCCTCTCTTTTGGCCACAGAGGAAACGCGTTCGGTTTCCTGATCTGACTGAGAATTAATCTCTTTGGTTTATTGCTGTTGTCTCTTGCATCACTGCTTTGCCATCCCCGCGCAGTTGCAAGTGCCGAGGCAAGGAAGGACCACGGGAAGCTGGAAGGTGCAAGGAAAGGGACTGATGCTTTTGGCAGCCATGCTGTCCTGATCAACTTAGGTTGGTTGAGGTTTCCACCCTTAAGCTGCATATATGTGTCCACAGAGGATGAAATTGGTGCTTCTTAAGGAGTTACTGATCTCCAGGTGAGACCCTGTAACTGGCTGTGTGGGGCAGTGCCAGACTGTTGCAAAAGAGACGTTGTTTAAGCTGAACTGATTTATTTTGCATTTTCCAAGAGGCTACAACTTCTTGAGATGCAGTACCTTGCTGAATATACTTCGACTTGTATGAGCAAAAGCAGTTCATAGAGGTTTTGGCAGTGTTACCAGTATTTGCCGATGCAGAACAGCTGCCTGGGTACCGGAGGCCTTAACCAGCGTTGCTGTCTGGTGTGAAGGTCTTGGATGTATGATCCTGGCCTGTGGAGGTACCCTGACACGACTAACTGTAAAGGTGCATTAGTGAGCTGCTTCGTAATCTTTTTCATATGAAATGGTACTAGCTATGCTGTATGTTCTGTGTGTATCTACATGTTTATCTTTAAACCTATTAGACAGGATTTTGCGTGGTGTGTATGGGTAAGCCTTGCACTTTTTTCCATGTACAAACTCACCTTGGATATCAGAGATAACAGGTTTATAATGAGAAACCGCTGAAGCCATTCTTTGGCATTAGAGATTCATTCAGTGTTCGTGGCTGACGCTAACAACAACAAGGTTGTAATGTTGCAGTGCAAACAAATATGGAAATAAGGCTACAGTTTACTTAAAATTCTTGTATGCCATGGAGAGAATGAGTAAATGCGATTTCATTTCTGATATTCTTTATTAGTTTTTCTTACACGGTGTGGTGTAGAAGCATTTGTATTTCAATTTATTTTATAGAAAAAGCCTTCTTTCGTAATCTCTCAGTCAGCTCATTATGAATAGCAACCTCTGATCGCAGAAGACTATTAATTCTTAATTATCTGCTGGTAATTTACTTGTGCATGAATTTAGCAATCCATTAGGTGGTGATTTATTTTTGAGAGAAATACATAATGAAAAGTTTTAGGATTTGCTTTCCCTCGGCCCCCCCCCCCTTTTGGCTTGCAGTGGAATTAGCTGATTGATTAGATTACAGGATTTATCCAAACCACACTCTGTGTGTGAGAGATTGTAGTTAAGTACATTAAGAAAATCTGAAGCAAGACACGGATAAATGAAATAGTGTTTCTGATGGCAGTCTCTGAATTAGGCTAGTAGCTGAGAAATTGAAGTTAAATTAACAAACGCTAGAGGATTGGTCTAATTCAGGGATTTTTTTTTCTTTCGATCTCTCTTGATTTATGGATGCCTAAAAGTTTTTGAGTGGAAATATAAATCCTGCACAGCAGAGGAGCTCAGTAGCAGTGAGCTGGTTTTCTTCCGTACCATGGGGCTACATGGAGTATGGACTTGAAAACTTTGATCTAATGCTGCATTTTGACACAACAGGGAGGGACGGAAAGCAAGACCTGAACCTCTCACTGCCGATTCAGCTTGACTGTTGTGTGAAGCCATGTTCTGCCATCTTCGCTCATGCTGAATGCAAGCAGCGTAACTTGTGAACTTGTTTTGCAAATAGCTTTCTAGAAGTAAAGTGTGGGATTTCTCTAAAGCACTCACCTCTGTCCCCGTGCTCCTTCTGTTGGGCATAACATTAGTCTCAATTTTCAAAAAGCGCTATAGCTTGCCTTCTGCTGTGCCAGGAGCTAAACATATAATGGTGGGTGTCATCCGGCTGACTTGATCCTAGTCTTAAATTTGTGATCGTGGCTCAGCAGCTGAGCTGTGGTAGCTGTCTGGGTGTGCAGCTTTTGGTAATTTCATTTACTGTCACTTGCAGTGGACAGGGCGGGAAGTTAAAACCAGTTACTTCTGTTAACAGTTGTCTTTTTACACCTTGTTCTGTGACTTAAAGGCATAATGTCACAGTTTATGCTTGAGGTACTGGAATATATTGGGACTTACTGGTTTTTCTGGTGGTTTCACATGCACCAAATCAGACCTCTTTGCTGAGCAGTTCAGCTTAGAAGTTAATTAGTCATTAAAAGAGTCAGTTTCTCTATTAACTCGAGTTAGCTTTAGTGGGCTGTCTGGAAACAGACTACTGCAATGTGATTTTTGCAGAGCAAGCCTGCTCTGTTTGGCTGCTGTTCTTGACAGCCCAGAGCAGGGGCTGCTTTTTCCTGCCGAATGCCCTGTCCTCGCGTGCTAGTTTGCTACTTGTAGCTCTACTTGAAGGAGTGACAGAGTCTATGGCACATTTGTCACGTCAGAGATTTTGTTAGTAATTGGCCTCAAGTCTGACAAGATAAATAACTCCGAGGAAGAAGATGTCATTAAATAAGTATTGTTCACACTCTTCTGCTGTGCTGGACACAGTGGTCCCTAAGCAGAGCACAGAGCGTAGTGCATCCTCGCTGATGGCTGAAAATGGCAAAAGATACTGTTTATGCCCCACATAGGGAATACCTAGGGGTCTGCTCCCTGTGGGCTGCAGCTCTGCCTAGTTGGTGTGGTTTGTACATGACAGGGAATGGAAGACACCTTCCTGGTGACTGCTGTCCTTCATGCCACAGCTGGGAGGGCCGTGCCCTGGGCAGGCTTGTGCAGATCATCCCTCCGCATTGCCGTGACTCTCCGTAACGCCTGTGGGCGCAGGGCACAAATGATTTCTTCAAAGATACCTGAGCCAGAAAGAGGCAGAAACTGAGACCTGAAAAGCGTAAGAAAGGCAGATCCAATATCTCTTGAGCAATCTTCTTTTAAGTGGAGTCTCTTCTGTTTTAACAGCATTTCTGATAGTGGAGCAATAGAGATGTCAGGAGCCAAAGGCAGCGCTGCTGGTCTGTACCTCTTTACGCGTGCTCGGTTGTGTTTTGCCCCAAGGTTGGGAAAAGCACCAGCACGAGACTGGTGAGGGAGGGTAGTGCTGGCAGAGGTTTCTTGGACCATTGCCTGTGGTCCGTTTTCTCTCCCACCAGTGCTGCCAGAAATGTTAGCCAGCCCCACTGGTGGCAGCTGCATGCCCCTTAGAGAAGAGTTTCCAGGTGTCTGGCCAGAAAGACAGAGCTGAGATGCAGAAATTACGTTTTCAGATAAGCTTTATGCATTCTTCATCAGATTTTGGACTTTGTCTTAATTGTGTTTAGCCTGTAAACAAGCTGAGGTAGTTTGGGCAATTTGTAACCTCTCTTCTCGCACCTAGCTATGGTGGCAGAACGCGCAGCAGACTCTTGGGTTCATTGTCAGTGGCTGTGGGTGAGGAGCGATACGAGATGGCAGCCAGGAGCAGGGTCCAGAGGTGCAGGCATGGCGCTGAGCCCCAGCCCTGCGGGAGCTGTGTGCTGGAAGCGCGGTTGGCTTGTTTCTCCCTCCTTGGAGAGGCTGTTTATCAAGATAAATAATGGCATGCTAGTTTGGGAGATGGCACTTAATCAGCTATTTCTCCTTAGTTACAGATGTCTTTTCTTCAAAGCCATGTACTCAGCAAAGCACACAGCCAGCGTAGCTGAAATAGCCACAGAAAGCCATCCCAATTGATCACAAGGCTCCCAAACAAAGAGGGATTTGTTTCCGGAGTCTGAGGAGGGTATTCAGTGAAAACCTGATGGCAGTACATTAAAAATTGCAGTTTATCTTTCAGGCATGCCTAGGGTTGCACAACATTAGCCCTGCATGCGATCTTCAAGCGTAGAACAGTAGCAATTCTGTCTCACCCATCATTTTCTGGAGGTTGGTAACAGCAAATAGCATATCTTATTTTGACAAAGGAAAGAATTTGACTGTTTATCAGTCTGGAGAACTCTTAATAAAATTGTTAAAAAGATCTAGCAATTTTTTCTTCTCTCAGGACTATGTGAAACGTAACTTGATGATTGCTGTGCATCTTGTGATGAGCATACAATGAAAGAGAGTTGGGGGGATTTTAATGGGGCTTAATTGTCATTTGGTTTATAGAGAATTTCTGCAAAGATCTTAAAAAGTTGGGAATGCTTTAAAAAATGTTTAGAAATGGTCAGGTAGGAACCATAGTCCTTAGAGAAGAGAATTTCAGTGGGAGCTCCTGGCATGGTAATCCTGATTTTAAGTCAGGTATTGCCCTCTGTATGTCCAGCACTCTTTGGCTGTATGTTTTCCAAGGTAACTAAATAAAAATAAAACCCTAGGAATGATGCTGGGCTCTGCTATTTACAAATGAATTAAGAGAGGGTTTTAAGGATGAGGAAGAAGCCTAATATTTAGCCTGAACTAATTTGCATATGTTGGCCTTTGAGTTAACAAATTCAAGTTGGAAAAAGATCAAATTTCATAACAAAGACATAATCTTATCTAAGTTTGAAAAATTCCAGTGCAACGTCCTAACTTGTAGTTTAAGGTCTGAAATGTACTGAAGTTATCCTGCTTTTATAGGCAAATTCATTTCTATTCCAGTTTCAAGCTCAGGGTGATTTACAGTCTGATTTTGAAGGTGCTTAGCATAGGCCTGAGCAAAGTCTGTAAGCAGGCAGTGAGCGCTTTTGAGCCCTACAGCTCTGCAAAGCAATAAAGGAGAGAGGTATAAAGTGTATTTTTTTTCTGAGAAACAGAAATAAATGGTGGAATGAAATATTTCTGTTGATTAATATTTCACTTTGAAATGGCTTAGGAAGAAACTGCGAATTATGTATTTTGATTCAATCCACTGCTGCTTAAAATATAATCTTGATAGAGTTTGCAGTTAGCACTGTGCATTTTAATTTTGTCTTTTTATTTTTCCAGAACTCAGACTTAATCGTATCCATGTACACGTGAATGATATGTCTCAGTGTTGCATGTTTTTGTATACACCCTTAAATGTTTAAACCATCTTTGTAGCTTATTTGTATATTTGATTTCACTTAAGTTTCTCAGGCTGCTTTAAACTTTCAGCGAGGTGCCACACTCCCCTCCAACCACACAACCAAACGAGTGCAGGCATACACTTCAATGACGGCCAGGCAAAATCAGCAGCATTCCGTACCTTGGAGGTTGCAGATGAAGTTTTTTGTTTGTTGAAAGCATCTGTAGGAGATAGTGGAGCAGAGCTCTCAAGTAAATATACCTTCATTTTAGGCAGGAGTGAGGATGGGGAATTGGCTGTTAGTGGCAGAGGCAGCACCACAGCCCGGCCTGGCTGCGCTTCGCCGCCCAGGAGGGCTGGAGCACGACTGTGCTGAACACATGGTGCATCAGTAGTGAGCGGATCTGCCTCTGAAAGCTCACCAGCTCAGACAGGCAGAATCTGGAGGAAATAGTATTATCTCAATTTTACTAAAGCTGAAGGAGATTAACTGTACACGAGAAGTCTGAGGCAGAACTGACTATCAAATCTAGATGTCCTGGTTCATTTATCCAGTTCCTCTAGCAAAAATTATCCTCTGATAAGGCAAAACAGTAGAGTTGTTCATCCCACTGGCAACAAGACAGCATCTTTCTGTTGGAAGAACTGTGTTATTCTCAGTGATCAGTAAAGACAGTGTAAAACCTTTCTGGTTTAAAATATACTTAAATGAACTGCTAAAGTTCCTTGGCTTAGAAAGTTACTGCCAGAGACTTTGTGTTCAATCACTGTCAGCAGAAAATGGATGGAAGTTGTAATGTGCAATTCAGTGGCAGGTGTAATCACCAGTGGCTAGATCTCCTTTCTTGGAAGCATTTAAATCTTGCATATCTTTTCATTTTACATTAGTATCACTTGCTTTCCCAAATTCCTAGGGTGTGCAGGTGCAAAATCAGCCATTGTTTTGTCCGTCTTATTGAAAGGTTTAGTGGTACTTTATTTAATGTATAATTGATTTAATAATATATGTACTTTAAGTGGGCAAAATTGCTATTTTTCCCTTGCACGATTTTCATTAGACAAAATATGAGTAGTTGGTAGCGTAGGCGACCCACTGAAACACCTATTTTCCCCATCTGCAACCTTACAAGAGTAAACATGGAAATGAATGCATTTCTGGTTGATTACAACTCCTACAATTCACTGCTGAATGCACACACTCATTAAAAGAAAATTGTTGTTAGTCCACAAGCTACGCAGCAGATGAGAAATTAAGCAAGACTGAGGTGAAAGGACTGAACAAACAGTACGTAAAATGAAGATGGGCAGTTTCATTGTGATTAGAACCAGTTACTCAGAGCAGAGATCTGTTGATTCATAAATCTTGACAAATGTGCTTATGGTTCCAATGTAATTAGAAGCTTCTAAATTGAAAAGAGCTGGTACCAAAATGCTGAGGAAGATCTTGAAAGTTCAAGCTGAGGAAACTTCAGACAGTTGGAATTATTGCATTTTAAGTTAAAAAAAGAAATAGTAAATAATTTGTTTCAATAAGGATCATAGGAAAAAGGACAAACACTGAAATCTGAAAAGAATCCTGGAGGACTATAAAATTCATCTGATTTTACTTAGTTTCTAATTTTGCAGCCCAGAATTTTCCACTGTGTTTCTAGAGCCTCTTTTTTTAGTAATCTAATTTTCAAACACGTTGAACATCCTGCAGCTCCTATTGGCTTTGCTGAGAGCCACAGTTTTGAAAATGAAAAGGTTTTGTTAGAGATAGGAAGAGATATAAACAGGAGAGAACAGAGACTGCAGTGATCTGCTGAGAAAGGCTGTGGTATATAAGAAATATTGTACTGGGGAGGGGGCGGGGCAGGTAAGACAGCAATAGGATTTGAATAAAGAACACTGATGTTTTGCTGTGTAGAACGAGAAAGCCTGTTGTAGGACCTGGTAGCACATGTGACAACCTCAAAGCTTAGTCCTGCAAAGGGCCAGGAAGGGGGTTAGGGTTTGAAATCCGTGAGCTGCAGAAGATTCACTTGTAAAAGCAGAAGTACTTTTCACTTCATGCTTTGGCACATAATATCCTCCTTGCTGGCACTAATGATGTGGAGACATTTTTCTGTCAAATGGTTTCTGACAGTTCAATTGCCAAAAATACTCAAGTGGCAGAATGCAACTGCAATTACTAACAGTGTGCTTGCCCCAGAGTCTGTAAATTCTCTCATGAAAGCCTAAAAAGCCCATTCACGTTGTCTAGAAATAGCAGCAATAACCATGGTAATAAGTTCTTCTCTTTGTTGCTGTGGTTCAATTCTTTTCATGGGTAGGCTGCAAAAAAGCCATTTGATTTTTCTGTAGCTGGCTCTATTGTAAGGAGATGTTTCTGTTCTCCAGGAACAACAGCGCTACTGAAAGCCCTGCAGTAGCCTGGTTTCCAGATTCTGAAATTTAGCTGAGGGGAAATTTAGATCCCATTTCAGGCAAAGTTGAACCCAGTTTTGTGTTTGGGTTGTGGTCTGGAGGAGACGATGTGTCCCGAAGGAGGGTGCTAAGGAGGGAGGCACGCTGCCCTGGGGAGCAGCATGGCCGAGAGGACAGGATACTTGCTTAGGGATTCGGGTTCTGCCAAAGCCACCAAGTGATTTAGCACACATCACGTCACTCCTCTGCGACTGCTTACCAATCTAAAGTGAACCTAATGACTTTTACTATTCTTGTGGTGTTTGTCTGTGCACATAACACGTTGTCTGACTGTGGTGCTCATGCATGCTCAGAGGTATTCCTTCATTATATTCTTGAGCTGTACTGCAGTCCATCTGGAGAACGCAGGATTTGGAAATTCTTTCCATCTAGAGTAGTTTTACTCAGTTTAATGTGGCTGAACATGCTGTGATCCTGCAAATTGCTCCTGGGCAGATTTCTGCAGGGAGCATTACTGACAATAATAGGGTCTATTAAGATGTGAGATATGTCCATAAAGAGTATCATGAAGGACTGGGATACAGGAAACGAATAAGAAGTAGTTATGTGAGGCAGCCTGCCTGTGCCAAGTTGCTCACATATGTAAGGGTTTGCAGCATTACGGCTCTAAATCTAGTACTTAGAGACTGTATTGAGTCACATGGACAGTCAGCTTTGATGCTTGTTAGAAGCAAGAAGCATGAATATAGACTTACTCTCCCTGTTATTAAAGATTATTTTATCCTGTAAGATTGTTGTCATGGTATGATGCTTGAACAATTTACAAATGTAGCTTCAGAATATAAATGCCTTTTGCTTCTGTAAGCTCTCCGAATCAGAAGCATTGAAGTTTTCAGCAGCTATTTATCAGGGCAGTTTGAATGATACAAGCTTTTGTTTATTTAGCTTCAATTTCTAGGACATTCCAAGAGATAAATGCTGGAAAGGGCTGTCATTGAACAAACTCAGAATTTATTTTAAAAAACTTATTAGTTTTCAGTGTTGTGAAGTGTCTCAAGAACTTTTGTGGGGAAAAAGGGGAAAAAAACCCACAACAAACAATGTTTACTTTGCAATTAATACTTTATTAGAGGTTACCTCTGTGCTAGTAAATGTGCCGGTGAATGTTTTGGGCACTGAGGCCAGCTGGTACAGAATGACCCACATCCATACCATTAAAAGTCTCTTAACCTACAAAACATTCCCATAGGACTGGAAATGGTGCCAACTCTCAAACTGTGCCTGGGATTGCATGGAAAAATGATAGTTGGCACAGGCCAAAATTGTGCCAGCGACCCTTCTAACAGCTTAATAGTATAGACAGTTGTGGCCCAGGGCACAGGAGCATCCCTGGGCACTGCTGCGCTGTAAGTTTGGGCACAGCTGGAGTCACAGGTACAGCTGCTAAATTAACTTTCCTAGTGTTTTTAAGGCAGTGTATAAATAGGACTGCTTTGTTGCAGAGAGTGTCCCAGAGTGACATTGCTGCTTTTGCTGAAAGGAAGATTTCATGTCACACTTAGAAGAATATTAGTGTTATTTTTTTTCTATGTAACTTTAAAACCTACCAGCAGCATAGTCAGATGCAACTATCCTCTAACGTTAAGCTCCAACACAGGTTTCACAACAGTGAAAAATCATTAAATCAACAAAGAGATATTTCAGTAAGTCTTGAGTTTATTTAGTAAACAGGTATTGCCCATAGATCACTATGCAATAACAATGTTCTTTGTCAGTTAAACTACTGACTTTGTGTGATGTCTGGTCTTATTTTCTCCTTCACGCACTTCACCTTTTCCACCAGTAGTTAGACTCCAGCCTCGATTCTTTTCACATGAGAGCATCTGGGTAGGGAGACCAAGGATGGGTTTGGAGATTTTTAAGGCAAGATGTTAGCATAGTTGTTAGAGATGTTTCTGCACTTGCTATGCAAATGACTTAACATTTCATGAATGCAAAGTAAATCAGTTCTCTCATGTTGCTTGGGTTTAATCATTTTTGATTCTTGGTTAGCATATTTCATAACCAAAGCCTGAATTTTTTATTCTGCATTTGTCAATGATGCAACAATCACCTCGTTATGTAGGATGAAGAATTACATGTGTGGAATTTGGGCTGAGCTATAAGCTTCTAGGAGCAAGAAGCTATTAAGAAGACATTCTGAGACTGTACATAATACAATGTCCTATATTGGGCGCTCTGACAGAGCCGTGTTAATTTATCTCTGTTCTAGCAGATGACAGCTCTGCTCTTCCCATCCTGGGCTTCTCCAAAGCAGCGGAATATTATTTATTTTGCAAGTATATCAAGTAATAGTTTTTCTAAGTCTTCCTGGACGGGGTCTCCCAGACTTTCTTGGTATGGTTTAATCTAATTTAAATTGACAATTGGTACCAAATATCAAAAAGTGTTGTGTTTCATAGAAAAACCCAAGGGTGAAGCTAAGTGGAAATAATTTAAAATGAGCCGTATCATAGTTAGTCCAATGACTTGGACGTGACTCTAATTTTGGTTTCCTAGGAACTTGGTTTCTTTGCCTTTTTCCAGGTTGCAGAAGAGCAAATCTTTTAGAAGTAGATCTTCTGGATAATGCATCTGTCACATTAAAGCCTTTGCATTTTCTAGGGTATACTGTGATTTACTGCTTTTACAAATTTTCATCACGTGACAGGTATGTGATGAAAATTCTGGGTTTGAGATCCAGAAGAGTCACTGTTGAACAAAAGACTGCCAAGAAATTCAGCTTGGAAGATTATTCTGTTCATTCACAGCCAGTGATTCTTTTGTGAAATGAACATCTAAACAAACCTAATTATTAAATGCAGACTGAAGATCCCTGTTGGCTTGTTTAAGGTGAAATCTTTACTAGGGAAGGGGAAAAGTAACTTTCCGTTACTGACGAAGAATACCTATGTGCTGCTACTCATCTTTATTTCACCCAATCTGCAATTCAGAAAGTTGTATTCAGAAGGTAGAATCTGTGGAGATTAGTACATTTGAGTTCCTTATTCCAAGTGGCTTTAGCAGTATTTAAGTCGGCTTCACAATAAGTTTATGTGTATTAAAAGAAAAATTAAAAGATTTTTAGATAATGACTCTAATGAAAAAGTATTGCCAAGAAGCTATCAAAGAGATCAAATGTACTTAGAAGTGCCATGAAAAGAATATTAAATAGAATACCAGTGCATGTGTAATGGTGGCCTAGATTCAAATCCGTGGTACTTCTGCTAGTGTAAATGGATGCCATTACAGTAAAACTTTTATAGTCTAACTTTAACCTGCCTACCCAGAAACTATAAAGTATTTTTTACCTTTTGTTTTGGAAAAACAGTGGTTCTCCTCTTGCAACTGGTAGTGAATTAGAATGACAACCAAAGCATTCCCAGCCGTGCTTCAGTAGGACAAAGCCCCTTGCCTACAATAAAGTGAATGAAATGTGGGAAACTGAGCATTTGCAATCCAGAAGTTGACAGTTTGCATTACAGCAAAAAATTGGTGCAAGTTTTATTGAAGGTTGTTACAAGTAAAAAAAGTCCTTGAGGCGGTAGGCTATGAATCAATATCTTCAAAGAGTTTGGATCTGTCTTGGCCTGTTGTTACTTTGAGAAGTGGCTGAATTTGTTCTAGCAAAGGAGAGGGGACGGAGGGCTTTTCTTTAAAAATGCCACACATTTCTGCTCGTTTATGGTTCAGATAATGTAGAGCTACACAATCAATTAGGTTAACAGCAGTATAGCAATGCCAGTGTATTAAATACGACTTCTTGATAACTCTTACAAGTTTTTGGGTGACCAAAGCAGGCAGCTGAACGACCCAGAACTTCACATCTGTGTGGTAAGAAAGATAAATGGGCAGAAATACTGACTTTACAACAGCAATGAACATCTCTGGCTGTATTTTCTGGATGGTGCTGTCATCCCCTCTTAATCGTAGAGGCAGATGGAGAGTGATTCCTTCCCAGTCATGTACAGGGGAAAAATGACAATTTTAATGCCTGTTTTGGGAGTATTTTAGTATGCTCCACTTAGAAGATGAATTTTCTAGTTTTCAACTTTGCCACTGGTTTCTTTATTTAGTTAGCTATCTAGCCAAGCAAAACGTGGGGTTGTGTGAAAAAGAGAAGACGTAATCTGTACCTTAATTCATTCCGTTCCTTTACCAGACGTAGTGTGCCGGTGCCTCTCTGAACATTTTCCCAGTTAGCTGCAGACTGAACCTGGTAACAATGTGGTTGGGTTGGATTCCTGTCCCAGGCAGACAGCTCTGTTTGGCCTTGAGACCCCTGGGTTTGTATGGCTTTCAATCATGAGAAATGCTAAATTGACAGTTACTTTCAAGTTCATGCCATAGCACCAATTCCCTGCTGCTCTACACTGTGTGGTTTCATAGCTGCCCTTTGTATTCAGTTTCTTCCAAATGAGCTTCATTTGTTGACAGATTTTGAGATTTTCATGGTTGCCCTGTGCATTTCAATGCACAGTCCGAGTCTTTGGTCTTGAAATAATTTATAGCATAATGAACCATTATAGTGCTGCGTGATAAAACCACACCGAGAGGATGGACTCTAAACGGGAGAATGTGTTCACAAAATGTTTTAGAACTGATCTGTGCCCCCAACAGTTCCTAACTGAGTGCTCTCTATGACTGCTGGTAGTCCTGCTGCTCTCTGCAATGTCTCTTCCAAGGCCAAGAGTGGTAAGAGCACTTGAGTCAGGCAATCGAGTGGTCTCGAGTGGGCTGTTTTCGCCTCCTCTTCTGTCTGCATGTATTCCACGTGTCCTTCTGAATCAAAATTTTTCATATATAAAATGATGAGTGCTTCCCTGCCCTATATATAAGAATACGTTGCATTAATGTCCACAATGCACATTACAGATATGACTGCATAACAGTTATAACCACAGTATATGTTGATACACACGCATATATATTAAAAAAATGGGATCTTAACATAGTGCTGTTATGGGGTTGTTTTGATCAATGAAATAACAGATGTGACTTGAATCCTACAACGTGAAAAAAGTTTCAAACTGGTGTTAGTAATTTTCTGTGTCCTTTTATTAGCAGCATTTTTACTGCAGCTAATAAGGAACTCATGATGTTCTCAGATCTTGAATAAGTTACAATGAAGAGGATATAAGCTTTTCAGCCATTTTAACCACCTTCTCCAACGTTAAGACTGGAACACATTCTCCTTTTGTGCCTCAGCCAGTTTGTATGGTCTGCTGTTTTGTGTTGCTAGAGCAGACTTTTTTGCTTTCTCTTCGTTGTTTTATTAGATAGTTCTACTTTGAATTGCCTTTAATTTCAGTGATGCTATTTAGCACGAAAGCTATAATCCTAGAATCGTGCTCTCTTCATAGCAGAACTGATGGGAAAGAATTTTGTTCTGCACTTTACATATGGTAATAACAGTAACTCTTGACATTTGCTCTTCTTTGTGGTTATGCTAGGTTCTGTACAGCAAAGCAAACAGGCTATCGGGTCTGGTACTGGCCTGTAATGGAACAATTAAACTGTTTCTGCTCAGTCACACGAGGGTGCACAGCAGTGGTTATTTGGGTTTCTCAATATCCTTGTTATTCCTGAAATGTCTGATTATGTTTTGGAGAAGTTAGAACAAATATAAATCTGTCCCCCAAATAAGTTTGTATCTTCAAGTAGAAGAAAAGGGTGTAACGGTGTGCATGTAGCACACATATATCTGTATATTTGTATTGTGGATGTTGCTACCAGTATCATATGAGGCTCAGGGTGCTTGGTACTGCATGAATGATGTTGGAAGATGGCTGGTAGTTTATTGAACTTCTCATCTGAGCAGACAGGAGGGTTTGGTAAAGAAAAGAAAGGCACAATAAGTTGAAAAGTGGGATAACTTAATTTGGAGTATTTGAAAAATACCCAGTCTCTTTTAGAGGAAAAAAAAAAAAGAAAAGATAAAAAAGAGAAGGGGGGTGGGGAAAGCAGTTAAAAAAAAAAAGTGTCCTTTCCATTTAAAGATTGGCTGTTCTCATCATCGTGTACTTGTATCTCTCACACCTTCTGTCATTTACTTCAGTGGTCACTGGGTACTTAAACATCAAGAACTATTTATTCTGAGTTGTGGACCATTTTATTGCACATTAGCAAGAGGAACATGACACTTGAAGCATACCAGTAAAAGGAGACTTTGTGGTCCCAGAAGGGTCCATAAGAATAGCAATCACTCACTTGGTAGTCTGGAGCTTTCTAAAAAGCAGCAAGCTAAAGAGCAAACTTGAACCCCTGAAGGACCTCAGTGTAGTTAAGGAGTTTATCCATTAGCGTTTCTTGCCACTCTGCTCTGTCTAAACTGTAGATAAATAGTTTGAATAAAAAGAACCTTGTCTTCCTAAAACCCCATCCATTCGGTTTTATATTTCTGAAATATTTTCTCAATGAAATTATGGAAGTGATGACAAGCCATGCTGTTTTCATCTTTTTTCAGTTCCCCCACAACATTGTGACACATACCATATTTGAAGTATAACTGCAAAAATGTTTGCTGTGATATTTAATTGAGGATCCATTGTGAAATCAGGAATTTGCTTAACATCAAGCCTGCTGCTTTGGTTAGGTGAAGGACTTGGAAGAGGAAGGCATTGGGTACCATTTTCATTTTCAGGGCACATAATACTGTGGCATTTAATGGGAGCTGAAGGGATGGCGGTGAGTTCATTTGCACAGAACTATTTCAGTCATTTCTAATAATTTACCAGGAAGGAAGAACCAAGGTGGAGTTGGCAAGCTTTATAGAGTTTTAAGCTGTAAAATGCAAAAGAGGAGAAAATCCATTCTGAGGAATTATGAGGAAAAAGTTGTAGAAGACGCCATCCAGAGATGTATGATTTCTTTGCGCTGACAACCACAGCAGGCCGCTGTCTTTAATGCAGGCAGCTTACACTGTTGCTCTGATGCTCCTCTAGCTTATGCAGACATAACTCTTTTGACATTAATAAGTTCCTGGAATAGCTAATAGAAGAACTGAACTGGAACCTGTCAGGTATCTTTTTCTGGCTTCCCCTTGAACACCTGTAGTCCTCTCACCCATTTTCTGTTCTTTAATGAGGAAACAAAACGTGATCCTAAATGAGTTAATAGTTTTGTGTATGTTTGCATGTGTGCATTTAACAGTCCCAGGCTAGTTCTTTGTTATCGTCCAAGTCAAGTCAACCTTCTCCTGATATTAGCAATTCTTTCTGTTGTATGAGCTGTGTTGCTTGCAGTATTGAACAGATTTTTCTTAAAGCAGTCAGGCTGAAGTAAAATGTGAATTCTTATTGAAACAGGTTGTTGAAGGGATGCAGAAGTGTTCAAAAGCTTCCATTGCATGTATGCTATTGGGCACAGAGAGAATACCTAATCCATTTGTCTTTGGTTCATAAGAAGATCAAAGCAATTTGTTGTGTTGCTTATGGAAACCAAAATGTTTCAGAAAAAAATTATATGTGTGTATATACACGTGTATAGCAAAAAAAAAAGTCAGTTAGATGGGTTGGGAGAAGCGTACAGTTTGTTTACTTTGCATTAATTTGCCCACATAATAAAGCTAGTGAGAGTAATGGCCTTTGCTTTGTGTGTTGCAGTGGTGCTCTGCTTCATGTACTTCTATAAAAAGTATTCAAGCACAGAATTATTCATGGCTGCTGGACAGTAAAGCTGCTCAAATCCTTTCAAAATTAAACCTGGTGGTCAAAATACCAATGTCTTAACCAGATCAGTGACTTTTAAAATGAGATACAAGTACTTCCTTTTGCTTTGGCATGGATATATTTAAGTTTAGTGTATAACTGTAGTAACTTAAAAGTAACTGCTTTTTTTATTGGGGAAGCAATGTGTCTTTCCTTAGACACAGATTTAAACATGAAATTTCATAGATAAGCAATGACGCTTGGCAGCATTGTTTGATGTGCAATACTCATTTTTGTCCAGAGGACTTATTTCTACTCTGTATCTTCCACTGAGGTATGCATATAAGTAGCCCTTTTGTGTGCTGTATTTCTGAATTAAATTCTCCTGCAAAATCGCTTTGCTACTTTGCCTGGAAAGATAAAGGCATTCTCTGGTAGGAAATCTTAATTCAAATTATAAGATGCGTATTTCTTGCTTCCTTTTACAATAATGTCTGATTCGTTTTTCTTCGTGTTAATGAGTTCCTTAGATCTACCTTTTGATGGAAAATCACAATGTAAAGAGAGAAATGTTGTTATAAGAACACTGCAGTAATTGTAGCCCTTGTGTCCTGAACTTGATTCTCCCCTTTGCATTTTGACCCCGTGTCAATAGGTCACTGTTGTATTTGCATTTTGACAAATTTCTACTCTATTTTCACTTTGTGCAAATGAATTGTCATAGCCATGAATGCTTTGCATAAATAGCTTATCATTTCATTAAACTCTGATTTATAGCTATCACACTGGAGTGTTTGTGTTCTTCAGCCCTTCTGTTCAGTAGACACTAATCTGCCAGACAGTATGATTTGATCATTTATCAGATCTGTTTTGCTCTCGGTTTACCTCACTCAGCTTAACTGCATTCTCAATTGTATTTTGTTTGGCTGTTAATTCCATACTTCTTTGTCTTTTCTTTTTTTTAATTTTAGATGGATGTTTTTGAGTGGCTTTATTCTTTGATTATAGCAAGTGGCATTGCACCTATACAGGTATTGATTGTTATTTGGAGGTGCTCAGGTATGAATGTCCTATGTCATCCAATAACCAGAAGATATTCATATTTCTGCACATGGTGCTGTGTGTTTAAACAATTTGGAAATACAGTAGGAGGACTTTTGTATATGAGCTCTTGCACAGGTGGTGGTGACCTGGAGTTTTAAGCTTGTGTGAGATGAGCAGAAGGACAGCGTGGAGTTTTCCAGAGGAGCTGCTGGCCGTGGAAGGAAAGGCTCAGGGCTCTGCTCCCCCTGAGTGAAGTGCTGGTGTCATGGGGGTGCTGGTTCTGGGACAGACCATTGCAAACCTCAAGCAACCTCCATCCCCCCACACCCATAAACTGGAGCTGTGAGGAGCCTCAGATCCCATGCCCTTGCCTCCTATTGGGTTTGAGTGGAGTGGTGGTGATTATTAGCACCTAATTCACGCTCTTCTGTGGTTTATTGGAGTTGTTTCCTCAAACTTTTAATACATTTCAAACCCACTTCTTACCTTTTTAATCTCTGTAACTGTACGCGGTGAATATATGGGAGAGTAGTCTATCGGTCAGATGAGGCTGTGGCCCCTTGGCTTTAGGGGATGTGCTAGCTTTCAGACAGTGAGTGTTCCTGGCCCAGGTGGGTTATGCTAATGGTGACACAATGTGTGTACAGTGCTGTCTTCGTTTTGTCTTGTCCTTCAGCGAATCTAGGCTTGCAACAGAAACACGATGATGATGAATGTTTTCATATTCTGAACACTGCTTAGGTGGGCATAAAGTTAATCCACTTGATTAAATTTGGAGCTGCTAAAGCAGAACTATGCATTTTGGGGATTTTGCAGAGTAGTAAAAACAAACAAACAAAACGAACTCCAAAGAGAAAAACCTATGATGCAGTTGTTGTTTAGATGCATACAAGCTTGGCCTTAAAATAGTCATGACCTGGAACAGCATAAGGGGAAAAGGATCTTTTACATTGTCATTGCTGTGTTTGCAGTTACCCCTGGAGTCCATGAGAGCCAAGTCAAACCTGAGACGTTTGCTTCGCTTTCTCAATGGGTGCAGGATGCCATAAAGGCACATATGCCTTAATACAGCTATTTTTCCTTTTGCATTAAAACTAAATTAAAAAGGAATTATCTTGATAAGCCATGCAAACTCTTTGTTTCTGTGTTTTCAGGCAACTTAAATTTCTCTCCCTGAAATACAGGTCTTTTTGTCAGTATAGGCTGACTGTCATATCGGTTGAAAATTAGAAACCAACCTTCTACTAATTGGTATTACTCTCTCTTGATTTTTGTTAATTATTTAAAATCCCTAACACTGTGTATGGAGCTGAAAAAGCCCGTGAAACAAAACCCAACCCAGTTCCTCTTCTTCAAAAAAAAGGGAGAATAAACCTTTCCGTTCTTCCATTTTTCAGACCCGGAAAGGTCAGCATTGATACAGCAGGCTGAAACTGCAAAAGAATTAAACCATGTAGCATTACATGTAAGCGCTGCCTCTTTCAATCTCTATTGATACTTTTGAAATCACTCTGAACTGGTCAGGCCATGCATTATGTTTGTTTTAATTAAAAATCAGCACACTAAGCTCCCTTTGATTTTCCCTAGGAAGGCAGAAAAAACACTAATGTCACTGTGCACTGTTCACCATCTGAGACTTTCTCTTTTTCCCCACCTCCTCCTGGGATACATGCACCTTTTTCTTCTAGACACTGAATTCACTAGCTATTAGGATGCAGATGAGTTAAATGAGAGAAAAGGCAGGCTCCCGCTGCCTGCGCCTTCACGCTGACATGAGATTATGCTATAGGTGATAAAGGTGTCTTATAAAGAGCTTTAAAAACAGTGGTGTAGCCTTGCGCACCATTCTAAGCAGGAGACATTTTAAAACTTTTTAGCAAATGACGTAAAAGGAAATTAGAGGAAAAAATTGCGTATTTGAACACTGGAAATGCAGGGAGTCTGCAAAGGGTTGATGTCTGTTGTCTTCATGCTACTCAGAGAAACAATAACAGCTAAATGGGATATAATTCACTAGTCTGATGCGGCATGTTAAGCACATGAGCAAAAGAAGGCTCCAAGTCCTTTCTCTTTAAATTGCAGATAGAACACATTAATATTCATTTTGTTCTGTGCCATCGTCTCGTGTTTCAACCCTCCAGATGATAATTAAGACAATAGAAGATAAAATTTTGTACTGTATAAAATTGCATTCAAGCCTTAACAAATAAGAGATTATTCTGTCCAGTAAACAAAACATAATCATCCTGGCACCCTTACGAAGGAGAGCCTAAAATAGAAACTCTACTTTTTATAGGTCATGTAAAATGTCATCATCTCTTTTATTATCTTTACTGTTTGGATGAAAAAGAAGGGATTAATTTAAAAGAACCTTGGCTTATTTGCTAACAAGGTTATTTTCTCATTGATTGCTAGGAAGTTTAGTTCCTTTGGAAGGGGTTCCAAATTATGAGTAAATCAATTTTCCGCCTGTGTAGACACATCTGCTGTTGATGTGCTGGCAGTGTAGGCTTGTGTGTACATGATGTTTATATAGCAACTTTGGATGTACCTTGTTTGAATGGAACTTCTGGGTCTGGGCAGAGGTGGAAAGGAGCAACAGGGGAGCATTGTATCATGAAAGGGCCAGTCTCCTAAGCTTCTTTTAAAAGCTTAACTATCAAACAGGCTGTTTCTTAAAGGAAAGACCAAAACCAAAGAAATGTGAAATTAGACCAATGAATTAATGTTTAGGTGTATAATTTTAAAACTCCCAGGATAGAAGTGTGCAAAACCACAACACGTCAAAGACGGTAGGTTTACCAGGCCAGCCTGGCTGGACTCGCTCAGAAACAGAAGCAGAGGTTATGTCTAGGAAACTGAGGGCCTCGCCATGGGGCTTGTTTGCAGGGGAGTGTGACTGGCACAAAGCTGCGGACAATAGTGCAGCTCCTGCCTGGAGGAGACTTGGGATTTTGGGTTCCCTGTGTGAACTGTTCATCTGTGGTTCCTGGATGGCTGTTGTGCGTTATGCTCAAAACTGATTTTATTCCAAAAAAACCTGTCTTCCAAAGTTCCTCCTTTGTTCATCTACCCTGACTCAGACTCTAAAAGTGGGACTGTGTTCAAGTGGGAACAGTGCATTATTCTGGATTGCTCCTTTGATAAATAGCTGTTTCTTTTGCTTGCTATTTGTCTGACACCTTTTCTTGCCAAGCTGGGAGGTCCTGACCCAAAGTCCTTTTAAGTCAGCAGAAAAACTCCCAATGACTTAATGAGTGGAGGTAGAGCTTTCCAAAGTCCCAAAGTAACATAGGAGCAGAAACTCCAGTGACATTCACTCAGCAGAAATACGAGGCCAATGCTGTGCTTCCTTGCATCTCTTGCTAGATCATTTTAGACCTCTCGAAATATTTTTCCCTCCAGTAGTAGGTGGAGTACAAGGGGCTCCAATGTACCTGTGTTGTTTAAAAAGTCTTTGAACTGTGCAAGACTTTTAGAGCTTTGACTGTGCACTCCCAAAAGCGAGAGAAGCGTAAAATGAATTTGAGGCTAAGCTGATTAGAGCTTTCCATTTCAGAATCAGTGTGAGAGACCTCCATCCAAACGCATTTGATTAAGCAGGGCTGAATAATGTTAGCAAACCAACTGAGAGACTACAAGGAGAGCTCTCCAAAATAATAAGAATAAAAAGTTAAGGAGGAAGAATTAGTATTTAGACACTTAATGCTGATTTTTATTGCTTTCTATTGCATCTTTTGTTGTCTGTAGCTGGGTCATCAGAAAGCTTATCAAAATAATTTGAAAAATAAAGCGGCTGTTGGTTTTAATGGCAATGACAGTAAAGCTGATGCTTGAGCATGCAGATATCCTGGCAGAATTGCAAATTGGTTAGAACCATGTGAGTCTAGAAGGCCGACACTTACCGGGCAAAAATGGGCATAAAGCATGGTCAGGTCTACTTGCATCCTGCAAAACAGGAAAAATCCCATGAAGCCAAAGCCAATAGCAAAGCCTGATTAAACATTTCATCTCTGCTTTTCCTGTTAATCTTTCACAAAAGCCATTCATTGTGAATATACAAGAAAGCCACCAAGACTGCTGCTGGAAACAGTAATGTAATGGGAATGAAACAAGTGTTTCTTTCCACTTTGAATTCTGGGAAACTGTTATTTTGACCACTTCTGGTCTTATATTTTCCAGTTGATTGTTTTTAGTGTGAGATGCCTACAGCTAAGTAGATGTGCTCACACAAGGGAGGCCTCACTTGCCAAAAAAGCCTATATTTCCTTTTCTACCAAACCAGAATCTGTGAAACTTCATTCTGGAGGTGCCAATTTTTGGTGTTTTCAGAACTGAACTGGTGCTTTGGCTCCCCTTTTTTTTTTTTTTGCAATGTGAAGATCTAACCTGGATATTGGTAGCCTTTCATAAGCCACCGCTTTCAGATTAGTGTGCTAATTCTTATTCCTGCAGTATGAATTTTCTAAGGATAGTAAGAAGGGGAGAGATATGAGGCATGTGGGCAGAAGGGCTTGACTGGACTGAGCTTGGAAACTTCTGAATGGGTGGCCAGGATCAGGGTAGCCTGGCGAGCTAAGGCGCGATCTGAAAAGGCGCCATCAGAGCTATGTCTGATTTCTGCAGAAATGTCATGTTCCTGCAGAATGTCTTCATTTTGACAAATGCCATTTTGTGATCAAAAGCATTCCATGGAAAATGTCTAACCCACCGTACGCTCGAGTCGAGCTTTTCTCTCTTTATTCCAATATTCTATTTTTCACCAAAAGAGACCATGTCCTTTTGATTCTGTTGCAGAACTGCTCTGCTTTAAATCTAAAGGAGCCATTTGTATGCTGTTTCTTTGTAATTAAAATTCTTATCCCTGAAAATGTGTTTTCCATTAAAAATTCCTGCCCTGCACTAATAAATCTAAATCTTGCAGCTATTGTCTCTGGAAATATATATTTTGCTATATGCCACATATAAACATTTATTTCCTGTTTGAGAAAATGTGGTTTTTACCATCTGTAATATTCATATTTGTTTCTTGGGGGGAAAAGTTAGGGTGACAGAAACATGATACAGGCACTCCTAAACACATTAAGAAAACAAGACCTTGTGGCCAAGGCAAAAAAGATGTTTGTTACAGAGCCTAGTAAGCTTTTTCATGTACATTTTTTTTTTTTATTGCCAAACTTGCTTTATATGAGGTATTAAATTTATGTTGGAGACCAAAGCTATTCAAGTTCATTTGTTTTTCTGTTTTTGAATGTGAGTTTTTTGATATCTTAGCTGCTGTCATTGACCGGCCTTTAACGTGACGGTTACAGAAGAGAAGGTTTGTTCTACATGGAAGAGACGGTCCTGAGAATCAGAGCATTTTTGTTTTACCTGACTGTATGGAATAGCTAACAGCAACGTTGCCCTCGTTCACTTTACTTTAGCTGACAATTTGAGTTTTGCCAATAAGATATGGTAGTACTTTATTAAAACTCGTAACAAACTGGCCTGCCATATTTCTTGCTTGCTCCAGCCAACTCATTTATTCTGTCAGTGCTTTAAAATCTTATTTTAGAATTTCATTTCCATTTCCTGCACAAAAGGCAGGCCCACAATGCTGTGTATTGAATTGCTTTTACAACAGAATCGGCACGTTAACGCTTTCCTTTTACCAGTGAGGCTTTCTGAACTTGCGTGGGTTCATGGTCAACTGAGCAATTGAAAAGATGTAGCTCATTGCATCATTTTGCTCTGAACTCTCTTAAATTGCTGTTAGATCTCCCATTCTTCCAGATCCTTTACCTGCCTGTTCAGCACTGTCTTTCTAAATTAGATTTCCAAGTAATAGCTCAGGACATTATAGAACTGGTTTGAATCAATTTCTCTTTAAACTTGAACATGTTTTTTCAAGAAAAACATTCAATCTTGATGTAACATTTTCCAGGGATGGAGAATATCTTCCAATCATCAGAAAACACTTCCAATGGTAGGCTAAAAATAAAACAAAAATATTTGCAGTTAGAATAATTAACCAGAGCTAGTCCAGTTTCTTAGATCTTCTTCTCCCTTTGTCTACAACATGAAATTCAAAAAAGCTGCAGTCACTTGCCCTACAAGCCAGGTTGGTTTTTTAACCAGTGTGACCTTCTTACTCAATTTTTGTGGCTTCTTGTGCCTCTTGTAAAGTGTGCTTCAACAGCTCCCAACTGTTATACATGTTTTTCAGTTTAAATGTTTTTTCCGCAACAGATTTAGCTCATAATTATTTTCAGCTTTGAGAGCCTGACTTTCTAAATCACAAAGTGTTGTTGCCTGCATGCTTCTTTTATGTACTGTATGTTAGTGGTTTGGTGTCTCTTCTATATGTCCACAAATCTGTAATTATATATTAAAAAAAAAAAAAGGCAGGGCCATCTCAGGTTAAGCTTAATTGTGCGCTTTTTGAAAATAATGCAGTAGGAACAGGACCTTTACTTGCTATGGCGAGACCACAGCAAGTCTTGTCTCTGGTTTTGTTTCTTGGCAAGTCTTCTTTCTGGGAAATTGCTAGAGCAGATTGGAAAATTAACCTGTAGCCCTCTGTAAATGAATATATTGGAGAGAAAAAAAAATTTTTTTTTTTCTTTGGTGAGACACTGGTGTACCTGAGCGTGCATCCAGCCATACTGGAGAATGGGCTGTCAGTTGGCATGTGCTTTGGACAGAGCCTCAAACAGGCACATTATGATTTTTAGCTGGTTTCTTCCAAGAAGGCCAACTTTTTCTATCTGATAGACGTACTTGTGAGGAAAAAAATAATTTAAAAAAGCAGCAGCAAAATCCTAGTGTTCTGACAACGTCTGCATTTAGTGTGCGTTTATGGCCTGACCATCACAGGTTCTCAGCATTAGATTTTCTGTATTCAGTACCTCTGGAAATCAGGCCGTTAATATTGACATATGCCTGGGAGCCAGTTTTTTGCAGAGTGAAAAACTATAACGCTGTGATTAGTATTCAGAGGTGACCTGGCTGGGCAATGGGAGTTTGTCCCTCCAGCAATCAAGGAAGAACAAGGATGAAAAGGGACTTACCTTGATTGCTGAAGGAGTTTGAGGTCAGGTTTAAAAAAAAGCACCAAAACCCACTACCCATGCTTATATTACAGAGAAGAGCAAGCAAAAAATCAAAGAATATGAATAGCTACTCAGAATTCCCCAATACTGGCATACATGTCTTTTTTTCCATTTTTCTGGAAGAATCAAATGCTGTATTTGGGGAATGGGTTTCAGATTTTGCAAATATTTTCCTAGTGCTGTTCTAGAAAATGAGTTTGTTGGCATATTGTTATGTGGGGCTTGTTCTGCTAAAGCATTGTAATGCCGTCTGTTTCTCAAGCTGATTTGGCTTTTACAGCTCAAATATTATATCCTACTTTTAGAACATATGGTAACTCCTTTCAGGAGACATACAGAGATATGCATCTCATTTCCAGAAATGGGTCGTTGCCTTTGAGTGAAAGACTGCAAGTGCTTTTCATCTTGATTTTCCTGTTCTTACTATTCTATCTAGACTTTCTTCTTCACCCACTACCCTGCTTCTGCTGCCTCCCGTAAGCCCTCCTGCATCCAGAAAAGGAAAGGCTTGCTGGCAGCTTTGAGTCGGAGCAATGGAAAAGAAACAACGCTCCCTTATCCAGGTTGCTTCATGCAACACAGTTTTACAGAGTAGGTGTCAGTGACAAATGCTGTTATGTGGCTCCCATGCAGACTGTGCTTTCCTGATGTAGTAGTACCGGAAGATTGGGTTGCTCACGTAGCCCGATCTGTGTTCATTGATGGAAAGGCTTAGTGGAGACGGGGCGTGAGCCACTCAGCCTGAATCTTTCAGAGCTGCTCATGGAAAGAGGCTGCATCCCATGCTGCTCTCTGACAATGACTTCATTCTGCATTCACTTCAGATGTGTAGGAGGTTTTTTCTTTTCTTTCTTTCTTTTTTTTTTTTTTTTTTTAAAGCCTACGTGGCAACATCAACGATTCTTGCCACTGATGACCGCTTCGTACTCCTCGTTGCTCTTCCTTGCTGGCACACGCAGTGCGAAAAGCCCCAACACAGCAGTGTCTTTGTGTGCAAGACAAAATGCCTTCCTCAGAGGAATTTCTCTGCTTCCCTAAGTTCACCTCTGGGTCTGGCTTTCTGTAAAGTTTTGCAGAGCTGAGGCTTTGCTCGGGGCACTTGGTTTAAGGTCACCGCCAAGAGGAAGCATTTATGGACATGACTTTAATGTTACAGCTTGATTGTCAGCCAGTTAACTTAAGCCTCTAGTTCAACACTGATCTGGCCACAGAGCTGTCTAAAGTATTTAGCATGATGCTAATCCAGATTTCATTAAAAACAAGTCTAGAGGATGCTGTATTACTTTGTTCTTTGCACACCTACCTCCCCGAGCTTTCATGTGAAAATCTTATAGCATGTGTGGCTATTTATCAGTATTATGGTTTATCTTGGAGATTTTTCATTTTAATAGGAAAATATTCTGCATTTGTGATCCTAGCAGGTCCTTTCTCTCACCTTGGCTCACCTTGCTCTCTACTGTCCTTCCCAGAGACCACCTGAGAGCATGGGCTCTCTCTTTATTGTGTGTCTGTGGCTTCTTCAAAGTGAAACAGGAAAACAAAAAGCTGAGACAAGAGCAGGGAGCTTGCAGCATTTCTTGAAAATAGTATGAGGGAAGAAAAGAGGACTCCTATGAGTCAATGGCAGAGTAGTGGCCGTTAATCTCCAGCTTTTAGTTGTGTTCATGATTATGCTGTAGGCAAGAAGCACCCTGGCTGGCTCTGCATCTGCCAGTACCTATATGGATGCAGTAAAGCCATGTTTCTGAAGCTCTGTGCCTGACCAGTTCAAATGTGTTTTAGAGGTATCTATGGCCAACAGTTGTTAATACTGCTCACCTTTCTTTTCCCTCTTCTGTTCATCGTACATTCTTGTTGCTTGAGCTGCATGTTTTCAGTTACCCGTATTTTTGCTTCACATGTATTAGATTTTCCCTCCTTCTAGACTTTCCTGGGGCAGGTACAGTTGCCACTTTCTCAGGAGAAATGTCATCCTTTATTCAGTGTCATGGTGCTATACGCGCCATGTGGACACAAAAGATATCGCATGCTTTAAGAAGAGAGCAGCAGAAAATGTCCTCATATTCTTCGTCATGCCTTTACTTTAAGGTAGGACTCTTCTGCATGGAAACCTGCTGCATCCTGAAGCAAAGCTGTGGCAAAGATCAACAGAATCTGGTTTTTCCTTCATGCAGACACAGCTTTAGCAACCCCCAGCAATTTGTGTCACCCACCAACACTGTGGACACTTGACCTGCTCAGACACAGAAGGGATCCGGGACTGTAGAGGTAGTTAAACTATGCTCTTAAAAAAACCAAACTTAAACCTCGATATTTGGAGGAAGAAAATAATAAAATAGTTTCTTCTTGAGGTAGAAAGATCCGATTTCTACCATCATTCATGCAGTAGCTCTCGGATGACTGAACTATGCCTATCCAGGCTCTCCTTTGAATCCCCAAAAAAAGAGAGCTTGAATTGGCAATTGTTGTAATATTGTAGTGGCTTAAAGCTTCAGGAAGCATTTGCCTGCAATGATGTTGTGAGACTCTTACTTTCTCCATTTTTTTCTCATTCTTTGAGAGCGTTGTCAATGTTAGCCAGACCTATACGTTATCCTGCTGTCAAACTTTGTCTAGGACATGACAGTAATCAATAGCTTTCCTGCAGGCACCGTCCATGACAGACCACGCTCCCCTTCCGGGGATGCCGTCATGGCTGTGTGGCCTCCCTCTCTCCCAGGTCAGGGTTGTCCTGGGCTGCAAAGATGTTGGAGGGTGAAGGAAAGAGCTTCCAGAAATTCATGGCTGAAACTTGAGGGCACCAGAAGCTTGCAGAGGCCAAAGGGGGAGAAAGGCTGGGCTTTCTGCTGCATTTGCTGGTATTGCTGATCTGAATTCAGCTGGGGGCAACAGAAGTGTATTTGTCACAGGCGTTCAAAATTTTCAGGCCTGGTGTATAAATGATAGTATTTTTGCTTTTCAGCCTCCAAGCTTGAGCTCTGTGGGGGTTTTTTGGCACTTCTCAGCTGAAAGACTATTTGTTTAAATTTACACTAGAAATATGAATCACTATTAATGCACAGAAAATAAGGTGGAGCACCCTGCGAATACAGTAGATTAGGTTAGGTGCTCATAGAATACTTTCACCGGGGATTTATGATCTGTTAAGTGCATTTCTGTAGCAGCAAATGCTGAATTACCACTTCAGTGCTGGTTCATTCACCCATGCAGATTGAGAGCGATACCAAAAGGTACTGTGCCAAGAAAGCTCTTGCTGCTCCTGATTCTGAACACGACCTGAAAGTTTTGAGTGAATACATCTCCTTCAGATTCACAACTTACACCTAAAATAATATTTTAAGAAGTTCTGTTAGTAATAAAGTAACAAGTGTTATTCATTCTCCTGACAGGAATTACTAGCTGCACTGAAGTGCTCTCTGCAGATTCAGCAGCTGGGCTGCTGCTGAAGTCTTAACCATGCTCCATCAAAGTTGAGTTTTATTGCTGTGTAGGTAGTTCATCCTGTAACTTTGTGCAATTCTTTATAGCATAACCCTCCAGCTTATCATAATTTCCTTCCACTGGAAGGATTTTGCAATGGATGTGGCTTTGTTGTTCTGAGTGGGTTTTAAAGCGTAAAAATTGAAAAGTGTTTTATATTTTACTTCAGGAAGGTAGGTAAAGGATGGGCAGTCATTTTGCTTTGGTTGTGGTATGGATTTGTTGGAATAATGGAAATGCTAGGCTCTGATCTGAACGGTTCGTCTATCTGGAGTCTGGCTGTAGCAGGCTGGTACGAATTAAACTAATATACTGACTGGGACTGGATGTAGCATTTCCAACAAAGATCCAGTTTGTACCCTCAGACTAGTAGTTTTTGTCAACAGAGACTGTCGAAATTGGTATGGAAGCAATCGTTGACAATAACAGACGGAGCTATTGAAGCATTTATGGGGAACATCCAAACATCTGGACTTTATGGGACTGGTTTGTACCCAGCAATAAAAGTTCATTGGTGTTTTTTGTTTGTTTGTTTTTAATAGAGGAAAAAAGAGAAGAAAATAGAATTGGAATCAAATCAGGGGTCTGCTGAGCCATGTTAATTGTTAAGCTGAACTCCCATGGCAATGTTTAAATATCTTTTTAGCACACTGAGCCATAAAAGATTTTTAAGTTTACTTGTGTTAGGAAAATGTGGTAGCAATTAATTTACCAACATGTCATGAGTTTACAAGGTGCCTTCAGTTCATGGGTGGCTGGAAGATAGAACATGGTTAGATTGTATTGAATTTAAGAAGCCACGTGAATACTTAAGGCTTTGAAACTGGATGGTTTTGCTTCGTGATCTTACTTGAACTCTGGCCAACCATGATGAATGTTTTCTGCCTTACTATATGTCCTTGTGTCTTTGACCTCACAAGAGACATGAAATAACAAATGTAGGTATTGGACTTTATTTACTTATTTACTGAGTAGTTAAAACAAGAAAGCAAACAAAACCGTGATGTATTTCACCTCTTCTCCCCAGCACCCCCTTGACAAATGGCTGTTGGAAGAGTGTTAAACTGTGACCTTAAAGCCACAGGCGTAATGAAACTGTGATCTGGCAGATGTGACAGACTCATCTTACATAAATCATTCTCTTTTGTCACTGCTGGCATATGGCCAATGAATCTTCTAATTATTGAATGGCTTTTATAGCCCCATTATTTATAATCACTTTTGGACAGCAGCTGGAAGACAAGGATGGGACAGAATGAAATGATATAGCGCAAACTATTATCATTTGTGTAACAACTGCTGGGATTAGGAATATTTGATGATGATGTGGTTACCAGCGCAGTCTTGTTAAATGATAAAAATCCACTCAGACTTCATCTTGTCTTCTAAGATGGGCTGCCGTCTACTGGACCTTGCCATGAAAATTATTATATTAATTGATCCAGAAATAGAACATGAATCTCTCCAGACATTAACAAAATATATGTGTGAGTATCAGGGCCACCTTTACACGAGAACTTGGGGAAAATCCATTGCGAGCATTAGTAAGACACAGTGGTGATGCCCTGGTGCTACTGTTGTGCCACATGCCGTATGGAAAAGTTTTAAGAAGTGGCTTCTGCTTCCCAGGAACCCTGTCTATACCCCACTTTTTAGTAAGAATTTAACAACAGATTGAGAAGTTGTCTTTAGTTACTTTATTAATATTTTAACATTTCTTTAAAAAAACCTAGGTGTTTTTTTTAAAGGGAGATGATGGGTTTATAACCATCTTAAGTTAATACACTTTATAATTAAGGGCACCTATTTTGGCTCTAATTATAAATGAGTTTGTGTTGAGTCCTGTCTGCTGGGTAGAGCAGCAGCCTTGGAGAAAGGGGCATGACTGAAGTCACCCAGCCTCTAAGGCCAGTTAACTGAGATTGCAAGTCCTCTCACTGCTTTAGAAAATGTGAGCTGCAGGTTGTCTGCTCATGCCTCTAAATGAGTGGGGGTTTTGTTGGGGTTTTGTTTGTTTTGGGTTTTGTTGGGGTTTTTTTCCCCTTATCTACAGTTCTGCATTTTGTAGCACAGAAATAAAACCCTGCCAACCATGATAACTTATTAATGTTTGTTAAATACCTTCAGATAGAGATCTTCAGATGAAAGACAGTATGTTATAATCGGGGGTTTATACTGCAAATCCAACATGTGCAATCTTTCTGTCTTTAAAAAATTGAATCCTTCCCTCTCGATGTAGACATCAGGGCGGCGAGAGAGAGTCTTAATCCGGATGACTCTATTGCACTTTTATCCCTTTAGCGAGGCCTTTAACCTTTCATCGCTTCATGGCCCTGTTGTTTTGAAATGGTCTTTGTCTGCCCGCAGAGAATCCCTCTGCTAACGACACCTTTAAATGGAGATGCCCACAAAAGAAAGGGGGATTCTGCTGCAATTCAGGAATGGAAAATGGATTTTTCCAGTTCAGATGCTATCAGTCACTGTGGATGTAGCAATTGGCAGCCTTCCCAAAGAAGCGTAAAGCAAAAATATATACTAGTGTAAACCTGCTTATAGGAGTGTAATATAGGTCAGAGATGACTGTGTCCCGGGCCTGACCCTGACCCATCTTTGCACAAGCATCTATAGGCTCTGTCAGAGTATAGCTATTTATCAGGATTATCTGTGACCATCTCAAAGCATAAATGGGATAAAACAGCTGCAGTAATTAATATAAACATAAACTATAAAATGATCGTTTCCAAATGCATAAAACATGAGTTCAAAATATATGTTCAGAAGATACATATTGCACAGTTCTGGCATAGACTATCTACCAGCTGGCAGGAAGGTGCTGTCAGCCCTGCGATGTTTACACTCAGCTTTTTCTTGAAAAAATTCAGATTTTACTTGGTCATTTATGCAGTCTGCTTTCGTTGTTGGAAGCCTGTATGTCAGTAAGGCAAGAGGCTTTCAGCCCCCTGGGTCTGCGCTGCTGCTCGCTGGTGGTAGTGCTCTCAAAGAGACGGATGTTCTTATGCAACAAAGACAGCGTTAGATGATCTTGTATGCAGCTTTCTTCCCTGCAGAAACTGGAAATTGTAGCAATAAGCGTCAGAGCGTAATTCAAAGCATAGTTTCTGTAGTGACTTTAATATTAGGTAACTGTTGGAGGACGAATGTGTGACAGAGGATTCTGGGTTTGAAAGAAGTGTATTTAGAAGCAGTCAATATTTTTCATTAATCACAAAAACATTTAGGTTACATATCTACACAAAATTGACAAGCACAGTTTATTGTTTCTCAGAAAACTGTATGTCAGTAATTTTTATTTTTTTTTTCTATGAGAGATGTTTTGTTTCCCCCTTGGGGTTTGTTTTTGCTACTAAAATATTGTTATGATGTAATGGTTTGGGAGGACAATTGACATACTCTAAAATGCAGTATAATAATTAAGAATAATTGAGAAAACCAGCCATTCAGTGCGTTGCCCTTTGTTTCATTCAAAGGTAAAGGAGGATTCAGATAATAAGATGGAAACATCTCAGATTTGGAGTAGTACTGTGGGAGGAGAAGCAGTGGAAAGTTGGTTCTCTGGCTTCATCTTCACATAAAGAAAGGCATTGGTTTTATTCAGCAGGGAAAAAAGGAAGGAAACTGTTGCAACAACAAAAAACAATCTTTGCACATGTTTTACTTCTGAAACTTTAAAATGTGAATTTTGGTGAGTTGAGTAGGGAAGAATTTCTTTTTGCATTTTTTTATGTCTGATTTTCTAAAGCTAGATATATCAGCCTAATTTTGATTACAGAAATAACAAGGTGATTTTTCTGTGTGCAAATAAATGCATTTCCCACATATCCTGGCCAGCAGGAAGGAAGAGCTGAGCACTGGCTCTTAAGACCTGTATCCTCGGTTTCGGAAACTGCTGTTTCTGGGTTGCATCTTTTGTTCCTCCACTATTACCACTGTAGCATCTCTTTACGTGCTTTTAGCAGACAAGAAAAGAAGGAATCTCAACAGAGTAAATGTAAGATCCAATCTCCTTGAGAACAGAGGAGTATTTTGAAGGGTAGTAGTATACTTGTAGTTAACACACCTCATCTCTAAGGCAACTGGCACCAGGTATTTTCTTGAGCACAACTTATACATGGAATTAGACATTACAAAGGGAGGACTTTTGCATAAAATCAGGTGGTTCTGGGCATCTGCCCTTCCACCCAGCCTGGTGGTGGCTGGTGTATGGACAGAAGCCATCACAGGGTGAGACTTGTTTTCAGAGGGAGCGTGCACAAGCAAGGGGTGCTCCTGAGGATCAGAATGAATTTTACTGCTACAATTTGCACACAGGAGGTTGCTGAAATGTCACTGGAATATCTTTCAGATTCTCAGGAATTGCAGGTGCATACATTTCAGGCTCAAAAAGAATTTATCAGAGTTTATAAACTTGTATCTAGCACTAGAATCTGCTAAATAATGCCAATATCAACCACGTGCCCTCTCAAGTCTGAGGAGGTTTTTGGAAAAGATAATGGGAGTGGGGTGAAACATTTCAAATAGTAAAGAATCCAACATGTTCCAGGGTGGATCCTTTTGGCAGCTTTCTACATGGAGTTAGTTTCTGTGTTAGCTCGTTTTCTTCTTCCGTGCTCTGGAGTGAGTTGCATGAGCCTGCTTTTGTCCACAGCTGTGGTCTCAGTGGCTGCCGAGATCATCAGGGCTGCAAGAAGCCTTTATTTCCGTCAAGAATTTTCTGGAATTTAGCAACAAAAATGTGGCTTAGCAAGCATTTTTTGGTTGCTTGGGTTTTTTTTTTTCTTTTCTTCTTTTCTCACCATTTAAAATAAATGTAATAGAAATGAGCATCACTGTGAGCTCCCTGAGGGGACAATCATGTGAGTGCAAGTATTGCTATAGCCCCTATATATATAGGTATTTTTGCAACTGCCATCTTGGCTAGTGCATCAGTGACTCAGCTGGGAAATTCCAGCTACTGCATAAACCAAATAACCAAACTTTCCAGCGGGGGCCGTAATAGACTGAGATGCTAGATGGAATGGGCACAGAGGGAAGCTAAAAGCAGATATCATCAGTAAATTGCATATTTTCTGTGGTCAAACAAGCCCTAGCTCAGCACAGCTTTTTCACCTCTAAACATTATTGTGACATAAATCATTGAATCATGAATCACATGGTATTTCAGGAGAAAGCCTACGTTACATGATACATGCAGTTCAGTGCATTAATTTCTTCACTGGAATAAGCCCTTGCATTATGTCCAAACTGTTTGTCATATTTGGTTTTTTTGCTGTGAGAAACCACCTTGTCTTACTATCTCTTGTGCAAAGAAAAATACGGACTGTTTAGTTAAAAGATAAATACTTTATTTCAGAAGATGCTCTTGTTTTGTGCCCAGTCTCCCTCTGGAGTAAAACAGTGTGGTATGAAATCAAACATCTGGAGTTTGGAAGGTCAGCTCTGATATTGGAAAACTGTAGCCCACAGGTCTACCGAGCCCTCCAAGTGCCTTCTATGTGGGAAACCATTTTTATAGTATAATAATCGGAGGCCATTTGTTAGAAAATGGGTTGATAATCTGCTCTTGGAGTGAGGGGTGTTGCTGGGGTAACTCAGGAAAGTGTGTTGAGGCAGTTTTATCTGCCTTAATTTCAGTTTTGTTGTTTGAGCCATTTCTGTAATGAGCATCATGGTCTTCAAAAATTTTCCTTCTTTTAATAGCTGGGCCTGCTGCCTAAGCCTTCCTTTCTTCAATAAGAAATTTAATTAAGAAAAAAAAAAAAAGCTGTCTGGAGAACTTAAATACAAATCACCTAGTTATTTTTTAGGATTTGACTTAGTATTTCAGACTAGGCTTTTTTGTGTTTAGTTTTGTTTTTAAACTAACATTTCTGTTAAAATGTTGCAGGACTGCATTAGGCAGAGAAGGCTGTTCCTGCCCATGGTCATTTAATGGTCTGCACTCTTTTTCTCATTTGTCTGGTACCGCTGCTGCCTCCCAGACCCACTGTCCAACTGCACTCCATTGCAGTATTATTATTCTTGATTTGCTCTGCAGTGATTCCTAGAGGCTCCAGCCAGGAATCTGCAACTGTGATGCTGTGTTCAGTGTCAACAAGTATTGAGATGATCTCTGCATTACATATTCACAATCCAAAAAATCATAATGCAAATTATAAAAGACCATAGAAACAGCTGCAGTGGTTCAGCCCAAGGTCCATGTAGCCCAGCATTCTGGCTCCAGCTGTGGCCATAAATAAGATGCCTAGCAAAGGAAAGGAAAAGAGCAAGATACTTGATATTCCCCAACTTCTTTTCCCAGGTCTCCCAGCCACCAGCAATTCACGTTCAGCTCAAGGGATTTCCTACACCCTCTTTTGCAACCCCCAATGGGTCCATCTTCCAAGCGCTTTTCCAGTCTTCCCTTGAAGCTCCTCAGTAAGCTTCTTGCACCCACGGTGCTCTCCAGCAAGGAGATCTGCCACAGCCTGGGTGACTACTGCCACTGGTTTTGAACCGAGCTCCCATTAGCTTTTGTTGGTGTCTCCTAGTCCTTGTGTTGGGAGAGGCAGGGAGCAGCCAGTCCCCACCCGCCCTCTGGGCACGTTGGAGACCGATGTCTGCAACAGGCTGCAGCACCCCAGCCTTGGTCCTTGCACGGTAACTGCTCCAGACTTTGATCATCCTGGTTGCATTTCTCTGAAGCTTTTCCAGTGGCTTTTTTTCTTTTCTTTTTAGAACAGAAGAGTTTCTATCCCTGTTCCCTGTATGTTCTTATGGGGTTGTTTTTGCTCTTCAGTCAAATTAATGTCAGTGTTATTCCAGACTTGGAAAGATTTCATTTCTGGGAAAAGACTTCATTAAGTTGCTCTAGTTCATATGTTCTGCTACAAGAAAGGATTTGGTGTTCTGCAACTGGCAATGTTCATTAACAACTACGTTTCTTTTTCTTTGTTTTTTGGGGTGGGTTTTGTTCTTTTTGTTTTCAACTCATTTATCTTTATTCTCAAACACTTCTGAAAGTGTTCAGAACTGAATGGGGAAAGAAATACATTTAAGTAAAAAGTGCTGGATATTATTCTGTTGTTTTTCAGGACTTTGGGTGCTCTTTACTCCTTCAATCAATTCTTTTCGAACTCCTGCTGTGTGCTGGGGTAGATACCAGTGCAAAGTATAGCACTTGTTTGATTTTGTGCCATGTTCAGCTATATTAGTCCCTCCAATGGGAGCAGCCTGTGCCTTCTGTCTGTCTGCCCAGCTCACCCTCCAGTGAGTTGCAAAAGCAATATCTACCTTTATTATTTTTCTTCTTTTTCACATCATCTGTCTTTCTGCATTTGCTCAGACAAATAAGTGATAAAAGGGAATGATGATCTGTTTAACACCACAGGAAGAAAGATGCATTATGAGACAAGAGAGACCTCTTGTTTACAGCGAGTTATTTTTGGTAATTAGCCATTTGTAGAGGAAGATGAGCCTCCGCTCGTAAAGTCAGCATGCCATAATTTAGGGGACTCTGAATGGAAGTCTAACATTTGCCTGAATTGGAAATGTTAATTGTGTGCATTTAGAAATAAATAAATGGCTGTTTTTTCTTTGCAGGAAGCAGACTGAACAAAGACCTGAGACATTATCTCAACCAGAGGTTTCAGAAAGGATCGCCGGATCACGATCTGCAGCAGACTATTAGAGATAACCTTTATCGCCATGCTGTGCCTTGTAAGTAACAAAACATTGACCTGGTGGATTACACGTAGTAGAATTTCGTAATTTTTTTTGGAGGCAGCCTTCATGTGGTGGTGTGCATGGCTCCAGGGGAGACTCAGTTTTCAGCTTGGGCAGACTTCCATGTGTGACAGCAGATAGGGTTCAGGTAGGGTTGAAAAGGAAAACAGTTCATCCCTGAACTCTGCTTTTTTGATTACCTTTTTGGAACAGTTAATGGTTTGAAGCAAGCCTGTGATGCTTACTTTGGAGAAAAAACTCTAAAAAACGAGCCATGAAGTGAGTGCTTGCCTTAGAAATAGTCTTCATTAACATCATTATGGTGAACGTTCATTTATTGGTTTGAAACCTATGAATAAAAAAACTGCTTTTATTTTTATTTCCTTAGCGGAACTTTATTTCTGATGCTTATTTCACGTGTGAAATCGAACAACATTTTATGGCTGGGTGCCATTGTAGCAGGCAACTGCCACTGTTGGAAGGTCATCCTCAATTCAAGTAGGAGATAAGCAGCAAGAGTTAGTGAAGCTGAGAAAGAAATGCTCTTTTTCACTCAAAAAAACAACCAGGAGGAAAACTAAGAAGTTTGGAGGGTGGTAATCTCTAGAAGTTCAGAATCTTTACTCGAAATGAGAATGTCCGTGGCATTTTGGGAAGATGCGGAGACAGTGGAGAATGATTCTACTTCATTGCACCCCTGTTTGGCGTTCTCCAGCTGCCAGGAGAGGCTAGTCTAAAGAAAAGGTTTTTCTGCTTAACTTTGGTGAGCTGTGGGAATAATGGTATGCCTTTCAGATCAGGCTGGGATAAGAAATAGTAAACATCTTAGTTATAGGATACTGTGATGAGCAGCAAAATATTTTGAAGTTTTCTATGTCAACATGAGTCAGAGGTGGTTTATCCTGGTAGACTTTTATAAATATTGAATAATGATGTTGCCACTCAAAAATCGGTATTTGCCAACAAATGTCACATAATGGTACGTAGAGTAATAGCCATTTTCAATCTAAGTGTTGCATGCAGGAGAACTGTGTAGGACCACAGTTAAAATTGTGTAGTAACACTGACAAATGTTGATCCTTTGAATGGCAGATGCTGTATATCACCATTGAGTTTATTCTCATTTTATCAGTGGAAAGCATGGACCAAATTACATTTAAAGTGCTGTGCATGGATATAAAGAATAAATATGGATTATTATTTTCTATTGAACACTTCCATTTTCCATTTTGTCAACGTGAAATATGATTTGTTTTCAATCATCTAACTTGCCAGCCTGCAGGTTTTTAAAGCATACTGCGAAAAGTGCCTTCTAGGAGAGCATGTGCAATGTTAGGCTCGGGAGATGCAATGTCGTGATGCTAATGTCCTTCTGCCTATGTGTTATATTCCAATTTCTAAAGCAGCAAATAAAGCAAATGAGCGTAAGTTCTGTGGAAGCATTTTGTGTGTTACCAAGGTTACATTTTGAAATGCTTCCATTGATTCTTTTCTCTGATTTATTGAACTTGATGGTGAGCTAAACTGCTTGGACTCGCTAAAGACTTTTGATTTAAAATTAAGAGCAGTGAAAGTGATTCCTGCCTTTTAGAAATAGCTGGGGGAAATATGGGTTGTTGATGTATTAATAAGAACATCAGTACTTATGTTCCATCTATGAAAAAAATGGAAAATCAGAGAAGTGGAGTTAGTTATTGTGTGTCTCCATACTTTCTGAGTTGTAAAGCAGGTAGCATTTAATTTTTTTCTTCATGTACTGTGGGGATGGTATTAGTGGTAGCTTTTAAGAATGATGCTAATATTCGTATGTGAATTTGAATGAGACTGCTGCATGCACGATGGGTTGGGATGCTTTACAGGTCTGGAGATTAATCTAGCTGTACACTCATATTTTTATTCCTTGGTACACATGACCAGTAAATCCAGAGCCCTGGACCAATCTCTAGTGCTAATGGATTATGAAGTCTTGTATTTTGAAAATGGAATTCCCTGCTGATTATGTGGTAAACACGAACAAGAACACAAGGTCACTTGGTCTGAGCATGCTTGGCCTGACAGCTGCTTTTTGTTGCACTAATATAAGGGCTAAATGAAGTGATAATTAGTAAATGCAAAATGGAGAAAGGCGATGTTAACCAGTTCTTCCTCAGAAATTCTAGTAAGAATCCCACGTGGTTCAGCTCTGACTAGTTTGGTACAGGCAGTGAGAAAACCCACAGGGCTTCTGTTTCCCACGCAGCTGCATGCCGGTTGCGTGCTTGGCTGACTCGGGAACTGAGTGAAGACATGGCTATAGCTTTTGTAGAAGATAGAGGTCAGGCAGAGGGGAGGAAAGATGCAGAAAGTTTGACTTGACCTCGTTATTTCATATGACAATGACACACTGCTCAAGCATCATTTAGATTTTTACTTTAAGAGAGTTGGTTAAGAGTTTGCTTTATTTTCTGGTGAGCAATTGAGGCTAAAAGAGTGGGATGATGTCAGCTCCCAAAGGGGATATGAGCATTGCCTAAATGGGTGACACAGGGATGGTTTTCTGAGAGACCAGAAGACTTCATCCCTAAACGTGGGAGCTGTCGTAAAGAAAGGAGACCTTGAAATGGACCCAAAAGTGAAGTATTAGTGAAAGAAGTAGATGAACCACACGGTTATTTTTGCAAGCAGAAGTCTTCCCCTGCTTCTCAGTGCCCTCTGCCCTTCCAGCACGCTTCCTCCGAGTCTTTGTACCCTCAGCTCCCGGCTCCCCATTGAGCTGATTTTTTTCTGCAAAGATCTGTAGTAAACAACAGCTGTGAGAAGCTTCCAGGTGGCCTCCAAGTCTGGTTGTCGTGCCATCGTGAGTGCTCTGCTGTTACTATCACACCAAACCCACAGGTTTATTTACAGATCCAAAGCATTCTCCTCTGGAATTTACAACTTCAGTATCATAATCTAGGACCGAGCCAGAGTAAGGAAGAGAGGCAGGATACCTTATTTATGTATTTGGATGGTGCATAAGCGCTAATGAAGCCATGCATTTACAATTTACAAATCTTTGAAAGAGTTAGTGCAGTTCAGCCACTGAACTAGCTTTTATTTCAGCTGAACCAGCTATGTGTTATTTCCTTTACTTTCTTCCTGATGGCTCTCATGCCACTGTTAACTTCACATGCTGGGTCAGACTTTTTTTTTTTAGAGTATTTTTGTCTTATGCTTAAGAAAAATCAGCACCTTAAAACTTGAGCAAAGTTATTCTCCCTACCTGTTCAAATAACTAACTATTCTCATTCCTAGCATGTAGGATCCACTGTCAAAACTAGAAAAAACCCTCAAATACATCATCCAGAATAGCAAGATGTTGGTCCAGTCTCAAGCTATCCCCTTTGCCTCGTTTTGTTTTGAAGCACCACATTTTTCATGTTTTCTGATGTGCCTAATGAAGATCACCAGAAATAATGCTCTATTTGTGGGCTAGTTAATGGCTCCATTGAGCTTGGAGTAGCCTGTGAATTGGCAACAATTTCACGATTACTGATTGGTCATGACTGTACCAGAAGTGCTTTGACTGCTGCAGAGACTTTGCCCACAGCTTATTTCTGGTGTGGATTTCACTTATCCCAGCTCAATTTTGCCAGCCTAAACATTTAAGAGCAAAAGGGCAGGTTTACCAGCTGTGTGAGGCATCTTGCTGGGGCATCTGGTGGCACGTCTGAATCCACCTGTGCTAGCAGAAGTTGATGTGACTTGTATTACATCTGATCTGGGGGGAGGCTGAGAGTCTGTGATGTGGAGTGTGTTGACATCCTGGCGTTAAGTTTCACAGAGTGGTTCTTAGGAGCAGGACTCCCCCAAACAGGATTGGTATATGTGAAGATTTACTTAGTTGAAAATGTGATTAGTTGGAAGTACGTGTAAGAACATATCCGTTAAATAGATGTTTCCAAGTAGCCTTACCTTGGGATATCTGTGCAATAGTGTTAATTGAGACAGATATGCGATAGCAACTTACTTCAACATTATAGTGCAGCAGTGTGTCTAAACCACTGTTCACGGAAGGCTAAACAGACAGGATTCTCTTCCTCATTTTGAAATGATGGTAGAAGGCATCTGTTTAAAATAAACAACCAGTACTGGCCATTTGTCCTAGCTGCTTATTCTCAACAACCTGACGGCAGTTTTCTTTCACAGTGTATCGAGAAGAATCGGAGAGATGATATTATTTCCATAAAAGCTTATCTCAGCATGTGTTTTTTTTCCTCTGAGCACATTTACTTGATTCTCCGCTTGTTTGAGTCCTGTGTGAGATGCAGAGGCAGCTATGGTGGGTCTGGCACCTGGCATCTGCACCTTTACTTGCCAAAACAGTGTACCTGGTGCAGGCGTGACTGAAATAACAGATCAGTGGTCCCGTCCCTATTCGTGTATATTCTGCATTTGTCTTATTTTGGTACTGTGCAATTCCTTTCTTTGCCAGGCTGTAGTCTTATGAAGCAAAACTCTGGAAAATGCAAGGTCTTTTTGATGGTAGATGAAACAGGGACAATGTAATGGCTAGCCTAGAGTTAAGTCTTAGATGTCAGCCTAGACACTCTGTGGCAATCTTTTTTTTTTTTTTTTCTTTCTCCTTCTTCTTCCCAAAATTGGCTTTTAAAACCTCAGGAGGTCATCGTTCAACAGTTGATTCACTTTCCCAAAACAAGTACATGCCCTGGGATTAATTGGCTGGAGAGTTTAATGTTAGAGATTTACCACTTTCATTTCTGCTGTCTGTTCTGTCACCTTCCCAGAGCCTGATCTGTTCCTCTGTCTTCAATTACAGAACAGTAGCTCCAACTGTTGTGGTTAGTCTTATAGGGGAACGTGGAGCAAATTGGAAAGAAATGGATAAAAATCAATAGCGTAAGTATCGAGTGATCTGTAAGGAGGCTTAGAAAAAGACGACGACACCCAGGCACCGGGCTGGCCTGAGCTCTCTCACATTTCAGTGGGAAATTTGAGAATAAGTTTCTTTATTCCAAGCGATCTGCTGGTGCAAAGGAAAAGTCTCCTTTCTAAGGAAAACCAGTAATATTGAACAAGGAGACTTCACAGTATGTATAGGACAAACGTTAGTAAGTAGATGTAGAAGAGCACATTGAACCTTATTATCTGGATTAAATGTTTTCATGGGAAATTGAACTACCAAAGGGTAGTTTAGTTGCTCCAGGAGTTGGATAAGCTGCTACATGCGTAACCACCGTCACCTGCAGCTAATGGAGGACTAGAGAGACTAAATGGGCTGAGGTGTGATGAAACTGCTGTCAAACATGCAGACTTCGGTGATTTCCCAGGATAGCTTTTAAAGTGCTGTAGCACTGGGTTCCCCATAAGTATTTCTGAACTTCCAAATGAATTGATAGAAGGGATATGCAAACCAGCTTACAGAAGGTTCTTTTCCTTAGAATATTGAGTATAATAGTGTGTCAGTATACTGGGAAAAACTGTTGAAATGAAGCAGAAAGACCTTTATGTTACAGATGCACGTGTTTTTACATGTGGGGATATTTGAGTCACAATTTCAAAGTTATTTTTAGTTACTAATTTTTATTAAGGATAAACAGAATCACTGACAGTGCACATTATTTTTCTTCACAGGCAATAAATCATCAGTTTATGTACACAAATGTTCTTTGAATTCTCAAAAGCTTTCCAGACCTGCAGCCGTATTTATTATCCAAGTACCTTTTGTTGCAGTTCCCTTCCTAGAGGTGTAATTCTGCTTCTGTAATGAGAAAAAGTTGCAGTGTCCATGAAATATTCATTTGAAGGCCCACACTGATAAGGTGATGAACACCAAGCTGATCTTTTTTCTAACACACAAAAAATAATTAATTGTTTTACAAGATTTATGTTAGGAAAAAGCTATAAATATTTTTAAAATAGTGTCCTTATCACTAGGGTGCAACATACAGGTACCAGCAGTATGTAAAGATAGTTTTTCTCAAGAACATTTTCTTGTGAGTTAATCTGACTCTGAAGAATATGAGGCATACTTTCCATGCCAGCTAATGTACACACATTTACTTTTTCCTGTATTTTCAGCAGGGACTGTATCCTGAGTACAACCCGTGCGTTCAGAAAATCCTTGTAGCTGTGTTCCAGGGAGTGCAGAATTGCAGCAGTCCCCTGCAGTTTTCAGGGATATAATTATTTCACATATTAGTGAACCAGATGTGTTTTCACTTTTGAGAGAGAAAAATGCCCTGTTTTGAGCAACAGGGCCAATATTTCTGTAGCTTCGTTCCTTTCTATAGACAGTCATTTCTGTTTAATCTAGGAGACTTCAGACCTTTTTTTCCATCTGGTCTGTCCTTTTAGATCAATAGTGCATTTTGTGCTAGTGGAACTATTGGGGGTTTGTTTGGTTGTTTGTTTGTTTGTTTGGGTTTTTTTACATTTGGAAATAAAAGCACTTATGATAGCAAATATTGCTCCATCTGCTTACCCATTTGTGAGGAATGGCTTTTTTTGTATTTCACTGTACACCCAGTTGAAATTGCATGAGGCACCAGAGAACAGTACAAAGCAGAAGAGCTCAGCCTTATAGGCTCTCCCATGCCACTTGCCAAAGGAGATTTGGGTAAGAAGTGTGGGAAGAGATTACATGGCTAGTTTTCTTTGTTTTCTTTGTTAGTCCCCAGTGTACTTAATTTTGCGTTTTTTCATTGTAGTTGCTTTGTACTATGGCAAAGCATCTGCGAGTGGGTATTTAGGTAGTGCAAACGATGTCTGTGCATATGTTTTAAAACGTAAAGGTTTCTAAGGTTGTGAGTCTCTGGGAAAGCAGAAAGTAAATCAGAGCTGAGAGCAGGTACTGCTGTTTGGAGGTTGAAGGGATGGAGATGAATTACCCCACATTATTTACTTCAAAACTGGCTCTGTCCTGCCATAGTTTTTCATATGATGTCCCAGGGTCCTGATTAGATCTTTTGTGATGGCTGCAGCGTCCCAGCTTTTGATTTCATAGAGGCGGTTTGATTTCTTTTCAACTACCACCATGTATCTGTTGAAGGTTTACAACGTATTGATTATGCTACAAGCCAAGAGAATGAGTGTTCCAGGCAAAAGGAACAGTTTAAAATGAGGAAAAACTAAATGTGTAGCTGTTCTTTCACCTGTTCTTCCACTCACATTTGCATTTGGGACTCACATTTGGTGTTTCGTGATTAACTCCCTCTAGAAAGCACCCATCGCTTTGTGTAAGTATGTTTGTGCTTGGATGTGTTGATTTGCATGGTGGTTTCACAGTTACAGAAGTCCCGTGCTTCTTTCATCAAAGATGTCGGCTTAAAAGAGGACACCTGAAGATCCTATTTATATGATGTTATTCTGGTCCGGTGCGGTACCTGCAATGTAGTGTGGGCAAAACCAGTGGCATTGCAGAGGAGGAAATGGCTGTGTGATTCCTAGTCACATATATTGCTACCGTGACAGTCTCTGAGCCCAGGAGGGCAATGGCAGATGCAAGCTCCTGACGCTTTGATAGGGATGCAGACTTCCTACATTTCATCTTCAGACAATTATCCTTTTTCTAACATTACCATGCTTCTTCACATAAAGCGTGCTGTATTTGTCCTCTAAATCCTTTCTCTCTTTATTTCAGCAGAGAGGAGATTAGCCGTGTAATCATTTATAAAGCTGTTTAGATTCTCCTAGCTGGTTTTCTTTGGGGAGAGTCATACCCGGTACCTTTACTAGGAATAACTCTGTAAATTAATCTTCATTGATTTCCTTCCCCCCCACCCCCAGTGGATAAGAAAGTAGAACAAATAGAACAAATATTTCTAGTTCTGCCCCTACTGAAGGAGAAATAAATCTTTCCTATTAGTCATAACGGTCTAGATGTATCCTTTTTTTATAATGTCCTCTTGAATAATTAGAGCTTTGAGTTATGAAGTCAAGATTCCTGGGTCATTGCCAGAACAGATTTGTTTAAGGGGGACACTAGTTCCCAGAATTCCTTTTAAAGGGCTTTGTAATGTCCCAGGCTGCTCTTAATTAGTGATTTAAGAGGGAATACATCTGTTTCACTGAGGATTGTGAAAATTATTATTTAAATGGAAATGTTTAATAAATGGCTCTTTGAAAGGCTAATGTATCTTCAAAATGAGATGTGCATCACAGAGTAATCAGGTGGATAGTGATCTAGCAGTTCTACTTGCAGGGTCTTTTTGGAGCTGAAGATGGAGAAAAACATCCGAGACCCTTGGAAGCGTCATCTGCCATTGAATTATATTTCATACTTCATCATTCATTCACTACCTGCACTTTTTCTTTAAACTTCAGGTTTAACGCTTCACTTACTAGGGAAAAAACAGTAACCAAATGTTGATGTTGGTAAAAGGAGGTCTGTAGGAAGAACCAGTATCGCCTATTAGATAAATGGATGATACTTAATTTTTATCTCAGACCGTCATGGCAACTCAAATACTGCCACTACAGTACGGATTTTTCTACCAAATTTAAAGCTACTTAATGGGAGATTGTCATATGCTAAAAATGTGCAGGTAATCTTTGCTGTATTAGAGATTTGAAGTGGAGAGCCTCAGAACTGAGGGGCCGGGGCAGGTGACGGGGGAAGGAGGAACTCCAAATTAAGAAGCTGCTGCTTTTAGCAAACTCTTCCTTGAATACATGAGGAGATGGATATTTATAAATGCAGCATTACCATCTCCTACTGTTCACAGGTCTTGAATTAGTAATCAAAAACTTGAAACTGGATATTTTGACTCTCTTCATTTACCTTTTAATTTCTGAGCCCTGACTGCCATCTTTGTTCATCTTTTTCTAGGGTGTGGGTTTTTTGGTGTTTTGTTTTGTTTAGAGGGGGCTAATACATGAAAGCTGAAAATGTACTTGAAGAGTGAGGTTATTTTCAGCTCTCCTAAATCCAGGTATGTAAGGTTTTGAAAAAAGCAGCAAGTGTTGCAAGATGTGCAAGAGAGTTGAGGAAAACCCAGCAGGACACTAAATGGCGGTACAGAAGTAGGAACGCAGGTCTCAACAGTGGGGCAGAGCTGGACCCAGTTCTTTCATGAATGTAAACATCCCATGATGTTCATAAATATCTTTCCCATTTTTGCATTCCCATAATTTAAAATATATATTTTGCTATCTCACTTAGCCTTCTGCAAGCCTCTGCAAAATACCCAGTGTTTTCTAGAAGGGACCAGCAGATGAGATGCGATAGTGCTGCTCCTGTGTAACTAACCACACTGGAGAATCACATTGACAGACATTCTGTAAATTGCCCACGTTATAGAACATTGATGATACCATTAAAATGGTAAATTTAATATTATAGTACTATTAGATTTCTCCCTCATTAACTCTGATCTGATAAACAACCTCTGGCATATTTTGAAGGTAATAGTCACCTTAAAATCACTACTGCTCCTCTCTATCTGGCATTTCAAGCTCCTATAGATTTATAGTTCTTCTGTCATCTAATCTGTACTTACTCCTTTATTTTTTCTTTGAACTTGTGCTTACAAGCAGACCCTTTCCTAGAGGGCCCTGAGCATGCAATTAACACTTCACAGCAAGAGTAAAGTCATCCTAAACTCCATTCCGGAGATTTAGGACAAAATCGGTTTTAGAGAATAAAATGAGCCTGATGTTCAGGCAAGCATGATACAGACCTCCAGAGGTGTTTGGGCACTTTGTAAGGGTTGATACAGGGTAATGCTGGTAGCAGTGGTTGTGTTCTTGGCTTTTGCAAACAGGTATCAGAGCAGCCTCTGCAAAATCTTGCTGGAGATGTAGGTGGTGAAGAGGGGACCAAGCGGGTGCTGTGGCAGGGGCTGATGGGTGCTGGCACAGCCCTGCCGGGCAGAGCAGCCCTGCCGCAGCACGCCTGGGAGCTGGAAAAGCTGGAGAAACTTCTTTCAGCTGTGTCTGTCCAGCAGAGACAACTTCCACTCCCAAACGTTAATCCTCAAGCAGCAAAACCATGAGCCGCAGTTTAACCAAGTAACCTTAGCTCCTCTCGAGTGGCGGGGAGGCTTCTGTGCAGGTATCGCTTGCCTCCTTGTTTTCCTAAGTGAGTCATGGTTTGATTAGAGCGCTGTCTCGAGGAGGAGGTGGTTGTTACACATCACCTATCACAATGTAAAAGTGGAAAGCAACGCTGAAACGCTGACCCTTAATCTGAAGTGCACCATCTGTGTTTTATTTCCACATCTTGCTGAGTTTACAGTTATTTGAATTCACAGTTTGTTCCCCATTTGCTGTTCCCACATGGTAAGTGAATTGGATCCAAAATGTACTGACGAAAGATTGAGAAGTCTGTTGGAGAAGTTTGTTCCTACCTACAAGAGTGCTCTATCTCACACTTCTTCCACCCTGTGAGTTAAATCCCAACTGTAAAATCTTTTCTCAAGATGGTCTTCTTTCACGGCGGGAAGTTGGGGTTACCATAAGGACAAAGACTCCTTTCCCCATCCCGAAGTGATTTATGGTTTGCCTTTGACTGTCTGCTCAAGAAAAGGTAGAGAGTTCTCCCACATCTGACAAAGTATTTGCTTTACTGTTCCTGTAAATGTGTGTGGATGCTTATCTGGTGGTGCTTGGCATTGGAGCACTGCTCTTACTTAATATTTTTTCTTTGTTAGTATGAGCCAAAGTGTTTGATGCTAAAATAAGACTGGGTATAATATAATGAAGGGAGCTGTAATTATGATTGTAGCAGTTTTCATGGTGGAACTTTGAATTACTCTGATTTTAGAATGGGCAAACAGCTGAAAACCAGGTTGAATTTCATTTATTCTACTTTGTTTCTATTTTTTCTACTGACAGCAACCATTTTCTTAAGATGTAGCTAACTGTAAAAAAGATATAAAATTTAAACGTGTTGTATTTCAAAAGCAAGCCATCAAAATGCTGAAGGCTGTATAAACTTAAATACCTTCTTTGGCTTTTGCTGTAGACCACACAAGCTCTGAGAAATTGATTACTCTGGTGCTCGAAGGGGCTTTCATGATACAGAAACAGAGGTTTGCATTGAATTTCTTTCTTTGTGTGGGGGACTTTTTTTTTTTTTTTTTTGGAAAGAGAAAAAGCCTTTAAACCCCAGATTAAAAATAAGTCATTTCATTGTTTCCTTCCCCCCCCCCCTTCTAAATCTTATGAAGGGGTTTTCATAAATGATTGGGGAGCTGCATCTCTGAATAAATGTAAAGTAAAATGCTCCATTTCTTTTTTTAATACAGAGGCTTTTTTCTGGAATGTCCCATTGAGGTGCTGCCTCATTGAAGTATCATCTGGTGAGAGAGTTTCAATGTAGCTTGTGCAGATTTTTTTTATTTTGTGGACATGAAGAGGAGGGGTGAGGAATTAAGAGTTATTTGTTTTCATATTGCAGTCTTCAAATTTACTGTATCCAGTACTCTAAACCCATCATTATCAAAGGCTTTGGACTTCCCATGGGGACTGTGAGCTGACCAGACACATACCCAAAAAACAGCCTAAGACTCAATAAGGCTGCTGTTGAAAGATCAGGAAGGTGAATCTTGAGCAAAGAATTTTTATCTTTTCTTTTTAAACAAGAGATATATAATGGGCCAGCACCTTGGGCCAGATGGTGTTTTCATGAAACTAGTCAAGTCCCATAAAATTAAGACTGTTTTATATATTTATAATCAGGCCATTCTCCTGTTCGTGTGTGGCCATTTCTCTTATAAAGGTAATATAAGGCTTGCTATCTCTCGGTGACGTTTTGCCCCTACCCAGTTCAAACACTTTTGGGGATCCGGTACTTCAGCAAGAGCAGCCGCTGTATTTGCGCTGTTGGGTTTGGTAGTGGAAGAGAGATGATGTTTTTTCTTTACGTTGCCTGGCCCTCTCACACGCGTGCTGTAAACTTGCGAGCTCTCGCCTGCATCCACGCCTGCACCGAGCCGCTTTGCAAGCGGTGACTGTTAGCTGGCGTGGTTCAAAACGTCCGCTTGTTAGAGCAGCGGCGGCGGGTGCTGTCCCCGCCGTGCCTGAGCCCTGGTCCATGGGAGCAGGTGACCGGGGTGGCCCCACAGCACCCTGTGCCCACCCCACCAGCACCTCCCATCCAGTCCTCGGGATCCGCACGTCCCTGCCTGCCTCGGTGGAGCTGCGCGAGCCCCGGCGAAGCAGCCGTTTTGCTGTGAGGGAGCAGGTTTCCTTGCGAGGCTGGAGTCCCCTGGGATTTCAGTACTGCATCTAAGCAATCCTGTCCTGTGAGATACGTGGAAAGCATCCAAGACGGACACCTGCTGGCTCTGAAGCAGTCAAGTGCTTTTTCCAAAATATCTTTGGCCCCTGTTCTTGATGTTTACTTTTAAAAAGATACAGGCATGTGTTGGCTGTAAAAGAAAGGAAAAAAAAAACCTCATTGCTACTGTCACTGAAATTCCCTGCAGATTTAAAAGGAAGATGAAAGTTGGTACTTTAAGAGAAACTCGAAGCCCTTGGGACAAGCACAGCAGAAAACAGAAAGATGCTCCGTATTCTGTCTGATTGCTTGCAAAAATGAGTGCTGTATCTCCTACGGAGAGAGAGACAGAGCTAGAAATACATATTCGCATAGTTCCCCCATTCTCGTGCCTTGCAAACTAGGACAATACCATTTCGCACTTCCCCGGGCATATTCTCAAACAGCAGCTCAGTGAAGGTGATAGAGAAATAAAAAGGGTGAGGCAGAAAGAAGAGAAGGGGGAAAAATCTGCCTCGTGGTATTTCAGATCTCCAGCATACACAGGTGCTTTTTAATCCCTCTGGCCTACATATTCCACAGCCCCTAGGAATAGAGGAGTCGTGATGTAATGCTCTTTTCCTCACACTCCCAGCTTAAATACAGATGGAAATTGTTGTCATGTGTTAGAAATGTCACCAATAATATAAAAGGCAGGCTTCGGCATTCTCCCTTTTGCACTGTCAGCTGCTGCTGCCAGCTTATTCTTCCCTCTCAAACCTATTGTCATGTGGCAGAAACCCTGATGTAAGTAAGCCCTGTCCTCCCCCTGCTTATGATCCCTGCATTTTTTATTCCCCTCTGCTGCAGTGCTGAGGATCATTACATACCACGACTTAAAGACAAGACCTCACAAAGGAAGGATTAATCTTGTATTTGTGCTTGAATTTCGAAGGACTCAGGCAAGTGAGAATGTTCTGTTGTATTCTCTTTTTTTTTTTTTCTTTCCTGGATGCTAACATAAGAAATGAAAAGCAGCAAATGTGATAAGCTAGGTCTGTGTTTACTGAGCGAACCCAGTGGTTCCTCAGCTGCAGGTTGCCTGTGGAAGGAGCGAGCGGGTTATAACGGGAGGCAGGGGAGGCTGTGGGGTTGGGAAGGGAGCTGCGGAGCAGAGCTGCACAGCCTTAGCCCAGCCTGGGAGGACAGATGGCTAGTGCTGCTTTTTAATTCATCAAGCAGGCTTTACGTGAGGCCCGTTGGCGAGCGGGTGTGCTGCGAAAAGCGGGGTCAATGGGCACGAATAGGCTGAGATCAGGACCAGATGCCTGCCGAACAATGGGGCTTTTGAGAGAAATGCGGGAGGAAGCGTGGCGCTTGCTTTGTACTGCCTCCGCATTGCAGGTTGGAATGGGGCAGCTCCGATTTAATGAAGTGCATTCCTAAACGTGGTCGTCAGCCCGGGCTGGGAGACAAGGGGACATGTCAGAAGGGGGCTTGTGGGGCTGGCGTGGGGGGGGGAGGGGGGGGGGGGGAAGCGATCCACTGATGGATCGCCCCGAACAATGCAGTCTTAGTGTTCGATGGGAAAAACCATCAATACATCCCTGTGCATATTAATGCGATACAGCAGGTGTTGCTAAATGTCTGTCCCCGCATTGTTCTCCCGAGGCTCAGCCGAGGAGGGGGCAGGAAGGAGACCTCGCGAGGGATGCACTCATCTCGGGTAGAAATGTAGGCTGCTCCCCAGACAGCCGCGCACGCCGAAAGTAAAGCGAGAATTGGCACGAGTTTCCGCTCCTGGGGTTGCAGTGTGGGGTAAGGTGCTGGCCGCTGTGAGCTGAGCTGGGCAGCGGTCCCCTGTGCTGGCTCTGGCAAGCAAGGCGAGGGCAGCCTCAGAGAGGCTGGTCACATCTTAAGGGCATAGCAGGGCCAGGAGAGTCCTTTCTTCTGCAAAACATCCCCTAAACTAAGGAGGTGTGAGGGCTGGGAAGTGAATCTCCCGAGAGCAGGCTGGGTCACCAGGGCAGAGGGCAAGGAGGGAGGAGGCAGAGATGGTGTCTCGGTTGAAATTCGGCAGTGAGAGAGTTAAAAAGGGCATATTTTTTTCAGCTTCTCCAGAAATACATCAATTGTGAATGAGTTGCAAGAAGCTGTGTGTGAATGGCAGTAAACAAGGTGTACAACATGTATAAAACCAAACAAAATATCTGTTTCTGCATTTGCGTGTATCCTGCTGCACTGGCTTGGATATACCCTTCCTTAAGATAGTTTTCTATGTAACAGAAGTAACATCCCTAAATACTTACAGCCATGTTAGCCAGTGTAATTCTTGAAGGCTTGGAGGGGGAGTGTACATAGTCTGTCATTATTATATGTATTTCTTAATAAAAAGACGCCCATTTAATTGCTGCCATTGTGTTGTCTGCTCCCCTTGTGATTTGTGACATGCTATACTGTATTTGTCAGCAGAATGAAAGGGGTCTTTGTTCCTTATTTGTATTATGGCACACTGCATCTCTCAGTGAAAATGGAATATTTGCCTTTAGAGCTAACTTAGCTGGTGATCTGTGCCCGCTGTTATACGGGGGGAGGGGTTTCTGTTTTTTCCCAGGAGTTTCAGAGGAATTTGCAGGCAAGGCTTGTATTATTTTATTTATTTATTTTTATATATCAGCGCGTTAATAGCGATGAACAGTGAGCAGCTTCGTTTGCCCGCAGGACAGGTAAAGCATGGCCAGTGGCTGCAGCAGCTTTGCATATTGCGGCTGCCTTTCCGTGTATCCCTTGTCTTTGGGTGAATGGCCAAGTCGACCATGAACTAGGATTTAGTCCTTGTGCACCTCTGATCATTTACTGCTGTGTAAACTGCCAACAAGAGTTCAGAAAAATAAACCGAGAGTCTGTAATATGGACAAGCTTGTGTGGCTATTCAAAGGTTGGCCAAGACCACAGATTAATAAATGCAGTTACTGAACGGCCAGGTAGGAGAGTGACGATTTGGGGATGCCAGTAGCACTTGTAGAGCGCTTTCCAGCCACCGGTGCGGAGTGTGTGCTGGAATAGGTTACAGTATCGTCTAACATCAACAGCGTTATCAGTTGCTATCTATTTACTGTCCTTTTCATGCTCTAGCTACTTCGTATCAGTCTGTGTGCATGTAAATGGGAATGGTTTACAAGTGTAATGGCTGGAATTAGTAGCCAGAAAGGATCCACGTTTAAGGCAGTGCCTGCCCAGACGATTAGTAAGACTTCTTCTAACACGCTTACATCGCATGAATGTATGGAGCTTGTCTTTAAATTGAACTAGCAGGTTCAGCAGCTTGAGCTTTATGTTGTTAATTATGCTTATTTTCTACTCTGCAGTGCACAAGGAAAAAGGGGCAAAATGCAAAGTCTAGCTCAGTCCCAGGAGGCTATGATATGCTGCGAATGGCGTTTCTGTTAGAGGGTCTGGCTCAGTAAAGAGCCAGATTGTGAACCTGTTGCTTGTTGATGTGTGGCTCCTCCTGCAACGTGGGAAATTATATCGAGGAGTAACTTTGCTCTGGAGAGAGCAAGGATTCACTCAGTGGTGCAGAAGAGCAGGGAGTGTTTTCTGCCTTGCCAGCTTGTTTCCGCTCGTCATTGCCTACTGCTAGCTCCTGTCAGATGGAAGCAATGATGGATCCATGCAGGTCCAAGAATGATGCTTCACTTCCTTGTGGGAAACTGCTACAGAGCTGGCGAGAAAGAGCACCAGCAGCAGCTCCAGGAGCACTTCAGCTCCTTGCTGTTGAAGTGTTGCAGAGCCGGGTTTTGCCATAACAGCAATAAGCCTCTTCCAGCTGAATTTCTTTCTTTTTTAATACACTCTTCTAATGCAGGTAATCCAACCTGCAATTTGAAGCTTAGAGTATCCCTTGTGTCGTTATTGACAACCCCTAGCACAAGTAAGGCTGTCATAGCAGTCAAAGTGTTGCGGAAAGAAAAAAGTAACAACGAAAGCCATTAATTCAGCAGCAGAAGCTGATTAAATGGTGCTGGGTTCTTGACTCTGCATCTGACAGTAATAATACTTACCCTGCGTTTCAGTCATTTAAAAGTTCATATACTGCAGGTGAGGCTCTTGCCTGCACTTTGAAGCTTGTGTATAGACACCTTTCTGACAGCCTTCCATCCCTTCCAGTGCACTGAGTCTTTAAATGGTTATGCAAGAAATGCTTCTGTCATTAATGCACATTAAGTCATTTTGGTCAAGAGATGCTGGGTGCTGTGGTATTCAATAAAGCTTTTTCAAAATGTGGTGCTATTTTCAGTGAAATTCTGCTAAATCCTGTCCTGAAATCCTCTGAATATTTTGCTCTTGAATATTGTGGTAAGCATGATGACTGGTTCACTGTGTTAACCCTGTACGGTCTTTCTGTCTGCAGCTAATCCTGAGTTGTTGTTGCTGTTCTGCATACATGAGTAAGATTCTTTCCCCCCTCCCCTTGATGATATCCAGTAGAATTCCAGCTGACTACTAGAAGATAACAGATCAAATGTCCTACTCTCGCTTTTTCTCCTCCTTAAGTATGAGAGTTGAGTTTCTTCTGCTTGAAAAACAAAACCTGGAGAAGTAGGAAAAATATCCTTGATCTGTTGTGCTCTATCTGAAGGCATGCACTGGCTCGGACTCTGTGCAGGATGTCTTCAGGAATCTCAGCTGTAGACAAATCTGGAAGAAAAGACATGTTTAAAGCAAGTCTCTGAATTCACATAGATTTGACAGAATTTCTGTCACAACTTCTCATTAATTAGAGATTAAGCTGATAGTGATGGCTGTAGTTAATATTGTTCCCCTAAAATAAAGTTATTGGATTTTCCTAGTTTTTCCTTGCACAGTGAAATGCAGGGAGGAAGAGCAACTTTTTTTTTTTTTTTTTTTTTTTTTTAAGCTGGACCGACCTGTCAGAGATGTGCTTTGGCAAAATCTGGCCCTTTCTGGTGGAAAAAACTTTTCGTTTGGGACAGTTAGTATCAGCTCAAAATTACTACTTGACTGTGTTTCAGATTTAGTAGAAAAGCTTATGTAAAGAAGGGTGATAGTTTAACCTTGGGTTGAATCCCCCCACCCTCACTGATTTCACTGGTGGGACAGACATTTTATCTCCTTATAGTAAGGTGAGAATACTTGCATAAAATATGCTAATGTCAATATGCCCTGTATTGGCATGGTTGCATGGGGTGTATATATTTGGCACATGTGTGTAATACAAATGCTGACACTTGCATTTAACTGATAACATCAAAGTGTTGTGAACTGAAGAGTCCATAGTAACTTAAGTAAAACTTTTTCTTAAAAATTGCATAATGTTTAGTTGATGTAAAATGTCATAAACACCCACATCTTTCCTTGGAAGAGGTTGAATTTTTTTTTTCTTTTAAATAAGCTTTCAAAGGATTCATTAAGAAAATGAAATCCAAGAAGAAAAATAGTTGACCCAGCAGTTTGAGGCGAATGAGGCAAAATTCCCAACAAAATCGTGTAAAGCCAGCCCTAAGTGAGCTGTGCCTGAATGACTTTGTTATATATTTTCTGAAAATTTTCGGTATTGAAATAGGGAAAAAACTGCTAGATGAATAATGTAGTCCTGTCAGCAACTGGAATGTGGCTGTGGATATCACTTACTGTATTGAGAAGTAGCTTGTTACTTTCCCTACCCAAACAGAGGTTGTGCCCCACTTGGAATCAGCAGTGTTACCGCCTTCTTCATTTGCCTGAGGAGACTCTCGATCCATTGTAGATTGGAAATTTTAATTTGTTTGGGGTTTTTTTTTGTGTGTTTTGTTTTCATTAGGGTACAACACTGCCTTTTAATGCGTTTGAAGATAAGATGAGAATCAGGCACACAAAAAAAATAAAAGCTCTGAAAGAGCACTGTTACTGAAATCAATATATATTGGGGAAAAAAGTAAAATTGCTCCTCTCTTTTCCCCTGTTTGCACCCTCACTGGGTACAGGTTTTACCAGAAGCCTTTTGTAGGTTTATTGCTAGCATTGAGAACACTCTGGTGTTGATTTTTCACATTAATTTAAATGAAGGGGGAGCAGCTGAATAAGTCATGGAGAAGGTGCTATTGGAAATGCATGCTTTGTCAGCACTGCAGTGGTGATTAATAGTGTGTCGTTTCTTTGATGGTGCGCTAACAGTTCGGCACCAGAATGCAAGCCCTTGATAAAGGTGGGGAAGTGGCTGGGGAAGGAAAAAAAAAAAGTCTCCTCTTCCTCTTTCTTACATGGACCACAAAAAGAGCCTGAGGCTTGAGACATCCCCTGAGGCTTGGGCTGTCTCAGGAACCTAAGTCCTTTTCTTTAGCAGAGGCTGGGAACTCAGCAGTATAGCAGTGCAAGCTACTTGCACAGTGCTACAGCGATGGCTGGTTAAAGGTGTGTTTTGAATGTAGTTTGGTTGACAAGTCCTGGTGTCCTGATGTTGACAAGGCAATATTTTAGCATGTGATAATCTGTCATCCTAAACTCTTAAGGGAAATCAAGGGTTTACCACATTCAGATGCATGAGCTAAAACTGTCATTTGCCTTTTCCACACAAAGACTTTAATTTTTATTCTTTTTTTTTTTTTTTTTTTTTCTGGTGAAGATGAAGTCAACTCATTTTGAGTCCTAATCAGGAAGTGATTCAGAGTCTGTGCTCATTAAATCCTTCCCTTCACTCCTGGGACTGCCAGTGAGGATGTCACACGTTACCTGCTGATGAGATGATGTTTTTGTGAAGGAGATTAATGCCCCAGAAAGTATTCTCACGCTGCCAAACCACTGGGAAACTGGAAGGGGTCTAGAAAGCCACAGCAAGGCTGGAATTTGAGTACTTGAGCTAGTTTTATCATCACTCTGTTAAGCAGCTGCTTACCCATTAGAGAACTCATCTTCAGTTGTATGTGATTTGGGGGACATGAAGGTTGAACACTGCTGTTCTCATTATTTGAAGTTTCAGATTTTCTTTGGGTTATTAGGGTACAACACAAAGCATTTAATTCCCCTTATCAGCTCCTGTAGTCATCGTTTGATTGGATGGGTCCTTTTCAATTTTTTTCCATTTTTCTCTTTCTCATATTTCATGTATTCTATTGTTTTATTAGTTCAGTGGCCTTTTTGGGTCATTGCAGTCTAAGTATTCTGACTTTTATAAAGGTCTTGGTGACTAAATATTAGTGACCTCTATTCATCTTCCTTGTGCTTCTCCAAGACAGTGCAGCCTGATTTTGAGCTGCACTGTGCTACAGTATCAGCGAGTTCATCGCATGGTGAATCAAAACCCATTTCTTCTCCACAGACGAAGGTGTCCATTCAGTACATCACATTGCTGAGTTTCTGCTTCAGGGTTTGGGGTAAACAGGATCCCTGCAAAAGAAGTGGAGGAGAAAGCAGCCTGTGGAGTTTCGCTAGCCTAACTAAAATAAAGAAATGTACCATGACACAATTAAAAGTATATTGTTGGATTCAGGAAAGTCCTAGGAAAGACTAACAAGCTAAGCATGATTGACTTGAATTTCCAAATTATACAAGAGGAAATGGCAGAGTTAGCATTAACTTCATTAGGGAGCTTGTTATACCAACAGAAGTCTTTTTGGAAAATTCAGCCTTGTATCGGTAGGCTAGTATTTTGGGGCATTCCTTCTTTGGCACCATCTATGAGGCATTTCCCTAGCTCAGACTAGCTCTTGGTCAGAGCTTAATAGACATGGGTCTGAGGAGAATTTGGAGTTCCAAGGTTAGGAAATCTCAGAATTGAGGCTGCCATAATTTCACCATTTTATGCATTATATTCTGCCATTATCTGGGCAAGCCTTGTCAAATAGGCATGTCCTCTTGCTGTAATGAGGGTTACCTCATTCTGGTAACCCTCTACGTCATCTGTTATTCTCTGCTGCACACTAAGTGAAGTGAGAAATGGGTTTTATAAGTGAAATAATCGTGTCCAGCATTGGGATGGAAGAAATCATGAGAAATACCTGCATGCATGAAGAGAAACAAAAACTGTTCAAGCAACCTGAACTGTGGCCTTTGGTAGCTCAGAAGTACTTAATTGGGAGACGGTATTTTAGCAGGCATTTTTTTTCTGTGTAATGTTGTAGGCTTTTTAAAAAGGCAGAGGGGAGCAAAGGAACACCCCTACATTTCAAAGTCCTACCTTCCTTCCAGAACTGAGAGCAAGCTGTTAAGGAGGGGCAGAGAACAACTATGGGAGATTTCATCCACAGTATTTAAAGTTTGGGAAACTTTGAAATGGAAGTCACTGAAAGCAGAAACTTATAACGGAGTGTGTGAAGCAGGCTTTTCAGGTGTTGCTGCTGGCTGCATCTGGCACATACAAAGCTTAAATTTTTAAGCAAGGGGAGCTTTTAATGCTGCCCAAATGTTGCTTTTACACGTAGAACTCTTTGCATCTCTAGCTGCAAAATGGCACACTGTCACCATGGGGAGATCTTTAAATTGAAGGACCTTTCTCTAATAAAAGGTCTGCTTCACTGTAAAGGAGATACTAGGGTTATATCATCTTGAAGGGCAAGCTGGTAAATGAGATGTTATTATCTCAGTGTGTTCTTTTAGTAAAATATTTAAAAGTGACTCACTCCTGGTGAATTACCTGCTGACCTGATCCTCTAGCAGCCTTATTAAATAGTTGCCTGTTGTAACATTCTTTGTGAAGTTAAAGCGTGTCCCACTGCACTAAGCAGTATTTCAGATATCCCCATTATACCAAAAGTCTTTATATAGTAATAGTGCAAACCGATGGCTCTCACGGGTGCTTTCATAACGAGGTTTTATGGTAACTGTTCTCTGATCCCTTTTCTCCTTTTAACCAGTGTATCAAATTTACTCAATTTCTCTCCATGTTCATAGAGCTTAACAAATTCACTCTTCTGACTTCTCCGCTGTTCCAAACAACACCGCTTCTGATACAGAATGAGTTTACCAAAACAAACGGTAGCATAACATAAGGGTATCTTTGCACAGCAGAGTTGCTTGGGCTGGCATGGCTTAATGAGCTTCTGCTCATCAGCTGAGCTGCTGTAGCTAGCTATGTATGCGCTCCTTGCCCTGAGCAAATGCAAAATGAAATGTGTTAGTTTAAGATTTTAAACTTTTGCTTTTTAAAAGCTCATACTCTGCTTGAGTACTGGGGCACTCTTGATGCTGTTGCGTGGCCAGTGGTGACTTGATTTCTTTTGGTCATCTGTCTATAACCTGAGAAGAGTTTTAAAAGCAAATAAATATTTCTGTTCGCCATATGGTGGTAGGCAGCTGCCCTTACTGGTGCTGCTTGAGGTTTGCAATACTGTTACAGCAACAGAAATAATGGGGATGTGACCAGCACCTGAACAAACAATTGCACTTGTGCCTCGGGCTTTGAAACTATATTCCTTGGATGGAGTGGAAGAAATCTTAAACTCCTTTGATGTCTTTCCTGACCTCATATCTAATTACATTATTTTTTGATAGCTTTCGCTCAGGAGTTCCTTATTTTAAATGCATTTTACAAATATAGGTTCAAATGAGCCTGATGCTATTAATTTTCATAGTCTAGTTATTTTATATTGCTGACCATCCCCTTGGTACCTGAATCTCTTCCTACAGAGAGTCTTCAGCGTACTTCAGGAACCTGTGGTCTGTCCTTCTCACTGAAATAGAAAGCATGATTGAGTTAAAACCTTCTGTTTTTTCTCCCTTGACTCATATGCCTTCTCCCTGTTTGACTATGTTTGGTTTTATTCTGATGCATCTAGGCAATAAGAAGCAGAGGTGCTCAGAGACTGCCAGTTCTGGTTCTGTGATTTATACCAGTCGAGTTTGCCAAATCCCGTCTTTATGCATTGAGACTTGTGGCAGCGAGAGTTGGCAGCGTGCAGTAGGAGCTGGTGGTCTGGACCACAGCTTTGCAATGGGCCAACAGGTATTGGTGTAGGCTGATGGCTATCTCCTAGCTGTGTATTCTCTGGGAGCTTCCTGCCTTTGCCGCTGGCCACCTTCATCTCTGCATGCTGCAGGTTTATCTACCTCCAAAAAAAAAGGAGATTGAGAAAATGACCTGTCCTAAGATACTGCGAGCTCTGTTAGTAGGAGAGTGTTATGGCTGGGTGCAGGGATTGATCTTTTGCATATCTTTCCACAGTCTATCTCAATCCTGAGAATTATTTTTTCCCTCTGAAGAGCTATTTTGTTAGGTGTCGGCTGTGTTTCAAGAAAAAGAAGAAAAAAGATAAATTTCAAGACATTACATGAAGCAGCAGCAAGGAATAATTCCGCTTTCTGGAAAAATGCTGTAGGAGCTGGTGTGGCTGCTCCTTTGGTCTTTGCTGCTGTTTCACACAGCTTACAGGCTGCCCAAACTGCGCAGCAGTAGGACTAAAACAGCTGCTATATTCAAAGCTTCTCTAGCTTAAAGTTTTATTAAAAAACGTTTGTTGGACTCTGCTTGCAAGCCAATACATACCACACTACTACGCTGACTGTGAGGTCTGATACCATCTCAGTAATTAAGTGCCAGCATCCTACAGCACAGTGGGCTTAATAGGCTGTCAGCAGCTTAAATGCCACCTGATATTAAATTTATCAGTCTAACTTTTTCGGCATTCTGCAGCTGACCCACGGTAACAATGACCATGGCAAGTTATGTATAGACGGTGCCTACTGCACAGGCACTCCTTGGTTGCTTTAATTGCTGATGTGTTATCTTCCTCAAAAGACAGGAGGAATGAAGGAGAAGAAAGGTAGCACTGTACCTAAGGCAGGTTTTTGCCCAGCTCCCGTCAGTCCATTCTCTAGGAGACTTTTTGAGTTTCCAGTGCATCAGGCTGTGATGACCGGCAAGGCAGCTGTGTCCCCTGGGCAATGGGAAAGGGTGCAGGGTGGCAGGCCAGCCCACAAAACTGGGGTCTGACCGTGCTGGAGATGCCCTGCCAGTACCTGTGGTGGGTGTGTGGGGTGCTGGGAGCCGGCTGCGTGAGCGGGGCTGGGCTCTTCCCCCGTCCCGCACAGGGCACTCACAGGACCTGGTACTGTAGGGTCCTAGCTGCATTAGAGTTCTTCATGCCCCCCTGAAATACAAATAATGGTGAGAATTCATACCTCTGCCTTATTTTCTGCCATTGTAAGTTGTGGCTAATGATACACTCCTTTTTTAAAACTCTTTGGGACTGGTGGATGAAAAGCACTATGTAATTATTAAACTGCAGTTTTTATGGTGCTGCCTTTAGAAGGAAGGGAAAAAATATATTCACTTGGCAAAATATTGTGTTGTAGATGGGGCTTTGGAAATCTGACTTTCATTGTTAAAGCTAAAATTAAAAAGGACAGTTCTGCTGTATATTCTCGTACCAAAACCAGGCCTGTGTTGATGCTGTGTAGAAGCTTTCCGTGCCAATGGAAATGTATTTAAAAAAAAAAAAAAAAAAAAGAGGAGCAAACTGAAACAAAAGAAGGGCTGGTCAAAAATAAAATGAAGTAAAGCCAGTGATGCCTGTGAGTGCCAGTTGTCTGTCTTTGCAACTCAGAGATGCTTAGGCAATGTAACATCGAGTTCTTGGTGGTGTGTACGCTTCTGGCCACATCATTTTCATGGCCATTAAGTTCAAATGCTTGTCTGTTTCCTGAGATGAAAGAAGTGAGAGCTCTCTCAAAAAAAGCAGCCTGCAAATTCTGAAGCAGCTGTGCTGCATGCAATTTGCCTGGGAACTATACCTCAAAATACCATTTTTACCTACTTTGAACAAGGCAGAGGCTGATATGAATGCCTCATTGTTTTGTCTCAAGATTGTTTTCCCAGAAAATATCTTTCAAAATATTTATTTTTTTGTAAATGCATGCATATAATTATAGATAAAGGCTAATTTGTGTCTCTGAATATTATACTGTCAAATGGAAGCTGAGTGGCTTAATACCAAAATGGGACTTCACATTTAAATCGTGCCTATGTGCTTTTTATGTTTTTACAATAGATTCAGTAGCTAATCGTCACCTAAATTGGCTTTCCTAAATAACATGCCATATTAGATAGTCTAATGGTTTATTTGGAAAATGGGAAGCAAAAATGATACTGCATTGGGTCAAGACTGTAATACTGAAGTTAAAAGAAGACAAACAATAATGCCACATTTGTCTGCCCATGTGCACTCAGCCTGGCTGAGCACATGGATTTGCTGATCACCAGAATGCTGGAAAGTTTCATGAATTTGACTAATTCATTGAAAATCTCAAAAAATGTAATGAAAACTAACAAATATGTAATTTTTTGTAGCAGCATCCGAACTGCAAGGTGAAATTCTTGCTCAAAACACCGCAGGGTATTATCAATCCTCAGACCTTAATTTCCAGTTAAAGCCTACTTGGGTGCAGATTTTTTGGAAAATGAGAAGGATAAACTTGTGGCATTGTCACCATGATGGAATCATCCAAATTATGGAAAGAAAAAGCTGTGGAAGTCAATTCTTTCAGTCCCAAAATCAATAAAAGCAAAGTATTTCAGGGGAAAAGTCTGCTTTCCCATGCACTGGGCCAAGTTGTTCGTGCTCACCATTTATTTTTTTCTTTGTGATATCAGATGTGGCTAGAGCAAACAGCAAACAACTCTGTCCATCACCCAGCTGGAAAAAACTAATGCACTGCAATATACAGTTCAGCTAGTATTCATATGGTCAGCCCACATGATAATGATTTAAATGATCATAAAGCTGTTCTTTTTATAATACAGAATAAAATTTTTTTAAAAAAATTACTTGGTAGGCTTACTAGTTGCCAAACTTTTCAGAATTCTTTTGCTATGGAACTGCTTAGAAGTTCCTGTGAAATTCATGTTATTTATTTGTAAGCCCAGATGAAAATGCTCAACTAAATATGACCCAAATCAGTTAAAACATTTGCAAGTCAGAACTGTGGCCAAAAGAAAAGTCCTGCTTCTGCCAAAAAAATACTTAATTTTAAAAAAATGTAATTTTACAGGTAGTTAATTTTTAAGGCAGACAGGTGTCTTTTTGGTGTTTAAAACCTGTCTTTTATTGGGCAGGAGATACTGGAAAACGGCATAGCTATGGAGAGCTTGTGGAAGCTTGTTTTGGAATGAATAAAACTGCAATTTTAGCACTTAGTATTTTTTTGGTGTGCTTACAAATGGCTTTGTGTGGAGAACTGAGGGGAAGATGTTGCCTTTACAGCCATCGTGCATTCCAGGTACGAGTTTTCCAACTATAAATTGTCTTAATTCACTTCTGATACGTCTTTTTGGAGTTTCAGAGAGAACAGTTGGGTTCTGTGGGTATGACAGAGACAGGGCACTTGCGTTTGACCTGGTCCCATTGATTTCAGGTGAGCTTTGGATCAGGGCTTTTTTGCTTTAGTGGGGCTATAGATGATGCTTTTGGAAGGAGGAGGAGAAGGGTTTTCAGCTCTAGTCCTGCTGTATAGTGGCCACTCACCAGTGTTACGGTTTGGTTCAAGCCACTTGCTACCAAATTTCCTGAGTTGTTCCAGGAGATGAGCATCCTCTGACTTGGGGGATAATCAATCAGTTCATTTATAATGCATGCTTATCAGTTGGGCTTTAATTTGTTTATGTGTTGTGTTACTAATTTGATGGGAAAGATTTCTTTAATGTATGCACGGGGTTATTTGTGTAAAGAACTGCTGCTCTGCTCCTGGTAGCTGACAGCGCTGACCCCTCAGGACAGCACTCTTCACTCTGGAAATACCTCAGCCTTGTAAATAAGGAATTTGCATAACACTAGCTAGAGATTTAAAAGAACAAAGAAAGACTCCTCTTGCCTGTCTCTTGAACCGATTAAGTATCTTGGCTTTGTTTTGTTGCTTTACTACATACAAAATAGGTCCTGGCAAACTTCTGAAGGGATGAGTTGGATTCTTCCAGTCTTGGAGACATCCAAATGCTTTAAATAGTTTAAAAGGTACTGTGTTGTTAAAGTTGAAGTGATAGCCCTGATGGAGGAATTACTGGGTGAAACATTCTTTGCTTGTCTTGAGAGATTAGACTAGATTGTAGTAGTGGTGTTTTCTTGTGGAAAAGATTCTTTCTTTTGGGTTGTTCTAAACTTGAGTCGTAACAGCAAAAAATCCTCACGCATCACAAGAGAGGCCCATCTCCTAGTTTAACCTCCTCAGCTGGCATAAATCACTGCAGCTTTTTTTTGTGTCAGGTCACAGGCTTGGATAAGTGTATTTATTCACATCAAGCTGCTGAATGTTTTGAGGTTCATCTATGACTAACTGAAAGTCTTTAAAAATAGACCAAACATCAGAAAGCTCTTGAAATGTTTTGTGGTATAATGTCTACTTCAAATAAATGGGATAGTCTCAATCGCCTCTTATAGTTGGTTCATTTAAATGGATTTTTATCCTCTTTTCTTTCCCTGATCAAAACAAATGCAGCTCACCTCTGGTATGAGGTCAGATGGGTGCTTGATGAGATTTGCTAATGCCCATGGTTATAATAACAGGCATGGAGCCACCTGACATAAAAGGCCTCCTTTGCACTCATTCCAGGTCACCTGCTGCTGTGGGGACAGTCCAGGGCAGTCTCTGGACTCTCTGATGCATAGTGGGAATCTTACTATCAACTATATAAAGAGTGAGGTTTGATATGTGGGTAACTGTTACCTGTTGGAAAACATCTGATAAAGACTAAGTGAGGGGCCAGAAGACCTAGTATAGAACAGCTTTCTAGATGAAGCTCCCCTTTAATTAAGGATCTTCCCCAGGATTAAGAATGCCATTTGTCTACTGAGATCATGTTGTTTTGAGGATCCCCATGCCTGGGCTTTCGGTCCTTGAGAATTTGGTGCCTATATCGGGATGCCACTTAAACAAGGCTTGTGCTAATGGATCTTGGATCTGAGCCTGTTGGTTCTGGGTTTTTCCATAATAGAAGTCGGCACCAATTCGAACTATAGGTAGCTCACATGGTTGGCATGCAAGATATAAAGGAGACACGTACTGAACAGTTCCGGATGAATACGAGGGACAGATAGGCCAGAGCCACTGGCACCTACAGAGGTCCCAGAAGATGAGATGTTACTTTTCTTTTTCTTTTCATTGTATAGGGATGAAAAGGCTCCTCTTAAGTTGAAATTCAGTTATATTCTTCTTCATGCACTTAAACCATTTGGTGGGGCAGACAATTTGAAGTGGAAACTGAATGCAAGAATGTCATTGAGTCCTACACTGGGCAAGTAGATTATGGACCACACACGCAGGCTTGAAAACATTTAATTTGAAAAATCTCATTATGTAAGGGGGCACAAAACAATGTAAAAGACTTGGAGCCACGCTTACAGCTGGCATAGATCAGCGTAGCACCATGGATTTCCGGGTAACACCACCGATTTCTGCTAGTTGAGATCCTGGCCTCTAATCTGTCGTCAATCTAATAAAATCGAGCTGCTCTAATTACCACGGTGTCTGTCAGAAATATGTTTGCCTGAAATGATAAAGCTGAGTTGGATCCTGGAGCCCACACAAGTCAGCAAACACTGTGCAAATCTGAGTTAAACCATTTGTTTGCCCACTTAAGGAGAGGTTGTCCACGGTCATGGTATGTGTGGAAAGATAGCGGGGGAGTGAGAGGAACAACTGAAACATATGGCCAAAGTGAGCTGTCTCTTTATTCCAATGCATCAGGATAAGACAAGCTGTTGAACTGATGGGAAAGCTTCTTTTATATATATATATATATACACACACACACACACCATATTTCACGATTAAAACTGGAAGAAATTCAGTACCACTGATCTCGCATATATGTTTGAATGAAGGTATAGCAAACTGTTAAACTGAAAGCAGGGAAAAAAGCCCCCAAGCCCAGCCTCCCCAAATCCATAATAGCTGCATCATTATGTAAAAGAAAACAGCAATTCCCCCACCAAAGTGTCCATAAACTGAAACCTTATCAATACTTCCAGATGCTCACTGACTTTATGATACCGTTAAGTTTAATTGTGCTGATATAATGGATTGTATTTGCATGGAACAAGGTCTTTTCAGAATCAGGTTTGGGGAGCATGCAAGCACAAGAGAGGGGTGACATAAATTGAGACATGCTCTTCACTGCATCTTAACTGTTAATTTTGACCTTGTGTTTCTTGAAGAAAAACGTGGAAGCGGCATTTTCCCGGTATCTGTGACCTCCTGAATGGTCAAATTTGAGAACTTTCTGTATTGCAGCTGCACTTGCTGCAATTTATGCCCTTGCAGTGGCAGTTAATTTAGTTTTCAGTAAGGATCATCAGTTTATTATTTAACTTTAAGCCAAGAGTTATAATTTTGAGCTGTATTCCTTGGACTGATTCTCCCCCAGTCAATGGAAAGAGGAGTTTTACCATTATTAGTTTCAGGGTGAACAGAGAGGCCAACATCCACTGGGTCTGAAAATCCCAATTTGCAATGAAACTAGGGAGAAGCTTGGTGCCTGTCCTTGAAGTCTTTTATCAGCAAAGGCTTTCCATCCCCAAAACCTGATATTTGCAGGTTTTATCAGCTGTCCTACCAGGATAAATTAATCTTGTTGTCCATTCCCGTCATTAATTCAGTACATCTGCTTTGTTTTATAAAATGTAGCCACCCTCAAATGTTGAGGTATCAGTAACGTTTGATGGCATCAGATCATTTTTAAGAAATTCAGAAAAAAAGCACCACTATTCTCTTCCTCCCTCTCCCCCAGAAAACTCAGACACCTACAGGGATTTCTTATCTCCAAATCAAGATACTGCTTCAGAGCCAGGAATGAAAAATACATAGGTTTTGTCATCTTTTTTTAGTTATATGTATAAAGGTACCAGTATGACAACCAGTGGCTATAGTACGGCTCGCTGCGAGTAACACCAAGCAGCTGTGCCCCGGCTTTGCCTTGGCAGTACCTTCTGAAATGTCCACAATGAAGAATGCAAAAGCCAGAAAGACCATATTGTCATTGTAGCATGGTCAACATCCCAGGTCAGAGACAGCAATCTTGTTCTCAGCGCAAGGGAACAACAGTAGTGACTGGCCTCCTAAGACAGTCAGGAATTGAAGAGCATATCTTCCGATCCCCCAAAGCTGCAGATGTTTTGCAAGATGTATGGATAGTTTTTTCCCCTGAATTTTTGTTTGGTTTAAGGTGGTGCTTTTGTGTCTGAAAGTGTTGCTAAACATGACCTGACATGACAATATCAAAGGAATTGCCCTTCATGGAATATAAAATACAAGTGAATCTTTTGTGGAAAATATATATGATTATTTTCAAACTGAAAAACAGGACTGTGACAATTTTTAAGTGGGAATAATGGAAAACATGAATTCTCCAACTTATTTGTGCACACAAGTATTGACAACAAGACCAAAATCATAATGTATATTTTGGCTTCTGCTGTCGGTTTGATGTCTTGTGTGCTTTAAATAAACATTCATGGTCCTGCATTCTCATTAAATGGGCATATTTATGTTCTGGCACTCAGTTGGGAAGGAAGGATTGCAACTGTTATTTTAAAATGGAGAAATTTGTTTGGCATCAGTGCATATGCAAAACAGTTCTGCTTTTGGAAAGTATTGACTAAGTGATCAGCTATTGCAATGAATTTGAATAGAATAATGAAAAAAAATGAAGAAACTAATTAAAGGACAAAGAAAATTTTATACAGTCTATATTGGGATTGCTATCCTGTCTCACCTAAAAGAACACTTTATTTTTTTTTATTTTACGTTCTCCTAGTGGTCCAGCTGTAGTTACTTTCTGACTTACCTGGTATCAGTATTCTGCAAAGTACTTTGGGAGTTGTAGTTCACCAAGCGCATTTTTACCTACCGCCAGATGTAAAGTATAATCTTTTGGTTCACGTGCTGGCTGACAGAGCCATGCTATTTCATTTAGCTCTGTTGGAGTATATTCATTGCTTTTTGATTGGCTTTCAGATGCAAATCATGCCTTGAAGTACATTTTATTCTGTGTTTGTTGTACCACATAGGACTATGATGAGCAATTTTTCTAATGACAATAGTTTCACAAATTCAGCAGCTAGGGAAACATGTAGATCACTGGTTATGCAGCCACAAAATCTTTTGTTTAGAGTTATGCCATTCATGTTTGCGAAAGAGTGGAGCAACCTTGTTCAATGCTTTCTCTCTATGGATATATAGAAGAGAATAAAATATGTAGGCTAACTAGATTTTATAGAACCAGGGGTGCTTCACAGAGGGCTAATGGAAACAATGGGGTGTTTTTTCCATGTTACTTGCTGAGGGCTTTCAGCTGAGACAGCTTTTTCTATGCATCATAAATGCGATACTTATGCTATATTACTTAAGTATTTTTGGAAATTGATAGACTGCTAGCGTTGGCCAACAGCTCTCAACAATCCTGGTACCATCACCTACCAATTCCTTCCTGGAATTGTGTTCCTGCATCAAGTACTCTGCTGGTTTATTTTTTTTTCATCTTGCCTCTCTGAAGTGATAGTTGCTGTCAGAAATCTAGACCTACATCAGTCCTGGTTTAGTCTGAGAGTGTGTGTATAAATATAATATACGTATTTATTTTTCTATTATTTTGAAAGATTCTTGAAAGTGTTTCTAGAAAGTGCATAGCTCTGCTTTTCTTTCTCTGGGTGAAGTATTCCCTTTTATTACTCTAAGAAAATCTTTAGCTCTTCTCCATTACTGTGTCATTTAGTTATTATAGGCAGATGAGTTTATCTTCTAAAAAGTGCCTTAAAGATGTTAAAGTGATAGCATTACAATTTAAAACCCTTCTGACGCTGTCTATTTCACTAGAGTACTAAATCTTGTCTTCACATGCGAATGAAAATCAAATAAAACTTTCACTTGCTTGACAATTGTTGCAAAATAGACGAAAATGCTCACACTTTCATATAGTAATGACTGTGTCATCTCAGTGAAGTTCAAAGAGCAAACCCTTTTATGCACATAGACAACATTTACTTTTTGAGATCCATCGCTATTTCCTAGACTTCTGTGGCAAAAAATTAACAAAAGGATTTTGTAGTTACTATGCCATTTACCACAGTGTCACTTAAATGATCTTGCTCATTCATATTCTGAAAAAGAAAACTACATTATCAAAAAAGCCAAAACTTCCTAACTGATGGACCAGAAACAAATTGAGAAGCATGGAAGGGGTTTTTTTGTCTTCTGTGCATGATGGTGTAGCTGACATCTGCATGGTGCCATTTAGGAAGGAAGTAATAAATGGTCTATCTGTAGTTTCATCTCTAAGTGCCAAAGCTGTAATGAAAGCTGTACAGCAGATGAAGTTTCACAAAAGCAAGATCTCTTCTAGAGCATCACAGACTCGAAAACAGAGCAAAATTTCATGGTTGAAATGCCATCATCAGGGTTGAAAGCGTCCTCTGTTCTTTTCTTCCAGGTAGAGCAAAAGCTAATAACTGCGTGCTAGTTAATTCTCTAATATGTGGTGATGGAGAGGGGATAATGGTTCTTTTCTCTTTATTTTTTCTCCTGTAGTTTCTGAAATCTGAGTTTCCATGGGTTTTGTGTATGTGCACATGTAATCGATTCTGCGAACAGACTAGTCCAAGACCTACAGCTCTGTAATAAGAGAGGAACAACTGCTGAGTACGACTTGCCTTTTTAATTATTGCTCCAATCATGGGTACTCAGCATTTATAATGGCAATCGATACAATAATCAAGGCATAACTAGGAATCATTGAGTAGCGCAAAATCCATCACATTTACTTAGCCTTTGTGACCCTTGGAAAAAAGATCTGTTTTTTACTGAATTATTGTATACATGAGAGCTAAGGTAAAACTGGATAAGAAGAGGCGACTTCTGATGCCAGATGCAATCTTCTCTCACCCTGTCTCCCAGGACAGAGGATGCCTAGCCAGCAATGTAATGGGTATTTTATAGGGTACATTTAAATTGAAGGGACTTGATGGGAGGGAGGGTTTCCTCCCTCCGTGTGCTGTCCCATGGGAATGAGTAGGATCTTCCTGGCCAGGGCGATGTCAAGCCCAGTCAGACTTGGGGGCAAGCTGGCAGTTTTTAAACTCAAAGGAAGGTCCCTTATCTTCTGCCTCTGCTTATCATCCTTGGAAGGCCGAGCTCCTGCTCTTGCCTTACCTGCACAGGTATTAATCACATACATCCCACTCCCCCCGGCTCTGGGACCTGCCTGCAGCTTTGAGCAGGACTTGTGCAAGCTGGCTGTCTTCTCTGCATGGAGTCTTCTGAAGCTGCAGCTCAGTCCTGCAGGTTGGTTCCTCTGCTCCTCCCATCCCACACGCGTAAAATCCTGACCAGACCATGATTTGCAACGTGGCGTGCGGACCACTGACCTCTCGGGCACTTCTATTTGCAGGTTCTGGGCTACAGGTTCAAAAAAATGAAAAGCTCTTTAGGAATTAATACAAGAGTCCTAATGAACCTGTATCTGTATGTCTTTTCTCATTTTTCCATTGCCTGAGCCTATTAGCCATATGGTAGCATTTGACTTGCTGTATATTTGTTGTTACTGGTGTGGGGCAACTGGTAAGTGATTTGTTTTTTAGACTTCAGGAAGGATGTTGTCTTCCTTGAAAACCATTTCAGTATCTCTCCACAGAGACAAAAATAAAATGAAGGGGTCAATTCCTACAGCGGTTATTTTGTAGTAGCTCTGTTGGATAAAACTGATTACTTACATGGCCAGTGAACTTGCATTGCTTGTTTGATTTGGGTTGCGTTGTATGAACTGAAACAAAAACCACATCCAGACTGCTTTGGAGTGGAAGAATTCTGCTATCAGTTCAATCTGTTTTCCTTGTTGTTGTTTCCATGTAATGAAAAGATAAATATGCAAACATATTTACTTCATTAATTTTAAACAGTGCCAGGAAAAAGGCTCTGTCTAGGGATGGTGGGAAAATATTGTGAAAATTAGCTCTACATATTTTGCTTTCAGTCAACTCTGTTAATTAGGATCAAAGTACTGCAATTTTTAAAAGTTCTCACTGCCTCTTCCCACACGTTTCCGTATTTCAAAAAGATGCAGTTAACTAAGTCTGAGATTGTCGGTAAAACCTATGGGAATGAGGGTTCATGTACTAATAGCTGGGTACCAACACCCCTGAGGCTGCAGAAAATGGTAGGATTAGCTGTGGAGTGAGGGCAGGTTGGGCTGCATGTCCCTTGGGGTGGCCGTGGGGACGGGAATGGGGCAACTGTTTTCCCACCCATCCTCCTTTCAGGTTCTCTTCTGTGGGTTGGTTGCGTGTGGTTTCATCTTCGCTCTGATAAGACAAGCGCTGTGAGATAGCTGCTTTTACAGGTGTGAAAACATCTCTTTTTGCCTTGTAATTAGCAATGGGATACATGGAGGAAGAAGGAAAAAATGAATAATAAACTGTCTTTCCACCAGTAGATTGCAGTTTTCCAAATGAGCTCAATACCAAATGAAGTCCATAAGGTGGTGGTTGCCTGAAAAGGAAGCTGAGGCACAGAAAGGTGATGTGCAATCCCCCAGGTCCCCAGGAGGCCGGGGACAGAGCTGCCACACCAGAGTCATCACACACGGAGGTGCTCATGCTGTGTTTCATCTGGCTTTCCTCTCAAGCATGAAGACATTTCAATTTTAAGCAGGCACATAATTACAGAAGGATGTTGAGTCAGCTCAAAAATCATGCTGAGATAAATAATTTACCTTTATTTGCACTGATAACACTTAAAATTCTAAATACTATTTTTTCTGTGTTGGGGGAGATTTATGACTAATTTACGTTGCTGTGTTGCTTGTTCTCGGTTCAGATGCAAGGCTTACTAGTTTCATGCTTTGATATATATTTTACTTCCTCGTTATCGTGCATTAAAAGACCACAGCATTTGGATTTAAAACATTGTGTGAACTTCTCTGGGTTCATTGTTGCATCTCTGGTGTTCAGACTGTTAGCCAAGACTTGTTAGTGTTTTGTTTTTAAATGTAAATGCTATGTAACTGTTTCTAAATCTGACACAAAATTATATACAATGGGCATAGATCTGGCCGAATTTAATCACATTGGAAAAGTGGCAGGAGGTTTATTTTGCCCCCGTTGCAGAAGTGTGAGCTCTCTTCCCTCTGCTGAGAAGCCCTTGCCACTCTGCTGGTCCATTCTTAGTGAGACAAACCTTGCTGTGTAATTCACAACGGTTGGGTGAGTTATTGCACGCATCAAATACACGTTTTCCCAACTTGAATGACTGACAACAACATATCAGAATGGGTCATAGGTGAAGGATCGTTATTACTTAACTGTAGGTGCCTTGGAGCAGGAATCAGTCTCATTATTCTTTGTTAGTACAGCATCTTCTAGAAAGTGGACCTGGTCTGTAGGTTGGCTATAAAACAAATCCTACTGCAGGCTCTTACTGCTCTGTACTCGCTTCCTTGACTGTTATATGCAACTGGCTGCAGAACTATAACTGCACCAGAGGAGAGACAAAGGCACAGACAGGCTTTCGTTTCGAAAACAAGACGATAGAAAGAATCTGGCTTTGGTGCCAGAAATTGTCCTCTTTTGCATCTCTTGAAACGTCACATTTACTTGAACTGATCACGTGTTCCACTTCACAAATGGCCGACAGTATTGTCCCTTGCCTTTCTTGGGACACTTACTGGTGATCTAATCTGGCTGGACACGCGTAGCAGCTACCAGCCTTCTCTTCCCTTGTTCTCGCTTCTAATAACCATCTTGGGCATAGCTGCTGATACAAAGTACTGTGGTTTGTTGGTTGGTTTTTTTTCGGGGGGTGGGGGGGTGCAGTGTTTAGTGTCTGACAGGGAGATGATTTTCTTGAAAAGTGCACAGCTATTTGGTTAACTTTTAAATAAAATTCAAAATCAATCCATTTCTGTCTTTGGATACAGCTTAATGGGAGGCCTGTAATGGGCTGGTCTGTGGCATTAATCGTTGCAGTTTTCTGCAGTGAAGCTGGGATGCATTTGTATTCAGGCAGAGAATTTCTAGGTGCAGGGGGAGATTTGAGGCTGATTCAACCCACGTTATAAGCAGAGGGCCATGCGTGCATGCCTCCTGTCCGCATCTCGCTTGTGCGTTCTCCTCGGCTCCTGGGGTCGCTGGCCTGGAGAGCGTGGCCGAGGCTTCCTGGCAGAGATGCGGTGCCGGCTCACAACACACTGAGCGTTCAGGAGCCACGGGTCCAAATCTCAGTGCTGCCCTTGCTTGGGTGCTTGATTTTAGGAAAATAACCTCCCTTCCTCTGTGTCCCTGTTGTGCTTGTCTTTTTTCAGTAAGTAGGAATGCTGTTGTTTGGTTCTTGTATAAAGTGTATTGGATTCCAAAGAGTCCATGCTCTATTTAAGGGCTTGCTATTACTTGTTATTTCACTGAAGTGTAAACAAAAAGAATGAGCTGTTTAGTGCTTGATGTTTGGTAGTAGAACTGAGGAAAATTACCTTTAGGTTGAAACAATAAAAGAAAGAATAAATGTGTACTGCATGTTCCTAACTAATAAAAATTAGAGATGTGGTTTCTAATCCTCAGCCTGATCTCTCCTGTGTTTCAATTAACAAGAATAGCTTCTATCACAGAATATCATTTTAGGACGGAATTAAAAGAACCGGTTGCAGGTGGGTCATCAGTCAGCCTGCAGTAACACGGGGTGGGTGATCAGCCTGTGCCTTCTGAGCAGTTGGCAGCTCCTGAGCAGTTCAAGCGTGCTGAATTGCAGTGTACGATGGCCAGTTGGGTTGGGTGGGCACGGATGCCAGGAGTAATCCAAATCCGCAGCAAGGAGAGTGGAGTTAGCAGCGGGGCTGGCTGCTGAGGCTGGCAGGTCTGCCGGGGCCCGTGGGCAGGTTCGGGCTGGCTCTGCGGCACAGAGGAGCAGTAGGACACGTCATGCCTCTGGACTGCTGATGGGACGTGTCTTGTGGCACACATCATTTGGTACATACTTCACAGGTTTGCAAAGCTTAGTTGTTGGCAGTGGCATCTAAAAAAAGTCTGGCTGCATTGTACCAAGGCAATGTGTAAACCTGTATTGGAAACCATTGCCTTTATGTGGACCTCATGAGCAAGGTGTGAAGTTGTAGGCATCAGTTGGAAACGAGGAGCTGAGGAGGGGGGCGGTGAGGGAGCTGGGAAAGCAAACTAGCTCCCTGATTCATCGATGCTTAGGGAATTATCCTCGCTCATGTGTGAAGGATCTCAAAATCACGCTGAGAAGGAGATATTCTCCCTGGCTGGGGAAACTCACGTGGCTTTCAGCAGCGCAGCTTGTGAGGCCGCAGTGTTTATGGAAAAAGAGCTGGCTCTTACCTTGCAGGAGTGAGCTAAGCTCCCAGTGCTTGTGAGCACGTAGGTCCAAAAGGGCAGAGCGTGCTGCAGCTGCATCACCAGACTTGCAAGCTTTTTTATTATTATTTTTGTTGTTGTTGATTGAGCTCTGTGCAGATGAGTAGATTGCTGCCAGGTGTCCTTTACTTACGAGAAGCATCATGCTAGTCTAAAATTAATGAGATTTTAGAGCTGGTCTGAATGGACAGCTGATCTTGGCAGACTGGAAGCCGTGATCTGAATTGCACTGGTTTAGGTTTAAGTCTAGCCTCCTACAGCACAACTTTGCAGTGGTCATTAAAATGAAATAGTTGAAAATAGAATAAATTGCATCAAGTGGATCCTTTGATGTCAATCGACTGCATGTCTAAGCCTGGCTCACGTTAACAGCTGGTGTCAGGAGGAGCAGACGTGAGGAAGACTGCATTCCCATGGGTCCGTGGATGGAGGAGCTTCTAGTGCATAATGAAGTGAGTTGGGGCTGTGGCTGTCGCTTTCTAAAATGCTTGTTTTATTCTTCTGTTTGTTTATTTTTAAAGAAGACATGAAGATGGGGGAGGAGTGAGGACAGCTTTGTATTCCTCCTATATTTGTCAGCTCATGTCTTTCTAAAAATGTCAGACTTAAATTTTAATGTTTCAATGCTGCAGGAAAAATTGTATCCTGATCATTTTGTCTGCAGGGTTTCCCCTAGAGTTTGCATCACCTAATTTTGATTTAAAATTATCCTTTTCTTAGGCCAGTCAAGAAATAGCAAGGACCAGAATTACAGCTGCGGTAAATCTGTACAGCTCCCGGCGGGGAGCAGCCAAGCGCTGGGTTGTTACTGTGGATGGTGCACACGTACCTGTGTGCTGCCATAAAGCCAGCCATAATTTTCCGATCCTAGAACACTGAATCAATGCTAGGAAAATGACGTAAGGCACAGGAAAGTACAAATCTCCTTCCCACCACAGGCATTTGTAGGAGTTCCCCTGGGGTTTCGAGGACTCTAGAGAATGGTCTCTTGACTCAGTGCCCCTTTGCTCTCATGCTCTCCGGAACATTTCCAATGTTTCCATCTTCTTCTGTCCAAAACCAGCATTGCCGTGCTTAGGACTCAGCTCTTTTGAAGGGAAATCCAGTTGCTTATGGTCCATCACCTGTGGCCATCTCAGCCCAGATGCTTTCTTCCCTCGCACTTGTATAAATCTGCGTGGCTGCATTGACAGCAAGGCCGCTTCCACCCCTGAACTTAATGGCATCACTTTATGTCCAAGTACCAATTTCTATATTACTGGTGTCAGTTTTCCTTATGTTAAAGAAACATTAAGCACCATTAACATAATCATACATGTCACTGGCAGCAAACATACCTTCAGAGGTGCCTCAGCTGAGTGCAGTGTGAGCTGCCCTCCAGCTACACAGAACAAAAGGTTGTGTGTTAACAATATTAATGGCTGCACGCAACCAGTGCAGATGAAATCAGGCTTACTTTTAATCAGTCTTCAGGGGTTTCATGTGCTGAGGCTATTTGTTTATAGCGGAGGCCAGGTTGTGCCAGAATCTATTAAGCACTGGAAAACTGATCAGTCCTTTTTTTGCTCATTCCTAATGCAAGAAAAAGAGACACTCCATGGCAGGGAGACAAACCTGAAATGATACTTTGCAGAGCGTCTCTGCAGTCTGAGCAAGGCTGGGATACAGCAATAAACACCATGATGAAACTGTAAAAGATCCTTTTAGCATCATTGATTCTACTTACATCTATAAACATCAAAACTAAATGCTGTCTGTGTGGTGCTCCGGGGGAATGCTCTTACTCTTCAGGGGTCTGTGTGTCTCATAAGGGTGAGAAATGGATTTTCAGGTATAGGTAAATATAGCATCTCATAATTTGCTTGTGGGTTGTATACTGGTAAAATGTTAGTCATTGACCACTTGGGTGAAACACTTCTCTGATTCAGTACAGCAAGCACTGTTTCCTTTAATAGAAAGTTTTATTTGGTAGGAGGGTTGTCTTCTTGCTGTATTGTGATTATTACAAGTGTTGTTTACTATATATCAACTAGAATCTGCTTAACTGTGATACTTTATGGTATGGGTGATATCCTTTAAAGATAATTTGTATTACAGAAATCTATGGAGAAGTTTAAAAATGAGAAGTTTTAATTTTGGAACACTAAGAATTTTCATGCTTCTGCTCTTGCAAAACAAACAAAAAATTCACATTGAAATGTACAACTGTAAGAGATGTCCAAGTAAAGGTTTCATATTGGACTTTTTCAAAACTAGATATTTTCAAGGTCTGTATTCAGTATACTTCCATTTATCAGTAAAAATATTGCTGTTCAGAGGAAGTCACTAGAATACATGCTTCCAGACAAACTATGTAAAAGTAAGAAGCAATATCAAAACATTGTGGGTTGGGATATTTTGTGGTTTTGTTTTGGGTTTTTTTAAGCTGATAATAGTTCTGCAATCTTATCTGCCTGGGCTCAGTACCAGAGGAACTCACTGAAATTTTAGGCCTGGTTTATACAGTGCAGATTAAATGATCTGTTCCTAACATCAATGAATATGAAGAAAAAAGCAGTGCATAACAATGCACATAGTTGATTACAGTTTCCAGATGATGGTGAATATTGCTTTTCAGAATTGTGCCTCATTCATGTACCTTCATGTAGTATCCTGAAAAAAGCAAGATTTGCTCTGCAAGGACACACACATGTATTCCTTGTTTAGCAAGAGTACGGATGTGAAGGAGCAGCTTACAGATTAAGCAATAAACTGAGATCTTCCTCTCTTTGAGATGTTTTTCTGTACTACATTGATCAGACTTTTACCTTCTTCCTTCCTCTCCTGTTCTGCCTGAAATAAATAAATATAGAATGGTTTGGGTTGGAAGAGACCTTAAAGATCATCTAGCTGCAATGCCCCTGCCATGGGCAGGGACACCTTCCACTAGGCCAGGTTGCTCAAAGCCCCATCCAGCCTGGCCTTGAACAATTCCAGGGAGCGGGGTGTGAATATAGTGAAGTAAGTGTCAAATTAGAGTGTGAGAGAAGTTGGGAACCAACCAGTTGTGCTGCCAGCCAGCTTCAAAAGGTGAGGTTGTTTTTTTCCTCCTTCTGCAACACAGAATCTTATGGATCTGGGCTCCAACTGTTTTTCTCTGAAGTCATGTTTTCAGGCTGCTTTAAGCTTTCCTCTGTGTTATTCTCCTCCCTTCATTCCTTTCTACAGAGTCTTGGCCAACTCCAGGACTACATGGTGAGCATTAGCATTTCAGCAGGAGACTGTGAGTGCAGTGGCACGTGTGTTATCTGTACCAGGGTGGCACTGCAGCCATCGCTGGTCTGAGGGGGTGCTTCAGGGATGCTGAGCACCAGGGCTTCCAAGATCCCTGGGGAGAAAGATCTTAAGGGATTTTTTGAGAACTAGATTGCATTCCCTTAACAAGTGGTCAAATATGCAGGGGGAAAAATGACTTATAAATCACTTTATCCTGCTTCACATTATTTTTAAGAAATATTAAGTTAAATCCTAGCAATGCTCTAAGCTGTCTTTTAGGAATCAAATGGGGCAGTAAAGAATGGACTTTCATTTTCACCTATTCAAGGTGGTGAATTGGACCCTTTTTTTTCCTGATGTCCCACGTCCTGCTGCCATCAAGGACAATGACAAACTCCTGTTGACTAAAATGGGAGAACAGTTTGGCCTTTTATCAAGGCTAAATTCTGATTAAGCCTGAAAAACTGGTCTTCGACTAACTGTACTTTGCACTGCGGGTATCACACCTGGCCCGCATATCTTTGCATTCTGCATACTCAATCTTTTGTCCCTGCTTGAATTTTCACCAGCTTTGCCCCTGTGCTCTGGGCACCTCCAGTCGCTCTGAGATACTGAGCAGTGGATCTTGCTGAAAAGGTGAGGGAAGATGAGGATGCTCACTCCCGTGAGGTGCCAGCTGATCACCAGGAGAGGCACTGGGGGTGCAGCGTCCTTTACCTCTCCTGCAGTCATGTCGATTGTGCCCATATTTGCCAAACAAAACGGAAGGGAAGTGCTCCATGTCCTTCTCCTCAGGACTAAAGCTGTCCCCCACGGCTCTCGGGTGGATGTGCTTGACCCTACCCAGGCCGTGTACCGCCCACAGTGTGCTGCCCCAGCTGCTTACATATTTATGTGAGCCACAGCTGTAGGTTTGATGGCAGTATAGACTGCCCTTACCCTGGATCGTGGATCATACTTCCATATGGGATGAAGGACAGTGATGTGCCGAGCTTATTAAATGCTCTGTAATGCAATCCCGAAGTGACCTCAATCCTGCCTGCTGCTTCCTCTCACCTTTCAGGCATGAGAGGTAATGAGTGAGCAGAGATGAGCGAAGGGGTAGTACCAAACCTCCCCACTCAGACAGGAGCAAATTAAAGATAACAGCTTATTGCTGAGACTGGAAATTGCCGGCAGGCGGAGGAACAGCTTTACCTTTCAGGATTGCCGAAGGCCCTGCTCCCTCCCTGCCCCTCCAGTTCATGTTTTTGTGTTTCATTTCTTCCCCCAAGTTTGAAATGAACTTATAACCCGTTGCAAGAGCTTTCCACGCTTCAGTCTTACCTTTGTTGAGATGTTTCTTGCTGCCTACAGTCACATTTGGACAGTGGTCCTGATTAAAGCTTGATTTGCTTTTGGGTATCGCCAGCCTTACATTACGAAGCTGGGAATGGCATAGGAAGCATGACGTTTGTTTCTTTTCTTTATTATTCTCCCCTCCCCCCCCCCTTTATTCTATTCTCTCTTTTCTTAAGCCTCTGAGGAATTTCGGGAGTAAGTTCAAACTTTTCTTTCAGAGCCATAAAAACATTGAGCTCCTTTCCCTTTTTAGAAAAGGAAGAAGGTTTTATGGAGTTTTGTGTTTGTGTGGTTTGTGTGTGATGGCTCCAGGAGCCAGGATTTTAAGTCAGCTACGCAACTGGGTGATGTTATGCCACAATGTGTTTCTATTAACCCATTTTTGGATAAACCTGCTTTTTTTTAAGCATCAAATACCTTATCAGTGTTTACCTTTGGTTTATGTGGATGGCTTACGCTAACTCCTAGTTAAGTGCAAATGCTGACGTGAAGTAGGCAGCCGTCAGCGATCAGCCAGATTGTTTGGAGAACTCTTCCAATTAACTGTGCTATTTTGTGAAGGGAGAGTTTAGATAACCAAGAGAAGCTGTTTTTATAGGATATATATATGTGTGTGTGTATTTATAGCACCCCTCCATATGCATATTTGCTTCCTACGTTGGAGAGGAGGAAAAAGGGCACTGTTAGTCCTAAAGATACATTGGGGAGCAGGGGGGAGAGAGAAGGGCTTAGTCCTTCTCTCCTTTGTGCAATGAAAGAAAAAACGAATGGCTTTTATAAATGTTTCTTCTTCGTGTTTGACCCTGTGGATCCCACTGATGAGTGTATTTAAGAGGCATATGTCTCTTGGGTGCTGTGTCCACCAGGCTTGCTCCCCACTCCCAAGATTGGCAGACAGTGCATGCCGTCTGCCACCTCATTAGAGTTTCATTTCAGCGTGTGTGTGTGTATTTCTATATGCATATTTTAAGATGGTTCATGGTGGGGAAAGGAGGACAAAAAAAGGGCTTGTCACGTTTTCTTTTTTAAAACAACAAAATTGAAAATCCATGGCTTTGTACAGACCAAGGATGCACTGGCTGTGGTCAACATCTTTCTCCAGGACTGTGTCGGGCTTCATCCAGGGTCTCTGTCTGATGCTTTGTGCTTATTAGAAGACTGAATGACACTTCATTTCAGAGTGACACTTCATTTTCAGAACTGAGTTGATTTGGAAGGTATTACCCATCTTCAGATCTTTGCACTTGGTTTATTTTTTTTTCTCCTTGGGGGGGAAAAAGATAAAAAAGGAAGGGAAAGGGAAAAAAAAAAAGAAAAAGGCAGCTTTTCCCTTTAAAGTAAACCCATTCTCAGGCTTTGCCTTTTTACCCACGTCTCGGCGCCTTGCTCGGGCGAAGCGAGAGGTCCAGTCAGCGATTGCCCGCGCTGTTGATTGTCAGGATCATGTGGTTTGCTCCGTGGGTGCTGTGAGAGCCGTGTTTATCCAGGGCCATGTGGAGGTGGGCGGGTGCCTACCCGGGGACAGGGGCACAGGAGAAGCCGGGCTCGCACAACAGCCACGCTGTGAATAGCCCACATTGACTGAACTGTCTAACCGGACTAATTTGCTGTGCCTGTGGGCTTGATAAAAGAAGCAGCTGCTGGTAAGGGCTTGCTCAGATGCATGTAGATGAGACTGTGGACTGCCAGAAGGATCCAAGCAGATTTTTTTCCTTCCTTGCTGCATTTCTTCTGGAATCCCTACCTCCGGCTCCCGTGAAGTTACACTGATCAGGTAAACTATTTTAGTTCTTCCCTGCTTTTCGTGCTTGCTGGCCAGCGTGCCTGCCTGCTTGGATGGATAGCTGAATGAACGGGCTGTGCTGCAGGGGTGGCAGGAACAGCTCCCTTTAGAGCAGACACACATTTTCACTGCTCCCTGCAAGCTGGCAGTCGTGAGGCTTTGAAAATTGTGCAGCCATGTTACACAGCCACAATTATTTCCCTTCCTCCCCCTCTCCTCCCTATTTAATTTTGCTGTGATCTAAATAAGGCTAAGTCTGGTATTTCTCGTTTGCATCTGTCGATGCACCAGCCAGCCATGTTTTTCATATGATTATGTACACTGTGCGGGTCTTGCTGGGAATGCAAAGATGTTCGCTGTCCTTTTGGTGTCAGGCCCTTTACATCTTCTCCTGGGGGAAAAAAAAAATCAGAAAATATCTGTAGCATGCTGCATGGATTTTTGTGAGCGCTGGGGAAGGGGGCTAAAGGGCTCATTTGGAAGCAGGGAGAAGATGAGAGCTGAAGGCTCCCCACATCCCCTCACCCACCAAATTTGATTGTTTGTATTAAAATAGGTGTTGCCCCATATTATCCTCCCAGTCCCTACCCCCTCCCACATTTGCATCTATTTTTTAAGTGTTGATTGAATAAAGCTATGGCTCAGCTGGAGAAAATGAAGAAGAAAAAAGGATGAAAAGGATGGCCTTTTGTGTTGAGATCTTTTGTGCGGCTCACCCACCCCCCTACAGCTTCCCGGGGTAGTACCAGCAGCCTTTAGTTTAACTGGCTGCTGCCTGCAAAAACAGCCTTGCAGAATTTGGGGGGGTGGGGGGGGAGAGAGTGGGAGCTCAGATGTGTCTGCTTGCAGTGTGAGAGAGATGTTAAATGGGATTGAGAATCTGCAGACTGGAAAATGCTGCACAATTTAACGGAAAGGGTATTACCTGCAGGGATTAACCCTATTTACTGACAATCTCTTCTCTTTCTGCTTCTTCACTTCACACTTGCTGTGTAATAGCTGTTGAGTTTCTGCAGCGAGAGCCTGGGTGCTTTGGAGCACAATAGTGATTTTACCTGACACTTTTAAGAAATGCCCTGTAAATGTCTTAAAACCTGAGTGTTTCACTTCTCCTCGAAGGAAGCGTTAGAAGGTGGTGGTGTCCCTCCCCGCAAGACGCATTAATCAGTAGGTTACATCTTGTGAACTCCTGCGAGTGAGTTTAGAATTCACTCACTGTGAATATTTTGCCACTTTTCCACACTTGAAGTGCTCCCATCCCAAATGTACCTTTGCACAATCGTCCCTGTAAGTATTGCCACTTTTGGGGTCAAGGATGGTTTGCTGTTGTGGGATTAATGGTTCCTGTGGTGTCTGTTACTGGAGGTGCTAGGTCTCTGAAAGAGCCCTGGCATCCCTTTTTGCATAAGAAGGTGCTAATTTATCCCCACGTATACAAATAGATAGATATCCTGGCTAAATGGGGAGATTTTAAGCTGATCCTTGCCTGCATTGAAGAGTGGAGCTTCTCTTTAATATTAGACCATAGTTTTAGACTTTGCTGTTTTACAGACCTAGGGGAGCACAATACCTTGAGCACACTCACCCACTGGAGACCGGAGCACTTAATACAATGGTGCTTGTATTGCTCTGCTTTCCCTGGATCTCAAGCCCCTCATCTATGCAAACTCATACCTGAATATATAAATGTGGCTTCACAGTACCTTACAGGCTGATTGCTGTTGTCCCCCACAGTCAGAATTGAGCATGTTGCAAATAGCAATGTGCCAATAGGACTATTTGAGTTTATAGATGTATCTAAGACCTGATTTTCCCTCTCTCACTGTGAAGACTGTAATAAGGCTTGCAACTGGGTAGCTTTGGACACATTATCCATCCCTGTGCAAAAATGAGGTTGTCATCATGCAAATGTTTTCCAGAGTTTCAGAGAGAGTGGAATGGGTCCAGACTGTTCCTGGAGGGGTCCAAACCCTAACCCAGCAGCCTGAGCTTTGTTGTTCTCCCAGGATGTCGCTGCCTGATTAATCCCTTTTCTTGTGGGATATGGGCTGAGCAGAGATTGGCTATTGTTGATGTGAATTATGGAGTGGATGAGCATGTCATCTGTTGCTTTTAGTGGTATGCACTATAAAATACTCATACAGGCAGTTCAAATAAGCTGAAAGAAGATAAATCTGAGGGAATGAATACAGTAAAAATTGTGAAACTTTAAGTTGCATATGGACTGTCTCACCAGAGGGGCATGCTTTGTGGGGATTCAGATGCCTCTAGTAGGATCAGCACATGAAAACATATGTCTGACTCAGTTGTCAGTTGAGTAAACAACAGCAGCAACAAATCTATGGGATAGAAAGTCCCATCTGAATTCCTTATTTCTGGGTAAATTTCCAACTATGATTTTTATCTGCTTTTTTTTACCTTTGTTTTTCTCCAGGATGAAAGCAGGTGAACCTAGAAAGGAAACAATGAGGTGAACTGTACATAGAATATTGCCAACCACAAGTGTAAAATATAAAATTATTAAAAATGAAAAAAAGACCTCTTTTTCCCCTATCATCTGCCTTGCGGGCATAATTAGAACTAGGGACCAGCTTTCAGACAGAGGAGTGATTTTCAACTTGACAGTGTCCCTTTTAAGCCCTCATTGGTTTGCTTGCCAGCGACTGGTGTCTGGATAGATACATGATTGGAAAGCCACAGTTTGCAATATGAGGTGCGGTTTTTCAGCTGTCCCTTCACAGTGTATTTAAAATACTGATCTTCATGTGTCTTCTGAGGTTTTGTAGGATGGTGAGATTATCATACCATTTGCTTAGGTTTCATTGTAAAAAGGAAAGAAAAAGCTTTTCAAGATATTGGATAGTAATAAGTAAATAAAAAACAAATAAACCCTCTATGCTACTGCCTAAAAAGAGTTTCACCCATGATGATGATCTGCTGTATAGGTTGTCACTCTGCTTAAATTCCACAGCAGAACTGTGACACCATCTGTTCCCTTTCACTGTGTGCAAAAAATGGTTTCCTTTCATTAGCATTAAGCTGCATAAAGAGACTGGAGATCTAGAAATATCCCAGTCTTTCACTGACACATACCTTTTTAAGACAGAGTTCATTACAAGCATCACTCATATTCCTAAGAGAGAATGGGAGTTTTTGAGTAATATGCTATTAAAGGTCTTTGAATAGCAGGAAAAAAAAAATAAATAAAAACCACCCCATCCATACATTGCAATGAAACCAGAAAGCTTTCTGAGATGTGTTAAGATGTTGTTGATTCAGAACAGCCGTCTTTACTATTGCATTCCCTGAAGGCAGTAGGTCTGCTGTATGCCAGTGTTGGTGTGGTGTCTGGGCTGCTTTGGTGCTTCTGGGATGCAGCAATTGCCTGGACGTGGGACAGACCCCGCTGTGCCTGTCCTCAGTGACTATCACATTTTAAGTTACTGTCCTCTTTTCACTAAAAAGTTAGATCAGGGACCTCTGCAAAGTCCTAGGATGGACCTCAGTTGTAGAGTTGTGCTTCAAGTTATGCATTTTGCTTTCATTGTCTCTTTTCATTGATCACGCTGTGTTTGAAAGTCATTTTAATGCTAGTGTGCTGAACTGTTGGTGATGACACAGAGATGTGTATTCAGCAGTGCCCTGTTGCAGGCTTGTCTTCTGACGGGTCTGTTAGGATGACTTGGTAAATAAATGCAAGGCAGGAGAAATCAGCATCATTCTTCTCCGAAATGCTATCTATATGTAAATCTGTGGTGCCATTTTTTTCCCTTTAAAAGTTGAAAAGCACTTTCAGTTCCTGTTTAATGGTTGCTCCCTCTGAATTACATGAAGCAATGAGAGAGGTCAGCCAATGCTGTCCTGTGGGAATGAAACCTCTTTTTGTTGTTGTTCCACGAAGCTGTTGCAAATAACATTGGAGATGCAGCGAACGTAGAGCAAAACAAGCCACCAGAATTACACCGCATACCCAGTGGATCGCAATCATAAAATATTAATCAGGCACTGCAGATCTGAGTTGTCATCTCCTCATATGAAACAAGGCACATAGCCCCACTCTGCTCCTTCCTCCCGAAGGTCCCGGAATTAAAATATTTGTTAGTTGTGATTAATAAAGACACCTGACTGAGCCCTTGGTGACAGGAATAGTCTCTCAGCATTTTGGACCAGGTTTAATGATCAAACTTTGAAGCTTGACAAGCATAAGCCTACACTGAGTAGTGGAGGGGAGTACAACATAGTCGGTTTAAGCTTATGCCAGCTGGTGAAGTTCAGTTCCCTTGGATGTGACTGTGTTGCGCCGTGACTTGAAAAGTGGTTTTACCCAGTTATCTTTCAGCAATTCTTTTTTCCTTTAACCTCGTTAGTTCTTCTCATTTCTCTGTTTCAGCAGTGAAAAGAGCCGTGTTGCTCAGGTGCATTTTGAAACTTCAGTTCTGGTGACATCTCCCATTTCAAACCAATTTAATACCACCACAGCTCTTTCTCTACAAGCTGACAGGCTGGGATGAATGAGTCGTCGAGATACAGGAACTTTGCTTGCCATGCAGTCACAGGGAAAGACTGCTCTTAGAAGATATGCTCTTTCTCAGGTTTGGTGCTGTCAGAGGAGCTGATAATTTCTCACTTGCCCATCTAGTGAGGGCCTGCTACTTCCCGGTCAAAAGAGCAGCATGTCCTGAACATGCAATATGGTTGGGCTGGTTAGTTTATTCCATATAAAGAGATACTTAGGTCTGTGGGATACTGCTGGGCATGGCCGGTGTGCTTACAGCTGGAGCTGGCCTGAGCTTTTCTCCACCAGAGACTTCCCTCCACCCAAGCAGCAATTTTCATAAAATGTGTTGGAGCTGAATAAGTTCGAAATTTTCTCCTGGTGCAAAATAAAAGGTCTGATTTTACTACTCTCAGATTAATTGGAGAGAATTTGATTACAGAAATGTCATGATAACGGTGAAAGAGAAAGCAGATTTGTGTAACTGGCTACACTGTGAAAGTCCCAGCAGCAACAGGGATCCTTTGCAAAGAAGTCCTGATTTGGGGAATTGCTCCTCCTGAATTCTTGCCTAAATCACATTGCTTCAAGTTGCAGTTCTTAAGATGACCTACAAGAATATGAAATCTAATTTGTGACAGCAATTTGTGAGCCAGTGTGTAAGGAACTGATTGGAGATATAGAAAGAGGACACAGGACTTGGGATTCGAGGTGCTGGGCTGCAACGTTTGCTCCTCGCTACGCAAAGTTATGCCTGTCCTCCGCCACCCCGTCCTGGTGCAGAAATCCTCATGATGAATCTGGAGGGCAGTCAAGCTTTGTGGCTGAGTGTGTGAGCAAGCTGCATCCCACCACATCGGTGATGGGTGGGTACCCAGGATCCAGTGGTGTACCAGCCAGTGGGAAAAAAATGGTGGATAGTGGAAGGAGGCTTGAGGAGGGGTAAAGCCGTGATGCTGAAATGTGCCAAATATCCCTAGATGGTACACTGAAAAGAATCAGATCTTCCCCTTCCCCCCAGCTAGCGTGTGTGGTGTTGTGTCTTGCAGATGTATTGAAAATCTGTGTTAGAGCTGTGAGCAATTAACACATTTCCCGAGGACGCATGGAGAGAAACTGAACTTGCATGTGATCTAGCACAGTTCTACCTTAATAGATCTTGGCTATGCCTATGATTTAAAATTGTTTTACTGACACACAACCGTATTTAAACTCTGGCAGTGTTCTGGTTGTGTGGAGAGGGTTCATGATGCCAGTGCAGGCTGCTTACCCTCCTGTATTCGAGTAAGTTGCTGGGATGCCGTGAAGGTTCCCATTGAAATGGATTCAGACTTTGATTCAAATTCAGACTGGCAGTTTTCACCTTGAAAAATGTGCTTTGCCTTCTCTTTAAGGAGATGCCTTCAGGAAAAAAAAAAAAAAAGGTAATGAGTAGAGTTGAAACTGGAAACAGTTTTCTTTCCTACAAAGTATTTTCAGATATCTGGAGCAAGAAAGTTTTATAAGTTCAAGAGCCATTGCATTTTTCGTTGAAGAAAGATGGCACACAAATGAAAAATAACCCTCATTGCAGCCAAAACACACGCTGGGGAGAGCATGGGAGAACTGCCCTTTAATAAACAGGTTTGGTGCTCTTGCCGTGCTCCTGGAGCATGGAAAGCACATCCAGTTCCTGCACTGCTCAGTGGAGACCGGGTGCGTACAGAAAGGAAAAGGACCGGGTTAACATCTGCATGAGGAGGGAAACAGCAGGCAACGGGGACTCTTGGAGAAGAGGAGAGGGTGGAGATGAAAAGCAATAGAGCAATGGTTATGATCTGGGGAACGTTTTTCAGATAGCGTGGCATGGACGAGGAATAGAGACAGTGGGCTTCTTGGAGGAAGGCTCCCAGCCTTAAGCTTCAGAGATTTGAGATTTGGTTTGAGATTTGAGATTAAAATTGTGTGATCTGAACATATCAATGACTTTTCTCTGTAATTAGAGCTCCTGATACTTTCTTGGATGCTGTGCGTACACTAAGACCTCATTCAAAACACTTGAACACAGATTTTAGTACTGTGCTGGATTGGGGCCACCGTGATAAATACAAATGTTAATGATTCTCCAGGCTCATACTTAAAATTCAGTGGTTGAAGTTTGCAAACTGATTGTGCAGATTGCCAAATTAGGTCCAATTACTCAAATTTAGATGAGCTTTGCATAAAACATACAAATGTGTTCAATGCAGTATTCTGCTTAGGTCTGTGATTTCGTTTCACCAGGCTTATATTTGCATGAGTTCATTAAAATTGGTTTCATTTCCTTTTTTCCCTAGCATCACTTTGAAAAAGTGGTATTTAAGCTGGGGAAAAATAGTAAAGAACAGGCTTGTAATTATAAAATGAAGCTATATGAAGTCATGCAGCCCTGTTGTAGTTCATTCTGTCAAAGAGGGAACTTGAGAGCTCATTACTGAGCCCAAAGTTCAAACTGACCACTCTCTGTCAAAGGTTTCTAGTATATCAGTCAATTAAATGAGACCTTCTACTGTTAGGTTATCCAGTCTCTGTGGTCCAGTTGTTGGGGGGGGGGGGGGGGGGGGGACGGACACATTTCTGCTTAATCAGGACTGCTCTTGGTTTGTATTCTAATTAATATTTATTTTTCTCATTAAAAATAATAACTTGGACAAGGAAGCACTGCTCCTCTTCCTGTTTGTTAATCCTTTGGGAAAAAAAAAAGGAAGATGCTCTCAGCCTGAACAAATGAGAAAATCTCTGTACAGACTGAAGGCCTTAATGACATTGTTACCTCTCTCTAAAGCCACCCGACCCTTTCAAAAAGGTGGCGGTCTTGCATCTCCTGAAGCATGGAGACATGCCTTCTTGTCTTTATTAAAGACTTTGTTTATTGCTGTGTAAGGCATCCAAGTGTCAAAATAATATTTATGTTTATTTAGGAGTACCATTTAGTGCTCCAGTAAGTTGGAGTTTGTTATTTGGAAATGAGTTTATCTAGTTCATAGTCCAGATGTGAAAAAACACTTACTTTGCATGCAAAATCACTTTTTAAAAATGAACTGTAATATAGCTATACATACATACTATATGTGTATCTGTATTGGCATAAGAATGAATTATCTATGCTGTGAGCCAGTACACTTTTAAATAGCAGTTTAAACAATAATCTCCAACAGTCTCAAAAAAGCCCTAATGTTTTAATAAATTGGTAATCAGCTGCTTAAAAACTGTATTATGGTATCTTAAGAGCAACTTTGTAATCATGATTGCAAACCAGTTTTTTATTGCAAGCAGGTTCTGACCTTTTGCTCTTTCCCAGCCTTCTCCAAAGCGGGGTTTTCAACTTGAAATTCCTTGTGCGTGGTGGGGAGTGATTGTTCCACCTCTCCCAGTCCCCCATCGTCCGAGGGCGATTGCACAAGGTGTTTGCTTTCATTCTCCTGGTTTGTCAAGATATAGCGATTTTGCTTTTGAAAAAGTGTTGTAGCTCTCAGACAAAGTGGGGTATGTCAGAAATGATTTTGTATAGGAAAAAATATTAGTGTTTGGTTGCCTGCCGTGACAGTTACTCAGGTATTTTTAGAATTGTAGTGTTGTTCACAGGCGGTAAAAATTTGTGAGACAATCCTCTCTGACCTGGTAAACCATGTAAACCTTAGTTACTGCTTGGGTGTGGTAGCTTAAATACCTTTCTGTAGTCCCTTGGCTTGTAACAAATAGCCGTGAAAATAGAAACCAATCTCTGGAGAGTCCAGAGTGTCCTATTTCCCCACTACTTCCCAGTGCAGCACTCTTAAAAATCTTTATGTGCTGGATCTGCCTTTGTTAGCGCAGCCCCTTTCGGTGTAGATGGTTGTGGGCCATGCACTTCTCTTGATTGGAAATGGGAACAGTAGCTCCATTATTTCTGGAATTATTCCTGGTGAATGCTAACATTTCAGCCACTTCCTCTGAGTGCCGCGGTGGTGTCAGCGTGAGTTTTAGCATGCAAAGATGTGAGTTTGCACGGAATGCAGTTATATTTTGTTTCCATGTTGTCACAACCAAAACAGGCAAGACAGTCTGGGCAGAAATGTCTAGCGCAATTGATTCTCAGTTGCTTTCTCTGTGAAAGCTGTTGCTTATTCATTTCATTTGTTTCTCTGCTGTATTTCAGAAGAAAAGCCATAGAAAATACAGACCTCCAAGTGATAATTGTGTTAAGTTTTGAGGCTAACCTCAGTGACTGAGCTGCGAAACAGAGGGTTGTAAATAAAGGCTGCAGTTATCCTTGGACTATAGTCTTTTATGAATGTTTCCGCATTTTCGCTCAGTCTGTCACTTCTAGCAAGGCACTGATTGGATCGGTCTGAGTTGCCTCATCTAAAAAATGGTACTGCTAGTTTTTACCTACCTCCCAGAAAGGCAGTGAGACTTCCCAGGACAAGTGGCGTGCATGGCCTGCCAGCAGCCCCGTGCCGCGGGACAGCCCGGCTCCCTTCCCGCTTCGTGACCGTGCAGAGTCCTCCTTCCCCGGCGCTCAGCAGCGATGATGCATTTGTGCTCAGCGGGAGCCAAGGTATTTGACACCTCTGAAAAATGAGGCTTATATCAAATAGCCTGTTCAAGCACTTTATAAAAATGAACTCTTTAGTCTTTGCCATATAAAACAAGACAGCAAACTGAGGCAGAGGAGGGAAAGCCAAGCACACAGGCAGCTGTAAAACTCTGGAGCCTTCCCGTGTCTGGGCTGAGCTTGTTCTGCCAGGGTGATGCCCTGCTAAAGAAGCAGGGAAGGCAGTAAAGGTAAGCAAGCCACTGGCTGTCAGCGGAAACCAAAGAAAACAGTCACTAAAGAGAACATTTTAGCTGCAGTCTTCTAATCAGAGGTGCTCTGAGGTTTCCCTTTGCATTTGGAAGTCAGAAGGGACTGCCATCTGCAGCTAGTCTGGCCAAAATTCATATGATGGCAGGTGACTTGCATCCATGTTTTGTGGTGGTATGGGGGGGAGTTCTGGTCCAGACAGGATGACATCTTCTGGGTGTCACCTCCCTCGCAGGGAACAGTAGGAAGTCTCAGCCACAGGCACAGGGTTGCTCTATGTGTCACCCTGACTTCTGTTATGGTGGTTTGTGCTATTCCTGCAAGAGAAGGGTGGATTTAAACTTGTGCGAATGAATTAACTTGGGAATCTGTCTCTTGTGACTTTCACCTCGAGATTTACTAAGCATTACCTAAATTTGTATTGTCAAGACTTGAAATATTTCTTGACCTTCCTATTTAAGTGAGATCCATCAGGGCCACCTGTATTTTCTCCAAAATTTAAGCAAAAGTAATGCTACCTCTCTCTGTTTCCAGAGAGAGAGAGATGGGCCATTAGTGTTGTGTACTTGAACACAGTAGAGGCTGGCCTAATTCAATCCAGCTTAGAAGACAAAATACTGTGAATGCTTATAGGTTTGTTGAGAAGTGAGTTAAATGTTTACATAAAAACTCAATCTGTGAAGCTCTTAAGAGTGTGGCTTAACGGGCAAAGCATGGGAATTAAAGTATGGAGGTGGTGGTTGCAGATATGTGTTTCTGACCTTCCTTTGTAACCTTGGGAAGCTTTTCCTTTTCTGTAAAATAGGGATAACAATACATCCCTGCTTTAGTAAAGTGCCTTTAAGTGTACTGATGAAGTGCTATATACAACGAGCCCAGGATAAGAGCCTTTATCTGCCGTGTCAGTTATGCCTATGCTAAGGCTGGCTGCTGGAGCAATAAATAGAACCTGTTCCTCTGTATTAAGTGACTGCCTGAGTTCACGTCTGTTCTATATTTAAGCATGCAGTTACATGTTTTAAGCCATACTTCTTTACAAGTTCTGTCATTAAGCACATGTGCCTTTCATAGTGTCATCGGGACCATAAAGTTTAAGTGCTGGATGCAGAAAGGGGAGAACGAGAAAACCTTTTAACCTGTACTTTATTAGAAAGCCATTTCAGATGACCCCTGTGGAAATGTTACTGATAGTTTTGTTTCTGAAGGCAGACAGTAACTAGTCATGATTTTCTCCAGAAAGGAAATAATATGAACTGCGCAAAGCCTAATGAAGGGGAAGTGGCTGATTTATTGTGAAAATTTATAGCTTTCTGATGTTGCCTGGTTTTTATGTTAATCTTGTTGGGTGAACTGTGTGTTGGGAATAATTGAGAAACATGGAGGACAGAGTAATTTTTGTAGTCCATAAATTATTATCTAGTGAGTGTAGGTTATAGCCTTGATCAACAGCAGCACCAGTTTCTTCTAAAACTTTTCCAGAGTTTTAGCCACTTTAATATATCAAGTTGAGGTATAATAGAGTTCAGAATAGAGCTGTGTCCTATACAAGATTGTTTCAAGGAGGGATTCCTTTAAACCTCAAGGAGAAGGGACAGGAGGAAGTAAAAAATGAAAGAAAAGCCAGCCTATGTATAGTGGAAATTCTCTCATTGAATTCTGAGCATAGATTTCTTTAGTTATAACAAAGATACAATGGCAACGCCACTGCTGTATTTGCTGCTATTGCAGAAGCTGGAATGCCACGTAAGACCTTCCATGCTGGGAATGATCAAAAGTCCCCCCAGGTTTTTGGCTCGTCCTTTGGTCTTAAAATGCCTTTTGAAGAGAACATATGTGGAAGAAGTAAGAGCAGAGGACAAGGTGCCAAGGTTTCTGCCACGGTGCCCGACTGCCACTGAATTTCAGGAGCAGCTGGGTACAGTGGGAGGTGAGCACCTTTGGGCATCCTTTGAGATGGCTTCCAAAGCCCTGCTCTGCCACTGGCTTTGCTGCAGGTTTGTCATAAAATCCTTTTATTTTCTTACTGGTCTTCATCTTTACAGGGGCAAAGGAACAGTGAATTATGCATGATCCATAGGTTATCTCTCCGTATTTACTCCAGATTAGAAAGAAGCAGCCATGCTGCTCCTAAACAGCTATTTTATTGGGGGTGCTGCTGCAGTCTTTTGGGGGGGAGCAGTGCAGCATGTACCAAGCTGAAACCTATGCCTGCAACATCTCTTTCTTTATTAACAGGAATTAACACATAAAAAAAGGGATTTTAAAGGTGCATCATGTAAATTAATCCTAGGCTTCAGAGGAGGAGTGGCATTCCTGTGTTAAATATGCTTTTGTAGAGTAAAATATGTGTTCGTGTGTGAATTGTGTGGCAAGTATGTGGTCATGACAATTGAGATACATTTATCATATGTATTTGAACTCACCATCTCAGCTGGACTTTGAACTTGTGACATCTTCTGCTTAAAAAGAAGAAAAATCTGTCTCTGGCAAAAGCAAATTCTTCTTACCTGTTCTCTGCCCACAAATTAATCTTTTACATGACATATTTTTAATGTCACGCAGATAGCTGGCAAATCCTCCTTCTTCCTTACAAAATTCAATGTGCCAGAGCTTAGGGCAGGATGGGGTGGATTTACCCTGCACCAAGCACAGGTTTTCTAGATGCAAAGTTGCTGGGTGTTTAAAAAGGTTTCCTAGGGAGCTTGAGAAACAAGAGCAGTATGTTACTGAAGCATGGAAATTTTTACCTACCCTATGAGAGGCCCACCTCTAGACTTGAGAAAGAACTATGCAATCAGATTTGAAAGCTGTCACACTTAAAAGCTCACCTTTTTTTTTTTTAGTGTTTTATTATTTCCTGCTGAGTTTCTATATCAATGTAAAAATATGTTCTGGTACAGTGCATGTATTTTTATTAAACCAGAGTCTTTCTAATTTTTCTGTGCACCACTGTAGAAGAAGGAAAATCTGCAGAGGGCTTCAGAGACTGCTACTGGGAATGACCACTGTATCTCCAGACGGGCTTTAGTAAATAAGGATTATTTGTGTTTGTAACAGCTGATGAGTCCCATTCATGTTGGTTTTAGTATGGCTTAAATTTAAAGCTAAAGAAGACAGCTTTTGCATACTGGACAGCAGATTTAAAGCTGTCTCACTGTTTTTTATTCTTGGTATAGTGTGGAGTAGCCTGGGAAGGGCACCCTAGTCACGGCTCAGAACTGTGCCCGGTGCTGTAGACACTGAGCACGGAATCAATATGCAAGATTACCAACAACATACGATGCAAACTGGTGTAGAAAGGAAGGGACTCTGTGAAACAACTTATTGGACAGTAGTCGGTGGTCCTGGCACCCTGACAAGCCAGTCGCTGTCAGGAGGGTCTTTTGATTTTAGACCTTCATCGAGAAAGAAGAGTGGGAAAGGAACGCATAGTACTGATGGCTTCGCACCATGAATGCCTATCAGTGTTATTGTAAGCAGAAGAGAAAAGTGTGTAGGAGGACGGAGAAAACACTGCTCAAGGCAGATGGATGGGATAAGTTGTCAGTGGATATTCCCTAACGTGAAACAGCAATACGTAAGAGAGAAAGGCATATATTGACTTACTAAGGTCTCATATTAACTAGGGGTTAATGGTCACTCTGATTTGGAAAGAGGAGCTAACAGATTCCACTTTGGTTTTCTCACCATTGCTTGGACTCCCAGTAAGCTGGCCACAATTGTCTATAATCTCAGAAGCAGCAGAAGCAAAGGTAGAAAGAGATTTTGTGCCATCGCTCTGCTTTTTCATTCCTTCTGCTTGAGGGAGATTAGGATTTTCTTCACCTTTCACCCTTGGCACTCTTCCATGTTGTTTTTAATTGCAAAGCAACGCGGTGCTTTTTCCTCAGCCGGAAGAGTTGGCACATAGTTCTTTTGTGCAACTGAGGCAATAAACTGCTGTATTAATCACTTCACACAAGGTAATAAACAATAGCAGAACTGTTGCTTTTACCTCTCAGGTTTCTACTAAATGCTCCAACTTCCTGAAGACCTTAGAAGTGGGATCCTGAAACTGGATTTCAGTCCGTGTCTTTCCTACTATCTTCTGCTTGATCTTGCACCGTTTGAGATACTGAAAAAATATCTCATTTGCAGTGTAATTCCTAAAATGTGATCTTATTTGGAAGCAGGGTTTTAGGCAAACTTTGTGTCTCATGTACCTAGTAAAGTCTCATTTAGGTCCGGGGAAAAGAACAGTCACTTTGCTGTGCTTGCATCCTGAGCCATATGGCTTTTTGTGAAATGTTGCTAGATGCAAGCTACCTTTCTTCTCCAGCAAGATTAAAAGGAAAACTAAGCTAGGACTACCCATTTGGGATGGTTAGAGACGGGATGTGAGAAGCCCTTAAAAATTCCTTTCTCAAAGTTGCTTATTTTGCCAGCAGTACAAAGCATTGCACGCACACCACAGCAGATAAAGGGAGTTTGGAAGTCAGAGACCCAAATCAGTTTGTCAACGTCATGTTTTTTTCTCTTTTGAGATTGACACTACTTCACTTTCCCTAAACACGATTGTAAACACTAGCCTGGGAAAGCACTGCAGGAACAAAGATTTCAGAGATGCCACGTAAAGGTTGTAGGCTGGTGAATGTCCCAGTGTGCTGGAGGAAGAGGTTGCACTCTTTTTTTCTTTTTCTGCTGGGGGATGGGAGACCCATGTAAAATCTTTGTCAGGAAGATGTTACAGTTAGAAGCAAACAGTCAGGTGAGCTGCAGAAAGTGAGCATTTGAATGCATTTAGCCCAGTGCAAAGGTAAGGTGAAATGAATTTTCCTCATTTATTTCACCATATGTCAATTGAGTAGTTGGTCTAAGGGGGACTATGCAGTGAGGTGCTGCAGCACAGCTGGGCTATGGTCAGTGCTAAATGGTGATAGCTGGATCTGAGCACTTAAAAATCTCAGAAAAGCTCACATTTTGTTGTTTCCTTTAATTTTTGAAAGCAATAAAGGCTGCTTGCAATGTAAATGCTTGCTGGAATTTAAATACATTTAAGACAGAACAAACGCCAGAACAGAGCAATTTTTCAGGTTAACAGTCTTTGCGACGTTGGTGGCAATATTTCTGTACAGGGTTCTCTTGCAAGCTAGGCACAAAGCAAGCGTGCTTGAAAAGCAGAAAACCGCAACATTTACAGTGGAGAAGGCTGTAACTTTCCCTACTGGGACAAGGTGCCCATCAACTAAACAGCTGTTCTGCTCTGCAGAGGACACTGCCAAGGTTGGTAGTGTCTACAAATTGAATAGATGATCTTTAGTGAAGTATTTAATTTCTAGGTGAAGGAAGGAGGAGTGAATAAATTACTTTATCCCTCGTCAGATCTCTCCTTTGTGAAGTGCAGCCATTGTACTCCCAGTTTGGGATTGGCTTCTGTATTTTTTAATTATAAAATTAAAATATTATAATGATTATACTTTGCTCAGGAGCAATAGCAATCTCAGTTGTTTAACCAAAAAAAAAAAAAAAAGAAAAAAGGAAAAAGCCCAAACCCTAAGTTATAATGTGGGTCATGTACACACTAAGTTTATTACAATATGTTAAAAAACAAGGTCACTTTAGTATTTCAATATTTCAAGGTGGTTCTGAAGCATTTCTGCAGTCTGGTTGTGCTCCCACAATTTCCCAGCTGGGCCAATACTGCTACCGTGAGGGGGAGAAAATGCCAAAGCTGCATGGAAAACTTAAATTCTTCAAGGATTGGCTGCCAGAGTAGAATGGGCTTTGGGAAGATTTGCTTATGCCAAGAGCCTGCACAATACTTGCCTCAATAAATTGGGCAGCCAGAATTGTAACAGGATCAAGAAGTGATCCTGAGCTCATTCTCAAATGCTTTGGATGTTTTTTCACTGTCAAATTTGACCTTTTTTTTTTTTTTAAAGTGTGAAAGAATAATTTCCATTTTCATGAATATCACTCAGAATGTATGAGCTGCAAGCATAGAGTTGGCTTGTTGAAATTGGGGAACGCAAATTGTATATGCTTATGTGATTTTCCTTTAAAAGACAATGGTGGATAGATTAAAAATTCAGAATTCGTAAGAGGTTTCTTAATAAACACAGATGCAACCCAGAGGAAAACTTTCCCATTCCAAATTATATCGCTAGGATTTTTTAAAATAAAACTTGACCTACATTAGCAGTCTCCTCTAAAATAGCACACCTTGCAGGTGATTTCCGTGTGATTTTATTTTCCAGCAGATTACTGTGCTGATGGCAGAATTTCTTCTTTAATAATGCAACAAAAATGTAAGCAGGCAGTGGTAACTCAGCTGCCGAACCACAGCCAGAGGTTCATGGTCGATTCAGTTGATGGAAGAAACCTTGAGATTAGAAGAGACGGCAGAAGGTGTTGCTTCTGTCTTAGGGAGAGAACTGACCTGTAGTATATCATAAAAATGTGAGTGGGGAGAACCTGCCACGTGGCGAGTAGCTGGCACGTCTGGGACGCTGATGAGGGAGGTGCTGGGGAATGTACCAGTGAGCCTGAAAAAAACTATCCAGTTTTGAAGGAGAGTGCAAAGACGCAGCAGATGGAAGGAGAGGTGGGTGGATGGACAATCCCAGGGATAGGATGAAGAAGCTGAGGCTGTGTCAGGTGAAGTACGGATGGGCTTACGGTGATAAGAGCAGCAAGGAGGGGTTGGCACCAGAATTCAGTGCCACTGAGGAAGCCGGGCTGGTGACACTGGGTTGATGATGCTGGGTTGGTTATGCTCCTGAGGTAGGATTCATCTAACATGACTGCAGATGTCTACATCTGAGCTAACGCTCTAGAAGCCCTTTAAGGCCAATGAAGAGAAACTGATGCTCCTGGAGTGCAGCTCAGCACATTGTAAGGTGACTGTTGGCCTGAGCGGTGCTCTGGATGAGTGTGTTTGTGTCTTGCCATTGAGAGCAAAGAGAGTCTGAAGCACTGCTCAGTTTGAGATGTCTACCTTATCAGCCTCAAAAGCTAGGTGAGATAGATGCCACCTCCAGGACATGACCCGAGCCCTGCTTCAGCTTGCGTTTTTTTGGTGGACATTAAGGGACAATAGAGTTCACCCTTAACAGCAGCAGTGCAGAAGAGATCTAAATGGCAGAACAGCAGTAGGAGAAGTTTCCAGCAGATAAGACTGAGCTGCTCCTTGCACGACTGACTGCTCTGAAAATACAGTCCCTTTGGTTAGGTGCACGCTGCGTGCTAATCAGATGGCTTTTGTTGCATTATTTCATGAGGTGATGTCAAAGGCTACGGAAGATCTTGTTAGTAGCTGCAGGAGGACTATGATATATTCTGATTTTGTTTTCTCCCGAAGGAAAAGGGTAATTTAGTACTTTTCTCATGGGAACCAAGTGCTGGAATAAACTCCAGGGTCACGAAATCCAGTGACCCTGTTCCCTCAGGCAAGCACATAATATCATCCCTTTCATAAACTGATCAAATATTTGATCTCACAGAAACCTGGCAAAACTACAGGTTATGCTGACAAAAATAAAACAAGCTTTTATAGGGGAGAAAGAAGCATTGCTCTATGCCTTTCCCTAGCTCTTTTGTTTGTTGTTTTTTGCACTGTGGTGTCAGTACTCAGGGCTGAACTGAAGCTGTAAATATAGGTTTTAAGAGAAGATTTGGTTTTGTTTAGTATTTGAACATCTTTGTGCTGTCCATGGTAATTCTCACCTATCTCCTCGTGGCTTTGAATCGGCAGTCATGTTTATAAATGGCTTTAAGATAACTGATGAAAGAAATTATTTGCATGAAGAACAAAGTAGTGCTGAAACTTTGGCTGAGACCTATCCACACCTTTCTGGTGCTTGGAAAGATATAACATGAAAAGGGTAAAAGGTTTTTTGTTTGTTTTTTTTTTTTCTCCACTTCCACATGCCTTTGTTCCTGCTCGCGGAGGATGCCTATAAAGCGCAACTGCTGTATTCCCAAGCAGACTTTTGAAAAGTAACCAGCTGGTCAAAAGTATAAACAAACTGTATCAGATTAAATAAGTGAAATAAGATCCCAGAATTTATGTTGCCCATTATTAAAAATTACCTTTCCTTATTACCCTGGAGAGACGGCTAGCTGGGTTCAGGGTATGTCCTTGCAAGAAGGCTCGCGTGCAAATCCCTGGCAGCTCCTCCAGAGCATCAGTGGCTTGTGGTAATACAAGCTGGAAGGTTAAAAATAGACCTAAAAATGAAGTGTTTGTTTGAGAAATAGGCGTAAAGATTTATTGAAGGTTTTATAGCCTTCTGCATGTCGTCTTTTTTTCTTTTTAACTGTAAAAGAACTGAGCAGTTGCTCACAATGTAATGAAGAGAAGAACGCATGAAATACCCGCAAGGAAATTAGTCAAGTCCTCTACCGATATTATTTCTTTGAGGTTAGTTACTGTAAATAACCTTTGTAGAGAATTGCACGCTTCTTCCAAAACCCAAACTGGAAAAAAGCCCTGGGACCGAGAAGCCACCAAACTTTCCCGACACTAATGTTTGAAAGAGGGCTGGGGCCGAGAGCTGATGCTGATGTGTTGTGAAGCGCTGCTGCGTGTTTCGGAGAGGCGAGGATGCTTCTCCGGTGGTACGGAGCACCGACACGCTGCAGACGCTGCGAGGGGCGGAGGCAGGGGTGCGGGCGGCAGCCGCGCTTTGCCATCTCGCCTTCGCGTCCCCCGCCGCCCCCAAAACCCTCGCCGCGGCGGGGCTGGCACCGGCATGCCTTTTCCAGGCAGAAGCCCTCCCAGGCGCCAGGTCTGCGTTGCCCGCTCCTCGCTCGTGAAGGTTTTTTCTCGCCTCGCGCTTCCTTCTTTGCTTTTGACATCTCTTTTTGTGCCTGTGCGTTTGAGGTGGACGCGGGGTTGCGGCGGGGCTGCGGTCCCCCTCCCGCTGCCGTTTGGCCGTGGTGCTGGCAGTCGCTAGTTGACAGAAGCTGATGATTGATGTCAAGGCTGGGAGCAAACAGCTGCTGATTTGATTATTACTGTTTCATCTCCTAACCTTTTGGAGCATTATGGGAATATTTATTCACCTCGTCACGCTTAATGGCATTTGGTGCAGTACCTCCCCAGGAACAATGAAGGAGTGGTATTGTACAGAGGTAGCTTAGGAATTCCCATTCTCGTTCTTTGTATTTGTTTACAGATATGGGGAGAGAAGCGAAGAAGATCTTGCTGTATGGGGGAATAGAAAATTTGGCTATTTGACTGGGAGCAGTTACAGACATAGATGTGCAATATGTTAATAAAGTAATTGTGCTATGTTGCTATAAAGAGGATGGCTTCATTATAAAATTCTTGGTTTAATACTGTCATTATGGCAGATGTATAGCATATGAACTAATTTGCATGCAGATAAGGAGGCTCTGACAGCTTGGTAGCATAATTACTGCATAGCATACAGCTCGCTAGTGCTGGGAACTGAAGCTGTTACCGGAGAGGTGCTCATGGGACTAATTACATTGGCTTTGTTAAATTTAAAATAGTGTATAGCCAGGAAAGAGACCCCTCTCCTGTGCTCCATGGTGTTGTGTACAATAAGTTACAGAAGCCTTGGACTGCTGCAGCCATTTTAAGCCATGCAAATGCCTGGATCTCAGCACCTCCCAGCATAGTGGAGTAATAGACTTTTATTTAACCGGGGAGCCTGTATCAGCTTTCAAACAAAAGATTTTAAAACTCTGATATTTCTGTATATTAAAAATCCAGTTAGGTCTCTTTGCTAAGTGAACAAAACTGTAGCTGCAGTAACTCTATTTTGTTTAGTATCTGATGAAAGCGGATGCTGAACGTGTGAACTTTGACTGGTGAATGGATTCTCTCCCCTCTCTCTGGTGCGCCTATTGCTTTACTTCACCGTATCTGTGTCTTAGTGATTTGTGTCCACTTAATTTCAAGCACATTTCTGCTTCTTTTTCTTTTCATTGCTTTGACTGTGTCTGCAGTTTTTAAAGATCTTATTATTGAGGTTCCTTTATGGATTTTAAAATGTTTAAGTCATTACTAGGCCATTATAAACTGAAGGCATTTTATTTTCCCGCGGAAATCAAGGCAGTGCCACAGGAGATTATTTTTCCCCCGTTACATTTCCCCCCCCCCACTACTGTCAGATTAGCTTGCAGAGAAGGGAGAAATTTGTGAATGCACAGTTGACTTTGATTATGTAAGCTGGAAATTGGCGAACAGTATGGATTTATTTCAATTCCACTAACTTTAAAAAGAAATACATATTAAATTGGAACTGCCTTAGGGCATCAAACAAATGGGAAGCCAACCAGAAAGTGTGTATTCCCTCCCTGACCTCTCCTGCGGTGCAGTAGGTGATGCCGGGTAGCTGGGCAGATGGAGCTGCAGGGGTTGCAGGTTACGCCGGGGGGGTGGGATGGTTTTGGCGAGGAGGGTGGGAAGGGGATGGGGACCGGTTTGTACCCAGGGACTGGGGCTGCCGCGGGCTCTCTGCTGTCAGGGAGGGAAGAGGCTGCGCTGCTGGGGTGTGCGGGATGCTGCGATTTCTGGCATCTTGCTGGGAGCGGCCAAGGGGAGCCCCCTTCTCCCCTCCCTGTTGGTGACATGGCGGCAAGGGACTGGGTTGTCCGCTGAGTGAGGGTGATGCTCGAACAGGTACGGTGACAATCTGGTTCGCTCAGCTCCCTGGAAGTTTTATCCCTAAGTCAGCAGAGCCCGGCTGTCGCTGCAGGAGGGCCCTCGCTCCGCGTATCCTCACCTGCCGCCCGCGCCGCCACGCTCCTCTAACCGCAGCGAGCCGGGATGGGGCTCGGCCTGGAGCCGCGCTCCTAGAAAGCAGGCTGTCGGCATCGAGGGACCACTGAGCCACTTAGCTCCTCTATCCCATTTTATGGGTAAGGGTGTTGTGCTCCACTGTCTTCATACATTTACTCCTTCAGGGTCAATGTTTCAAAGCCCCTGTATCTGTTTCCATAATACCACCTGCTAGACAAATATTAACTTACACCTTTTTTCTTTTATGCTAAATATTTACCCAGGTATTTTGTTTTGCAAAATTCAAGCTCATCCTTGTATGATCTGCTTGCATTTTGTTAATCTGGGAATATTAATAGCCTGCTGGCATTACTGCTAATTTGGACTTTATGCTGTAGAGTGAATATAGTAACGAATTTTTGGAATGGTTTGTTAATCTTATCAACATTCATTATGCATTTATTAATAGTAATTAGAGCCAATCACAGTGTTGCATTTGGAACTTTTTGTATCAATCAAGCGTTTTTCGAGAAAATTATCATTTAATGGGACATTTAGTATGTAAATATTTTAAAAAAGAGATCTGGTAAGAGAAGGGGTACAGGAAAACATTGAGCCTAACGAACAGTTTTCACCAAAAGTCTTGTCTCTTCCTTCCCTTCCCCCCCACCTCCCAAAGCAAAGTAAAAAGAGGAGGAAGAAGGGAAAGAGCCTATCCCTCTTTTAAACAAAAATCAATCGTTAAAACAGTTTTATTAGGCTTTTTTCCATATAATATCAAAGATTCCAAGGCAATTTTTGCAGGTTATTCAGGCAGTTTTGATGTATCGCATACATTACATGCATGTTGTGATTTTTTTTCCACGTGCCTTCATTTTTGGTGCTGAACTTGAGATACTTTAAAGGTTTTTGATTTTTAAGAGGTTGGGAAGGAACACAGTTCTTTTGAAAATCAGTGCTCTCTGCTCTCTCGACTGGGTGCGTACTGTCTCAGTTGCATAATCAAATCTTTCCCTGCCATCTGTGCTGCATGCTCCTCCAGGTAACTTCACGATGTCCTTTTAGCACGAGTCCTGAATGAGTCCTTTAGGTCTCTTGCAATCACATGAACAATAAAAGGAGTAAGAGCATCTCTAAGGATTCATGATTGGACTTTGTTGTTGTTTCCTTACCAACTCCGCTCCTCCATTTATGCTCTTTAGGCCTGCTGTTGCCACTCAGGAAACAGATTATCCAACAGTTCTCCATTTTCCAGCCCAATCAGAGATTCCTCCTGAATCAGCAGTGCTTATTATCTCCAACTGTACGTAATTATGGTAGAGAGGTTGCACCACCGTAACTGGATAATGTCAGCATTTCTATTACAGCCCCATACTTTCAGTATCCTGAAATGTGGATATAAAAACTCACTTTAGCTTTATAGTCTTTCCAGCGGTGAGAGATAAAGTGTGTGCAATCAGCCTTTAAGCAGTTTAGAGAAACCCAGAACAAAAAATTCCTCTTTGGTATGTCAGTTGTATAAATGTGTTAACTTGAGCTTTGCTCACTGTCAGGCTGCATAGTGTGCAACAGTCTGCAGATTTTGAGCATAAAGCAATAAGCATTTCTCTCCTGCTTAGAAAGCTTGTTACTAACTGGGGTCGATTGCATTTTTGCAAAAATATTAAGCATCTGAAGTTAGTGAATGGCTGTGAAAAGATCAATAATGCACAAACACAGAAGGATTTGCAGGTTGGTGCAACAGAGGGCAAAAAAATAGATGTGGGTTCCAGTTTTAAAAATGTAGCAAGTGTGCCAAAATGTCGTGAATATTTACTAAGGGTGAGGAATGACTCCTGCAGAGCTATTCTACTCCAGGAAACATTTGAGTATACGTATTCAACAGTCTAATAATACAGTTATATAAAAACTTTTATATATATTTAATCAGTTATGAAAATGGTACTTGACGTGCGAGTCTGTTCTACAAAGGTCAGCTTTTCACAGTTGTTTTTCTTTTAAGTTTTTAATGGCATTTTTAACCCTTTTTCTTGCTGCACAGTCTGCCCTCTTCCTCCTGTTACCCCCAGCCCCATTTGCAACAACATGAATTAAGGGCAGGAGGATGGCATTAACCTGGGTCCCTGCGGTCTCTGCAATATGAACCAACCTGATGTTCTTTAAAACGTTCAATATGGTCTTTTTCAAACAGGAGAAGAGGGTGAGACTTAGTCTGTTTAAGAACTCAGATAAGAGTTCTGCCTCATGCTCTGCTGGTTATCGTATTCATGCCAGCGGAGCGACCAGTGATGGTTGCAATGCTCTGCCTGAGTTTTGACACACTTCTAATTATAGCAAACAGTGCTGTAAACTCCAGAGGTGATAATGAAGCCTGGACCCATGTGTCAGCAGAGCTTCGAAGGGGTAATGCATTCCTGTTCTGCAGCACGGTTCCTTATTTGTATATTTGTGGGGACTTAGACTCGTGCAGTCATGTGTTGCTTATTTTCACTGAGCCGAGAGGTAAAACATGCAGAACAGTGGAGGTTTGTAATTTTGTAATTGAGTATTATCCATTTGTGTTCCCTTTGGGAGATGCATGAGGAGAGAGGCAAGGGCAGGAGACTGCTCATACGAGACCTTCATAAAAACTTCTTGCCTAGAAAGTGATGACAGGTCTTTAGTGTTCTGATGTCCGATGACAAACTCTATCTGCTTCTGAGCTTGGGCTGTAAGAAATGAGTGACCCCTGTAAAACAGCCTTATTTATATTGCACAAATTCAGCATTCACAAAATCAGGGTGTGGAACATGTGGAGGTGCACAAAGTAAGGGAAGGACTGCATTGAAGATAAGCTAGAAACTTGCTCTAGGAAACTCTTGGTGAGTGGTGAAGGCTCTCTTTTTCCAGAAGTGATGAGCATAACCCTGGCATTCTCCTGTGCTTTCCTAACTGAGGTGTGAACCCATCATGCAGACCTTGACACGTTCTGCTCTTTAATCTTAGCATGTGAACCAAGCTAGCTCTCAGAGCAGGAGGTAACATCAACTTTGCCTTTCCTTCAGGTTCTCTAAGGAGAGAAGAAATAACCTTCCAGGATTTAATCACTAAGAACACCTTCATGCCTGGATGACCTGACAAGTTTAAGTAGACTTGCTTCTTAATGCAGATAAGTCAGTACAGTCCGTATGACAGATTTGGTCCTCCATTTGCTTTGGTGATGACAAGGGGTGTGTCTTGAAGAAGAGCATGAGGGTACAGAAACTGGTATCTTCTGTAGCTACTACTACTTTAGCAGAAGAAGTAGATTGAAGTGGCATTATGGTCCAGTGCTCCTGCAACCAGTGCGGGAGGGGTGTCCCCACCTGGAGTTCTTATCTCGCATTGGTGAGAAGGTTGGGACCTTATCCCAAGGTCCAAGTTATGCATTTGAAAGATAGAATAGCTTGACTCTTATGGATGTGCTAGATGTGGGCAAAGGCTATTTTTCTACCAGAAATACCTATAACAAGATGCAATTTCAGTCTCCAGGAGAAACTCACAGAGGTTGTCCGCTGCACTTTGCGCTGGGGTAGAAGGGGCTAAGGAAGGGAGAAATTTAATTTAGCAGAGGTTTAACAACTAACGTGCTCCAAAAATTTCAGTATGTGTTGGAAGCAGATCTGGCATAACTGGAGTTATGCAAAAAACAGGAATTTTTTCCTTCTGATCTCGCCTGTTCCTGTCCAAGAGAGGGACAGAAACCCTGTGTTCGTGAGGGAGGGGGGAATTCCTTGAGCTGGTGTGGGAAAAAAACCCAAAACACCCAAACCCTTCTAGTCTCTTGACGTGCTAAGCCAGAAAACTGCAGCCCTGCATAAGCTGAGAGCTGAAGAGTACAGGCATTTTGGTTCATCCATTTCTCTCTCTCTAAACATGTTCTTTCAGTCATCTGTTACCAGCTTTTCTCTGCCTGGACCATGATCATCATATGCAGCTGTTTCCAAGGTTATAGAGTATATCATTTAAAATTAGTTGGTATTGTTTAAATCCAAACGCAACTACTGAGGGCTGCCAGGCTGTGCTGCCCGAAGGGATGTTGTGAGGATGAGCCAGCAGTGGGAGGTGGTGATGTGCGGGTGGACCGGGAGGGCAAGGGGCACTTGGAGGTGAGGAGGGGGAGGGAGCTGGCTGAGCATGTGGCATCATGCTTATCGGTGTGGAAACTCAACATCTCACAAACTTTTAAACCTTTAATCTGCAACGTGAATTTATATAAGCCTGCATGTGGAGGTGAGCGTGTGGCTCTGTCTACACTGTTAAGTGTTGATCACAGGTGTGTAAAGGTCCTTGGCTGGATTTGAAGTTGAGTGTTGCTCGTAATCCAGTTGCACAATCTCTTGCCCTTGGCGAGCTGCAGCACCTGCCCTAACAAATCCATAAATACTTGGCTGCTGAGCTCTGTCCTCGAGTGACTGCAGTGTAGATGTGCACTTTGTAAAAACTCGTTTAAAAGAGGCATACTCTAAACAGATGAATGAGTTGGCCTGGATACCTTTAAAAAAAATAAATCCTATTCCACCAGCTACAAGCACACTTTACTACAGCTCTGACATAATTTAGAACAACTCTGCCCTCCTCCTGAAATTTCTACTACATGATTACAGTGTTGCTAGCTCTTGTGATTTGCAGACCTAAGAGGAGACCTTGAAGGAGGTCATTTAGTCCATTCCTGTACCTGAAGGCGAGAGTGACTATGCCTAGGCATCATCCCTGAAAGATGTGATAGGGAGAGTTGTTTTTCTGTCCTTCATGGTTTCAAAGAGACTGACCATTAGGACCAATTGTAGCTGCCCGCGGGGATTCTCCACTGACGGTACCTGAACACTGGTGGTAGGTGCCTTTGGCGGACCACCTATTTAGTTCAAAACTTGCCTTTTTCATGGTGGAGAGTGGGGAAGGTGTTGCCCTGAAAGTTACAACATCAGAATAACTATATGTCTTGAACATCACAGGATTATTTTTAAGATGGTCTTTTTTTTTTTAATCTGTCTTGATTTTTAGGAAGGGAAGGAATGAGCTGATTTGGAAAGCTATGCTGGATGCTTGGAGTGCTGATGCTACCAATGTGCCTGTGACAGCCCTTAGAAGAGGCCACTTTCTCTCCTGCAGTAACCTCACCTTCTGCTCTCCTCCAGCCCTAGTGACAAGCTAGTTTTACAGTGTTTTGGCATCAGCAAAGCAAATAGCTAGGTTAGGGCTATCCCAAATGTCTGCTACTGCAGAGCCAGTCCTCCTCCAAGCTTGGATTTTTTCATGTTGAACTCTCTTAAAAATCTACCTGTGAGTGTCCCATAATAGGGTAGAGCATTGGAAAATCTAGTTTTTACCTAGATATTTAAACATCACCCAAGGAATCTGAAGTCCTTTGCATGGGAACGGTGTATGGGAAAATAGGATGTCATCAAGTAGATGTGTCCCATCAGCCAGTCCATGAAGTTACTGACCTGTGTCTGTAATACAGAGCATACAAAATAAACTTCTTACTAGCAACTCATTTTTCTTTGCACTACCGTTAGGCCTGGGAAGAGAGACAGCAGGTGCTGGATGGCTGAGAATGAACTGCTTTATAAATCCAGTTATATAAATATTGTGACCGTTGCTACCTGACTAGCATGTATACCAGTCTGGATTAATTCATTATTATTTGTAAATTCACACATTGTGGTAACTCTGTAGCCATGGTTTCCAAAAAGATTAGGAGTGTGAGCTAAAGATCATGAAATAGTACCTCAAATAGCCTGTAGATATCTTCAGCACTTGAACTTTCATTAGTGTCTTCTCATGGCCACGTGCATAACTCCCGCTGGTGCTAATGGGAATTGCTTGCACACACCAAGTGAGGAATAGGCCAGGAAATCACTTACTTGTCCTTGAGAGACACTGTATCTAGATCTGTGACAAGGAAGAGTCACAACTGGCACCATTTACTGTGAACCGTTTCTGCTGAATGATGCTGTGTGTGCGCCATGGAAAATGTCCGCTTAGGTTTGTGGTAGCAAGAGACTGTCATTAATCAAAGAAGCTTTCTCAAAGTTAGACTTTTTAAAAGTGTATAAGTTCATCCTTGTGCATTTATCTTGCAGAAAAATTCTGAATCCAAGCTCTCACTGATCGATGGTTGCATTAATTATGCACAAAAGGTTCAATTCTGCCAGCCTTGTCCACTTTGAATGCTGCTTTACCCTGGGAGGAATTGACTTGCATTATGCAGGTTGGACAAATTCACCTACAGTCTGAACTTCTGTAAAAGTCTCCAGGGAAGATCAAGTTTTTGTTATTTTCAATAATAAATGAGATTCTCATTGATAAAATGATCCAGGATATAAGCTTCAGCTCCCTGAATAACAGTTGTGTGGCCTCTAATGGAGGGCTGGGAAGAACCGATAGTCGGAGGAGAGATGAATCTCTCTGAGCCGCAGATCCTGCAATTCTAAACTCGTAGAGTTGGCTCCAAGGAAGCACAAGTGTTAATGACTTTTTATGTATTTTGAAGAATGTCTCAGAGCTGTGATTTTAAAATATACTTGCTTACAGTCTTGACCTATCTCAAGGAAAGTTCTTGTAGGTGAAAGAGAGCTACAACAATAAGAGGAGAGGACGGTGTTTGTGTAATAGACAAAATACTTTCTCACAACTCATGGCAATGTTTTCCCCTCACCATGTTTTTTTGGCAAATGGATGTTTGGAAGTATTAATAATTGTGTTTTCCTCTTCAACTCTGGAAGTAGCCTAATTCGGCTTAACAGTCAGAGAGAAAAAAAAAATTCATGTGATTTGTTCATCTAGAAAGTGTAAAGCATGACTTAAACAAATGGCAATAGTGGTAGGAAAAATGCTATAGTGAATGTTTCAAACTTTAAATTTTCTGTAGAGGTATGAAGTGACCTGAAAGGAATGAGTGGCAGTTCATCAAAAGGATGTGTATTGCCTTGTAACACTGTTTTATTGGTTCTTTCCAGTTATGAATCTGAGAATTGCTAAAAATATATGGGATAATGGATGATTGCTACGCAGAGCTCTAATTTACTGCACAGTCACTGTGGGAAAGTGCTTTAGCTGCTTTGGCTCTTTTGTATTGCCTCGAGAGAGATATTTACCCACGTGCTTTGCTCCAGAAGTCATCTGTTGTTTTTCAGTGTATGCACACAAACGGCTCTTGCCGCTGTGCCTAAGTATTGAGTCAGCGGTTCCCTCTGATGGAGCCATCACCGAGGACTGTCACGTTTATCTCAACAGATCAGCATCACAGAGCACGTAATGCTATTAGCCCCAAAACGTTGTCTGCTAACCACAGAATTGTGCAACACGAGGTGACCTTCTGCTCTTTCGTTTCCTAATTGGCTCTGAGCTTGGGCTGCCAGCTTGGTCATTCCGTGCCTCCATAACCCATCTGAAAAATGGGCGCAGTTTCATCTTCCCACCTTGCTGAAGGCATTTTGAAGGCGAATTTAGTGACAAATGGGAGCTGCTCAGATTTTTTGATGGATGTTGGAGGATTGAGTATTCATTTTATTTTTATTTTAAATATTCAAAATGCCTGCGATTAAATTATGTCACATCCATTGGGCTCTGGTCACCCTCATGCTGCAGTTGTAGAGGTAGCAGGGATTCCTCTCTGGTTCTCTTTTGCCTTTCTGCAGCGCTTCCTTGGCGGTGTGAGAGAATTGTTTCTTTAAAAAAATGGTTCCAGTGTCACAAAATAATGCATCACCAATCATGCTCTTGAATGTTTGAGCTTTATTGCTGTATTTCATTTATGACTTCATCTAAATATACATCTGTATGTTATCGTACTGGGAATTTAGACTCCTAACAGATTAATAAATGGCTAGTCTGGTAATCAAAGATCTGATTCATCGTGTCTCGTGGGTTTACTTGAAATCGGGTAAGATGTCACTAGCCTTTCTGCCTGCCATGTTGCTCTGCCACTGGTTGTCACCTTCGTGAGAGCAGATGTGAAGAAAACGTGTTGCCCTTCACAGCCCGGCATGTCAGCATGGGCCTCCGGTGAAGTCTGGCAGCCCCGTGCTGGGACACGTGGTGCTGGGAGGTGGGACCGCTGGTGCCTGCCAGCCTCGTTGCCTCCACCAGGCAACGGGCAGCGGGGACCGCACATCACCTTAAATCAGCAGAGTCTCCTGAGTCAGAACCCCAGCTAAGAACAAAAAAAAAGTTTGTTTCTTTTTTTGATCCACAAAACATTTATTGCCTCTAGGCTGCTATCCTGCAAAAACTTGAGCACATGTTTAACATGAAGCATGGAAATCGGTCTGGAAGCAATCGGGATAGTTGTGTGCTTTGAACTGAGCAGGTGATTTGCAGCAAGTGCCAGTAACAGTTCTGTACCAGCATCTGGCCGGCAAAGCGGTTTCAACTGGGTCAGTCATCGGAAGGGCTCGACACAGTTGTCGAAGGATAAATGCTTCACACTTTGTAAATCGGTGCTGGAGTTTAGGTTTAAACTTCTTTTTTTTGGTGAGGTCTTCCCTGCTATGTGACATCCTTGTCCTGAAGAAAAGCATTCTGTCCCTCTCATAATCACTTGACTGTCCTCTAAGTGAAATGGCATACAGGTACTTTTGAGAGAATCTCATCTCAGTGTTTTTCTAAAGCCTAGATCTGATTGTGTGTTTTCAGGCATTCATTTTCCAGGCGTGTACTGACGTAGTAGCATGAGAAAGCAGATTTCTGGGGAAACTGTCTTCTCAACCCCCCAGATCCCAACGTCCTCCACCAACCATGTCTAAGCCGAGGAGGTAATTGTGGTTTTGAGGATTACTTCCTTATCCTCGGTGTGATGCCAGCACAGGTACAAGCTAAAACCTGGTGGTGTTTTTGTTTGTTAGGAATTGGAGGCAAGACAAGGAACAGCTCATTTTGTTTGGGCTGCCAGACAGTTGCACAAGGATTTTTTTGTGTGCTGTTTATTTGTGTTGGATTCAAACCAGTGTTGGTGGGGACCTGGAGATACTCTGGAATTACTCACTGCAGTGAAAGCGGGAGCTGCTGGTGTTATGGCTCTGTATGGCCTCTCATGTTGTCTGTTGGCCAGTCGATACCAGAAGAGCATTGGTAAACCAGCAAATGAGTTTAAAATGGCATTTAAAATTGGGGCACTTGCAGAAAATGATTTGCAAGAAGCTAATAAAATGATGGAGTGTGTAATGTGATGGAATGATTGTTTTGTGTGAACACAGAGCTATAAACGCCTACACAGGGACATTTAACAGAGAGAAGGTATAACTAGAAGTAATCAGATGAAATGAAGCAAAGACCATTTAAGCCAAACACTATGTCATTGTCCCCAGTTTAAGCACTGGAGTATTTTATAGGGGTGGTGCTTGGCTTCAGAAAGGCAGAGTAAAGCACCCTGTGGGTGTATATCTTATGAAATTCATAGGTGATGACAGGATTGGGAGGCAAGGTTTTTATTATTTGTGTACAACTGGAAAAGCAATAAAATAAATGGAGAAGCCTGTATACATTATCAATAGAATGACAGTTAGCTTTGGACTGCAAAGATGCAGAGTTATGTGCTACCTAACCAGCAGGCTTACTGTACCAGGGAATGTTTTAATTAAAAGTGAGGAAAATGTATTGTACCTTGTGTTTTCTTTAGTATTTTATTGGACTTACAAAACTATAAGGATTAATAAGCTCTTTCTGTGTTAGAGCTGGGGGATGTGGAATTTACAGCAAAGGAACTGTAAATAATAAAATATTGTAATAGTTTTTATTTCAGTGAGGTAAGAAAAGAATTAAAATTAACGTATTTGTTTTCTTTTACATTTTAATGCTTCCAATTATCAATAGGGATAATTCTGAAACTCAAACACCAATCAACTTCTCAATGTTTGGCATTTTTTCAGCATCCTGAGCAGTTACCTAATCACAACATTACAGAAAGTGAACCAGGAGAATGTTTTCAACCAGCTAAAGTGTTAGCAATCATGAAGAACTAAAGCATGCTGTGCATACAGAGCTACTGAAAATAATACAGAAATTGGTAGCAGTTAAGAACAGGTAAAATTAAGGGACAGGATCTGTAGGGAATAGTGCCTAAATGTGCATATTGCTGGGTAGATTTGCTGTCTGTTCTAGTCCTTCCCTTGAGTTTTACAGTAAGTGCATCCATATGGCTACATAACTGCATGTTTGTATAATCTGCATACTTCTTGCTATAGCTGAGATGTTTGCATTTATTGGTCAGTATTGAATACGAAGCTGGAAAACTACTAAGCAAAGGTCAAGGAGGATTTGTCAGGGAACGAGACCCATCTGAACCAAGGGGTGGTGAGTGGGCAGAGCCAAAAATTGAAGAGCCACAGGAGGCTCGTGGCTTTCTAAGAGTGTGATGAGGTTATTGCAGTTGGAAGTCCATTAGGTGTGTAACATTTCACGGCTCTAGGCTGGGGGAGAAAGTATACCGTGGAGACAGTATCTCCAGTGTACAGTGTTCAGGGAAAAAGACTGGTTGAAATAACTACGTTGATGTCCTGTAGAAGTGTGGTGGAATGGTGTTCTATTTAAAAAAAAAAAAAGGGGGAAAAAACCTCCCTCTCTGAGTCTGTCTTTTCAGTAGACTGGATGTGGTCACTGAAACAAACTTCAGGCAATACCTCAGAGATAAATGTGTACGTTTTACATGACCCTGTCTTTCTGTGGTGGAATTTTACAGAGATTAGACTAATGAACTGATCTAGTTTTAGGCACATGCTGTTAGGTGAGGTGTTTTATTAAGACTTTTAACTGCAAATTAAAGGTCTGTTAGAAGGACAATTAAAGTCAACAGAAAGAGTTTTATATCACACCCAACCAGGGATGACCCACATTGTGTTGTACTTATCTCAGCAGTACAAACAGCAAGGGACGTAAGTGATCTTTGTTGAAACAGTTGAGCTATTGGCCATCAAATAATCTCCTATTTATTACTATGGCTTTAAAGTGCAGAATATCTTTTCATGGATATATGTGCACATATATATGCAGGTGTCAAAAACAAACATTGGTTTTGAATAAAAACTGAATTGAAATACTGCAGGTGTTCGGTCTGTGTTGGATACTCCATTTATTATGAACTTAATTATAATATCTGTTCATAGGACACGTCTGAAGTCTTGAAGTAGAATAGAAAATAGGATATCTTGTTTGGGGGAGATTAAAATTTTTTAGTATCCAAGTTTTAAAGAAAAGAGATAAGTTTTTCCTTCCAATGGTTGTGGCAGCTTGTGTAGTAGTGCTGTTTTGGGGAACAAACAGGCAGTCTTGCTCCTGGGAAGATCTACTGCTAATCTCACTGTGAGACAGATTTATAAATACATGGCTAACAGTAGTTTCTGATGTGGTTTTTTTATACTTCCTTTGGTGACAATAGTGTCATGGTTTAACCCCAGCTGGCAACTAAGCACCACACAGCCGCTCGCTCACCCCTCCACCCTGGTGGGATGGGGGAGAGAATCAGAAGAGTAAAAGTGAGAAAACTCATGGGTTGAGATAAAGATAGTTTAATAGGGAAAGCAAAAGCCGCGCACACAAGCAAAGCAGAACAAGGAATTCATTCACCACTTCCCATCGGCAGGCAGGTGCTCAGCCATCTCCAGGAAAGCAGGGCTCCATCACGCCCAACGGTTACTTGGGAAGACAAATGCCATCACTCCAAACGTCCCCCCCTTCCTCCTTCTTCCCCCAGCTGTATATGCTGAGCATGATGTCCTATGGTATGGAATGTCCCTTTGGTCAGCTGGGGTCAGCTGTCCTGGCTGTGTCCCCTCCCAGCTTCTTGTGCACCCCCAGCCTCCTCGCTGGTGGGGTGGGGTGAGAAGCAGAAAAGGCCTTGACTCTGTGTAAGCACTGCTCAGCAGTAACTAAAACATCCCTGAATTATCAGCACTGTTTCCAGCACAAATCCAAACCATAGCCCCATACTAGCTACTCTGAAGAAAATTAACTCTACCCCAGCCAAAACCAGCACAAATAGTCACATATATTGCCCAAACAAGTTTTCATTGTTTTTTTTTTATTTAAAAAATCCAAGATAAAACTGGTCATTGTGTTCTTGTTCACTGTATTTCTGCTTCAAGACTCCACTGCATGTCTTCCACCAAATTGGGAAATTCCTCCAGTACTTCATGGTGGATGAAAAGGATTGTGTAATGTTTACAAAACCCTTAAGTTTTCCTGGAAAGCCAGTGAACTCAGTTTATCTGACTTTCATGGTTTTGTGTCTCTCTGCTCTGTGACTTGGAAATTCATCTTGCAAGAGTTTACAGTATACCCAGTCCCGACTGCTGTCTTGGCCCCTCATCTTTCCCAAAGCCTAGTGTTCTGTCTCTAAGCAAAAGGTTTGAGAGTAGTTTATTTTTTACCGATTCAATTATGCGGCTCAAATATGACCTCCTCAAAACTTGTACCAAGCCACATGAAGATCCAATAGTTAATGAAAAACAATTTTTAATACTACACTGTCTTAAGCTCAGCCACTCAGCCAAACATGACAGGGGGCCAGTGGGTGTTTTGTTTCTCAGCAGCTGAGTGCCTCTACTGACCAGTTCACAGCGTGGTTTTAATGGTAGCCCTTGACTTATGAAACTCTCAGACTGGGCTACACCTTCTCTTTGGCAATTTGTAGAAATCAGATAGCTTTGCAAGCAGCCATGAAAAAAGCAGATATAAAGCAAGATAGGTTGTACCTCCAGATAGACTACTTCCTATAATGTGAAAATATAAATAAGACAATGAGGTATTTGTTTAAAAGTGCTGTTTACGTGGGAGCAACCCTGCATCCCAGGTCTCCTGTGACTTTATTTCAAAGTAGATTTTAAGCACTCGTCCCCCCAACACCTTTGGCCTGTCGTATTTAATATAGATGTGCACATTTGCATGGAATAGTCATCTTAATCCGTGTTGTGCTTTTCCATAGCTGCGCTGGGCATGCAGCGTAGAGCACTGCTGTGCCGCTGCGTGATACGGCTTGAGATGACTGATGTGGGGCAGCACTGAGCAAGCGCTACAGGGATCAGGTTAGGCTTGGGTTGAGATAGTCCGTGGTGGATGATCTACAGATTAAAAATAACCGGCTAATAAGGGTGCTCTGTAATTATCCAGTGGATGTATTTAATTTACAATCTTCAGCTGTAGCCTTTTTCAAGATAGACAAAATTTCTACTGAAAGTAACTATGACAATTTTTACATAGAAAAAAAGTGGTCCTTTTGGAATAAAGGTGTGTGTCATGGTTGTAGCATTATCTAGACTTCTAAAAATGTATATATGAGAGAAATAGAATATAAATGCAAATATATAATCACCCTCTTAATTTACTTTCAGCTAATTTCACTTCCCATAAGTCACATACACACTTACACAAATGGCAATTTTCATTCATCTCTGTGCCACTATTTAAAAGCAGAACATTACAGTGCAATCTCATTACTACAGCTTTATTGATTTATAAAATTACACTTTATTACACTAATCCAGATATTAGAAAGAATAAAATTGTGCATAGTTACAGCTAAGGTCGTCTCGCCAAGGAGGTACATAGTTTGCTTTTTCATCAGTAGTTCACAGTTTAAATTAGTAGATGTCATGCTGTTGGACTCCATGAACACAGGATTAATGGCAAACTCATTAGTTCATGAAGTTTAATCTTCTTGGTGGGTGTCCCACCTCGTGGGAAATGAGAGGGATTCGGCTGCAGGTGTCTGGTGAGGTAGCAGCAATCACTCAAAGAGAGGGATCTAGAAGGCGAGCTGCTGCTATTGCGAACCTGAGAACATTTATTATTTATGTTTTATTTGATGCCAGAATACTCTTTTTTCCTTAGGAGAAAGCAAATGAATGCTCTGAAGGACACATGAAGAGGTTGTAACTGCATTAGCAACCGCCACACTGCAGTAGTACCATCGGTGGTACTTTCCTAGGTCAGGCAGGTGCTGCTGTATTTGAATATTTGGCATAGATCCTTAAACAGGTCTTTTTAAAGTGGCTTTCTTGGGGAGTGTGGTAGGTTTTGTACCCTTACTTCTTCTAGTCATCAGGTAATTATCAGTTTCTTTTAAATTGATATTGCAGTCGAGAGCGAACCCCCTCATGCTGAATTGGCTTTGTGTAGCCACGGCATGGTGTTTTGCAACATGTACAAACGAGCTTGCAAAGCCCCAACGCAGCAGCAAGTTATTTTTGTCCCTTTTAATCTGTTAGGTCCTGATCCTGATCTGTAGGGTTTCCTAAATCCCATTGATTTCTCTAGAATTAGGCTCCTGAAGTCCTTTGAGAGCCTGGGCCTGGCTGATCTTGTGCTATAAAACGGAAACAAACCCACTTTCTCTGCCTCAAAACGCTATGAGGGTAAATGTGTTGAAGATTATCTATGTTCTTATTCGGTGGCAGTGAAGGCCACAGAAATACCAAAAATAGATTTAAAAGGGACAAAAATAACTTGCTGCCTGGAGGGTATACAAACTCTGAGCTGTTGCTGTGCGTCTTGGCTGAATCATTTCTCCAGGGAGGCTCTAGGCAGTCAGTACTTCTTTGAGAGAAAGGGTTAGAGAGATGCAACGGGACACAGCGCCTCAGAGAGAGGGAGAGTGGCTTTTACGTGCACGGAGGGTCGACCTGCCATTGCTTGTGTGCGTGGCTGGCACAGTCCTTTGAGCAAGAGGGGATCCCCACAAGCTGCTGCTGCGGGATCCAGCTTTCGCCACTTAGTGTTGCTGGAAAGGCCGGTGGGAGAAGGAGATACTGAGCTCTTTGTACAAATCCCTTCCATCTCCCCCTATAGAAGAAAAACTACTTTAGACCACAGCCACGAAATGCATTTCTCTCTGAAATGTATCTGTAGAAAGACAGGTTTGTCTTGGTCAGCTGTTTTCTGGGTTTAATCAGTCATTCCTGCTGACCACAGTGACAGAAATTTGCTTTTAGTACTGCAGTTATCTGTGTGGCCAGGAAGAGTCAATCAGCATCTGTTCCTGCGCATGCATCATTAACAGAGCTGTGAATTAATTTCTAGTGACAGACCACATTCTACTCCGCCACCGAGACACTTTGAATGCTTGTCACGTTCTTGTGGTTCATAGGTGTCAAGTCACTGGCTGGAGAAGAGACAGACAACATTTAAAATCCCAGAATGAGCTTCCTGAGTTTCGAGTTTCAGGAGAAAACTGTATTTGTAAGTTGAGCATGTTTGGGTTGTAACAGACCAGGCCTCTCTGAAACTTCCATATTTTCATGTAGTTACAACTCTAAATTACCCCTTACCATAGGCAAGTGGGGTCACTCGTGAATAATGGATGGCATAGCAGTGTCCAAATACAATTCCTTCTACTGCTGTTGAAAAAACCAGTCAGTAGTCCTAGTTTGGATGACTCCAGACGTCAATAAGATGAAGTAGTTCTGTTTACAGTGTTTTCTTAGAGATAGGTTACACTTTATTTTTTGTTAATGTAGATAAGGCTATTTCTAATACTGTGCTGCAGATAAGTTCTGCCTTAAGCTTGGCTGCTAATCAGGTTGCCTGTTCTGGAGACAGACCAGTTTGTCTCTGTCCTTTCCCTTCTCCGCTTGCCATTAGCAGATCTGTGAAGTTTGTCCTGCCTTCCAGTTGTCTGGCACAATAGGTGACAGATGCAGGAGAGCCAAAGCAGGCTTTCCAAATTATCCTGTGACATGAGGGAAGAAGGTGACCTCTAAATACTCTGTAGAGGGAAGAGGGGCTGTTTTCCTAATATGTTTCTTCCTTGGCAGCTGAAGATTTTTTCAGTGTAGGTGATGAGAGCAGTCTCTTCTTGCTGAATGAACAAAAATATCAGTCTTTGAGAGCAATGGCAAGAACAGCATCCTTCCTTCTAACCCACCTGCAAACAGCCTCTCAGCAAACCCCCACAACAGCGCTTGGCGTTGCAGCTTCCCGAGTCAGTAGTATCCCTGTACACTTCACATTAAAACCTTATTTACAACAGTTCCATTTGCTGTTAGTAACCACCAGTGACTTGAGTTTGTATAAAATATGGTTGTAGCAACTGTATCATTATTTTGAGTGTACAACTCCTGCATTATAGGTCATGTTAAGAGAAGCTGGTCAGTGGAGATGAGAAGCAAATGACTTGTGGCTTGATCAGCTATGTTTTGGTGGCTGACCAGATTATCACTGCCAGCCAGTGAAATTGGATAAGGAGTTCTCAGAAATCATTGCTTTGCAAATGGGAGATGTAGGTGTTCTGCACTTGAGAAGTCGACTTCTAAATGACTTACTAGGGGCCGTTTTGGTGCACGGTAACAGAATTATTGCTTAAGAACTGTTTTTGTTTTAACAAGAAAGTAATTGAAGTGACTACGGCCCCTTTGAAGTCTTATTTTTAGATTACAATAAGCAAGATTCTGATTAATTTAGCAGCAGGGCATCAGTGGCTATTAACAGCTTAACATGAGGCCCTGGTAGATTGATAAGGAGCTAAACAGCCCCTGAATCACATTAACAATCTGGCCATACTATAATTGAGGCTCATGTTGGGTAATTGTCAGCGTGGTTGATAGGCAACACAACAGCAGCAGCTATTTGTCTTTTAAATGGGCACTTAAATTATTCAGAATAATAGTTGATAGTCATCAGTACATCTGAGCCACAGTCCAGTTATTCTAGGCATGGATGACAAGCTTTAATTTAGTTACCTTAAGTACAGCACTGGGCTCTGCTTAGGCAAACTCACCTGTCTCTAGAAACAGTTTCTCAGGTGGGGTCTCCAGCCCATGATGAGATCCCTCTTCTGTGGCCCAAGCATTTGTGATGCATGAATAAACTGGGATGCACCTAGCTTGGGTGTGATAACCAAACCAACAGCCGGGCAAACATTTCACCTAGCATCTGAGCCACCCATGTTATATGTAGTTTTACCTCCCCAGACCAAGAGAGAAGGTAAAACCTGCAATGCTAACTAGTAGCCTTATTTTTATTTATTTATTTTCTTAAGTCTGCTGTGGTTGCAGAAGATCTGAGCAATTCCCCTGTGAATTTAATGTCTCTAACTAGTTTTAATATGTTGTGGGACATTCTAGCCAAATAAGAGTGAAAGTTTATGAACCATTAAATGTGCAGGAGGAGCTGGTAACCACTCGCTTTCTCCTTCAGTTCCTTCTTGTAGCATTAGCAATTCTGAGCTAGTCACACGGTGGGACATAGCTCAAATTAATTAGCTAAATTGCTACCTAATGGCAATAAGATTTGATGCCACTTAATATTTCAGTGCAAACATGGCAGACAGGTTAACGTATTTAAATATGATTGGCTCGCCGTTTCTAGTGGAGTATCTTAACTCCTGTTTGGGCTGTCTACAGCGCTCATTGTGCTCAATTAATTCTGCCATTAGCAGTGGTCTGACCCGCTATTAGCTCTGATAAAATGTACAGTCATCTCTACAGCCCTCTCCTTCAGTGATGACCATCCTGTGGTAAGGATGCTGAAATGCAATTTAAAGGGGGAGGGAGGCAGGACACACACACACTATGCTTTGTACGTAATTAAGTCACGTTAATGATGGGAGACTTAATTACAATTTGGAATTTATCAGCAGAAAGCTCCAACGGTGGCTTGCAAACTGCGATGGTGTTGGGCTGTGCTGACACATGCTGCACAGTAGTTGAGCAGTTGTTTCAGGCCGTGGAAGGTGCCGATTATTCTTAGCATCCTGTGCCCGAGAAAAGTCATCGAGTTTGCTTACGCACCTCTTGGTTTTCTTTTCTTTCCCCCTTTCTTTCCGCCCACCCTCTCCCCCCACCCCCCTTGTGAAGCAACCCTTCTGGCTTTGTTGTAAGTGTGGTTTGTAATCATTGTACACATCCCAGATGGTTCATGAAAACTCTTTGAAATGCCATCTGCCAGGCGTGTGTCCAGCCGGCAGCCTGTCATTCTGCTACAAGAAAAACGGAGGCGGGTTTTCCCTTCCCCCTGCCTTTCTGAATTGCATTCAGTAACACTTGTTCAGATGTGAAGCAGGATAACGGCCCGAGCATCTGCAAGCAATCTTTGCTCTAGACAGCAACACGGAAAGTTGTTGGGTTTTTCGCCTTCGCCCAGATAAGATATCCTGACCAGTGTAGTTTTTATTTTCCCTCTGTTTGTTGCTGAGGACCAACACGAGGTGACAAATGTTATCTCTGTGATGGAATGTTTTCCTTTTACACGGCGACTTGGCGTTTCTAATGCATTCAGCATGTGTTGCAGGCAATCGCACTGATAGCAAGCACATCTGCGATTTTTTGACTTGAACATATTCAGGAAATTAAGAACACTGAGATGAAACAAATAGATCCATTAAAATGGCTCAGAGGAATTATGGCAGAGATATAATTGTCATGTCAAATAGGCAGCCAGCACTAGTAAACTGCTGACTGCAATTTCATTGCTATAAAAATTCAGAAGGAAAAAAAAATGATTAATAAATACTCTCTGTGAGAAGATACAGATAAAGAAGAGGGCTTTAGAAGATAAAGCAAAATGAGTCCTGAAGTTCCTTGATCTTTGTGTCTCATGAATGTGTGTTGTCCGTTACTGGGAAAAAGTATGTCCCGATCTTTGTCATTCAGCTCGCGTGCCGCATGGCTCGGGGTGACGTTTGACTGATGCATTGGATGAGGAGCGCTACAGAGTCTAATTCTCACTTCCATTGTGCTCCAGGCATGGGACAGCTACAGCGCATCCTTGGACATAGTTATTGCTGAGGCTTTTCATTCTTCTTCCTTCCCTCTTGAGGGCCTGGTTTAGGGGAACCTGGCAGTGGTCAACAGCCACGATGCTGCGGTGAGGGTCCTCACAGCCTGAACGTCTACAGCAGTGTCGGTGTTCAGGGAGGAGAGGCTGCGTCTGGGCTGTGACCCTTCATCCCAGCTGCTGGGTGCGTGCACGCTCCTTGCGTGCCAGGGAGGGAGCTGTGTGAGCATTGCCCGCTCAGCTTTGCTGCTTGCCTTTAGATGGAAACTCAGGCACTTGGGCAGAGAGGGACATGTGGTGCAGTTCCAGTATTCCTCTGGTCTAGATCTGTGAAAGACATCTGTCCTCTGTTACAAACTACTCTGTAAAAATCATTGTAGTCTTACTGTAAGGATTCAAGAATACAAAGAATGCAAAATCGAATCCTTTCAGATAGGAAAGAGTAATTCTGCTAGTAGGGTGAAGATATCCATCACCATTTCCATCCCCTTTTTTGCTTTTCCTCCTCCTGCCTTCACGCATTCACACAGCTCCAAGAGAAGGAATGATAGAAAAAGCACAGGACTTTATAGACTATCTGAAGGCTGATGGTAAATAATAAAAACAGAGAGAGAGTTTCTATTTTGAAACAAGAAATGGAGGATGTTAAAGAAGGTGGATGTCTACCAAGGAAATTAATATAGTGATAGTCTTTCAAGGGTATCACTCCGTCAAGACTGACCTCTTGAACAGTCTCTCAGATGAATAGGGCATAAGCAGACTTTCCGCTTCCCTGGCACTTGAGGGAAACATTTGCCAGATGCAGGCATGGTGAATTTATGCTCTTTCAACTTCTGAGAGCTGGAATCTTCCCAATTAGTTTCCAGAAGCTCAGCTTCTTTATACTTTCTTCAGTCCTTTTATAGAGGGTTTAAGAAATTGTATGCACTGAGAAGGCACTGCCCAGGGGACGGAAGAGTCCCACAGAAGTGAGAAATCATGCTTCATTAAATGTTAGGTATGGTTTCCACATCTCTAAAGTTATTCCCAAGCCAGCAGATTGGTTGCAGCCACAGCACTCGGACACCTCCAACTTTCTAACGCTGCTCTTTCTTCTAAAGTTCAGTTTCCTGTACCGTCTGTAAATCTGTCATTTATATTTAATCTCAGATGTACAGAATCCAGCCATCTCCTAGCCTCCAGAGTCATGGAAAATAAAGGCTATTGAACAGAAATTGATCCTAATCAATTAAGCTGTGCTCAGTGACCTAAAATGCAGTGGCCCAAGCCATCTTAGCAAAAAGTCATGAAATGACTCATCTTACACCATGCTTCAAAGGGCTGTAAATTGGTCAGAAGGGAGAAGAGTTTCAGAGCTGGCAGAGTAGCAATGATCAGAGCCCTGTTCTCCATGGGTACTGTTTAAATTGTCGAGTGCTAGAGAGAGATGCAGTGTGAATTATTACTCAAAAGAAAAAGTATGTCTTGAACTGGAATGAGCTTATAGGTGAACTTCTGTGAGAAGAGTTTCCAGGTTTTCTCTTTAGTGAGCATGTGTGAACGGTGCATCAAAACTGTCTCATGCTACTTTTTAATGCCGAATAAAAAATAATAGCATAAATAGAGATAAAATATTAAAAAGAAATAAGGGAGAAGAGATCTTCATGATGTGAAAGAATATTTGGTGAGATAAAGTGATACAGAAATAATGGAAGCTAGAAAGAAGTTGCCTTATCTGAGAATACAGATTGCAATTTTAGTGAAGTTGAAGTATGGGAGACTGTGCTAATGGCAGGAAGGTAATTGCTGGCACATTCCCAGATACCAGACTTTTCCGGCTGTGTTTCTGCATGTGATATGAGAGATTTCTTTGCCAGAGAGTCTTTCTGAGAATATCAAAAACATTATCATTGGGTGGAACAACTGGTACCGGCAGCTCAACCTGTGATCTATGCCTTGTCTTGTTTTTACATGGGCTTCTAACTTGTAACTGAACTCTTTGACACCGCTCTCTGTGTAGCTCACAAAATTGTACTTTACAGATACTGTTGTATCTTTATGATCATTTTTTAGTGTCCCTTTTAACTCTTGATAAGAAAACAACTATATTAACGTGCTAATTTTTCCTTTCAGGCACAACCCGCCCTCCGAGAGAAGGAGAAGTGCCTGGTGTGGACTATAACTTTCTGACTGTGGAGGAGTTTCTGGAGTTGGAGAGAAGTGGGACCCTTCTGGAAGTAGGAACTTATGAAGGTATGGTGCCACAGGCAGTGAAAAAGCGCTTCAAATAACTGGTGTGGTAGGGCACCAGACTTGCGTCACCCTCACTCGAGTTAACCAGCTTGAGTTGGGACCTCACTTTCCATCCTAGTGCTCTACTTCCTTTGTCTCTATGTACCAAGAGAGAGGGAATTCCAATATTGCTGTGCTTTTTTGTCTTTTCCCTTCAAGGTAACTACCTCAAAAGATTAACATCAATAGGCAGGAAAATCCAATATGAACCCCAGTAACGAAATACTGAGGGAAGACAGCGTGGCAGTGAATGAAAATGCATCTGTTCTCTGTGTCTGCTATGGCTCATCTCCTTGTTCACTTTTTCTTGCCTCCTGCTGTCTCTCTTTCCCTTCATCTTCCCTAAATACACATCCTTCGTCACCCACTTGTGTCTCACTATGCAGCTACATGATGCACTGCTTTTGGCCTTTTTTTTTCTTCTTTATTCTTGGATAATTACTTCTAACTTGGGTCATTGTGTTGATCCTTTTTACAGCACAGCTTTACAAACAACAGCACTGAGACAGCCAAGGGGCACTGAAATGTCACCAGGGTGAGAGCAGGAAAAAAGGTAGCTTTGACTCCCAGAGAAATGCAAGGCAAATTGGCCATATTTAGGTGCACAATAGGATTTGTGTAACTAAACCTGCAATCTATATCTCCTTTAAATTGAAAACTCCTTTTGGGGTGGTTTTGTTGTTTGTTTGTTTTTTCTTTCCTCCCCCCCCCCCCCCCCCCCCCCCGGAGAATATTCAAATGTACCTCTTGAGAAGACAATGAAAAGAAATACGTTACAGGTTTGAAAGTCCTTCCAGTGTACTTCAGCTCATTCATATCATATTTCCATTTGCAAGAAGTTAAATGGGTCTTTTTGTAATTACGAGAAGTTGAAAAAGCCTTAGTCTTTGAAAAAGCCTTATTCTTGCAGCCGTTAATAAGAAACATGAAATACATTTAAAAATAAGAACTACACACAAATAGCCGATAGTCTTTGAAAAGTAGTCATCAAATATGAACAGAAAAGATTGTGACATGTGGTTTTGGTTTTCAAGCTCTAAAAAAAAGTCGTGAAACACTCTTTGTTTAGTCTACTTCTCTAAAAATTTCCTTGTAAGGTCACCTTTAAACCTTGCACTTATTCCCAACTGCAGACAATTGCAGTGTCAAACCTGGTTTGCATGAAGATGCTAAATGTATAATTTGGTTTCACTCATCCACCTCTCTGAGCTGATTAGCTCCATCAGCACCAATGCTAACGTTCCAGCAGCAGCACTTCTCCAAAATGAGCTTTTTCCTCTCCATGTTTCTAATTATAACACTAAATTAGTTTTCTTTGTCATGCTGCTCGAAATAGATCAGCTGAACGGCCTCACCATTACTTCCTGATCGTATTTGTTCTGGTGACCTTTCCACTTGGAAAGACAAAATGGGTAACTGTCTGTAAGCTGGCTCCTGGGACATGCTGGGAATTAGTTTTCAGGAAATGCTGTACCCATCTGGGACAGTTATAACATGGTCGTTTCATTGCTTATGTGATTATATGCAATAGCAGCTAAACTGTTTAGATTTCATGGGTTGCTCTTTTGAGTTGCTGAAGATGAGGTTGATTTCTCCTAAGTCCAATGCGTATTTCATTTCTGTGGGTGATAGAAGTGTCTGAACTTTAAAGGAATAATTTGTCAGAAATGCTGAGAAGCCTCTTTCCCCATTGACATTGGTGACGCTGGTGCATAGTGGTTCTGGAGAGCTGGCCCATGGAAGGAAAAATCAATAAGAATAAAGCAAATAATGATGATGCATCTGTGCACATATGCATCAAGACACATTACTATTTGATTGTAATGTGAAATAAATAAAGTTCATTTTTCACTTACAGCTTCAAGAAATGATTTTGCTGCCTTCCGAGATTTCTTTAATGGCTTTGTTGTACTTTTTTTGGAAATCTTATTTTACAACTGTATTGATCACGACAGTGTTGATCTTGATTAGATCTTGGAAGATGGTGGGATTCAGACTGAATGCTGCAATCACCAGCAATTTTGTCTGTTAAAAAAAAAAAACGATCCGCCAAAAAACCCGGATCACAAAGTAAGTTAGACTTCTAATGTCCAAGTCTTTGTTATCGCCCAGCTTTATAGTCTTAGATTACTTTAATTATCATTTGTTTTATGCTGCATTTTGTTGCCTTCCTTTTTTTGTTTTTTTTTTTTTGTTGTTTTTTTTTTAATGTACCACCATGATGAAGTCGATTGTATTTTTGACCCTACCAGTGATGGCTTATTGTAAACCAGAGGCATGGAACCCAACAAAAGGAAATAATCTTCTATTTCTCTCTGAAGAACAATAAAATAATACCTTTAATGCATGGCTTCTATTATTAATAATGCTACCTATTGTACTGAGTAGGAATCAAACAATTGCAAAGATAAGGTTGTTTTTGATTACAATGTAATTAGGTGATTTAGAGATGAAGGAAGGGGAATGCTGTGAAATGGAGAGTAGTGATGATGAATGGGCAAGTTCTCATGTGCCCAGCAGCCACAAGCTCACGTGGCTCAAGCAGGCTGGTAGCTTGGGGTCAGGATAGTCCCAAGGTCCTTCTGGCCCTTAATTTTTAAGCATCTGCATGTGGTGGGGGGGGAGATGGATGTATGCTCTGTATTTCTGTGCTGTGTTTCAGCAGCTGGAGAGGAAGTCTGAGCTGAATGATCAAGATAAGGTTTTGGCATTACTGGATGACATTTGTTTGCCTCTTGAAGGCATAAAGCCACCTGAATACTGGCACTATCATAGGGAAAAGACTTGTAGGAGAAGACGTAACACAAGCATTTGTTGAGTAACAGTTACTGAAGAGAACTTCTGGGGAGAAAGATTAGAAAACAGGGAGCCGTCAGAAGGGGGGTAATACACAGGACTCTGATGCTGATACGGATACTATTGATTTGGAAAGAATAAAGAACAAGCAGAAGAGAACAGTTGGAAACCATAAAAGAGTAGAAGAGTGCATCAGGTTTTGAAAGAACAACTGTGGTTTTGAAAGTGCTCTAATTGCAAAGAGAGAAACTGCAAGCTGAATAGGACTAAAAAGGTGTTGCCTACCTACTAGGCTGCGTTAATGTCATTATTATTTCTTCTGGCGCGCTGCAAATAGGTTCCTCTGCACAGTTTTTGATTCACATCTTGGTGAACGCAGAGCGGGCATCGCAGCTGCTTTTCTGGTCACCTGTCTCCTCCCTGGTGTGTTCTGCACCCAAAATGCTCCAAAAATTGCGATCAGGTGGGAGGGTGCGTTTGCAAGTCTTAATTCCTGAGGTTTTCAGTTCCAGTTTTAACATGCTGATTTTTAACCATAAAGCCTAGAAACTTCTTTTTTCCCCTAATGAAAGCTACATGTTGATGGCATGAATCCAGGAGCTGGAGCTGAAATCCTGGAAGACCTGCCCAAAGCTGTGATGCTACACCAGTATTGGTGCTTTTTGCAACACGTGAGTGCTGGTAAAGCTGCACGCAACACGCTCAAGCCAGTTAGTAATTCCCATTGACAATACTCATTAGGAAGGAAAAATCTTTTTAGACTGCACATTGTCTAGGCCTTCTGGTGGATGGGAAACCATGATAATTGTAATCTCAGGCATTTATTGACTGCTCCTTCAGGGCATAAAATACTGACGGATGCATGGAAGTAATTGTGTACGTTACTAATTATTTAGCCATTACTTCTGCATTTGAATTGCGGGCTCTCACAGGGACCCCAAGGGAGGGGTGTTTTGAGCAGAACCACAACTTCTAGATTTCATTCCTGTTTCTTCCCCAGCTGCTGAGTGGCCCTGGGCAGATCAGGTTACTGCTCTATACTTCAGGTTACTGGCCTGGAGAATATTAAAACAACACTTACTTCTCTCTTCATTAATATTTCAGCAGATATCCTGTGCCTGCAGTTATCTGCTATTGCAAATAGGAGGGAGAGAGTGGAAGCGATGGTATTTCAGACGGCTGTGCCGAATGCAGCAGTGGAGATGGGTGCTGTGCAGAGATGCACGGGGACATTAGCATGGTGTCTGAATTTTGAATGGGGATGGCTGTGTCACCGGGGTCTGGCGAGGCTGTATTAATGAATGCCTGCCCAGCACTTAGTGATCCTCAAAAGAAAAAGTGCTGCACTTTATAACATGTGAAGGGTTATTACATTATAGCATATTATTGTCAAGGCATCATCTTTCATTCTCAGGACAAGTGTTATGTGATTGCCAAGAGAAGTAATAAGTAATCTGCATTAGTCTCATGACTAAGATGTAATGGGGTGACTTGCTAACGTTTTTAAAGTGTATAAAACTAGCTACTGTAGACAGGGTCTCCGATTGTGGTACTTAATGAGTGTAATAAATTACCTTAATAGTGCAGTTAGAATTCCAGCTGAAGTAGAGAGGTATATTCAGCAACATGCTTCAAATCAAGATGCCTTTAGCCTAATTTATCTGATGTGCTAGCTCTCCTTGGGTTTCTCTGCAGCAGCCCCGCTCCCCCAGCTGCTTTAGCAAAATGGCTGGATTTTCTTTGCTGGTCTTCCGGTGTCTTCGCAGCCTGTGGGTCTCGCCGACTTGGTACAACCTTGAAATGAGAGCTGTGTCTGTGGCATGCAAAACATGATGGGAAGATTGGGCGAGTAAGGGTGGCAGATGCTGGGGATGCCCATGCAGCGGAACAACATGTTCCGCTTAATAAGATAAGATCCGCTTATTATTGTCTCCATACTACAGATTGAGTCAATAAATTATAATGGCTCCTTTAGCACCATTATAATGTATCATGTTGAACATCCACTTACTAACATCTGTGCACTGCAGAAAGATTCCTGTTCTATCTTTTGCTTTTATACTTTGCTTTCTTTTTTTTTGTTATTTTTTGAAACCGCTAGTAAGAAAAAAAGACAACACGTTCTTGTGTATGTGCACGATTATCAGTGTTAAGCATGAGTGCTGCTATACTGAAGTGTCATCTGATAACAGCGCTTCATTCTACAAACAGCTAAAGTGGTAGCTGAGTAACTCTCTCTAAAAGCAAATATTCAAATATCTGATAGGGTTTTAGAATGGTTTTGAATTTCCTATGGCATTCCTGATTGGCTTCTCCCTGTGCACTTTCAATAAGAAGGTTTTCAATGTGAGCTCTGTCTGAAATTGTTCATTAGCAGTCCTGCTTTTCACTGGTTTTGATGCATTTTAAAACACAAACCTTGGGGGAAAAGGTTGTTCCCAAACACCTCTGGCAAAAAAAGATATGGTGAATTATTTGCTTTTTTCCCTAAGTTAGATTTCAGATTATTTTAAGGCATTATTTACTCTCTAACCACAGTCTGATGCGTTGAAGGTGGTTCATAGTAGTCCATTGATAGATGGCAGCCAGGCACATTTTGGCATTGTTTCTTGGTACTGGGTGTGCTCAGGACTGTCTCTAGAATTGGCTACTCCTTGCTGGTGTTACCCAGCTCCTTTGCAGCTGGGCAGCCCTTCTGCACCAGGAGGCAGCCCAGCCTCCGCAAGCCACGGCATTTCCCTGCCGCTGCAGAGCTCGCCCTGCGCTGCGAGCTGCCATGCATGCACCACTTAGAGGCAAGGTGTTAATGGGACACATCCTCGTGGTGGGAGTATATATCTAAATATTTAAGTACTTGCAAGAAGAAAAGTTGCATATTGCAATGGCTTAACATGGTATTTTCTTGATTTCTACAGCCTTGTGCTAGGTAGGGTGCGTTCCAGTTGCTTCTCCTGTGTTCTCTGTATATGCCATGCACAAGCACATGCTTATTTATGTTCCCTATGAATTTTTTTAATCTATTTGCATGTGGATATAACAGTTGCTGTTATACAGCTGGGCTCAGGAAACACCCTGAGATTCCATAGCCATCTCGTGCCCCATGCTACCGACATCTTACTGCTTGTGTGTTACTTCAAGTATCTTTGCTTTGTTTTAGAAATTTTCCATGCATTAAATGTGCTTGGACGCAGCTGTACATGAGTGTTAACATAGCATGTGGCAATACCTAGTGATATCTCAACACAGGAAAAATCAGAATAAATGAGACTCATTTGATCTGTAGATGACTTTCTGCTAGGCTGTCATTGCCTGTAAGGACACTAATTGGAGTATATGTGAAATTTCAGACATAAATTGAAATGTATATATTGTAACATCTTGACTAATTTAACCAGAAGCCCAGACTGATCTTTCAGTTAACCTCACCAGTAATAACTGCAAAAATTGACAGAGAATCTACTATTTAAAGCAAATTGGATTTGCATATATTGTAGGTTAATTTCTCTGAAATCTCTTTCGTTGCCTATGTTTTGCTTCCGATCCAGATGCTGTATCTGCGGCCTCCTCCCGGTTGCCTGGATACTCTGAATTTCCTCAAGGCAATTGCTAATCAATGTGCAGTTGCAGCTAGGTGAATCCCATAGACAGCAGCCAGATCTGTCATCTAAATGTAGAAAGCTGTAGCAGAATGTGATCTGGGAAGAGAACAGACAAAACACTGTAGCAGGAGCTCTGCTCCCAGGAATCAATTCATCCTGTGCTAATCAGACACAAGCACTCTTGCTGGATTAGACGAGCAGAAGCTCTTCTGCTAAAATTAAGGGTCAATTGTTTTGGTTCTTTTACAGTGCAGAGAAGAAGAGCTGCACCTCAAGAAAGAAAACAATTACATCAATAATTACATTTAAAGTCTTTGTGTCAAGGCCTTGCTTAATTTTGCTGCTTATCTCCGAGTCTCTTTCCCAAAATACCCATTTGCATCAATACAGTAAGCTATAAACTGCTTTTTAAAACATGAGCTGTTAATGCAGTCCTTGTTAACACAAGAGTGGTAGCTTTGAAGATCAGATGCACTTCTCGTGGACGCAGGGTCCTCTGTGCTACACAGAGGCTTTTGAGTTTCTTAGGATTTTTATAATTGCAAAATTATGCCTCACAGTAGGTGTCAGTAAATTCAGAACTGCAAGAACTCTGCTCAGTCCTTTCCTGAGAGACAAATGTGCTCCCAGTCCCAGGCCTAAATCTCTTTGTGCCAAAAAAGCAAGACAAATTCTCCTCCCCCAGAAAAGAGAATAGCTACTGCAAAGCCAAAACCTACAGATTAAAGTAAATGAAATATACGGTTTGGGACCACAGTCTTCAATTGATGTTGTCCCATTAGGATTAATGCTGAAGCTCGTGCTTGACCTCGCACACAGTTCGTCTGCCTTCTTTCACCTCTCCATGTCAGCTCTGCCACCCTGTCCCCACCCCAGCAGCTTCCATGGTCTCATCTTCCCTCTCTGCAAGGTGGAACACCTACTTCTGTATCCATTCCACTTTAGACCCTTTTAGATTGTGTCTCTGTTCTTGTGCATTTCTGCTCGGTCCAGAAACAGCATCTGGGATGGATGGAGTCCTTTCAACTTGAATTGAATGGTGATTGGCAAAAGTTTTCATGGATTAGATTCATAGTGATTTTACTTAAGGGTAGCTAATTGTTGTATTTTTGTGAATTACATTTCAAATTCCAGGTCACATAAACAACTTAAGGTTGTCTGTGCATTTACTGCCCATCAGGGGAATATTTAATAAGAATGTTTTGTTATTGTGAAATATAAGACAAATTTTCCATTACCACTAGGTTTCTAAAACTTAAAAAGAAAGTCCTCTTGGCTGACAGCATTGCTTTAATTCAGAAGCTGCAGGACAGGGTAGAAGCTGCTGTAGATTGCTTTCATTGATTATGATCACTGCTTGAATTGGCAGAGGAAGAAGTGTTATGATGGTGAGAACTTGTCTTATTGTTGTGATTAGCTGTTACCAAAGTCTAATTACTGTGCATGATGCTAAAATGTGTAAGCTGCCGACACTTAGAGATAAGGAGATGAAAAGAAATCAGCTCATTCCAAATAGCTATTCTGGTTTTTTTCATTATTATTGTTATTTTTGTGCACTCTCCCGAGTGGCGCTTTAGAGTGCATGGATTAAGTCATGGCTTTGGCTGCAAAAGCTGCCATCAAACTTCGGTTGTGGTTAAATAAGTTTTAAGCACCAAGGAACTGAATAAAATAAGGGTTAGTGAAAGGTGATGACAAGGAATTCAGTTAATGGTATGTGCATCTGCTGAGTGAATGCATTGTTATTAGCTGTTAATTCAGTTGCTGGAGGCAGGATCCAAATGTAATTGAGAAGAGGGTAAAGCTCAGAAGTCCGGTTCCCATAGGAATCAGACATGCGAAAGTGCCGTTTCTGCCGTGCTGGCTGCTTCAGAACTGGCATTTCCACAGAAAAGTAGAGGTTTTCCCACTGTCTTGATCAAGAAATCTCCTTCATCTGGGAGACAGGCTGCTCTTTTCCAGCTTTGAGACATCATATTAGGGGCACAGTCCTCAGAAGTTTTGCAGAGCTTCACCTGAGCTCAGCACCCCGGGGAGTCCTGCCATAACTACTGTGCTGACTTTAGAAAATGTTTTGGGATCCTCTGGGATGACAGATGCTTGTGTATGCACATGTAACATGCTGTTAATAATTGGAGCTGATTGGATATTCAGTACAAATTACACTGGCTATGAAGTTAGCCCCTTCTTTAGGCTTACAAGTGGCTCACAAAACACTGTTAAAGCATATTTTTAAATGTATGTTTTTTCATAAACATTGACAGATTTAATTTGAACAAATAATGTCGAGTCTGAATGTTTTAAAACTCTTGCTGGGCTGTTCACTGTCGGTTGTTAACGGTGCACGTTTGGATTGCTGAGTCACAGGGTAAATATTTTCTCTTTCTAATTTCTAGGATTAAACATGAGTTTCGATGATAATTTTAAGTGCCAGTCCCTCCTAATGGTGTGTCTGCCCCCACGCCCGCGCCCACGTTCCATGTCTTCAAAAAGAACTGCTTAGAGAAGAGAAATAGGTCTGACTGCATCCAGCAACCATGAGGAAAAGCGAGTCTTTCCATTTTCTCTCGTTCTCCGTGTCACCTGGAAGCTGGGTTGGAGCTTTCTTTTGCAGTTTTTCGTCATGAGCTGGGTTGTTTCCCAAACCTGTATGTCCTTCTGTGAATCTGAAGGAAGAGCTGTGATTTTTTGGAATATTGACTCAGGCTGAATCTGCCTCCTGTGGAGGAAAAAGAAAAGTTCAGCCCCAATGGCTGCATTTCAAATATTCTGCAAAAGAAAACCCACACATGCAGAGCCATGCTCAGTTTCAAATTCATGTATGTGTTCATATATACTTGTAGGGATCCTCTAAGACAGCACACTGTGTTGGTAGAAAATAATTATTCACTAACAGTAGTACCAACAACCATGGCTGGTTTGAAAAGTGACTAAGGATTTTGGTGTAAGCGAATCTGAAATACTTTAGAGAAGGCTGTTTTTCTGCTGAGGAACAGCTCTCCGTGGACTGTTAGGAACTCCAGCCTTGCTTGTTGCCGGAGGAACTGAAAAGGAACAAAACTCAAAGACATAATCATGTATTTCTCTGTAATTGGAGGAGGGATGGTAACATCTGTGCTATGTTCTTGTCCAGGAGAAATAAAATCCGTGCTAGCAACATCTATATATCTCCTTCATTCACTTTGTTGGCATCCATTGCAAAAAGATTTAACCATTTACAACAGACCTGAAATAAATTTTGCCCAAAATAGTGATGTGCAGTGCCATAAATAAAAGCTGTTCTCACGTATATGGCATGCACGTGAATCTCTGCTTAGCAGTTAACATTCTTAGAAGACACATATTTTTTCTGGAAAAACAAACAACCAACACCCCCCCGATCCTAAAACCCCCAAAGTAGCAGTATTCTTTGGGAGAAATGCCGAAGAGGATAGGATGGCAGCAGGGTAGATTATCCTTTTTCTGCACGCCTACCTTTGTATTTTCCCTTTGCACTCTCTCTCTCCTATTCCTCCTCTTTTTGTATAAAATAGTCCTGCAGTATATAGAGCATAAGAATCATTTCTCTAGCAGAGACTGCAACCTGCTTGCGGAGCCTCCATCCCCATTAGAGGCTCTTTCCAGAAGAAGTAATTTCCTTCTCCCTATAAATTATGCATCAATGTACATTTAAGATTCAGAAATGATGAACAGAAGATAAAAGCATTGCGGAGTGTTGCTGCTCCTATGGAGCTGAATCCACGACGTTGTGTACGGGCTCAGACACACCTTGTTAAGACAAACCTGCACGTGTTTCTGTCCTAGTACTCCGGCTGTAAAAGCGTGGAGATAGGAGCTTATCCAACTTCTCCAGCCTCAGCTCTGTAAGAAAGACTTTTTCTCCTTTTGGAAGGCAGTGAGGGGGAAGGATAGCAATATGTGTCCAAAGTGGTCTTCCCAGATGGACTCTGTCAGCCTGAGCCAGGGTGATTCCCGGTCTCCCTTGCTCCTGATGTGTCTGGAGACCTTCCAGAGTCGGAGGCTGAGATCTGCAAGTGTTAGGTCATCCACAATCCCTGTGACCTTACCCTAAAGCTGACAACACGCACAGCTTCAGGGTTGTAAGGGACTTAGATGATCTAATAGGAAAGGCAATTCAGTCGGCTAAACAGGAGTTGAGATAAAGAACTAATAATTCCAAACTGAGATAAGGATATATCATTTTGAACCTCAAGTGTGTGATGGCTGAGGAGTATGGAATGCGTTGGGTGAGCTGGAACTGTTGTGTACAGCAGTGGGGCAGGTCAATGCAGAGCTGCTTGGCTAACTTTAAACTCGGTGTCCTATCTCAGTGTATGAATGATGCTGGCTTCTGCAACAAAAATATACATGCATAGGTATAAAAATAAATGAAAAAAATTTTTTTTAGCACAGATGAGGTTTTAAAGTGCCTTTGCACAATCTGCCTTTGGTGTGTGGTTTCCATCCAGTGTAACAGGGGTAGTAAAGGGGCATGTACACTTTCTGGGGAATGGATATTAAATATATAATGTAATTATGTACTGAAAAATTGAAAAATAAGGCTTTCAGATTATACATAGCCTATGGAGATAGATGAAGAATGTAATCAAATGTACATGTGTATTTTAGAAAAGAATTTTATGCTGCCACAGTTGAAGTTATACGCGTGCACCCCCCGCCATGGGTTTACACAAAGCTGCGTGGGAGAGCATCGTTTATATTTTGTCATGCCAGAGAGTATAGGGAGAATTTTTAAGTTCACCCTTGGAATCTGAAGGTGGCAAATGAAAATTAATAATAATTCTTGAAAGGGAAAATTTTTACATAAAACTGTTGTATATCATTGTTTATTGATCATTGTTTAAAAAGTAAAAGATGCGCCTTGCAAATAGGCCTGAATTCCTATAATGCCCAGTGCTGCGGGAACCGATTCCAGACCTGAGGTTCCTGTGCAGCGTTTCAGGGCAAGTCAAGCGCTACTGTGGTGTTTGAGGTGGAGTGAAACAGGAACAGCGAAATACCTCCAAGCGGTTCTGGCATCAGGGAACCTGCGCTTATTCTGTATTTCTTCTGTGGTCACTTAAAATGACAATGAAGCATCCCAAGCACTTTGCACTGTTTGCATCACATCTGGTGGTGGCTGCCAAGAACTGTGCGTTTGCGTAACCGTGGGTGCGTCTTTGTCCCTTCAAGTTTTGCTTTAAGGTCTGGTTGTTCACTTCTACCCAAGTTGACCCAACTGCTGAGTTTCCTCTTTGAAGAAAGCAGTGCCACGTGGTACCTTTCCTTTTCTCTCCTTTGACAAAGTTTTCCTTTAGAGAGAATAGTTTTTGCTTTTTAAATGCAACATCCACCCTAAAAGAACCTGTGTATTAAAGCAGGCCGTCGAGCCTTTCATCACTTCTCTGGGTGATAGCAGTCATGAATTTTTTATTTTCTGCAGGGCTTACTCCAGATCTGCCACAGCATTGTGTGGGTGCACACATGTAAAAGGCTACTAATTGAAATTCAGATGTAACGAGATGAAGTTTTGCTATTCACCATGACTCCTTTTTGTTTTACCACTTGTACGCTCAGTGCACCTAAACAATGCAACCATTGCTTCTCCTTTTAGATTCAACAAGAATAACTTAAAAGGCAAGAAATATTTCCGTGTCTGCTCTAGAGAAGAAATATGCTCCCCCCACCCCCAAATGGGAATAGCGTGTGTTTAGTTATTTATTTACTTATTTGTTGGGGAGAGACAGAGATTTTGATGGAAATGAAAATAAAATAAAATAGAAATCATGCTGCTATAAACTGTTCCCTTTTGAAGATGCAAATGTGTTTCTATTGCCTAGGTAACTATTATGGAACGCCCAAGCCTCCCAGCCAGCCCCTCAGTGGGAAAGTGACTTCCACCGATGCTTTGCAAAACCTGCAGTCTGGCTCCAAGCAGTCGACTCCCAAGCGAACCAAGTCTTACAATGATATGCAAAATGCTGGCATAGTGCATCCAGAGAATGAGGAAGAGGATGATGTACCTGAAATGAGCAGTAGCTTCACAGGTAAAACAAAAATATTGTGGTCCATCAGTTAGGATACATGGGGAAGGTTTTTGGAGGGGGGTTGGGGGGGTGTGTGTGTGTATTTTCAATGGGTTTCCTGCAAAGCTGTCCATTCTGGACAGAACTGGCCAACCACACCTGAATGGCAGATGTCCAGGGTGGACAATCACATGCACAGTTGTGTCTTCTAAAAAGGCCTTGTGGGGTTGAGCTGGATGAGAAAAAACTGGGGAAAAGTTCAAATTCGTTAGTTGCAGAAAGTTCAAGGAAGAGTTGGGCTGTGGTTGACAGCTAACAGTATGAAATGGCTCAACCAGGATTACATTTGAAATTAATTATTGCTCCTTCCTAAACGTGTTGCTGTCCTTTCCCCTTCCTTGCATCTAGAGATACCCATCACATACAATTACTAGGTCCTCTGCTCCGAGGTACCTTCCAGCAAATTGAGGGCTGCTTGCTGCAGGAATGAGGTCTGAAGCATGGGTGCAAGCTCTTTGTTTTGTGAAGGCCTTGTGTCCTGGTGAACACAGATCTCAGTCCCACCGTGGCTACCATTGAGCGTTGGCTGAAAGATCACTGGAAACTTCTGCAATCTGAAGTCAAGTGCTGTGCAGGCAGATTCAGAGCAAAATACTGTTGGAGATCAATTGAGTTTCCACAGAAATCAACTGCAAGTTTGTGAAGCTCTGAGGAGCAAGAGCTCTTCCCCATGTCCGCAATCCTACTGTTTGTTAGCACTTAGAGCATTACTTCCTCAGCTCAGTTTCAAGCACTGAATTCATCTTCCTAGCTCCCTTGGAGGTAGGTACTTAGCAAGCAGCATTATCCACACCTTCAAGCCTTTCACAGCTGCTTGCTGTGGGTGCTCACCATCGCTGGCACTAGGTCCTTTGTCCTCTGGTCACTTCCTACCACCATGACAATTCTCCTTCCCAGCCTCTGATGAGTCATAGGAGCTGTCATGCCAGTTCCTACCTGCCAAAGTCCTGGCACTTAACATCTGTATAGAGCTTTAAAAGGATTTAGGCTGAGATTTAGTTTTGGCCCTCTCTGGGCCAAACTGTCAAATGGCTTTGAGGGTTGTGCTCTGTTTGGCTGCTACCTGCTACATATTTTCAACCTAAATCACTCCTGGCTGGCCTCATCCCTCCCAGGCTGGAGGTTCTGTCTCTGCTTACTGGCTCCTTTACAAAGTTTTGCGCTGAGGGTAGTTTCTCACATGTTGTGACATGGCAGCAACCTCAGCCCTTGTCACAGGATCTGATTTTGGGAGGAAGCTGGTGGGAGATGCTGTTTGACCTCCTTGCTGCAGTTTGGTGCCCCTGAACTAACTTGAGCATCATTTCTCTCCTTGTTTTCCTTCACAAGATGAAATACTGGAAGATGCAGCTCATTTGTTACAACGTTATCACACCCTGGCCCCTTGCCTTCATTAAATGGGCACAGAATCAAGAAAAGAGTTATTTCTCATATACCAAAGTGATTCCTTATGCTTATTTCACATGTAAGTGTGCTAGCCATATTAAAATGCTCCTCCTTCCTTAGAAGACCTCTTGGTGACTTGTGTTTTCCAGACTTTGGCATGTTTACACTCACAGTCTTAAGCTGGCGATGGATGATTCATTCATGCTTCTTTATCTTGTCAGCTTCTACCTAAAAATATCGAATGCCAGGAAGGCTAGAAAGCAGGCAGCTGAGGGTACTGGTATAGTCTAGATCTTTTTCTTCCCTCTTCTCCCAGTTTATTATTTTCAGTATCTTGTGTTTTTTTAATGGCAGCACACAGACTAGAAATAGCGCAGGAGCTGCTGTTAATGTCCGCTCAAAAACCAAGGCTGTGGGCTGTGAGTTGAGGAGGTCTGTGATCTCTGATCTGGAGAGCGGAGGCGAGGTCTGGGCTGTGAAGCCCTTTCAGTCCCACTGCTTTGGGACTTGGCAGAGTGTGACACTGATCTCTCTGTCTCTTGCTGAGTGTGTTGCCTGCCATGTGTACTGGAGACCGGTGGTCTCAGGTGATTTGGAAGTACTGCCATCGATTTTCAACACCTGCAAGAACCAAACAGAGAAAATCCCTTTGGTAGACACGGGTAGTCTTAGAATTTGTCTGTTGTTGCCAAAACCTCTCTGTGAAGGAGTTAGGGGCACAGACCTGGTTTGTGGAGAGCGTTTACTGTGATTAGGGGTGGAGGGAATGCGCAGCAGTGTTTCACGGATACAGCTCAAAACTGCATGGATATAAGCATCAGAAATGTTTCCTTAGAGGGAGAATGGTCAGGTACATCATAAAATGTTCCTGAGTGACTTTGACTGGAAGGATACAGTGATGAGCCATGGAATAAACCTCCTCAAACGGCCAGAACAGGCACTAGTGAGCAGCAATGCGTGGACACATGGTGTAGTGCTGACATTTATTTTAATTTTTCATTTAAAAAAACCCACTGCACTAAAGACGTTCACCATTAGCTTGTTGACTTTGAGCTTCTGGCTACCTTCTGCACTTGTAAAAATCTCCCCTTTTGATCATTCTTCAAACAGGAAATTTTATTCTCCTGATCCCTGTCCCACAATTGGCACTGCGGGAGTGAACCTGTAAGCCTGCTCGGAAGCCCATTGAACTCATCTACATCAGTGAGCCCTGGCCTCAGACAGCTTGGAAGACTTTGGTACCTCAGCAGGGCCTATTAGAGCGAACACAGTAGCTGATCACAGCTTCTGATTTGCGCTGGCGAGGGTCTGGCTGGCAGAGTATGTGTGTGTGGGCAAAGCAAGCTCATCCCTGCTGGCAAAAAGACTGCAGAGTCTCTGCCCTCAGTTCATCTGTTGCTGTGTCTTGCGAATTAAAAAATGAGGAGAGGAAAACTGTAAGGATAAACCCGGAGAAGCAAATGGGAGGAGAAAAAGGCTGATTTTCAATTTTATTTGTGCTTGTTTATTCTACAGCAGAGTCTGGTGACCAAGACGAGCATAATACGCATATCGTAAGAGAGACAGCCCCACCGTCCGCAATTGATAGCCACACCAACGTTCCCACCACGGAACCATCTCAGAACCTCCCTCAATACCTACCTCCTTCTGCCGAGGATAACCTAGGTCCTCTGCCGGAAAACTGGGAGATGGCCTACACCGAGAACGGAGAAGTCTATTTTATAGAGTAAAGCACATTTTTGTTGTTCTAATTCCATCTCTCTCCCTCTCTCTCTGGGCATAAGTAAACCTCCATGGATGCATTTTGTGTGTGTGTATGTGTGTGTATTAAATATTTAGTATATACAGTTATGTTGCGGAGCTGCAAGTTCTTTACTGCTTCTGAAGGCGTTTTGCATTTCCTGATTGGATTAACATCCAAATTACTCCTGAGTTCAAAGGCAGAGGGAATTGCTTGTTTTATGAGGGTAGTTACAAAAGCAACAGGCACTTATAAAATATGGGCCAGTTGTTTTCATGGGTGGGATGAAAGCTCCTAATTGAAAGGGCTGAGACTTCATTTCTGGAGCCTGCCTCTGTGCATAATGCAGCAGAGAGAATTCCTCCCGTCATGTGCTCAGGCGGTAGCAGAGCCAGGGAATGGACTTTGTGTGTTGTCCTCTCATCAGAGCAAACGGGCCAAACGTGTTAACGTGCTCCAGTGGTTTGCAGAAGGCATAGCTCAGTGCAGAGTAGGCACAGTAAGTTTGGAAGAGGTACCTCATGCTCTGTAGTCTTTGCGTAAGAGCTGAGTGCTGTCAGCAGTTTTATGATGTTATTGATTTTTTCATGCCATAAATAATAGTCTCTAATTATACTTGTCTAGATTTATCGAGATAGGAGTAACTTATAGAATGGGACCTGTTAGTGGAAGAGATTTCTTGCACAGAGTTTAGCTAGACATCAAAATTCAATTAGCTTTTGAAACTCAAGCTCTTAGCTGCCTCAGTAGAGGAGGGGGCTGACAAATTGATTTGGGATTTGATGGTCTGTTTAATGCAGTCTTGGAAACTGAGATTCTCAGTGTACCAGAAGCCAGTGGCCAGTTAGTACAGAAGAACGTCCTCTGCTAATGCCCCTTCTGGTACTCTGGAGAATTATGCTGGATTAGGGCAGTAAGGGGAGCAGTCCTGCTCCATCAGCAGGAGAGGGGACTTTTGGACAGGGCCAAGGAAAGGTTCATCAGAGCAGCTTTTCCCTTGGCTGCAATGGCAGGGGAACACATCAGAGAAGATTGCCAGAAGATCTGAGGAGCTGGGAGGACTGAGAGCACCGCAGCAGCTCTTCACCAGCTGGGAGAGGGCTGCTGTAAAAAAGGCCATTTTCCAGGGCGCTCTCAATTACCTGAAGAGGCTCCACCAACCCCCTAGTGTAAGCCGAAGTCTGGAAGGCACAATGCAAATTCTCATCAGCTGCATATCGGATGAAGCTGAAATGTGTTCATTATTCCAAAGACGGTATTCTGCCTCTCATTATGTCCTCAGGGTGCCTCATTCTTTGACGTACTTTCTGGCTTTAATGTATATAACAGCCTGAGTAATAGCCCATCCAGCCTGCCATTTTCCTTCTTGGAGGAGGACAGATGATGAGCACTAAATGCTGCCCAAGCAACCGGTTGCTCCCTTTTTTGTCGCCACGTGGGCCCCTGCTGTCCTTCCTTACAGGTGCTTCAGCCAGGGGTTCTGCTGCTGCCACCAATTCCCCCAAACCCATCCCCATGGCTGCTATATACTCTATGCCTGTGTGTTCTCTTAGCAATGCGGAACTGTAGCACCTTAAATAATTTGTTAGACTTTTTGCAGGAGAATCATATATGTGGTGGAAAAATGTAGCCTGCATACACAACTGTCTGCCTGACATGAAAATCTGGTGACACACCAACTGCTTCCTTCCCTGCAGTGCAGACTGACCATTTTGAGGATACATACGCATAGGGGGTGATTTTGTGCAAGAACATGTTGGTGTGGATGCAGCACTGAATGACTGCAGTTCTATTAATTCTAAGGACACCCTGAGCCTAGAAACGATTTAGTTTGATTTGTATCAAATTAAGAGAGCAAGCTAGTGAGCTGTGTAGACACGAGCTGGCTCGGATGTCTGTACCATCACCTACAGCGTTTTGGGTTATCAAGTCAGGGTGCTGAAGGGAACAGTATGGGAACATCTGAGCTGCTTGCACAGAACCCGCACAGGTCCAGCGGGGCCAGAGCTGCGTGTCGGATAACCGGTCCTGATGGCTTGTAGCTGAAGCAATTTGGCTCTTGAGATATGTTTCTCTGGTGCTTTAATTGGGATTTTCATTACCCAAAGTATCCTAGTCCCTCATTACCCTGCACGTAGATCTGTGCATGTTACAGGTCTAACACAATCCTGTCCCTCTGAGTGTATGATCTGAAAGGTGTTTAGCTAAATTTTCTGTGCCTCAGCAAACTACGCTGTTGTGAGCCTTTGGTTAGCGAGACAAAGTTGCAAGAAATACGCAAATATTCTATTACTCTCCTCCCACTGTCCTCTTTCCCAGCTAGACTACAGACTTTCTTATTTGTAAGTTGGCAGAACCCTTCTGCTTTATTGCTGTTAATTTGCCTGACTTGCTGAATTTCTGCCATTCAGTTTTTCTAGTTAGCGATTAATTGCTCTGAAGCATACAAAAGGATTAAACACATTTGCTCATCTTGCCTTGGGAGGGCTGGGTAGTAGGATGCATAAAACAAGGACCTTTTATTTACACACTCAGATCCTAGGAGCAGGGCAGTCCCCTCTTCTTGCAGTAAAATGCAAGTTTGCTGGTCGGTTGTTAGTTCCTCAGGGATCATAGCCCTCATTACAGCATTTCCAGCTTCATGAGACTGTTGTGAGGCTGAGGTTAAGTTTGTAAATCTCTCTGAGACCTTGAAGGAGGAGTAAATAGCATTACTATGGTATTGAAACTTAAAACTGTTAAGCAGTGTTAAAGGCTAAGCTAGATAAACGATACCTCAGGGACTGGAGGGATATCTTTGCGGTTTATGTCTAAGATGACATCAGGTTGTAGAAGAGACATTACATTACAAGATTGTCTGTGTATGCAAATGAAATGATGGGAGAAAATAATTTCTAGAAAAATGTATTTTAAGCCTGTTTACTATGCAGCCTTCACTGCTGAGACTGGCATCGCGATACTGTCAGGGGACTTGTAGAAAGGAAGAGTTGAAAGTAAAAGCTGTTCAACTTCCATCAAAGGCTTTGACAGAACATTTTTATTTGTGTAATTAAAAAGCTTTCACTGGAAATTTTGTTTTTGACTAATGCCTGGGTCAAATGTAGACAAATGTCAAAGGTCGTTTGTAGGAACAAAGATCCCTGCATGGTTTAGGGAGGAAAGGAAACTTCTGTCTTTTCATCAGGAGGTAAATGGCTCAGAGACACCTCCTGGAATTAAGAAACAAACCACCAAAGACAAAAGTTTGGAAATAAATATTATAATATTGCAGTTTTCACATGCATCCTTCCAGTCAGGAATGCTGATTTGTATATTTTCACTTTTCACCTTTGTGTTTTCAATGCCAAGATTCTTGTGATTTGGTAGACTAGTTTGCAAAACATCAAATTGTAATGCCGTTTCTTCTGAAGCAAAAGTATGCCTTCAGGTCTGTTGAATAATAAAGAGGATATATACTTTTATGTCACTGATACTTCAGCTCTGCTTTATTAACAAAGGTCATATTTCCATTTTTGGTTTCCAGCCATAACACAAAAACAACATCTTGGCTAGATCCACGGTGCCTGAACAAACAGCAGAAGCCTCTAGAAGAATGTGAAGATGATGGTAAGAGACTGAAAATAGTGAAATAATAACGTGTTTGGTCCATTTCTAGCTGGCTTTCTTCCTTTCCTTTTCCCCTTTCCAATAACCTGTGTTCAGAAATACTTTAAAAAAAAGAGGTTTATTAGTAAGTGCACAGAGACAATATCCATTATGTTGTTGTAAAATCACTGTCTGTGTATGTCAAATAGCCATTGAGATGGCAGATCGTTTAATAAAAATCAAAGAGGTGTTAGAAGCAAGAGGCCTATGTTTTTGGAAAGGCATTTGAATAGTCACTGATGCTGAACAAGACTCAAAGCTTTCTGACATGTTTGCTCCTTGGACCACTGTGTAGGAGGAAAGCGACTGAGTCTCTGCGTGCTCCATTGTGTTACGCTTCAACCACCTGCTTTACATGAATTGAAAGAGTTATGTTGTTATTTCCTTGTTTGAGCAGAAATAACTCAATTGCTTCACTTCTTCTGTTAAATTCTGACAGTCCACTTAGTGTTATGATTGCTGAAAACAAATTCCATTTGAAAGTGTAGATTTTTGCCACTGAAAATTTACACTGATGTAATTTTGTATTCCTTGAGATGTTGGAAATGCAAGCCACTGTCCAATTTAGAGCAGCCAAATGCAGGACTGTTAAAGGAGGTTCTTTCCCTGCATCCTTTAGGAGATGCTGGAAGAAGAAGGGAATCATGATGAAAATAACTTAAATGTTTGGGAAAACCTCTCTGGAAATTTTGGTCTACTGACCAGGAAAGGTGATGGTATTATAATGCATAATTTTGGCTAACACAATACTGTCATGGTAGACATATCTTAAAAATGGAAGGGTTTACTTCATCAGTGTTGGTGCTGTCCTTGTAAAATTAGTTTTCATAATATGATTAACCTCCTACTGGTGTGAGTCAGCTCAATAAGAATTATAATTTTATTTCAGAAAAGAATCAGCTCAATCCCTTTTTACTGGTAGGTTCAAATCTGGCCTCCAGAACTGCTGTTACTATTTTTGCACACGCAGTTTTTCAAACTCTGCTTCCTTTCACGTGTGAGATTTTGCAGGATGTGAGAATTTGCCTGTGCAGCCTTTGCTGCCGTGATGAAGCAGGTCACCAACTTCTAGTGCACAATGCAGCGTACCCCCAAACCACAAGGATGTGCAAAGCACGGGCAAAAACCACGCACACCGAGCTGACGCCTGCTTCAGATCCTTAGCATCTGGCGTCGTCTGTCAAGGAGCGAGCGGAGGGAGCTGGATTAATGAAGGCCTTACTCTGCGCCTAAAAATGGATACGTCAGTGGGTAATCAGAACTGGAACAAAATTAAATAATAGCGTATGCAGGCAAAGCTCCCTCCTCCTTGCAGTTAAGCATTGCTGGCATTTTAAAGAGGAGGTTGCTAGGTCTCAGTATAAGCTTTCCTCTTTCAAAGGGTAGTTTTCCCTGAAGCACAACTTCTGCCCTGGCTTTCTCTACCAGCAAGACTCCCACTACGTCAGTAGCCCCGGTGATGCCAACAAGCGACACGTGCCGCTGTGGGTCAGCCTGCCCCACGCTGTGCTCTGAGCCAGGGCAGGGAGCAGTCGGTGGGACGAGTCAACAACGGCTGGCTGAGCTCCTCTGTTAAACAGTTTTAAGTCTCCTCGCAGAAGGGAAAGTCTTTCTCTTGTCCTCTTAGCAATTATAAAACAAACATTGGAATAATTTATTTTATTGGGATTAGAAACATACAGCTGGTATTTTTGTATTTATTCACGTTCATAATTTTGCAGAGTAGTGGCATTTTTGTTTATCAGGTCCTTAAAATCAGCTAATTTCATCTTCCCCCACACCCCTTCACTTCATTCACTAAGTTGCTCATTAATGAATATTTTTAACATTCAGTAGTTAAACCAGTTGCTTCATAGGTATGGCAGTGCACTGCACTGTTTTGCTTGGCTGCTCTGATCTTGCTTTGCACATAAGAGTAATTATATTTCAGAAAACAATGTGAGCACAAAGAAGAGAGAAGGTTATTTTTACTGCATCATAGAAGCTGACCATTTTTGGCAAGGGTCACTGTTGGGTGTATTTCCACTGAAGTCAGTGGGACGACTCCTCCATTTTGTTTGCGTGTGTGTGTGCGCGCATGAGTTTTCAGGCTTGCTCCCATCCTGTTTGTGGTTTTTATAAATGTTAGATGTCGTTTCAGATTTGTTTGGGTGCAGTTGCCTTGTGTTTTTTCTTCATCGGGATACATGTCCCTAACAAGTTTTTGGTCGTTTCCAGTTGTTTAGGCTCTCAAAGGAAATTGCAATTCATGTTTCACGCTAATGGTCCTAAACAACTGTTTTGGTAGAATATATTGCAAACAGGTCGTGGAAGTGGTTTTTTAGGTGTCCAAATTTTCAAAAGCAGTGCTGTGACACTACATCTTTTGTTTGCTTCTATCATTCATTTATGTGGCTTATACTGTATTAGGTCCAAGATTGTTTTTACCATCTTTGTTCTGGTTTTGTCATCATCTTTCATTTTCAGACTGCATTATTATTATTTATAGGCTAAGCAATACTTTAATCATCTGTGTCACTGTTAACTTATGAATATGGAGCAGATAATGATAAATGGAGCAACAGTGAATATTGATGGCTTTGTGTCTTTGAAAAATTATGTGATCTTTGTCCCAGGTGCCCCGATAAAACTGGTGCATTCCTGTATATGCCTCACCAGTGCATCTGGACTTCGGTGTGGGCCTGTGCCTCCAGTTAAACAAGGCGCTTCGCTTCATGTCTGTCTTAAATCATCTGAGTAGTTACAGTGAAGTCAATTGGACCTTGTATGCATGTAAATTTAGGTACTTTCTTGAAAACCTTGCTACATTAGTTCTTATTTAGATGCAAGGTTTTCCTCTCCGAGTTCTTCGTTAGTATTCAGGTCTGGCCTTCTGATAGATCTGTGTGTCTACAGAACGGATTGCGAAGGTCGGACCGTACAGATCTGAGGGAGAAGCTTTGCTACAGTGAGAACAACACAAATGTATTACTTCACCATATCAAACTGTAGCATGGAAATAGTCAATTGATACAGATATTTTGAGAATGCAAGAACCAGTTCTTCCATTATCTACATCAGATCCATCAATATTCTGATCACTAAAGTGTGATAAATGGAAAGTTTGGGCTCGGTCTGTAGAAAATTAGTGGCGGTTCTGCTGTTTGCTGTAGGGAATTTCTTGCTTGGTGCTGGTATCTGAAATTTTCTTTTAATTTTTTCTGTCTCATTTACTGCTCTTCCCTTGGAGAAGAAGGGGTACACACGGAGGAACTGGACAGTGAACTAGGTAAATCATCCATCTCTCGTTTTGATGTTTGACTTCAACTGCACTGTTTTAAGCCTTTACTTACTTTCTCCTTTGTATCATTTTGCATCTTTCAGTTTTTTTATTTCAACAAGCCTAATTTATCAGCAAAACTTCCCTAGCACACAAAGCATTAATCTTCCCCTAGCTTCAGATCTACAGTGTTTTTCTTACTGATTCAGAGTTTGAAGAAAGCTGGAGGGCCTTAATCTTGCAAAGTTTGTTTGAAGTTGCTTCCTCCTGGACCCTGCAGAAGTCAGGGACTTTTCCATTGGCATCACTGGCTCCAGGACAAAGCTTATAGATGCCAAAGTTGAAATCAAGTAGCTAATGATGCTTTTCCACTGAGGCCGGAGACGTTTCCCAGGCAAGAGAAGCAAAGTGTGATTTAGAAAGTTTAAGTATTACATAGGATGCTTCTGCTGAGCTTGTGAATGAAACAGCTGAAAATTTTGCCTCAGTAGGTGATTTTATAAACAGATGATTTTCAATGATGTGGTACACTTTTATTTGCTGCATCTTTTTGTGAAGAATGCTGTCTTGATATCTAATCTCAGCGGTGCTCTTTCTGTTTATACTGATGGTGGAGGTAGTTGTTATTTCTGTTCAGCTATGCTCTGCTGCACTTGGAAAGCTGAAAGGCATAAGAGGTTGCATAGGATTTTATTTCCACTAGCTCTATTATTGCTTTTAAAAAGGACTGTATTTACAGTTTATAGTTCTGCGTACTGGAGGATTGTATTACCAGAGAATTAACCTCTGGTTTCTGTAATGACTTGCAAGTATGTGTATTCTGCTTCTGCTTCTGTGTGATTGATATGGTGTCAGCAGCCAGCAGCTATTGAGTGGACTTTTAACACTGCTCCAGGAACTGTTCTTCTGGATAATATGCCTGGAATAATGTTGGAGGCCCAACTTCTTTTAGCGCAAGAATTTGAAAGAAATGACAATTTAAAGAAGAATGCAGTCACTTTAGTGGTACATTAGCATTATGCGCAGCTCATACAAATAATCAGCAACAGACCAAATAACATCAGAAGTAGGTGGATGCACACCGACAACCTGCAAAGATTTCTCATGAAGGTCTTCACAAAGGGTGACTTAAAATGAGAGAGAGGTTAAAAAAAAGGCAAATTTAGAGGCAATAATGAAATGGAAATGTTCCCTTCTTTCAGTCTGATATCAGGATGTAGTACAAGAGAAGAGCTGGAAAAATAGATACAGGGAAGCTCATTAATTGATAAGCCTGACCCCAGTTCTGCAGGCACTTACATGCACAAGTGTTTTGCTCGAACATCGTGAGATGTTCCCTTTGTTTTAATGCAGATAAACTTTATTGAGCTCACAGCCCATCGATATACTGTTGAGATTTGCAAATGTTGCAGTGTAAAGAAAAACATTTTCAAGTGGCTCAGTTACAGCAATGTTAGGGAGGGGGCATGAAAACATATGGCCTGTTCGCTAACCGTACTCGTTTGTATAAACTGGCTGGTGCCAGATATTTAACTCCTTAGCTTATCAACAGTTTCTGTTCTAAATATAAGTAAATTAAAACTTGAAGCATTTGCACAACTTCTTGTTTTCCAAAGAGGTGGGTTGCATATGGAGCAATAGGTCACCTCTTTTTAACAGAAGGTTGTACAACAGGACACAAAAATTTAACGTTTAGAGTAGAATTTGACATACGCTTGGGCAGATCCTCCTGGCCTCCCAGGGAGCAGTAAGAGCTGAGTATACTGAGGTCATCTCCAGCTACTTTATAGTGATGCATGGGTCCAACTAAAATACCTGGTAGTTGGAGAAGTTCTTTTTTAGGAATCCATCTATCCCCTCTGTAGGGTAGGATACTAAACAAGAGCATCTCAGTAGGAATCCATGTATTTACCCCAGGCTTAAAAGTGTAAAATTGGATATTTGTCCATTGAATTTACCTGCTGACAAATGCTCTGAGACTGCAGAGTGCTGCATGGATCTACCAAAATAAAAACCATATGGCTCACTCAGGCTCCTAATGATGTAAAATGTTTTTGGAAATCTCGTATTTGTGATAAAATCTAATGCTCTGGGTCATCTTCAGTTTGGCAGGAGAGGTAGAGAAGGGAGATGAATAATTTAAAGCCGCTAAGAAGACAGACTGTGCAACAAGGCTGTGGAGAATATTGCCTTTTGCTTTAGAGAACTTTCAGAGGCTTTTAGAAGTCAGAAAGCACATCTACGTGATCAACAAGTGATGTGTTGAAAGCTGCAGTTTTGTGTATTGTTACTTCTGAAAACACAGAGATGTGTTCCTTAAATGGAAAGCTGCAGAGATAGAAAACTGGAAAGACTTTGGCACAATACCATTTTTGGGGTTAGGAAAGTGCTGGTTTTCTGACCTTCTGTGAAAATTCTTTAAAAGAAAAGAAAAAATAAAATTTAATACCAAAACATTTTGTGAACAGAAGAAAAGCAAAAAAAAATTTTTTGTTTAAACTTTAAAAATAGAAAACACTTAATAGTCCAAAGTAGACAAAAGATATTTAGCAGGAAAAAGATGTAGAAAATTCATTTTAAGACATTTGTGCATTACTTCTCATGTCCCTCATTCACTTTTTATTTTTCTGCCACCCCCAGCTTGGTCTCTTTACCATTCTACTTTCACCGTAGTGCAACGAATTAAATGGCTGCCACAACTTGTGATTTCCCTGATTGCATGCTAGATCTTAATTTAATTGCACTGAAACTCCTTAAGCCAGTCCCACAGTGTTTTCACCATATGGGACTCCTTTGCAAACCTGAGAGTTCCCTTTGCGAAAAGACTTTCAAGATTGGCCTCTAGCTTTCTAACTTGTTCTCAGATGCACTTGCACAGTATAAAGGAATATCTGTTTCTGAAGTGTTCATTTCAGATCGATCTGCTGATAAAATTGTGGAGTATTTTCATGCCCAAAAGTTAGCACTGGCTTGCATTTAATTGCTTATGTCTCAAGGAATCCAAAGATGTTAAACCCAGTAAGGATAAAATAATTATAAGAATGGAAAACCTACCTTATATCTGCAAATTAGGGACATGTGGAGCAAAAACCATGAAAATCAATTTCATCTGATCTCCAGCCAATTCTGAACACAAACATAAACTTTGAGTAATTAGTCCATGTGTGTTTATATAGATTCTGTTCATCTCCAGTCTGGAGATATTTCTGTCCTTATGGCAACATAGTTGAAGCCTATAAATGCAGAACTAGATAGTTACATTTATTCTAATTAATGGGCCATTGTTGATTGTATTGGCTCAGCAATTGATGCCATTACTGAAAATAAATCTTTGCATTTGATAATAAACAAATATAGATTTACTGTCAGTCTCGTCAATTTAGTGATAAATTTTGAGGAATTATTTTGCATGAGGTATTTGAACTTGCATTATCTGATAGTGGCTTTTTTTTTTTAATTTTTTTTTTTTATTTAAATGAATGTGCAGCGTCTGTGGGACCACACTTGCACAGTCCATAACGTGGTGGAGCCTTCTTTTGAGTTGATTCACAGTATTACACAAACACACCACTCTGTATTGTTAATAGGATGATTATTTTGGTACCCACAGCCAATGGGAACATTGTGTTTAAATGACTGGGACAAGGATCAGGCCCTTAGTAATACATACAGCTTTAATAACCCTCAGTTGGATGCTGAAGTGATTTTATTACATTCACTAATTATAATTAAAGTACTATGTGCAGTCTAGAAAATCAACAGTAACAAAAGTGGATACGTTTCCAAATGTTAATTTCATCTTCAGAACTGTTTTTTGTTAATTATGCTAATTAAAAAAAGGAAATCCCCGTTACATGTGATTATGGCAATATGTGTTTTTACATTAAGTGCTATGCAGTGAAATACATCTGTGTGTGCCAGCCCCACTTGGGTGGATTCCATATGCCGGGCGTTTAAGTTAAATTCACTTTGTCCTGTTTCAAGATGTGCTTTTGTGTTGGGCTCACGGCTGAGCGATGCAGTGCAAATCCCTAAGAAAGGAGTCCAAAAAAACTTTTTTCAGCAATGTCACCACTGCATAAATGGCTCGGCCCTGGCACAGGAGATGAAAGTGGTTTCTCTGTTAGTGTGCTACAATTGCTTGCCATAATCTCGCTCATCTTCATAGGCTGGCGTTAAAATGCCTCTGGCCTGTTGCCTGCATCGACTTCCACTGCAGTGCTCCACCCAGGGCCACTCTGCCCATGGTGGTGAAACCAGGAGGGTACTTGAGGCACTCCCAGAAAGGAAATTTATTGATCATTTGTTCATTTAATGCAAAAAGCAAATCTAAAATTGACTGGCATGGGTATCTTCCCACTGATTTGTTAACCCAGCACTGGTAGGACAGGCTGTGATGTTGGTGCCGTGCTATGCCAGCCTTTAAAAGGAGGCTGTGATTGTTCTGAAAAGTGTTCAAAGAGAAGTCTGAGCTACTGACGAGTTTTGCATGCTGAGCAGGAGCAGCTACCTGTCAGAAAAAACTGCATTGGAGGCTTCAGTAATGCTTTTTCTATTTCCAGAGTTGCCTGCTGGTTGGGAGAAAATTGAGGATCCCGTCTATGGTGTCTACTATGTAGAGTAAGTGCTGCTCTCCGGTTCTGGTGTGGCTGTCGGGTGGAGGAAGGCTTTCCTCCGCAGCGATCTGTGTGCTTTGTTGGTAGCACCTCATACCAAGGAGGAGGAGACCCTGGCCCCTTATAGGCTGTGGGATGCTATAGGGGCTGGGAGAGGGCAGCCCTGCCTTGCCGTTCCCCATCCTCTGGTGGGCTCTGGCAGCAGCACCCTGGGGTGGGGGTGGGCTCAGGGGAGCCAGGAGCACCTTGGGAGGGGGTTGAGCTCCAGGGGTGAGCTCAAGGAAGACAGGAGCACCCCGGGGTTGGGGCGTGCAGGAGCCCCAGCACCTCACAAAATACTTCTACCCAGAGAACGTTAAGAAGTGTGCTCGATCCCCTTCGTATAGTGCTGTGATCAAAATACGAATGTGCAGAGCAGACCACCAATTCAGTTACAAGTCGGAAGACACTCAAAAGGAGGAATGGATGAGCCTGTGTGACCAAACAGCCATGGCAGAGCTTCTTGCATGAGGCTGTTGTTGTGAATAGAATTACAGATTTAATGGGACTCTCTCCGGAATTAAAACAGCTTCTTCTTTATCTAGATGTCAGATCGCTCCCTTGGGAAACTAGAGATCTGAGTTTTGTTTCATCACTGACCCCATAAAATGAATTTTTAATTATGTGTATACTCCTGTCTAGTAGGGCGGCTTATGATAGCCCTCAGAATAGACATGGAATACAGCTTCTGTCTGCTTTGGCTCATTTCTGACCCTGCCATCTGTGCCTAGGGAAACAAGGTTAGCAAACTGTGTCATTAAGGCTTGACATTTATTTACCAAAGACATCAAGAATATTTTTTGGCTATTAAACGCCATGCCAAGAGGTCTTTACAGCATTTTTTCCTGTCATTTTATATATACATGCCTGTTAGTTTTGTGGCACTCCTTAGTGATGAAATTAAATAGAAAAGTAACAGCAATGAGACATAAGTTTATTTTACTTGCTATCTATAAGCTAGCAAGATGGTTATAATTTGAGTATTTGTCTCTGTCCCTTGCAATTCAGGCACTCTATTATTGCATAATAGTTTTTAGTGAGAAACAACTATCATGAAAAAGGTTATATCATTTTTAAAGTAGTTATCATTTTTTCTTAACTTTCTGAAGATATCTTGAAATGGGAGATCTTTTACGGAACTCATTAACTTGTTTTTATTTGATTAGTTAAATATTTTTCCAGTGATGTAATATGGATCTTTAGCAGGAAAAATTATTAATATTAGAGTGCTTCTATTATAATTACTTGAAAAAGTGATTGTTCATTTGGAGTGTTTTTTTGATAAAGACATGTGGGACAAGAGACAATAAAATAGCAAGTTCTTAATGGTAAACTTTGTTTTGGATACAAAGATGGGCTTTAAGCTAATATAATTTTCTAAGGTCTACCTGCTCCTCTGCTGTAGCAAAATCACTATTGAAAAATTGCTCTTGAACAGTTGAGGAGCAGCTTATCTCAACTGCAGCCATCAGCTGCGGAGAGTCCCCAGACCTGCCCCCACTGCCCCGGCATCTGTGGCTGGTGTTCGTCATTTGCTTTCATAAAATGGTTAATCCTCTGCAGAGTGCATTGCTTGTTTGCCATGTTTGGGGCTGGGCTGCTTTTTTTTTCCTTTTTCTGAGATTGGTAAGTAGTATTGGCTCTAAACATCTAATACGGGTCGAAAGGTGCCTAATGGCCCTCCGAGGAGGACAGCTGAAGTTTCACCAAATGCTGGTTCCCACTGGGAGTATTTGCTGGTGGCTGATTCTGAATATATTTTGATCCATTTGGAGCCCAGCTTTTCAGCTCATAGCCTGCATCCCCGCAGATATTTTTAAGACACCCTGTTAATAGTGTGCGTTGATCAGATAGCTGACATGTTACCAGTTGTTGGATTTGGGGTTTTGGTTTTGTTTTTTTTTTTTTTAACTTCAGTGAGCCAGGGAATGACCGCACCTCTGGGAATCTGATTAAAGCAGGGATGATATAGGCCTGTCTTTTAAAATGCAATCAGACAGAGCGCCTTTTCTGCTTTAATCTCATTTTTCACAGATAGATCACTACTTTAATGTATTTGAAGGAATTAGCCATTCCTGCTCAAGACATCGTATCAATATTGGAATCTGCTTGTTTTTCTAAATATGCTTTTTGGCACGACTAGGTGAGCCTTGCTCCACATACATTGCTGTTGAGTTTGTTTGGTATTTCACTCCTTTCCTCAGAGGAGTTTCATGCCTGGCCGTCATTCCTGCTTGTCACATAAAGGGTTTCCTAATTTATTGCTCTCTTTCATCTCCAGCCACATCAATCGGAAGACACAGTATGAAAACCCAGTTCTTGAAGCAAAGAGGAAGAAACAGCTTGAGCAACAGCAACAGCCACCAGAAGGTTGGCACCACCGAGGGCATGATGGTTGGGGTTTTCATGAGGGAACATGCCCTCCCTCGCCTTGGCAGCACCATGCCAATGTGTTTGTCCTTCCTTCTGTGGCCTTAGCGTTTAAAGGCAAAATGACGTGCATAGGAAAGCTTGTATATGCCCTTCACATAAGATGCAGCAAAGGAGAAAATCTAAATCGTATAACCACTTAAACATCATAGCTTTCACCCCTGTTAAAGGGGAGAGAGATTTTTCTTTTAATGTCCTTTATTTCTGGAAAGTTTCTAGGCTTCCCAGAAACAATTAAAACACACGTTTTCCTGTTTAATCTGCTCCATCAAGTTACTCACTGTAGCTGGTATTGTTCCAGTCTGCATTGGGCCTCATAGGCTATTGAAGGGGACGAGGAGTGGGCATTTACATGCGCACTAGAGAAACCCCTCTGCATGACAGACGTCTTAACCCAAGACCTTCGGATGTTGTCAAGCTCTAACATCTGAAGTAATTTCATTATTTTAAAACACTTTTTTTTTTCTTTTCCTTTTTTTCTTTCTTTCTTTTTTTTTTTTTTTCTTTACGTGAAGCCCAACTGCAGTGAGGGGCCTGTGGCATTTGGGTTTGTTTTGGTACCTTCATAGCTTTCACACCAACTTATTTCACAACAGTTATTATCCAAGGGGAAAATAATTTAGGCTTCAACATTCCTCCTGCAGCCCTATTTCCCACAACATCAGCTCTTCTACTTAGATGCCATGAGTGCCATGGGGAATAGATTTCATATAAATGTCAAGACCACTTAGATGCAAATCAAGTCCCAAGTTTGAGCGTGAGGTAGGGTGTCCCAGCAGATGGATCAGTTGACCTGGACATAGAGAGTCCTCCAGAACTGGTTTTTGGACATCCTGTTCATTTTATTCCCTCTCTCCGAGACTCTGTTTCCTCTCTTGCCATGCTTCTCATGTCTCCTCTGCTTGAACCCCACACTCCCAGTGTGTGTACGTGCAGGAGCTCGTAGCGCTGTTGTGAAACAAGTAACATTTCCCTCTCTGCCCTCTCTAGAATGGACAGAGGAGTGTCCATCTCTCCCACCACCCGCTGCTCCAAACCATGTTTCAAACAACCAAGAGGCAGTTCGGGAAGCACCAGTGCAAGGTAACAACCTTGTTAAACCAGTTGTAAAAGTGCAACAAGGTTTTTTTCCCAGTCAGAACTTTTATGTACTGTAGAAGGGGAGAAAGTCCCTGTAGTGCACATAAAAAATATGAAATTCCGTCAGCCACCAGCAAAGGCCGTACCTCCATGACTAGTGTCACACACCAGGGCACGTGCCTGCTTACCTGAATTTCCACAGATTTTGAGACTAGTTGTTTTGAGACCACATGTGTTGCCAAATGCAAGAGGCAAATGAGATCGCCTGCATCAAAAAAGGATTGTGGCTATTCTCACGTTCCAAGTCTTTAAAAAGGCATGGTGAAAACATGAGTTACAACATCGGTGGGATTTAGCAGCAACTGCGGTGGATGCAAGTGCAAGTAGGAGGACACCCTTTTCTACAGAGCTGTATGGATATGCAAGGATTAGGCTTTTACACCACCTAAACTCTACTGAGTTTAGAATGTGGCTCTTATAATAAGATCTAGTGCAGAGATTTCTTTCTGTTCTCATAGGTCAACATTCCCTCCCAAAAAGCAGCACAAAATCTCACCATGTTGCACTGTGATTAAGACACAGACATGCATTAGCATGGTCATGTTTTAGTTTGAGAGCCAAAGCCAATGTCACCCCATGTCTGCATTCGTGGGCAGGTGGAGTTTCAAGTTAAAATAGTTTAAGAGCCCTGGAAACTGGTCAGCGTGTTTGGGAGCTGTGATGTGCATAGGTTGTCGGCACTGTTTGGCAGGACCTTGGTTTTGGAGAGCTTGGGTGTCTTGGTTGTGTTTGTGACATCTGAGCAGCCAAGTTCTGGTACTGCCATGGATGAATCTGGCTTGCAACTTTATGGATTTTCTTTTTTGTGTGCTTTGAATCCAAATGAAAATTTGGGGGGATAGGAGCTGGGGGGAACACCAGAAGAGGGAGATCCTCTGCCATTTGGAGAGCTTTGCAGAGCTACCAGGCCTCCATGCTGAATCTGACTTTCTGTAGTAACAGAGGGCGAAGAGGCACAAGCACCTTGGCCATGTTAGGGGCAAATTACATCATGTTTCTGAAAAATCTGAGTTGAAGCTCCTCTGGGAAGCTCTGCATGAGGAGGGAATGATAACAAGTCCAAATACTGTGGACCTACTTTGACATTGTACGTGTGTACAAGTACTTTGGGCTATTACAGCCTTATTTATTAGTGTCAATGGTCTGTGTATAGCCAACTGCTCACAGACCAGTTGCTTGTCTTAAATAACTAACCAAACAGAACATGAATCATTCTGAATTTGCAGCGTGAGCTGAAACATTGCCAGATCAGGTTGCCAGCAAGGCAGAGAGTTCCACTTATACCTGTTGCAGTACAAGTGCTCTCTGGTTACAGGTGGTTGTAAGTAGTCTTCAGCTTTGGCTACATCTAAATTGCATAGCAAGCGAATGGCATTGCCCTGGTCTGCAGGAACCAGAGGCTGGGGAAGGGAGAGAGGGGGAATCTGGCTGGAGCCCATCATCCTGACAGAGCTGGGAGCAGCCGGGGGGAGGCTGGCCCCGCGAGCTGGGAAATACTCCCGTGCTCTGCAGGTCAGCCATGGTCTCCGAAGGCGAGCCCTGCAGGGGTGCTGCTGTCCCAGGCAGCCTTTGCTGCCATGAAGAGCCAGGGAGTGCTCTCTGCTGCAGGTGGCAGCAGATCAGCCCTTCCAAAACAGACATGTGAAATTTAACAGTATCCAAAGCCCCCAGCACGTTCCCGAGGGGTATTAGAGTAATCCAGACTTGCAGCAAGGAAAAACGCGGGAGGTCTGGAGATGGTACCGTGACCATCAGGGTACCATTGGGGTTAGGCTTGTCATCAGAGAGCCCCAAAAACGCTGGTCTTCCTTGGGGAGACATCTGTGAATGCCACCTCTGCCTTTTACACTATCAGGCTGAAGCAAAGGCTGCCCAAGCATCTGTGCATGGCAATGCAAAGGACCCGTCACGTAGGGGATGACATTAGAAGCCTCCCTCAGCTCTCCACCCACTCCCGACTGCCAGCCACCAAAATTGTGCAGCAGCGTTACAGGAGAGCATTAGCCTGTCTCAGCACCACTCTGAGTGACATGTCCTGGTACCTGCTGATGACTCCTTCTCCCTTTCATTCCTTCCTCTTCCTTTCTCAGTGCTGCTCCCTCTTCTCTCACTCCCCATTTGCAGCAGCTATTTCCAGCTTCCCTGTCCCCCTGCCCTATGCCCAGGGGTTTCCATCTCTCCCACCGATGGCACTGCTGGTGGGGCCATGGGCACAAGGACCCCTCCTTGTGCCCCTGGCACTGCTCTCCCAGCTGGGGTTTTGTAGATACACTCATTCAAAATGTGATCCCCTCCCAAATGCTGTAGGTGGGACGTAGCCTGTGGTGCTGCTGTCCTGTTACTGCAGGGCAAGTTCACCCTGTATTTGTAGGCAGATGCCAGCAAGCTGTGCTTGTTCTGCTTGTCTTTTGAACTAGAAATCAGCACAGGAGCAAGCCCACTGCATGCTGCCTCTCAGCCGTGTTTGTTACCTGAGACGTTGGGTTGCACTTTGATAGTCAGGGTTTTTTTGCAGCTCAGGGTCTGAGCAGAGCATCTGCCCACGATGTGCAGGATTACCGTGTTCCTGTGCTACCCTTCAAAGGCAGAAGACTGCAAGTCCTCACACTGCCCCCTCATGAATAATCTTCAAATATGCCTTTTTTTCCCCAGTCAAAGGCTTACGAGTCTCAAATCCCCTCACTCTCCCTCAAGGTCTCCTTTCTGAACAGAGGCCCACGGCAATGCTGCCGAGGTTTTTGAAAGTACGCCAGCTCTCCTGGCTGTGATACATGCTGCTGATCCTGGAGCTGTCACCAGAGGGCTTAGTGGCACAGTCTTTTCCCCTCTAAGCATTAAAAACAATTAAAAGTGCAAAGGTGTTTAGTGTTGGCACTGTGAAGTACAGCAACCATGATCCCTTTTCCGAGCCTGTGCAACATGCTTTGCAAGGATGCGCTTTTGTCTTTGGAGCACCTCGTTCCCTCTTAACCGTGCTCCCAGAGAGCATTAACAACCCTTCAGCACAGCCGCTCCGGTCCCGGGCCGCTCTTTGATCCGTACTTCACAACGGCAGTGTTTCATCCACAACAGGGAAGGAGCAGAAAGGGAAAAGACTTCAAACAGTGTCTGAATGAACAACATCAGCATCCTCCCCTTTTTCACCGGAGGAGGTCACAGGGTGGTAGCGATGGTGGGGCAGGGACGGGGGGGTTATGCTAAAGGGTTACGCAGTGTCTTGGCAGAGCTCAGAAGTTGCTTTTTGCTTGGTGGGCTGGGAGAAAGCCAAGTGGTGAAAAACATAATGACATTCCTTTCTGCAGAAATTCTCGCTGCAGACTCCTTCTGTAGGAGGCATTTGTGCTGCCCCTGTCCCATCCTTCCTGGGATGGATATAACCACCTCAGGACAGAGAAAAGACACATATCTAAGCCAGCATTGCCAGCTTTAATATATTCCATTCTTTAAAGCAGCATGTTTTCCCCTTTGTAGCCTTCAGGCTTTGGTGTGCACAGCCACAGCTAACAAAGTGCCAGGTGCTAGGGGTTTTGCTCACTCCTTTTACTGCATGATTGGATCGAAGGAGACGGGTGGAGTGCGATGAGGTGAGAGGATGCTGGAGTGAAGTGCAGTCCCGTCCCAGCACACCGCTGTGTTTGTCCGTGTACTTGTTAGAGCAGGGAGGGGCAGAGAAAAAACAGATCAAATGCTCTTGCCTGCCTGTTTATAGATTTTCCAAACTTCCTACACAGGAAAACCTTTTTTTACACGAAACCCTTCTGAGTTGAAAGGGAAGTTCATCCACACCAAGCTAAGGAAAAGCAGCAGGGGTTTTGGCTTCACCGTTGTTGGAGGGGATGAGCCAGATGAATTTCTCCAAATCAAAAGTTTGGTGCTTGACGGACCCGCAGCGCTGGATGGCAAAATGGAAACAGGTACTGATGCTTTATATCAAAATCACCATCACCACTTTGGTTTATATTTTTACAGCTGGTTTTATGTGCGATTCATAAAGGACTGTAGTCCTCGTCCCCCTTTTGGGGATTGGCGTTCAGCTTTCCTGTCAGCGAGCAGGGAAGTGAGATACATATGTTCAAAGTCTTATAGCTAGGTACTTCATGTGCTGGAATTTCACCTCAGGTGTCAAAATGTCCAGCTGGGGCTCTGCCAGCTCCTGCTCTCCGCATGCTGACCTGCCGAGAGGAGCCAGCAGTTGTGGGGTCCCACATGAGGCTGCGGGTTACTGCTCCCCGCTGTGGCAATGGCTGTCGTATTTTTGTAGGGCTGCATCACTGTGTGTTTTGTGTATCTGCCATGCCGCTCACCCCCTCTCCCAAGCTACTCCCAGGGAACGGGCAGAGGAGTGGGCTAGTTTGCGTTTCCCTGTGTGGAGGCGCCAAGGGCCAATTTGTTTTGCCAGAGATCGGATCCAGCATGATGAAATCTTGTTAGGATTCACCTGAGGTCACAACTCCTCACTTGCAGGTGGAGCATCACAACATTAAACATCCCTGTGTTGCAGCCCCAGTGTTAAAAAATGAATCATAACTTAATCGATACCTAGATTTCAGGCCGAAGTATGTCTGAGACATGACACGTGGCACCATATTTGAGCAGTTGGTATTTGAGAGCCTTCTGTTATAGCTCTCATGTGCTCTCAGTTTTGTTTCTGTCATATGTCAGTGTAGCACAGTGTATAACAGCGAGAGCTAGGCTTCGAAATAACTGTTAAATGGGCCATATACCATCATTTGAATTTATTAATTTTTTCATGAGCCAATTCCATTTTCACTTTCAAAAATGTTTATGTACATAAAGGCTTTATGCAATGAATCCATTGTGTACAGAGAGTCCTTGCTTGCCCAAGTGTCACCACTCCTTTTCCTTGCAAAGGTACTTAAATGCTGCTGTTTACCTGCGAGTGGCACCTGTGGATGCTGCGGATCAGCTCGCAGGCTCTAGTCCTCACCTTCCTGGGGTGCACAAAACGTATGTGTTTGGTATATCTGTCTGTGTCCTCTGCAGGGGACGTCATAGTCAGCGTGAACGATACCTGTGTGCTGGGGCACACTCACGCTCAAGTTGTGAAAATCTTCCAGTCCATCCCCATCGGTGCCAGCGTGGACCTCGAACTGTGCCGAGGCTACCCCCTGCCTTTCGATCCCGATGATCCCAACACGAGCCTGGTTACGTCCGTGGCAATTTTGGACAAAGAGCCGATCATTGTGAACGGGCAGGAAAACTACGACTCCCCGGCGAGCCACAGTAGTAAAACAGGGAAAGTAAATGGCACAAAGGAAGCGAGACCCAGCAGCCCAGCTGAGGTCTCCTCCAACGGACCCCATGGTTACCCCAATGACACGGTCTCTTTGGCGTCTTCGATAGCAACACAACCTGAACTTATAACTGTGCATATAGTGAAAGGGCCTATGGGCTTTGGGTTTACTATAGCAGACAGTCCCGGTGGGGGCGGCCAAAGAGTGAAACAAATCGTGGACAGCCCAAGGTGCCGCGGCCTGAAGGAGGGTGACCTTATAGTCGAAGTCAACAAGAAGAATGTGCAGAGCCTCACTCACAACCAGGTGGTGGATATGCTGATTGAATGTCCTAAGGGAAGCGAAGTCACGTTGCTGGTGCAGCGAGGAGGTAAGTCTTCAAAACAGCTTTAAAATATTTCTTCTGTAAATTTAAAAAAAATGCATGTCATGAAAGACCTGCTCTCCTAAGCTTCTCTGTAGAAATGGTTTATGTCCCGAGGTGTAGGAACTGCCCCAAGTTGGCAGTTGTCAGGTCACATAGATTGTTAAATTTATTTATTGTTTGATGCTGCACTGGGGGGAATGTGCATGTAGTTCCTATGCGCACGTGCACTACACACATCTTCTGGTAATGCACAAAGGGCGGTATGGTTACACGTATGGTTACACCTTTACTTACATAACAAACCTGATCTCATGCTCATAAAAATTACTTTAAATAGAACATGGACATTTCTTTAGCTGTTTTAGGAGGTGGAAGAGGCTGATAGTACGTTCTGTAATTTGCAGTGTTCAAAATCAGATATCCAATGACTTTTCACTGTGGAAGGGTTATGCCTGGGATACAGTTGGGAGCAGAGGAGAGAATTTAAACTTCTCCAAGTTGTAAGCAATTGAAGTGTTACTTCTGAACACGTTTATTTGCTGCGCAATCAGGAGCTGAGCTCATTTTTGGTTGCATTGCTGAGAGGCCGCCAGCAGTTACAAGAAACACCCTACAGGCAGTGTGTCTGCAGCCCACACGGGAGCATGGATGGCAGGTAACCTGTCAGTGGGGTCAGTCCATCCACAGGAACGCTTTCCCTGCACATAGTAAGTGTAAAGTAATCTGAGGTACCACACCCCACCTCATGCAGCACACTTTTAGTCTGTGGATTAAAATTCCTGGAAGAGTTAGTGTCAAGCTCGCAGGGAGAGTCCAAGTCAGCTCTTGAGTGCAAAGTCAAGAGCAGAAGGGTCGGCTCTCCCTCTCTCTGCTCTGGCATTGGCAGCGGGGATGTGAGAGGGGCCAAAGCCCCGGCCCCGCTGCGCTCCCTGTCCCATGCAGCAGTTTTTATGGACACCACGCACATTGGTGCTCAGCGCCTTGCAGGGACGAGCACGCTGCAGAGACAGAGTTAAGCTGACAATCAGGTGCTGAACGCAGCCCCCAGCCAGCCCTGGGAGGAGTGTTTGATACAAAAGTACTTTTCTGATGCCTTTTCTAAAGTGTTCTGATTGTAGTAAGTTAGCAACAAAAGCTAGTCCATTTTAACGAGGGACAAGCTGCTTTCTGAATTTGCAACTGCGGTTTGTTGTTGTTAAAGACTTAGTTCAAGGAATTGAGGACATTAATTCTGCAATTAGTAGCAGCTCTGGAGAAACCACTGCCTTTCTTATACTCCTTCCTTTCCAAGTGCTTAGTGTGTTTTTGTATTTTGATAGTAAATTAAAAAGTAGAGAACAGAATGTATTAAGAATTCTCCAATTTTCAAAGTGTGAGTTCCTTAAAGACTTTCAATACTAGAGAGGTTTAAAAAATGAACTGCGTTCTTGTGATTAATTTATGTACTATGGAGAAAATATGGTTGGAAGAAAAATAGCAACTATTATTAATCCTCCTGGAGAGCACATATATAGCTGGTAACACCATACATTAATTATTTGAATTGTGGGTGACATTTAATAATCCTCCTTATGCCTTGAAGGCATAATGAAAAGATTTGATGAGGAAATAAAAGCATAGTTTTAATAAGATAGTTATTAGTTCCCTGGTAATCTTGCTGAATCTCTCTCTTCTTCTTTTCTTTAATCGAGATACTAACCACGTGTTGAGCATTTGCTATCACCTTCCTAGATACCATATCAATCTCCTTGAGCTGCCTCCCTCCCTCCTTCAAGGTCCTGATATTTCCATCTGAGCATAGAGCACTTGCAGTTCCAAATTTCACGCTCTCGTGGTATGGGACTCAGAAACTGTGGTGGCCCTGGATCCACAGTTAATCATTGAAACACGTTTTTCTTCACATCCAGAGGAAGGTGGACTGACAGGCACTCAGGTTGCGGCACAGAAGCCAAGCAGAATACGGACAGCAATAGTAGCCCCAGAATCAAAACCAGTCAGGTTTGTTTAAAGCTTGTGAGATGGAGCTGGCTAAAATGCACCCAGCACTCAGTCCTGCTGCACTTGGGTCCTTTCTCCCATAACTTTACCTCGTATTACCCCTGCCAAGTCTTTTATCAGAAGTACCGTCCCCAGACAAGGTGCCGCTCTTTATTTTGGTCTGATTACAGAAATATATTTGGCTCCGGTGTGTGATAAGCTCCCTTGAAGCACTTCTTTAGCTTCCCTATCAGTTGTCCTTTCCTCCTCCTCCCTCTGGTGTCCAGTGAAGAAAATGCTCAGATGCTGTCAGGCGTCCTTGCATTAGCCTAACATTTGCATTCAGTCAGGCTTTGCATGAAGCATCCCTGCAACACTAAGGCTGGTGTTCAGAGCTGTCGAAAGGATTTGTCAGAAGTGATTACTAATCAGGCAGAAAAATATCAGAAAGAGATGTGTAATATACAGGAAAAGCTCTGCCTGCTCCAAGCTGCTGGTGCACTCCCAACAACGAGGTTTAATTGTTCAAATGCAAACCCCCAGCTGCTGAGAGCAGCCTGTGAAATATTTACTGTAAGGTGTGTTCAGCTGAAGTGCTGGCTTATGGGAGCGGGCGAGTCCTGCCATTGCCTTTGCATGAGGAACACAAGGATGATTTCAGGAAGGATGAAGCTGAAATGACCCCTCTGTGTGCTCGGCTGCTCACGTGTCATCTGAAAACCATTTGCAGGACTCATACAAGACTGGGGCAGGGGGATAAATACATTAAGAGAGGGACAATGTCAGGTCATTGAGATTTTGCTTTCCAGAGGCCCCATAGAAAACTTGCCTTATCTATGTTCTGATTTAATTTTTTATTTTCCCCTTCCTCGTCCCCTCTCTAGGGCTTAGTTATTTTATTGCTGCTGTTTTCCTGTTTCACCTATACATAGTGCTGGATAAAACTCACTGAGCATATCTCATGGTTTGGACTTCAGCACTTGAGGGGTTCAGAAAGGACGAACTCCGAGCGGAGGCAGGGTGCAGAGGAGCTAATTGGGCTGTACGCGAGAGCAGATCGGAAAAGCTGCTTTTGCTTAGCAAAATGAAGGGACAGAGGGGACAAAATTATTGTCTGTAACTATTAGGTAGGAGAGATAGAAGATACTTAAACCAAAGAGTTGGCTGAAGAGCAACTGGGTGTTGTTTGGCCGTGAGTAATTTAAACTGGAAATAAGAAGAAAGTGCCAACCCATTAGAGCCTGTAAGTCGAACTGGAGGAGGCATAAAGGCTTTGCTGTCTGAAGGTGAAGCTCAGCACGTTTGAAGGGGATATGACATGGTGCCTGCAACAGCAGAGGAGATGCTTGATAACCCAGCAGGACTGTTCAAGGGCTGTGTGCCTGAAAGTAAACCAGTGCTACTGGTTGCAAAATGCAGAATTAAGCATATGTTTTTGTCCCTGCACTGCACAATGTGATTACACATTTCAGTTATTTTAAAGAATTATTGTTAATAAGTTCACAAAAGGCACACCTTTATTTTAAATTTTTGTAGCTGAAAAGGTTTTTGACCTTGTACCTACCAAGTCCATAAAGTACTTTTCTCAAAAAAAAAAGGCAAAGAAAGAAGGTAATAATATTTGCCACTTGAAATCCATTTGTCATTGAAGTCTTGTCTACGCACAGTAATCGACTGAAATAAGCAATTCTCAAATACCTCTCCACTCTGCACAGATTCTATTCATAATAAAAGCAACATTTTGTCAGAATAATTTCTCTGCTTCCCAAGGGACTTGAATTCTGGGAGTTGTGTCTGTGCTGGGACAGGTGGGGGGCTGTCTCCGAACAAGTTATTCTGCAAAACTACCGTGCTGTATTTTTTGGAGTCACTAAGATCTAACATTTGTTTCGGTGAGAACATTTGTATGCCTTATTGATGTATTTTGTGAATTACCTCAGATTAAAGAGGATTATTTTTTTCTTTTTCTTTCCCTTTTTTTTTTAGGTCAGTCTTCAGTTCAGGTCATCCAAAAATACTGTGATTAGTTTGTGTTCAGTTACAAGAATTAAGCTGAGCAGTTTTCATGCAGGTTTGAATGGACAGTTTCCCTTCAAAGCTTTCACAGGTAGCACTCACTAGCATCTTTATTCACTGGAAGGTCGAAAATAGCATAAACCTTGAGCCTGATCTACGTAATCCCCTTGAAGATGTGTTCCCACTTTGCTCCAGATCAAAGTAAAAGCATGCAGGTGAAATGTCACTCACATGTCATGTGCAAATCAGTGGAGTTTCTAATAGCTTTCCCTAGTGCCAAATTCATGTTAAACTGGGGAACGGAAATCTGTCTTCTGAAAAATATATGATATATATGCTAGAGTTTCAAAATTAAATGTATTTTATGGGAAGAAGAACCAATGCAACATCTACCTGTCTAAATGCCTGTCGGTGGGCACCTGAGTCTTACCTCCATCTAAAAGCAAAGTCCGTAGTAAATTCCCTGTTCATGGTTCAATTGAATGGAAGGTGTTTGTGGGGAGCGATGAGGTAGGTGGAAGTGGGGGGAGGTCTGTGCCAATAGTCCTGCTCATTTGTTCCTTGACTCAGTGGTCTTAAGAAGGTCCTTGTGATACATATAACGACAACAAAGATTTGCAGCAACGGAACAAAATTACAAAGCTCTAAAGCAATAAACCTATTAAGTCTCCTTAGCTAGATGGACCTTCCCCTTGCTGTTCCGGTGATGCTCTTGGCATGTGAGGGTAATTAACCTCTGACACTTCCCACGGAGAGGACTTAACTCCTCCTTCTTGTGCTGAAAATGTGTGCTAGAGTCAACTGCCCTGAACTTGAAGGCTCCTTCTGTAGCCTAAAATGGAAGGACATCTTTTTTCTCTTTTTTCTCTCTCTATTTATCTTGTGTCCGTGCCATTGAAACATCGCATAGTAATATAAAGATAAGTGTCTTTTTCTTTATGCTTCTTGCTGCAGCTTCAGGCTCCCCCCAGCCAGGGTAGAGAGACTTACAAGATCCTTTAGACACAGTGGGAAAACTTTACAAACAATATATCGTAACAACTTAGAATTGCAAGCACATTACAATGGTATAATTGAAATCATATTGCTCTTTGAGATCTAGAGTGTCAAAATACAATGCTCAGGCATAAATGAGCAGTGGCATTGAGCATTAAATATCTGAGCTGAGTGAAATCCATTACTGCTGCAGGTTTCAGAGGACATCTACTCACCACTCCATCCTTTCTGCCCCACCGCAAACACCTATCAGTCTGAATTTTATAGGCAAAAATACTGTCTTTGTACTTGTTTATCAAGATCCTCTCCCTCCATGGAAATGGAATTTTCCCTTCCTGTCCTTACCAGAAGTGTTGGAAATGGATCATTTAGTGGTAAGAGCCAAACAAAAAAAAAAAAAAAAAAAGCAGTATCTCACAGTGTTGGAATTAGAGCTCCTTTTCAGTTGCTATCCCTAATGATGTAAAACCATGGTAATTAGAGCTGCAATCAGCTATTCAGTGCAGACTTGAACTCTTTTGAACAAGCCACTCACTTCTGTTTGCCCTTTAGGCTTGCAGTGAAGAGCAAGTTGAAAGTCATGCCACTTAAGCATCTAGCTGCCAGAAAACTTCAAACTGTCTTAGCAGCTGCTGAATTAGAGAAAAATTGAGTCCAAACTGCATTTAGGACAAAAATCACAACCTGGGAATCATCTGACCGTTACCACAGAGCGTGTTTGCCTGTGCCAAAGCTTCTGGAAAGGGAAGAACAGTTCACCATTTCCAGCAGTGTTTTCAGTTCCTAATACAGAGGGAGCAGAGCATTATACTGAGGTCTTTGTCCCATGTTTGGATCTGTAGGAACCCCTCTGAACCCCACCTCGCTGAGCCCAGAGCTGCTGGTACCGATCATCGTGCGTGCCACCTTTATGGTTGGTTTTCTTACTCTACTCCCCAGCCCACCATGTTGTGGCAGCTTCTTCCCTCACCCGGACCAGGAGCAGATCTAATTCCTCTCTGCCATCTGGTGTGCTCAACTAACCTCTACATGTTTTGAAAATCCCATTTCAAGTCGCCTCTTTTTTCCTTGCCTTACCTTCTGTCAACCACCACCAGCTACCAAAGCTCCCGGTACCTTCTACTCAGGTATCTCCCATCAAATTTGTTTGTTGAATCTCTCAGCAATTTGTCACTCAGTATAGGTTATTTTGAGCTGTACACTGAACAATACCTGATATTGTAGTACAAATAATACCATCCAGAAATAACAGGTGGGGGGATATTTTTGATAGCTCGTAGGCACCCCTCACTAGTTAGTAAATTATATTTAAAAAATCAGAATCATAGTATGCTTAAAGAAATATATGTCCATGTGTAATGCCAAAATTTATTTTTAAAGTTCATTACTTTATATTCCAGGGTTATTACTTTGTAATTCCAGAGTTACGGATTTCCTGATTAAATTGGGAATCTCATTTGGCATTTAAAAACCTGTCTTTAACTGTTTCCTCTTGTTTATTTTTGTTACTATTTCCTTTAAAGAGATTTGCCTGGGAAGAAGGGAATCAGATCAGTAAAGTTTGTAAGTTGGTCTACAAACTGCATTAGAAATGAAATGAAATGCTTTTAAAATGTTTTGCAATATTACTTTCCATTTTCTGAAAAGAGACAATCCTAGTAAAAATACATTGCTAAAACTTATGATTTATGTGCAGGGAAGGAGCAGGTCTGAGGGAACCTTTAGTTGGGAGTAGCTGCATCTCTTTTTCCCGAACCACCAAGTCACTCTTTGTTGTTCTCTTCTCTCTGTTAGGTGGAATTATATTCTAACAAGGCCAAAAAAAGCTGATGAGACTGTAAAGCAAGTTTAAAGCAAGTTTGATGTCACATTTACTATTCTTTTACAGCCTTATTCTGATTAGGGACTAGTATATCAAGGAGCAGATAGAAAAATCAGTTGAAGTCAGGAAAAGATGAAATAAAGGAAATGTTACACATTTTGATATTTTTAATAAGTTTGAAGTTCATACCCCTTATTAGAATTGCTTATGTGCATGTATTTCAATCCACTGTGCAAGTTAATTTTCCTGTAAACAGCTCCAGAGTGTTAGATACGCCTTTTTGGGGCAATGCTGTGTATTGTTATGCAGCACCATACACTGATCACTGGTAATTGGTTTTGTAAAGCAAGCTAGCAGGAACTTGTATTTTCTTTGTGATAAAAATAAGCTGAACTTAACATTTAAAATCAGGTCGTCTTATAAATAATGTAATATTTTGGGATTACGCAGTGTTTTTCTCCTTCAAAGTGCTTTACAGGTGTTAATCTTAGTGACATTAGCTGTTTGTTTTTGATGATCAGAATTTGCAAGGTTTGGGGTAACTCTGCTTACCAAAAACATGAAGGGGGAAATTTTGGTGCTGCTGAAGTCCATGGCAAGGCTCCCATTAGACTCCAGGAGGCAGCAGGGTTTCACCAAGGTTTTGGATGCCTACGATGCCTGCAGACACAAAGGGTACTTGCCAGTAGCTTGTTCAGACACCAAATAGTTTGATGTGCGTTACTAATGTTCATACAAATAGTGCATTTGCGGGAACTAATGAATTAGCATTACCAGGTCGTGCTGGAGTTTCTCAATGCAAGGCATCCAGTTGAAAAAGTAAGTGACAAATTCAAATACCAACTTCAAAAAGCCCAAGCGCTCAAAAATCCTACGTTAAGTTCCCAAAATTCCAGATATAAAAATACCATATCGGAGTTCTTTCTGTCTTTTTATTTCAAGCCTCTAGTATTCATATCCAGTTGCCTTTTCTAAACCCTGGGAGGCTAAGAAACTCCAAACAAAGCACATTGTCATATGAGCACCTGATTCCAAAAACAACAGCTTTATAATATTGCAGTTCTGATAAAAAAGGAGAATTGGCATCGCTGGTATGTGGACATTTTAATTGCCTGCAGAATTTCCAGCTCTTGCTGGTGTGATACATGCAAAGTGCTGACACTAATCTGTTAGTCATTTGAGGCACAAGTGTTTTCCCCTCAGCTACCCTTCATTAACTCCATTTCCACTGATTCTCTTCTAGAAATGAGTAAGCAAATGAAGAGATGCCTGTGAAATCTGCTTTTTGGGTCAGCATTAGTTTTACATCCGTTGCCCTGCATTTTTGTGGCAGCATGGCCTATCTATGCTATAGCTTGTGTCCCCCAGATATATGTGTCATCTGAGCTCCAGAGTCACTTGGAAGGGTAAAATAGGATAGAACAGTTGCTGATTCATTGCTTGGCATTTTGTTACACATTTTGCATTCATTTCAAGGGCTGAGATAATTTCCTAAAGTTTTGAGATGTTTCATGAAGCATGCTTTAAGGCCAGGAGGAAACCTGTACTTTAATTATTAAGGAGGTGAACAATTAATGTATGTGGAATAACGAAATAATGTCAGTTTTGCGTAATCTTGCGTGCTGACAGCACAATAGTGGTGGTGTGCACGTTATGCGCACGGCTGCCTTTCTGTGGCAGGGAGTCTAGATCTGCTTTAAAATCAGTAAGAAAACCAAAGCATTTGCTGAATGCTGGAAGAAAAAAATGTCTGAAATCTTCCCATCAGGATGTTTTATTGCATGAACCACCTTATCTTGTAGAAAGCAGTAGGCTCTTAGATGAGAACAAAACAAGAGGTTGCTTAGCAAATGAAAGATGAGAGCTCTGAAATTCTTCCTAAAGGCTTTTTTTTCTCCCTAGCTTGAGGTTTTGAAAGTTGGCTTTTTTTTTCCTCTTATGTTTTGATTTGGTTTTGGTACTAAATGCTGAAGTGGTATAAGTGGAGCAACTCAAACCCACACAGTGTTGTTTTATATCAAATGTGATGTGATGTAACACAAGGTGGCACAGCAGAACCTAATACTATGCATTAGATAAGGCAGATTTAGCTAGAGATGTGCCTCCCACATCTTCATCGGGATTTGCACAGCAGGAAATGGAGCAGACTTTCAGCTGTGCAGCAAGGAGGGTTTTATTCCACCCAGTTTTTCCTCCTACCTTACATACTGCCTGTGTGGCATTTTGGTGTGCATGTACTTGTAAATAATGAGCTTTTATCAGCCAGATTGCAGGTAGGTGCGGTGGCTGCTGCCCTGATTTGGCATTATAATACCAGTCATAACAGAATTAATGAGGTATCAGAAATCCAGAAAAGGTCTTTGTTTGTCACTGTAATTAAATACATTTGGAGAGTCATTACAAGCAATAGCAGGTGGGCAAAACTGTGGAAGAAGGATGGCTTTGTAATGGACTACTCAATGGTTTTGTTCTGAGACAGATTGTTTTTAAATATCTATCCTTATATCTCTAAGTCTCTATTCTGAATTTATTTTTTTTTTCCCCATTCTGCATTGGAATTTTATGTTTATTCATTTTCATGTTTATTTTTTCTTGGTCAGAAGGACTTATTTTTATGACGGTGATAGTAATTAGGACTATACCAGCTTTAAGACCCTGTTAAAGCTGTGTCTTTTGTGCCAGAAGACCTGCAATGTACCACGAATTGGACTTGAGAAGTTGGCAGGGCTTGTAGACCAGACAGATTTAGTAGATGAGCCTGAGCTTCAGGGAAGTGATGCAGCTGGCTGAGGATGCTGGGGCAGGTCAGGGCCCTGTGGCTGGGGGCACGTGAAGGTAATGTTGGTAGGGATGTGGCAGGTGAGTATCAGTCCTCAGAAGGTTTGACTCCATCCTTATCCTTAAGGGTTAGTTTCTGAGATGTACAGTTATGTACTTGGAAGTATATTGAGTTACTGATTTATTTTTATAGAAAACTGTGTTTTAAATCAAATCAAGTCATGTTTTGTGAAAACATCTGCAAATCCATTGTCCTCTGGTAAAGATTTTCTGCCTTAGTGTGCCATGTGTGCATGTGCACTCCCCAGGGCTGAATCTGGCTAAGCATTCTATAAATATTAGCTTATTATTAAGGGATGTTAGTTATTAATAGCAACATCAAACTAATGCCAAGAGGGCCCTATTTGTAGGTGTCCCCTTTGTGCAGGCTGCTCTCCAAATATGAAATACGAGAATCTGCCGTAAGCCACACAGGTTTGAGCGTGTGGATTTACACCTTGTAACAGTGCTGTGATAAGTCTGAAGACAAACAGCCTCACTGAGCAGGATAAATACAGATGTCACAATAGCAAAATATGGTTTCTTCTCTACCAGTGTCCTCCGTGCTGAGCGTGGAGTGGCACATGAGGTTGGCCTTGAGGTGCTGCTGCCCTTCGGTACCCCCATGGCCATGCCACAGGACAGCCAGCTGAGGAGAGGGGGTTTGGGACTGGACATCTTCAGAATTGCAGCATACCCAAAAAATTGTGAGATGTGCTTTAGAAATAAAGCTTGCAAGTCATGGATTTTGTGGGCTCGTGGAAAATGCATATCCACACACGTATGCTTATGTATATGAAAAAAATGTGTGTCTAATACATGGGTACACACACACATATCTATGTAAAAAGAACATGGAGGTTTCTAATTACTTTCCAATTCTGGTGTTTACCATTCATGAGGTTTCAGAAATTTAATGTCTATGTACATATTTGTTTAAATATTAAGAGAGATTTTAATCTAAGTATATGACTCCAACAGCTCGAGCTTTAGGAAAAACTCTTCATTTAATGAGCTTCAAAATAAAAATACAAGAACTGCTGACATGCTTTCAACCATAGTTTAGATGGGTAATTGTCACACTAATTCTCAATCTCTTTATTATCTTAGTGTCTTGGCATTACCATATGTATCTTACTACATAGTTAAATTTCTATTTTTGTAGTAATTAAATAGCATTTTATTAGCCTATATCATCTTTATTGCTTCTAAAATCAGTTCTGGTTTGAGATGCTGAAAATATGACTGGGACTTCAATTATGAGGAATTGTTTAGCATCCTGACCAAATATGAGTGATTGAGGCTAATACAATTTAACATCTTTAGAGCATCTAGAACTGAAATTCATGTTAATGGCAATAATATACTATGCCTCATAATATTTTTTGCCAGTGCCAGTGGGTTAATGATACCCGAGATGGTCTTTTGAAAACATTGCTTTCTTAGCATTAGCATTGAACATTAGCATTAGAAACGTGGCATTTTTCACCGTATTTGGTAGTTACCAAACTTGATTTATGGCAGAGCTATATTCCTGCAGTGTAAATTATTCTCTCACTTAAAGCTTGCATTGCGTAGCTGATTTTTTTGTTAATGCAGTGACACTCTTGTTATGCAAATCACAATGAGGAGCAGAAAAGTTGGGCAGGGTCAAGGTGGGGGTTTTCTTCTTGATGGTGCTCCTTATGCCTGTATAGGCTTGCCTCTCTTGCTGCAAATTATTCTGGTGTATTTTCTTGTTCTTCTCCAGTCTGGAAAAGATCAAGTTCCATCTATTTTTTTAGATAGTATTTGTCCTTCATTAGAAATTCTTTGGCAACGGATTATACAGAATCAAGGGGATAGCTTTGTCACCACCAACCTCCTGTCCCCTGCCCCCCCGGCAGCACTGGTGGCCATTAGCATTAATTATTTAGAGTTCCTTATTTTTCACACAGAAAGCAGCGATCAGTGTGCAATGCCAGGTATATGGTTGTGTACCCCCTGACTCCAGTACTTTAGCCCTTGTCTTTCGAAGTGTCTGTTTTCTTTGATACAGCTTTTGGTTTTTATTCAGCACGGTGTAAGCAGCACTATTTGGAAAGCTTGTTTGGTTTTTTTTTCCCAGGCAGGAACATTTTCTCTGTAAATGTTAACCTTGTGATACAGTCTGAAATGTTTCTTTTCTTGTGTTTTTATTCATCTCCCACTAATTTTCAGCTGTTGTGCATTCTGGGCTGCAGATGACGTAATGGCGAAACCAAATGGGTGACCTTTTCACTTGGCTCACCTATGGCTTTTTTTTGCTGTTGTATATGGACGGTCCACAGGGTGTCCAGATTAGAAGTGTTAAGCAATCATGAGAAGTGCAGATCTAGACACAGTTGTTCTTTTCCTTCATGTGCAAAAACCCCCCGAAACTGAAAAATGTTGAGCAGTAGCCATAGATGTTGTAAGCAATAAATAAGATGATAGTCTGGCTTCTAGACTGGCTCTTAGCAATTTCAAGCGCCTTTGTCCTACGGGTGGATTGTGCAAACTGGTACTGAATTGTTCCAACTTCAGTTGAAATCCCATTGAAATATATACCTTTTTTTTTTTGTGGTGGAGGGAGAAGTGATCACGCCAACTGGCCTTCACATAACCGAGCTGTTCGGATGGGTTGACTGGATGACTCCTGTGGTGCCTAGAGATAGGTCTTCCTTAAGATTCAACTTAAGGAAGTGGATCGTTTTGATCCACTGTCTCTAAAACGTGGGGCTGTGGAACAGGGCACGATGTGTCTGGTGTCCATTGAGGTAATGTTTTGACCATTTGTGGCCTTCTGAGCTCTCACCAGAATCAGGCCCCAGCTACGGTATGGATTTGTAGTCGCACATTGCATTCTGTATATGCTCAGTAAAACAGAATTTGCCATGTGTTGTGGTCTTCCCATGTTACTTTGGTTGCATAAAGACAAAAGATTTGAGAAAATGTTCCTGTAAAAATTGAGGACCACTGCATGTTAGAAACAGCAACACTTGGGGTCACAGTTTTGTCCCATGGGTTCTTCCATGAACTCATCATAGATAGGGTTAGGGAACTTACAGTTTCCCAGCTCCAAGAGTTTTACCAGACAAGATTGCAGAATTAACACATGCCAAATAGCATGAAATAAGCTCATTGTGGCCTTACTTCATGGACCGCATCACTCACAACATAATACAGTGTCACACAACAGAAATACTGCTCCTGATGGGTAATGGTGTTACGAGTGCTGAAGTCATGGTACAAAACTTGCTTAATAATTTGCGTTTTTTCCCCTATGTTACAAAATGTAGTTGAGCAGATGGATGCAGCCAGCTGTACATAGAGCTTTAGGGAGTACTGGGGAGAAAAGAGAGGGTTTTGTTAAGATAAATGTAATAATCTCTGTGATAATTAGTTTAATTTAGATCCCTGCATCTGACTCATTTTTGACTAACCTTGTATGAGGCCTTTCTTGTCTTGCTGACAAGTCTGTGAATTTAGTTTGATTACAATCCCTTTTTTTATGCTTGTGGATTGCTCACTGATCACTGATATTTTTCATTAAGCAGTTGCTTCATTACATTGTTATTTAGAGGGGAGTAATTTCTGTTTTCTAATTAATTTAATTCCAGGCACATTTAGTAAGTAGCTACAATGAGCCCATTCAAGGGGGTTTAGGTCATATTGACATTGTTTACCAGATGCGCTCATTTGTTTTAAAACACTGTTAACTCTGTGATGACAACAGCCCCATTCAGTTGCTTGACTCTTCCACCTTCTCTGATCTGCACCTCCAAAACCCCCCAAAATGAGAAGATGCGTTTCAAGTACTACTGAGAGGTGTCCATAGGCATTAAATCACAGAGGAATTATATTGCAAACAGCGTTGATATAAACTATTACTATTCCATTATTGGATTTGAGGGCAGAGCAGCAGAGAAGCCTTTTGGCTTCTCTTAGCCAGGGATGTGAATGCCATTAGTCTGACCACTGAAAAACTGGACAATGCCAAAGAGGTGCAAACTGAGTGTTAAGTCCGTGCTTGGTCCATTTACTTCTGAAAAACTTGCAGTGAGGCTTCAGGAGAGAACGGGACAGCCAGGAGGATGAGCATACCAAGCAAGGCATGGCATGAGCAGTGGCCTGGGCATTGACGGGACGTTAATGTAATCAAAAGGTGAATGTTATAATTCACCGTTGTCACCATCCCAAATTCATAGGCTTGGGCAATTGTTTTTGCCAGAAGCTTTTTGGAAAAGCTTGGCATTTTCTTGCTAGTGGTGCTCCCAGGATCAGGGGGTTATTCAAGCGCTTCGTGTTCATCGCTGTTAAATACTATATCCATTCCGTTATCTGAGCATGAAAACTACATATTATAGCTATCATTTGCTCATTTGGCCTGCAGCGTCAAGAACTGGAGTTTTAAAATGAGACCCTAATTAGATGAATAAATAACATTTTTACAGGAAAATGTACAGGCAGGTTATTCCCCTGATTATAAGCTTGTCCCATGAAAAACTACCAACATTTGTTAACATGTTCTGCGGTCACTTACTTCGGTAAAAAGTCAATTACTGCTTGTTCTGCAGCAAAGTCGGGCACAGAGCAGTAACACTGTAAGATTCATCGACCTCTGAAGGACCCGCCAAACAATGGCCTTGATGTGTTTTCCATTATTTTTCAACCGTTTTCCATCTTTTTTGGATTGGAACAGCCAAAATTAATGACAAACTTTGAAGGCAAGGTTCGTTCAGTAGTTCATGCTTAGTAAATTTTAACATTTAATGCTTGTGATGCAGTAAACTGAATTCTGGTACAATTTGAACCAACAGCCCAGCTGCACCTCCACTTTATTTTTTGCGGAGTACATTTAAATTGCTGTAATACCTTTTCTGGCTCATGTTGGTCTGTTAAGGGTGTGTGCGTGCATGGGGATCTGCTCTACCTATTGATTTAATAGGAAAGAGCATCTCTTGGAAAGGGAGAGTAAACGTGTGTGCATGCATGTGGAAGGGGAGAGAGGGAGAGGGAGAATCTCTATCTGTGTGTTTATCTCTGTGATAAATGATGCCTGTTAAAAATGTAGCTTGCTATGAACGTTATTAGTGCTTTCCTCTTTAAATGTATTATACAAACACAGTCACCGTCAGCAGAAATGAAGCTGCGGTCTTGATTGTTTAGTTCAAACAGTTTTGATGTTTCATTGTCCCTCGATCAATCAGTGCCTGGAGGGGTATTGGCTATTGGCTGGGAATGCATCTGAGTGACGTGCAGAGCACAGATATTCCTCAAAAGCTGAAAATATTTCATTTAAAATACACATTACAGTTTGCATCCCAGTCTGTGAGCAGGCAGCAAAGTGAGCTCTGTTTATCATTTTTAATTGTGGATCTTCCCTGTTCAGAACTAACATCTCCCGAATTACCTTAAAATGAGCTTCTTCCTAGACAGATTTGTAATTCACTTGCATCACAGTTAGACGAGGGCATGGGTTTTAGCACAAACAAAATGCATGAAGTAGAAAACATAATGTGGCATAAATGCCACATAAATCACATCCTAAAGACAAAAGCAGATTTCAAACATCTGAATTACTGAGCACTTAATGTGGAGTGTAATCTGTGCTTTGGTTTATGTTTGTTTTCTGGAGTGTCACACAAAGCAAAATATGGGGAGTTCCCTCTCCTCCAACAGTGGAGGAAAAGGAAGGTGATTTGCAAAATGCCCAGGAAAGAGCTTTTCCTGCATTGTAGGTAAATCCCCCAGCCAAGTGTCTCCTTTGCTGCTGGGAATTGAGCTATATGCAGAAGTAGTCGATAGAAATCCCACTTGAGTTCTCTTGCTCATCACAGAGCGAGTAAGAGGCTGCTCCAAAATGCAAAATTGTCCTTGAAAAAACCTTCTCTTGTGCCCTCCCAGTTGTTTCTTCCTTTGCATCGACTGCAACCTGTGTAAGCCCCCCTTCTCCAAGCTCCCTAGCATCCCCCCAAGGGTCAGGACATTTGCAGTGCTGTTTTCAAGCCTGAGCTCTCTGAAATTGTAGCTAACAGGTAAAATCTCTGGCTTCAAAGATTTACACTTAGAATGGACAGGAAGGAAAACGCATGTTTTCTCAGTAACATTCACGTTTTTAGGGATAAAAGCTTATTCCTCCGCATGCTTTTGTTTTCCTTTGCCCAGCGTGTGCCTCCTGGCTCAAGCCAATGCACATTTTCCTTTCAAAAATCGATTTGTAGAGAAATACTTTTTAAAAAATCAACCTGTTTCCCCTGCGCCGCTGCGATTGGTCCGATAAAATCGCCGAGCCGATCGCGTCAAAAGGAAATAGCCTCGGCTTAATTGTAAGCTAAGTCTCCCGTAATCCAGGGGAGCATTTGAGATTCTGCCCAAGCGCTGGGTTTCGGCGGCTGCTGAGGGCTGTGGGTTTCTCTCCCAGCCTCCCGGCTGCTGCAGCACAAGTCAGCATAGCTAATGCAGATAGAGCTCTCCCCCCGCTCCCTCTTCCCTGCTCCCGTCTTTCGCTCGCTCTCCCTCTCCCTGTGCTTTGATTCGATATGAACAGACTGGTAACTCCGATGCGAGAGCGAAAGCTGACATAACTCTGCAGATGGCTACGTTCGGATGATACACCTAGGGATTTTTCTTTAAGGGAAGGTAACGTTTAGATGCTAATGTTTATTTTTCCCTTGTTGCCATTTTTCAGGACTGCCGGTCCCAAAGAAGAGCCCAAAGTCGGTAAGCACTTTTCAGCTACTATTTTTGTCTGTTTGTCTGCTTTGAAGGAGAAAGGCATGAGTTCGGTTTGTTTTCTTTGTGAGTCTCGATTGTTTTAAGTTGTCTTTCTGTTGCAACCATGATTACCTTGCACGGCTCCCGCTGCATGGGGAGATGAGAGAGGAATGCAGTATGGAAGGGGGACTTGTTTGCAAATAAAGCCTCAGGTTTACAGATCCTCTTCCCTGACAGATGAGCTTCTCTGTCATTTAACTAACCAAAAAAAAAAAGCTATTGTTTCCTTTTGGAAGGATGGGAGGCTCCACCTTCTTGCCAGATAGAAATTCCTGTCGGGTGCTCATAGGCACCAACCTTTTACATTAACTCCCTGAGTTTTCTCGAGTACCCTCAGCTGAATTATTAACAGAATGGGAAAGCATGCACCTGGTCGAGAGAGACAAAGCATGAACGGAGCGTGATTACAGTTCCCGGGGAATACAGTTAACTGTCCAAGCGCTTGCTCTGGAGGCATTTTCATACTGAGCAGGATTGTGCTGCAGGTGTGAGATTCTTTATTTAAAAAAAAAAAAAACAAACAGCAGAACAGTATTTTCTTGTCCCTTCTGATCCTATTTCCATGTAAAGCTGTTACCTGGATGACATGTTAGCTAATAGCATGGAAGCCGTGATCTTAAAGTATCGTTAAAGCTCCATGCATGATACTGTGGAAGAAATTAATGTGCTATTTGTATGCAACAAAAAGAAATATTTTCTTTTTAAAGGAAATGGAATGCTTAAAGCCTGAAAGTTTCCAGTTATCTGTTGAGCAGGAGGGGAAAAAAGAGAATTCTCTCCCAGTAGCTTTGGGAAAGCAGAGCGAGTGAGGTCTTTGCTGTGTTGCAAGATGGTGCGAAACTTCACCGACAGTCCCCGACGGGTGCCAAAAACTGCAGCTGGGCACAGCCCACCTCACTGCAAACCTGGGCAAGAGGTTTATGAAGGGGCTGAGCAGAAGGCTCCTGCTTTTAATACGAGTTCTCTGTTAATCCAAAAAGAAAGCCCTGAAATAATTAATGTGATTCTGATGGCTTAGGGCAGCGCTGATTAAAGTCATGTGAGCCCAGGCCTCTACCATTGTCAGCTTGCATTAATGTTGAGAGGCAGAAGTGCGGGGTGTGCTCCCTCGCAAATCACAGGCATGTCAGGCCCTGCACACTCGCTTCTGTCATACGCAGAGATTATTGCAGCCTTCGGTAAAACAGAAGCGAGTGTGTAAAATACATACACGTCTGGCATGTTTCTTTCCTCTGCCTGCACTTGTTTCCCCTTGGAGCTCCCCACTCGGAGCAGGAGTGGCTGCACTCGATCTGGACTCCGACTTCTATCATTAAACCAGCCCCGATCAATGAGTCTCAGTGTTTTCGAAGTGTGGAGGTTCCCGCTTTGCCACACGCACATTCGGCATCAGGTGAAGCGGGATCCTGCCATGTCAGACACCTCTTTGGTCAGCAGTGATGCACCGTGAAAATCTGAGCAGCATCTAAATCCATGTCGGGATAATCCCGCCTTGGTGAATAAAGAGGCTGCTTGCAAACAGGTGTAGCTCTGCAACAGCAGATTTCTCCCTACTATTTGCTTTGAGGAGCCAGTCAGCCCTGGGAAAGCAATCCCATTTCCTCGCTTGCCTCTCCCAAACCCCTCTCACCTTGCTTTAGGGTCCCTCCAGTAATTTTTGCTACAGCCCTAGGCGGTGCTGTTGCCTCTAAAGCACAGGATTCACAAAAAGCAGAGCCTCCTATCCCCCCTGCCTGCACACCGGATCATTTGCATCGGCAATTAGCAGTGATGTTTTACACTGCCGCATTGTGCGGCAGCTTTAATGACCAACCGCTCCTCAGAGGGGCAGAGCAGAGCGCGTCAGAGTCGGTACAGCCGCTTCTTCATTCCCAGGCATCGGTGACATGCATGGGTTGAGCACGGAAACCTGGAGCAAAGCGCCTCGGGGCACCCGTGTGCAGGGGAGGAAACTGTCCTCGGGGCTGTCTGGGATGGATTTACACCAACACCAGAGCTCGTGTGGCCAAGGCGATGGTCAAAAGCATAAAAGCAGTGGTATTGCTAAACACCGTCCTTCCTCGGTTTAGTTGCAGGGCTGCTGCTTAGCTGTGAGGCAAGGGGAGCCTGGCCCTCTTGGCCATGAAGATTCCCACTTGCTCTTGTCCTGGCAGGGGAGAGCCAGGCCTGTGCCGCTGGTGCGCTCCCCGGCTGGGATGCTGGCTCGCTGCACCCTGCCCCGGCATTTCCCGGGGGTGCTTTGCTGCGCTTGCAGCTATTGGGTGAACGCGGGTGCTGCCGGCTGAGCTGTGGGCCCGCGGGCTGTCCCCAGCGCGGCACGGCTGGCGATGGGGCTTGGGTTGAACGTGCTGCCCGTTTCCCCCGCTCTCTTTGCCCGACGCGGGGGGACTGTTTTTCAGCATTCCTTGATTCATAAATTAGCTGCGGTTAGAGGACAGCGTACATCTAGGCCGGGAGCAGTTGGTCCAATCTTAACTTGTGCTCGTTCTTTCTTTCTTCTGCTGCATCGGGGAAGACACAAGCTCAGGTGTCCATCCTCTTCTGCTTCGCTCAGCGTAGTGACAGGCTCTCTCTTGTTACCTCATACCATTTCCCAAAGCCGGACACACCGCCGACTTACTGCCGACAGCTGTCTCTTTCTCAAACAAGCCCTATTTTTAGCTATCAGCCCCAATCCCGTATTCCCAAAAAGCTGACTTCAGGCTGTTGGATACCTCCCGGCTGGGAGGAGGTGTTTTAGCCCCTTGGAGAGGTTTGTTAGTGCTGGGGCTGTGACACAGTGTGGGAATATTTTTCTGCCTTGAGCTCAGTTTTCCTGGGCTGTATTTTTCAGCCTGTGTGTACCTTCTGATGAGCTTTGCTCTTTTTCTCAGTTTTTAAGGAGAGTTTTTCAACCTTGGTGGAAGAGCCAAATCAGTAAAAAAAAGTTTGCAGCCATACATGAGACTGGGCACCTCCAAGTTCTTTCTTCCCCCTTCCCCCCACCAAGGACATGCTCGCAGCAGCTCTCTGTGCTTCTTGTTTGTTTTCAGTTTCCCATTGATTCTTTTTTAGCTGAAAACGGATAATATTTTTGTATTGACCGTCTGGGGATATACATTTTCAGTGTGCAAGTTCTCTAGGATAGCAATTTCCCCTGCAATTATCCTGCTATAACATGGATGAAAACAAACTTTTTTTTTTCTTTTTTTCTTTTTTTTTTCCTTGTTGCTTGCATCAAAATACTCCACAAGGGGGCAAAGATTCCCATTTCCAACTCGGTTTGCTGTTGCTGCCAGGACCAGCTTCTCCAAAATGCTTTAGAGCACAAAATCTGCAGCTAGATCATCTGAAGATGGGATCACTGCAGGGGGAAGAAAGTGCTAAGCTCTTCCAAAAATCTAATTTTTTCTTTTGGGTGTAAATAAATACATTGTCAGCATAGCTGAATTGTGGCCGAAAATGCAATTCCTATGCACAGCTTGTCCCTGACAAGAGACTCACCACGTATTTGAGGTGGATAGGCAGTGCCTGGGGCTCTGCCGATGTCCTGTATTTGTCAGGAGGAGAGATTGGTTCCACAGCATGAGTGTTTGTACAACACATCCCTCTTCATTCAGAGATCCATTTTTTCGCCCCACCTTGAAATGCAGTGGGAGGAAACGACAGCAACTCTTCCCTCTTGCAGTTTTGTGCCTGGAGAATCCCATGCCAAAAAGCTTTGGTGTCCGTTTGTGCCGCAGGACATGCTCCCTACCACCGTCGCCTCTTCTGCTGCGGGTTTCTCTCTGCCTGACACAGACATACACAACTGCTGCTAATAATTAGTGTCCCGTCTCTGCCTGCAGCCACCTCTCAGCCGTGTCACGGGCCTCGGTTGTTTTAGCAGTCACTGTACAAAGTAACATCTAATTACTCTTTCATTTAGCATGAATGACAAACTGGTCTCTGCTGCTTGGGTATCTATAGCATTTTCCAGGCACTTTGAGACTTTTGTAAGTCGTTTCCCTCCTGTCTCCTTTTGAAACACAACAGCTTCAAGCTCCCCGGCTCACATCACCTTTGCTGTTTTCTTCCCTCCCCATAACCAGAGGACAATGTAGTGCTCGGTGTGGGCTCACTCAGCCTCTCTGCTGAGGGAGAAGCTGCCGTTCAGGTCGGCAAATGCAGTGCCTGTGGCTGAAAATGGGATTGCACAGTGAGGGGAAGAAATCTTGGAAGGACAATGTATGCCCAAACCCTGACCGCTGCTGGCCCCTCTTCTGCAGCAGTTGCCCCCACAGCTGCGCTCGGAAATCCGAGCCACGCTGACATTCCTGTTAGCCTCAGGCAGTGGGGAAAGGGCAGCTAGAAAAGACCTTCTTCCCAATACTACCTTTTCTTCATCTTATGTTTTGCAGGATGAGCACTGCAAAGTTTCAGCAAGGGTGTAGGGAAGCTGGCACGGGCCATGCATCTCGGACCTGGGGCCTGGTAGGGCACGAGAAGCTCCAGCTTTCCACATACTTATTTTGTCATGGCTGTAATATAGTACCAAGGTGATTGGTTTTTCCCATCACCTGTGTTTAAGTGTGCAGTTTGCCTGAATGGACTCAAGGTAGTCATCCTAGTCTTGATTTCTAGCCACTTTTGGTCAAGAGTCTTTCTGGCAAGCTATTTGTGTTTATCAACAGCTCTGGAGAAGACCGTAGACTCTGGAGGGTCAGGGTGCTCTTGCTGACTTGTGTAGTTCAGTGCCCCATGCTCTTGTAGCTACTGTCAGAAGTCAACACGAGTCAGCTGATCTGCTTTACTTTGCACTGAAAAACATGATCAACATCTCAGGGTGAGGTCTGAACCGCCCGCTCTGCAGCGGTCTGTCACCAAACAGCCCCATGCTCATCCGGCCCTGATTTAGCTGCTTTCCTGCCTGCGTGTGAGCTGAGTGAGCTGGACAGTCAGATTCGGACCCAGGAGGATCGGCCCCAAAGCTAGGAACGAGGCAGGAGATAGAGAAGCCATCCTTTCGTTGGCATATGATCATCAGCTCATCTCTCTTGGGAAAGGTCCACCTTTGCACCAAGGCACAAACTCCTTCATCTGGGCAGTCCCCATTGCAGGAGCGCCGCAGAGAGCAGGGCAGTCAGACCCCTGCGAGTCCTGCTGCTGCTGATGTGCTGAAGCTGCTACAGCACGTGAAAAGAAGTTCGGCCCCAAACCTTTTTGGCGTCATCTGGTGATGTGAAAGTCGATTAATATTGTCTTGAATTAGTTTAGTTACATATATTCATTATTTCCATGGGTTTGTTCCCCTTTCTCTGTTCCCCTCTTCGACTCCTAAGTAGAGATGTTTCAGGCTTTTTGAAGGAGTTATTGTTTGGAAAAACAACTGTCCCTCTGAAGAAGTTTTTCCCTATTTCTTGCAAAGTGTCTGTATTTGCAATTGCGACTCTTAGTTTAATTAGAGGTGGTTTTGCTTGAGATATGCTGACACTTCCATTTGCAACCTAAATATGAAACAGAATTCATAGTTTGTTCAATATTTAGACCTTTCATATCATAAAGTGAGAGCACGTTTTAAAGTTCAAACTTTGTTTCTTTTTAAATCAGAAAGTTTTCAGAGCGTTCTCAGCATTTCCCCAAGGGCTGAATAAAGCTTCACATTTTGGTCCCTGTACTCCAACTTCTGTAAACCAGCTATTTCCAGTGAGATTGGCCTGAAGTTTCACAGGATGCTTGTAGTTATTTTAGTAGTTTGGCCAAACAAACAAAACAATCCAGATGGCTGGACTGAGAGTTGTAAAGTGCTTTTTCTTTTTTTTTATTTTTAAGTTACAAAGGAGTGATTATCCACAGCGTAGATGTTTTAAAACTGCTTCATTTAAAAACTGAAGGGCACTTCACTGCATGTGAATTAGCTTCTTTTACCACTTAAAAAGCTAAAAATGTTTGAAATTGGTTCAGATATTTGTATTTGAAAGTCTGCAGATGAGTAATCACAGCAGGTATGCTTTGTTCAAAATTGCTTTAAAGGACAAAGGCAATTTCACATTCTAGTCGATCGAGATACCATTTAAAAAAATGCTGGTAGTGGATCAACAGCTCGAATGTAAGGCTGCGAGGTCAAAGTCATTTGGGCTGTTGGAGCTGGTTTTTTTCTCAGTGTAAACCTAAAATATGTGCAACTTAAAAAACAGAAAAGATTATTGTTAAGAGAGGGCACTTTCGTATGGTGACTTTCTCCTCTGTAATTAATTCAGCCCTGCTATGATGGAGCATTGGCCGCCTGGGGTTTCATGTTCAGAGTAAAGGAGGGAGTCCCCAGACCTGTGGGCACCTCAGCCCCCCATGCTGATCTGCTCTGTGTTTGCCGCTGGCCTTTCTCCCAACCCCTGCTTGGTTTTCTATGGAGAAGTCCCTGAAAGCAGAGACTCCTGTTGCAATGTTTTCGGGTACCCCCTGCCAGCAGGAGGCTTTAAATTTTTGTCTGAGGTTGCTTGGTACAGTGGCTGACCCCTTTTAGCCAGGAAATTGGGGATGTTGTAAAAACAACCTGTAGGATGCTATTTTTCTGGCCACCCCCTGCATCGCAGCAGCCCCGGGAACGTGCCAGTTCCCTGTGCCGGAGCAGGTGGGAGATTGGACTCAACCTGGATGCCAACCCAAGGTCATCTCAAAAGAACATTAAAAAGCGTTTGCTGTGCAGTTTGGGGAGCTCTTGTTGAGGGAGGCTTTTGCTGCATATTGAGCAGTACAAATGCTGGCAATGCAAATGTGACTTGTGCTTCATTTGAGCACACCGTTGTGAATTTGAGTTAAGAATTATGTACCCTGCTTAGCTAAATATTGAGCACACAGAGCTCTTGACATACTGCTTTCGAATAAGCCTTGAATTTAGGCGGACGTATTTTTTCCTGCTTTAATGCGCTCAATTAAAACAAGGAAATAAAACTGCAAATAGACATTTTCACATTTGTGAAGGTCTGCCATAATCCTGTGGATGCTCTGGGAAGCAGAGACATGAAAGTGGTACTCTGTTGTCCACCCACTTGTGATGTGGGGGTTGCAAAAGCTGCAGAGGAAAAGTGATCTTTCCTAGCAAGGGCTGTGCTTGCATCTGTTTCAGAGAGACTGTTTAAGTTTTCACAGTGAAATATGGTAGTTTTTCCTTTTTCTTGCATGCTCAAGTTAGACCCTAATGTTATCTGAGGAGATGGTCGTTGAGTTTTTCTGCCTTAATGCAGGAAAAAATAAGTGCACTGAAACTAGTAACCTATAACGAGATTTAGATTTGTTTTATGTGTGAGATGGAGAACTGCATATTTTTTTTATGATAAATGCTTTGTTTTGCATATCTCTTTCTGTCAGTCTGCCTATCAAAATCTGTCATCGGGGAATTTAACTGTACCCAGCATTAACTGGTGGCAGCAAAACTGTGATTTATATATTTACTTATGTGCATGCAGAAACCCTGATCAAAGAAGGGAGAAAAATTGATGGAAAACACCCACTCAAAGACCAATAACCGTCTGTTCTCTCTCCTTCCACTCGCTTTCTTCCTTACAGCAACCACTTGAAAGGAAAGACAGCCAAAACAGTTCTCAGCATAGCGTCTCCAGCCACCGCAGCGGGCACACCGCTTCCCCCGTTCACAGCACGCAGGTGCTGCCGGACTACACTGCCGCGGAGGCACCGGCTGCGGATCAACCGGACGGTTCTGGGCAGAAAAAGCCAGATCCATTCAAAATCTGGGCCCAGTCCAGGAGCATGTATGAAAGCCGACGTGAGTATGAAGCAGGTGTGGTTGCTAAGGCTACGGCTCTGGCAGCTGCTCTCTGTATATTTTCTTTGCAAAGAACTGAATCTTTTAGATTTCTGTTGAAAATATAAGGCTTCAGTTTGTTAATTTGGTATCTGTGAATGATATCTACTTGATAGAGGTGCAGTTTCCTCTCTGATGAGGAATGAATTTAGATCATCTCTAGGAAAGGGCACTTAGACCAAAGCTTAATATGAAAAATCCCTTTAAAATTAAAGACCGTCTTTTCCCCTGTTTTTTTTATTTTGCTTTTAAATTAGGCTGAAGGAGAATTTCCAAGTTTGTTATCCAGATCCTAAACTCTTTTTTGAGGTTAAGACTCATTGTCTGATATGCATAGGAATTTCAGTAAGGAGGGGAAGTATTTAGTTTGCTGAAATTCCTATCAGATGCTTTCCAGTCTCACCCTGGGGAGGAGAAAATCCAGCTGAGCCATTTTACTTTGACCAGAGTGGACACTTTAACAATACAGATATCAAATGCATATTGTAAGTGGCTTTTATGGCAATTAATAATCTGCACACTTGGCTAATAGTTCAGCAGGGCTTTGACTCTGCTCCAAGACTATAAAAATGATTTCAATCCGTTTCTTCTCTGCGAACAAAATAAACACACTGGCTTTGCTTTAATTGCACTGCTGAAGATGTTCGAATCTGTAAAAGCTTCTTAAAGAAAGAGTTAGAGTATTAGGTTCATTTTCGAAAGCAATAGTTACTTTAGTTACAGAAAAGGGAGCTTCAAAGTCTTGATGCTGTAAGAGTATCACCTGGAGTTTGATTTTGTTGTCCTGACTGGAAATTGGTAAAACCAGTATGAAATGAACATTACCCCAGAATGAAAAATGGTAGGACTGTTTTTTTCTGACCAAATGAATCACTTAGAAATCTTATGTCCTGGAAAAATTAAATCATGAGTCACAGTTTCTTGGCTGAAGATGCATCTCTTTGGATTGAATGTCTCAGCAATGCAGTTTGTAGGTGTCTCAGCTTCTGTCTCAGTGTCTCAGCTGCTTCCCTTCCCTTCTCTTCCCAGGGATTAGGCGTACCGACCCTGTGGGCTCTTGGGCCAGGTCATGCTAATCCAGAGAGAAGCACAGAGACGGAACTTGCACGTGCATCTTGTTGAAATAGGAAAAAGGGGCAAGAGCTGAGGGACGGTGACTCTTCAGCCCTGCAGAGCTGCGGGCAGAGCTCCTCCTTCTCCTGCCCGGATGAATAAGGCTGAGGCTGTCCCATGGCACCGGCATTACTCCTGCTCAGCTCTCATAGTTCCTGTAGGCACTGTGCTGGCATTGCCTCTGACCCCCTGCAGCTACTTAGCTAATTTCTAATTAACTGTTTAACTCATACTAATTAGTCATTAGTATCAGCTTAGCAGCCTTAACTCCTGCCTGTCTTTCCTGATAAAACCCGAGGCTGAGCCAGAGAAATCCTGAAGTGCACAGGCAGGCAGTTGCCCTTCTATGTCCACCTCCAACAGTATGTGCTAAATCCTCCCTCTTTCCTCGACAGCTGCAGGTATCTTGTAGAGGTTTTATCCTTGTCTGTGATGAGAGCCCTTCCAGGGGCCTTTTCACTGTCTCTTGACCTGCTGGTTTCCCACACCCCATCTCTCCCTGTGCCACAGTCCTCTCTGCTTGGGCCTTCTGCTAGACTGGGTTCTGCTACACCCCTTCAGCTTCCCTGTCTCACCTTTCTGTGGTCCAGCATCTCTGTAGTGGGATTGATCCTCTTCTATTGCTTCAGTCCTTATCTCCTGACTCTTCTATCAGATGAGAACTACAGGTTTGAACGTCAGTGCTTTTCTACCACCTTTTCGTCCCATTGCCATTTCCTTCCCAGGAAGGTGTTTTCTGAGATTTCTTGGTTTCATAGATAGAGGGTTTTTGGAGAATGGCAGAAGTGTGATGTGGTCATGTCTCCTTGTAAGCATGTGCCACTAGAAGTGTCCAAGAGTCTATGAATTTCCAACCCTAAGCTGGAGTGAAACACATTCCCTGGGGATTAACCTGCACCCTTACCTAGTGACATGGCTTCGCTGCGCTTAATGAAAGGTGAAGAAAAACAGGAAGGATATAGTCTAAATGAAAAAGGCAGTTCGACATGCTCTGTCTCCTGTCGTGGTCTGATCCCAAAGTGTGACTGGTGGTTTTAGTTAGAGGTCAGTGGTCAACTCCTCCTCCTTCCCTCACCAAGCCCTCACATTTTGTCCCTCTCACCAGTCTCATAAATGGAGACTGTGGTTCACAGCTGAAACCAGGTGCCTTTTCTGCCCTGGGAGCTTGGGGTGAGCCACCATGTTTCTTTCCCTGTGTTTGGTCTGCGTGAAAAGTGGGCAATTGGTGGCTGCTCTGTTATGAACGTGAATCGCCCCTTTGAGACTCACTTCCCAGTATTGCCCAAGCACCGGCTGTGTGGCTCTCAGACCACTCGTAGGGAGCTCTGCTGACATGGAGCACCACAGGCTGCAGGATGGGAGAAACCGTTCCCTGGGCCTCCGGTTTCACTGTCTGTCTGCTCCACATGTGCTCTTCTTCGTGTTTTTACCCAGCTGCAGTTCAGTTTAACTCCAGTGCCTTCTTTGGCTGGCGGTGATACAGTCATATCATTGCTTTCTTCTTTACTTGAGCGCCCATTCCCTTTGGCTTTGGGACTGAGGTTAGCATCTCCTCTCCCATGACATCCATAGCTTTGGTTGCTCAGTGTGACTCTCTCTGCATTCTTCTGATGAAAGCGTGAGCAGAACTAAATGGATATCTCATGTACAGCAGGAGGATGCCACCCTAGTGCCAGTGCTGAGAGTGGCTGATGCATCCAGTAACTGGAGCTTTTGGTGGGTCCTAGAAGCCCCTGCTGTTTGAGGAGCCCCAGCTCAGCTCTCTCAGCTCTCCCTGCTGCCCAGTCCAGGGCTTGCGCTCTGTTGATTCATGGCCTTAAATTTTAATAAACCTGAAAAGGGTTATAAAATGTTCTTTTGAGAGGCAGGGTTTTGAATCCCCAACAAGTGGACTGAAAAACAGCCCCAACCCTTTGTGTTGAAGTATATGATGAACTTAAAAGAATTTTAGTGCATTAGGTCATCTTAAGCGTTTCATTTCGTCTCATTTGTGAAATTGTTGAGTATAAAGAGAATATAGTGCAATTTTTCAAGTGCGGTTGGCACAAGAAGATGAATTCAGCCCCAGCCTGGACAGAATTTTTTTTCATCTAAAAATAATAATATAGAGAGGTTCTATTCAATGTATGAATACATCGTCTCCAGGATGTTTCTAAGAAGTACTGAATCTATAATGACCACCTACTGCATTTTTGACTGGGAGTGCATCCCACTGTTATTAACATTAATAATAATAATGTAGACATGGAAAGCATACAGGCAACATTTTAATTTTTCAGAACTAGTAAAATGCATTCTTCCTGTCTCTGAGTATTCTTTGGATCAATATTTCATAAAAGAAGACAGTATTTGACTTATGTGACTTGTCTCACTGAAGCCATTGGTAGAGCAGAATTTGGTTCAAAAGCACCAGATAACCCATAATTTTGTAAAAGCATGTATTTTTTTTTATTTACCCAATGCATCTTAGTATCAGGAAGTACTCCGATTCTGCGGAGGAGAACCACAGATGTTGCCTGTTTAGGGGAAGAAAAAAAAAAAGAAGAAAAATTAAGCTAGAATTAATAATGCAAAGCTAAGCAATGGCTCTATAACTGTGTCTGGGCTCTGGTTGAGTGGCAGCAGATGAGAACTGCAACTTTATTCAACAAATGTGGGCTAAAGTTCCTTCACATGCAGCTCCCCTGGGTGAGGGGATCAGGCCTGCAAGGTGCTGAGTGCTTGGGCTCTGCTCCAAGGAAGCTTATTTTCAAGCTGTAAACCCAAAGGGACTTGGATGCTTTAAGGCTAAGGCTGAACTCAAATGCTCTGCTGCAATCTGGCCCAGAGTCGCAATTCTTTGCTGGATTAGGACTTTTGAGAATAGCCGGCTTTGTGTTAAGTGAATCTGAAAACAGATCATTTGGTGGCGATAACAAATGCACTCTTTGCTGGTGCTAAGTTTTAGCTGCCTGAGCTCCTCTTTATGGGTAACTCATTGCTGCTAGTGGGAGTAGTGTACATGAATCAGAGAGAAGGACAAACCCTTAAGGTTTAAAAACTAAAGCAGTTCCAAGATCCAGGAATGACATACATGAAGAGCACTCAGTGAGAGAAACAGCAATTGAATAGTTTATCAGAGAACCGCAATTCTGAAATCTCGCACTGTTTTATTGAAAATATATTTTCATAATATGCTTTTTATTTTTCAATGTATTATTAAACTTCCTTAAAGATTAACGCAATCTGTTGTCAAATTTTTCTCATGTGTCCTGATTGCTTTGCAAAATACCGTATCCTACATATGGCCATCTGTCAAAACAGCAGTGACAAAATGAATTAATCTGAATTGCAGATGTGTTAATGAATCCCTTTGAAGGGCTTAAGCATTTAATTAAAAGTAAAGCAGAACATGATAGATAATTTTTAAAGCTTTTAAAATATTCTAAGTTATCGTTAATATTTGAATTTTATTTTCAGGCACATAATTTATTTGGTAGGATTTTTCTCTCCCCAAATCTAATTAAAATAATACAAACAAGTCTTGACCCCAATGTGTAGTGTTCACTCACCAGCAATTACATAGAATTACAAATATTTGCACAATGATACCAAACATTAGATACTTTCTCCCTAAAACAGAAAAGAAAAATACTCCCAGGAAATTGCAGCTGCCTTCTGATCAGACTGACTTTAAAGATGGTAGTTAGTAAAAGCCCCTTGGTAGGGTTATGTCCTTTTATTATATTAACAGGAGACAAACAGTTACAGTCACACACTTGGGCACACAGATGTGTCCATGCCCTTAGAGAATGTCTTGCTGAAAAGGACCGTAGTGCTTGCAGCATCTTGCGTGAGCAGCAGTGGCTGCTGAGCTGTTACGGAGCTGGGTCCTGGGCAGACTTTGGTGGTGTTCGTCTGGCACCAGCCTGGTCCATGGCTCAGTCGAGGCATCGCGCCTTCCCCGAACCTCAGTGGCAGAACTTGGCCATCTTGTCGAGAACATGCTGAAGCCATCTTTTGAAAGCTTTCCATGCCACCAGAAGGGTTGATTAAAAGGAAAAGACAGAAAAACTGGAATTCTCCTGCAGTGGGATGGTTTAGAAGACAGAGCTTTCCTGCAAAAGTGGAATCTCATGAGATTTATGTCTAAATCACAGGACTTTTCAACACTGAAACTCTCCATCAGCTTCAGTGAGACTATTCACTCTTAATTTCAGACTTGTACTTATATACTTTGCTGAATCTGGGCCTTAAAACTTTTGTACTTTGCCAAGCTGTGAGTCATTGAAAGTGCTGCTGCCTCAAATGAGCTAGTGACTAAAGCAAACTCATACTGATTATTTTTGAATCCATCTTTTGTTGAAACTGATATCACACGGGGCAGAAATTTTTTTTTATATAACATGTAAGATAATTGTTAAAGTTTGTATAGGAAACTTTTTGATTAAATTGACCTCTAATTAAGCACTATGTTCATTGTTCATCACCATGTATTTAGAATTTCTTTTAACATTAGAAAAAGATATTTCCATTTGGAAAACTAACTGTGTCATGATGGTGGAAATTTTTTTGTAGAAAAGTATTTTTAAGGTGTTCTTAAAGAGATTCTTCCGAGGAGGAAAAAAGCGTTCTTCAAATGTACCTGCATGCATGTGCATAAATATATAAATTCATATGTGTGTGTGTATTGTATCTCCACATGTACACAGGCATGTGCAAATAGATGTGAAAGTTAGTATGTCGTAATCCATAGTAGCTATAACCGTAGCAATTTATGCATGAAAGCCTAACATGATCCATACAGTCAAAATTAATTAAATGAACTAACAAGAAAGCAGATACATTAAGCTTTGCAAAATTGTAAAATTAATATTACAGCTATGTCACCTTCGCCTGCAACTGGACTGAGCAAGGGTGAGAGAGAGAGAGAAATCAGTGCCACGAGTTTTGGAGAATGTAAGACTGTGCCGAGAATGTATCTGTGTCTTGTGATGTCTTGTTCTGGTGTCATTGCTGCTCTGTGGCGGGGGGCTCTTCATCACCAAGGGATTCTGGCAGGGCCATACGCCAAGGTTAGCCACGAAGGTGCAACGTACTTGCTTTACTGTGTACTGGCTAGCGGTGGATTTCGTAGGCGGCGGTGGGGGGCTATCATGTTCCCGTTTCGTTCATGAGTTTGCCCGCGTGGCTCGTCGACGGGGCTGCGGCACTCACCTCTCCTTCCATTCCTCCTCACGGCCCCAGCAGAACTCTTCTTACCGCTTTTGCGACGCTCTCCAAATGGTCTGGTTTAATTCAGGACGAGCAGACTGGCGAGTTTTGCCCATTTGGGCTATGTACATGTTTTTTCAGAAAGAGTCAGACGTGCTTGAGATCAGGTCAAGGTGCAAAGATGCAATGAATGGCGCCTGGCGGCCATTTTTCATTTGTTTTCGACAAAGTTTCAGCACCACCATGAAATTTTCCCTTTAAGTAAGGAAAGTGGCTCCTCTGAAGCGCTACCAAATAATGGGGAACCTAAAGTAATTCTCCAGTATGGAGAGCCTCAGGGGGTCCCACTCAGCTGTATGGAAGCACAGAGGTGGATGGGGTTTTCTGGGCCGTGCCAGTGACTCACCATACTGCAGAGCTGGCACAAAAAGCGGTAAAAGGAGTTTTGTTCGGTTTGTACTCACACTGTGTAAATGTGTGTTGTCTGTATGTTTGTTGTATCTGTGTTTCACCTCTCTGTAATCCTTCCAGCGGAAGGAGCGTTCCATGAATGAATTTGCTTCTTTGGGTATAGACTTGTCTTTTTTTGTTGCTTTGGTTTGACACCGCCGTTACACCTCGGCTTGCCATTATCCCCAGCAGCCGTTAATTGGCTAGCTGGTACCCGAACTAGGAACATAAGGCGTCGTTCAGTGAGGTTGGAGAGTTGACAAATGGGAAGGTGTTGAGAGATGCCGAGGAAACGGGCCCACGCTGAAGCTCTCTGCAGAAGCCATTTTGCCTCTGACAGATCCAACACGCGCTATTAATTGGTTGGGGCCAGCCTTTGCCAAAAAAGCCTGCGAAGTGCTGGAGAGACGCTTCCGAGCTTTTCACGCTCCCCCTCACTGAAGGCAGTGACAAACGCCAATTAATTCATTGTCTAAGTTCTGCTGTTGTGCCACCCGTCTGTATGGTGGCGAGCTGCCTTCAGCCAGCTCGCCTGAACAGATGAACCACGCAGGCTTCCAGCGTGTTCGTCACCTGATGATTCTCTAATTGTATCTGGACAAAAATTAGCCTCTAGTTCAGTAAGGTAATGTGCACAGATCTTAAGCTTAGTTTATAACTGCAAGTAATTAAAATGTGAAAATATTATGTATAAAACCAGTTTGAATGAAAATGTCAAAGCAGACATCTGTGCCTTAGCACTCACCTGTTCTTTTAATTTTTAGTATTCCCAGGTCTTAAAATCATATTATATTTTAAACCTGTTGAGTCATTGAAGAGAGAGCAGCAGAGCTAACCAAAAGTCTTAGCGCTGAAAAGCACCAGATGACTAGACCCAGACGTTGCGCAACAGGCACCGACAGTGTAAAATGCAATTAGGGCCCAGTCTGTCACTCACTGATGTCAATGGAAAACAACCAGTTTATCTACTCATGGATACAGAAAACTAGATGATGTTTCATTAAGTGTGTTGCATCCTGTATCTGAGTATGCACTTATTTAAATTACGTTCCTGAACGATATACTTTGGTTTCTTTACTAAAGATATAGGCAGCTGACTTGTAAAGGAACAGCTTTTTTTATCATTAATTATAAATTTTGGGAGGGGATCATTACAAAATTAGTCAATGTTACAGATACTAACCAATAAATATTAAATGAACCTGAAGTTGTCTTCTGATATGATTTAACCTTAGCAATTAATTTTGCATTTTTAAAAAAAGGATGAAAGCAAGCATGAATAAGTTAATATAAAACATTACTGTTCAACCACACTTCAAGGTTAGTACTTTACTGTATGTAATATTCATTGTAAAAACCTTGCTGGTGTTCCATGCTAATGAGTAGGTAAGGTTGGGCTTTTTTATGTTTCCAGCTAGTTTTAACTGTTCAGTGGTTTTACAGAGCCCGTACAGGAGCAAGTGAAGTCAGGAGAGCTGCATTGTTTTCAGTGGAGCCCTTCTGTTTTACACCAACCAGGGATCTGTCCATAGTTAGTTAAAGCAGTGTCAGTAGACAGTTAGCAAACTATGCTTGTGGAAGTTAATTAAACAGTAGAAGTCATAACAAGTGGCTCTTTTGTCTCCCATGAAAGAGGAGGCAGCTGTATTGTTTCTGGCAGAGTAATTCTCTGTTGTACACATTTATTTATTGATGATTTGGAAGAGGCTCTTGCACTGGGTAATGATGCTAATATTGATGGAAGGAAATATTATCGTGATAAACAAAAGGCAAGTCACAATTAAACACCTAGAAAGTAGAAACCACCATATAATTTTTAGTAGTGATTTAAATGGTAATCCTTTAGTATTTAAAGCTATAAATGTTCTTACTTATGTCTAAAAATTCAAGACTGCCTCATTTAAAGAGTAAAATTGTGCAGCAGATCCCTCTACACATGCATCAGAGTAGTTCTGATTTGGATATAAAGGTGTGGGCCTTTGATTAAAAATTACAGTTTTCCTTCTTTCCCTTCAGTTCCAGATTACCAAGAGCAGGATATCTTTCTATGGAGAAAGGAAACCGGTTTTGGATTTAGGATTCTAGGTGGAAATGAGCCTGGAGAACCTGTGAGTATATCTAGAAGCGGTCATGTTTTAACTCGTGACATCTTCCAGAATCATGGCAGTAGCACGTACAGATGTGCAGAACTGCACTGTAGCATCTCTGTTAAAATAACTAGTGGCTATGTATTTACATCCGGCAACTCCTCCCCACCCTCCCTCCAAAAAACAAACCCAAACTCCCATAATTGAAATGGGTGTGGCTTCCCCTGCTATTCCCTATTTTTATGATAGCCCAAATGAAAACACATAGGTCTGAAATTGCCTGGACGCTGAGGAAAGGATGTCCTGGTCAGGTTTGCAAGTGTTTTGATCTTAGAGTGTCATGTTTTCTATTTGCTCAGTTTCCTCCTTGAATTCGCTTAACTTCTGTACCATGAATCCAGTGCCTGTGGAAGGTGTCAGGCTTTCATGTGCTGCACAGGTCAAAGCTAGATGGTGGCAGCATAAATTTCCACATATTTCCCTGCCAAAATTGTTTTGCTCATTTATGGAAAGGGAGGCCATGATTCCTCTCATGTTAGAGTAACTCTGCAGAACTCACTGAAGATAAACCAAGACTGAGTTGGTGGACAGGCGAGTGGTACGGAGCTTGTAAACCCTAGAGGCAACTGAAAGGATAACTCAATCTCAGCTTCCCTCACAAGACCCTCAGTGCTTTTAATCATCTTCCTCTCTGGTCACTGTCTGGTTGAACACATTTCCCAAGGCTATCTGTCATTGGAGTGAATGGACCGCCTAAAGAAACAAGACGTCAATTTATTACAGTTTCGCAATGTGGCTATATTCACATGGAGCTGCTTTCACAGGAGCAACTTTCCTGACCGGCAGACATTTGCCAACAATTTCTTGTCCCTACTAAATTGGGTCAAACTACCAGTGCCCCTTGCTTCCAGCTAGCTGTTGAGCTAGTACTCATTTATCACTGTTTTCTTTCTCCCTTCCCCTTCCCCTTCCCCTTCCCTTCCCCATCAGATTTACATCGGTCACATTGTACCACTGGGTGCTGCTGATGCTGACGGCCGCCTGAGATCGGGTGATGAACTGATCTGCGTGGATGGGACGCCTGTTGTCGGGAAATCACACCAGCTTGTCGTCCAGCTTATGCAACAGGCAGCCAAACAAGGTCATGTCAATCTGACTGTCAGGCGCAAAGTGGTTTACACAGGTAGGCTGCGGTGTCGCTCTGCAGGGGTAGATTTTCCTGCCAGACTCCATCTGTTCAGCAAACAGTTTAAAGACAAAAAGCTCCTCCTTGTAATACTGGGAAAACTCAGGGGATGTGGTGTTACTCTTCCTCTTTTGCCTATTTTTAGTCTTTTTTGTTCTTGATCAAATACATTTCAAATATTTTGTTTCCAGTCAAGACTCTCTCAATCTCAGTTGGCTTCCCCAGTCTTCGTGAAGGTTTCTGATAAAATGGGGAACTGTTCAGTTGCAACATACCATTTTTAGTTTGACTCATGCAGCAACAGACACTGTGCCTGACTGCCTATGTTTTCTATTTACTTCCCAAAATAATTGTGCTGCCTGATAGCCACCCTTAAACTGGGAGTGAGGGAAAAGGTGCTGAAGGGTCCACAGGAGGGGAGGCAAGGGCAGAGAGCGAGTGAGGGCATTGGTGTGTGGTGGCTGATGTCCCAGGCACAGGAGAAGCTTCAACTGAGGTTGCAACATGTAGTCAACTAACCGCAGGATGCAAAACTGTAAGCGTCATTGGTTCTGGTAGTGCAGGGTGTGCATGTTTGTTGTAATAGAGAGATTTCTGTATGCTGAGTTACGCTAGGCATTGTGCACACACTGCACAAGTGTACAGTCTAAATGGACAACAAAGAAGCTGGCAGAAAGACAAAGATGCAGAGAGAAGTGACACTGCATGGTGGCACCCAGATTAGTGACAGAAAAATGTCCTGATAGCAAAGAAAATGAAGACATGAGCATGAGCTTTCTAAATGACATGTGAACTTATGCTTAATATTGGAGAGTAACATTGGGGTGCTGCCTCTCCTTCTGAGTCCCTTTAGGGAGCTCAAGTGTGGGATTTAGTTTAGCTCACTTACTCAAAAGAAAGGATGTTATATAGCTTTTCAAGTTTAGGCATCAGCAGAAAAAATAGACAGCGATGTACTTTCATCTTAAAGAGCATCAAAATAACATTCAGGTTGAAAATTAGGCCTGCAGTGGAAGTTAGGACTAGAACAGTACCTCTAAAATAGCTCTGTATTCTTATCCAGGGCTGAGCTCCTTCTGCATGATATTAAATAAATGTTCACTTCTCATTTCTTTCCTTCTTCCCATTGTGGATTAAATGCCAGGTTATGTCTCTCCTCTAATAGCCTCTCCCTCATTCCTGACAAAAGGCTGCCAATGTGAGAGAAGCTTTAGGAGATGAGCTTTGGGAGGAAGGGGAAAGGCAGCTGAATTTTGGTATTGTTTTTGTGCGTAGATTTTCTATCCAGTTTTACAGCCTCCAGGCTGGAAATTACCATAAAAGATTTAGATGCATGAGAGATCTCTTGAGATTTCATTCAGGGGCTTGTTACTCCAGACCGAGCTATTTCTGAATCATTTCAAATGTGGACACTTACTCTAGGATAAATTATTCAGGATCTCTTCCTTCACCTTATATTTGCAGGCTTTTAAATTCCGGCATAACTCTGTAGAGAAGCCTCTTCATGAATTTTGGTCCCTTATTCCTCCTGTCATCTATATGCCAGTAGAAAAAGATTGTTCACCTAAAGGGGTACTCCATGTCTTGAGATTCATATAGGGGAAAGTTTATACTCCTGTATTCTTAGTATGTAGAATACTATATATTTAGTACATACTTTGAGTATATAAGTGCAGACAGGCACTTCTATCCAAGAATATTTTAAAGTTCTTTTTCTTTGGATCATGGGGTTATAGGTTTAGATTTTGTTTGGCATCCATTTTCTTGTTGCTTTTAAGATTTTCCACTTAATTTTGATTCACCAAATTGGAGAAGTGAGCTGATCAGTGGAGGCAGCCATTCAGTGGAGACAAGTGCAATATGCTGCTCTCAGCTGTGCAAATGGACTGTGGAGAACTGGCTGAGTAACAAGAAGTGGAAGCTATTGTGGGCCGCAAGCTTTAACCTGAGGTTGGCTCAGGTGAAGAGAAACACTGTGCTGGGATGTAGGCAGGGGGAACTCTCCTGATTTCCCAGCAGATGATGGCTTAGCTGCAATATGGTCCAGCACTTCAAGAAAGACATGTTTGAGTTGGAGAGAGCCCAACTGGAGGGAGTCCAGAGGACCAGCGAGAATAAGGAGAGCTCTAGAAAACATGGTCTGCAAGGAAATATTGCACAAATTGGGATTGTTTAGCCTAAAGCAGAGAAGGGGGAGGAGGTGTTAAACTCCCCAAGACTATAAGAGGCTGCTGCAAAGAGGAAGGGAATAATATGTTCTCCATATGCCTGCTAGATAGAACTAGAAATAATAGCCTTATGTTGCAGCAGGGAAGATTTAAGTTAGATATTGCAACCAATAGATTGCCTGGGGAGATATTTAACAGCTGATTAGACAAACATCTGTCAGGGCTGACAGTAAGTATAGTTCGCCATGACTCGAGCAGAGTGTGGACTAAATGATTTTTTTGAGATTTCTTCAAGCCTTGTGGTAGCTGATTAGATTTTAAACTAATACCACTTCCAGCTTCAGTTGCTGTTAAACACTTGTTTAATATTAATGTTAATGTTAATAATGTTTAATGGTTTCCCCCCGACTGTGCCAGACTGTACAGATGATAGTTGCTCGTTCTTCCATCCAGAAAAGCTTGGTTCAGAAGTTGTTTTGCTTTAGTGTGGGCAGTTATTATTACTGAAGATCACATTAATCAAAGGCAATCAGTGCTACCCAACTGATAGCACTGAGTTAAAAAATACACAGGTGTCGAGTGATGGGTATCTGGTATTGCTCTCTCTCCTCACGGCTTGTGTACCTATACAGTATATATATATATACACCCATATATATATGCCCATATATAACTGAAGTGGGGATGTGATATCTAAAGGAGGCACCTCTGAACTAATGTAATCCAGGTTTAAAATGCCACAGAGCATCCAAGCACGCAGTACTGCACTGGTTTAACCGTACTGCTGCTGTAGTTCAGCAGCAAAAGGCTTTGGCTGCGTGATGATACACTGGAGAGGATGAGCAGGTGTGGTCAGTGCTGTCACCGAACAGAGCTGTTGGTGGTGACATCCAAAAGGAGACAGAGCCCTTGGTCACTCTGGCCATGATTTATAGATTAAAGCAGGTGATTTGCTTTGGTTTTTTACCTTTTTCTCAGTGGATGGCGCTTTTCAAGCACTAAATGATGCAGCTTGCTCAGACAGTCTTTTTTTAACTCCCCAGTTCCCAAGGCAGAGAATGAAGTCCCGTCCCCAGCCTCTTCCCACCACAGCAGCAACCAGCCGGCCTCGCTGACGGAGGAGAAGCGAACGCCGCAGGGCAGCCAGAACTCCCTCAACACCGTCAGCTCGGGCAGCGGCAGCACCAGTGGCATTGGCAGTGGTGGTGGCGGGGGCAGCGGTGTCGTCAGCACCGTGGTCCAGCCCTACGATGTGGAAATCCGCCGTGGTGAAAACGAGGGGTTCGGCTTCGTCATCGTCTCATCGGTGAGCAGGCCGGAGGCGGGGACGACATTTGGTAAGTCTTGGGGTTTTTTCAACGCGCCTCGAATAAGACGCAGATTTGAGCGCTGCAGCGCAAGGAGGCGAGTGGGGATCTGTTTAATTAAAAGTCATGAGCATGCCCTCATTTATGTAATTAATAGCTTAATCGGAGGCCAAGACTTGGTAGGTGTTTGCCTCCTGGGTTTTGTTCAGCACTGAGTTGAGAAAAACAAAATGAGAAATCCCAACCTGAAGAGCAAAAATGCCACCAATGGCAATTCCTGATGCTCCCTGAAGCTCCAGCTCTCCCCGCTAGCTGGATGCCTTTCTGGGGTTTGCTCTCGGAAGAGCAGCCGGGGATCCCCCCAGTGATGCTGTTTGCTAATGCAGAAATGGAGCAGGTGGAATGAAATATGTCTCCTGATGGTGGAATTGAGCCAGTTGATTTAAAAGCAGTAATGCTTAGACTGATTAACTTGTCTTTGGCAATCAGGGTTATTCTGATCCTCATTACGGAGTAAGCATGATGATAGCTGGAAAGTTTTAATTAATAGAGCTTGCTGGTGAGACATAAAATGGAGAATACCCTTAGAAAAACAGGATTTTTTTTTTACCCATTCCACCTCTTTCCAAATCCGTTTCTTCAGAGTAGGGGGAAATGAAGTTCATGCGATGTCACACTTAATATCCTGCTCTAATAGAAGTGGTCATGGTTTCTTTCTGAAGACAGTCCTTTCTGCTAGGCAGACACCCATTTCCAGGTGTTGCTGTAAAAGAGGTGTAATTCTGTCTACAGAGCAAACGAGTCATATGTCGCAAAGCACGAATAAGCTGGTTTTGCAAGTGTGCACAGAACAGCCTGCTGTACAGTAGTAATGTCATTGCAAGGGGGAAACCAGCCAGAGATGTTATTTTCTTCCCTTTCCATCTCCTCCAAAAGGGCCAGAGGCAGCATCCACTTATACTTTGTGGGAAAAAAAAAAGGTGTTCCCTCCCTGTTAGTCTGTGGCATGTGGTAGGGATGGAGGGGGAAAGGAAAGACAGAATAAGTGCCTTGCCCATCTTCACTCTGCCTCTCAGAGCAGGGTTGTGGTTTGCAGACAAAATACATTGCAGTCTCCCTGTACAGCTTGAATGTTCCTGGGGCACGCAGGTGCATGTGGCAAGAAGTGGCCTTTCCCCCTTCTTTTTCTCTAGGCTTTTTTCTCTGAAATTTCCTGCTGTTGCCCATCGGCAGTGCCCCTACTAATAAACCAAGGGAGCATCACCTCCCTTGCTGGTATTGATGTAGAACGGGACATTTCTAGCACTGTTCTGGGCGGTCATGGCAGAGATTTCAAGGGGGAAATATCTAGTACAGACCCGGTGCATCGAGTTCTGTCAGTTCTCGGGTGCTAGGCTACCTCGGCCCTGTCCTCACTGCTGGAAACTGCTCTTCCAGAATAGGTATTTTGGTGCCAGAACACAACGGTGTAATGTAATATAGATTAAACTGAACTCAGTCTAAAGTGGAGAGAGTGCTTTTATCTTCTGAAAGTATTTGCAAACGTGTGTAAATAACTTTTACTGTATGAAGACAATGCTTTAACTCTTTTCTGCAGAGAAACCTTCACCTGAGGTTGTAAAGAGTTGTGTTTGCTTTAGCCCAAGATACTCGCTAACTGGAAGTTTTCTGTGCAGGGGCTCCTCATGGAGATCTGTTGATCTGTGACTGTTTTTCCTTTAAATTTTTTCAAGTATATTCAGCTTTTTCCTAATACTCTGCATGAGATGTGTTCCCTCTGCTGCGTGGTGCTTGCTTTGGACCTGCTTTGTAGTTTTTTTCTTTCATGGGTAGTATTTAGAGATGGGCCAAACTGGTTCTAAAACCCACCTTGGTCACTTTGGTGTGGGCTCTGTCGTCTGTGTTCAGTGGATTGGATAGAGTAGGAACTCATACCCTCAAAACAGCCTTTAAACTGGATGGGGCTTTGTATTACCAGAAAGAGAAACTTTCTAACATCACAGTAAAAGAAGAAAAAAAAATAAAAATCCCCCTACGGTTTGCAACTACTATTAACACTTTCTGGCAGTTTTCATCGCTTCTTTCCAACCTTGTTCTCTCACCTCACGTTCCTTTTCTTAGCCTTTTCTTCTTTATGGTCTTTCTAGTGTTGTCAAGTGTGCAGCAATGTATATCTCTAAAACTACTAATCAAATAAAGAGTACAGCACAGATGGGAAAGTGCATCTTGAGGGTGAATGTATTGTGGATGCAAAGTATGAGATGACCACGCTGTACACCTCATGGTTTTAATCACTTGCTGCATGCCCGAGGGCCTCTTGCCCCTGTAAAGAAGCCGTACAAAAGCCCGGTGGATTTATCTGAGTGAAGTTGTGTATCCCCTGTCTCCCAATTCTGCATTTTATGGATGACCCTGTGGTTTTGGCACAAACAATTGCATGGAACAGGAGGAGAATTTTGTCTCCAAAACACATTCATCCTGAAGTGCTCTTGCTCGGTGTGTCAGACATCTCAATGGTTTTGTGTGTGGTTTTAGAGGTATTTAAATGAGGAGGTCCTTACCCCTTCCCTGCTCCCGTCCTGATGCCATCTAAGATCATAAAAGGGGAAGGGTTAACAGAGGCTGAGGTGGATGCCTGCACCAAACAGGTTACCTTTGTCAGTCTTGGCCCATCTGTAGTGGTCCTGTACCTTCCCCAGTAGTACCTTTATTCACGATGGAAGAAAACTGTTTCATGTTGCTTCCCCATGCAGCGCTGATAGAGTGGGTCTTTGTGGTAGAAAGGGAGTCGCACTCCCTCCTAGGCCTAGAACAATTTTATCTTTCTAAATTGAGAAAGAACAAAACATTGGCAGAAGCTTGAACAGCAGTTGACTTAGAGAAAGACTAGAGAGGCTGACACCGATGTAATCTTGGAGGAGGAAGGTTGTGTTTTCTACAAACAGTTTCAATTTTTTTGTTCAAAAATAAAATCAGGTTTTGGGTTATGATGGGGCTGCTAAGTGCAGTTGTAGTCTATAAAATTCTCACTATTTATTAACAGAAATCAAGGTGGGGGGAGTTTGGAGTGATTAACAAAACACCTTTTTGTAAAAGAAGTAAAGTATTGTGCACTCGTACTAGTTGATTGCCAATGTTTTGAACACTGGCAGCAAAGCTATCCTATAATAACTTTTGCTTGATGCATTAATTAATTAACCCTTAACCTTCTCTTTCCCTTTTCAACCCTTTTTCTCCTTTTCCCCTTCACCATATTCCCACATATGTAAACAATTAAAAACCAAAACCAAACCAAAACAAAACAAAAACAACCCCCAAACCGATACAAAAGCGGGAAATGCATGTGTGGCCATGCCTCACAAAATAGGTCGGATAATTGAAGGGAGTCCCGCAGACCGCTGTGGCAAGCTGAAAGTAGGCGATCGGATCTTGGCCGTGAATGGGTGCTCCATCACCAACAAGTCGCATTCAGACATCGTCAACCTCATTAAGGAAGCGGGAAACACCGTTACCCTGCGCATCATTCCAGGAGATGGTAAAGTATATGTTTCCTGCTGTCTTATCTGACCCTCTTGTTGGTTTTGTTCCTGGGCTTTTTGCATCAGTCGGAGCTGCAAAGTCGTGGAGGACTCAATTTCTACTCCCGCTTTGGGAATTAGCAGTGAGGGAGGTTATGAGTCTTCCATAGCGTTATTTTTTGTTTCTTCCTATAGAAATGGGAGTTCTGCTTTTAAACAGGGAGGTGCTGATTCTACATTAAAAAAAGAAATACTCCATTCTATCACGTTCCTCCACATACCTCCTTAAAATGATATTCTGTAAATTTGATGCATATCTCGGTACACTTTGATTTGATTCTTAGGTTAATAATGCAGCTTTAGAATAGTTGGAAATCACTTGTTAATATGTGGGATTCCTGAGGCTTTGTATATACACAAGCAGGCTGTAGAGTAAAGAGATCACAGAAAGGGATAAACACTTTGTCGTGTTTTAAGCTGTTCAAAAAGAAGATTTGTTTTATTCTGGGTAAGTTGCTTTGGGAGCTGGCTCAGTACGTTTTGAAATGACTTTGTTAAATGGCAATGGCTCTGGAGCTGCTGTGTGCTTGCAGCCGATTGTTGTAAGAGTTACCCTAGACAGGATCTCAGTGTTTCAGATCAGAGGGAACGTGCAGGATCCCTCACAATATGCTGACATTTGGTACTGGTTTCAGGTCACTGAACTATTTAATAAAAATAAGAATCTGTGTTATATATCAGTTTCATTAAACTGATCCCTAGCTGTGATGCCAAATAGGAACAGAGCAGAAACGTATGTAAAGTATCTGTAGCAGAACTAAAATTGCTGTGGTTCTAAATTCTAAGTATTTTATTTGTTCATTGTCCTGCTCTGCCGTGGACGGGTTCATAGTGAGAACTCATTAGGCAGAAATCTTTTTACATTGCTCCCTTTTTAAGCTGAATCCACGGGTATAAGATTTGATGGCTCAGATACAGTGTTAATGAGCATTTCTTAGAGTTGTACAGGACATTATTTGCATTCAGTTAAATGTAGAGAAAGTGTGATTAAGTTTGAAAGAAAGGTTGAGAAAGTATGGATGAATTGAACCTGGTACCTGTAAAGCAGAATGAAGAAGTTACATGATGTGATTTCCAGTGAGAGGCATTCAGTATTTGCTAACTCTCGTACTTGCTAATCTGAAACACGGATTTGGTTACCCCACAGAGCATGATTATGCTATGTTTAGTTATAGGATAAAAATAGGCCAGGATGAGAAATGATCTGGTTATAAATTATTTCTGTTTAGGATGATTTGTTTTGCATAAAGACTTTATTTTCCTACTGTTTAGTAGCTACCAGGTCAAATGGTACATGATCCTTTGCTGCTTCCAGCAAATTCAGTGTTCATGAATAATAAAATGGCTGTGAATCAGGCTAACATCTGAGCTAGCCTGTGCGTGCCGGTTTTGGAAGGTAAACTGGGAGAAGAATTGTTTGTTACCTGTATTTGGTATCGGATCAAAATCAAGGAAGGTGAATCTTTGAATAAATAAATATTTTTTTTTTAAAAGGCAAAAATACCTAAGAAATAAATAACTTTTGAATGATTTAAGAATTTTTTAAGAAGAATATAGCCTCCTGACGTGAATGCTCAGCCAGTCTTGTTCATGCAAATAGGTGTACAAAATACCATGTCAAATTGCTTAGGTTAGAAGGGAAACCTGTACCTGTGACTGACATCATGTATTCCTAGAGAAGGTAGAAAGCTGTAATTTAGGGAAGGAGTCAACTCTTCTCTCTCATCGCAATGCAGGCTTTGAATCTTTTTACTTACTGTCCCTTTGAAATTCCAAGTCCGATTGCCGACTTTGCAGAGTATTACCTGCATTTAATTTCCGAAAGCCAGTAAGACCAGACACTCTCAAAATCACTGAGAGGTTTGCTCTAAACCCCATGAGATTTAACAAATTAGTCTCAATGTTGTTTTCTTTTTGTTGTCTTTGGGTGCTTTTGTTGATTTGTTGTTTTCTTTTTGTTGACTTTTGGGTGCTTTTTTGGTAAATATAAATGGTCTAACAGTGTACTTAAAGGTGGGGGCGGGGAGAATAAATCAGAAACCATACTTCTCAGATAAACATGAAACTAAGGCTCATCACAAGACTCACAATAAACTCACACTGCTAATCTCTTCTAACATTATTAAAAACACCAAGGGTTTTTACTTTGTAGTAAGTCTTGCACCAGCACATTGCCATAGACCACTGCAGGAGTGTATTTGCAATGAAATTACGATGCTTTAACATGCTACCAGCTGATGGAAGGATACAGAGCTGAAAAATGACAAGCTTAGTTTAGGCATTTAACTGGTGTCTGAGTGTTCTAGGGCAGAACAGCGCAAGGAATCAATGAAATACGTAGGATTTAGAACTTACAGTTGTAATTCTACTAGAGATAATTTTTGCTGTATTTGTGTTCTGTTCCAGTTTTGCATGGTGGCTGGCATGCGTCCTGAACCGGTGTCTAAAAAACTAGCAAAATTATGCACAACTCCTGACTCATGGGATAGGGTGGGCTAAAGATAGATGCAGTACAGTGGCGTGAAGATACATCTGTACCAAAGATGTGTTGTTGCTCTACTTGGTATTCTTAGTGTGACTTACTAAAGGGTAGGAATCTTGCATTCTCTTTGAAGCCCATCTTCATCTGATCTCCAAATATTTGTGGAGGATTGCAGAGGCTTTTGTTCTGGATGAATACAGAACACTTAACCATGTTTTGGGGCCTTCTTACGTTGGAGACCAATTTTAGCATCAAGGCATCTTTACAAAATACACAGAATTATTTCTTAAAATCCAACAGTGTAACCACACATAGGGACGTCTCCTTCTCACACAAGCCAGCTGTCAGTGGCACATCCTTGCAAGGGTGTGTTTTGGTCATGCCTACCCTGAGAGGTGCAGCAGACCCAGGAGCCTCTCTTGCTCTCTGAGCCACTGGGCACAAGCCAGCTCTGGTCTGGAAGATGTTACGGCTCCATATGCTGAGGGTTTGCCATGTTAACTTGGGCACAGTGCTGCAGGCAAAGGAGCTGTGCTCTCATTGCACCCATCTGTTTAAATGGTTCTTCTTTTTCTCTTTCCCTTTTCCTGAGTTTCCCTTGACATGCACTAGCTACAGAAAGGAAAAACCTTCACCTCATCTAGATTTCTCCACAATTAAAATAAATCCGTGCAACAAAATAGGTTCCCAGGACCAAGTAAGCCCATGACCACCACCTCTCAGGCAAAAACCCTCCCATTTCTGCAATTTTGTATTACAGCTGGACTCTGTTTAACAATGGCAGATTTCTCCATAGTCAATAAAATGAATTACCGGATGTCTGGAGCTTAAGAGGCAAACAAGGGCAGGGTAGAAGACCTTGTAATTTTATGTCGGAGAGCCAGATGTTTCCACCCGGTTTTCGTTGCTGTTGTCTGATGGTGGCTTTTTTTTTAAGTGGGATTGGAACTAGAGAAATTCAGTCAGGAAACAAGGTGCATCGTTTTAACCAGTGATTGTGCATTCAGTTTAGATTTTGACCTTGAAAAGCAGATCGTGGTCAGTATTTTATAGTTACTTGCAATCTGTGGTCCTCTCCTAGAAAGAATTGGTATAGGCACGAAGTGGGGGTCTCCTGTGTGCAGAACTGTTCCACAGAGGAGCGAGTGCCTGCCACTGCAGAGACTTTAGCTGGGAATGCCATGCCTAATGAGTGGGTGTTTCTATTGACTGTGCCCATCATTCTCCATATGCAACCAATGTAACTGTTCAACATTTTGAGTGGTTAAGCATGTAGCACCGACTCTTCCTCTGAATTCAAACTCCTGGGTGAGGGGAAGGGTGTTTTCAGGAACTGCTGACTTCCAGAGCAATTCAAAATTTGAAACTCTTCAGTACTAATTTCAGTTCAGGATTAATACAATATACATTTCTGAAAAATGTGTTCAGTTCAACATGCAAGAGTTCCAGGTCTTTCCTCCAAAACTATGTTGCTAATATTTGGCTAACGGCATTGACATGACCTTAATTTTAGGCAGAATTTTAAACGAGTTCTGGGTTAACTCTGGTCTTATTGAAGTGTACGTTAAAGCTCCACAATGATAAGGGGACCATTTTGCCATCCATACTGTGAGGGACACCTAGATAGTCACTTTTCAGTTGTGTCTACAGCAGCTCCCTTCCCAGTTTTGTGAAGCAGGAGAGAGGACCTCTCCTGGAAGCACCTCCTGCCGTGGGTAGAGAAATACGGCATTTGCACAGGCTGGTGTTGGGCTGAGAGCCCTTTACCATGGCATAAATAGAGTTTTGAAGTTAATCCTGCTCTCTGTATTCTCTCAGTGAGCCCTTTTGTAAATGGTACCCAGAGCTGTTGATGCATTTGGTACAGGTGGTTCCACGTCCCTGCGTGCAGCTTTGAGTGCTCAGGCAGCAGTAGGTTGTATTTCAGAGATGGATTTCAGTAAATTTGGGTTTTAGCCACATTCAATATCACCTTGTAAGGTATTAGATAAAAGCCACATCTCAATCCTACTGAAGATTGCAGTTTCTCATGGAGGAAGCACTGATAAGCTTATAATCCATGGAAGAGTTATTGCTACTATAAAATTAATCCAGCCAACCTACCATATTTGGAGACTTTAATAATTGGAATTCATGTCGTTAGACAACAGACAAAACATTCTTCAACCCTTCCTCCACAAGTCAGTCTTCGTTCTGAGTGTGTCTAATGGTCAGCAGTGTTTCTAATCCTGATTTCCCAATATTTTTTTTTTCATTTTCCAACTGAGTGTACAGTTTCATATACATAATTACTATGACTTAGCTTAGACTTTATCCTGTTAATTTTTGGACTTAAGAAATTTGAGCCCATCTCAAGTTCTTCAAAAACAACATAATGATGCTTTCCAATGAAATGCCTTTGCAAAACTTTTTTTCTTTCAGTGAATAGCTGATGGTCTTCCCTCATAATGAAAAAAAAATTTATTTTGCAGAATCCTCCAATGCTACTTTATTGACCAATGCAGAAAAAATTGCTACAATTACAACCACACATACTCCTCAGCAAATACCACAGGAGACCAGGTCAGATTGTTTTCCTTGAAAAGAGCATGTTGACATGCTCTCTCTTCAGTTACTTCTTGATCATCATCACATCCCATGAGCTGTATTTTTCCTCTCTCCCTCTTTCTGTCGTTCGTTACAGCAGGAACAACACCAAACCAAAGCAGGAATCCCAGTTTGATTTCAAACCACCCCAAGCAGCACAGGTAAGGAGTACCTTTCTGATTGTTTTGTTTACCACAGACTGTTGCTTCCAATCTGCTTGAGGGCTGTGTTCAAATATTTCCCTTGAAAATTCCTACTGGGAAGCTGTTCTCCCTCAGTCTGTTTGCTGAAGAAAGAGGAATTTGCTGATTAGTTTCTGTTTTAGTTCGCTGTTTCAGCTGAGAAACATTTCCAACACATTCTCATCAAGACTTCTGGGAGGGAAATAAAAAAGAAAAAAAAAGCTGACATTTTTACAACAGTAATAATTTATGTGTTTGTTTATTGAATTGTATATTTTGAGGGGCCTCTCCAGAAAGTACTGTTGTGTGCAAATGATAAATTCAGAGGACAAAAAAGAGGAAAACTTAATAAGGGGCGATAGCTGGACTGTGCCAGCTTTCACAGACAGCATCTTATTAGAGAGATTATCTGTCTCACTGATAACTTGCCTTGCCACTGGCCATCCCAGAAGTAACCTCTTCCATTAGGGACTTCAAAACATCCCTACGCTAACAGCATTTGTGAAAAACAATGCACATGCTTCTGAGCTTCTTGCAAAGGAATAGATGAGGTGGTAACAAAAAGGAAAAGCCAGCACCATGGCATAGACTCATCCCAGGTACCATTAGACATTTAACGAAAGCCTGGCACTGGAAGTGAGGTTGCCCTAGCCTTCCTTTGCGGTTGGTAGAAAGCTAACCACCCTCCAGAAATGCGCCTTTCTGCCCTGGGCACAGGAGGTGGTGTACAACAGAGGTGCCTAAAAATACATGGGGCATGGCCAAGCCCATTCATTCAAACAGCCCTTTGCAGACTGCCGCTGGAACTCCATATTGCAAGGTAGGATCTGAGGAAGCAGGAAATCCTAGTCTGTGTGTGAAAACTCAACTGATTTTCTTTTCTAAATAATGAGTAACAAAAATAATAATTGTTGTTTCAATAATTTCAAAATAAGAGTAGAGCAGCGTTTAACTTTCTGTTCAATTGTGCATATGTTGTCTTCCCTCCAGCAGGACCAAGACTTTTACACTGTTGAGCTGGAAAGAGGAGCCAAAGGGTTTGGCTTTAGCCTGCGAGGTGGCCGGGAGTATAATATGGATCTGTACGTGTTGCGGCTAGCTGAGGATGGTCCAGCTGAGAGATGTGGGAAGATGAGGGTATGCACAAACAGATTTAAAAAACACATTTCTTTGCAATAAGCTGACTTCCCTGCCTCTCCCTTGCAGGCACACCTTCTGCTGTGCCAGCTAAAAGGAAAATTAAATGTTAACTGAAAGGAGCAGTGGTTCCTATTTACTTCTGTCAACGGCTTCTGTCACTCTTTGTATACAGTCTATAGCAGCGCGTATGCATTGGAAGACTTCACCCCCTTGTTCCAAGCCAAGTTTCCAAATTCTAATAAATAATCTGACTTTTAAAGCCTAACAAAGATACATGTAGCAATGAAAATGTAATAGCCACAATCTTTGTCAGCTCCTTTAAAGCTGCAGCCTCAAGTAGAGAATCAGGGTGTTCCACCTGATCCTCTCCTCTGCTAGTGGGCAGAGTGGGGAGAGAGCATGTATAGTGACCCATGGGTTACAAAATTATAATGTAGTTTTTGATTAGCATTAACTGTTAACTTCACATATCGCCTAAATTGTAAACATTATAACAAGGGCATATGTTATAAAATGCCTGCAGAAAAATTAAATTGCCAAGTTTTATATACTCCTTGCTCCTCTGTTTGAGAATGCATTATAACTTTACAGCATATGTCTTTTTCTTCTCCAGATATATCATGCAAAGGGCATTTTCAAAATTCTTTTGCTAGGGGTAGATTTATAGGCCCAAAATTTTTGCCAATGAAAATAAATCAGTGCTGCCCTGTGGAAGTCAGTGCTCTGACAAGCTCTTCCAAGCCCTGTTTTCCTATCCTGATGAATGATTATATTTACAAAAGCAGCTTTGCTGGTTCATAGTAGGTATCTATAACCAAGTGAGAAACAGACCTGAAAAAGCTATTTGAACATCCCAGTTACAGCAGACTGTAAAACAAACAACCACTTTGACCAAAGACTTTACAAATAATCAAAGTAAAATAAAATAACACCAGTTCTAACACAGCTCTAGGTATTAAGCAATACAATAATGCAATATGGTTTTACAGAATGGCAATGAAATATTTTGATACCTCAAGCTTTCCCTGTTGTCTTCATGTCTCCCAGACCCCTGCACACTGGTTTTTGTGGACTGTCACTTGAAGGAGTTGGGCATATTTAGCTTCACCTGGTGCATAGTTCTTCTTCCACCTTTGCTGTGGCCGTTGTCTTGTGGTGTGCTGGTGGTGACCCTCGTGGGGGCTTGTTTCTAATCTTAGACTCTTTTATTACATTGACAGATTGGTGATGAAATCTTAGAGATCAACGGAGAAACTACCAAGAACATGAAGCATGCTCGGGCCATCGAACTGATTAAAAACGGTGGCCGCAGGGTCCGCCTGTTTCTGAAACGTGGAGATGGCTCTGTCCCAGAATATGGTGGGTCAAACTATGAAAACATTCCTTTCTTCCCTGGCATCACTCCATGAATGATTTGTCTCAAGATCTGAAGCGGGAATTCTTTTTTATTTTCCTTTCTCACCAGTGTCTTACCAACCTTTGCAACATATGGTTAATTGCCTCGCTTGTGCTGAATTTTCTACACATTTCATCCTTTGCTTGCTTCCATGGACTTGGGGCGCAGTGTAAGGCAAGATCATCATAGCAGTATTTTTGGTGATCAGAGAGGAAAAACAAAACAAAAAAACCTTATTGTCTTGTCCAGCCAAACAAGGAATGTCATTGAACTGTGCCAAACTGTTTCTCAGCGGCTGAATTGTTGTTTCAAATAGGTCTCTACTTCTAATCAATGCAAAAACTGGGATCCTGAGTTATTATTCTGAAGCAGTGATTTTTTTTGTGAGGTTTTTCTCTTAGTTCCTGTCTGTATCCATAGACATGAATGCCAAGATGGCTTATGAGATTTTTGCCTTCCCTTAATATTTATGTAAATATTTATAAAGTTATTTAAGAAAAAGAAGAAAAAAAAAAGCTTTACTGCAAAAATATATTGATTTGGCCTCCTGAGCCCTTTTCTCCCCCCTTAAACTGTCTGCTGGTTTCAACTAGTTAATTTCTAATGTCTGAAAAGGTGAGGAGGTTATGAAAAGGTGCTCTCCTATTTGTCTTGGGGGAAACATTCAGTCCTCGTTTCTTACTAAGAATTGCATTAGATTTCCTTTTCTTCCCCTGGAGGTTGGATTGCTGGGTGGCTTAACTTAGCACGCTATTTAATATTATAATTATGTCTTATTTATTTGAGATAATTGTCAAATATTGTGCCCTCGATGGAGGGCTACTCCCAACCAAAGGTCTTTGAGGTTTCTATAGAAACTGATGATTGAAGGGATGTCCTTTATACTTTTCTCCCCCTGTTTGGGTTATTTCTGCGTCAGTAAGTTCTGTGTTTCTCATTCACTCCATGTCCTAAAACCAGAAACAAAACCCTTCTGCACAATTTATGAACTAGATTTTCTTTTCATTTAATGTACCACGTTTGAGAGTTTCTGCTCACTCTGCTCATTTTTTAACTTAAAATGACCAATTCAGACTATAACCAGCAAATAATTGAAGTGTTTAACAATATGGAAGGGAAGTTGTGGGTTTACGCTTCTGTAATATGAATAGCACACCAGAAGGTTCAATGATGGCACTGAAATTCTGTAATGTTCTTTCTACTTTTGTCTTTTCCTATACTCCTTTGGATGTACAGTACTGTATCATATGCTAGACTGCATAAATACCCTGTAAATTAAGTGCTTCACTTCTCAAAGCATATGTCTGTTGCACTGAGGATGGAAATCCACCACCAATTTGATTTTGGCTATGCTAAACCACTAAACGTTCATTCTCCAAGCAAGGATTTAATATACAGGGGTTGCACTACTGTAAAGAATATCCTTGTAACATTTGGGACTCCTTCCTCTCTTCATTCTGTTCGCTGCAGTCGCAAATGGTTCCTCTAATAATGTTAAGTTCCAATATTTTTCTGACTCGATTGGAACATGCTTCTCTATGAGGCTGTATATTTTTGTAATGAGTTTTGTACTTATTTTTAATGTTGTGGTCTCTGGTGGACTTTATTTTTCGTTGTTGTTTGATTGTTAATGTTTTTTCTATGACATTCTGTGTCGCTGTTCCAGCTGTCTTTTAGAATGGATGCTCTCGTTGTCTGGGTTATTGAATCACCTCTTAGATGTCTCTTTATGTCACGATAATAACAACTGCTGTCTTTGCAGCCTTATATTTGGGTGAAGCCTAGACAATCTGACTGGAAAAATAAACTTTCTTTATTCTAAGATAAAATATGAAGATTTTTCTTTCTTTCATCTTTATTATAGGGAATCTAAATTTTCTACTTTTCTCTTTCTCTTTCTTTTACTTTTCTTGGTGCTGGGCTCTTCCTTCCTCAGCGATGATACCTCCTAATATCGCTGCATGTATGAGAAATGACAAGCTCGGGGAGTCTTGCTTCTACCTTATGGGCCATAATCAAACTACGGTTTGTAGCTAAAATCAATATTAGGTGTTTTTGTGCTGTGGCCTAATTCCCTCACATTGCTTTCCGCTTCGCTATATTTTATATGTACAGCAATTCATTCCGAGCACCCTGCGTCCCCTGAATTCTAAGTACACCACAGGACACGTTTAAACCTCGCTTGTACCTTGTGCGATAGCCAGGTTGCCGCAAGCCATGTGCTTACAGCTACGGAAAAGCGGTGCGGTCCCCAGCTGCTGCCTGAAAAAGCTAATAAGCAAAAATGCACACACGTGAGTCGCAACACGGGTTTCACCTGGAAATCACAAAAATCATGGCCCATGCACGCACCGACCCTCCCAAGCTAAGGAATGGAAATGCCATCGAATGGGAGACGCTTTGTGTGATGGCAGGAGGAATGAGCATGTAGAGTGTTTGGCTTGGGGGAGGGAAGACAAAAAGGAGAAAAACAGAAAAAAAATCTGTCCCCACAGGTGTTTGTGAGGGTTTTCAGTTGTTGCCTTCAGGACCGTCCACCTTGAGGTGGGTGTCTCGGTGCGAGCGGCAGGAAGCCTGCAGGAAGCGTAGCTAACGCCAGCTGAGCGGCTGTGCAGAAGTTACTTTAAAAAAGAAAACAATAAGCAAATAAAAGCAACGCTCGCATTAAGTCAGCGCAGCTACTTTAATGTTTGCCATGTCTATAATGAATCATTCATAAACATCAGTTACAAATGACGTAATTGTAGCTTAGCTACAGCGCAGGGCTGTTCTTTAGTTTTGGGGTTGTTTGCAGTTTGTCTCGCAGAGGTAGCTCAGCTGTATTTTACCTGAAATACTACCTTAAAAATAATAAGCTGGAGATTAGGTTTTAATCAAAGCCATCCTACATATTACAGTATCTTTCCATTGCTTTGATATGAAAAAATCATAACTTCTGTCATCGTTGTTCGAATCATTGTGGCAAAACCAAAATCTACCCTAAGACTTTTCATAACGTGGTAGAACTAAGTGAGATTAAGTAATGTCTTAAATGAAATGGAAATTGCATGATTACAGTTTAATTCTCACACCTTCAAAATGTTATCTTACGAGGTCAAAACTTAATAGTCAATTCTATTTTCTGTACATTTTCTGCTATTTGAAACAAGGCCTCCCACACCTGGAAGGCAGTTCTTTCAAAAGACTTAAAAGAAAAAAATCATTTCTTAAAGGCCCTCTTTATTGGAAACTGTTAAAAAACCAGCCAACAACCCGAACTACAATATATTTTTTTTCCACTGGAAAGAAAGTAGTGTAACCGAAACATTATGAATTGGGCTTGGGGAAAATGTAAAATGCCCCATGACCAGAAGAGCATAAAGATGATATCAGCTTGGAGCAAAACACGGCTAACGAACAGAGCAGCACCAGTACTAACCCGTAACTCTCGTTGTTCGCAGTTAAATTAACAAAAGCTTCGGTTAGCCTTCGCTGACTGCTTTAACAGTTGTTTGTTTTTGTCACTAATGAAGTCTGAAGAGTGATAAGTGGTGTCACGGCGCCGCGGAAGGCATCGGTACCAAACGCTTTGCTGTTATTTTCTTTCAGACCCCAGCAGTGACAGGAACAGTCCCGCCACAGGTTCACAAAATGTATCGGAAATGAAACCCGTGCCATCCGACCGACGGCAGCACCCATCATCGGAGTCCAGTTATCCACCAGACCTTCACAAATCATCACAACATGGGGACAAGCGGACTTACCTTAGAGACCTAAAAGGCAGCAGAGAGTTTAGCAGACATCCCAATGAACACCACACTTGGAATGGGACTTCTAAAACCAACGACCACGTGCCAGGCAGGAGGACGGAGAGGTCGCCGGAGAGGAGGCACGAGAGGCAGCCGGAGAGGGCAGTGGTGAACGGGCAGAAGAGGAGGTCTCCCGAAAAGCGGAGGGAAGGGACGAGGAGTGCTGACAACACTTTGGAGAGGCGGGAGCGACACGAGAGGAGGAGAGACCTCTCCCCCGAGAGGCGCAGAGAGCGGTCGCCCAGCCGCCGCCGGCGGTCGCTGGAGAGACTCACAGAGCCGAGGAGGTCACCCGATCGGAGAAGAGAGAGCTCCCTCGACCGGCGGGCCAAATCGTCTGACCGGCGGAGGGAGAGGTCGCCCGACAGACGGCTCAGGGAGGAGCGAGTCGGTCACCGGGAGAGGGAAGACCCCGGCTGGAAGCACGAGCCGAGCCGCAGGCACCCGCCCGAGCAGCGCAGGCGGCCGTACAAGGAGTGCAGCACCGACCTCAGCATCTGAGGGGCTCCTCTGGGGTCCCCGTCGCCTTCCCCACGCCACGGGAGCGGAGGAGAGAGTGCAGGAGCTGAAACCGTCCGGCTTTCGCAGGCGAGGAGACATCCGGCACCTGCTGATCCTACAAACCTTTTATGCAGATGAAATCTTATAACAAAAAAAAACAAAAAAACAAAAAAAAAGTGTTGTGCCTGATGTATAATATTAAAGAAAGTATTTTTCAGTGTATTCTTTTTTTTTAATTACTTGCCAAATGTTGGTCCTAAAGGATTATAAAATTTTGTTTCTACATTCTTTGTAGATTTCTTAAGAATAATTCCTTTATTGGGCTACTTTCCCCCTCCCAAATATAGTAAATGGGGGTAGCCAATAATATAATATAGGCAAAGGATTTTATGACCAAGTTTGAATAATTTGATCCAGACTGTTCTCTAGTGACTCACTGCTACACTGTATGTAGAAAATTTTTTAAGGGTTGGGGGTGGGGAAGGAAGAAAATTGTTCATCTCAGTAGGAATGGAGCGCTCCTGCTGAAGGAATTAAAAAAAGAGACAAATGTTCCTAAAATTGCAAGAACTGTTTGAAGAGACTACTGTTTCAATGAAGGATATTTATAATAATAATAAATAATAAAAAAAATTACAAACCCACACAGCACAAGATGATTTACGATAAGGAATTTCTAGTTTGTTCCATGAACAGTTTATACTTTCAGGCCCCCTCTACAGGATGCGCAAAGGCAGAAAGACTGGTAACCACCATGCCTGTGTCACACGCTAACGTAGACTGTTGATCTCTCATTAGCCTCAGCAACATTTAACGATATTTCATTAAGGCAGCCGCCGCAGCCCTACTCATCTTCTAGATGTATATGGACAGCAACCCGAGCATGCGTGGTATTGTTTGTCTGCTTTGAAGCAAGGGAAGGGATCGGGATCCTGGGACAAGGCACAATGCGGTGGGAGCAAAGTCCTCCCTCTCGGAGTAGGTGTATTCCTTCTGCTCAGGCGAAACCAGTGGGCTTTTCTTATTTTGCCAAATTCCAAAAGCGCTCTCTTCTTCTTCTCGCTCTATATTTAAGTTTTTTATTTTACTGGTTCATCCTTACTGAGACAAAAGGAGTGCACTTGCTGAAAAAAAAAGGAAAAAAAAAAAAAAAAGATGTATCAAAGGAAAAACACAGGCAAAAAGAGGCAATCAGTGGGACAACCTGGTTGTAGAAGCCTATCCGTACTGGTTATATGCTGTAAATTTGAATCTAAGAACAGCAGCAAAAGGGAAACCTGCAAGTTTCTAAGTTGTATTTTTAAATTTGCAAGTTGTGTGGTAAGTCTGCTGTAGTATTGGTATAAGATTTTAATGGATTACTGCCTAGCTGAGCCAAAATGTTTGCCGTTACTGTTGGACCACTAAAGTAAACTGCTGCTTTTTACAGTGCATTGGTGTGTACATGTATACTGTTTCACATTTTCCATATGAACACAAAAACATTGCAAGTCTATCACTGTTGTTGCCATGGTACTGTAAAAACAAAACCAAGAAAGAAGATGGCCGATCATTGTGTGTACAGTTTAAATTGTAATTAATAGAGCCTGTTGGAAAAAAAACAAAACTGTTGCCTTTTTCTTGTATAAAAGAGGATTTATGACAAAATTTAGCTGTGAGGAATGTGATTAAGTGTTTATATTTCTGAAAACGGAACAAATTGATTCAGGGGATATATTTTAATGTAAACTGAATCAGGTATGTAAAGCTGTTTTAAAATGGGAGACTGTATAAGTAATTCTAAAGCTTTTGTTGGTTTGAATATAATTTCTTTCTTCATGGTGGGCCTGCTTATGTATTATTAAGCACTTGTATGCAGTCTATGTTCTTCAATCATCATTTCTTGCAATGTGCTATAGACATAATGCTCTTTTCTGTGTTGATGAAAAGCAGTATGTGGGCCAATCTTTTTTATAAAACACTATGCATATATAAATACTACATTGTTCATAGCTTTATTTGACTTATTGGGTTTATACATAACACTAGTGTGAGTAGATGTGGACTTACCCAGTACGAGCTTCTTTCCTTGGAACAGACACTATGTATATGATGTAGCAACAAAGAAGGAGAAAGTCTGTGAATGCTATTTTTATTATCAAATAAAGTTTTCCATACAAAGCATACATATGAGTGTAGTGATAAGATAAAGGAGGAACCACACCTTAATGTTACTTACTCATCCCTGTCTAAATTAGTAAACTGTAGGTTACAGTCTCCAAGGGCCATCCATTAAATATGTATTAATCATCCATTAAATAGATATTAATCATTTGACAAGCCTTAAAGCAAAGGTTCCCAGTTTTCCAATATAAATTTTTCTTCCCCAAAATAATCAGAAGCTAAGGGTTTAGGTGAAGCAGGGTTTCTTACTACATCTGGGGTTTGTATCACTGGTCCTTCATAACACACCAGCACGTGCAATGGTGTAAAATCAAGACAAGGCAGCAACTACTCTGTTGCTGTTGTTGAGATTATTGGTGCCATATATATGTGTGTTTATGTGTGTGTATATATATACATACATATACATACATATATATACATATCACCAAGACTGTATGTCTCCCATCTCTTAGTTCTTATGATGTGTAAAGACTGTTAACTTAATATTGAAAAACTGTTTACTTTATGCAGATTTTTAAATAACTTTTAAATATTGTGTAGTTTATCAGGCCCCACTCATCCGTTTTCCTGATACTTCAGCTAACCTGCTGGGAGTCCAGGCGGCTTGAGAGGGTCGCCGGTGAATGGTTTGTATTTCCGATCACGGCATCTGCAAAGGGATTTGTGTGATGCAGCCTGAGTCTTCAGGGGTATGGATGGGTCACTGAGAAAGTGTTTGGATATTTTAAGTTTGAATCTTTTATGATGTTCAATGCCTTTTTACTCTGACATTATGTTGTAATGGTGTACATTGGTTCTGAATTTGTATCTTCTGCTGTTACTACTGTTTTTCCTCTCCTTGTTCATGTTATACCATAGTTTAAATGATCTTAGAGAGCTGGTTAGGTGAGTCTCAAGCTTTTGAAGTGTGTCTTTGAAGTGTTGAGTCTGAAGGTAAAGAAGATATTACACAGTTAATACCGAAATTACATTTTACAGAAACATTTAATTTAAAAAACACTGCAAGTTGGAAAAAAAAAAGTTATTCAAAATGCCTTGTTAGTGGTGGCATCCTTTCTACTGCTTCCAAACCCACTGAGAGCTGGAGCCCTGCTCTAAAGCATGAGCATTGCAGCTCCATATTCCGTGGTGCAGCCTTACTCACTTTAATTAATTCCAGCCTTACTTCTGACCATAAAATATTTTTCAAAACTTCTAAAAATGAAAAGAAACCCTTTTTTAGATTGTAACTTGGCTCATATTTAGTCAAACAATGTTCTACAACTATGAAGCTGCCAAAAAGATGAATTGGAGTGTGTTTCTGATGAAGAACTGAAAAGTTTATGAAGTGGTAAGTGAAAAAGCTCTGCAAATTGGTATTGTTAGTTTTTGGTTTTGTTTTGGTTTTGAGTTTTACATGTTTTTTTATCAGTGTTACATGGCCAGGATCCTGTGCCATCAGTGTGCTCAGTCCTGCTTGTGTAAGCATTGATTAATACCTAATCGTGAAAGTTTTTGACTGCAGAGAGGGTGTTCAACCAACATGGAGAATTATGTGGGGTTTGATCTTTTTGGTTAGAGTTGCAAGTAACTTCCAGGTTAGCTGAGCTACGTTTGCTGCCTTTATACACTTTCACTCAGTTCACTCCCTCCTGAATATTCATTCCTTGGTATTCGAGCCAGTGTTTTATTTAATAGTGATCTTGTGTTAAATCCATCTGCTGTACTATGCTTGTTTTATCACCAGAGTAGTAATTATAGATACTGTTCTCCTCCTCACTTTGATACCTTTTGTTACAACAGGCTTTCAGCTCTGTCTCTTGGCTGACTGTTCTGCTGAAGAACATTATAAATGGCTCATAATATGTTCAGTTTATTTGGATCTCATAAATAGTACCAGGAAAAGATGTCATTTATGACCTGCTGCTGCCATCTGTAAATGTGTGCCTGTTAGGCCTTTGGGATTGTATTTTCTTAAGATTTATTTTTAAAAAAGGAAGAGTAGGAACTAGAAAAAGTATCCCAATTTACTTAGCAGTTGTTGTAAATCACGTGAATCTTGAGATGATGCCAGTTTCTGTTTTGGATGCGATGCTAATCCATCAGCATTGCTTCCTGGGTATATAATGAAGAGGCAGTAAAGTGTCATACAAATGGAAAATTGTGGGGTTTCAGGATGAGAGGAGTATAAAATATGTGCTGCCACAAGGGCTGCTGCTTAATGCACGTAGAAATTCAGTGGTTGGGATTGACCATGATATGACAGTCTGCCACACAAACATGAACGTCAAGTCAGAGATTGCTTTTCAGAATTTAAGGCATTTGTATTTCTTTTTCCTTGCTGCCTTTATTGCCATGAACTCACAGCAAGATAGTGTTGTACCTGTACAACGCACTGGGAAAAACTTGACTTCACTTTTTAGGACATCCTCTTCCAAATTCCCATAAGAGGCCTTCAAACCACATCTTCAAATGAACTCTTGGCAATTAACACACAGGTTGCTGTGATCTGAAATTTACCCTTTAAAATGCTCTTGTAAATAATAAATGGCCATCAAAGTTTTAAAATGCAGTCATTGCGGTGGACACAGAGTTTCTAAAATATTTAAAATCACTATGTTTCTTGATATTTCCAGGGCCTGGGAGAGGAAGACAGCACACATGCTCCCTCCCAGGTGGAATTGTGCTAACTGCAGGATTGTTTCTGAAACAAACTAACAAATTATATCAAAATGTAGGAAGTTGTCTGCAGAATTGTGTCTGAATTCTCAATTAAATGCCTATAAGTGGCTAAGGCCCTGAGCGCATCCTATCAGCTAGGGTATAAATGCCATTAAAATCAAGTGAGGTTTATGCACGAGTTTGGGCTCAGCCAGTATTTACCCCTGTGTTGCAGCAGAGTTTAGTGCCCAACTGACTTGGCATATCTGGGCCTAGAGGCACCAACAGATGAGCTCTGGCAAGCCAGTGGAAAGTAATGCATGCCCCAGCCCTTCCCCTTCAAAGTCAAACATCTCTGCATAAACCCATTTCAGTGATAATGTAAGCTAAAATGGTGTGCCCTTCATTGAAGCAGCAGAGGTGAACACCCACCATCTATGTTGCTGACTGGACAGGCATGGAGGAGGCAAGGAAGGCAGTTATCCTCAGCAAGTCTTTGACAGCATGTGAATTGAAAATCCTCGGTTTCAAAGAGTAGTGTGAGCCTCAAGATGTTGAAGTTGAAATGGAGGTGTTTTCATCTCTTTAAGGAGTCTCATTAGCTTTAATTTTGCAGCAAGTAGTTTCTTAAAAGAACTTTTGAGGAGGTTTGCTGCAGCAAGAGGGAGAGAAGAGCAAAAAATGGTCTGCGGAGAAATACTTAAGCTGAGCATTTACTTTGGTCATACACAAGCACATCCAAATTACTGGCATCGTGCTTCAGCCAAGGTTATTTGGTCCACTCCTAAGCTGATGTGACTTTGGTGCTGACTGTAAGAAAGAGTCAGGCCTGTATGGAACAGGAATTCCACCTTGCTTATGTGACTTTCGTAGACCAGGCTTCATCTCCAACCCTCTGTCATCTATGACCAGTCTTAAATTTCCTCCTCCTTTCCTTTGCGCTTGTCAGAAATTCCAGTCTTCAGATTTTCTGTCATTAGAGGACTGAGCTTATGTGACATTACCTTGCATCTGCCGTGAGCTAAGAGCGTATGTATGGATGTATCTGTGGTTGAGCTTATCTGCAGTGATTTGTTGAGTCAGGAAAACTGGATGGTGAGATTGTCCCTCCAAGCCTGGTGACTCCCGTAAGTATGAATGAGATTTCATTGAATTAGCTGTCTTGCTTCTTTCTAAGGATAGTCAGAAACAGGAATGTCTGGGGGAGGAAGTTGGCTGAGGCTCATTCCATATGTGCTAGAGAAAATATTGATTGGATGTGGAAGCAACTTGGAGAGTTTCTTGAGGACTCAGGCTTTTGTTCCACATAAATGAGCAGTTTTTTTCTCATTGTTTCTCAGTAAGTTTCTTCTGGATCCTGTTTTTCTTCTGAGACTCCAGTTTGCTTTGGGGACCCACAGGCATCTTCTTTCCTTTCTGTTTGATCCAACAATTGTTGCCACTGCTTTGAAGTGTTGAGTCTGCTGGCAAAGCCTTTGCATTTGTAACCTTTAAACTGCAGTTGTGTAACACAGGGGTCACTTCGAAGAACACGAAGCAGTTTTTCTGCTGTACAGTACAGCACCAGACGTGGTCAGCATGTCCCGCTCCTACTCCTCAGTGGAAACAGAGCTCCTAACCACAGTCCTGGAGAGCTGAGGAGAGGGCATCCTCAGACAAAGCCAGGAATCACTCTCTGAAGGTGCACCAAAGTACCATGTGCTATGGGTTTCCAGACGTGACATAAAAACTAAAAGAAGTCGTAAAATTTGTGTGGCTGATTCACAGTACTGAACTCATTATTCTAGGAAACAATTCACTGAATGATTAGAAGATGTTTAAAGATCCCCGTGCACATTATTTGCATGGTATTAATAACAGTAACAGAAAGAAAAGACCATAAAAAAATACATGGCATATGTTTTCTTGTCATGCTTTCCTATATTCTTGTTGAGGATGCATCAGACATCTGTTTTCCTTCTCCAGTCCCTTCTCTGGTTGAAAGGGTAACTTGATGAGACAGGTGTTCTTAGACAAAATGCTGAGGATGTCAAAAAGAAACCTTGCTGGAACCTCAGAGAAAAAGTCTAAACCAGTTCTTCAGTGGTCCTTGGAAAATATCATTTTATACAAGTGATACATGATGTCACTTAATATACATTTGCTACCCTGAAAAAGGATTAATTCTTAATAAAAGGAACTGCTAACTGCACCTTCCTAACGTGCAGGGCACACATTGGCCCAGGTTCTTTTTTTTCCTCTGACCAATTACCAGGATTGAAAGTTGAATTTCCTTGTGCTTTTGGGACAGCTTGGTCTGGAAGTCTTCAGCTTAGTTGTGCAATAACAATGCAAAAATATGCAAACTATAAACAGCTCTGAAGTGCTTAACATGACAACACACACACAATTTTGATTATCTAGAGCCTGTGTCGAGAGCCTGGAACAAACCTGCATGAGGGACCCCATATCTGCAGGGTGCATCGCTGTCCCGTCGCCTGGTGCCTTCCAGCTGCCCACGAAGCTGGAGCATCGGGGACTCAGAGGCAGCCGGGCTGCCTTTATTCCAGCGCTCAGTGGCTTGAACTGGTGGGCACGGAGCTCTGCATTGCTCCTGAGTGCCTGTGTGCATCTCTGGGGCATCCCAGGGAGTTTCCCTCCCTGAAGACCTCCAAGTAAGGAGGACTGCTTCCTTTTGCTGAGAGCAGGGTGATGAACACTGCCATCCCCTGTGACATTGCATCAACTCAAATGTTTTACCCTGAAATTCTGCCTATCTTAGAGATTAATCTTGGTTTGTAACTAATATTAATATTTACGATCATTGCTTCTGCTATTGCATTGCTTCAGCGTATTGCAAAAATTCATATCCCTCTGTTTACTAAAGATTTCATTCATCAGCCTGACTCTTCTTATTCCAATTATGATTTAATAAAGATAGATTCTTCTTCTAACACAGCTTCATGGCATTTCCAAATTATTTATCCTTTCTATGACTGATGTGTTTTACAGCCATGAAGCCTCATGATTTTTGCATCAAAATTTCTTCTGTAAAAAGGAGGCACTCTAATTCAGTGAGCCAAAAATAGGCACACACTGCCTTCAGGTTTAGATGTGCTTTACTCCCTGCTTCATTGTGAAAAATGATCCATAAGGATAGCTGTTCAGAGGGAAAAGCTGAGTGAATTTCATAGTAAAGCACTGAGTAGAGACAAGTAGACTGCTGTTGTGAGCTTCATTAAAAAGTGGATGTGTGCTTGTTTGCACTTGTGTCCAAAATGAGGTTTGGTTTTCAGTATTTTTTATAGGTATGTTTTTTCTGCTTTGTGTTACTCAGTTTGCCTTCCTGCCTGAAATCTCCTATAGCTGCTAAAGCCTCATGATTTATATCATTGTCTTGCTGTATCTCTTTTGATAAAGTGGCATACAGTTGATTCCTTTATTTTCAGCATGCTCTTTGTCTTTATCAACTTTTACTGCAAACCATAGCAATTCATTCTTTCTCAGTCTCTGGTTCCTACAAGGTCTTGTACTAAAGGCAGGATGTTGTGAGATTTGGGGCTTCATTTGTCAGAACAGAATTGCATCAATAGTTTTGCAGCAAAATGGAAAAGTTGGGAAAACAGTGAAAAGCTGTACCAGCAGATTTCATACATCAGGCTATTAGCAAAAACTGATTTTCCAATTTTGCGCAAAAACAGAGCAACTTTTGTTTGCGTGGAGTCCTGCCAAACCCACATTAATTGTATTTAATTTGATTGCTTGGAGCCCAGATGAAAATGCTTTTCAAATAATTAGTTGACTGTAATCATGGAGATCCTGATTCAGAAAAAAGCCTTGCTGAGGAAAGCGTACAAGCATATGCCTGAGTTCTGTAGAAATCGAGGGACGTAATCATTTAATTAAGAGCCTTCCTGAGCAAGGTCAGGAATGTTCATAGGAGTCGTAACGACCAGCATTGTCTCAGCCTATGCCAGAAACACCACCACTTGTGGTCTACTGATTAATGGTTTTCATGGTTTTCATGGTTTCCTGTCCTTCACTTTTTTCCTTAACCACTCCGACAAGGATCTCCATGTCTGAGACTTGTTCCGCATGTGCTATGAAGTGGCAGTGCCCCTTGTGCAGTATGAGCACATTCAAAACCTGGTTGTATCTTTGCATCCCGTGACTGTCCTCTCCCTCCCCAGGAAGTTCCTCTTCGTGATGTCTTCCCCATGTTTCTCTGCTTGCTCTGCTCTGCAGTGCTCATGTTCTCCAGGATGGAAACTGGCTCTGCACTGGGGATATCCATTCACCTAGGTGTGTTGGATGAGAAGAGCATCTCTTCTCTCTCATGATCGCTGGCAGCAAATACTTAGAGGGTTTCTATTTCTTTTTGCCACAGGTTCTTATGATCCCTATACTGGGCAGTATTCCCAGTCTTGCCATGATGGTATTTCATAGCTCAACCTCAGGTGTGTACTCAATCTCATAGGACACATTCACATCTCGGGCCTTACCAGATCCTGGCTGAGGGGGCTCAATACTAACTGAAGGACGCACACCAGAACGCTGTGCCGCACGTACCCTTGATAAAGCCCTCTGCACTGTCGGTGAGCACAGTGTTGTATTGAAATTAAGGTGCCAAAAACCAGGTATACAGAACTGTGCGGGTGATTCAAATAAAATAGTGTTTCCACAGCAATGAAGTAGTTATGTACTACACAAATGGTCTAGAGTTAATAAAGAATCAAGAGGAGAAGCTGAAGTTTGAGTATTTTCTATGGTGGAAGTGAACCAGAAATGCTAAGGGAAAGGCAGATGTTGAAACAAAGATAAAGCCAAGTGCACAGAAATCCATTTTCTTAAAAATAAAACAACAAAAAAAAAGGCCTGTCAGAATGATAGTCAGGGTAGCATTTAGCTCTCAATGACTAAGTTAAGAACAAAAAGACTGCAAAAACCAAGTAAAGTGGAAAGGTAAACAGATGAAGAGCGATTTCCGCTCAAAAGATAGCAAAAAGTTTTTCAAATTTTCTTATATTTTGTCAAAATGTTAACCTTTGAAAAATTCCACTTTCCTATAAGCTTGTACAAAAAAACCCCAAAACCCAAAAACCAAACCCCACAAAAAACCACCCAAACAGCCCACCCTTCAAATGTTACTGTGTTTTTTTTCTCCTGGTACACCCATAAGAAGACCTGGCAGTGGAAATGTTTCAATGTAGTATGAATATTACAGCTAAAGCAGCAGAGAAGTAGTGAGGAAATAGAGAAAACCTTGGACTGCTTTTCCCCGCACACTCTCATTTTCTTTCTTTGCATATTTAGCAGGGTTAAAACTAGGTCAGACTCTACCCGCCATGTGCTGAAGCCGCGGCTGTGACATTAGCCTGGAGCTGCCTCTGGCTGCTGTCAGTTTTCAGGGCTGGTATGGGATTTCTGGTGGAGTCGGCGAGCCTGATCTTCCTCTTGCAGACCGTGGCATAAATCAGAGGGACTCTGCAGAGGCAGCGAGTAAGACATGGCGAGGGACAGAGAAATCACGGGCCAAGTACCTGCAGATACTGCGAGAACCAGCGGAAGACTGATCTTGAAGGCATGGCCAGGAAGGACCAGAAGGGTCTGTCCTATGAACAATATTCACCCTCAGGGCAGGAGGCCGGGATCGCAGCAGAGCTCGTGACTTTGGACAAGGGAGGGTTTCACGCTCCTCTGCTGGAGAGGCAGCCAAAGGCTTTCTTATTGACATGGACAGGGGTGGGGGGACAAGATGTGTGGGCAGGGACACTTGCGCTGGGTTAAATACGAGTCTGCCTGTCACCTCATCTTACTGAAGAGAAACAGAGCAGATATTCTTCCCTGTATGAAATAACGTGCATATCAGCACACAGCTGCTTGCCACCATTTGGTGGCCTTTTTGCTTGAGCAAGAGCGTTGCTGGCAAAGGACTGAACCCTGAGCCAGGTCCTCGGTGCCAGCATGTTAGCATTAGAGGAGATGAAACACTTTGTGCTAAAAAGGCAGCAATTCCTCGTTGAAGTCTGGCTCCCAGCAGTCAGGCTGGGGGGCAGTGAGCTTCACCATCGCAGCAGGAAGGGATGGCCTCAGGGCTGTTGCCACCAGTGATGGAGGCAGCCCAGTTTCAGTGGGACCGTGGGCCAGAGGGTCCTGGGGGAGGTTCTGAAGGGGGAGAAGACAGGACCAGCCTGGCGGCTGGGAGCAGTCCTTGTGTCATTTGCTGCTCCTTCTGTGTTTCTGATCACATCGTCTTACTGGTCTGTCTCACTACCAGCATCCCCTCATGGAAAACTGCCCTGTGTCACCATGTTGTGTGGCATGTTACTCCCTGCACCCAATTATAGCTTTTTTGCACTACAATAGAGTTTAAAGGACAGACCAAAGTCCAGTAACTGAAGTTCCTTGGGTTTCTGAAATGAACCCATCTTTACAGGGAAGTGTAAATCCTAATATGCTGACACTGCAGCAATGTATTAACCCTGACAAATGAACCTTTAACAAATCAGGGTCAATATTGACAAGGTAAGAGATTTCTTTCTTTTTTTATTATTCAGAAACACAAAATAAGTCAACGGGAAGGGAGGCCATTCCCCAACATGCCTCTGAGAAAATCCCAAAACAAATGCACCCCATAATGCTCGCTTATTGTAAGAAAATCTTGGGGGGCACACAGACTTCGGGTCCCAGGCTAGTGAGAATGTATCTGCTCTTTTTTTGATGGGGTATTGTTTTTTATTTTGCCCTTTCTCTAATGATTAATAAATTGAGATTGTGTTTTCAGAAGGAAGGATGATCACAGTACCTCACCCCAGATGTGTCGGTCAGGAGGTTGGTGGGGTGGGACGAGCAGCACCTAAATGAGTTTGCTATAGTCACTGTCTGGAGAATTTCCTTCTCCCCATTCATTGTGTTAAGTTCTGAACTCAAGGACGTAAAATTAAATGGTGTGAAGACTCCAGTTTGTTTTTATTCCTGTCACCCAGGACAAAATGCTGGACTTCTGGAACATCTTGACAATAGTAGGATGTAGGGAGGAGGAGGAGGAGGGAGGAGGCAGTAAACATGAGAAGAGAGCGATCCAAGTGTCTCCCTTGGTTTTAGCCGAGTTGAGCGGTGAAATGAAGGCAGTATATCAGCCAATACTGTTGTGTAAAGGATGCAAGATGCATCTGTCATGCTTCACAGACTGCAGAAGCTATTATCCTTTGTGAAAGGCAGAATATTTCACTAGGAATATTTGAACCATCCCTGATCTGCTGGATGTTGTTGAAATGAGCTCTCAGGCTTAGTATCCGATCAGCCCAGCTGTGCTGAGCGGGGTCTCTTGCTAAGCCCCTGGGTACAGCAGGGACTTTGACTCCGCAGAGTCCCTCTGAGTAACACACACTGTGTCGGGGAGAATTCACCGGCTCCAGCCCTGCGGCACGTACGTTTGCTGGGGCAATCAGGGCAGGGTGAGGATGCTGGCGATGGTGGCACTGACTTGGAGAACTGATGGTGAAGCTGCCGCAGCTCTTCAAATCTGGGCCCTGCAGAGCAGCTGGTGCTGAGCTGAGCAGGAGCATTTAGAGACCTTCCAGCTGAGAGCCAAGCAAAGGCCGTCCAAAAGCTGAGGATGCAAAGCTCAGTGCACTCCCAGCCAGCTGCAATGCATGGTTCAGCTCAGGACTAATGAGGCAGCTGGCACAGAGGCTGGAGGAGAGTTGCTCATCCGCTGCGTTTTGTACAAGGGCAGATGTATTTGGCAGCAATAGATGTGACAGTCCTGAGCGGATTCTCACTTCTGAATGTGCTGGTTGCTGTCTTAGAAACTAGACACCTGCAGTATATTTTGTATGCATGCACACATATATGCAGTCCCCGGTCTCCCCCTCCCAGGATTTCCTGCATGCTAAACACGGCCAAAGACTGTCGGATTTTTCCACCATCAAACAAGTGAATCTAATGGGTTCCTTCAATCAAGATTTGAGTCCATTAGATCACCTGCCCTTACCTAAATGCAGTCTGCTCTCCTGTGTTCTCCTGGCTCTTGGCAGCCCTTAGCTGTAGTTGCAAGCAGCAGCTCTGAACTGTGGGGTGCCCTTCCTGCCCTTCTGATAACGGCTGGTTGTCAGAGTAAGTTCTCTGTGGCTTAGGGGTGAAGGGGGAGATGGCTTTTCTAAACTGCTTGACTCCTTTGGATGAGGGTGTTTTTCCCATGTCATTTGTGCTACTTCAGCCTTTGAAGAGGATTGCTCAGGCTGGGGTTTGGACATGGGAAGCGGGCGTCAAGCTGAGCAGGAGCTCCTCAGCCACTGGGCGTAAAGAAGGGGAAGACAGATGGGCTGCCAAAAGCTCCGGTGAGGTCAGCGTGCAGCAAGACCTTTGGCTGTCCCTGTCACATGCGCTGGTGGCCAACACAATACAACCCCACTGCAGTCCCTTTGGGCCTGGCAATGGGAGCATTGGAGGATGCTATAGGCAGTTGTGAATGAGAGGGACCCATCCTCACAGAAGAAAGGAGGCTTCCAAAAGCACAAGAAACCTCTGACCCTTTTGGACCTGACCTGCAGACTGTGTCCCTGGGGTGGGGGACCGAATCCACCGTTGTGTTGGGTGTGGGGGGCAGCATGTTGGACGCTCCCAGGAACGTTATAATTGAAATTCTCTATCAAGTACCTGTGTGTTTATCTTGGAGAACTTGAAGGAGTTATGAATCTGCTGAGTGCGTATCAGGCTGGGGTGGAGAGCACAAGAACAATCATCATCGTTGTGGCAGGCAATATATTATGGCTGGCTTGCCGGGTTGAAAAGTGAATGCAATCCGTCTTCGTGTTTGCTTTAGCGAGGGATAAGAGACTGTTTTGCTTGCTCAGGTGTTTTGAGTCTTTTAACTCTGCCTTTGTCTTGCTGGGTTTAGGAATTAGCTTCTAAGTGTTTGTGCATTCCTCCTTCTCAAACTGGAGGTTATTTGTGCGTTTGTTCAGAATGAAACAGGTCTGCTGTATGTGATATTACTTCATGCTCTCATTGATTGCTTTGCTGCTGCTGCAGTTTTGGAGGGGAAGTGGCACAAAGAAGCTGAAGTAGCATTTCTGTTTGAGAGGAATGAGGCGCAGAAGCGCCCTGTTTATTTAAGAAGCTGTTGCCATGTTTGTTAAAGCAACGTTGGTTTGTATAGGTGTCCTCTTCTGCTGTAAGAGAGGAGGATAAAAAGAAAGCATTCCAGTTCAGGTTAAAGGACTCATAGGCAGGAAAGGCACCTGAAAGGGAGACAAATAGGTGCAAACAGTGGCATTCAGAAGACCATATAGTGGCAAAAAATTTGGCCTTGCTTCTCGAGTAAGCTGTCTTCCTGCTAACATGGCTATCTGCTTCTGGAACAGAATTAGTTTGCATCTGGCCAGCTCAGAGCCGGGGCATGGAGCATAAGTCTGTCAGTCCTCATCCATGCAGTCATGCCCTTAGTGTGACATTAATGCCAGATGTGCAGCTGGTAGTAATTTTTTTGAGAGAATTATCGAGTTTGACACTGACATAGTAAGGATTTTGTAGGACATCTCCAGACTTTGTTCCTGCAGGGAAAAGGAACCATTCCATAATAATTCACCATCCGATTTATCTAGAGATGTCACAAAATATTCCCTCCGAATGGCCTGCATGAGCACTGGATGGGTAGAGGACTTTTGTTTGTTTGTTTCTTAATTCACTGGGAATAATTCATTGGCTGACAGCTGTGCTTGTGAAATGACTAGGTGCATCCCTCAGAAACAAGCCCTGACAATCCACTCAGCACCCAATTTGGCTTCACTGCATCTGTGCACTTGTAGTCGCTCTGTTATGCAACCTCTGTGCCTCTACCCACAGTCTGTTGACATTCATTTATTCATTTGATTTCAGCTTCGCATGCAGCAACCGCTGTCATTTCCATATTACGAAAGGAGGCTGGGAACATGTTGACACAAGGCTTGGGCTCGTGTCTATGCTCAGAGAGCAGATGGGGAAAGCTCTGTACTCATCAAGGAGAAGAGGGTATTCAAGGACATCTCCCCTTTGGATGGAGGCTCTATTGGGAGAGATGATCAGAAGTGGGACTTCCGTTCCATGAGAAAGGTTGGAATAAACATTTTGTCCTATTTTTGCAAAATAAAATTCCAATTTACATGGGTGGGAAGAGGCAAGAACTTTGCAATGTTCAGTAGAAACAATCCAAATGCTCTGATACTTCTGAAACAAAAACGAGCCTGAAAGGCCAAGCAAGAAGTAAATCTCCTTGCTCCGGGTGCTCCAAAGGGCCTGGGATCCAGTCTCCCTTGGTGAAGATTAGAATAAACAGTGGAGCTTTTGAACATGGCACTCCCAGCTCTGCAAGACAGCTAGGAAGCCCCAAAGTCCTCACAAAAGGCAAATATTCCAGTCTCTCTCCCCTACAGCTCGGTACCTAGAAACACCCATTGTGGTATGAGAAATGGATGGCTTGCAGTAGACACACAAAAAAGATTTAGGAGTGATTTTTGGACTAAATGGTTTCATGTTTGCCCGGGACTGTGGGGAAATGGACTGGATAGTTCTTACTTGATTTCTCACCGTGCTCATCTGTCTAGCTAATGCTCTTCTTTTTAGTCTACGTCGCCTACATTTGCCTCCCGCATTCCCAATTTGATCTATCAGCTTGACACAAGAAATGTGATGTGGGTACATTTCTCATCTGTATTACAGGATAAAAGCTGCCCTTTTATTTCTACCATTTGGAGAGGAGAGAAAAGTTGGACAGGCCTTCCACAAAAAGGTGAGACCAGCAGGTGCCCTTTCATTTTCTGGGGTTGTCTGCTTGTTCTGGAGGAAGATGGATCTTGGCTGAAAGACAAAAACACAAAACACCTATTGAATAATCTTCTACAGGTGACAAAGGCTGCAATGATAAGGGAAAAGAGAAGCTTCCTGGAGGCAAAATGCAGGTCACCTGGAAACACTGACTTTAGCCTTTGCACATCTTCATCTGACCTCCTGTCACAAACTGGCCAAAGCTCTGAAAGGATCCACTTTATCTCTCCACAGATAGGAAACCAGCCTCCCTGTAATTTTTATCTAAAGTAGTTATGCTGTGAAAATGTGATGACTGCCTCTGCAGCACTCGCCTGCTTCTATAATGGGATAATTGTAGATAAAGGTAATGTGTTTTTAATTTCATAACATTATTAGGTTGCTGGTAGCTAAATGTATAGGAGATAGTTTAATAAAGCAATTTGAAATTTCCCATAGTGAGCTGCTGGAAGGACATATCAACCGTGAGTGAACGGCACAGACTTGATCTCTATTTGCAGAATTGCTAGAGAGGAGACTAGGAGGGGAGGTAAAATGGGATGGCCTGTTCCTAGCTTTGGTGCACTGACAAATGCTCAGGGCTAGGGCTCAGCCTGGGGCGCAGCGCTTCTGCTTATGCAGTTGAAGCAAGACCTGGGAGCTGTGGCTTTCAGTCCCAGCTCTGCCAGAGATGGTTGTTTCTGAAGTCAAGTAACTCTTGTGCCACCATAAAGTGAGACCAAAATTATTCCCTTGCCTCCTGCTCTGGAAAGACATTGATAAGAAATGTTCTTCTTGAGCACCTATGGGTGTTGGGTGTAGCTGAACTCTCTGGTGATATCTCCTGGGCTGACTAAGGACCTAATCAAGTGCTCAGCAAGCTTGGACTTTGATATCCCCTTCCACCAATGAAGGAAAATGCCTTTTGCTTAGTCTGTCTTGCATCGTTTGATATAAAAGATCAGCTGCGATGTTCCTGCCTTCTGCCTGCAACTGTAGAGGCTGGTGGGGAGTAGTCTGGATGCAGCTGGTCTCTCCTCTGCGGGGTGAATAGCCTAATCAGGAGAATAACGGGCGCTGTTCCACACAGGTAGGCACTGCATTAAGAAACTGGCTCTTAGTCCTTCATTCAGTGTGTTTTGTCCACAGCCCTTTCTTTACACAAAAAGATTTTTCCCAGCACTGAAGGCACGAGCGTTTCTCTGTTATTAAATTTCTGCTTCGCTCCCCTCATTTGGAAAGGAGGAGATGCAGAACAATGCTGGATCTCCAGCTCCCTGACATCTCTTTGATTTTCCATATTGTCCAAAAACTCCGTCATCTCAGTCAATAGCATACTCAGCCTTCAACAAGCATCAGCTCACTCGTTAGTCTTCAGATATTCAGTTCTTTATGCTGTTTTTTCTTTCCATTTTTATATCTGGCTTAGAGTCATGTTCTTCACCTTATGGAAATCTTACCCAGTGTGCTCAGGTCATAGTGGAAATACATGCTGTTTGCCAAGCAGCCTCTTCAGCTGCTTTCTTTCAATTCATCTCTTCTTAGAATTCAGTCCCTGACTTTCATACCAGCTAGGATTGCAGCAGCCAAATCCTGCCAGATTCGCATGTTAAAGTACTGTATCCCGTGTACGTGGAAATAACTTTAATAGCCCTAAATACAAAGGGAGTACAGATTCTTCTGCCTAGAATGGGGTTTTGACTCTGATTAAACTCTTAAAGATAGTGTTATTATCATATCCCTTATGACTGTTTGGATAAGAACAAATTATTTTAGACTAATATTGGTAAAGAAGTTCCTTTATTTATGTTTATGCTTTGTGGCTCAAATATATGATAACAAATTCCATCTGTCTGTTTAATTAATGCTCACAGCGCAGCGAAGAGGGCTGCCCAGCAATAGAGAATATGACATTTGACTCGGCAAATTGAAAAGTCATGATAAAAGGTGATTAATGTTATTTAAAAATGCAATTACCATTTGGCACAAGGCAGGTTTGGGTCTTCTCTGATTGCCAAGGAGATGCAGGCTGGATGTAAAAGGCACTTGATGCTGCTGGTGCTGGCTGAACTGTAAATGTTTTACAACTTCTCTCACCTTAGAAAAAGTGCAGTGCCAACCTGTCACAGGAGCACACTTAATTGCTCTTTGACAACATTTTCATTGTTGCCTGAATATGCACCGCGGCCCTGCCTTCCACCCCCACCCCTGCCCTCAGAGCTCTTGACATTAAAAGCTATTGATGGATGAGCTTGTTTTGACTAATTTTGAATCCACTTGAACATCACGGGTTTGAAAGTTCAATGCTGATGTAACTGAGTTCATGTCCTGAGGGAGAGGAGGATGCTGGCAGAAGGGGAAGGAATTCCAATGGGAAAAACTGGTGGAAGAGAGATAAAGGTGGTGAGGAGAGACATCAAAACCCAGCTGGTGGTGGGAAAGGATCAGAGGCAGAGCAGAGAATGGAAAATTAAATACAGTATGTGTGTGCGGGCACGGGTTTGGCTCGTTCCTGAAGCTGTGCTTAGCAGTGGGTTTTCTTCTTGCCTGAAAAGTGACTAAGTTACAAAAATGAAATCTGTGTTGCAAGGAAAAATACCAGTTGTACATGCGATGGGCTGAAAAATCTGATGAACTTGATCCTATGTTCTAGACCATGGAAACTTAGGTTTTTGGCTTTTTAAAGAAATCATCCCCTTCCTCCCCACCTTTTCCCCTCCGCTCTCCCTGCTCAGGCGGACGGGAGAATGGGATTAGCGCAGAAACACAACTCTGACGGATGTGGGAAAGGCAGTTTTCAACCTGAGGGAACTGAAAAATATCATCAGACACATGTTGGGTTATATAAGGGCAGGTGCTGTGTAAGACCAAGCCGATCGCTGCCACACGCCGAGAGACCGTCCCCTCCGGCAAAGGTCTCCCCTGCAACAGGGCTTGTGTGATCAGGCAGAGGAGGCTCAGGAAAAGGTAAGATTGCGTAAAGCAATCTTCCATTTCTTCCAGCATCTCTTCCAGAATGTGAACTCCCTTTCATCACCATTCAGAAGTATTAATATCTGCTCCACTCATTGCATCGCATCTGGATGGCTGACAGCATATAATAGAGGTCAGAAAGGACTGTATTTCTTGGTCTCCACTTCACTGGTCAGGAACTGGCTGGTGTAGATGAGGCATGGTTACAAGATTATAATGGTAATTTGTAAGCCTTTGCTCGAAGCACTGCAACTGAATCTGTTGTACAAGTGAAGCTGATGGCTGACATCCAAATCTTTGATAAATCACTTTATTGCTGACCTAATGAGTTCTTCATGACAAGAAGATTTCTGCAGCGGCTCATTCAACGAGCTATTTTCTGTACCGGTGGTCAGGACTGAAGAAATGGTTGTACACAGAACAACTAGGAGGTATGCCACTTTGCAGAGATTAATTGGAGACTCAATTGGTCTCACTGTCAAACACCAGATGTTCTCCCTTTTGTAAAAAAAATAAAATTAAAAAAAAAAAATTAAAAAGTCCAGACAGTAGCTTAATTTAGATTTACTTCATTAGCTGCTGATGTCACTGCATTCCACCCTATTCAAATAATTGATAAGATTAATGTCTTTCCTTCCCGAGAGACTCATTCTCTCTTTCAATTAATCCTAAAAGCTTGATTTGAGAGGGGGAGGGGGGCAAAAATCTCTGAAACTGCTTTCCTTCTTTCCTCCTTGCAGAGGAGCGTGTATTGGGGAAGGTCTGGATCCGCGTGGCTCATGGATGGGGGAACAATGCTGCCACTGCCAGCCCCGCGGGGCTCCTCAGCCCATCGCCCCGCGCAGAAAACAGCCCTCCTACAAAGCAGGCCTGAAGGTGAGGGACCATCACTGCCCGTAGCGATGCTACCAGGGCTCTGTGGTCCCCGCTCAGCACGGGGACGCGAGTCTGCAGCGGCACATCAGGAGTGAAAACAATATTCTCTGTGCTTTTAACTACCTAGGTCTTGAAGCACTTAGCAAAAGGGGCTGGTGTCTTTTCTCCCTAATTGCAGGAGGGAGAGCTGAGGTGGGCAGTCGAGATGGCTGTTTAGCTGCCAGCTCTGTCCTGTTATTTCGCCGTGCCTTTTCTCTTGGGTTCCCTGCAGCATGGGAGCCCATTCTCTTGCATTGAGGCCCCCTTTAAGACTTCAGTGTAACAACCAGATGGAGCTATTTGAGGTCTTTAAAAAATGGTATGTTAGATGACTAATTATCATGAGGTGACTAATAGCTAATGCTTCTGGGCAGAGCTGTACCTATAATACCCAGTCGTCACTACATTTGCTAAAAATGAGGAGGAAAAAAAGATAAATTTTGCCTGAGCTGGAACTTTTTCCAGGTCAAGTCTCTTCTTATTTCACTGTTAATCTTGAACTATTACATAAAGTCTGGGGCCGCAAAACTTCTGCAAGGTTGGATCTGAGATAATTAAAATGAAACCTTTTCTCTCCGGAGACTCCATGTCAATCTGGGCAGCACAGGGCCATCTCATGGGACCCTCCCAAGGAGACATCTCACCACGCTAGCTGCCGTGTGTGCGGTGTGGCGGGGGCTTGCTGTCCCTCCTTGGGTGAGGATGCAAAGAGCTCCCCTGAAATCCCTGCAAAGCCCCAGCAGGCTCTGCTTAAATAGAAGGTAAAAAGCACTAGTTTAAACAAAGCGCATGGTTTTGCACTGACACCAGCCCTCTACAATGAAATTAAAAGTCATTGTTCAAGGTGAGTGTCTGGAGCAGCAAGGCTGAACTGCCCAGCAGCTGCAGGGGTGGCCATGGTTTTTTGCCGAGTTGTTTGACTTATTTACTAGCAGTGGAGGCTTTTCTCGTATCCTCCGTGCTGCCGGCCCAGACTGCTGACCCCACAGTCTCTCCCGAAAGAAGACATTAGCTTTCTCTGCCTCTTTGGGCCATATTTTTGTGTTTCATTTTCCTTCTCTTCCTCCAGGAAGATTCCCACGTTGGCCCCAGTGGCCAAGATTTGGCATCTCACTAACACTTTAGTTTTTCCTTTCCTCCCAGGAATTTCCTTGCACTGCGCAAAGTCCTTTAATTCTCTGTGGGAGCCTTCGGCAGCCTCCTTCAGGGCTCGGAGAAAGAAGGACAGGGCCACGTCCATGTCCATTAGCCAGCTTCCTCCTGGGGCAGCAGTCACCTCTATTTCTATAGCACCTATAGGAGCTATAGGCCATACACTGCATAAACACTGCAGAGGATATGTAAGTGAGAAGGAGGCAAACCCTCCCGGCCGCTGTAATTCAGCATTGCTCTATTGACTTGTGACCCAAAGCATGCTAACAAATTGTGTGTGTCAGAGGCAATAAGCGATGTGAAAACAGAAGATCACTGGGTGTCATTTAAAATGATAAAGAGTTTAAAATATTCGCCAGGCTTCAATCAGTTTGCACAGGACAACTTTTTACTTTTATGCGTGGTAATGGACATGCGCTTAGATGTAAAATCTTCCTACTGGCCACCATTTTAGGAAGTTCATTCCACAAAGGAGTCTCAACACCAGGCTCATTTTGCCACACTGGCGCTTTCATCGGCACATGAACTCTGCGCTTTATACAATTGTCTAAAGAAAAGTTTATTGATGTTGCAGGCAAGCTCAGGCTGCTGGGACTGTTTCTTTTAAATGGCAAAAATCGGGCTATCTGAGTTCACACCAACAGAGATGGATTTAATTCAGTTATTTGTTTTACTTTCTTTCTGGGCTGACTTCTTGTTTGGTTCATTTTCTTTCCGTTTAACCCTTTGCTAACTTAAGCAGCGGTAATCAATGCTTGACACCTGCATATCCTTATGTGGTGGGTTGACCCTGGCTGGACACCAGGTGCCCACCAAAGCCGCTCTATCACTCCCCTCCTCAACTGGACAGGGGGAGAAAATAAAACGAAAGGCTCGTGGGTCGAGATAAGGACAGGGAGAGATCACTCAGCAATTACCGTCACGGGCAAAACAGACTCGACTTGGGAAAAAATTAGTTTAATTTATTACCAGTGAAATCAGAGTAGGATAATGAGAAATAAAACCAAATCGTAAAACACCTTCCCCCACCCCTCCCTTCTTCCCAGGCTTAACTTTACTCCCGATTTTCTCTGCCTCCTCCCCCAGCAGCACAGGGGGATGAGGAATGGGGGTTGTGGTCAGTTCATCACACGTTGTCTCTGCTGCTCCTTCCTCCTCAGGGGAGGGCTCCTCACACTCTTCCCCTGCTCCAGCGTGGGGTCCCTCCCACGGGAGACAGTCCTCCACGAACTTCCCCAACGTGAGTCCTTCCCACGGGCTGCAGTTCTTCACCAACTGCTCCAGCGTGGGTCCCTTCCACGGGGTGCAGTCCCTCAGGAACAGACTGCTCCAGCGTGGGTCCCCCGCGGGGTCACAAGCCCTGCCAGCAAACCTGCTCCAGCCTGGGCTCCTCTCTCCATGGGTCCACAGGTCCTGCCAGGAGCCTGCTCCAGCACGGGCTTCCCATGGGGTCACAGCCTCCTTTGGGCTCATCTGCCTGCTCTGGCGTGGGGTCCTCCATGGGTTGCAGGTGGAGATCTGCTCCCCGTGGACCTCCATGGGCTGCCGGGGGACAGCCTGCCTCACCATGGTCTTCCCCACGGGCTGCAGGGGAATCTCTGCTCCGGCGCCTGGAGCACCTCCTCCCCCTCCTTCTTCCCTGACCTTGGTGTCTGCAGAGTTGTTCCTCTCACACATTCTCACTCCTCTCTCTCCCTGCAACTGCTACTCCCCTATAACTTCTTTTCCCTTTCTTAAATCTGTTATCCCAGAGGCGCTACCACCGTTGCTGATGGGCTCAGCCTTGGCCAGCGGCGGGTCCATCCTGGAACCCGCTGGCCTTAACTTTATCGGACATAGGGGAAGCTTCTAACAGCTTCTCACAGAAGCCACCCCTATAGCCCCCCCTGCTACCAAAACCTTGCCACCCAAACCCAATACACCTTAATTGTATGTTGGCATCTGATTGTAGGAGTAATATGTTTGTTGTAATAGCTTGGAGAAGAAAGATGTATGACATTTTGGGGGTGGGGCGCGTGATGAAAATCAAGCAACCAATTCAATTCCCTATTGAAAATCACGATGTGCGTTATCTGCTATCTCATCGTGCCTATGCAGAGCTATCAACAGCTGTGATATCACAGCTGTCAACTCATACAACCTTGCAACTTGCGATTAACAGGATTTCCTCTTCAGTTATTAAAGTAATAACAAGCGAAACTCTGTGGAAAGCAACAGAATCCACAGCACTTGAATGTGCTGTTTCCCTGAGATACATCTCAGCTTATTTTCTGGCAAAAGGCATTAAGCGCCACACTTTTGATACCTGTAGTCAGCCAGAGCTTTACGGGCTGCATCTCACCAAACATGAACTGGGTGAGCTCCTGTGAGTTCAAGGCAGACTTACACTGAGACTTTGGCTCTGTTTTAGCTATTTAGTGTTTTGTCTCTGGTGGGACCTGAAGTCAGCCAGGGCTCTGGGGTGGACGTGCTGGGACTTTCCTGTAAACTGAGTACACTAAGGACATCAAAGGGGCTTTGAATTATTAAATTGGCCTAGCATTGGGTGTCTAGAACATACACTAAATAAGACAACTTTTGAAAAGGATCAACTTAGATCTGATGAATAAATAAAAAGGTTCAGAGACCAATTTCTCCCCAATCTTACATATCGTCAGCAAGACAGACTTTGCCCTTGTGTTAGCCTGTCGCCTACCACCTTCCCGGGGGCTCCAGCAAGCTCCATGTGGATCCCTCTGGGTCCCTGATGCGTTTACCTTCCCACCGTGCCCCATGGGAAGGGCTGGCATCAGTTCCCCACCACTTCCAGGGCTGCCCCGATCCTGCCTGCCACATCCAACCCCTCCGCCTGGTCCTGCCGTGCTGCCCGGAGCTCCCCAGCTTGGCTGCGGTGCAGGCTGGGTGCCTGGCAGGCAGTGCACACCTTCTCCTGAGGCATCGCCTGGGGTATGACAGCTGTCACAAATCTTTTTAAGAGGGCAATGCATCCCATCATAAGCAATGGGATTATTCCTGAAAGCCCTAAATTTGGCAGTTAGCATTTAACTAGTCAGTAAATCATATTTCCTTGTGCGTGTTGAACTCGCTCGCGGCAGTAGTCGTTACCAAGAGCATCTCTGCCTTCTAACTTTATAAAGAATATCAACCACTATAGAATAACAACAAAGTCAACCAATTCTTTTGCAGCCATTCTTTGGTGAAAACTCCAAAACAACTCGTTGCTGTTTAGTCAGGAACTTGATAACACGATGGAGATCTGTGTCACAGCTGCGTGTTTGAGAGTCCCCAAACGTGGTAAGTTCTTCATCTTGTCCCGGTGGGCTTGTATGATCATCAGCAATTCCTTTTCTTCTGCTTCCTATCTGGAAAATGAAATTACTGCTCTGCCTTGTCTAACAAGATGCCAGGTGAGCTGGACCAGAGTCTCTGCTGGAGCCAGCTGGATCTACTGTAAATGATAAAGCAAAACTTAAATTTGACATTTTGTGGTCCAGCTCCAGTCTGTCTGTCTGTTTGTCAATGTGCCTGTGTGTGTTTGTCTGTCTGTCTATCTATCTTGTCCCATAGCCAACAACTACACATGTATATATGAAATTACATTTCAGTCCTGATTCACAGAAGTATTCAGTGCCTCATAAATCCCTCTGCAATTCTGGACATTTCATCTTTTTTGCTGGTATTTTTGGTGTAAAGATGGCAAAAAACCAGCGAAATCTTTCATTCACTGGCTGCTGTAATCAACTAGCTATAAGAAGAGGTGGCAAAGTTATTTATATTTTTCAGAGAGAATAATTCTTTTCTCTCCTTCCACATGGCAGAAAAAATGCTCTGGTAATGTAGGAGCTTAGAATTTCCTTTGAAAGTGCCTCTAGTTCACTTATGAGACAAATGAATGCAGTTCACTTGTATTAAAAGAATGTTTTATAACCCTTCTATACAATGAAAATGATATGTGAGGTGTAAATATTCAGGAGTAAAAATTACATCCATTAAAATTTGTGAAAGAAATAACTAAGGAAAATGATGTTGCAAGCAATTTCTCGCCTGACCTGGGGCTTTGCAGTTGATCAGCCAGCCAGCTTAGTGGTCCTCTCCTGCTTTCCAGTTCCAGCTTATTTCAGGCCAACATGCCTCAGTGAACGGCTGTGCACTGTGGCTTCTTAGATTAACACGAAATGAGGTGTTTCCATTGAGGCTATACTTATTTAAGCGCTAAGGTCAGACTTCCTCAATATCTGAGGTGGCGCTTCAGGGACCTTGATGTGCCTGTGCTAAAGTCCTGAGGCAGGCTGGTAGGTCCTCTTGGAAATCAAGGAACTCATATCCACATACTGTTCAGGAAATCTTTCTTCATCTTTATAAGGGAGAATTGACTGCTGATTTGACTCCTTGCATGTTAGGTATTTTGGACCTCATATATACACCTTTTTTTTTTTTTTAAGAACTGCTTTTCCATTAAGAATGAAGTGAACATTTCCCTTAAATGCTTTGTCTTTTGTTCCTTTTCCCTTACCTTGAGAAAAGCTTATCTTCATGTGCTTGTTTACTCATAAGATGAAAAAGTATCTTTTCTTCCTCGTCGTCATGTACGAAACCACAATAAAAATGAGGCATATAAGCCATCAGAGACATAGCTACAGGCAAGAAGCAAAGTGGGCTTAGTGACCTTGATGTGCATGCCGTAGTTGTTATGGCAACAGGCAAGTGAAATCACTGTTGCTAAGGCTCAGAGAAATAAAGCAATCTTAGTCACTTAATGGTCATTATTCTCTAGTAACTTAATTTTGAGTTTGCTCTAAGCTAAACTGCAAAATGAGTCAGCAAACGATCCGAAATACTTAGTAGAAATATGAATGAGAGGGGTTTTCTTTTCAGTCCCCTTCCTCCGAGCCCCTCCAGTGATATTGTCAGGAGCAGCCACAGAGGTTTCCGAGCACCAGGTGAGTCGGGGAGACAATTCCCAGCGGTTATGAGGAGCCACGTTGCGACACGGAGAGCAGCCCTGAGGCAGGAGCAGCGGATGGTGTGTGCTGACCCCCTGGAAGAGCAGGAGGCAGCATGGCCTGGAGACATCTCCCTTTCTTGTCCAAGAATGGTGATTTGCAGCTTGTATTTATGAACAACAAATTATAATACTATTCTCAACAACACTAGAAAGTTTAGGTCTTTTCCTCCTCTCCTCATATTGACTTATTTGCTTGCTGGAAAAGTAGGGAGATGCCATACTTTTATTCTTGCTTGGCCAGAGCTAAGATTTGGCTAATCCTCTCAGATGTGTGAGGACTGGACAGAAGTGTGGTTAGACTGGGTGAAAAATAATTCGTTTTACTGATGATTTTAACAGGTAAAAATAAAGACCCCTTTAAGAAATTCTAACAAGCTAAATGTTGGAAACCAATTTTTGGGGATGAATTTTGTGAACCTTAAAGAGGTTTAGGGGTTTTAGCAGACTAGAATATTGTAAAACTTGAAGAACAGAATGAGTGTACAAATATCAATGCCAGTTTTCATTGAAAATGGCAAAAAAAACCGCCATGAAAAATCTTAATCCCAGTAACATTCATGGAAATTGAATGCACACAGTGGGAAACTGTAGACAAATTGCATTTTGCTGTGAAAATGAATATCACCATATGTTTGGAATATCACTGTTCCTGAATTCTTTCATAGACCAAAGCCAAAAAGAAGAGAGTCTTTCCCTAAAATAAATACACAAAACCCCCTATTACAGACACACCACCAAATCCCTCAGAAATGTCATTGCAGCTCTAGTGTCCTGTTCCGTGGCTGTGAATTAGTGAAGATTTTTCCAAAGGCTAATTGCAACCCCCTTTCTATTCCCAGTTAATTTCCAACAAGGCCAGATGTGAATTTCAGTTCAGGCCTCTATATTGTTCCAGAAGAAGCAGTGGCATTAGCAGCTGAAAGCAGTCATTATGTGTTTGTTCCCGCAGCAGACTGATTGCTCATCAAGCGGAGCAGAACCTCGTACAGGCTGAGCTGGATCGCAATGCTATACATATGTATTTCTTCTTGAAAACGGACACAATCAGGCCATTCATGTATCCTGCCAAGATGCCTCTTGGTTTCAGATGCCCTGGGTGATTGCAGGGAAGATTTGCTTCTGCGTCTGTATACGCTGGCATTTATCAGGATGGTCTCCATTGAAATCAGCAGTATTTTACTGAAATGTAGATGAAATCGGAATCCATCCTGAGGATGAAAGCCAGTCCTATGTAGGACATGAGGATTGGTGCCCCTGAATTCATGGGGCTTTGCAAATGTGCCTGGCACATCTCTGTGATGCTGGGCTGCAGGGATTGAGATGAGTGCTAGGACTCGCTATTGTCCTTAGGCGTTGCTGCTGGCTCAGTGGTACAGCACCGAGCAGAGGGCTTTGGCTGCTTAGCTGAATTTCATTAAGGCTGTTCTGCCGTAGAAGAGATGTTGTTGCAGAGTTGCTTTTCTGGGGTAGCTCTGTCACAGCTGCAGATTTGGCATGAACCCACTTCTGCCTCAGCCCTGAGCAAGCTGGCCAGGGGGAGGAAGGTGCTACTTTCCTCTTGCCTGCCAAGGAGGATGCTCTGGGACTGATCCACCTACAGACCCTGTAAGCCACGTGCTAGCATCCCCCCACAGCTGGGGACCCAGTGGACTGGGGAACCCTGTGGCCATGCAGCTCAAATCTGAGGAGGGCATACATGGAGTCAAGAGGATGTTTGAGAGATGCCACAGTCACTATTTGAGAAGCTACTGTAATATAGATAAATAAAGGTACCACTAGTACCACTTTCTTTCAACATTTTAAATCTTATTTGATGCCATAGTCTGTAGAGCCTTTCTCTGTGCTAAAGGACTTTGCTAGAATCCGATGTAGGGACTTCAGTCCCTCTCTGACTACTCTGTATCGTGCTGGTTTTCGAGTAATCCACTTAGTGACAAAAATTGCTAAGGCTCCTCTTATATCCAGTACTCTTTCATCTGCATCTTTAAAACTCAGACCAGCTGATTGTTGGCAGGGCCTCCAGCAACTACGTGTAATTAAAGTATTCATTAAAAAAAATTGATCATTAAATTAGATGGTTATTGAGAATGTTGTTGCTAAACAGCCAAGCAGATGATTAAGCAAAGCTTTGCATGAATATCTAGAATAGCAAAAACCAAAAAATTGCCATTCTCCTTGACATGAACTGCAGTATATTCCCATTCACACTGGAGTTTTCAGCTGTATCATCAGAACGGGAAGAGCTGCGAGAGATCTGCCCCGTCAGTGTGTCGCTAAGTGGTAAACAAGTTCACACGGTGATGCCTTGGCATAACTGTGCACATTTTCATTGTCTGTAGAATTACATACGGGAGTGTGAGAGTCTGAAATGGTACATGAAGGTGTCAGTTGGGAAAGAAAAAATTTTTTTCTTTTTGAGGGAATGGAAATGTATTTCAGCTGAACTCTTGACTTGCTGAATTTTCTGTTTTATTCTTTTTATCTTTGAAAAACCCTTTCCATTTTACTTCCCTGTGCATCCTTCAGCAAGATATCCCCAGCCAATGTGCCTGTCTGTAGCAGGGATTTTGTTTTCCCGATCAATGGCATCAGAACTGCAGCATTTGAAGTTTTATGGCATTCTCTGATTTAGTGGGGTTTTTTAATAATGTATTGTGCTTGAGACCTACCTCTGCGATTGAAATGTCACTTAGAGTCAATGTGGCCACTTCTTGGGAGAGCAGGAGCAAGAAAGGTCAAATTTAAAAAAAGAAAGAAGGAAAGAAACAAAGAACTGGTGATGCCCAGCTGCTTAGGAATAGTTGGAGATGTCTATGAGTAGTTGTTCAAACTTTCACAGCCTCCCATCACCTTTCCTAACACATTGCCTTCTGTTGCAGCTAGAAGACACTAGCAATTTTTACCTTACTGTTCCAAACATTGTGATGGATAGAGGGTACAATTATTTTTGTGCATGCTTATAGTAAGAGACAGTTATTGCTTGAAAAACCTTCCTCTAAATAAAAGGAAAAAAGCCAAAAGGTAGCAAAAAGGACCTATCTTCTCACTGCTAGATAATGTGGGCATAACAACATCACAGACCCAAGTTGTGAAGGGAAGCCTGTGGAAGTGGTGGGAGTTCATCCACCGTCTTCTGGATCTGTTTGGCTTTTGCAAGGTGTCTGGGCTTGTTCCTTGAAATATGCAGTCTGATTGCAATAATGCGGTTTCCCTTTGAATACATTTGGGAAGCAGCTACTAAAGCTTCTGTGCTATAGCTGACACAAGAATCTGGTTGGAGAGACAGTTTATGTGGTTAGTTGTGCTCTGCCTGTTCGTGCACATTTAATCAACGCTCTTGTTCAGTACCTCACTCCTTTTGTGGTTGGCATTGTTTTTGCTGCGTAAGGTGCTAAAAAGGACAGCAGAGACAAATAGAGATTTGATTTTAAAAGTGGAATTGGTCTCGAAGTAGTGGAAGAATCCATATAAATCAAGCTGGTAGTGTTTTCTGATCATCAGTTACTGCCAACACTTTTCTCTGCAATCTCAATTAATAGCGTCCTGTAAAAGGCTCTTGTAGAAAGCTTGTGGCACTTGGGAGTAGTTCAACTGTCTTGTCTGTGCCATTTGCCAGAAAGACTCTGGGTTATTTTACTTGTTTGCCAGGGTTTCAGATTACAGGCAGTGCGAAACATGAAAATGGCATAAAAGAGTTCTCTTAATTATTTGGTGCCTTTGATTAGAGAAAAATAATGCTTTTGTTGATCCCCCATTTCCCAAAAGCAGCATTTGGGGAAAAAAACATTCAGTTTATCAATTTAATAATAAGCATGCTCTAGCCCCTGGGCTTCACCTCTGCCTGAAAGCATCTCTGACTGGGGAGGGAGCTGTAGTCTATCCCTCTGCATCATTCAGTCTAAGGCTTGAAATAGTTACAAAGGATGTCAGTTCATACAAAACATCATACGGCCTGGAGGTGAACTTGTCTCTCTCTGTTTGTAAATAAGTGTAGATTTTACAAGAGAGATTAATGAGAGAGATGTATTCCTTTATATGCAAATAAAATAATAAAAGGAGGTAATAGATGACAGAGAATGCGGAGGTCCTGGGTTTCTGTAGGACCAGTAAAATTTGCACTATAAACAATTTCCTGAGGAGCACTTTTGATGGGAAAGTTTAAACAAAGAGGGAAGGGGGAATTGCTTCCTGCTCCCTCGGATAGGATGAGGATAAGACAGCAAACCCTCTCCTTCTCCTCACAAAATATATGGGCAGGACATCCCTGAAAATGTCGTGTGGAAGGAAGGGATGATTCATTTCTCTCCGCTGAAGGTACGGTGCGTTGGCCTCGCAGCCACGAGGCCGCGAGACCTCGGTTGTGCCTTACACCATGCAAAGGCTCTGGGAGCTTCAAGAGTCTCAGACCACTTGAACATCTCAGTTACAATGTTAACCTAAACAACCTAGAAATTGCTGCCCTGCTTCTATACCCTCCCCTCGGCGGAATGCTTGTTAGCCTCAGACCCTGCCTGCTTTGGAGAACTGTCCAGAGAAAAATGTTTGCAGCGCTGGCAATCATGTTAGCAGTGAGTAATCAATCAGGTCCACTTGCGTAAACACAGAGAGAGAGCAATTGATTACTCGCAGCTCTGCTAACGATTGCAGTACCAACAGGCCCCAGGGCTTTAGGACTTTAAATGGACTAAAAATTCATAGTTGCTGTTTGGATCTGATCACCTTTCATCCTACTCGGAAAGGTAAAAATAAATTAGTTTTTTGGTACTAGGATGCTTATAAAAACAACCTTCTTTAATACAATACATAAACTCTCTCCAGTGAGTAACTTGCTGAGTGCTAAGGGGATCTCCTGATGCAGTTTTCATGTACCTTTGCAGCTATTCTGCTGCCGCCTTCTGCATTTCTGCCAAACGTGGCCCGGAGTAAGTGCTACAAAGAGGGGAAAGAGCAGTTTTATGTTTGTGTAACTAACTGGTGTCGGGTTTGACTGGGGAAGGAAATGCTAATGACACTATAAAACCACGGTCTGTGCTCTCTGATAGTTCGTGTGTAGGGATTATCCCAGCTGCACCAGGTTTATGCATAGCATGATTATGCTGGGAGTACTTTGCAAAATTCAAGGGAAACGTTCAGGGGGAAGGAACATCTCTGGAAGATTTTGCTTGAAGGTCTGAAACATAATCTGCCCAATTTCTTTCTTGCCTGGCCATCCTGTGGGATGGTGATGTTGTACTGAGCTGCAAGAGAAGGGAATATGCTCAGTTCCTTTCAGTGAGAAGAAAGACAGAAGTTTTCAAGGGAAACAAATACATCAATATTGTTGTAACCAAGACAGACAGCCGATTTGCTGGCAACTTTTCAAACAGTTTTAATGTAGTTAAGTTTGCTCTGTGTGGCAATAGCAATATGGAGATAAAGCAGCTTTATAGGGCTGCATGTATCTTCCCGAACAAGATTACTTGCTTTTTAAATAGTTTCCAATACCTAAAATGACATGACTGGATTGGAGACAAACTTCAAGTAGATCTCCCACCTTCCATTAAGTTTCATTCTGAATCGAGTGCCTGCTCAAAGCAGATATATCTTCACTGCACAGTAGTCTGGATAGTGTCTCTAATCTCGTCCTCCTCTAAATGCAAAATATTTCCCTCTGTAGCTTGGGTACCGTCCTGCAGGATGGTTACTCTCCAAGGGAAATCCCACCTTCAGAGGGGCTCATATTGTGCATACCCCAGTGGGGCTGGAGCACCTCGGCGCTGAGAGCAGCAAGATACCCCTGTGCATAACCGGGGCTCTGCAGAGACCCTCTCCCTATTGCTCTTTCTCTCCCCTCCCCACAAATTCCTGCTTCATTTTCCCTCGTGTTTTGACTTGTAGCCTCTTATTAGCTAGCATTATTTTTCAGAATGAGCCCTTAAATTCGCTTTTGCAGTGTGGATATGTTGCTTGTTGGTTACAGCTAAGCCAATACATCTTTTGCTAAGTTAGAGTCAAAATACTCTTCAGTATTGCTTCAATTAGCATGATGTGTTAGCACTGACAACCCAACGACTAGGCACAGTCAGAGTTTAACTGATTTAATTTAAATGTCTTAGAGCAAAGGAATTATCCAGGGTAAATCCGAACCCTGTGTCACTTTGTCCAATGCTTTATTGGTTTGGAATGCAAAATTAACTTATCAAAGAGCTTGCCAGCATCCAGACATTTTAACATCTTTAGATCCTTTAATATTTTTGAAACATTTCATTACTGAAACAAACGTATGAAGAGTATCACAGCTCCTGTACCAAATGGGACTTTAATTCTACATGCTCAGGGAGTGGTTCTGCCCTTGTTATCAAGGCTGGATAATGATTCATTCCTCCAAGATTACAATGCTACTCAGCCAGAGAAAAGGAGCAAAAAACAGATCCAGAGGGCAAATGAAAACAATAGCCTCTTCTGTATCTTGAAGTAAGCCAGAGATTTAGGAAACTATTTTTGTTATGTTGTAAATGTTTTATGGCTCTGGACTTTTCCATGCAAAAGGTTTCACTGTGTTAACACTGGGGTGTTAATGTAAATCATCCTCAGAGCAGACTGTAAATATACACAGGGATGGAGTAAGAGGATGCACTGGAGAAAAGTACAGTTAAGCACCAAATATGTGAAAAATGCAACTGAGGTGATCAGCAAAATGCTGGAGCGAGGCACATAGGGTTGGGGGGCATGGGGACCACTGGTGTCCTCCTATGGCACTGCTCAACGAGGTGTTCAGCTTTGTGCTGTGTTACATGAGTTTGGTACCTCGGTTTCTTGGGCTCAGAGGCAGTGGTTGTGCACATGTGAGAGATGGCAGTGGACCGACTTTGGCTTCCATGTTGGTTTGAAACACTTCTCAAACTGTGCTATTGCAGGTAAGACCTCACTGCTGAAGCAGATCTCAGGGGCTTCTGCACCCAGGAGTCAATCTGCTTTTTCCTACTGCATCAGCTGTTCTGGTAGGAGTTGCTTCCTCTCCCTTTGCAACTTGTGTCTCTCTTTAAGAAAAGCATGTTTCTGCTGGGTGGTAACTTGCAAGAGTTTGCTGTCCTGTTGTGTAGCTGTGACAAGGCACTGGGCTTTTCCTATGAGATAAACAGGTGAATACCAACAGTCAGCGTGTGTGATGGAGGAGACATAGAAGCTGATCATGCTAACTGTCTTTAAAAACTACTAGCACCTTGTCTCAGCCTGCATTGCACAGTGAGGGAATAGTAACATCACTGTGCTGGGAAAAAGAAAACCCGGTGCAGATAATATTGAAGTTACTTTCTTTGTCACGTTTCACAGCACACTCTTAACAGCACCCCCAGCGTTCGTACTTACATCTTCTAAGTGAGCTTTTCTCCTTGGCTGCCCTTTCCCAGGGCATGGGGGAGTGTAACACCCCATCAAGAAAGTGCGTGTGTGGTAAGAGTGAGGATGGCTTCTTTTGGGACCAGCACACTTCTGGTGCAGTCCTGGAAGAAGTAAAGAGCAGCTATGATTTCATCCAGGAATCTCCCTGGATTTGGGGGAACAAGAGACTCCCAACATTGCATGTGAGCTCTTACCACCTGAACCAGCTTGCCCTATGACAGCATTAAAAAGCAAGGTGGGCACTGCTCTTAACAGTCAATTGATCCCTTAATGATAGAGTGTATGGCTGGTGAAGTCCAAAAATCTGACAATTACAGTCATTCTTTAATTGTAACTTGAGTTGTATACTCAGAAGGTTGGTCTGGTGTTTTATGGCTGGCTACTTTATCTTTTAATTAAATGCCCATCAAACCTCTTTGATCTGAGGACCAAGAGCTCATAAGATGCAGAGTCACTGCTCTGCCCAGGTAATTCTCAGTAATCCAGATTGTCTCGTCCTGCGGCGTGGAGGTAATTTGAATTGAGGCTGCGGGTTGCTGTTGGGCTTCTGTCTCTGCTGAACTTGTTGATTTGCATTCTGAGAGGATCTTCCAGGAGATAATGGGATTTGTGAGGAAAGTTGATTTTACCTTGTTATCCGGTAAGGGAATAACTCATCCTCTGAACAAGAAGCAATGCAGGATGGTAATTACTCAGCCAGGTGGAAGATAGCAGGGAATGGGGGAGGCACAGCTGCTTAGCCTGACCAGCCCTGGATTGTTCCCTATTATAGAAATGCCATCACAGAGTTTCTTTAAGTAATTCCCCGAGGCTAGGAAATGAGAGAAAATAAACCCCCAGTCCTAGGTTGCAAAAATCATGAGCACAATCGCAGGAAATCATGAAAAGCTTTGGCTTCATGAGATAAAATTCAGATAGCTTTGGGTTTCTTTTGAGTGTATTTTCTGAGGATTTTGGACTCCTAGATCCAAATTTAAAGCTTCTTCTGGCACCCTAAGAAGCAGGAATTTTATTTTTTCTTGAAGTTAAGGGTTTTTCTTGTGATCACCTGAACTGAAAAGCTCAAGAATCCCAAATAACACAAGGTTCATAATAAAATGTTTGCAAGAACCTATGACCCCGAGGCATCCTGTATCTGTTCAGTGGCATCCTCCCTGCTTCGGGCACTGTGGCTCACTGCAGCGGTCCCTGGTTTGGAGGCCCTGGGCCCTGTGTTAATGCAGCTCGTGACGTCTTTGCTTTGAGCTTCCCTCCCCTCTGGTTCAGCGCTGTTTAATTGGCACGTGTGTGTGTCTGTTGTGTGCATCTGAGTGGGATGTTGCTGGGAAGCCCGTGTACCCTGGAGGAGCCCCTGGGGACCAAGTAAAGAGGCAGAAAGGAGGAGTGGAATAATAAGAGTACATGGAGTAGGAGGAGAGGAGAAAGAGAGGACCAGCCAACGCTCAGCAGGGTCCTGAGCAGTGGGCAGCAGGGCTGAGGAGCTCCCAGCAGCCATGGTCTCTGCCCAGTCTATGCCCTCCTTCCTCCTCCTCTTGGCCAGATGTTTCCAAGCCTGGAACTACACTGGTTACCCCCGCCTCACCTCTTGGACTTTCTTTAGGCATATTCTTGGCTGTGCTTCTAGCAGTTCCCAGGAAATGCCCTCCCTTTCTCCTCACCCTTCATATCTTCCCAGCTTGAGAACCGCTTCATAAAAATGTATATGAGACAGCAGAGCCCAAAACAAGCTTAGGCAGTGACTATTTATACACATAAATATGTGAGTCTGTGTGCCAAGCTGTTCTACAGAAACGTGTTTATTTTTAAAAAGGAGCTGTCTTACTCATTCCTCAGGATAACTTCTCTCTCTGCCAGAGCTCTGCACCCCCTGCCCAGCAGGGCAAGCTCTCTCCTGGAGGAGTTCCTCCAAGGGCCCTTCAACGGGAGCGCTTGAGTACCTACCAAACTTCAGTGCACGCCATTTAATGTACGTCATGGGTTAGTTTGCAGTGATGCTTCACACCTCCTCCGAGCGCTGACCCAGAAGGTGTATGTAGGGCTACAGAAGAATGCTGGTTTGATAATGGCTGATCTGTTTATGAGGTTGCCCCATCCATACAGCACCATACAGCTTGTGTTGCTGATAACTACCATGGTTGACTTCTACTGCAGCATTATACACTTTTTTTGTGCTGTTTGTAACATTCCCTTAGCATTAAGCTCGATGTATTCATTTTAAGAATCAAGTTGAGTGTCTTGACCACAAAGTAAATTAACAATCACCTTTGTTCATTCTGAAACCACCGAGGTTCCCTGTGGGTCTTCTGCTTTCGTTTGCGTGCAGTGGCTGCTGGATCTTCCTCAGCCTCTCAGAGGTAAAATCACATTTTTCTTGTCCTCAAGAGCTTCCTGGCTTTCTCCGCTCGGTCAATAGGGCAGGACAACAGTCATCACTTACATGAAGACCTGATTGACGTTATTCACATAAGCATTTGCAAAGCATACCATACATCACAGTAAGTATACCTTAAACAATAGTTAAAACACTTCACCACATCGGTTAATCTTACAGTTAAATCAATCATATGGGATACTATCGCCAGAGGCTGTCGAAGGTCAGCTCTTTCCTTTTATCTTGAAAGCCAGAGTCTGAGTTCACTAATGTCTTATAAGGACACAAGGTGCTAAAACATCGTTTTTGTATAGTTCAGAGCTATTTCAAACTTGACTCACTTCAAAGATAATTGTTCTTATTTCTGCATTAACAGGAACTTTATGCCCTTTTGTGCATGAAAGCAAACCACAGCGTAACTCAGATGAGATCTTAACTGGCTTCTACCATACAAAATGCTCTCGCGTATATTTTGTAGAAACTAACAAACTTTTTGATTAGACATCAAAAAGCCTCATTGGCTTCTGTTTGTAGACTTCGATTAGATACTAGTGGTAAAGACAAACATTTTGATTTAGTCACTACTTCTAGCAAAAACATACTAATACTCCTCCCAATGCGAAGTGGGGACAAAAGCAAAAGTTCTCCTAAAGTCTTAAAACTTGTAGCTAGTCTAGAAAAACAACTTAATTGATGTTCTCCCTGACCTTTCTCATCTTTTCATTTCAGAGCAGGGAAACTGAGCCTTGAAGAGCTTTATGGCAGCAGGGTGTAAGTGTTCTGTGCGCTGCAGCTTTTCATTGTGAACTCAAATATTAAAAACTGTTTGTGATTGCTTCTGGTATTAAATGTTAGAGTGACATCTATAATCACTTAACTTTGTCCCTTAAATATAAAGTTTTAAGGTATTCTCTACCAAACTCCATGTACAGATTTTGACCTGTCAATTAGCAACCATGATGCAGCCACATGAAAAGTGTCCAGCATAAACAAAATCAATTCTATTGATTTCTAAGGGAAAGTTCACTTGAGGGATGGCTCACAAAGTCCTAAAAAGCATGACTTCAGTACTAAACATTTCTATGGTCAGGGCTCTTTTTTCAGCAATGCACTGTATGATGTTACTCTGATTTGAGCTGAACCCTATCAAGACTAATGGGTTTAACCATCACCTTTCGTATGGCAGCTGTAAGAGACAGTGACCACCTGCTCCTGCTTCACCACCACCACCCCCCCCCCAAAAAAAAAAAAGCCAAATGAGTCTTGTTTGGGATTTTGAAAGCCCAGAGCTTGGGTGGATGCTCTTTTGCAAAGTAGTGTATGAGTGGATTTGCGGAAGAGAGAAAGAAGCACTGAACCTGGAAATGGTGTGTGTTGAGGGGAGCTTACAAAGGGCTTTGGAGCCATGAAAAGGGGGTAATTTTCAGTGGTTTGATCCTTGTTTTTTTCTAAAATAGCTGGACTTCATGCAGTTGTCACTGCAGTGGAGCTACCTGACCCATCAACTTCCCCTTAAATGAAATAATTTCCAAGGGTCTGAATTGTGACTAATTACTCAGGTCAGAAGTACAAGCAGTATCAGTGGCTTCTGTTTCAGTATCTGCCCATCATGCTGCCTGCTCAATCACCAAGGCCTCTGATCCCGTGAACAGATATTAAAAACCAAGGAAGACAGCAAATGTCATCACATATTTTTCCATGCAGGTGGGGTAATACCAGAGCCGACTGCTGATGCACACAAGGGAAGCCTCTGTGTTGCAAATGCACCTGCAAACACGTGCCCTGGAGCCAAGGAGACCTCAGAACAGGCTCTGGGAGAAAAGACTCATCTCCTAGCAGCGTCCTCTGTGGGTCACACCCCTCATCGCTTGGTTGAACTGATTTGAGTATTTGGAGCTGGTAACCACATTTGACTTTCGAGATTATGCTCTATAAAAGGACTGCTTTTTGGCACGAGTGTTACAACTATAATTCACTGTATAGGTTTTCTCAAATTCTTCCTTTCATAAATGCTATGTCCACTAGCACAATTAAATGAGGTGTCCAGGGTAGGAGAAACAAAGCCCCTTTGAGGACACCTGCCTTTATCCACAGGGGCAGAAGGAGCCTTTTGATAACTTATTTAGACCTTCCATGCCTGACTTTGAGATGACCAAAGGAAGGTGAGATGAGTATCAACCAAGGAATAAAAATGTTGTACTGCTGCCAGTCTGCCCCCCATCCTCATTTTTGGCACAGCTACTGCTGCAAAGGAGTTCTTTATGTCAGTATCCTGTCCCCGGGAACAGGCACATCAGTTCTTCAGTGCGTGATCACAGAGCCCTGTCTAAGAGACAACTTACCCAGGATGGAAGTTTCTTTGCAGACTTTACTAGTTAAGCGTGGCTGGTCATCTTAAAAGGTTGGCTGATCATTGCACACCAAGAACACTTTATTTTATTAAGGAAAATCTGTCAGTTGTAGATACTACTGATTTATAAATGAGCTGACCTCAGAGGAGGAGGGTCTTACATTTCTTTTTGGAAGCATCTTGATAAATGTCATGCAGTTGAAAAGGGCATAAATCCCCAAACTCAGACCCTGCCTGAAAGGCCTGAGTGGAAAGGGACACTCCCATCCTCAGTTAGTTGGGAGCCTGCTGGATTCTCCATAAGCTTCACTATGAAAAATAACATAATAACATAACACCATTTGTATTTAAAAGATGCGTTTTGGAAAGAAGCCCAGGAAAGCCCCAAGCTCCCCTAGTCAAATGCTTGTCCACTTTTTCACAGATTCTGTGCTCTGTGAAAACGCTTGCATTTTTGTTGTTTATGTTAACACCTTCTCTTCCAAATTAGGTCTGCACTGTACAGCTTTCAGTCTGTCACGTTGTGAGATACAACTGAGACGGTGCGTTACACTGCAAAGGTGGTGGCTGCAGCTGTCTGAGGCAGGTGATGGAATCTCTTTAGAGACTCTGCTTTGATTAGCAGCGAGGTTTAATCGCAATTAGCTGACATAGTGCCGACTGCAATTTGGCCTGGTCTAAGCAGAACAGCCAGCATCGTGTCAGCTAACTCAGCTCTTCACACATGACCACATCCCTAATGACGACTAGTCCTTTGGTGGACATCTGTCATGAAATTCTCCATTCTTCTCTCCTGCTCTCCCTTACATGCTGTCATGGACAAAATCATTATAAATGGAGCGTGATTATAGATATTCACTTATTGGTCTGGCTTTTCTAAGGCTCAGGGCACTCGGGCTGTGCTGTGCTTGGTAAAAGGCTGAACTCGTTAGCATAAGAGGAAATGGGAAGGATGGGTCAAGCTTTCAACAGGACTTCCCATCCATTAGCCCCCACAAAGTGAGGATGGGATCACTTCTCCTCCCCTGTTATTCCCAGGGGGAGCATGTTCTGTCAAATATGCAATTGCCCAAAAATGTGGGGATCCCTGTTGGCCTGGGGTGCAGTATTTCTCTTACATTGCCCTAGCAGCCTGGGTAGTGAGCATGCAGCCCTACAGATTTTCGTGGCTGTTTGTTCACCTTGTTCCTCATTATCACAGGAAGCGACTCTTCACTAGTTGACATTAGGTGAGGTTTTATCATTGAAACCTGCTGCTCGAAGGTGTTGATGATGTCTCTCTGATTTTTAGAAAAAAACTATGCTGGCTTCGCCCCCCTCCCCGCCTTGTTTTCTTTTGTTTCTGCATTTTATGTAGGCTTTCTGGTCCTAAACTCAACAGTCTACAGGTTCAGGTTTGTGAAGGTACTTAGACATTGAAAAAATTCATTAAAATCAGGTGCCTTTTGAAAATATTGCTACACTTCTGTCTTTTCCTTTCAGCTTTTAACTACTGTTAAACATTTGGCCCTTAGATTGTGTTTCTAAAACCAGATTGAGCTCAGACGTAGCTTTTCTATTATCTAAAGCCTGTGCCCCACATTTTGGCAAATCAATCATTGCTATTCCTGCTTCGGAGCTGTGGAACAGCCTGTCAACTGATATTAATCAATCTTTGTCATTGCCCGTTTCCAAAAGCCATTAGCATGCTCAGCCTCACATTATATTCTCCAGCAGAAAAATAACACATTGTCAACTGTACTTTGTTATGAGTTACTACACAAGTGACCTTATTGATTGCACGTATGTAATAGAGGTCTGTATTTACCGAGAACCTTCAAGTTTTTGTGTTTGCCTTTATTGTATTTCCACGTTCTCTTTTTTTTTTTTATATTACTTTGTTTTCCTTAACAGGCAAAACAGCTGTTTCCAAGGAAATGAAGATAGCTGAGGAGCTGGTATGAATGTTATAAGTAAATGAAGATATCAAGTACATCTGACTGTTGGAACACTAGGAAATGATTAATGACCCTTTAACACATTAAAAAAAGGTCTGCCAACATATAGCTATTTCTGTTGTCACATAGTAACACTTTAAATTCCTATAAATGTGGCCACGGTGGAGTTGGCATGTGTAAAAATCTTTCTTCTTAGCCATCAAGGCTTTACAGATGGATTTCTCGTGCTAGTTATTCCTCATGACGCTTGGCGAAGGCTGGCTGTAGGAAGATACCTCCTTTCTCTTTTTTTTCCCTTTTTTTTTTCCAGAGAAGAACAATTCAGTGTTGAAAGGCCTTTGTACCATATTACTTGCCTGGCTTTGTTGTTGTTTCTCTCTACGTGCCAAGGGAAAGAAGTGACGTATCCTCTCTGGGCTGATCCACGCTGTTGGATGCCGCGGTCCCCAGAGCAGCATGGTGGAGACCACCCTGCAGTGCAGTGAAGGGCTGATCCCCCCCAGGAGCTGCAGCCCCATCTCAGCATCCCCAGCTCTTGCAAAGCCCCAGGGCTCCCACACCCGCGCTCTCCGCCAAGACATTTAATAAGGAAAACCTTCACGGGCTCCTGAGCACAAAACCAATCCAGTTCTGATGACAGGTCTGAGACCTCAGAAGATGGAGCTCCAGGATCCTTTGCAGGGACTGGCGATTAATGTGTATTTCTTCACCATCAGGTGAAACTTCAACTGTGTTGAAAGTTAGAGCGTTGCACTAGCGAGGGCCCTCAGGGGTCAGCAAATCCCATCCCCTGCTGCCATAGGCAAGCACACCATGAAACCCCTTTATAAATGGAACAGTCTTTATATGAGAGCTACCTGTGTGCAAAGCTGAATCAGAAGTGGGTCCAGCCCAGGATACTTATAAACATATTTCCCATTTCCTGAGTAAATTCACTCTGGGCAATAATAACAATTTTTGCCCTTTGTACTGGCTTCTCAATGTTCTCTCACAGTCCCCACTGTTGGCCAAGATCTCGCATGCACTTGGAAAAAACATAAGCACTTGGTGTAGGCAATGGAGCACAGGTTAGATTTCCAGTGGACTTTTTTTTTTTTAAACTTCATTGAGTAAAAAAAACCTATCATACTTAATAAGTAGGTATCCTCGCCCCCTTCCACTTCTAGATTGCCTTAAGGTGTAGCCTCAGGAAAAATACATTACAGACTCAAGTCCTGAGCTGATGAATGCTACTCTTATGGCAGTAAGTTCAAGATCTGAAACAAACTCTTAAGAGTTATCGCTAGCTGGAGACAGCAGCAGGTAATGGGAAGCATTCCAGGGCATTGCTGCTGAAAAACCCTTTCTAGCAGCTGAGGATCCACAAACCCCCACAGTACAGGTTGTGACATCAAGACACCCTCAACTGGAAAAGAAAATACAATATTAGTCAGGGTGTCAACAGCCCTTCAGTATGTCATTGGTTTTATTGGGACTACATCTCAGTGAGGCAGGTCACTCTGCTCTATTCTCATCCAACGCTGTATTTTGCTTTAACTGGTTTATCAGGAGAATCAATCTCGCTGGTATAATAAGAGTTCTGGTAACTCTGGAAGGAATTTCTGCTTCTGGCTGGTAGAAAAAGAAGAATGCAGAAGTTTCAAATCAGTTCACACAAGGACACCTTAAACTCTGCCCAGTAAAAGCTTCACAACATAATTTGTATGTCTTTCCTGGGAAGTTTTATTATGAATGCTTAGTAGGAGATGTTAACACCGAAATGTCAAGTTTCCTGGTCAAAAACTTGTGTCATCTTCTCTTATCTAGGTTTTATTTAGAAAAATGCATGCAGGAGTTTCTGACATACCAGATCCAGCCTGAGTCGGTGACAATAGTAGATAATTGCCAGCAAACCACTTAGTGCATTTTAATAATGTCTGAAGAGCTTCCCAAATCCTCAGCCACATCTCTCCCTAACAAAAACATTTTCAATATTTAATTTGGGTGATGCCGAGGAAGACTGCTGTCCCCTTCTTGCCAGCCGAAAAATCATGAACAAGTCTTACAAGCACTGGGGCAAACAGCAGTAATGACCTGCCTCGATGGCGAGGGCGGACGGCTGTTGTGATCATCCACTGTCAGCTCCGCTGTCACAGTAAGAGGGGCACAAAGAGCTGGGGTTTGAATCCACTTTAGAGGTTTTTTTTTTTTCCCCTATAGCTCTGTACTGTAGCAAATGAGCTTCATCCTGTTTCAGCCAGCGTAAGCTGGTGTAGCTTCAGTGATTACATATTTCATAGGCCATTGATTGAAGTGCTCTTACAGTCCTTTCCCCTTCTGAATGAATGTTTATCCCCTGGAAGCTTCTTCAAGGGACCTAGGGACAAAGGTTTCAACTTAAGAAAACATTTGTACAGGTCCACATAGGCAGCCTTGCTATGCACAGCAGGTAAGCACGTACTTAAGCACATTAGAGATTACGGCGTGAAAACACACAGAGTTATATACATGCCTGAGTGTGCAGCTGGATAGGGACAGACTGTTCTAAAATCAGTTAGAAAATGATGCAGGATGCCCATGTCTGTATCTTGGCACCTATTTTATTGAAAGAATCAGTATTGTGTCAGAAAAGCACCTTCTCCCTTGTGCAATTATCAGTTTTTCTTTCTCCTCTGTGAGCGTCATTCCTTCCTTCCCCAGTGAGCTTCCAATGCCTTGAATGCTATGGTTACTGCATTGCATCCGCTGATTTTTAAAAATAAGTTTTTAAATGCCCATTTCTGTCAGGTATTAAGTGCTGTCCAAGGCAGGTCTGATAAATAGCGAAATAATATCAGACCTAATCTGTGTCCCTTCTGCAGAAGAAAGAGGTGATATTCGCAGCCATTTGAATGGTGGTGTAAAAGCACAGGGAGAGATCCTGCAGTGCAGACTGCGTGACCACGCACGCTCCTCTGCCTTTGCCTGTCCGCAGCCTCTCTCCGTGGGCTGTCCCATCCGTTCCAGCTCTGTTTCAGAAGCCTGGGAGAACAGGCAGTGGGTTGCGTGGGGTGCACCAGCAGCCGTAACTGGGCCACCAAGGGCCAAGATTGCCTCGGTCAGCGTCCTTCGAGTGGGTGAAGCAGTGGATGACTTCAGGGATGGGATGTCTTCTCAGAGGTGTAGCAGTATTACTGAGATCTTGATCCCCAGCAGAAATGCTGTGTTGCCCATCAGGCCTCATGGGATAATAGACCCCTAAATGTGTATCATCTTGAAAATTTACTCCCTGTAGTCTATTGGAGACTGTGTGGAGGGAAAACCTCTAGCCCCAGACATGCTATTGCCCATGATTACTGAGCTGGTTGTGGTTATTTCTAGGTAAAACATTAATCATAATGGATTGATTTTTTTATGCTTGGAATATGTGACTCTAAAGAACTAAATTTTAACCAAGTATTAATTAAATGCTGATTCCTGCCATTAACCAGTGCTTTAAAAAGGTTTAACACAGCCTGTGTGAAGCAAAGTGCTTGCATAATAGTGCAGTTTTCTATTTGTTATCATCTTTTCCATTGTTCCTCCACCTTGAGTTGTGGTTATAGTGTTATTTTCCTTTTGATTTTATTACTTTTGCCCATCTTTTTAATTTCCCTGCCCGGAGTGGATGAGTAGCCTAGACTGTGCAGGACACCCATGTTTTGATAATGATGAGAAATGGAAACGATTTGACCTCTTGGGATAAAATACCATGGGCATTGCTTTACAAACAACTGGGGAAAACTGGTTTTGTGGATTGCCCCTCCCTCCAATTAAAAAATGAAAAAAAATCACCTAACAGCAAAGGCCCCTTATGCGTTGAAGCACAAGAGGGCAGTGTTACGTTGAATTGAGTCGCACAAGGGTGCGATTAGCATGGGAACACTTTATGGCTGATTAATTTAGCCTATTCATGAAGAGGTGTCTGCTCGGGAAGCGACAGGTCAAGGCCAGCTCCTACCCGGGGCTGGGCAGTGGAAGAGGCGGCTAAGCTCATAAACCGTCTTCTTCGCTTGGTTCAGTGTCAGCTGCCTTGCAGCACTGCTGGGCAGGGCATTTTGGGGCACAGGTCTTGCTCTGGGGTCCTGACAGCCACCCTGACCCCCATGGGGGTCTGCTGTGACTTACAGCGCCCGTCTGTCTGTCTCTGCCCACTGGGATTTCCGATCCTACCTTGGGCACAGGGTTGCATTGGTGGCACTTGCCTGAAAGCTCAGCAGAGCAGCTGCTTCATTATCTGCATCTGGGTTTAACAGGGCAGGAATTCCAATCCTCTATCAAATCCCTCCCCTGGCACGGCTGGGGGTGAGATGTCCCAGCTCCCGCCATCTCTGATGGAGCTGCTGGAGCATTTGTGCCACGTAACATCACACAGCATCCACGGGAACAAACCAGGCTGGTCCAACCCAGGGGCTTGCCAGCCCCGTACTGTGTCAGTAAAAGACAACCTCATTGTCAGTCAGTGCCTTTTATGGGGCAATAAAAGAGAAGAAGTTAAAAAAAAAAATTATGCATGGAAACAGCTGTGAGTGTATAAAACTAAAGGTGTCCTCGCAGGGAGAGGAGGGATGGGGAGAGGAACCTCTCCACAAAACAAGCATCACATTCCCGGCAGGGTACCAGTAACCTGATCTTTCACAGCATGGTCCTGTTTTACCGGGAGCTCTCTGGCCTCTGAGGCTCCTTTGTCAGCCTCTGGTTTTTCATGAATGATCTGAAAGTGTGGGTTATCTCTAACTTTTTCCCTGTTTTCAAGGAAGTATGACATTAAAAGCAAGGGTTTTGTGTGTAACTGTGGTGGCTAATCTTGAAGCATGTATTACTGCACATGCAAAATAAGGTTTGAGCATAGACATGCATAATTTATTTGCGCCTGGAGGCTGGTTGCTTTTGTGCTCTTTAGTTTTCTGGTGGTTGTATCATGCCTGGGAATGGACTTAAGCCATGGACATGAGCATGATGTTCTGATCCCGAAATGGAGGCCACTAAAGGACTCATCAGCACTTCATATTGTCTCAGCCAAGCCTGCCAGACTCAGCTGATGCAAAGTCCTAGGAGATCCCGCTGCAGGCTCAAAGCCTCAGGCACCATTTTTTGATGTACACAAAAGACCTTGTTTTAATAGGAATTAATTAGCAGTTTAAATACTTGCAGGGTAGGAAATCCCCAACGGGGTACACTCGTTAAGGTTTCTTTACACATTACCTCCCAGGAGGATGCAGACTTTCCCTTACTTTCCAGCATCCCTCGCTGCTTCAGCAATAACTCCAGTAATTGTATTACAGCCTCAAAGTACTGCAACTGCAACCATAAAATCTCTCCGGTGCTCATCCATTCCCCTTTGTTAGATAGGATTGTGATGGGCAATAATTTATCAAAGAGTCTGAGGCTACAGTGTCACATATTCATGCCCGGGGTGCCTTTAAGCAACAACGAGGTGATAATGTCAGTGTAACCACACATCCTGTTTGCATTATTTATTGCTCTCATGAATGACAAATTTGTATTTTAAAATGGCTGAGATATTTATCTGCTGTCCCAAAAAGCCGAATTATGAATGTGGCATAATCTTATCTCTAGGGCAGACATTCCCTTTTATTATTGGCATTTAATAAGAGAATGTATAATTAAAGGAAAGTAATTAACCTATTTCTAGGAACTTTGTATCTTGAATAAACAGGCAGCTAAGGCAGCTGTAAGTGCGCTGCCGGGAGTCCTGCCTGCTGAAGCTGTCTTCTGAGGCAGGTGGGCTGCATCATAATGAGGGAGAGGACTGCGTATGAATGTCTACAAAATGGTACCGCAGCATTGCATCCTCTTTAGGGGTTTTAATTTTGGAGACATTTTGCAAAGGGGTAATTTCTTCTTCTATGGGGTGACCAGATAGTTGGGGCAGAGGCTGAGGCAGTTTCAGTCCCAGCTGAACCCCGGCATGGCTTTACCCCAGATATAACAGTCCTGGCAACTTGGGAGATCCTCACAAGTGGAGTGACTGGATGGGGGAGGAATCCCATTCAGTTTTCCTTGTCTAGTGACAATCACCAAAGACTAAGGGTGGCCAGCTAGTAGAAGCAGTTAAGGAGTTAAGTAATGCTGAGTTATCCTATCAGCAAAAATCAGTGCTTGCAATGTGGGCTGGCACTCCGCTGAGACGTGTGCTCTGCGTGGTGTGTGGCTCTCCCGTGCCGCACTTGCTGCAGTGTGGGATTCTTTGCTGGAAGCTGCTCTGCCGTGCATAGCAGGAGAGGGCAAGCACAAAAAAAGCCTATGAGTCCTCTGTCACTGTTCCACTTTTCCCTTTTTTTGAAAAATGTGACTAGTTCCTATCATTTAAAAAAAAACTCCTGGTAGAGCATTTCATCTTTCAATAGCAGAACATATTGTGGAGGCTAAGAGTGTATCCAGAAAGACAATAGGTGTGAGTAGCAGCAAAGAAATGGCAAGTAGATATATGGGAAGACTTCTTCACAATGGGCGTGGTCAAACACTAGAAAGAGAGACTGTGGGATCCCGGAGATATTCAGATACTCTGCATGAGGCCCTGAGCAATCTGATCCACCTTTGAAGTGAGCCCTGCTTGGAGCAGGGGTTGGATCCGCAACCTCCAGCGATGCCTCCCAACCCAAACTACTCTGCATCTGGAAGCTGATCAGCTCCCAGACCACTTGAATCACAGAAAGCGCTTGTCTGGCTGCCTGGGCAGCCCTGGGATGGGGGCTGTGCCTCTGGGGAAGCCAAGGATGGAGAGCACTGGCTGGAAGGCGTGTGGCAGCTGTGCTGTACCTGCCCCAAACCCAGGTGCACACTGTGCTTTTGGTGCTGCCAGGCAGAGCAGCCTTTGGAGCAGTTTGTCACAGGGATTCAAGGAAATGATGTTCAAGAGCCCGTGCAAATTATGAGGATGCAGGGAAGCTGTTCTGACACCTGATGAGCCACTGCTCTTCTGCTCTAAAAATGCTCTGTATCTGCTTATCCTTTGCAAATTGACACCAGTACGAATGTGTCTGATTTTGTAAAGTGTGCTTTTTCTGTAGGCATTCAAGCTGCTTTGGGCTGCGTGATTATGAGAGCTGAGTCTCAGCTCCCGCTTTGCTGTCATCGTCAGCATTCATAACCATCGCCTGAGAGGCACTGGGCGGTGGGAATCGAGCCCCAGTACAGCTCCAGGTGATTGCCTTCCTCTCCCGGAGCCTCGGCACATGCTGCATGAATGTCACCATGCAGTGATTGCCATCACTCCACTGGATAGCCCGGCAGGTAAGGAAGGCTGTGCCTATCATTTAAATGAGATGCTGGCTCATCTGAGATTTGCAGTCCTGCCACGAGGTTAATTACTTTTCTTTACATAAATATGGCAGTGAAATCTTCCTTTCTTTTCTTTGGTATACTGATAGAAAGTTCAAGGAAAGGAAAACCGATATGAATTTACACTTCACAATTACACTACTATGCCTGGAAAATATCGGCCCTAGTACAGACGCAGGTAAACTGGAGTCGCTGATGAAGTGATCATACAGACAGCAGAAGGCTTATCTGCATAGGGGAACAGCTTGACCAGCAAACCATTTCTCACGTAACCAAAGCCTAACCAGTTCTGCAAGTTGGAGAGGTGGCCATGGCAGGATGAAGGTGCCGTAAAGTTCAGACAAATGGCTGTAACCATCCAGAGGTTTCAGTATTTGCTGCAACTAGTCTAAGCTGGGTGTGCGTAGGGCGAGGTGACATGCCAGCACCTTCCTTGGACCCCCAGCTGCTGCGAGCTGAGCATGCTTGCATGGGGTGTCATTTGGCTGGGGATTTGCAGTTGCATAATGGGATGGAGCATAAATACAAATCCTGATATTATCTCTGGAGACGGCGTCAGAGCTATTTGACACCTTATGAATTCGTAACACATCCGCTTTCAAAATTCTCCACTTGAACCGGGAGCTTTGCATGTGAAATTGTGCTGTGCAATGCGCTCAGGGTAGCTATCATGCGCTTCAGATGTTGAACGCCGTGCCTGCTATCCAGTTTAGTGAGAGGCGGTTCCCTGTAGTGCTGCTTTTTTGCCTATTTGTTCTGACTTTTCCTAAACGAGGGAATCACTGCAGCTTTCATACTACAGTGGCTCCTCCAGCGCTGGCTCTCGAGACCCTCTCCACCCGCCACCTCCGTCCGAAGGTCCCCGAGCAGGAAACCAGCCCCTGAGCCGGAGGCTGGTGCTCCAGCACAGCTGCGGGAACAACCTCCTGCCTTGCCAAGGAATAAAAAAGGGAGGGAGATTCATTTTCTGCAGTGAGCTCATATTCTGAGAACGGGCCGTGGCAGCTCATTGCTAACATATGCAGCTCTAGACTGTATGCAGGCAGGGCTGGGGGGGCCGCTGGGGATTGCCTGCAATCCCAAACAACAAAGCAGGAGAGGTTTACAGGGGGGTGACAACGGCAATTGCACCTCCTCGTGCGGCCGAGAGATCAGACACCAACCGGCCAGATGTTAACACTGAGGGGTTTTAACCAGTCATGGTGCTTTGAAGTTTTTTTCTGAGCTCTGAGTGTATTTTCTTAAAGGCTAAAAAACACTTTGAGTGCTGTGTTGTCATTGCAGCATCCGGTCCTGCCGTAGGATGTGCCAGTGTCGGAGAATAGAAGGCATATACATTTTTGTTGAGATTTAGTTTCTGAATGAGCAAAACATCAATCAATTGCCATAAAGCTTTTCTCTGAGTAATGCTCTTGTCCTTCTAGATTTGGGTGACTATCTGACACAGTCTATATTGGCTGAAGATTAAAGGGTAGAGGGAGACTGTGGGTCTGGCTGTAGTTTCCTTCCACCCTGTCCTGGCAAAACAAAGCAAAGACAAACGTGACATCCCGCCCCGTGCGTTAGGTAGGGGAGCAGTTCGGGGACTCGGAGGCAGGCGGGCTGGGGGATGCTGGGCTGGGCTGCCCTCACAGATGGGGCCAGGCTGAGTCTGTCCTCCCCGGCCGCAGTGCACGGGGGAAGGAGAGCGCAGTGGGAACTGCAGCTGTGTCATGCCGGGTGCCGGAGGGATCCTGGTGGAAAGGCTGGCAAAGGGCCCTGAGGATTTCCTGGGAAGGACCACACAGTCTTTGGAAGGCTTTTAGGACATGTCAGATTAAAGTGCATTGGGAAAGTTGAGGTGTAGCTGATCCTTGGGACAAGGGTGTGCTAGAGTCCAGAAATGCTCAGCTGAGGTCCTTCCCAGCCTTTTTGCCCCTGCGAACCTCCAACCATGACCTCCTCCCTCTTTTGTGATGTGACTGGGTCTAAGCCCACGAAGAAACCATGTTCTTCATGGCCTCAAACTCTGTTTTGCAGAGGTGTTACTAGGCTCACCCCATCTACATTTTTATCTCCCGGTGACAGCGCTGCTATGCCGAGCATTTGCTTCGAGCTCCTCTGTCCCAGGGAGGGCACCCAGGGCAGAGGGGTGCTGGGGATGTCGGGAGCTGTGAGCCCATCCCAGGAGCCGCCTCCCTCTGCCCTTTGGCAGGTAGGCAGTGGTGAAGCCAGGAAAGTAGGGAAGATGGACGTGTAAAAAGCCAGACATGGTTTATGCCCAAAGGCCAGACAGAATCAATATGTTCCCACAGAGCATACTGCATCTAATCAGTGTTTTCTAGTGGAAAATTTCTGACGCACTTGAAACCTAAGGCTGGATTTATTTGCAAATGCCTAGTGAGTGATAAGCACGTGATTTAGTACAACATTTATTTTGCACTGGAAAAAGAAATATATTAAGGCTAGCATGATTTTTTGCTCTGTGATGTTGGGAACGGTGACTGCCCAGCAGGTCATGGCAGAAGCTGTCGCTGCTCTACTTCTGGGCCAATTGTTGTGTTTTTGCTACTGGAGATGGCAAAAAATAACCACCGTTAATTAGAGTTGGGGAGATGCCAGTTCTTGATTTGAATAAAACCGAAAGTGCTGGCAATTTTTAGGGAAAGCTTTTTCTTGCAAAACAATTGAGATTCACAAGTGACTAGATCACAAATCTAGTGGTGCTTACAGGAAACAGTAATAAAGCCCCTTAGCTAGCTGGGAAAAAATGCTTCTTTTTTAGTATGCTGTATTCAGCTCCTTCTAGATGAAGAAATTGAACAGATATACCAGCAGAATGAAGAACCTTTCCTTGCCTTTATGCTGGACCGTGTATGCTATTGCAAACTGCTGTTTGTACAGTAAGCTAAAGAAAACTTCTGTAGCACGAGGAGTTTAGAGATCCCAGACTTTCATCTTGTCCTGAATCTGCTCAAAATATCCCACATGAAAAAATGAAGCATTAAAAAAATCACTGCTATGCATAATAAAACCACTACAGAAATTGTTATTTATACACAAATATGCAAAAATCAAACCAGAGCCAAGAGGACATATTTCAGCTGTATGGAAGTAAAATGATTTGCTAACTCCCAGATGAAGGTGGTAAGCTGAAACAGAGCAGTTTGCACAAAATGTGTCAATATGGTCAAAACAGCAGTTTTTGCTGAAAAGAAAGAAGCAGAAACTCTGCTGGGAAGTTTCGCCCAGCTCTGAAGCAAGGGGCTCAAGGCAGCACTCGCAGTGCCACCACCGCTGGTGCACGCTTCGTTCTGATCCGTCACATCAGGGAGAGCCAGGAAAAAATCATTAGTCCATCTCTTTCCCCCTGCAAGGTTGTTGGTTATAACTGGGAGGGACAGCTCAAAACTTCACCCCAGGGCCCTTCCCGGACAGGAGTCCTTCTGCTGAGATGCCCTTCAGGGGTGGTCTGCCTGTGGTGGCCTCGCTCATGAGACCTGGCCCATTAGAGTGGTGGCATGCATGGGCCAGGAGGGACAGGGAAGGGGACATCTCCTTTCCCTATTCCCTTTCCTTCCACTGATTGCCTGGTGCCATCCTGCACTGAGTCCCACCTTTGCTTTTCCAGTAAATTAGAGAATCTGGGGGGAGCAGCGCTTGTTTTGTATCTCAAGGTGAGAACTACACTCGGAGTTCGCTCTAAAATTAAAAGCAAAATATACATCCACCCTGAGGATAGGCTTTTTCCAACCTGCTCCATAAAGCTCCTGCATGCTGCTGCGGAGACTCCTGTCCCCTCCATGATGCAGTGAAAACCGTGCATCCTTCTGCAAGAGGGGGACGGCGACTGGAAGCCATTAGTGGCTGCTGTGCCCCAGCCCCATCCACCAGCCCGGCGGTGCTCAAACCTGCCGCGGCTGCGGCTCGCTCTTTGGCCTTTGCATGGCTGTGCAGAGGGTTTGTTGCTGATGGTCCATCTGGGTTTTCTGACGATGGGATGGAGGGAGGCTTAGCCCAGCCATGAGCTCCTGCCTCCTGCTCTCTCACCACCGCGATGCACGGGGTCCTAGTGGCTCCCCGAGAGGTGGGGAGAAGACAGGTCTAGGGCCATGTTGGGGGGCCCTGTGGATGGTGCCTGCAGGGCAGCACGTGCCCCCACACTGCACAGCCGCCCCAGGGAGCCTGCCTGCTCGTCCTGCACTGGGGTGGCATTGCAGGAGCAGGGTGGGGGCACACAGCGAGGTCCCCCAGTGAAAAGCAGCCAGACTGGGAGGGTTCAGGCATTTGATTTCCACCCGCGTCCCAACACCGGCGTGTGAGCCTCGGTCCTGACAGCCTCAGCAAGATGCCTTCGGGAGATGCCCCTTGGTCTGGTGGGAGAAGCTCTCCTCTCCACAGGCCTTGAAGAGTGCCAGTGCTCAATAAATCTAATTTGGTCCAAATTTACTGCAAGACACCGTCTCTTCAGGAAAGCATGTTTACTTTCATTCTGGCAGTAAGCCAGCAACACGACACTACAACCGCACAGAATTGCAAGTGCAGTGTATTAAATTATTGCCGCTCCTTCAACTGACATGCAGAATGGAAGTTATAACTGATCTGTTTTTCCATGGAAATCTATTGCATTTAAGTATATCTAATTGAGAAAATCTTATCTGTTCACAGGGACTGCTTGTCCTATTGCCTCTCTGTCACTCTGGGATTGTATTAAATCCCTCATCATGCCCAGAGTATGAACCCTTATGGACCCGTGCGCGTATCCCAATTGCAGCAAGTTTTCTGTGACCTTTTCATTCAACCTCCTCCTGGCTGTGCCTACCAAAAAATAAAAACTAAAAGCAGCTCCTCCAGCCTCCATCAGACTCTGAGCTCTCAGGTTTTTTTGTGGGCCCCAGAAAACCCAGCTTTATACCTCTTATTTCAGCAAGGTACTAGTCGGCTGATTGCTTTCTGCATAGAGCATAGTCTCTTCTCCCAATTACCATGACTGTTGGAGCTTTAAAGTTGATGATTTTATGTTGTTGGAATACAAATTGATCATTAGAAATATTAATAATGACTGCTTGACTTTATAATTAGCCATGTGTCTATATTGCATTCAGGAGCTGTTAGTCTTCAATGAACACATTCCAAATAATCCATTTATCTTTAAATAAATTGACATGCAATAGCTAGCTTAATCAATCTAAATCTAATTCCTATTTAGGAGCCTCTGCTTCGCCACTTATAATTTTTCTTAGGGTAGCAGCAGTTGAGTTTGGTGGACCACAGGGTTTGCTTGGGATTTGGAGCCCCAGAAGGGCTGAGTGGGAGAACAGGCAATGGTCTGCTCCCTTGCAGCTTCCCCATCCGTCAGCTACAGGGAAATTCAGATCATGATAGTGGGACTGTGGTGGTGTTGGGACAGAGGTTTGGGTCTTCTGTCAGCTGCATGAATTATTGGATGTCTTCAGCAGTTAATAAGATTCCTTGAATCTAAGATCGTTAAAAATTAACTTCCATTTTTCCATCCATAAAACTTAAAATTATCTGCTAATATTTATAATAGGTTGATTTAAGTTTGTTGGTCACTTTATTGATTTACTAAGGTAAAGGCTCTCCTGGCTTATTGTCACAGCTGATCAATTTTCAGGTAATAGGCGTATGAGGGAGCTTCACAGCAGTCGACTACAATGTGCAGATGAGATGATTGCAGAGAGCTGAGAACTTCAAGCTGAGTTTGCACTGCAAAGTTTGGATCCTGTCAGTCCCAGGCAGATGAGTTTTGTGATTCAATCATTCACCCATGAAGTGAAGATTATAATTTTCAGGACCCTGAAGATTCTAATTATTTACCCATTTGGGGCAAATATTTGAACATGTGTAAGCAAGGAACTGTATATCATGCCTGCTAGAAATCAGTTACCAGTTTTTATTGGGGGAAGGAATTGCATTTTTATGCCTTTTTGGACTTTCATACTTAATTGTTCCTTGCTCATTTGTGTGGATATTGAAGAGAAGACCGTACTGTTTCTGGAGATGAGAGGACCAGTCCTCAGCCGGTGGACACTGTGTGGCATTGCTAAAGCCACATTAGCCCTCAGGGGGTGAGGATCACAGCGATGAGTGTCTCTTTTTAGGGGTTTGAGTTTTTTCACTAGCAAAAGAGAGGTGCCCTTTTCATTGAGCACAGTCAAAATCTGAGGAAATTATTCCTCCCTAGAGGACCAGAGTAGGTGTGAATATCTCAGCAGTGAGCAAAGACTTTGAAACCCCACCAGGGAGTTCCCGCAGGTGATGAAAATACTGTTTTCAACTGTTTTGCAATACGTTTTTATCCCCATGAAGCTCCTATCAAAACAATCACACAAAAGACACGTCTTGCTGCAGACTGATCTTATTTCTCTCTGTCTTCTTCTTAGTGAAAATAAATAAACAAAATAATAACAAAAAAAACCCCACTTATGATGCCAACAGAGATTACTAAACCCCGCAGTGCTTCGGGTGGTTGTGCTGGGTGTGTGGCACACTGTCCCTGGCCCCGGGCGGTCACCGAGAGACAAGTCAGATAAAGTAAAGTAAAGAGAAACGGAGGTACCAACATGGATATGGCTGGTAGGTCAGCCCGCCTGAGACCTGGGTTAGCTGGGATGGCAGGAGACCTGGGGGACATTGCTTTACTAATTACAGGTGTTTGGCTGCAGAGGAGGTTTGTCTGGCTGTGGTGTCCTGGCCGCCGGCTCTTGCTCGGGGCCATCCCACCAGATAGATGGAGCTCTGTCCTTCCCCAAAATAAGGGAGGTGCCTTGCTGGGCAATGCTCCCAGCTCCCAGGGGCTCCGTAACACGAGCAGCGCTGGAGTTGCCGGAAAGGAGCCGAAAACCTGCCAAAATTCAGCTGGGATGAGGAGAGAGAGCCCGCGTGGGGCTTCATTAATAAGGAGCCGTTAGGGGTTGCCAAACAAAAGGACTTGTCCTGCAACGGTACAGTAGGCAGGGAGCGATTGGGTTTATTTGACTGTGTTTCAGCCAGGTCTGATGGTTTTTTTCCCACTTTGAAAGTTCCTTTATTCTCATTTGTGCTTCCACAAAACAGCTGTGGTTCTTCAGGGCTCCCAGGGTGGTTTTGTGCGCACAGTGGAGAGGGGTCCAGATCGGGGCTGGGATGGGTTCACACCACATGCCGGAAAACTTCCCCCAGCCCCGTTCAGCGAACTTTAAACCTCCTGTAGCCCAGATCAATACCTAAAATCACTGCAAGGTGCCACTGCAGGAGAGCAGAAAGGGCTAAGGGCAGTGACAGTTTTATACAGCTTTACAGGTAGAAGGAATTTGTGAGGTGAGAATGGCCACGTGATGCGAGAAGTGGAAAAACCCCAGTGGCTCTGCCAGATTTAACCCTGGCATGGGGGAAGCCTAGGAATAATACATGTTTTATACAAGTTTTCATTGTTAGCTTTTCCCAGTCAGACTCTTTATCTGGTAGGGTTTTGTTCACTAAAGCTGTTTGATGTTGCCTTTCATTTTCCCCAGTCATTCTTCCTTTCCAATGGCCTGTTGTTGTCAGTCCTTATTACCTGGAGTCATTTGGGTGACATTTGTTTTTAGTTCTTCAAAAAATTCCAGTACCTTTGCTAAAGGATGAATCACATCCTATTTAAAGTCAACAGAAAGACTTCAATGAGCCCCAAACTGGACCTGAAATTGTTGCTTCCTTTCAGGTTTCTCAATACGATATTTGCCTCCTAGCAACCACTGTTTGCCGGCAGTGTTACAGCAATATTAAACTCTTGCTTGTGTGCCGCAACTGGCATCCCAGTGCACCCCACAGAGCTTTACACAGCACCCAGTGTTATCAACTCACTCCACTTGCTGTAGGTGTCATTTAGACAGCAGCGTTATACAACAGTCTGAAAAGCAAAGGAAAGTACTGTCCTACAGAGGCTGTAACAGGAGGATAGGGAGTATTGCGGGCTAGATTAATACCCCATGTGTGACAGAAGTACCCAGAGGATGTTTGGGGATCATCTGTGGTTTTACTGCCTGAGGTATCCCAAATGGGCGGTGAAGCTCTGTCTCGGAGCTGCACATTCTGCATCGGCTCATCCCAGGTGCAGTCTTCCAGTCCTGTTCTTTGAGAGCTAATTTGGTGACTTTTTCTTCCTTTAATTACAGCAATTCATCACACTCTCTGCCAGTTCATCCTCTCTGATATGGCGGGATGGTGAATGTCATTTGTTCAGGTAGGACAAGGTGAAGCTTGCCTGCTGGGAGCAGTGATGTTTCCTTAAGGACCTGGCAAATGCTCTCAGCCGAGTGAAGTCTTTGGGTTATTTTGGCTCCTTTCTGCTTCCTTTTCTCCTATTTTTGCAGGTCCATTCCATAGATTCAGTTCCTGATGAGCCAAATTGCATCAGTTGTGGGTCTTTTTGGGGAAACTCAAGATCATCTTTTACCTTCAGCTATATCGGAAGAGAGTTGTATGTTGTTCCTGTGGGGCTGGAGAACCGACAGTGTTCATGCGGCTCCATCAGCAGGACATCTCAAACGGGTATTTGTGGTTCAGAACAGCCTGGCCTCCTTAGCTCTTTCTTAAGGACCTCACAATAACAGATGTCTCACAGGGTTTGGATGAATAACCTCCATTCTAGCGTATCCTATTTGAAAGTTGCCAGTGACTCTTCCTCATTTGTTAGTCACTAATTTAAGATCTGAAGGACTGGTTGCTCGTGATATTGGTGGGGTGATTCAAGGTTATTTAGTTGTGGTGTTTCATTAGAATCTCAGCTTTCATTAAAGAAGTGAATATTTAGCGCACTAAATGATTCCAAAAAGAGAGCTGAACATACAAAGCTGCAGGGCCAAAATTCAGAAGGCAAGTTAAGACTCTGCCACCTTTAAAACTATGTTATAGTTATTATTTTTAGATGTCATGATGTTTTTAATGAACTCCTGAATTTCTAGAGCCTGGAGCAATTCATTTGGGAAGAATTATAGTTTTAAGCTGCAGCACACCTTTGGAATCTTCCCTGGTTTAGCTGAGAGGGAAGAGGATGCACTAGGGAGCTACATATATATGTATTTTTTTGTATGCTGCTTATATACATATACATATTAGCACACCCATTTTACTTTAATTGTATCTGTCTTGCTAACTAACTGGACGGTTTGCAAGGGTCATGTCTATAATCCAAGAAGATAAAAAGTTTAAGAGTAATGGCACAAATATACTGTGCATTTTACTGGTTCAACCGTTATAATATCTGGATCATATAAAAATAGCTATTTAAAAACAACTGTTTCTCCCACAGCAATTAAGAACCTATGTAAGTTGAAAGATGATGAGCATCATATAATTGGTTTGTGCAGTCTAATGAGACTGTATTTTCTCAGTAAATAGAATATTCTCTTTCTTGAGAATAGAAAGAATAACTGATGATAAATATTTATAAGTGAATCTTATCTTTCTCCTGTCATGGAGTCTTCATCAACAAACTACACTTGAAAAAAAAGGTACTCACATTAGAAATGCAGCTTATTTACTACTGTTTAGTATTTGTACTGCAGTGGTGCCCAGAAGACCCAATCCAAGATCTTGTGCTTCCCATGCCAAATTGCTGGATGCTCAGATCAGGCTATAGTGAAAGTCCAGGTAACACCAACAGCACTCTGGTGTCCAAGTCTGTCACAGAAAGGTGTCTGGATGTGTCCCTGTGCAATGCCCCAATGGCCATGGGAGCAGCGTGAAAAGCACTCAATCATCTGTTGAGGCCATCTCCTCTGAGGATGACGGTCGACCAAGGCATGAGAGCTGGACACTGCTCCTCATGCCTGCTCTGGGAGCAAATCCTGGAGTAATACACCATGAAGCAACAGAAGCAGTCTCAGGGTTACATATGGCTTTTCTTAGCTACTTGCGCAGCTATTGACTGTGCTTTATCATCAAAGTGGGTTGGATGCTACACAGCACCAGTGGTTTGTATCAGGGCAGCGGGTAAGTATGTATCTCGAGGAATGAGTCAGCTACAAGATGTCTTTCAGCAAGTAAAGTTTTTCTTCAAAGCTTTGTTCTTTAGTCTGATTGTACAGGAGTTTTAACAAAAGACACCAAACAGTTTCCTCTGCAGATAAAAAAAAAAACCACCTTGTTTGGGCTACGTTCCCAACCATCTACATTTTGATGTGAAGCACAACACCCTTGGAGCTGCCGCACCTGATGGGGCAGAGTGAGCTGGGGGTCCTGGACTCCAGGTGCTGTCTCCCCAGTCTGCTGCCTGCAGGGTACCCCCATGGAAGCGTCATGTTTTTTGAGAGAATTTTAGAATCTGGAACCATCCTAAATAGTGCATCCACTGCCTTATTTTATTTCTGCAGCTCCACTTAAGGTTCCTTATGTGGGTTTTGGGGGATGCATTTTCTCTAGTAATTCCAGTCACTACTGGAGCGACCACTTGAGAGCCATTTTGGCCATGGCGTGAGCTGTGCATGTGCAGTCTGAACCTGTTTTGTCAACATAGATTGTACAATGCACTCACGTAAATCTCTTGGAAAGCTCAGTTGACATGTGCTACGATAATGGTCTGACTGCAAGTAAAATAATGCAAAGATATATATTGATATTTCAATTACTTTTTTAAATTGTACTTGCTGAGATCCCTGTGCCTGACTTAGGCATTAACGTATGGATTGTATCTGATTCTGAGAACACATCGTTTTGTCTGTTCAATGCTTCTAATAGCTTATACTTCCATCCTTGGGTAATCGCCTCTGCTTTAAAGAGTGACCCTAAATTGTATTTACGCAATAAATTAATGTTCACTTCTTATGGAGAAAAAATTGCTCCAAGGAATCTGTGTAAGTGCAATTTTCTCTGCTCTTCTTCCCTGGTCTCGATCATAAATTAGTAGCTATGAGTGCTCATGGGACAGTGCAAGGGCTTCTCGCAAGCAGTTGCTTTTACAGCTCTTTTATGGCTAGGGGGTTGAGGAACTAACAGTTTGAAACGGAACCAATGGTGGTTGTAAATACATCTCTTAACGTGGATATATCTTCATTTTTTTCCAGGAAATCAGATGATGGCAGAACAGAGATTCCTGAAGAACCTCCTTTTGAAGCAAGGTGACCTCTTTTCAGCAACATATTAATGGGTATCGTGTGGACAGCTGTTGTGACTGCAAGGCAAATTTCTTTATTTAAGGAGGAAGAACTCGTAGTTGTCACCAGGGAAAATTTTAAATGCGCAAGAAGTGTCTCATGTAGTACGAAATACTACTGCGCTCTTTCCTGAGGCATATGCTTAGACAGGATTTTCTCTAAAGAAAATGAGGGGGGAACATTGCATGCCAGATGTCTTCTTAAACATACTTGCTAAACAAGGTCATGTTAATTCATCTGGGTTCAAAACAATTTCACTTACAGGATCAGGGATTATTATTTCACTGAGACTGAATAAAAGGTGCAGGTCTTAAAAGTAACAGATGAATTTTTTTTTGTGATATTCTGAATGGAAATTGTATTCTCTTCTTAAAGGAAATCAAAAGAAATAAAGCATTATGACTGCTGCTGACCTGTACCTCTGCTGAGACCAGGGACATAGGAGAACAGAGAGTGAACGGTTTAACCTCTGTCTACTCCATTGTTATGGTGAGACTGGAATAGCAAACACAGTTCTGCCTTCCACGTCTCGGAAAGGATGTTGTAAAACTGGAAAGGATGCTGCAAAGAGCCATAGTAAAGATACAAGGGCAGGAAAATGTGCCTTACGGAGTGAGATTTACAGAGCTCAATCTGTTTGGCTTATCAGAAAGATTTCAGCCTTGGTTTGATTACAGGGTTTATATATCTTCATGAGCAATAAATATTCTATAGGTAATATTCCATCCAGTGCCTATAGGCATAGCAAGAACCAATGTCTGAGAGTTAAATTAAGATCCATTTATGTTTTAAATAGCACACACGTTTTCACTGTTGGCATGGTTAGCCACCAAGAAAAGCAAAGGAAACTCCAAAGAGGTAGTAGATAGTCCATTTTGATGCCTACTGTTTCCTGACAGTATGCAAGCAGACGTTGGCAGCCAGTCCGTCTCCAGTGGAGCGACCAGAAGTGGGTCTCCCACCATAGGGGCGATGCTCCATCCAAGGTCTGAGCGCTCAGCTGAGCCGTCCGTGTGTCCGTCCGCAGGCGGCGGCCGTGTCCAGGTGTCCACCCGGTCCGGCTCCGCGCGGGCAGGGTTACAGCAGAGGGTGCTCTGAGCTCGCCTTGGCGGGGCAGCCCACAGCCCTCCGTGCTCCCGGGAGAGGCAGAGGAGTTTCCCCTGCAAACTCTCCCAGGAGAAGCGAGCTGGCTAATCGAGGCGTGCAGGCGTTTTGTGGTCACGCTTGTGAAGGCTCTTACGCCTGAGAATTAAATCACCGCACAAATGCAAGGTCCTTGAGAGCTGTCGCTGCCCGGTTTTTTGGCTGGGAAGCTGGAGCAGCACTGTGTATGCGATTCCCACCGAGGGTGGTTATGTAAACACCGCTCTCACGATAGTTAACTAACAGAATTAACTCGGCTGGGAGGCAGAGGCAATATTGCTCCAATTTGTCCTCCACGGTCCTTTCCCCACCATACTGTTGGTAAAAGGGCATTCTTGTATCAAAGCTCTGACAGGACTTTTAATCAAAATAATCTATTTTAGAATAATTTCTCATTTATGCTTCCTGTTTCCCTTTCTCTTTTTTTTTTTTTTCCTTTCAACTTTTCTCACTGAAAAAAAGCAAAACGGGCAGGGAGGAACATGGAAAAAAAATACACTACTCATTTCCCGGTTTTGTTTAAAAAAAAAAAAATTGGAAAAGTTTCAAAATCCCTGAAGGACTGCTTGTGAAAATTTCCCATTTCAAAATCAGGTCAGTATCTGGGCTTGAGGGAGAAGTCCTCCAGCTCACTCCAGCCGGTTCTCATAGCCATTTTAAAAGACTGTTAATATTCAAGCTAAGGATGCAATATCACCTCCTTCCTGAAAGAAGAAGGGGAGCAAGCTTAGATGACATGGCAAAGGAGCATGTGGGAAGCAAATCATTGCTTATTTTCTCTTCCAGAGGACCCATCCTGCAACATGGGGTTGGGGATGGAGGAAAGAGAGGGGATCCTTGCAACAGCCCCAGCCTGCAGAAAAAGGCAATGTGTTGGGCAGGGAGAGAAGTCAGTCTGCCATAGCTGGGTTTTGGGGGTCCTCTCTAACCACATGAGGCTGCTGCATGGAGATGTTGGAGTCCTCCGAGGGAGCAGTGCCATAAATGCACTCCTTGGCATTTGGAGGTGCGGCACACTGTTGGCTGTGATTTGTTAGTCATTCTGGGTTCCTTGCCCCTCGAAATCTTCAAGGAAAGACTTGGTATTTACTCTCTGACATATTATTTGCTAGAAGACTGTTCTTAAAATACTGTGGTTTATGTACAAAGTATTGTTTATGTATAAAATACCATTGAAGCTCAGCTGGGTCCTGAGTTGACCTCTGCCTAGCCCCCAGATCTTTCAGCTTCTTATTTGATCTGTCTCACAGTGTAAGACATGCTGCTCCCCCTCTCCCATACAGTACACAAAGCTTGCCTCCCAGTACACATACCTAATTTGTAGCTAATACTCTCATTGTGGCTACTTTAATAACAGTATAGATTTTTTTCTAAATGAGATGCATATGTGACTCCTAAGCCAGCATTCTTCTGTTTCAGATTAAGCATATTTTTTTTCCCAAGATGCCACATCATACATAGTTTTCTGTAATCTTTTCTATTGATTTCATTCTTAGCCTTCATCAAAACAGCGCTGGAGCAATTGAGGAGCAGATTGTGACCTACGTTGCAGAGAAGGAAAGGACATGAGGAATCTACTTACTTATATTGACCTTCTGCTTTGTGGGTAATAGCCTCAGGTCAAAGGAATAGTATTAGCTAAAGAATACTGTTTCCAAGGGTAGGAGTCCTGGCTATTTTCTCCCCTGTTAAGGGTCCTAGAAAGCATATCTCTCCTGTGGGGCACAGAGCTGCTAAGTGGTACCATCTCCTTCCAGGACAGGCTGGAAATTCAGAAGACGCCTGTGACATTCTTGCAAGGCCACAGGCAATGAGTACAATAAGGACAAGCCCAAATCTTGAAGGGGAACAAAGTTATAACTCAACCAGCTGGAGCTGAAAAAGGCCACTGGCTCATCTCCAGAAAGACTGGTATGTTTTGATGTTTGTGGAATATCCTCATGTTTCTTACCAGGACGCACTGCTGGGACGAGATCATGCCAGAGCAAATTTATGATGCTGAGGCATCTCCCGGGTTTGACTGCAGCAGAAATACCTTGTGGTTTCTCTACATCTGGGTGAAATTAGTAAGTCCTGGAACACATGAAAATTAATAATAAAAATAAAAAGCTTTCCTTCCACCCCCCGTCACCTCCTCCCACTGACACGATTTAAAGATTTAAAATCAGTTTGTATCGCGGCCAGAGATTGGAGTTATGATTGTAATGTTTCCATTTAGAACAAGGAAATTGAAGTAAAGCAATTAATCAATAACAATATGGGAAAGTAAAGACTGAGACAGTCACTTAAAGCTTGCATGCTTAGCTGGGTAAGGGGAATTTTAGAAAACTTCTGTCTTTTACTGCCTATATAAGTTTTATATTACCAACTTTCAAGTACAGAGAGAAGCAATGCTTTGTGTTGTACTACTTCACCCAGCGTTATAAACTCATTCATTTACAGGGAGCGGATACTTAATTATGAATAATCCCAAAGTGTTTCACTGACTGTTGTACAAACTGTGCACTCAGGCCCATTTCATACAGCCATGAAATGCCATCATCCCTCAGGTGAAACAAAGCAACTCTTCAGCAGCACAAAGCAAAGCTGCACAGCAATTTAGGAAAGGAAGTGAAGAATAATGGATTCATTTGAAACTGCAGGGGGATTTTAACTATGCAGAATGCAATTACCAGAACTGGAGTTTATCCAGGACACTGGGGTTAAGACCCCATCTATTACAAAAGATGCCACAGAATTGCCAGCATCCTTCCCCTCATTTCCTACACGTTACTCACTGGGCTCCTGAGTACACGCTGAAAGAGGCCAGTCCTGTTTAGATTGTGAAAAATGATGGGACCTCAGGGCAAGGTGCAGAGGCAAAACTAGTATTTCTCACTGACCAGAGCTTTCTCTTTGCACGTGATGCAAAGGGCTTGGTATTGGAGAGGGAAATGAAGGGCTCTTAGGAGTGTGATTCTGTCCAGAGCCATCAAACCAGGGTGGCTGCTGGTCTATGGTGTAAGTGGTGGGCTGCTGAAACAGCAGCCTGGCTTCGCAGCCTAAATTTGGTCATCAGTACCTTGAGCCAGAAACGGACCATTTCCTGACCAAGTTTATGCAAGTTAGACTGAATTCATTTAAATATCTAAATACTTCTTAATTTGGATCAGAAATCCCACATTTCAATGGAGGCAATGAACCAAGGACAGTGTCTTTAACATCCTGGCTCGCAGCGAAGAGCAGCGTCACAGCACAGAAGAAAGACTTAAATCTCGTCTGCATGGTGTCTGTTAGGAGCTCTCCTGAACTGTTTGAGTTTCGCAGAGTTCCTTGACCTCCCGAGCCCGGCTCCCATCGGGCCCTCCGCTGCGTCCCAATTGTACACACAGTCCTTCCCGTTGTTTAATAACTTCATCTGAAAAATAACCAGAGCCCTTTCTCTTGTAGCATTTACACCCCAGCAGAATCAGAGAGAAAAATCAGATGCCACAAGCTGGTTTTCAAAGGAGAGAGGAGAAGGGGGAAGCAAAGCAGTAAAGCCTGGTCCAGGCAGGGGTGCGTGGAGCGAGGAGCAGAGCAGGGGCTGCTCCGCAGCATCGTGTCCCAGGACTGCCCAGGCAAACAAGCGGCGTCGGTTCTGCGGGGGAGGAGGAGTGGCAATATTTGTTCAAATATGTGTATATTTTTAACTCCTACAAAAATACCGGTTGTGAAACTTTGGGAGCAGCATTTTTTAACTTGGCACGAAAGCTCGAGTGTATCTGGAAAGATTTCAGCTGATTTGTGAGATATAAAAGTCAGTGTTCAACACTTCTATTTCTGAGCATTTAACTGGTTAAATTAAAAGTCAATAAGCCCTGCATCTTTTTGCCTACAGATCCAGGTATTAGGTATGCTCAGTGCTGGAAACTTCTGACTGTCTTACATACCCTCCATTTACTGTTGCAAGTGTTTAGGTCTTATTTAAATGTATGTAGTTAGATATCCATAACTATTGTTATTCTCACAAGGGTGTTGAGAACAGACAAGTAAAGAAAGGAAGTACCCATCACAGAAAATGCATAACAGAATCCGCTTGCCCACTCGCAGGTGCTGGGGGAAAAGTTACCAATTACTAGTGAAACCCTAATAAATAATGTTTCAGCCTTGTAACTGCAAATCTTTCTAATAGAATCTGGCTATTTCATGCCCTACACCATAAATCAGTGCCCCCGATGAGTGGGCTTTGAATGGCTGGACAAAAATAATTAATCAAGATTAAATCAAAAGCAGCATGCTGCATGCGAAGGCAGTGTTAGCCAGGATGCATTCCTAGGAATGAAATCACTTAGAAGTGGCTTATAAATCTGGGACATGGTTGAGGTTGATGTGAGGAAATGTGACTGGTATGGATTTTCAGGTTTTATTGTGCATAGATATTGCATATGGTTAAGTCTTCCTGCTCCTGCAGACAGCATCAGATTTCAGGCCACATGTATCTTGCATCTTCGTCTACCAAACGCAGTAGGCGATGATGCTGGGCTGAAGGACTGCTCTCACACCCCTCCTGTGATGGCACTCGGTCTGATTTATGCCAGCAGAAATGCAGAGAGGACCACAAACAACAAAAAGAAACCTGGGGAGATCAGACACCATTTGTGATTTTACTGAGTAGATGAAGGACATGCAAAATCTGGAAAAATAAACATTGCTGGGATATAGTTTTACTCCATTTTGTCTGTTGTTCTCCCTTGTGGTGGCTCATCAAACTGAGCATTGTATGTATTTTCAAGCAGATTGGAAGTGACAGTGTTCTGATAGCTACTGCGCTGAGCATTGGCCCAATCATCGAGTGTTTATCCAGTTTTTCTCTTGTATTTATTGACAATTAATGAATCAGGACTTATTCTTCACAGAGGCTGATTGAGCTAAAGCTGTGTCTGTGATACAACCAGGAGCAATGCTCAGAAATGCAAGAATATGCACTTGCCAGCATCAACAGGTAAATTAAATATGCATCAGAGATGGTCTATTTGCCTAATGTGAAATAATGCTCTATTTCAAATTCATCCTTAATGTCCTCTCTTAAACTAGTCTAATATATTTTTTACACGTAACATTCCTGTCTGGAATATTTTTCAGCTTATTTTTCTCCAATTCTTCTCTAGGGGAGCAAAGATTTGCATAACATTAGGTCAAAAGCCCCCTGAGAATATACTACATGGAAATTTTGTAAAACAGATTCATCCTCTGGCTGTGAAGGGGAACTGGGCTCAGAACGTGGCTTTACAAAGGCACCAAAAGCCAGACCCAGAGATTCTGCTTGCTACCAACAGTGCCCGGCAGAAAACGTGAAGGCACTGAATAGTTAATAGATCCATCACTACGGTACGTAAAGCAGACATTACCGGGGCAATATAAAGTCTCCCTAGAAGAATGATAAGGTGGTTACTGAAAAGTGATTATGATTCATAAGCTCATAGAAGGGGCAGGGCTGGTGCTAAGTGTCTCAGCACGGCAGAGTCACCTTTAATGTAGTGGCTGTACACCTACTACTCAGTAATGGAGCACACCTTGTTATCCTCAATTCCTGTCTCTCAGCATGGATAAAAATTTATATTTGGGATAATTTTTAACTTGTCAATAGCGAATAATATACATTTTCTTGGAATTCTGCCTTTCAGCAAAAGAACAATAACCTTAACTTTTTTAATAGCCTTCATCATTCAGCAATCATGCTGAGAAGATTAATAGTAATAGCCATATTTTATTATTTTTATAGCAGGTTGCAAGGGAAATGAATGTTAGCTTCTGTGTCAAATGAAGGTCACCCTGACCACCACTTGTTCTAGGGAAATTGTAGTGCAACTAGTGCTATAGTTCAACTTTAGGTAACATCATTAATGAGGAAGGGGAAAAAACAGCCTTAAAAATTCAGTATTCAAAAAAATCTGCAATGCCCAAACAAAATCAATAGCACAGTATGAAAAATAGCATAGGAAGTAAAATAGCTGATCTGCTGGCTCATTTAGAAATACTTCATCCTGACCTGAAGTTTCAACTAAAGGAAATACGAGTTTTTCACCTAAACTTGTGTTCATTTTTTTAATGAACTCCAACCTGACTGAAAAGGGCCCAAGTCGCTTAATTCTGCCTCCTGGTTGTGTTTCTTCCCTCTCTGCCCTGCCCAGTTTTGTTTGAGCTGCTCTGGAGCGCAAGCACTGCGGTGTGCTGCAGCCGGAGGGTGAGACTTGCAGTGTTGGGTCGTGGTGGGCTTGGATGGGCAAGGGAGGACACCAGGGGCCACAACACAGCATGGGGAACCTGATTTTAAGACATTCTGCTGGTTTTGGGGTCTTACTATTTTTTGGGGGGGACTTGGGGCATGTCTGTCTGTTCTGGGGCTTAGGGTAGGTATGTTCCTCGAGCTGTAGCTGAAGAAGGAAAGATGGATGGGGGGAAAGTGTCCCCAGTGAAAATCATGGACAAAAGAAGATCCCAGGTATTTCTGCTGTGGTGTTGGGGGACTCTCACCGTGGCATATCAGCTCACTGTACCTCAGAAAGCACTTTGCTGCTATAAGCATGTTTCAAGCTCCTTCTAAACACAGCTCCGTTGTGGATGCTCACACTACCACCTGTGAAAGCTTTTAGGGCAGTTGCTTACACTAAACAACCGTGAAGCCTTTTGGGGTAGTTTTCCTTCCCACTGTGCATGCAACCTTATGGGCAGACTCTTGTGTTTTCTGTCTTAGCTTGTCCTGAAAATGTCCATATTTGCAGTCTGAGACAGAACTGGGCTCCTCAGCTGCAGACAAGCTGCTTGAGTTGATTCCTCTTCCAAATCCATCAGTTGCACAAGGTGCTGATTAAAAAAAGGGGTCACAGGAGGTTCTCATGAGTGCCTAATGTGTTCTCCACCCTGATAAGTAGGTTTTAAATGGAGGAAGAAAGAAAGGACTTGTATGTAGCTCCCTCAGTCTGAGGAAGCTGGCCTGTGGAGAAGAGGATATGCTCAGCACTACTAGCATTGTCTCCTTGGCAGGATGGTGAGTGAAGCCTGCTGGCTGTACAGCCCTTACTTTGTACCCCAGCGCTAGACCAGCTTGAATTGTGTGAAGCCCAGTCTGGGATTAAATCGGGGAAGTTTGTGGTTGCCAGTTTTGGGCTGTGTTCCAAAACCCATGCCTTCTCTTGCCTTACTGAGTATGGCTTTGCCCTTCCTGCTGCTAACTAGCATTTTTATTATAGATGCTGTTGAATCATAGGCAATGGGTGGGGGGAAGAAACAATGTAGTGGGCGTGCAAGAATAGAAATGATCCTTAAAATATGTTGGGGTGGGACAGCAAGGATTAGAAGAGGATAGCAATTGCCTCTTTATCTGCAAGAGTTTTTCCCCACCCAGAATCAGTCTTGAGAATCTTCCTACTTTTTCCAAAAATAAAGGCCCTCTTACATCCAAAACACTTCAGAGTAATTTCATCTCCTGTTTAACTCCTGGCTAATAATTTCATCTTTCATTTCCTCCTATTGTTCCCTCTGGCGTGCATCCCATCTATTATAAGCCCCAGATATCATAAAGTAATTTTTTTAGATTTAGGGAGAGGGAAATAAGAGTCAGGTGGTTTGAAGTAAAGTTTTTATAACAGCACAAGTTCTAGAAGCATTGCACAGAGACTAGTATTAAAGAAATAGCTCCATGGGAGGAAACTGGAGTGAGGAGACAAAGCAGCCCTAGCTTTCTTAAGAGTTGTATTACTGCCAAGGCAAGGGTAATTGCTCCTATTTAGGACTCTAATGCAAAATGGTGCTTTGCAGACACTAAGGAGAGATATGAGGTTTTCACAGGCACAAAGTAGCCACTAGATAAATACTCATGGGAGCTGAGCTTTTCTGAAAATCTCTATCTAATTACTGTGCTGAAAAAGCTGGCTGCAAAACAACATATTTACAAAATTAAAGTGTCTGTAAATATGGCTTTTGCCTCTGTGTCTGCATGCACAATGACAGAAACTGCAGAGTCTATCAGCTGGACTTGAGTATGTTTCCCAGCAGGGATTGGGCTCTGCTACATCATATCTCAAGATGTTGTGCTACTTCCACTTCTTCCTTCTTTCCTCCGAGAGAAACAGCTCTAAGACTTTATCTTCCTTTTGTATTATGAAGGTGGATCAGAATCTCCAAAATATCAGCAAAACCTGCGTTAGAAGGCTTGTCTGAGAGCTCGAAGTGCAGCTTTGCAGCTCTGCTAACGAACCCCTCTGGATCTGTTTCTTTTTCCTCCTGTACCCATACCACAATATTTTGCCTACTGGGGTGCACCAAGGTGTGTGAGTGCTCTTTGGCCATTTAGACAGGGCAGGATGCTGGGGCTTCCCGGAGGACACATAAAATTGGTCCTACTGGCAAAGCTACAGAGGAAGTGGGTGGAGGAACAGGAGGTGTAGATACTGGGGTTTTATTTGCACTGGTGTTCCTCATTCGGTTCAGAAACAGAATGTATAGCATGTGGGAGATGGGATACTGCATCACAAAATTGCTCTGGGAGCCCCAAATCATAAGAAAGCCTCTACAGATTAGAATTAGCTTTGAAGCAGGAAATCTGGGTGCTCTCCTGGACTGGCAGACCTGTCTTGGTCACTGTGGGTTTTCTCTCCTTGCTCTGAAATGTAAGGGATGCCTTATAACCTGTAATGCAAATAGCTGGCTATGCTTTGATGTGTAGAACTCAAGGTTATTAAAGAATATTCTTATAAATCACAGCTTTTCACCAAACTCTTCATCTCCCCTACCTCAGGGCCCTGAGCCAGAAGGAAGGCTGACACTTTGCAGGCATCTCCTGCTGTTGTGGGTTTGAACATTATAAGAGCAACTCTGCCAGTCCCAGGGAGCCTGAAGTTGTTCTTGAGGATATCTTTCACAGGTCACCTCACCTCACCTCCTGCACCAAAGGCAGCCCTGACAGGAACCGAAGGTCAGAAAATTGCAGTTCGTTTTTTCTGAGGAATTTTTCATTGAAAGATTGTAGGAGGGCTGCTGGAGAGGAAAACTTAGGTTTAGGAAGTGAATAAGAACACTAAGGATACAGCAGTGGCTCTATCAGGTCAGTCCAAGGTCCAACTTCATTTGAATGTGGGATACCAATACCAGAGGTAATGGTGAAGGCATCAGAAAAAGATGGAAAATGCCTCAGAGAGAGTTAGGAAATAAACAACCCATAATGTGAGTTTGCCATTAGCTAGTCCATGACATACATCTTTCTCTTGTCTCTGTCCAAAATATTGTCAATGAATTCAAGTCTATTGCAACTTGGCCTAAATGTATGTTTTAGTACAGAACTACTGAAGGGATAAATGTTCATTTCTCCCTGAAGAATTATTAGGGCTAATAACAAGGGAGATGTGATAGCTCTGTTTTATACCAGTTAACTGGTGTAAAATACCTATTGTGTGAAACTAACTCTTTGAGGGATACAGGAATAAGGTTTCTTGTGGTATATGCTGTGATGACTCGCAGAGCGATAGTTCACCGCGCCGATGTGCTGTGTGTTGTTAATGACCTGTGTCTTTTTAGCCACTCTCTAGGACTTGTGCTCGCTGCACTGTTCAGGTGTAATCCTGAATCTCTTGAATCTTCCAGTGACTCTGGTGTGTTTAAGATTAGTGTGTGAGGACATAGGCCTGGCCCTACAAGTGTTAGTTTTTTAAAACCTTATTGTTCTGGATTAATTGTTGTTCACCTGTAACTGTGTTTTGGATTTAATGAACAGTTATGATGATAACCAGGTTCTCACTCTTTATGGAAAGGCAGCACTTCATAAATACTGAAATGTGCTCTTTCTACATCTGTGCTGGTTTCCTACAAACCTGGAAATGAAATTACGTGGCTGCTGTCGTAGTACTGTAGCTATTGAATAGCTATTGCTAACAGATTCATCCGAAATACATAAATAAGGAAAGGAATTCCATATGGTCCGGAAAAACAAACAAATACCACACAAATGTGGCACGGTGTTTCTTGAAGAGGAGGAAAGAGTGTGTTTGCTCTTTTCTTCTTGCAGTATGAAGATACTGCAATATTAAAACAAAAGCCCTGCTGTCTTCAGCTTCGTATCAGCTCCTTGACCTCCCAGGGTTTGCTCCACCAGCACCTCTACCTGTTGTGTGCTGATGGCTGAGGCTCCCTGAGTATCTTTGATGCGATGTATACAACGGTTTATTATGAATGACACCTTGCAAGGAGAAAATGGACACAACCTCTGTTTTGGGGCTGCAAGCGTTCAGTTTCCAAACAGGGCCAAAATCTTGGTACCATCTAATGTGTCTAACAGTCCTGGTACCTCTGAACTCTGGCACAACGCTTGTGAAATCAACTGGGGTTTTTTGTTTTGTGTGGATTTCTCACCTTGATCTCTCTGGAAGGACAGGTGGAACTGGGAAGATAGATAACAAATGGGAAGTTATTGCAGCACAGGTGGAATACAAAAATCTAAAAAGAAATAAATTGCTGATGTTCAGCTGCAACAGCTAGTCAGGGCTTCTTAGAGGATGTGAGACACAGGGAGAAAATAACTGCAAGGCCTTTCAGAAACATCTTCTAGGATATTTCTTAGTCAGCTATAAGTGAGATTAGACTATCTTAAATCTTATGTAAACCCTCAAGTAAGCTGTTATAGCTCATGAATTCAAAATGGATGTTTGGGACCGATCGCTTTCATGTAGCTATTGGTGTAACCTCTTAGCAATAATATTAGTCTGAACTTCGCAGCAGGATTCCCATTGGCTTTAGATGGTGAGTTTGGTTCATTTGTAAAAACTCTAGAAATGGCAAGAGCACAGAGTTTCCCAAAAGCATCACAGCCACTCCTGAGATACAGGAAGATTAGAGAGGGCCAGGAGGAGAAGGGAAGGCCTTTCAGAGTAGAAGGTAGTAATGGATATTTTTGGAGGGTAACTTAAAACGGAGCAAAAGGAAAGAGAACAAGATCTGCAGTGAGTATTTTCAGCATGGGAAGATTCATGGAGAAGGCTTTTTCTTTTTGTTGTTGTTGTTTTTTGGTTTTAATTATCCAGTGGAAAGTCCTCAGGAGAGTGGTGAAAAACCAACTAAATATTTTATAAAGAAAAATTGGTTGTTTCACTACAGAACTTGGAGAAGGGAAGCCTGCCAATGAGAAATTCCTGGAAACGTGGGAGATGAAAGGAAAAAGCTTTATGGTGAGAGAAGCAAGAATTGGTGGGTTGTCCCTAACAGGGGCTCTCTGAGGATCCTTGGGGGTGGGAGAAGATATGGAGATGCTGGTCTGGAGCATCATCGAAGCTGTTATGTGGCTTTAAATCATCATGGCAACAAGTCAGTGCTGAACATGCAGAGACCCGGAACGATGGCCAGCAGTCACTATTCTCTTCCCCTCCACCTCTGCACAGGGGAAGTCTGTTATAAAAGAGAGGCTGGCCTGAGGTAGCAAAGAGTTAAAAACTACAACAAAAACTCTAGGCAGATTAAACATTAAATTATTCTGACACTCATTATATTAAACAGTCAATTATTTACTAGTGGCACCAGAGAGAGCACAAGAACTGTCTAGATCAGAACAAATGCAGTGATGTGGTCCAGGCTATTTTTAATAGTAAAGCTTTGGACACAGTGTGCTGAATCCAATGTGTCTCATCGCTATGTGCATCATTTAAGGCTTTTATAAACAGCCATGCTTTTTCAGGAGTCAGACGTTAGGCAAGCACTTGGGCAGCACCACGGAGGGGTGACGTAGCAGCGTGATAAACATTCGCAGAGATCCAAGTAGGGTCTTGAGATGGCTAAATGTTTGGGAAAACAGATTACGTGGGAAGGAGGGGTTGTTATGGGACTTGGAAGGCTGTATTGGCTGTGCCAGCTACGTATAAGAAGCAAATTCTCTTGAGCTTCCAAATTCCCAGAGTCCTCTAAGGTCTGTGCCAATCAAAATAGGAGCAGGTTGCTGAAGAACTCTCTCATCAAAGGGTAATGTATTTCTTCTGCTACTTGTAGCAATAGCAGAGGAAACTCCTGCAAATGTCAGGAGGCAGCTGTACAAGGCAGGAAGCCTCTTCTTTCTTCTGCACATGTTGGCTGCATGGAGACGAGTTGAACTGCCAAGTGCACTTACTCTTCCTCTCTCCTGCAAGATTGCTGCATTCCAATTGTGCATGCAGGAGTGACTGCATGATAATCTTGTCAGAGCTATAAAGGGAGCGATTTTCAATTTACAGTGTGTTCTACTACAAGTTGCCCTGGTTTTTAAGTACCTGTACCTCTTGTGTAACAGAAGTACAGCTCAGAACCCACTTCCTTGGAGACATTGCATTGCGAACAGCTGCTTGTAGCGTTACTGGTGCAGGAGGGGGTGTGAGTATTTGAGGATGTGTGGTGGTGGTTTAGGTTCCCTATTTCTCATCTTAAATGTGAGTTCTGGAGCTCACTTGCAATGATGAACTGTAAGGAACTAGTGCAGTTGATGTAGGACCCCATATATGTCCTAGAGTGACCTTCTTTTTGGGAAGCTACCTGTTGTGGATCCTTGAGGAGAGGAGCTGGCAGCTCCTGTAGGAAGGCAGTGCAGCAAAAGAGGGAAGAGTATTTTGTATATGCATGGGACATAACCACCTTGTGTTCCCCGTATTACCTCTGTGCAGGCTGCAAACCCTTTACAGCTGGGATAGACTTTGTGCTGGTTTGAATATAGCAGTCAGTGTAGTGGACTCTTATCTCTAACTGAAGTGGAGAGGCAAACTGAAATATAAGTAACATCAGAAAATGGGCTATCTAGCTGACTTCCAAAGTAATATTATTTAACAGCAGCAATAAATGCACTGACAGACCATTGGAAAAATTACACAAACTATGAAGCAGTAACTGTATGATTTAAACCCAAAAGGGCAATGCAAAATTGATGTTCAGAGTCTGTTCCCAAGTGCTTTTGTCATCATCTGTTACAAGTGCTGTATACCCGCCCAACTGATGCAATTCCCATGGATGTCTTGGCAGCACTTGAGCTACATCCCACCCCAAGGGAGATGACCCTTGCTTCGCTGAGAGGGGGAAAAAAGTCCCTCTCAGGATTCAGCAACCATGTTCCAGTTTGACCATGTACTTTCTGATGGCTTGCTGAGGTCATATGTGTTGACTTAGCCTATTCCTGCGTAATAAAAATTAGCAAATCTCTTCGGAGGGAGCCCATGACTCTGCACTTACTGAGCAGCATCAGACTGCTGAGTTGTGCCTCTTGTTTTGACAGTTCGCACGATGCTGTGACTTGTTTCCATAAGCTGGAGCAGAGAGAGATGCAAGGCAAAGAGGTCAAAATGGAACAGGGAGAAGGTGCTACCTCTTGCCATGAAAAACCATCCTAAACAATTCATCTGGGATCAGAAAGGCCATGCTGTAGAGTAAATAAATGGAGTCAGCATTGACAGCAGTTCTTTCCTACCAACACAAAGGAAGAGAGCACGTGTTCTTGAAGCGTGTATTAGCACCAGTAAGGGATTGGTCGGTGAAATCAGAGTTTATAACTGCTGGCTTACAAAATGTAAAGATCAAAACTATGGAGAGAGAGAGAGAGAGAAAATAAATCAAACAACAAAACACAGAAAGAGAAATAATGCGAAAAGAAGTGGCAAAAAAGAAAACAGAGCTCAGGGAAGAAGACAAAAGAGAATAGTGAAGCATGGTCAAACAAAAAAATTAAAAACAGAAGTTGAAGAATGATGCTCCTTTTCCCATTAGATGCTCAGATCAAAATTAAAAACTAGGTGTTTGGAAATGAAGGTAATGAATGAAGTGGGGAACTGGGATGCTATTCAAAAGAAGAAAAGCTTTCAAAGAACTCTAGGACTGAGAGAGAGATTTGAAAAATTCTTGCCTATACTGTCATCAGCCTCTCTCTTCCCCCCATCTCATTCCTGCAGCATTGTGTCGCTCACTCAATCTGTCTGGAGCACTGATGATAATGGAGTAAGGAGGAGAAAAAAAAAAGAAAAAGCTGAACTTTGGCTCTGCATATTAGCACAGAAATCAGCACTGCTGAAACTTTCTTCATATTTTTTTCCCAGCTGAAAGTTACAGACAACTTTAAATGGAAACAATTGAAATGTGATGTAGCTAAAACTTTTCATGCACTGCTCCCCAAATGGAGCACTAGACAATGTCGCAGTGCCACGCTTCAATCTTTTTCTTTCAAATAACTTTTTTTTTTAAGCATATGTAGTGTGGAGAATCTCTACAAAAGACAAAATGGGAATGCTGTGCACCCTGTCATGGCTTTGTTTTGATACAAGGAAATAAGAGCTTGCACTAAGAGAACTCTGCTGGTGCCACTACTGCCCTTAGTCCTTGAAGCAGGTTTCTCCTCAGCTGACATCTGCTGCTGCTTGATGAATCACATCAGCTCCGTTGGCCCAGAAACCATTGCAAAAATATTTCAAATATGGAGAATTAAATGGCTAATGTGGTAGGCTCAGAGCACCTGAAGATGTTGACTACCTCTCTCATCCAGTAGCCTGATTTAGTTTTAGGAGCCATCCAAATATTTGCACCTCAACGCTTTACAAAATAAAAGCCTTTGCTATGGTGCTATGGAAAATGTGAGTGTTTCATAGGGATCCGGCTGAACGAGCAATCCTCAGGACTGAGATCACTGAGGGTATGGCAGTAGGGCCTGGCAGTACAGCTTGTGCAGATGCTGCAGCCTGTGCTGCCACAGCTCAGCTGCTGCTGCAGTGGGGCTGGTTCGTTCTTTATATAGGATACTGTCGCCTCGGTGTGGAAGTGCCAAACGAGAAAGGGGTCTTGCAATCTCCAGCAAAAGGAACATGAGGACAGAAGAGTGATAGAGCGGTGAGGCAGAAAAGGAAAAACACAGAAGACTCACAGGAAAAGCAAGTGAGGTGTTTTCTGTCTGGATATATGCTGTGGCAGTCAGCAACAGCCCTTTTGAGAATGAATAAATCCAAGTATTGATTGTGATAGAGGTTTTGAGATCCCTTTCCCCTTAAATACAACTGTTGATTCTTTAAATGAAAACCTCTATTATAAAGACAATAAAGATTTGTTTGCCCTGCCTCTGGGATAACTACTGATGTACTGTACCTGGGACACAGCAAAGGACTTGCATTTGGGAAAAAAGTGCTAAATGGGAGATGAACTTCATCAGAGTCTAGGTCTGCTCAAAACCCAGAGCGCTCAAAAATTCAGCATGTCCTCTGCTTGCCTATCCTCCATGCTGTGGATACTCATCCACAGCTCTACATTCCCTGTTGGCTTCATTTTGCCAAATATAAAAACTTTGGCGTGGCAAAACTACCAGTGATGCACTAGGACTGTTCAAAATGGATGGTTGTTTTTTTAGATGCTCTGAAAAGGCCATAAACTAAACCTGACTCTTTCTCCATATATTAAGCTCAGCTGCTGCTTCCCTTTCTGATCTAATCTGCAATAGGTGGTTGTCATATCCTGAATACTTCTCCACCTGGATGTGTCTGTGGTTTCTGTAAAAAGTCAGGCATTCTTACTGGAGAAATACAATACGCACAGAAGTTTGGCATGCTGTTCATTACAGAAGGCTAAATCCTATATCATCCATCTCAGGACAAAGTCTGAGTGGTTGCAGCAAAGTACTGTCACAGATTGCATCTCCAGAATATAAGCACCACAAACTTTGCACTTTCTGGAATAAACACTACAGCTGAAACGTGACAATATTTCTGCAGATGCTGCAGTGTCGCTGCAGTGAAAGAACAATGCTGTGTTATTGATTCAGCTGAAATGCTTCTTGCAGAGCAAGCATCAAAGCAAGGCTGTTTTATCAGTTTACATACTTGAAGCTGAGAGTTTATTTCTTGCATAATCCTCCTCGAGGCGCTCTGGTGGCTGAGCAGAACCCTTGCCAGAAGCCTCTGCTTCCTGCTCTGCAAATGTAATTTCTGCTCCCTTCCCTCTGTTTTTGGGCTGACTTCTGTGAGTTCTCTGTATGTGCTGTTGCAGAACCTGATAGAAGGCTTTTTTTTTTTTTTTTGAAGAAAACATGGATTTGGATTTTTAAGGGATTCCTGAGTTTAGACGAAAACTACTGGTTTGCTCCTTTGAGATCAGTCCCGTCCCACTATGAAAGTGTGCTGGAACAAGGGACAATTTTCTGTGTGTGCAGAGGATCACACTGGGGCCAAAAACTACTGTGTCTTGCTTGACTGCAGGTCTGCTGCATTGCACTTCAGCCATCTGTTCATCAGTCCCTCTAGCTGTAAATAGCCTTAGTAAAAGTGATTAGTTGTGAGCATTTTGAGACTGGTTGGTCTCTACCAGCCAGATCTGACTTTAGCTAGTATGCTTTAATGCAGGACTCCTGCAGCATGATATCCTCAGAGATCTCTCTTCTGTTTCTGTGCTCTCCTCTCGATATCAAGATGGACATCTTATAAAGATAACTTATACCTTGAACCAATAGTGAGGACCATAAAAAGCTTATTAACCGTACCTTTGCATTGACTCCAGCTCAGGGAATCTTCCTTATGTGAACTTCATGGGAGATGTATAGCAAGACAAAGATGAAGCTGTTTTAAGATGTAGGTGAGCTGGGCTCACTGCTTTCAAGGGTGAAAAATCTGCCTCAGGTGGGAAGTCTGCTGCAGTTCCTAGAAGAGCAGGCATTTTGCGTATGAAGGTTTTTTCGCCTGTGTAATATTCACAGGTCACTGAATAGCTGGATATTTCTTTTGTCTTGCTTACAGTAAAACCTGAGCAGTGTAGACTGAGTCATGCTTACAGAGACATGCTTGAGCACTGAGCAGTGTCCATCTCCCGTGGTCTCCTACCCCCATGCCCTGCTCCCAGGACCAGACTGATATTCCACTTCAATGTTTTGGTTTACAGATGATTAATGTAGTGGTTCCCAGGAAATAATGGTGCCCAAGCTAAGAAATGGTGTGGTATCTGCTGTTGCCTTTATTTCCTACTTGTGTTGAAGCCCCCAGAGTTCAGTTGCTGTGGACTGGTCTAACATCAGGCCCCTCGGGCTCTGCTGACGATGCACTCAGCAGGTGAGAAGGGTGCTCCCTGTCCCTCTTCTTGGACTGGGGGCTCTTTTCACCTCTGCTGTTGTTCTTCTCACCTCTACTGCCTTCTGAATTGTTTGTCCAAAATAAAGCTGCTAACATCTATTTTCATTGTGCTGGATAAGCCCGTGTGGCAGTTTCGAGGAGAGAGAACAAGCACAGCAATTCTTTTTTGGGACACTTTGTTCCTAAGCACAGGAAGTTATAAAATTGCTGATAACGAGCTAGTTCATTCATAGCTGATGCCAGAAATGACTGCCTTCTGTCAAGGCACTATCTTCATGAAAAAGAGCTGAGGATTGAGAAAAGAAGGGAGTTGTCAGTTCTGACTCTGTTACAGTGGATGCTTTTTTGCCTTGAGGTCTGTTATCTTCAACTATTTCCCTCAGAGGAGTAGGTAGTCTTGGTCCAGGCTGGGCTCTGCTCACTTTTTTAGTAATTAACAATGCTCCTGCAGTGCCATTTCTCTGCTGTGGATTCTACCGACCAGATGCCAAAGGTTATTTTCGGAGCTGTTGTAAATGTTTGACATTTCAGCTCCTATATTGTTACTGAGGCATTCTGAGAATTATTTTCTAAATGTATTTCCCAACATCACAATAATTCTATATTTACTTCTCAAAATGCAAGAAGGTGTGTTAGTCCATGGAAGAAAACATGTCAAGACTGAAACAGGATTCTTGGCACTAAACAGCCATGCTGTTTTTATTAGTATAATTTAAATCAAACTAAGTTACGGGTGCGTGACAGTATGTCTCTCATTTCAGCAAAAACTTGTTTTGTGTTTTTGCATTAAGCATAGAAACAAAGATTCATTTTCTTGAAGGGCTTCCTATTTTGTGTACTTAACATACTTGTGGAAAAACAAATGATCTAGGGGGTGGATTTTGGTATTAATTCTGTTTTCCCATCTTTTGTCCCACCTGATATCTCTGGAACATCAGGAGATATGTCATGACTTCAGGGAGGATAGTTCATGGCTGTTCCTGGTTACAGGCACATCTGGGAATCTAAACAGTATTACAGGACACGCTGGAGCACAGATTACTTGCAACAAGGGCACATTGACCCAAACTTCTTTCTTTACCACTTCTTTTATTTTTGCAGGCATTTTTTAGGAGTGTCCTTGACTATAAAATTGCTGTCAGTTCATTCTCCCTCCATTTGGTTTGTGGCTTCCCTCCTGAGACTTGCAGTGAGGGTCATAATTAAACTGGCTGGAAGACTTGCAAAGGGCAGATGATGCGAGGAGCTGGCCCTGTAAGTCAGGGTCCTGTGTCCTCGCTCCTCAAGGTATCAGCTAAGGTTGTGTGGAAGCGGGAAGAACATTGTACAATGTATAACCCTGACTCTAAATGCCACCAATTTCCTATTCACCTATATCTATTGGGGGAAGAGGACTTGAGGGACTTCAGGGCAAAATCATTCAGGACACTTGTTCTGGTAGTCTCCTTGCCTTCTTAGAAGGGCCCTGGCTAAGCCATGAGACAAGTGCATCTCATTGTGACCTTCCCATACAACTTCTGCCCTTTAGCTTTCTAACCTTGGTTTTAAATGGATTAAGAGCTGCTCTTCAAGGCAGGGCAGATATCCAGAATAATGCTTTTTCAGCCAGAGCCAAAAAAAAAAAAAAGTCTTCCCAATCAGACTGAGGTTCTTGCTGCCTCAGATTTGCTGATGCAACAGTTATATTTACCACTCTGCCTTAGGATTGACAAATGGCAGTGAAATTGTAATGGCTACTGTGACTTGTGCCATGTTAATTTGGTAGGCACAATTTCTATAACTCTACCCAGGGCTGTGCTTAACAGGATACGAACTAGGAATTCAATGTTTATATACAATAATGTGTTGGTATCTTTGTTCTGATCCTTTTGTATTTAAGCATGAGCTTTAGAAGACCTCACGTCTTAAACTAAAAATATCTGTGCCTCTTTGCGTTATGGAGACTGAAGAATTAGAGAAGTTCTTCAGTCCAAAATAAATTGATGAATTCATCTTGGCCGCACTGAGGGGTCTGAAGCTGGGGTCTGGTCTAGTCCTCTCCAGTGTTTTGCAATAGAAGTAGATGCAGAACAGCCAGCCACTGGGGAAGAAGAAAATCTGCTGTCACTCTAGCAAGCTCTGAGAGACTCTGGGTCCTCCTACAAGCTCTTACTGGGTCCCTGAAGTTGGTTTACACTTCTAGACAGATATCTAGCTATGTTGCAAGAAGGGAATGGCTCTTTACCCTTAAGAGTCCACACAGATAAGGATTGCTTGCTGCCAGAGAACCTGTTTTTCAGAGTAATAAAGTAAAGCTAACAGGATTGGTGACAAGGGCTTGCCTTTCCTAGACAGGATTCATCCCAGGAGAGCGTGGTGCACAGTAGTCAATGGCTCTGACATTGCTGCAGCAGAATAACCATGAACCTGGAGTACTTCCTGGCCTGTGAGTACTATGGAGATTTTTTGTAGCTTCTAGCAGTGGCTTTTAGGTGGAGTCGTTAGACATGGTGCAAGTAATTTAATGGTAAAATTCTAGGAGTGTGTGTGCATGTTATACTCTGGTTGGGAATGTGATACGATCCTTATTAAGGCACAGGGAGTTGAAGCCCTCCTAAATGTGCCTTGCATGTGTTTTAAAAAGAATTAAATTGCAGGACTGGATTATCGCATAGAGAATATATGTCTGCTCAGAAAACAAATCGGGATGTAATGGTTACATATACTGTAGATCTTATGTATGTTATTTTTGTGCTTCTGCGGTGACAAGCCTGTTCAGTTATGCGTAGCTTTATGCATAAATCTCAGTACATATGCCAGTAGTCATACACTTCTGTTGTTGCAGTTGCTGGGTTGTGCTGATATAAATTTAAGCAGGATTTGTCCAAGTAAAAAGAAAATGTGTATCTAATCAAATTCCACCTTATTTTGTTCTCCTGTTCAACTCTAGTGATTTCAGCAAAGATAGGACTGTTACTGACATCAGGCTTTGTCTTTGCTGTGTGGGTTTGCAAGAGGTTTCAGCAAAGCAAGGCTTGCCACTACTCACTGCAGAATTTCTGTCACTGGGAAAAGTTATTATATTCACACAGGGAAAGACATTCAGTTAGAAGTTGGGTTTTTGTTTGCAGCGATTTTCAGTGTAGCACAGTTGACAGAATTAACTGTCCCCCACTAACGGAATGTGAATGCGAAGCTGCTGAAAGCAGCTGAAGAACCAGGAGAGCTGGGAAATCTGCAGCCCATTGGCTGCACTAACAGCGCTGAGAAACATCTGCATTGCCAGTCTCTCAGTTTTGCTGGTGATGCTTAATTATTTAGAGCAGAGTGAACATTTGAGTCCGATTTTCCCCCCCCCACCCCCCCCTTCCTCTGAGAGTGGATGCATTAATATTTTCCTGGTGACTTGTACAGATAAGGTAGTGATTCCAAGTGTGTTTCATGATGCAAGATATGCTTTTGGAGACTTTCAGATACTTAAGTGAAGTACACAAAATGATCTTGCTATTTCATCAATCAGTGTAAAATGCTGCCTGTGATTACTTTTAATGTAGATGTTAGCTCTCGAACTGCTTGAAAAAATGTTTCAAGTGCAACATATTGGTGCATTAAAAATAAAGTACTGATCAGTGCAATGTAGTGCCAAAGTCAGTTTGCAGGTTTGATGGCTACAGTGAGATCAGGCTGGGGATAGTGCCGAACATAGGGACTGGTGGGGTTTTTTTTTCCAAGAAGTAAGCAAGCACGTAGAAAATGCTATCTTTTTCTGGTTATAACAAGCATGTAGAAAATGCTGTCTTTTTCTGGTTATAACAACTCATATATTTATAGACTTTGTGCGGTGGAAACTAAAACTATTTGTCACAGACTGAAACACACATGATGAGTAATGAAATGCATACATCTCAAAGTAACATGAAGTTCTATAATAATTTATGAAATGTTTCCAATAAATCGTATACAGATACATATCATCCATTAGAGGGCAGGAGCCTCAGTTTTTAATTCAAGGTTGGGCACTTATTTTCTTTTTGCTTGGAACAAATCTTTTGACTTTTCCATTGAGTTATTGTCTCTAAGAGTCACTTTCTTCCCTGACACTAGTGTTGTAAAGACCACTTAGGGATAGTTTGTAAAGTTAATTAAGGAACAAAGGTTCTACAAAAGACAGGTGTCAGGTACAACTGTTTATATGTTGTATATTTGAAACATATGCACCAGATAGGACCCTTCAGACAATAAACTGTACTGAAGTGTCATCAATCACACAACTTTGCACGTCCCCCAGAATGGCACTTGGAGGTCAGTCTGCATTGCTCCAGAAAAGCACTAACCTGACCAGGTTACAAATGCAATCTGCTTAAAGTGAAACATATGACAAGAAATATGGTCATGGTTAGAAATGACAGCATAAAAATGAAAACTTCATATTCAATTGCTCTGATTTCATTTTTGAGAAGAATCCGCTGTGGATTCTCTGATGGTGTGCTCTCCCGCTATTCTTCAAAGCAGCAGCCCTGTGTTGATGCGCTCTAGTTGGAGGATGTGACCAGTAGTTATTGTCTGGAGTTTGGGATGGAGAAACCCTTACAGCAGTTACATCTTCCCCTTAAACACAAAGTACCCACGCTCCTAATCTGCTCCTCTGAAATCACCCATATCCTGTATCTCTGACTTTGCCTATTGGTTTATTATAGTGTGCTGAATCTTAGATGAATGAGGAGCTGCAGCATCCCTTGGATTTGTTGGTCTAATCAAGCATATGATTTGTTTTACAAAGAAAAAACAGGTGAGGTTTGTGTAAATGACTTTGATAATTGAATGTTGGAGGGCACATTACTGGCTGGAGCGTCCCTCTGAGGTGTCAATGAGAGAAAACACAACATATTTCATACAGAAACTATGGTGAGAAATAACCATGGAAACAGTATCATTTGAGCCTGCCAGGTGGTGAAAACAGGCTCTTTCCCCTGCCATTTTCCATTATCAGAGCTCCTACGTAGTGGGAGAAAAGTGGGGGACCAGGCAGCAGGGCAACTGTGGGGTGTGAAGGAGTTCAGCAAAGGAAGTGCTCTGTGGCATTGCTGTTCCTTCTGCATCCAGGCTATGGTCTGGGCCATGCCCAGAGGATCATGGCCATTTTTCCAGCAGCAGAGAGAATGTGTGATTGCACGGCTCAGGGATGCTCAGTACTATCCAACCTTGCAAGGATGGCTTATCCAAAACCTATGGGAGCAAGCGCTAGAGGGGAAAAGTAACTAATTTGAATGTCCTGGGCATTATTAGATTAGCAAGAGGGACTCTATTTCTCATTTGCACAGTCATGTTAATAAAGTGTATTATCAGGAAACCTGAGGATCTCCTAACCCATCTGCTGGCAAAAGAGCTCTCGCCCCTCTCATTAGAGCAACGGAGTGAGAGCTGCAATCAATTATAGAAGTACCAAGTGTGATGAAAATTAGTTCCACTGGGGATTCGCCTTCAAATTTCCTTTTTCCCCCTGAGGGAGGGTGAGAGAGAAGAACAAGGTATTAATTTTATAGAAAAGAAACAATTAAAAATGACATAATGAAGGCACAGCTCTCCTCAGACAGAGGGTGGCTGACCAATTCAATGGGAGATGGGAAGAACATACATAGGACTGAAGACATGCCAGTCATGAAGCCGGGAGAGCTGAACAATAGGAGGATACTTAAGAGGGTGGACACCAAAGGTGCATGGAAATGTCTTCAGGAAGGCATATAATTCAGGAGAAAAAAGCCTAGATTAGATTCATTAGAGAACCACTCAGGTCTCAGTCAAGACACCAAGAGCAGGCACTGGTGAGGTGGTTCAAGATGCCACCACTGTGATATGAAACATCTAGCCAAGAGGAAGAGTTCTGCTGCTCACCCAAGCTCTTCTCTAAGCAAGGAATTTAGTGAAATTTAGTTGTAGTTGCTTGTTTTCCAGGCTACAGTAGCTAATAATTTTTGTGTTTGAGTATGGGAAAAGGAATGGCATTAGCTACAGGCTCTGTTTCCTCCCCTGCCAATCTTCCATGGACACATAATTTTCTCCTGCATGCAGAGAGTGAAGGCTTTGGAAGGCTTTCTCCTAATGTCTGTGGAGTCATTGGGCCTCTCTGTATAATTTAAGACCTTGTCTTGTGCAAGGCAATTTAGCATATGCAGCATTAAGCCAGTGACTCCAGATCAAGTAGAAATGTTCTACTACATTTGTTCCAAATATCTGTAAGATACTGACTTCAAAGTGCTTAAAAGGGGCAAGTTTCTAAATAGTGGGACCTGGGAAAGGTCTATAGGGACAGAAGTGAGAAAGGCACTTAGGAAGAGAGAAGAGCTATTAAAGGAAGATCTCAATTCTCTGTTTAGAAGCAGCCAACATTTCAAGAGGGGATTGATCTTGGGTTGTTTTGGATTAGATTTTATTTCTGATTAATCTGTTCCTTGATATCTATGCCCAGAAAAAACAATTCTGTTTAAATCTTTTGAGTGATATTACAAAATAAACATTTCAATTTGATTCGAAGGAGTTAAACAATGTGGTCACACTTGAAGACACTATATTAAAGTGCTGACAGATGTCCAGGTCCGCTTTCCTCCATAATTAAAGCCATACTTGAATAAAACCTGAAAGGTTGTTGCCAGATCTCTTCTTTCAACCTTCTTTCATTACATTTGAGGTTCAGGTTTTGTATAAACCTTGGCAGAAACTTGAGAACCACAGTTAAATCCAGACTATATTTGACAAATAGAAACAAGCATGGCTGGGCATTTGTGGCCAAGTGCATGTTGGAGTTTTATGACTCTTTGCAACGGAGACTTCAGTCATCAGCTGTGGTGTTCTTTGAAAATTACCTTCTTTCTCCTTTTTTGTCCCCAGAATTAGGGTGTTTGTAATATAAAATTTAAATATTATTATTTCTGTTGCAATATTGCACCAAGCTTTCAACACAAATATTTCTTACTGATCTGGTTCTCATTCAAAAGTGTGAACTTTTTGCTATATTTGCTTCAAAACAGCAGTTTTGAAGTAAAATCTCAATTATTTTGTTGTGGATGCTCATTCTAACAACTTGGCCAAGCTGCTATGCTTTGTTCATGACCACACTTCACAAGATCTCACAGAAGCAAATCTATCTCTACTGTGATTAGAATCTATCACACTTTTTCTGCTGTATGACCTTGTAGCAAGGTCTTATGAGCCAAAGCTATGTCGTTTTATGCCTATTATCTTATATGAAATCCCTGACTGAGGTTTATTGACCCTTGCCTCCTGTTCCAGCTCTGTCAGGAGTAGGACTTCTACTTATTTGGAGTGCTCTTAGCAGTGGAAGAGGTGGGGCTGGGGAACTGTTTCTAAGCAGTTACTATGCTGTGTATTAAATTAGCTGCTACATACTAAATTTTTGCAATGAGTGAAAGGTATTTGCAATGCTTCTTTCTGCAAGTGTGGATTAGGTACTTAATGTGCCCTCTGTTCCCTGGGGAATGCAAATGACGTGGCATCCCTGGAAGGCAAGGTGGTAATCACTGAAGTCAGATAGAAAACTTGTTCTATCTGCTGAACAGAAGGGTATCTGAATGGCTTTGTTAGTGCTAAATACACTAAGGACATGAAACACAGGCAGAGTACTGTGGCAGGGTAGGAAAAGCAGCTGAGAACAAGTCTAGCCTTTTCCAGTGATCTGAAAAAAAATTCAGGACAGTATTTGTGAACCATGTGAGAGTACACAACTCTAAAATCTTCACAGCTAGGATGGACTGGGGGTCCTTGCCGTGATAGTGCACTAAGTCAATGTGGGATATCTCCAGTACGTGACTATCTCCGTGTAACCTGCTATTAAGACTGCAGAGAGTCTCTGCTCTTCTGAGATGAAATTTTCCCTTGTCTGTGTCAAAAGGCTTAAGCACAATGTAGGGCTGGGTTGAATGCTCTATCCTGAGGTGAACTGTGCTCTTAGGAAACGCCCTGTAATTGTACCCAACCCGTGGTGGTTATTGTTCTGTAGCAGTCGTGTGCTTCTGTTTTAGTTTAACCGGGTGGGTGCTGTAAGACCTATAAAAGTTGGTAATCGCACACTTACAGGGCGGAAAAGTGCAGTTATTTAGCGGTTTTGAGAATATGATTTGCTTGCTGTCAGATATGCATCTGCTACCTTTGGAGGAGAACTAACTATTTCTGCTAGAAATTGTTGTGTTATGTAGTTATTTTTAATGCCTGCCCGTTCTTAGTGCCTTTAAAAAGAAGGGGCATAGTCTCTTCTTCCTTTTCATTCATTAAAACCTTACTTCTAATTGTGGAAGGGTGGTTAGATCATGAGCAGGCTGGGGCTACTCCAACATAATATCGCCCTAATGGCTGAGTATCTACAAGAATACACACTTACCGCAAATCCATCCACAAAACTTTAAACAAAAACTTAGTGTTTATTCCTAACATGTCTCAGTTAGACTTTATCTCATATTGTTATTTTGGAGATACTTTAATGCTAATCCATGCTTGATGTTGTTTTAAACTTAAAAACCCAAACCCTCAAAAAACCCAGCCCCCCAAAATACTTGATAGCAGTGCATTACCTAAATTTACTCATGTGTTAAGCATTTTAAATTTGCTTCACTGCAGTTTTATTTTTAGTTAGTTCCTAGTGAGAGTGAAAAAACAGAAGGCCATACCCAAGCTTTCTACCTAGGTTATCTTAGGCATAATTTTTTTCTCTGCTACTTGTGATAACTCCTAAGTAATGCTGTAGATACTGCAGAAAATAAATAACGCATGTTTAATTTTAGAGGAATGACATAAGTATGACAATATAAATAGAAAGCAGTGGAAAAAAAGGTTGCCGGTTCAGATGCTGAAGGCCATGTAGCTGAGACAGTCTGGAGCTGAGCAGGGAGGCAAAGCCCAACAGCTTACCTAGGACAGGGTTTGTAGGGCATGACTTCATGCCTTTTCTTTGGACCTAGGTTGGTCAGGCAGAAGCTAGGCTGAGCCTAACTCCCTGCTCCAGAGGAATGCCTTAACTGCTGTAGGGGCACACCACAGGCTGTTCTAGTAATCCTCTGTTCTTAGAGAAGCAAACATTTTGGAGACATGCCAAATTTCAGCTATGTAAGTCTCCTCTTAGGAAAGGGAACATCCACAGTAACCATCAATCTGAAACCTCTGATACTACTCAAATTCTTTTTTTTGTTTTTTTTCATTCTTTTTTAGCTTAAGCAGTCATCGTGTTGCAAATGGAAGCTATTAAATCTTTGGGCAACTGGAGCATCTAAGAGTGAAGTTTCCTCCCTTCCTGCCCCAGCTGTGGACGGAAAGCTAACTCTTATTGGAATAGTATTTTCTAGGCTCCTGTGTGTGAACGAAATAATGCAAAGGGTTGACTAACCCTGTCTATGGAGTTGCTAGAGGAAGTATTGGGAAACTGGAGTGCCTCGCTTTCCTTAAAATGATCATCTTTCTCTATACAGACCTCCTGACATGCATGGAGCGGTCTCAGCTTGAAATGTAGTATCAGGATTCTCCAGGCTTTCTCTTTTTGTGTGCATTGCTTTTGTGTCACTTATATATCATATTTTTGATATATTTTTGCTTGGCACTATGTGGTCTTCATACTGCTGCTAATGCTTTGTGGATGTCTGTTCTCAGTGCTGCTTTTGATGACTTTTTTTTTATTAACTTACATCTGCATGGCAAACTTCGATTTCTGAGGTTAAACTGATTCTACTGGTCACCTTATGGGAGTTCATGAAAAAGTCTGGTTTGTAAGTCAAATAAGAAAACTGTTCCCCAATACTGCAATTATGTTCTCATTCAAAAACATTTGCAGCTTTCTTGATGACACTGGTCTGAATTTCTTTTACAGATGACTTAGGGCTTTGCTGTGAAACTTATAAATTATCTAATTAAATTTGTACAAACTGTTCTTCTGGAATAAACTGGAGTCACTTGGCCTTTGGGGGGTTGTGCTGGTGCAGTGATTTACATTTTTGTTTTTAGGGCTTCAGATTAACAAAGCAACTGAGTGTGTGCTGAACTTTAGTAGATGTGGAAATAGTTTTTTGGGTGGTTTACTATGTGTTACAGTACTGCAATGATAAGCTGCTAGCATCTTCGGTAAGCAATGGCAAGAAAGAGGTGTTTCCGTAGTGGGATTCATTGTCTTTTATAATCCCATGTATGTACGATTTCTCTCCCTCTGCAGTGCCTGACTGGAGCAGGAGGACAGACTGCTATTTTACACTAAATGCCTTGCATTTAGGTGGCTGAAGGTGGGGGGGATTCATCTCTGGCTCTGCTGCTCCTGTGTGGAAGAAGGATTTCAATTGTAAAGGAAGAATGCTGCTCAACAGGATTAAGAAGGGTAGCATCAGGGCCTACAGTATCTTCTGGACACTTATGGAAAGCCACAGAGATAAACTTCTGGTGATTTTAATATGATAATGTTCTCCTTTTAAGACCAGCTAACTCCAGCTGAGCCTACTGAGGTCTCCTTCCAGCTAGATGATCTGTCTGTAGAAGGGGAATAGTGACCTGAAGTGGAGGGAAAAGATTGTTACCTTGACTAAATGTGCAATAAGTAGGACTATGAGTGCCCTGTAACTGACTCCAAACTTCTGTGTGTGCAGCTGACTGTAGAAGTTGAACTAAGCTCTGCTCAGGGCAGGCATGCATTTGAGAGGTAAACCAGTATTTAACAATGATGAAGATTGAACACCAGTGCCCCTCACTTTCTTCTGCCACAGCATGATGTAGTCTACATGTAGCCTGTTGTTTCTGTGATTTAAAATCGGCTTCCTCCACCTCCCCTCGCTCCCCTCCGCTGTCAGCGGTGGCATTTTCCAGATCCCTTCCCAGGACTTAACTCACATTCTGAGCCTGAGCAGTCCTGCCTCTCGGGCTTGTGTTAAAGTGTCTGCCTTGGGTGGGAGATGATATACAGTAGTCTCCTTTATTTACAGGAACGTCTCTTTAATGAGAAATGCCCTCTAGAATTTCCCCCAAAGAATAGTCCGGCTGCTGTACTCACATGCCCCGTTCCCTGGGACACCCACGGAAAGGGCATATGGATTTCTCACTGCCTCAAGTGAAAAATGTTCCTGGTGAACGTAAATTTTCCTCTGAAGTTCATAGGTATATTGGGATCTACGGTCTTTTTGTGTGGCTTGGAGTGCTGCTCTGCTCTTTGCCTCTGAAAAAGGGGTTTGATTTATAGTGGTTCTCCATGAAAAATGGTAATATGTGATTTATAATGGTATTCAGCCAACAACAATGATTTCCCAAGTGCTCATTTAAGAAAAAAAAGTGCTCAAGCTGCCCGATAGATTCGAGGCCATCTCCACCATGCCCAAAATCTTAAGCTGTGGGTGCTTGTGGGAAGATCTGGAAGAGAGATGGGTTTGTTCTGCAAAATTTGACAGAAGCACCCCTTCTGCAACCCTTTATGCACCCTCCTGAAGGGGCTGAGCAGGCTGTGGGGCTTCCCCCCACCTTGCTCTCCCCTCCCCACCAAGCGCCTGTGAAATTCAGACCTGGATCACAGCGTCTGTTCTCTGAGGAGTGGTTTTGGTCCAGCCTTTGCCTGTGGAAGATGCAGTTCTTGCTCAGGTCAGACAAAAACAGTGGAAGAGCTGGCCCATAACGCTTGAGCACTCTGAATGCGTTATGTACTGTAACTTCAGGATGCATCTCCTCCTGCATTTGGATAAAACTGGATATTTTCTTATTTCCATGAACACTCTGGGGATAGCTTTGCTTCTGACTGCCAGATCAAATGGTTTGGGGCTTCTGGACACTGCTTGAGGTTGGGAAGGGCCGTTGCACACCGGTATTTTGTTGTAATTGTTCAGTAGCTTCCTTCATCTTGCATTTCTGATAAGATCTCTCTTTCCACTTAATCTTCCCTTGGTGTGTGAGTTGGTGTCAGAATGAAAATGTATAGGTGCTCCTTACTCTGTCTCCCTCCTGCCCGCTCAGTTGGTGCTAACGTCTTGTCTGAGAGAAACAGACCCCTTGGGGTGAATAAATGCCTCTCTAATAAAGGGAAAAAATATTTTACTCTCCCTGACGCCAAAGAGCTGTGCTTGCAACAGCAGCAGGCAGTCACTGCCTGATTCTCTGCCAGCGCCTCCTTAGCCCAGTGTTTCCTAGGGGGGAGCTTTTGGCTTCAGCGATGTATTACTTGCAAAGATAAGGAATTGTGGCCTTTTCTCTACTGACTAGGCATAGTAAGTTTCTCTTGTTAAGAATATTTCATTAAAACTTTATCCCTATGTGCTGCAAACTGCTCTTGTCATAACAGTGTCCAGATGTGTCTTTAAAATTGTCTTTATCCATTGGTTTTGATGACCTTCCTTGGCAATCTACCCTCTGTGCTGAACACTGTATTCATTATCATGAGGAGTTCTGCTCGAGTGCCTGGGTCTCTCCCGGTGTTTTCATTTTGTTTTAGTGAGAGGCTCAATAAACTAGGAAACACCAACTTATTTCATGTGGGCCAGGGCTTTAGATTTATTGTTCTCTGGTCAGAGACCAAATAAGTTAAAATAAACCCCAGTCATTTTGCCTTATCTCACTGGTGAAACACTGTCTGCAGGAGCTGAATTCGTCCTCTTGTTTCTGCTGGTTTAGCTGTTTGTTATTCCCCCTGCCTTTTCTTTTCAATACGTCCCAGCCTCTTGCACAGCAAAGCTCTTCTTTCCCATGCTTTGATTGAAACTTCCTCCCGTTTCAGCTGTGCTTTACCAAGAGTACTTTGTCCTGAGCAGTAAAGGAAAGATGCAGCTCCTAGATGCTGGCTTGCGAAGCTCATGCTGAGAATTCTTGTTTTCATACAATAACAGCCTTCCTAAGGAAGGCAGTTGGATCGGCACGCACACGTCATCTGCACTGTGTAAGGCAATGGCATCACTCGGGCTGGTGTGATGTCCTTTGTTAATGCACCCTCTGGACCTATTTGCATTCATACATACAGTGGGAAATTGTAAGGACTTCATGAGAGCTATAACCAATAAAGCTTCTCAGGAGGGGATTCCTGGGGGCCTATGTTGTTTCCAGTTTGGGAGGTTTGCATCTTTTTTTTTCTTTGCTTGCAAATACTTCAGGCTTGCATTTTTATTTTTTATTCTATTTAGAAGGCATATTTTGAATTCTCAGTAGGATTTTTCTTTATGGTGCTCTAGTGTCACAGCCACGGATAAAACAAATGTTTAATCTTCAGTTTTTAAATTATCAGCAAACTTTGGTATTTTATTTTTCTTTTCTCTACGTACAAATACCTATAAAAAGGGCTTTTCCTTATTTTTCTCTTATCAGAATCTTTTACTAATGGTTGCTACTGCTTCTGACCACTTGCTGCATCCTGTATGTGAGACTGTTTTGTATCAATGTATTGGTTTGAGTGACCTGGATGCCGGCATCTCTTTGGTACTGACAGAGCTGGACTTGTAACCATAATCTGTCTCAGTAATGACACATATTAGCTCCCAGGCAGTCCTTAAGTTGGGCAACTTCAGCATCTTCCTGCCACCTCACATCTGTGGCTTGCAGCAGTACCAAGGGGAGCTGGGTTCTGCAAACCACATGCCTACTTCATCCTTGTGTATTTGGAGGCATGGTTTCTGGATATGTTTGTTGTGTCCTACTCTGCTTCTCTGATTAAGCCTTCCTCTTGTAAATCTATTTCTGATGCAAGTGCTACCCTCTTGCATGTGTTCTTGAATATTTTTCCATCATTAATTTTTAGTTTTATCCAATACCAGGCCTATTGCTGAAAATTCATTGCCTAGAGATGTAAAATAAGTGAACATGAATGTTTCAATAGTGACTGTGGTGGGTTGACCCTGGCAGGACACCAGGTGCCCACCAAAGCCGCTCTATCACTCCCCTGTTCAGCTGGACAGGGGAGAGAAAATACAACTAAAGGCTCATGGGTCAAGATAAGGACAGGGAGAGATCACTCAGCAATTACTGTCACGGGCAAAACAGACTCAATGTGGAGGGAAAAAAAAAAAGAGTTTACTTTATTACCAGTCAAATCAGAGTAGGATAATGAGAAATAAAACCAAATCTTAAAAACACCTTCCCCCCACCCCTCCCTTCTTCCTGGGCTTAACTTCACTCCCGATTTTCTCTACCTCCTCCCCCAGCAGCACAGGGGGATGAGGAATGGGGGTTGTGGTCAGTTCATCACACATTGTCTCTGCCGCTCCTTCCTCCTCAGGGGGAGGACTCCTCACACTCTTCCCCTGCTCCAGCGTGGGGTCCCTCCCACGGGAGACAGTCCTCCACGAGCTTCCCCAACGCGAGTCCTTCCCACGGCTGCAGTTCTTCACCAACTGCTCCAGCGTGGGTCCCTTCCATGGGGTGCAGTCCCTCAGGAACAGACTGCTCCAGCGTGGGTCCCCCGCGGGGTCACAAGCCCTGCCAGCAAACCTGCTCCAGCCTGGGCTCCTCTCTCCATGGGTCCACAGGTCCTGCCAGGAGCCTGCTCCAGCACGGGCTTCCCACGGGGTCACAGCCTCCTTCGGGCATCTACCCGCTCTGGCGTGGGGTCCTCCACGGGCTGCAGGTGGAGATCTGCTCCCCGTGGACCTCCATGGGCTGCCGGGGACAGCCTGCCTCACCATGGTCTTCCCCACGGGCTGCAGGGGAATCTCTGCTCCGGCGCCTGGAGCACCTCCTCCCCTCCTTCTTCCCTGACCTTGGTGTCTGCAGAGTTATTCCTCTCACATTCTCATTCCTCTCTCCGCTGTTGTTCTTCCTCATTTCTGCCCCCCCCCCCTTCTTAAATCTGTTATCCCAGAGGCACTACCACCATCGCTGATGGGCTCGGCCTTGGCCAGCGGCAGGTCCGTCTTGGAGCCGGCTGGCACTGGCTCTATCAGACATAGGGGAAGCTTCTAGCAGCTTCTCACAGAAGCCACCCCTGTAGCCCCCCCGCTACCAAAACCTTGCCACGTAAACACAATAATAGTAACTTTAAGCATAAATCCCTGAATTCTCATCTGTTTTATCTTCCCTGACAAGAAAAGATGACATTAAAGGAAAAGAGTAGGTAGGAGTAGAATTAAGGAGTTACAGTTCTTGATTGCTTGATGCATGGAAGGTAAGAATTTCAGATCTTCCCACATTTCGTTATTCTCCAATCCATCATTTGCCATTTCAAATGAATCAGCATCCTGTCAATGATGCAGTCTTGCTCCGTTATTGCAAGAATTGCATCTGAGTCAATCGGAGTTAAAGTATGGTACTATGCAGATAGCAACATTTCAGTCACGTCAGCAGAGAAAAACGGAAAGTGCTGCCTGTGTCAGACCAAGGCTTGGCTGAAAACCTATTCAGTGCTGCCTGTCCCTGCCTTTTGCTGTCCTGAGAACCACTGACCCTTTGTGCGAGTTCTTTAGGCACCGTTAATGCCAGTCCCGTTCTGTAATGCAGAAAAATGCTCACTACAGACAGCACTATAATGCTAGCGACGCTGCTGCGTGAAGCGTTGCCCGTGGCACTGCTGTCCTGCTTGTCCCTGTGGCCCGTAGCGCACTGTCGAGACCGGAGGATGCCGGCAAGTGCAGAGCAGGCAGCCTGTGCTGCCGCTGCTCTCGGCAAGGACTGCACTGACTGGTGTTGAAAGGGAGCAATGTGTAGGCCCTTGTAGTCTTGTAGGCTTTTAGAAAGACACTTGTTTGATACATCCAATCCTCAAAAAAAAAAAAAAATCTAAAAATAGCTCCAAAAATGGCCAAAGTACTGATTTCTTTTCTATCAAATTCTTGTTGCCACTGGAAGAGAACTGTTGCGTTACCTATTGGAAAGATCACAAGTTTGAGAATGGACTACCCTAAATTGCGGTCTTGCTTTTGTTACATGAAGTCATTTTCCTGTTTGTTGCAGTTTTATTTCCTTTAATTCCAACTGCGGTTGCCTGTGGGTAAAAAAAGAGCACTTTTGTTTTCCGATGATTGCAGTATAACCATGGCATAATACTCTAATATTTACACTGGAGTAAATGCTGCTGTTGCTGTGAGGCAAATGTGTCTCATAATCTGGTGTGGACCTCCAAGCATCTGGCACAGGAGAGCCCCGATAGCCCCACACAGCAGGGAGGAGGAAAACAGGGAAGAGAAATCCTTGGGTTGCCCAGGCTAATGGCCGCTATCTTCTGCATGCCCTGCAAAATGGTAAACTCTGTGCATCCTTTTTTCTAAATGACAAAAGAATCTGACCCTTTAATCCTCTTCCTCTAATTAGCTTACATCTGTACCTTGCTTGATTTGTGCCTTAATGCAGCAAAGCTTTTTAAGCATGTTAAAGTGTTTTCCTTAATCAGGTCCTTGGATTCTAATTCAAATACTCCCAGAGGCATTTCTTCCCTGGTTTGGACAGTGTTTCCACATTTCCAGACAGAAGCAAAACATGGTTGGGTTTTTTTTTGCCTCCTTGGCATGCCTCACAGAAACCTCTCTTATCAGTGCTTGAAAGCATTTTGGCTCTTTTTCTCAAAGTATGCTGGCAATAAAGCTCGTCTGATATGTAGATACAGTCAGGACAGACCTTTCAGTAGGGCTCAGGAGCTGCTGCTCACACTGCTGAGAGTGCTCCAGGGTGTGCATCTGACATGCAGCTGTGCCCCACTGCCCGCCCTAACTGTTGAGGTGCTCCCCAGGACTCTCCGCATCCTCCTGCCTGCTGCGAACTGGCAGCACCTTGCATATGGTCATGCAGCCACCCACCTTTCCTCCTCTTCCAAGGCAAAGGATTCAGATTCTTCCTGAATATTTGCTTTAGTTTTCAGGCCACTTCAAAGCTTCTTCAGAAAGTTGATTTGCTGTTTTGTCACCCAAAGTTTGGTTCCCGTCATCCTCCTATAGCTGTACCAGCCAATAGCAACCCCTCTCCTGTTTTGCAGCACCCTTTTTATTTGGTGCCAGGCTATTTTCTAGTGGACTTTGTGTGGTGCAGTTATCCTCACTGCAGGCAAGCAAGTGCCAAGCATATTTAGCCTGTTTCTGCCCTTGGGTATGACCCTCCCATGCCTCTGCCCTGCCTCACCAGCTCTCTGCCCATCCTTTTCCCTGGTCTCCTCTAGCCAATTTGCTCCTAAGACTCGCACCCATTCACACTCAAGAAACGAATCTTGGAAAGGATGCACAGGACTCATGGCATTTGCAAGCAGTTGCCGTATTGCCTTTGCCTCTGAGGAATGTTTTCCCCCCATCTCCATCTCTGTCTTCTCTACTGAGACTGCAGGGCAGAGATTCTCTTTCTTTTCAGAGAGGATCATGATTTCAACTGAGCTCTACAGGCTTCTGTGTAATACGGAGTAATATTTGCTTTAATTTAATTAACTATTCATATTCTCTTGGTGTGTTGCATTCTGCTCTGAAGATTTTGTGTTGCTAGGTAGGTTGCTATTGCCAAACAACCCGATGGTACTGAAGAGCAATCCCTAACCTTTTAAGAGAGGTAGTTCAGGCAACGTTGAAGAGCGTGTCATGATGTGCGGCATATCCCTTCTACGGTAAAGCCAGATAATTTATACCCCTATAGAACATTCTCTATGAGGGTCTGTGTGCTTTTAAAGGGAGCTTTATGAATCCACTCAGGTTTTATAGAATTGTATGGGTGTTGTCCACGTTTAAAATTTTATTGGTCATCTTCATCGTGACAGAAAATTGAGTTTCCCTTTTATTAGTCTATAATGGTGGCTGGTATATGTCACACCACTCTCAGTAAAAAAACACAAAGTCTACTTTAAAGTTGGAGACTGCTGTATTTCATATTTCCACTGCCCCAAGGAAATATCTTAAAATTGCTTTACTGCTTTTGAAAGAAAAGTGTTCTGGCTGGATTTGGAACTGAAGTGGACTGTTGTATCCCTATTTCACATTAAAGAAGCTAAACTATAAGGAAGAGCTCCTTCTATGCTTATCACAAATCTGTGGCAGAGAGCCATAGGTTATAAAGTGCAGATGAATGTAGAGAAAGTCTCTCTCCAATAAAAAGTGTGGAAACAATTTCACTGCCTCTTTATCCATGCAACGGCCTGTGGGCATACAAGGCAACAAAAGGGCATCCCAAGGTAATTGATATAGGCCAAAAGAACACCCAGAGTGATAGCAGCACGTGAAGGTAGTCATGCCCCACATCTGGGAGATGTGGCACATCCCCAGATTTGCAGACTGCAGCTCTAGAGAGAAACTTTTATTTCTCCCTCATGTTCAGATTCCCTCTTTCACCTTGGACCTTGCTCCAGTTTGTGTTGAAGTTGAGAGCAAAGCCCTGGCCAAAGGCCACAAAGCAGGTTTGGACCTTTACGTCCCCAACCATCGGCTCCCGGGTTGAAAGAAAGAGGTGGTTTCTTCCAATTTGTCCCCTTTCTCTAGAGAGCAGCAAGCACTTTGGCATCCAGGCTGTCTTGGTTTTTCTGTATCTTTATGGTATTTAACATGTTAGCTCTGTATCTCAGCTGGGACTTTGAGGTGTTACTGTGATATTATCACAATCATCACAGGCAAAGGATTCAGGGCTCAATAGATGTTTTCTCTTGGGTTTGGCCACCGGCATCTGCCTGCACGTGTTCTGTTGCTGTAATCTTGTCTGAGGGCATTGCAAGTGCCCACTGTTTACTTTTGGGATTCATCGAACACATCGTTAAATTACTTCTGCGGGTTAATTGAAGAAGCTACATGAGTTCAGGCGTTAGGATGAGCTAAGTACTAATCCCCTCTGTGTGTTTTGAAAGCCCATCTCAAAATCAGTAAGTATGCAGCTGTTCTTTCCTTTTAGATAAATATTGCCGTACAGGACCCAGTCCTTGCTGGTATAGACAGTGCTTCTTGGGCTGTTCTCTGAAAGTATCGTTTGGAGGAGGACACAAAAGGGCGAACCATAAACCCAAAGAAAAACACTTTTATAGAGTGAGTCAGATTAAAATCAAGCAGGTTGTGGAGGAAATGATGCCTGGTTTAGTGTACTTTAATTAATCTATTTTAGGTTTGCATCACTAATTAATCTCTTTTATGGTTCACATTACTGCATGCAGCTGCATATTTCTAACGTGATAGCTTGTCCTAACTGCTAGCATATCTTTGTAAAATAAATAAGTAGTCATTTCTGCCTGCAGTTGTTTTCTGTGAATTTCCAATCTTTCAATAACTTATGTGAAATACAGAGTAGCTGTGGTGGGAGACAGGAGGCTCTGCATGATCAGAAATAACTGTTAAGAGCAATAACTGGAGCTGCTGGTCATTCGCAGGTTGTGATCCAGTAGCATCCTTGAGCAAAAGACTTGCTTTTGGGAACTTAACTCTTTAAAAAACACTCCTGTCTGATGACCAGTATTTGTGAGAGAATAGGCGTAAGCTTTGTACGTGTACTGAGGCAGAGGATGTGTGATGGTTTTCACCACGGATGGAGACATCATGATGGAAGTCTCCAAGCTACAGGAGTGAGTGAGTCAGAGTAAACCTGGAAATGTCGGAACTGACTGTCCTCCTGGATGTTGCTATGATAAAATCCATCTCCTGGCAGTCAAGCATTTGCACAGCCCTAGAAGGATCCAGTGTTGGACAAAGTGCTTTGAAGTTGATTGGTGTGCTGTGAAAACAAAACCCTTTGGAGGTCTCGCTTCAGCTCCAAATCTATTGGCTGTCTCTTCTTCCACTCCCAACTGTGGTATCTGGTGTGAGGTACAGGACAGGACTTGGTCTTTAGGCACTGGAATAGGCAGCTTCCAAAAGTAAAGGCACTGATGGATCAGACATCACTTTAAGCCTGCTCGTTGGGGGCTGCCTCCATCCTAGCAAATGAACGGGACTGTGGCTGGCAGATCGCTGGATTAAAACCCTCTGACACCCAATATTTTATCAACAGGGAAGGAATGAGATTGATGCACAAATCGGTCTGGGTAATCTGAATGCAGAGGCTGTGTTTAACAGAGCAGTAGGAAAAAGGAGGCTTCCATATTTCTGACCGGTCTTAAAGAGGCTTTGCAGATTCTGAGGAATCGTTGATATCTAGCTGGAGAGAAGCTGAGAAAAATGAATTGCTGCTGTGCAAAGGGAGGCCATTTCACTGCCAGTGGTGTGCAGCATGCTGCCTCCGAAGAAAGAATGAAAAGAGGGGAAACAAAGCATGTGGGTGAGATGCATGACAAATTAAACCTCTGGATAACCCCATGTCAGTAAATTACTTGCCCCAAACACTAGTACTTCATTCCTCAACACGCCATGAAATTGTGTAAAAGCAGGACTTTACACCCTGCGTATTTGAAGTTGAAGCCTTACTTAAGTGCATAAAATAGCAGATCTTGGGAAAACTCTGCAGGGCCATTACATACCACAGGCTGTACCTGGACGTGGTGTTCCAGTCAAAACATCCCACGGTTGGGGTGAAAGGGGGGAAATACCTTTGATATGGCATTTGGGGTACTTCAAAAGTTGGGCATATATGACGCTTAACTTGAATCTCCACGGAAAACCAAACCAAGCTCCACCCTCTAGGGACCAGCCTCAGTTCTGCACATTTGTGACAAGCTGGGACCTTCCTGTGCAATGTAAGGTCTCTTTTCAGAACCTTGTACATGATAAAATAGTTTAGTTGTAAAAAGCTCTCATTAGTTACTAAATAGCTGAGATAACTATTGCTATGCAGTGATTACAAGTAATGCAACATTCCCAATTAAATTTATATATATATGCTGAAAGTCAGCCAGAAAGAGCACTTTGGGCAACCTTTCCTCTGCCCCCCTGCGCTGTCCCCCACTGCTCAGCCCCGCAGAGACCGAAAGCCAGATGCAGCCCATGTGTTCAGATAGATTTGCTCCTTTGCACTTCCTTTGGTAGGCAGGCAGAAATGGAGAGGATCTCTGTGTGTGCACACGTGCATTTTCAGGCACATGAAGGAATTTGGTGCCTTTGTTAATGCTGTTTTGTTAGAGGACTTAAAACAAGAGGATGAGCTCTGAAATGGGCAGAAAAATGCAAACAAATTCTTCTGCCTCTTGCATCTTTTTCTGATAGTGGCTGCTCAAAAGTCCCATGTTTGAGGCAGTAAAACGTGGCTTCCAGCTGAAGCTGAATTGCAGTGTCCTACTGCTGTAAACTCCTGAGTCTTGCTGCATGGAAACACAGTTCTAGGTAATCGCACGCATTTCCCAAATGGTGTTAAATTTCAAATCCAGATGGAAATTCTAGTAATGCCTGCTGTCCTTCACGCTCTAGCAGAACCACCAGCTCCGGCCAATTGTAACCACATGAAAAATAAAACGGTGCAAGTAGCTATGCTGTTTATAAAGTCTTGTACCAAATGTTGACATTTCGGTGTGTTTGTGACACAGGGATGCTGATAAAGGCTGGCAGGAAGGCAAAGGGACGGGGCAGGCGGGCACAGTGTCGGGCAGCTGCCCCTGCACAACTGACTGCACCGAAATGTGACCCATTGCAAGCAAGGGGAGTCAGGCAGAGAGATGTCCCTGCTGGTGGAAGTTCAAGCAAAATTGTGCTTTGGGGTTTGCTTCATTTCAGAATGAAAGTTTGGCTGTAAGATGGATAAAGTGAACTTTCTCGTGTTTTACCAGTAGGTATCCCTGAAACTGCAGGGCCAAGGCAAATGGAGTGAAAACGAGAAAATACAGGGTGCTCTGTCTTAACAGAATTTGTAGATCAGCCGTAAAAGAGTGCTGCCTGTTTCGGAGGGTTGCTTTCATGCATCAGAGGCAGGCTCCCATCCCTGGACTTCCCTGCCAGGCTGTAAGCTGAGACCTCATGACTGCTGCTCTGGTGGGTACTGGAGCAGCCTTCCAGCAGGAGTAGCTGCGTTGGGGCTGTGTCTGGAGAGCTGCAAGACTCCTGACCTTCAGCTCAGCTCTGGGGTTTGATCTCCCCTCTACTGTGGGAGAAGCTTTGTCTGGTTTATTTTGCTCAGTCAGCACAGAAATGTGCACATCTATTTTTCCAGCCTGAGACCGTTCTCATTTTTAAGTCTTACTGAACAAATAAGATATTGTTCACTGGTTCTGAGAGCTGTTTGTTAGATAAAAAAAAAAACCACCTCCTTTATCCCTTGTAGCAAAGAAAGTTAATTGAAGTAACAACTGGTTTAACACTATCTTGTTTAAAAAAAAAATAATTCTAATAAATGTTTAACATTTTAACAAAGTTCAGTACACGCTCCAGCAGTACTGCATCTGTGTTTCCTCTGCTCTTTTTTTAAGCTTGGCATACAAAGTACCATTTAAATACCATGGTGAAAAGGGCAAGCATTCGATTTAATGCTTTTGAAATTATTCTGGAATTAAATCCTGTGCAATATATCTCAGTCGAGCAGTGTTGCATGTAGCCACATGCAGCTAATGAGCCATCAAAGGCAATGCTTTAAATCCCCATGCACACAGTACACAGATCCTTTATTTTTGCTGTCATAACACAAATCACCAGCCTTGATGCTAAATCAAACACAGGTAAAAGGAAGAAAGGAAAAAAAAACACCAAAACCCAAAAGGAAACAGGAGACAGTAACTTTGTGGCTAATTGGAAAGACATTTGAAAAAACAGTTGGGGTTTCTTTCAACGCCATTAATCACCTCTGCTGGAACATCCTTCACAACCCAAGCTTTTCTTGTCCTTGTTGCTATTTTCCCTCTTTAACATGGTACAAAATGTACATACTCTTTGTTGTTCTTGAAAGCCATTTCTCTCATGCTGTGGTGGAAGGGCTTAGAGTACGGCCCATTACAGCTCCCTTTGGTCTTGGCGGGGCCGCAGGTTTTCTGCCTTCATCTGGTGCCCTGAACTTACCAGTGAGGACATGGCTGCTTCTGCCCAGCGGGCTGGAAGGGGGAGATGCTGATTCATCTTCTACATTGTCCAGCACAACAAGGCTGAGACCTCAAGGATATAATGCAATGAAAATAAGAAGCCAGAATGGGAGGTAGGGTGCAAGATGATATTTCTGTACAGAGTCAAGACATGGCTTCTGCCAGCATTTCCTTCCCCTACCTTGTTTTCCCGCAGGCAAGGTAAACGTATGCAACAGCTCTGGATCCATGCTGGTTACCTGCAGGCTGCTTAATGGCCAGTGTAAAATGAGTGATGGCTGTTAGCCAGCTCCATAAGCATTCACCTTGCTAAAATCCTTGAGGTACCTGGAAGAAGGAGGCTCTGCTGAGGGCCGCCTGGGGCTCCTGCAGCCCTCGAGCAGAGTAGCAGCACTGGGAATGTATGGAAAGCCACAACGGTGGCCTTGGCCACCTTGATTTTTACAGGGACTATGGGGAGATCAAAGTAGGTTATCCCCAACCTGTTTTCCATTTGGTTGAGCTGTTTGCCAGCAACACAGCTGAATGGGTGCTCTGTGTGTGTATTATTATTATTTTAATTTTTAAAGGTGAGAAGTCGTCACTGCACATAAGCAGGCTGGTAGCTGTGAAGAGAGGGGCTGTACACTCCACATGTGCAGTTCCCAGTGCCTTTTCTTGACTGATTTGTGTTTTGGACAGCTTCATGGGGTGGGTTTTTAATGACTCATGTCAGGTATCCTTTAATTGCACAATGATGATGGAAGCTAGAAAATGAGCAACTGCAAGAAGCACCCATTGTGTTAGGTGAAATGTTTGTATGCTAAGAGGTAGTGCTTGCCTTAAACACTTGAAATGCCCAAGGTAGTTAAAAAGGTGGGAGCAGGGAAAGGTTGTTGTTGCCTCTACAGCTGCATCAGTATGGCACAGAGGAATTAACCTGTCCAGAGATGTTAGGGAGGGGATCACTTAAACCCAACGTTACCCATGAAGGTGTGTTTGAATGCTGTGGCTCAGTGTCCACATGCTGCTCCCACGTACTGTGAAGCCACGTGCTTATGTAGATCACGTACGTGTGTGGAAATGCGCTTGTTTGCTGCAGTATTCTCAAGTGGTGAGTGAAGAAGCCTGAGTTGGAATTTGTAACTATGATAACCCTTTAAAAAGTAATTAATAATCTAGTAAGCAATAATGAAAAATGCTTAGGAGATTGGAGGAGAGATCTGTACAAGTCCTTCAGCCTGCTGCGTTAACCAGGGTATTCCCAAGCTCTTACAATTTATCTTTGCAATGTGATTTTTGAGCAAAATAATGTTTGTGCATTCTTATTTAAATGTTATCAACAGTTCTCACTAATGGAGTGGTTAAGAGGTTATAACGTTTACCAAGCTTTGAATTTTCTCTGGTTTTGATCCTCAGGCAATATGACTCAGATTTTGTGAGATGTTTAACTTTCTGGCAAAAGAGGTATAGAAAATAAATCAAGCTTTACTGTTGTAATTAAAATAACATTTTCTACTTTAAAGTATTTTTGTCTATATGTTTATGTATGTATGTTTATATAGCATACACAAGTCTTCAGGTTTTTTTCCTATAGTGGAAATTCTATTCATATTTTAAAAAAAAGGCATCAATGGAGCCTGGTCATCTTTGTATTCAGCATACGTTAATGTGATGAATAGAGATATTTTCCCCGTACCATTGCAAATATTTATAAACTACACATCACTGCAATTTACTTTAAAATGTATTTTCTCTTGCAGGGGTTTCCTCTGTTTGTCATGGTATTTATCCAACTGGGAAACACTGAAAAATGGGAATGTGTTAACAGAACAAGCTAGAAGGATACAAATCATTCTCTTTCTGCCCCTCTGTGGGAATAATGTGAATATTTATAGATCTGGAAAGCTTTCAGGAGTCTTTAATAAGTGAGAGCCAAACCATTCTCTTTGTGCTGATGCCATTTCTTGCTTTGACCTGAACATCCATCAGCTAGGAGCTGTAGCACCAAGGAGACGGAATCAAATCAGTCATCTATACTTAAGCCTAATTAGTGGGGGTTTTTCTATTAAAATTGCAATAGAGTAGGGGCAAAGGTGCAGAGCCCCGCAAGGGTAACGTTGTTCGCAGCACATGGCAAAAAGGACACTTAAATGCAGTCATCTTGTGGAGCGGGAAGCATGTGGCTTCTTGCTTTTAGACGCCGCTGTGAAGTTGCATGGGTCAAATGCAAGACCTATTCGACCGCCTTGTCTCACGCAGCTAGCGGTGTTCCCCGTGTGGTATTTAGCAGTTTCCAGGCCTTTGCAGCAGTCGTCTTTTGCCAAACTGTTTTATGTGGAAGGTGGGTAGGATTTTATGAGAAGTGAAAGCATGCTGATAAGACAAAAGAGGAGGTTCCAGTGAGCTCCTCTCGCTTATTGAAGCCAACTGATGGAGTGGGGAAAGGAGGAGGGTTAACACGACCCGGTGGGAAAGCAGAGAGCAGAAAAAGCACTTCAAAGCAAAGGCTGAGCAGGGGTCAGAAGCAGTGTCAGGTCCAAAGAGAAATGGAGAGGGGAAAACCTGAACTCCCTGCACCTTCCCTGACAAAGAGAGCAGTGTTGAGCACTAGAGGGAAGAGTGGAGGCTGGCTGAAACGGACACACTGCAGGGAAAAGATTAGAGAAATCTGGGAAAAAGAAAATTCATTGTGATTGAAGGAAAAAAAAAAAGCAAGCAGGGTATCTCATGAAAAATCAGTGAAAGCTCTCCTATTGTCTTTTCTTTTTTGAATTTCCAGGAACAAGGTAGGAGCAGAGCTCCTAAAAGTGAGTGGGAGTGTGCATGTCTTGTAAGAGGAGATGCAAGGTTGGGTTTTAGCATAGCTCATTCTTCATACGACTCTTCTGTGTAAAGGTCATATTTGAGTCTTTTGTTGTTGTTGGCTTTAGGACTGAAGGCCCAGTTCTGACTGGGGCAAAAGTCCCCCTTTCTATAATACAGTACCAGCCTAAGTTAAAGCTGCAGGATAAATCCTCAATTCTTTGTTCAGATACAGCCAAAAGAAATCAATAAAACATATTCAAAGACTCGCTTGGGATCACAGATCCTATAAAGCCTTCCAGAATGTTTAGTTTTACCAGAGTATTTTGCCTGAGGATGTTGTGTGGGCATGACGCAACTACCTCCTACAGCAGTAAATGGTCATACAAGAACTGGAAAGCTATCTATTATAAAATGTCCCTAATAAAATTATGTGTTGTCTAAGGATGGAGGCAAAGCAGTGTCAAGCAAAGAACGTAGGGCAGGAAGAATGGATTACAATTGCTTCGATCTGTGTTAAATCTACCTTTGGAGGGTGAGGGGAAATAAGTGTCAAGTATGACTAGGTATGACACAAGGAGATGCGCTGGCTGCACTGGGGTCACATCTAGACAACTGTCTGCTGCACCCAGCTGCAAGGGCTGGTAGAAAGTGGGGTGTGGGACCACCTCAGTGGCCACACATGCAGCTTCACAGTGGGAATGATAAGGATTATCTTCAGGAAAAGACTGACTAGCTGATACCAAAGCAGGGAAGAGGTTACTACTGGCTTGTGCTGAAGCACTGGCCCTTTGCCTGGTTGCTGCCAAGCTGCTTGGCAAGCTCTCGGGGAGTTTGGGTTTCTAGGGTCTGCTGGCTCAGCGCCTCCCAGCCATTCAAGCTGCTCCGGGCTCCGGTGTCTGCAGGTTTAGCATAGACATGTCCCAGCAGCTGCCTGGGTTGAGGATATCCAGCTCCATGGTTTCCTTGTGGAGAAGCCAGCAGTCTGGCAACCTCTGCTGTGCCCTCCTGACAGCCTGGGAACGGACTTGGGGACACCTGGCTCCCTCTCGGGTTACTGGAAAGGAAAGATGAGTGCCTGGCAGCTCAAGAGACCAAGAAATGGGAATCTCAGCTGTTGCCTAATTTGGAAAAACTTAATATTGTTTTGATGGTTTTTTTTCTTATTTCCTGCCTATAAAGAATGGTGTAATTTCTAATCCTTTCTCCAAAACAGAATGATGATAATTTTATTCCAAACTCCCCACGGACTGAATTTCTGTCGTTCTACACTCAAGACTAATCCGATTTTCTGTTGCATGTCCTTTCTCCAGACCACAGTCTCTGCTTTTCTGTGCTAGTCCTTTTGTCTTTAAGGTTCATTTGCCTTGACCATGCATACACTGTAAAGTGGTTGCTTTGTCTCTTTTTCCAGTGTTTAGAGAAAGTTCCTTAACACCATTTTTTCCCAAAGGCCAATTTAGATGCTGTTTTCTCTTTTGTAATTGTTTCTGTCTTTTAATAATCCTGGGACATGGTGGGGCCCATCTGTGCTCACTTCTCAGTCCCTACTTCTGAACAGCACACTCCTCTTTGTCACCTCTTTGTCCTATATTGGGACTCCTGCTCTCCCCAGGCCTGCTGTCTCATTGACATCACCAAGGGTGTCCAACGGCTCCCTCCACCCCGGAGCAAACCCAAAATACAGTAAGCTCTTATGGCTAAGAGAAAATTTGGAGTCAGGGAGCAAACTGACACAGAGAACTTAAATGCCTCAGAGCATCAGTTGCATTAGTAATTACTGAAGGAAGAAGGGTCAGCATGGGAGACTGTGGCTTCTCCTCTCATTTTGATGATTTCTAGCCAAAATCTCAACGATGAGGTCATACTGTTCCCCAATGAAAAGGCTGTTATATTCAGCAAGTGAAATACATAAACATTTAAGAAAGTGGCTGTGCACCATAGTTTTGCAGTGTACTGGTTGTTAAGTAATCTTCAGTTATAGGAAAGTCAGGAAGGGCTTTTTTCGTTTGTTTTAATGTTGTGGAGTGCTAGATACCCGCAGCAGGAAAACATGCTATGTGCTCAGAGCAAATGCACTGATCTTGGAGATTGCTCGGTCTAGAGCGTGGGCAAATGCCTGGAATGGTGGTTTTGTTGTTTCTGTGCAGACAATAGCCCTGTCCAAAAGCTTCAGTTGTCCCCTTGCTGGCGTGAGCATCCTGGCCCAGCTCAGCCCTCTCTGCCCTTCCTTGCTCACAGGGGAAGCGGTAGCATGTTCAAGAGACTCACCCGTGCCCTGGGTGACGTGGGATTGCCAGTCTGGTGTCTGCAATAACTCAGAGCACTCTTAATCTGTGGCTTTTGGGAGCTGATGAGGTTTGCACCTTAGCCAAGCGGCAGCTTGGGGCTAAGAGGATGTTCTGGACGGTCTCAGCTATATCAAAAAAAGAAAGGATTTGGTCCAAGAAGAATACCCCTCCACATGTCCTTAGCAAATACAGTTGTTAAATGTCCTCCATTTCAGGGGCTCTGTGTTAGAGCATTTGGGAATTTAAATTAGTAGGTCAGGCTGGTGTGTCACAAGTGCCCCTTCTCACACTTCAGAATTATTTTTAATCAAACTGTTAAATAATAATGCTTTTAAAAGAAACAAAAACCACTTCAGCAGAACATTGAGTCCTGAAGTACCCCAAACAATAATGCTGCTCCAAATTCCTGCTCTGTGTGTGGTGAGGAGACCAGGACAAGCATGGGACTTTCTATTATGAGACCTGAGCCACCGCCACTGATGAGAAATGGAGTAAGAAGGGTGGAAGGGAGTCTATAACAACACAGATGCAATGCTGCTGTCTAAAACTGGCCCTTTATATAATCCAGGATGTCAGCAACACTTTTACTGGGGTTTATTTTAATGGCTTTTAGTAGTTACGGCTGATTGGCAACGGCGAGGCTTGCACCCTGCCTTGGAGGGGTAGCCCAGAGCGGGCAGTGGCATTGCGAACCTCCACGCCCTGCCACCAGCGCGCCCTGACCCCGAGGGGACTGTGGCCGAGCCCTGGCAGTCGCTCACCCGTGCCCTTTCCCTCCTTGCTTTCCCTGCTGAGCCTGGTGAAAAGACCTCCAATTACTTCCAATTGCGGTGACGGTTTTGCGCGAGGTTAGACACCCGTCCGCTGCGGCGGGGAACGAGCCGACCACCTCGTTAGGCCACCAAGCTGCCTGTCAATGGTGGCTGCTTTCCGTCATGGCTAACCTGGCTCACTTCTGCATAGCGATGGCTCTGCATCCCCGCTATGGCTGCAGGCTGCGTGCGTGCAGAGGCTGTCTTCCCGAGAGAAGGTCAGAGACCTCTGCAAGGCTTTGAATAGCCCCACTGGCACTCTTTTTCTTCTCAATCCTGATACGTATCTTTGCTTTACAGGGAGCAGTGTTGTATAAAATTGAGTGGTCCAAGGACAGATCCAGTCCTTGGGCAGGTCCAAGCCAGATGGAATTGTAACTTCTGACATGACTACAGCATGAAGAAGCAGTCTCTTTTTGATTTTATATTGTCCTGCACAAAAGCCTTGTGGACACTATAGTACAGCCTGTGTTTGTTCAAGTTAGAAGAAGTGTGAAGTTCGGTGGATTGGCTTGAGGGATGGATACATATGCAAGCAAACAAGGGATGTGGAAAGGTGCGAAGTTGGAAGGGGAGGAGTAAAATCATGTCGTGTGGAGGAGAGCTGGGGTGAACTCCCATCCCCAGGAGAAAGAACAGCTCTCTAGTACCTACAATTACTTTAACCAAAATCATGGCTAAATAGGTCTCAGAGGAGCTGGGAGCAGGAGCCAGAAAAGTCTAAATTACTACAGCTTCAAAAATCTCCGGTTCTAGAAAGATTAGCATGTCCTACAGAGAATGGCAGTACTCAGAACAGCTCTCTTCCCTTCGTGCAGCATATCTACACAGCTGTGATTTTCATGCCGTAGGATTATGTGTTACTTGCTGAAATTGGAGACGTGTAAAAGTCAATAGGATTTATGCATCTGATTTCAGAAAGGAGAGGATTTTGCCCTTCTTAAGAGCAGACTGCTCATTTCATAAATGGTTACTCAGGGAGAGTACGATCGCACACCCTGTACTTGCAGGTGAAGCTTTTACTTGCATGTCTTTGTCAGTTAAAAGTTGCAGAATGCAAATGCAGCTTTGGGGTACCTGACTACGAGCTCTGTGTGTCTCAGCATTGGAGATGTTAATCCCATTTCTGATGGCGTCCAAGCAACTGTGTGCCTGCTTGCAGCAGCTTCCTAAGATGTAGTCACAGAGACATTTCAGGAGTCTTCCCTGTTCTTCTAAGGCATTGGATAGCACAAATGCCTCTTACAGTGGTCTTGCTCTAAATACCCTTGAGCTCACTGGTTTGCAATTCAAAAGCAAGCAGTAATAAAATACCTCTAGAATGTAGTAGCTTTTTCTCCTCCCTTGAATTATTTTATGCATTGCATTTAATTAGATTTTCTTTTATTGTAACAAAAAAAAAAGTTCAGCTGATGTGTTCATTTAAGCAAGATGTTGGTGTCACTTTTTTTTCTACTCCGTTGTGCTGAATCCATCCATATTCTCCAGGAATGAGCTTCTCGATGCAGTTTGATTTGTGTTGTTGGCTGGTTGGTTTTTATGACCTTCCTTCTATTCCAGCAGTTTGGTGCCTGGGGGCAGCAGAAGGTTTCCTGCAGAGATGGATCTGTGTGACGTTCTGTCTGTTCCCTTCTTCCTTCTGTCATTGCCTTCTGCTCCCACTTCTGTTTCTTCTTCCTTTGTAATGGCTGCTCAAGGAGGATGGGGGAATTGTTGGTTAGGACACACTGGACCCTCAGTCCAGATTGTTGCAGTTCATTTTCTAGATTTGCTGTGTACTGCTGAAAGAATGTGAGCAATATTTATGTTGTTGTGTATTACAATAGCAGCCGGAGGCCGAAAGCAAACACAAGGACCTCTGTGCTTGCCATCATGCAGGCAGAAGTCCTACACCATGAAACATCAAAATGCACAAGACAGGCACTGAGTTAGGGAATGTCCAGTCACTGGGGGTTCCCCACTTCTTAGGCAGTTGTATTTTGGGCCTGGGTTTCTCTCTGTAGAGCTAGAATAATAATTTCCTCTGTCCATGTTGTGTTTAAATCTTTGTCATATGTGAAAAGTTTTACTATTTTCGTGTTGAGCAATGATAAAGAATCTTTCATTTTACTTTTTCCTTTTATATCCCCTTCTCTCTGAAGCTGTGTGTTTCCATGCATTCACTTTCTTCTCACCTCCCTCTTTTGTTTAAGCACAGGCTCACAGCAAGTCCATCAATCCCAAACCAGCCATTATACTTTTTTTCCTCTTGAGGGATCCTTTATGTGTGTAGCAATGTCACCAAGCTCATTAAAGACTGCTTGTTTAAAATCTGTGCGATTTCTCGCATTTAGATAACCAGATGGAAAACTGGCTGAAACACCTTTCAAGGCATGGTCAGAAACCTGTGCTTTACCTCCCTATTTTGTTTAGATGAACCAAACTTAGAGCAATGTGTCCTCTTCGTTTGGAAAGGTTTTGCCTTTTACGTTGATCTAGGCTGTGGGACACTCTTCTTGAGCATGGGTGAATGCACTGCAGGAGTCAGGGCAGCCTGAAGCTCGGGGGTCTGGAAAAGCTGACCAAAGGATGGTTTGGACTCATGAGTTTTACCTCTACAAAAAGCTGCTTTAATGCTCAGTAGATGCAAATAAGAAGTATTTTATACTGCAGAACTTCAGTCCACATGAGCAGAGAGTGAAAGACAGCAACTTAAGGGTAGACTTTAGTCTTTGAGAGACTGTCCTAAGCAGGCTGAGACAGGAGATCACAGAAATTAAAGGACAGCTCTAATTGGGTGCTAGTCAGCCTCTACTGCACGCTCTGCATCTTCAGCTGCCAAAAACTCAGGAAGCTGAGCATGTTCCCATCCTAAGGAACTGAATTGTAATGTTAAAAAAAAAAAAAAAAAAAATCACTATCCTTAACACAGAAATTTCACAGCTCTTATGTTAATCATTTTCTGTGTCATAATTTAAGGCCTTCACATCTCAAAGCTGTATTGGGGTGACTGTAATGAAATAGTAGCAGTGACTGAAAACTTTATAGTTCATTTAGTAATTTGGAGACGTGTTGTCAGCTCAGCAAAAACTGACAAAGCATAAATGGTAAAGCATCATCTTCCATTCCTGAAGATATCGGTTTGGTGTTTGACTTGGGATTAAAGCATTTTATCCAAATTTATATATTGAAATTTATATATCAAATACTATGCTATAGAAAATGAGTGAATGACGTCCTTAATGTTGTCTGATTTTTGGTTATAAGGGCAAGGAAATGGAGCAGAAAGCTTTCCCCCATTTTCATCGTCACTAGCTGTGAAGCATCAGTAGTGGCGAGAGGCGACTACAGGCACTGTAGCACTTTCAGATATCGGGAGACAGGTCCCGCGCTGTCCTGTGTGACAGAGGGACCCTCTTGCCCTGCGAGTTGGGCAAACCCTACAAACAGTGTATATTTGACCTGTATTTTTCTGGAGACCAGTGATGACAAGGAGTAGTCAGAGTTCCTATTCCAAGCACAGCCTTCTTCAAGACTCCACAGGTGAACACAAGCCACAATTGGTGATTTCACCTGTAAAACAGCTCAGCTGAAGAGCAGATTCTTGGCTCTGTTTTCACCTAGCCTGCAGGGTACAGTTCACTTGAGGTAAAGAACATCAGTCATTGTTCTCTGCCAGCGGAGCGCTGCTCCTGGGAAAATAAGGTACACATGGTTACCAGAAGAGCTTTGATGGATCTTTCCATCAGTTGGAGACTACATGAAGAGCTGCATTTTCCAAATCTAGTGCAGAAAGTGTATGGAAAACATTTGAAAAAGGCTACCTGGCAGTTAATGCTGGTAAACTTTATTTTAAAGCCCTTGATAAGGGCTCCAATTTTGCATTAGCTACAGATGTCATGAGGACAAAGCCAAATGTCAACAGGCTCTTAGAATAATGCAGTAAAGCCTTAGGTACATTCTGTTACAATAAGATGGATTTTTGTCTTTGTGGCAGTCTTGCATAAACCAGAAAGTCAACATTTCAATATGATGTGATATTCCCATTAAAAAAAAAAAAATACGAAAACCCAGCATCTACAGCAGACCCAACCAAACCAATTAAATTTCTGTGTTGTCAGAGACATTTCAATCAAATGTGTATCACTTCATATGTGGTGTGTGTTCCTTTTCCATGCTTTGAGTAACTTTTTGTTACCTCATGAACACCTCACTTTTACTATGAGAACCAGTATTACGCAGACCTCGCACAAGAGGAGCTTTGTTGCAAGAGGTGTCAACTTTTTGAAATAGTTCCTTGCTCTCTGACTGAATCCAGTCACTTGGGTTTTCAGTGGTCAAGTTCAGCCTTTTGTGTGCACACCTCCTCTACTGATGTCAACAACGATTGCACAAGAATATTAAAGAGTGCAGCTCGTCCTGATAAGTAATTTGCCCTTTACATATATTGCTAATATACAGGGGAAGTGAAACGTTTTTCTCTTCTCTGTGTTATTGTTGCTGAAACTGTGTGTTTATTTTTTTGGACAAAAACATAGCAAGAGAATGTTTGGCACAAAACTAAGATGTACTTTTGTACCCAAAACATATATGGTGGGCTCCAAGAAGTTGTAGATGTACTTGGCTGGGAGTAGAGTTGCAGGGTATGCCCCATGTTAAGCAAGCAACCTGCTTTGCACAAAGACAGGATTTAGAAATAGAACTTTTCAAGGTCTTTCTGAGCTTATAAATCTCTTTTTGTCTCTAACAGATATGATGATACAGAATGTGCTTTTGAAGATCTTGCAAGGCGTAACGATATTTGCTTTTTTTAGGGTTTTGTAGAAAAATATCCTATTGGTGCCTGACAACTGGTATGGGAATACTTATTCCTGATATCATAACTTTATAAAAAACGGCACTTTCAGGAGGTTATGAAAATGCTTCCTACCATGTTGTTCCATGGCTGCTGTTACATTTCAGATTAGACATAGGAAGAACACACGACCATGGTTACCTAATGGTGCTGGAAGAGCACCATCCTCTTTCACCTTTTGCTGCATTGTTAATGGTAAAGTATGAGTCATAGTTATCGCTTGGTACATTTTCATAATGATGTATGGTGATTCGGATGTGCGTATCTGTAATTAATGAGAGGGAGTTGCATGGCTAATTCCCTGTGCACTGCTGACATCCTGTCTGCAGCTTTGTCCCTGATCTTTTACTTACGTGTCTCAAACAGCCGGTTATTGCATTACATCCTTGTATTATATAAATAAAGCCTTGACCTTTGTCCTTTGCAATATTGGTTCAGAGCAGTTTTAATTCAATTCAGAAAAGAAGCCTGAGTGTTAAAACCATTTGAATCTCCTTACACACCTTAAACGTTGATGGCACTATTTCTGCTCAAGAGAAAGTACTAAGGCTAAGAAATTGCCTTCTAGCTTTTTGTCATTGACAAATGAGTGCGTGTTTCTTCAGGTTGAAACTATGCAGGAAGTCCTTTCTGGGTAGGGAGTACGCATACTCCTCTGCATTGCAAGGCATCGTGGGTCTACAGAAATCATTAGGAGTGCAGTATTTTGTTTATTATTTCATCAAACAATTCTGAAACAATAACCCTCCTCAGGCAAGTTCCTTCCCCTGCTGTGGGCGAATCTCCAGTAGTCTTTTTATTTTTCCCCATCACCATGTTTTATAGCTTACTTAAGGCTTATATCTATGAATCCTCCCTGCTAAAGCCAGGCTGGCCCTAGAACCATTGCAGTCCATTAAGACAGAGACCGCCTCACGGGTATATTGGTGTCAGAAGCTCAGGCCCTCTCCGGGAAGAATCTGAGCTCTTTTCTCTGTCACCATTCATGTGGTTGTGTTGGATTTTTCCCAATGTGTGTGTTAGAAGTGGAGGTAAGCAGGATGCTTATGTCTCTGAGCATCTAAATCGTGTTACTGCTGAGCTTCAGTTCCCCACTGATAGAAAATGGGGATAAAGGCACTTAATTATCTTCTGTGGATATTGTGGGATAAATTAATTAAAGATTTGGAGTATTAGAGCTAGACACAATCTGGCCTTCATTAAAATCATTGTGATTGTAATGCCGTTAGTACCTCTGTGCAAATCCTAGCGAAAGTAATTTTTTTAGAATGATGGAGATACAGATCCTCTAATTATCCAGGACAACTCAAATTAGCACCACAAATAACTGCTAAAAGTTGAGACTGCATGATGTGAAAGATAATTGATTTTGAATATGTTAGGGCACAACTGCTGTTAAGTGATGTACAATGTTATTTTCTCCTGTTGGACGTTTAACAATGCTTTGAAGTAACAGAGATGTAATTTGTACTATTGCTAGAGATTTTTGGGAGCAGAAGCCTGAGAGAAACAAGGAAAGGAAAACAAACTCACAGTTTGTTTGAGTTTTTCACCCATTGCCGCTTCCACCTTGTCTTGTTTAATTAGAACTGGCTTTATATCAATTTTGTATTATTTGCAGATTTTAAATGGGGTGCAGTTACAAAATCAGAATTAAGAAAAATTTTTTTATTATTATTATTCATTTCAGATTTGCCCCATTAGTAGAGAAAAAAGGATTCCTAGCAAACCTCCATAGGTTTCCTTTGGGAGAGGTAAAATAAACCTTGATCACTGATAAGCTGACTTTACTCCATTTAGATTCCATCCCCCATTACTTTTGGTACAATTATGTGTAAGCAGTCATTGCATGAAGCTGCCTGGACTCCATGTAAATGATACGTCTTTGGCATACAGGAGTTTTTGTAAATCATTTAAAGGAAGGCATTCTTCCATGCTTGGCAGAAGAAGGATACAGAGAGCTTTTGTACCTCAGTTGCATCAAATTGAATATTTCTTTAATCACCCTGGAGAAGAATGCACTTGATTGCATTCTGCGAGTTCTGCTGTTATTGTTCTTGGGTAGACCTGGTGGGTAACAGATGACCTGACTCCACGCCACCGCTACCCCGGCCACCCCCTCGAATCTACCAGCTCTTCTCCCTTGGGCAAGACCTGCTCCACTGGAGTAGTAATTGTGCAATAGTCAAAAGAAAAGAATGTGAGGGAATAGCTATTAATAACAAAGTTGGCAACCCCCTGCGAGGAGAGCTATTTTCACATGAAAATCTTCTCCAAAGAAGTAATGAAGCCTTGCTTCATTTGACGTCTTATCAGGTAATTGCACAGAAGGTGATTTCCACATAAGGATTTTTTTTTTCCTGAATGTAGGGTGAATACCCACTATTTAAAAATGGACAACAAGCCCTGCACGGTGCCCAAACTATCAAAGAATTAACACCTAGTGCAGAAGTTTAGCATTTTTTTCCCTAATAAGATGGTGCTAAAAAAGACAAAAACTCCTATATGAGAGATTATTAACCCGCCAGAAGAGGGAGAAGCTGATGAAAGCTTGGGTCTGTTTTTGCACATGGCTGCACAGTGATGTATTTAATTTTGAAGAATATTAAACAAATCTGAACCTTTCCCTCCCCTTTTTCATTTACAGAAAACAGTAAATGTAAGGCCATAACTAAAAAAGTAGATCGTGCTGTCATCAGTTTAGACGTTTTCCTGGGAAATACTATGAAAAATATTAATAGAAAAAACCACACTACTTTATGCTCAGTTTTCACTCATAAGCTCCAAGTTTAAAGTAGTTGCTTAAATTAATCTAGGCTCAATCCTCAGCCAGAAGCTGTGGAAAGGAGTCCTATTCTGCTGGTGTCTTAAATTGACATAGTCAGATTGAGCACCAGAAAGCTGAGAGGAATTTCAATCCTTGGCCTCAGTTTATGAGCTAATTACCGATTTGACAAATGTAACTTTTTCAGTGGAGGACTCATTCTGAAACTGTGTTTTCTGGCAGTGGTAACAAAGGAGTTAAACTGCTGCTGATGCCTCCCCTCTGAAGAAGGAGTAATGGTGCATCTGTGACGAGCCTTTCCCTGGTGCTTTGGTGCACGGTGCTCAGCACAGAAGGGATAAGCCTCTCCCAGCAGGCAGAGGAAGTAATGCTATTAGGCAGGAGCAAGACGTGCTCATCCCATGTTTGGACCAGCTACTAGAAGGCGATGTGTGACATCCTGAACCGACAGGATGAACATATGTCATTCCTACCGAGCTCTACAAGCATGTGGGGGCAGAGCTTTCCCCATCCTATTTTTTGTTGAATCTGTGTGTCAGAGGCTTTATTTTTGACGTGGTCAGCAAAATCTCTGAATATATGTTTGCACGAACAGGTGCAAACATTTGCTTTATCATCTCCATCTGGATGTGAGGCGGTCCGGGCTGGGAGCTGTGCAGCCGTGTTTTATACGCTGAGGCAGCTTATCTCAGACTCAGTGACGCAAATAAAAGGGGACTTCCCAGCTGCAAGCAGCTCGCATCTGGTGGGACCCAAATGAGCGCATGGCTGCCTGTGCCTATGTGTGCAGACATATCAAATGTAAACATGAATCCAGTTAATTTTCACACGTTTGTTACAGCTTCCCCTGCCTTGACAGAGGCCTCCCACAGCCCTCCTCCTTCTTGATCTTGCTGGGAAAGCCTGGATTTATGACATTGTAGACTGTTCCTTGGCCTCGTACTGGGATGCCAGAAGTGGGGCAGTAGCTTCATCGCAGTATCAAGCAGAGAGGCAAGCCAGGCTGGGAGGAGATTCAGTCTCATCAGCCCATGTTGTCGTCTTAATTTATCAGCCACTGCCAGAGAGAACAAGGAGCAAGACTGATGGAAGGGGAAGGCTCTTTTAAAGAAGCACCCAGGAGGTCATAAAATGTCTCTTAAATTGGGAGGAGGGGCTTACTTGTAAATCAGTGCTTTCCTGCTCACAGTGTCCCCTGGCATAGCTTTCTAGATGAGCACATCCCTAAATAGAGTAGCCGGGATGGGAAGTGATTTGTCTCCCCGGTTTGATACTTGCTCTTTTAACCAAGGAAGAGGAAAATATCAATGATTTCTCATATGCGTACTAAGTGCAGGTTACGGTTATTATAGAGTTTCCTGTGAGTGTTTGGGGTCCACTCAAAGCAGCAGCACAGTGCTCTGCTAGCGTAGCACGCAGGTGGTCAAACTTCAGGAGAGGAAAGCAAGGTGGGGAAAAGCTGCTTCGCTTTGTACTTGCATCTGTAAATCCTGTCGAATTTTTGGGTGCCCTGCTCTGTGCCAGGGTGCAGTGGTGTGCCGCGGCAGTGGCCATCAGGGTGACTGGGACCAGGATCTCCTTTCTGTGTGCGGGTGGACTGGGACAATGGCCTCAACCCGGCCGGTGAATCAGCGCTCGGACTCGCCGTGCAATCAGCCGCGCGGCGCTCAGGAAACGAGCCACCTGCCCCGCTTCCTCTCATTTAACTGACTTATTTTTAAGTGGAAAAAGTTACGAGCTTTGTTCCTTTTTCTCAGGGACTTCGTGTCCTTTAGAGATCCCTGAAGGCTGCAGTGCAGTACGAGCAGCCCCAGGGACCCTCCTTTTGGGACCACATCCTGGTATCGTCACTCAGCACCAGGCACTAAAGCCGAGGCTATTCATGAGATACACATGGACCAAAATACTGGGCAGCGTGGCAGAAACTCCTGATGCTATCTGAGCCTCCTTCTACCATTTCCCAAGGAGAGCAGTGGAAATTGTTACTGAACAAAAAAACAGGTCCTGGCTCTGCTGAGCCTGTGTGGTCCACACCTGCATCTAGTGACTGTTACTCATGCGGTCCTGGTGAGCAGTGAGGCTCTCGGGCTGGGAGGCAGCATGATTGCAGTTAGTTTGATCTGGACTTTTGCTGACATCTATAGTGTTATATACTGTAAGCCTGTCTCACTGTCCATTTGTGACCACGCGCTCTGACATTTCTTCTACTGTACATTTTGTGTAAGAAAAATGTGAATCTAAGGTCCGTCTATGGACCAGTGGCACTTCCTCCATCGGGTTTCTCCTCTCATGAGTAGGATTTGAGATGCTCCCAGACTGTGAACCAGCACAAAATAGTCCATCGCAGATACCACAGATCTGATTTCCAAGAGTCTTCCTTTGTAAATCAGCTCTGGAAACATCAAGGAGGCCTAATGTAGTAGATGTTTCTTTTCTATATTTTGAAGAAATGTGTTGTGCTTGCACTCTTCCATTCAGCCATTACTATGTCTCGATCCCATACCTTGTTGCTCCATGTGAAGATAGCTGATCTAAGTCCTGGCTGGATGCTGTGGGTCTGGGTCCGGTGCTGTACCCAAGTGAGATGTTCCTATGAGGTGACACTGTTTCTGGGACCTGAATTGGTTTGTCTCTGTGGCACAGCATCGCACTGTGTAGATGTGCTAGTTTCCTCATATGTCTGGCTTGGGGATCTCCAGCACACCTCTGCATTACATGGTGTAAGCATGCCTGTATTTGCAAAACACCAGCAGTAATTAATGATTAAGTAGAAAACAAAGGAATGCATGTAAGATCCTTTCTTAGAGCAATTCAAGGTCTAACCATGCTTACAATCACCTCCTTTTATTCTACTCTTCTCTCTATACATACTAATTCACTTTAGCACCAATTAATCCATATGTTTCAACCTGCTCACCCATCCTCTTTTTTTCTGGTTAGAATAGCTTCTGGGAGGTGGTTCTTTATCTCTCACTGAACTTTTGCTAAACCAGTGGTTCTCTCAGAGAGGAATGTCAAGTGCTTAACAAAAATTAGTTTTAGTCAGAGAGAGAATAAATAGCACACCACCACATGTATCAGAACAGAACCTGTCTTTGTGGTGTTAGGGTGGATTTTAACCATAGCTCCAGTTAAAGGATGTGTACATTATACCTCTTTCTGTGGGGAAGGGGAGAGAAAGGGGACTCTCCCGGAGCCATATTTCCCATTGGGTTCTGCTGGAAAAGGTGCACACCACTTCATTTCACCTGTGCAAAGATGTGCATGTAGGTAATTGGAGAGAATGGTCTTACCTGTACATCCCTCGTTTTTGCGTGGTTGTCACTGTTTGCAAAGCAGAGCTCTGCAGATGCAGAAGTAAAGACAGACTGGACTGAATCTAAAATCCTAAGTCTTAACTCAGCAGAACTTATTCTGTGCTTCTGATCTTTCCTCTCTCAACCTCCTCACCCTATTTTTAAATATCCTTGTAAATCCTTACTTCAGTCTTTGTTCAGGAAGTAACTAACAATATTAATACGAACCATGTAAACAAGACATCATTAACCAAGGCCAATGTATGACACTATTCATTGATATTTCTAGCTATGATAGTTTCGTTCTCCTTTTTTGAATACCTGTTTTTGGACTGTATCCCTTTCTTTCCTTTGTTCGTCTTTTCCCAGTTGACAAATGGAGAGTTCTGTTTCTCACAAAACATGAACCAGCCTGGCTTTTCTCATTAACTTCCTTATTATCATAAGCACCACCACCTGTAACATTCATCATGTTAGCAGCATGGCGCTGGGAGCTGTGTATATTAGCTAACCCATATTCCCCCTTAGAGCTAGATGTCAGGATGGAAAAATATTGCAAGTTCATGCTTTCAGGGCGGGGTTTTTTTTCCTCAACTATTTTGCAGGAGTGCAATAAAAAATAACTAGAAAAACATCTCTTAAGTGGCTGAAATCCGGAGGAGGCTGAACTCTGGCTCATCTTGCACAGGGAAGCCAAGCAGCCATGCAACTGTGCAGGACTGGAACCATTTTCTTCTTGTTGGTGAGACTGGCTAGAGTTAAATCAAAAGGTGAGAGTCTTTTACTCAAAGTCATGCAATTTATTACTCCATTACAGGTTCTCCAGAAGAATACAATATATTGCAGTAGCGGCAACCAGAAAAATACCTTGAGGTTTTAAAACAGGATGCGCAGTTCATGCTGGTTACTGAGTGATGAATGATACAAACTGCACTGAAAAACTATACAAATGCATTATTTCAGCTAGCACAGCAAAACAGTTTCGATATAAATTAAAAATAACTGCAGTCTTGTGGTCCTTGTCAGTTATTTACAAGCCTCTTGAAATATTTCCTTATCTGCCTTTCTCATAAGAAATTAGGCAATTACAATAAATAAGTCTGAAGTTGGAGAACATCAAATAGTGAATCATTATGGCATCATGACATGGGAAGTAGTAACGCGGGGAAGGCCAAAAGAAAACTCAAAGGTTTTTCAGCTTCAGGAAATCTATTTTAAATGAAATTGAAATAAAAGCCTTAAATAAGTTTAGCGTAATTCTGTGGAAAAGGCGGTTGCACAATGAAGAGGTATTTGCAGCCTGAAATGCAACTTCATGCTATTCAGGATATTTCTAAACAGGAAAGAAATAATTACCATGTCATTGAACTAGTCACAAAACTTTGTACAGGGGAATCTTTCTTTAGAGAGAAAGAGAAATGTAGTCTGGAAGTCCACTGATTCAGAAGTTTCTGAAAGATGGGGACAAGAGGAAATGTTTTGTTTAGATATTGTTTGGTAGCATCAATGTATATGCATTCCTTATTAATTTTTACTTTAATTGCATAGTATATGTATGCCTAATATTTTATGTATCTATAATATAGCATGAAAATATACTGCTATGTAACAACTGCATCACAAGAAAGTATTTTGGGACCAGCATAGCTGGGGTTTGGGGTTTTGTGGATTGTGGGGTTTTTTTGTTTTTTTTCCAATTCTGATACTGACTTGATTTTTTTTTGTCTTCTGAATCGGCACAGGACCACATTTCAAGATGCTCAATGTTTTTTTTTTTTCAGAGGTAAAATTCAAGCTTTGTTGAAAAAACATTACATTCCTTGCAAACCCAATCAGACATTCAAAATGTGTTCAGCTCCCCTGAACATCAAAAGGAGTGATCAGCAAATCTCGGGCTTGGTCCTGATTTGACAATTTTAAGGTAACATTTTTTGACATTGCCTATACAAACCCAGTAAGGTCTGCAGAGCATTGCTCCAAAGGGATAGACATCCAGCAGATGCAGATAAAATGAGCCACTAGTCTTCAGGAAAGGAGTTGCTGTTGATGCTTCTGCTTGTGCTCTATAAAAGATGAAATCAGGAAACTGATGCCCACACTTGCCAAAAATTGCAGTCTGATCACGACAGGCAGGACTGATGGCTCTGATTGTTGAACGCTTCACACAGTCCTCTCCTCTGGCTGCGCTGCTATTAATCAGAGCAATGAGCCATCATACCTGGGAAATTTTCTGTAGTTTAAAAAAAAAAAAAAAAAAAAAAAAAATTTGTCCAGTCTGCTTTTTAGTTCAAGTATTTCTTCTTTTTAATGAATTGTGTCAAAGCAGGGCAAATTGGGTAGAAAAGACACTATTTGAACTGCTTCAGATTTGCTCAAACCTGGTGACTTTTTTAAGGACACCTCTGTATGATGTGCTTAGTATTGGTAAGTCCTAAGAACGTGATTATCTTTGAGCACGTATCTGAGTACCAACCTGAAGAATGAGACTTGGGAACCTAATATCTTTTCCAGATCTTAAATGTGCTGTTAGGCAATGAATGACTAAATTTTCATTTTGCGAAGGATGAGAATATTCTAACACAGTCATCGTAGTTCAAGAGATGTCATTCTTGATTTGGGTAATGACAGGGATGAGAACTCAAAATTTTGGGTAAATGGAGTACCAGGTCACCAGGTCTACATGAAATACAGCTGAAAAATGTATAGGTAATAATAACAGCTGGCAGTGGGAGATGACATGCCATTGTTCACAAAAGGACAAGCTCTATAGCAAATTGAGTCATGAAAAGGTGAACCTTGGTGTTACTCTGAAAGAAATTATTAAAATCCATTTCAGAATATTCAGCTTGGGTTCAGAGCAAAACATATCACTTATAATAAGGATGTGAATATTTTAATATCAATATTTAAAGTACTCTTTGTATGGACTCACACCACTTAAAAAAATGTCAAGGAACCTCTCACCATCCTATTGAGAGGTGAAGGCAGTAGAGATGCTGAGCAAGAGGACCAGTAGTTCATTTTCAAGCTTAGAAATATCAAACAGCTTCTCAGAGTAGTGGTAGTTATCTCCTTTGTTGCGTTGTGCCTAACGTTGAATCCTTTTCTCTCAATAGATGCATTGGTTTCACTGTGTTTGTAGGGAAAGGTCTAAGTCATGAATTTGAGTGGACAATACTAACTTGCACGTTTCTAAGGGCCTAGGAGAGAATGAGGATCCATTATGCGAGGTCCTGTCTAAACATGTAACCAGTACTTACAGTCAGAGTAAATAGAACAGGAACAGAAAAGTTCAGCAACATGCAACGACCCCGTGAGAAGAAGCGGCGGTCTGGAGTCAGCCCAGCTGCTCTGACTTCTAGTCCATTGCCTTTTCCACTGGATATTGCCGTACTGACATCTTGGATCGTGCAAAAAGTATTGGATGATATATACCAAATGGGAGGCTTATCACAATTATCTCTACAACGTCTGGCACCAGAAGGAATTAAAAAACAGACATCAAATTATAGACGCGTAGCTGTATCCTGAACGTATCTGTTTAACGCAGTAATGTATAACTGCTTGATTATTGACAATGAAATCCTCATGCTGCTATTCATCTCCACCTGTCTCAAAATACATTGAGATCAGTCCCTAGATTTACTTCTTGCTTTTGGTCTCAGGTGTAGCAATTAAAGAAACGTTCTGTATTGCTGAGAGAACCAGATGTGTGCAGTGGAGCATCCTATACTGACAAACATTTTGCTTTTAATAGTTCCTTTGGGTACACATTGGTGTCTGGTTTTATTTTTCTGTTTATACTTTATTTTTCTGTTTTATGGAGCTGTTTCCTTGATGGGGTTTTTCAGTTTCTTGCCTCAGAGGATGGTTTGGGGTAGCATGGATTATGGCACAGCAGCATTAAGAGCTGTCTCCTGTTTCTGGTTTCAGTTTTTAAGGTCGTTCTAAGTTCTTCATTTGAATCCTCCCATATGAAATAAGAGCAATGCAAAATGCCAGCTGATTCTGAAACCTGCATTGTGGATCATGCCGATGTCTTCTTGACATCTCTTTTGTCTTCCTGGACCTGGAACCAGACTTAACAAATATATGACAAGGTTCCTTCAGGAGCAAGGTTTTTCAGTCACAGTAGTTGCAAACCTTCTTTCACCCACCCCCTGGAGGTGGTGGGCACCTAGAAGGTGGCAGGTGATTTTCTCTCAAGGTCTATGTTTGCAGATTTTCTCCTCCAGTCTAACTTTCAGCTGGTTCTTCATTGCCAAGTGGAACAAGATGCTGGGTTGCGAATCTCAGTGTGAGTCAAACGACAAAAGGCTGGAGTGCAGCAGCAGGCATATTCTAACGATTTAGAGAAATCTGATCTATTTTTCTCTGGGATATTTTGTACCAAATTGAGAGTGCCATGATGGATATGACTAGTTGAGAAGAAAGAAGGGCCACAAACGATGTTTATTCCTGTAAGTAGAGTAGAAAGTCTTTCCTGACCTCTGCAAGTGATTGTCTTACTTCCTCAGGGGTGGAATTTGACTACTTTGGCTATAGTATGAGCACTTTAAATGTTGTTCAGTGTGGTGGATGCTATTTCTTCAAAATAATACAGGCAGTGAAAAAACAGATCTTCACACACTTATTATTTATAAGGAGCGTCAGGTGTATCATGATACCATGACCAATAGAATTCTAATATGGGAACTCCTTGTCTTGCAAAAACCTCATTTATTTATTTTTTCAAACAATGGTTCAGGCAAAACCATGATGAGCAAAAGATTAAAGCTCTGTCAGATAAAAAGCAATGCTGTACTATTTCAACTATCCTAGTTTTCAAAAGAGAATGAAATATGCAGCAATTCACACAGACAACATAAATATTGAATAACCATTGCAGCGGATTGTATTAATAGATATACAAGATGAATAAAAACACATTTGATTTAGTCCTCTGCTGATGGTGCCAGTGGATTACAAAGACTAACCTGTCTACTGCAATGTTACCCATCAAATAGCTATAATTCAAATCTTTCCTTTTTTTTTTCCCCCTCCCAGAAAAACAAAGTAGTCATGATAAATAACTGCCCTTACACCGTTTTGCTTCTCTGGAGACTGATCTTGATCTTACCCATCTCATTTCATGCACATGAATATTCCCGTTGATTAAGGTAAGAAACTTTTTTCACATCCATAAATCATTTTGGGATTTGGAGCCATGATATGTCAAATTAATCCCTGACCTCACTCAACTACCTGTGCATCTACTTGGCCTGATACTACATGATACAACTTGGGCATAAATTTGGTACGAGAACTCTTGAATCACAAATAGGAGCCAGGCTCCCACTGACTGTCAGCTGAGATCAGGTCCCATGCTGCCCTCTCTCCTTCTGTCTTGTAGGGATGAGCATTTTGAGGGTGGAGGTTAACAGGCATTCCTATCTATGCATGGCATCCTACTCCTTTATGCTGACATGAATGGACTGTTTCCTAGGAGATAGCTCAAAATAAAAAAAAATATTTGAGAGGTATTCATGTTAAAAAATTCCGTGGAGTTCATCTTTACAGAAGACTCCTATTACCAGTTAGCTGGCTATGGACCAGGGCTCCAAGATGTTGCAGATATGATCCATTTCTGTCTTCACTGTGTGGTAAAAGCTGTGTGTGGTCAGACCACCAAACCCCTTTTTCTTGTATTACGCTGCCAGTTAGCTGAGGAGTGCTGCAAAGAGCCCCTGCATCCCCGGCCCTGGCTCTCGGTGGCCCATGGTTCCTCCTTGGTGCTGACCCTTTACAGTAAGATCTCCAACAGGTTGAGGCCAAGTGGGAGTGATGTGACTAGGAGGTTTTCTCCTTCTGTCACCATGGATCCAGGGTGGTGCAGTGTGTTTCAGGGCCCAAAAGCTTGAGGCTACAATTTGATATCCCCCTGTGCGTTTGACAAGTGATAAGTCATGCTCTCTGTTTTGATTAGCTTTCCTCCACCTCCAGTACCTTTTCAGATGACATTTAGTGAAAGAATTGCCCATGAGTTGGCATTAGAGGTGTGCCTCTAGGAAATATATTATCTGAATAAAAATGTGCTAATTCAGAAATACCTTTCCCACCTTTTTGTTGCCCTTGTTAGGGAAAAATGCTGCACTTCAAACTCCAGCTAACTGATTACCTGCCAGTTCTGAAGCTGTGCTCTGAATTAATCTGCTCCAAAAGCCAACAGAGATGACTTATGTTTGGGCACCTCACAGGAAAGCAGGGAGATGAAAAGCCTTAGGAAAACTTTGACAAACAACTTGGAGTGTTTGACCAACTATGCACAGCTGCTGCTGAATGAAGAATGCAAGTAACATGCCAAACAGAGACAAGAGGTGATCAACAGGGAAGGCAGCTTTTCTGTCTGCACTGAGCATTTTATTTTCAAGAAAGGAGAGGAAATATGCTGAATTACCTGTAGGAGGTGTGCCTGCTTTTGCTAATAGATGTACTCGGTTTATGCATTAATTCCTAACCGGTCAGATCCTGTACCAATGTACACTGGAATCCCTCTGAGGTCAATGGAGGTGCAGACCTGTGCACAGCACCTTAATTTGATTGATTTCATCCCACCCATTTAAACATGCCTTACAGACTTGTTTGCAGAGCCAAACCGAAATATCTCTGCCCCCTCCAATTCCCTATTTCAGGCGATGATGTCTCCTCATAAATCCCGGATACGATAGCACCAGCATGACCCATCACTTCATTACATCAATGTGCAGAGCTGTGTATTGTACTGAGGAGGAATTTATCTAGTTGGAATGGATCTGGTCCAGGAACAAATAAAGGAGTTAGGAATCTGATTATTTCTGGGCCAATTCCGTATGAATTACAGCTTCTCAATTTTCCTAATGTCAGCTAGTTTTATACTTCGCTTTGTTTTCTGTCCTCACACAGGAGGTGAAGTATCTAGCTAGCACAGGCTTCTTGATTATCTCCACCATCTAGCTGATTTCTTAACGACGCAGTTGTCAGGAGAGCTGACCTGAATTTTGGATCAGGTTGGGATGAAACATACTGTATTCAGTATCATTTGAGCATTGGCTTTTTCGGTGCGTGCCAAGCTTGTTCCAACATCAGGGATCCAGCTCACTGCCAGGAGCAGGGGGGTGCAGTGGTTCCTCAGGCACCCCCCTCTGGCTCATCGAGTGCTGTCTGAGAGGGGCAGCCTAATTTCCTTAGCTTTGTGCAACTGAGGAATCCTCGTACAGAGAGGCAATTTCCTGATGACCAGATATAGTGGGCTTTTGTATAGCATTTTTCACTGTCGGAATGAAGGGATTAAAGGAAGATGATATGTTAAGCTCTAGGCAGCTCTGCACTGGTTCAGACATGAGTGGTAGGGAGAAAGAACCATTTCTTCCATTTTATTTAATTTTTCAAACTTTTCTTTATGATTGCTTTCCAATGTTTTCAAAGATAGTGCAAGGCCAAGAAAGAACAGCTAGCTTGTTTAGTCTGATGTGGTATATATCACTTGTTTATTTCTTCCAGGGCATTACATTTTCTATGTATTTACTCAATGGTTTATATTTGACTAATGCACATCTTTCAGAAAGACATTCGAACTTGATTCAGCGATTGAGGGAATTTCCTATGTTTTCCAAAACATTAAAAATTACATCAGTGTGTCAAGAGCCTCCCCTTGCAAAATTCTTCTATGATTCTCCTATGCAAGTTTTGCAGACTTGATGGCTTTAGCAGACATAACTCTTGTAGGTACTTGTTAAGGTTTTAAAGTATTTAATTGGTCTTGAACGTATAGTGCAGCTCTCCAAATACAGGACTGAGATATTTACTGATCCCTTTTGTCTATTCTGCACATTTAAGTTGTCATTTCCAGGTAGGCTGACACTTGTATAGAGGAATTGTAAACTATAGTGATTTTCAGCAGAAAAGGAGATGTTGCTAAGGGAAACTCGTGGGTGTACATCCTTAGCTGCAGTGTGGTGACAGCTCTTCAGTTACTGCTTCTGGCACCTCTTTTTAGTCTATACCTGTTCTGAAGGTTAGAATAAGCAAAAATTTTATTCCACAGAAACGTTTTTACCCTTTTGTAAAATTTTTGTTTACTTATCCAAGTTTTCATTTGATTAGGAAGTACTTCTGCAGAGCCTTATGGAAATGTTAGCTGGATGTTTTGTCCTGCTCCCTCCCAGGTGTGTGCCTGCCTGGGCCCAGTGCTCCTGGACCTTTTTGATGCGCATATTCCTGCACTGCAAACTCAGAACTGGTGAAAAGCTGACTTGCTTGCTTGTTTAATTTAGTTTCAAATTCTTACCCTACTGGGGAATTAATCCTTTTCTAGGAGCTAAGGACCAACATACAATTTTTACTGGTATCGGTTAGCACTGGTAACTAAGTACCAGGTGGCATCTTCAACATCATCTTCAGCACTTCAATGCAGAAATTAAAACAAATGTCTCTTATTACAGAAAACTGTTTTAAAATGAGTGTAATGCTACAAGCTCTGGGGGCTGACTAAATCATGAAGGACATCTAGTGTGAACTCTCAGCGAAGAGTGGAGTCTGGAGCTCCCTTGCCTGACCTCTGTTACACCACAGATTTTTGCCCCACGAAAAAGGATTTCCTGGTGCCAAATGTTGAGAATAGCATGGGGAAAAATTAGTACCTAGCTCCAGAAGCCATTTTGAGAAGTTCTGGTGCCATTGCCCAGGTGGAGGTGTGTACACCCCAGTCCTGCCCTCCTGCCAGCCTCCCTGAGCAGTCAGCGTTGATGCCCTGCTGCTGCCAACGGGGATGGGAACAACCAAAGCAAGTCATTGTGGTAAGAAACTATGCTCTAGACTTGTGCCAAGTGATTGAGTGGGAAAGCTCTCTTACTTACCCAGCACTCATGTTAACTTATCTAACTAATTTCTAATCAGGTGTAGAGATTTAGATAGAATTTAGAATAAGTATTTGGATTAATAAAAAACACTTTCATTTTAGAGCTGTGCCTTTTCTGTCACGTTGTCTGAGAATGATGGTGTGTGGAGAAGAGAGTTGATTGCCAGGCTGGTATAAATAGCCACAAGGGAAAGATCTCTATCAGGTGCAACTGGTACAAATCATACTTTATCATGCAACAAATACGTGAGCTTCTCCAATTCTCCTTTCTATTGGCAAGATAATGGTGTCCTGTGCATAGCCTCTCCTGCAGAATTCAGGTTGTGGTAGAAGGTATCACATACACCAGGAAAGTGTTTCTGTGATGGAGATGATGTCTCAGACCGCGACAGGCTCAGTCCTCAGCTGAGGGCGGGAGGACAACCCTCTGGACAAAAAAATCTAGAGTGTTTTTGTTGTGTTTCCTTCTACAATAGATGTGAATTAATCCATTCAGGTTCTTGTCCTTTTGTCAGTTCTTCCTTAGTGATGAGAACCCTGTGTGTATTTTTACAACACACATCCATGCATCTTTTAATTTTTAAATTAATATTTTTCTCTTCTTAAAATGAAACTTGAAGACACGTATTGTGGAATGATGACAGCCTAAATTTGTTATGAGTGCCTAAAATAAAATTATATTTTCTTATTAATAAACCCTTACATAAAAATAACAGTTGAGTATATATTCACTGCCAAAATTCTGAAGAATGTCAAATCACTAAACGGGAGAAATTACTAGCTAGACACCTGGAATTGGAGCTTCTTGAGTAATAAACTAGCTTTTGACAGCTGTAGCCTTTTTTGCAGGTGCAAAAAGAACATTTTCTTCTTTTTATTTTATCTGCTTTACATCACTTAATGACTAGAATATTCCAAGTTGGGAAAACAACTGGGAGTTGAAAGAACAGGAAAAACTGTTTATCCTCTCCCATCTTATGAGTAAAAGGTGTGGGGGGGAGGCTGAGATTGACTAATTCTGATCTTGAAGAACATGGAAGCAAGGTAAAAATAGCTCAGCTGGTTAATTGCTGATAATATTTGCACTGTTAGGTACACCAACTACCTTGAAATGCAATGAATATTTTGATAATATTTCCTAAAATATGCAGGACACAATGTAGTTCTATTTAAACAATTATGTTCTTCTGGATATTTTTGTTCAGAAGCAGCATGACACAAAGCACACATTAAAAAGTTGATCAGGTGACTAAAAATGCCATGTCCTGTTTTGTCACAAATCAAATGTAAAAATCAAAAACCAAAATAAATGCTGAGGTATATAGTGACGTAAGTGTGGTTTTAATGTAGTCTCTTAGTTAACAAAAACAAATATTAAAAACAACCTCAAAGCTACCTTTCTTTGCAATTAAACATTTCTTTTAGTTGTCAGTCTCTGAGAATAACTCTTTCTTATGAATATCTGTTAGAAGGCACAACTGCAATGCAAATTGAGTTAAATTGTGATTTCCTGGTTCTGATTTAAACCACAATTAACAAAACCGATTTAAATCAAAGTGATATAAATTGGTCCGTCCTGCTTTAAAACTAATTAAGGATGTGCCTTGAAAGCATGCTTGTATCAGTGCTCTGACTCAGTGGGTTCTCTGTATCACTCAAGTCTTAATAAATCACAGCAAGGGATGGAATTTTTATTTAGTTCAACAGCCTCGATCTCTGAATTTAAGGCCACTGAAGAATAGATTAACATTTATAATTGCTAGGTTGATCAGTAACACAAATTAAAAATGGGGATTTCAAAACAAATTAACCTTTGCAGCACATCATGTGGAGACAGACAGACAGTGAAATCACTGAAAAGGTTCCCCTCGTCCTTGAAGTGATTTGTCACAAATCACTGTATCCTTCGTGGTGCTTTACTGCTCTGCAGCAAGTAGCCTCTGGAGTCTCCGTGTCCAAAAAATAAACTGTGATAACTGAAAGAACAACATGGACGGTTTGAGGCTGGCAAGTTCTGAGCTGCATGGGCTATCGTTGCTTTGCGTCACTCCAAGCAGACTCATATATTTTGGGACTAAGATTAGGATGTTTAGGCTAGGGCCAAATGGGTTTATAATTAGATATGTGCAGGCTCTGACCTATTAATTGAGGTTCATGCTTCCCTGTGTCTACCCTCCGCGTTTAATGAGACTGTGCTTTAAAGCAGTCAATGGAAAAAGGATCTTCTGTACCCACATGCTTTTCTGCTTCAAATCTGCCCATCCTGCACTTCGCTGAGAACCTTTCACTGCTCAGTCGAGAGGCAGCTCAGGCTTTTCCCAAAAGCTGTCCCTCTTTGGGATACCACGTGGATAGACCAGGACAGTGTGTCAATATGGTCTGTGTTGTATTTATTTCTAAAATTAAGAGCTAGATTCTACCTGGAGAAAAAAAACATATGTGATCAGCACCGATGTATGTGCTATGCTGCTCCTCGGGCAGAAAAGCAGTCATAACTGGAGAAGATGGAGTGGATTTTGATGGCACCATATAAAATCTGAGGAGATCCAAGACTGTTGCTTCCATGCCCAGACATCTACAGAGACGGGACACGCTGTCAAATGCTAGAAAATGTTGCAGACCGCCGTGGAGGGGTGTATGGGGAAAGAGTGGGCAGTCTAAGGCTGGACAACCATGGAGGGAATGGAAAGATCAACGGTATCACCCGTTAGAGCAAACAGCTTTGGTCTCTTCTCTTGCAGGTATGTCACCTCCTGGAAAGTTCTTGTCAATTGATGGAGCTGATGAGAACTCTAAGCTCACTGTGTGGTGTTGTCCCAAGGAAGAGGAGACAAGGCAACTGCACTTTCAGTGTAAGCACATATGATGTGTTTTTGCCACGGTCCATAGGCTCCCGGAAAATCGCTGTTTTCACATCTACAGTGCTTTGTCCAAAATTTCAGCTCCTATGGGCAACCTTTAGTATCTTCAATGTGCATTGCTGATGACTGAAGTTGAATGTGGAAGAAATACTCCCTTTTTCTCATAATTTAACTGTGTGCCTCCACAGTCCTTACCAGAACTGAGTAGTTAGAAACCAATGTGGAGTACATGACCCATTAGTCTGACCCTGTGGAAAGTATTAGATTATGCAGATGCTTATGCACATCCTTTGTGTAACAGTAGAGCTATTGTATAACTTGTCTTTTTTTCTATGAGTGGACTGACACGAGGGGAAACTGGTAGTATTATCTCCTGATCCCAGGGATCCAGAAGGATATAAATAGGGAACGAACAGTGGTATTAAAAGCTTCCTCTGAACAGAATACTTTTTTTTTTTTTGCTAAGTTTATAAACAGAAATAAAACTAAAACAAGCTAAACTAAACAGACTGGAATAAACACAGAACTGTGGCAGGTATTGTCATCGCTGCTCACAGTGAGTGAATGGTATTTTGGTTAATGGGAAAGCAAAGCCAGAGAGGATCCTTAAAGGTGTCCAAACTTGAGCAGTGGAAATGCAAAACGTTTTTCTACGTGGCAGAGCACAGATGAACAACCCAGCTCCTGATACTGTGGCACGGGGTACCGATGGCACTAGTTGAGGCTTGGCAGTCGCCGCATGGTGCACGCACGGGCACGGCGTCAGGCGTGGGAGGTGGGGACAGACCTCTCCTTCCTGCTGGGGCCACGCCAGCCACTTCCAGCTGAGATGTTCTTGGCTTCTGTCATCCAAAGGATGGCAAAAAGTGGGTGGTAGGTGAAGAAAAGCTGATGCGGCGGGTATTGATAAGGCTACTGAATAGTCAGCCAAATACTTGGAATATTTTTCAGAAGTTTTGGCAGACAATACGGGATTGCAGTCCGGAAGAAAAAGGTACCTGTCTGTCTGTCTTGTTCAGTAGATGTTTACAGCTGCTGGTAATGGTATTGGCAATAGGAGCTAATTAATAGTTGGAAAGTTACTGCTTTTTAATACATGCAAAGATTGCACAACTTCCATAGACATTCAGTTAAACATGCCCTGCTTTGCATGCCTCATTTTTTCTTGTCTAAATAAATTGCAGTTTGTTCAAGAATCTCTCCCTTTCCCCATGCTATATTATTTGCTGAATTTTTTTTTCTTTTTTCTTCCCCCCCGCCCCCCAAGGGGAATGAAGTATTGCACGTGGACTTTTTCCAGAGTCAAAGCTCTTTAGTATGGTTAGCCTTTCTGGTCTATCTTATTACTGATATTTATACAGATGTACTGGCAAAAACAAATTTATTGCAATATTTATTGGACTGAATTTGAGGTTATTTATAATGTGGTTAGATGGCTATTTATTAGACATGTCACAGTAGCTATTTAACACTTCTATAGCTGTCTAGCTGGGATTATGACATAAAACAGTATTTGTTGTATATAATCCAGAAAATGTTACAGGAAGAGTAAATTCTAAGAGAGAAAGACGTAACCATCAGAGTAATGGAGGGACAAAGAACAAAAATGTAGTTTTAAAGAGCAATTCTCAGCCGGGCTGAGGGAGGGGAATATTTAGGATGTGAGGAAGTCCAGGTGCAGATTTTAAGTTCTCTAAAGTGCACCAGCACTCTGCCTAACAGCTGACCTTTCCCTCATGAAATGGACATTTTTCATTTAGAAAAGGAAATGAGAATCATCTTCTTTGATTTTTTTTTTTGCACTGATTAAGTAGAGTTAAAAAGTTCTATGGGACCATTTTCTTTAGGGAACAATTTCTTAAAAAGCATTTCACAGGCAGGTGTTACTTTGACATTTGTAATGTTTTGTGTTAAGGTGATATTGACTCTTTTCTTTCACTGTGATGGATTCAAATGACAATGTTTTTTCCATATCGGTGTTTTTTTAGCTCTGTGTTTCACTGTTTTGTCATCATGAGAGTTTTTTGCACCGTTAGGACAAAAATCTTTAGTTTCTATTAACATCTATGGGTTTTGGTTCTTATTTAAATCAGAAAACGAATGCACATATTGAATGTCCCATGAAGAAATCTGGATGAGGCTTGCCTGCAAGGAAGAAGAGACTGCAAGGGCAAAAATTTCCCCAAAGAATTATGAATTTCCTTTAAAAAATAGTTTCCTGTAATCTTCAGGAATCTTCGGTTTCCGTTTCTCATCAAGGTGCAGCAGGGGAAGGGGACGGAGTGTGGGGTGAAGGGAGTTGTCCTCCTTTTTCTCATGCCTCCTTTTTGCACTTTCTCGTTGCAAAAGAGTGTGTTTGCAGACAGTGTCACCGCTGTGCAGAAGTGGCAGACCCTATCCCAGCATTTGCCTTTCCAGCCTAATTCAAGTTGTCCACCCCAGCTCCCATGGGACTACCTTCCCTGCATGTGCATAGTTAGCTCATCACAGCACGGCAGCTGTTGTGGACCAATAAACATGTATTTATCCTTAGCTTCCTGCAGATGGAAGAGCTGAAGTACTCCAGTCTTTAGATACTGGAGCCTTGAACGGCGTAGGATGAGATGTTGAGTAACATGGAGGCAGGAAAACATGGGGGAAAACTCTTTGTCCAGATCACACACGGACTGGGAAGAGTTTTAATGATGATTTTTAAAAGAATGTAGCTGCCAACTAAATTCAAGCTAACGCTGGTGAGAAATTACAGTAGGTAATTCAAGGAGACCATACATTTTCTTAAATTCATTAGCTGGCCATAAAGGGTTAAAGACTACATAACTAAAAATAATTACGTAGGAATTATGGAGTTCAAACAGAATGTGTTACTCTGCTCTCACAAAACTTCAAGGGAGACAAATTAGAGAGGATTATTAGCATATTCCACTTTTTCAACAAATCTTACAAGGAAGGAAAAACGTAATAATGCAAAGGAGCTGAAGATTCATGTTTCCATAACAGCTATATCTGCACTATTCTACCTGTGAAATTTATTCTCTGTGGGTAGTGATGCCATTGAATATTTTTGATTTCTTAGCCATCCTATTTTTCCCCTGTAAGCAGTTCTTTTGAGTATGGATGTTAACCTGCAATCCGCTCTCAGCTAAAACTTTCTTTGGCCACGTTACGCTTGGGCAAGGGCTCTTACAGGGAGCAAAGAGCAGCATGCAAAAGTTATCAGAAATACACTCACAAAAATTCATTTTTATTTGAGCTCGTTCTTCTAATTGTTCTCTTGAGACTTGATCCGGAGCACAGAGAAACCCAAAGGGGGCTGACTGGACTCTGGGTCAGGTTTTGGGGTCACCTGTACATGGCAAGTGGTGAATAATGAGCATCACACCGCATGGTGCCAGCTCCTCAGGCCTTACCCTGATGATGGAGGTAAGAATTCGGCCACTGATTTCACTAAGGGCAGTCTCAGGGCTGGAGGAGAGCATCGCCACTCACTCCTGCAGCAAAAGGCAATCCCAGGCCTTAATGATCAGCAGGCTGGTGTGTCCCAGTAATGCAGTTGACCATGCCCTGATTAACTGGTGCAAACTGTGCCCCAAAACGTTTTCTCTGTAGACTCAGCTCTTTTAGGGATGGCAATGGTCCAAGAAGTTGTTAGAGTCACTGCTGGGACTTGATATGATTACAAATATATTTCCATGTGTAATTATGAGTACTGTGATGGCTGATTTGTCCCTCCCACTGATATAAACAGACTGGGATTAATACATGTATTTTGCAAACAGAACTACATATGTTGAAAGCTGTTTAGGGTGGACTTTATTTCTTCTTTTTTTTTTTTTGCCTTAACAGAATCCTTTAAGCCAGTTCAAAAAGTTTGCTCTTGCAGACAGAAATGTCCTTCCCTTTAGTCTAGATTAGGCATTCGGGTGAGTAATGGGATTTGGAGGTCCTGGCCCGCCTTTTTGTGCAACCATGTGTGAACCACTTCGTGCTGTGGCCCTTTGTTGTCCTACCAAGCTTTGCCCTGCTTTGCTAGATTTAAAACTTGTGGGAGGTGGTTGTCGTCTTTTGTCTTTTTTACAGGCACCAACATGGTATGATCCAAGACCAGGGGTTCTGGACAGCATCACAGTAATCACGATAAGGGTTTGGGAACCTCTTAGTCAATCCTAAAACTCCCACCTGTTTCCACAGTAGCAGAAACAGGTCCTTGGTGAACTGCCAGCTTTTAGCACCTAGCATCTCCATCTCCATGGGTACCCCTTCCTGGTGTCCAATTGCTTTCCATGCGTTGAGTTCTACTGGTGTCACAAGGCTCTGGAAACAGATGTGTAATTACCAAGCATGAGTGAGATTACTCCACGGCAGAAAAAGAAATGCTCAAGCCTGGAAACAAAAGGGTTAATATAAACCTAATTTCTCTTACCTACTTTCCAAAGACGCCAACCTTCCTATATAAATTCCCCTGTCATTAATCTAATAAAGCTCTACTTTGTTCATAATTTACTACACCCTTCAATAAGCATTGTAATATTTGTGCAGGGCAAGTATATAAATCATTGTTGCCCTTCTCTACTTTTTTACTTATCTGGTTCTTTCAAGGTCACTAACCTACCTTATAGCTTTCATCTGGTTTAAATATTCTGCTATTACCTTTTACACCTCGCTTCCTCATTCATGCCTATTTAGATATCTGCAGCTGCATCTTCTCAAGTAGCTATTGATCCATGTCTCCTTGCTAAAGGTTACTAACTTCATCAGCAGTAATGATACAAATTGCGTCTGTTAGGGCTCACTCACATCTTTTTGCTGGTTAGAAAGGGGGACTGGTTTCTGATTTTGTTGTTATTGACCATCTTTTCCACCTAGGATATCTAAAACACAGAGAGAAAAATTACATTCAGTAAAATATCCTCATTTTGACACATGTAGGCTTTCAGCACCCAGGTCATGCAGAGGGGATAATCAATCCCTACTGATCTCCAAGAGGCTGAAATGTAGCTGGGTAAGGTCCCAATCCAGCAAAGCACTTAAGGATATCCTTATGTAAAGAAATAATCAGTTCCATTTTCAGTGTGATTTGGCGAGAAGTGTATTTCAGAGTAGAGCATCTCAGAGGATTCTACTTTTTGAAAAAGCTGTGCAAGACCAGGCTGTACCAGTCGCAAATGCAAGCTCAGTCCAAGGTATCTGGTATTCTTGCACCGGGCAAAGTAACTCTCTTCTGCTTGTAGGGACATCCCCGTGCTTTGGGGGAGACTGTTGAGGTGCCCCTGCTTTAAAGTCATAGTGTGCGTTTGTGAGTGTGAGCCCTTGTCCTCTGCAGAGGTGGTGAGCTCTTAGGATGCTTGAGTTTCTTTTGCTGACTGTTTAAGAGACAATGAAATGATTTAGGAGTGGACAGAGTAATTGTCTGGGTCCTGCAGGACCTGACAGCTGTGCTCGCTGTGTGATGACTGGAGAGATCATCCTATCTTCTGGCTTCATCAGTTCCTTGAGCCAAGTGTGTTGCTGCCACAGGGTTGCCATCCTATATCGAAAAACACAGGTGAAGTGGAGCTCTGCCGTGGCTGCCAGCCAAGGAGCAAGGCTGGGACGGTTATCACCATGGTATAGAAGAAAATAGGGCTAGAAGGGACCTGAGGAGGTCATCTCATCCACCCCCACGCAAACCACTCCTGACACATGTTTATCTAATATGTTTCTTTAACCCCACCGGCAGCGGAGATCCCCCAGGCTCCCCGGGCAATCTCATCCAGTGCCTAATGACCCTTGCAGCGGGGAAGTTATTCTAGTGCTGAACTTAGCTCTCCCTTGCCACATTTAAACCCATTACTTTTTGTGCTCTCCCCATGGATGTGCATAACAATTTATTGCTTTCCTCTTTGCATAAGCCTTTTACATAATTGAAGACTGTTATCACGTCTCCTCTCCATCTTCCCTGCTCTAGAAATAGCCCAGATAGGAAAGCTGGAATGGGGTGTCAGGGAGAAAGAGTTAGAGGAGGAAATCAGAGAGCAGTTAATCCTGCTTCCTGGCCCTACAGAAATGGACTTTTCCTTCTGAAGAACAGGGGCTGTGGGAGGGGGAGACGTCCTTCTCGGTGCTGGTGATTCACTAACACGGCTCTGTGGACTGTGTATCTGATCGATGGGTTGCTGCCTCGCAGCCTAAGGAAGAGGGGCTTGGGCTGATCTTCTGTGGAGCTGCGACACTCCTATCCAGTCTGTGTGCTTGGGAAATAAGGCTTTAATTTCTTATATAGGTGAGGAGCATATCCAACTTACATGTCGACTCCTGCGAGATGTATCTGGTTGGGCTTCTGTGTATCATGAAAGCTGTTTCTAGGTGCTGTGTGTGTTATACAGTCAGATAAAATGACAGTATAACACCATCACCCTGCAGCAGCATCCAGGCAGCCCACCACGAGCCCTGCCAGGGAGCAGGAGCCCTCTCCTTTGATAGCAAAACGGGGTTTCTGTTGGGAGTGTTACCTTCACCATGGCTGTGTGCTTCCCACCCATGCACAGGATGGAAAGCCACCCGCCACACACGCTGCCGACACGTGTTTCACAACTTGATTGGTGTTCATAAAACCAACACGTGGAACAGGCAAACATTATCTGATCCACAATGCCCCGGGGCATATTATGTCAATGTCACATACATTAAGAAAGTACGGCGAGCACTTGGAGTGACTTCTTGTGTTCATAGCCCTTTTCCATTATTCACATCTGCTGTCAGAGCTGTAGCATGTATACAGCCGTTGTATTGTGGCTGTCATAACCTGGAGGAAACAAAAATAGCTCCCAGCCTGGAGACTTCCGAAAGCACAAGGCAGGGGATAACATAGGGAAAAAATGGTTCTTTACCACTTAACGGTTCCAAACAGCTTTCGGTAACACCTTTTGCCTTGCTCTAAGTGCTCCAAGAACAGCACGTAAGGCGGAGCTGTTTTCCCTAGACTCCTGGAGACGTGGGATCACAGGTTTGTTTACATCAGAAAAGAGATAGCCTTGAAGAAAACAAAATATTAGAGGCTGTTTGGGAAGCAGGGAAGTCCTTTGCATTGCAAGCGTGTGGCAGACTAGATCCAGCACCCCCAGCCCCTCTCCAGCTCGCCCACTTGTTCATCACTCAGATGTTAAGAATTTCCAGTTCAATTTCACAGTAAAAAAATCTTGATAAATTGTAATTCAATTGATTTTTTTTTTTCTTAAACTCTCCTTTCCCCCTCTTCCTCCCCAGAGTGACTTTGAAGATGACATTTGTATTTCTGAATTAAAACCACATTTGCCCAATGCTGCAAAGGGAGGAGGCAGGGGCAGAAGAGAGAGAAACCCTTTTGTTCTCCTCCTTGTGGTTCCCTCTCACCTGCCAGGGCCAAGCTCAAAAATAACTCCTAACAGCTGAGGTTAGCCGGGGACATCTAATCCCGGAAAGCTGGCTCTGAATTCCAGCACCAACCCACGGCATGTGAGTTTCATCAAAAACCATTTACATCTAATTCCCCCAAACCTCTGAAGAAGTGTGAGTATATATGTACAGGTATGTGCTTATTTAATTGAAAAGAAAAAAAAAGATTTTTTTCATAAATCTGAGCCCAAATGGCATTGACAGCAGTGGCCACATTCATGCTTTTTAAAGCTAAGCAAGCTCAGGAACTGTTTTGAGGACGTACTGGGGTCTTCTGAGTGTACTCGAAACAGCCATGTCTATAGGATGCCCAAGAACTGTGATTCTCAACCAAAGGGAGGGCTGAGTCCTCTTTCCCTGATTTCCTGTAATGGAAGAAGATTGCCTTGTACAAATGGAGCTTAAAGTATCTTGCCGAGTTTGCTGAGACCTGTCCTGTTTGTTTACAGAAGGGGTGTAAGGAGCATCCTGGCAACACAACAGAGAGAAACCTCTCAGGGTTCAGCTAGATGGAGATGGGAGGATGTGGCAGCAACGGGCTTGCCCTGGGGGAAACACACCTTCCCAGGCATGAATGGGGACCAAACGGGACATGTTGGGTAAAATTGCAGTTGTTTTTCTTCTTTGGAGTCAGTCAGCAGGGATAACATGCTATTTTTCTCAGGGCAGTTTTAATTTTTTCAAAGAGAGTTCCCCGGTTGGCCCTAAGTATCTGTGACCCAAAGATAAAACTCTCCATCAGTTCTGTTGCACCCCTTCCCAGAAAGAAAGTTTCCAGCATCTTTACTTTTGGTGCTGTTTGCTTTAAGACCATACACTTATTATTAAGAAAAAGCTTTGGTTTTGCTGTTTAGCCAATTGAAATGAGTAACAAAAGTGTTATTTGTATGGGACAAAGGAAATATTTTCTTTTAAATTATCTCACCTTACTAATTGATTACAACGGGACTGCTTGGATGTGTGCAGTGTACAGCAGAGAGCAGGGCTTCAGCCAAGCTGGTATAAACCATCCCACGGGAGAAAAAAAGAGTAAAAGCTGTCAGGTATTTAGGGCTGCCTGTCCCATGGAGCCAGCTTAGCCTCCACGAGGAAATAATTTGGGTGTCTGAAAAGAACATGTCCTAAAAATATTAGAAGTTTCTGTGGAAGATGAAACACTGGAGAATATCGATAATTAAAAACATAGTCTAGAAATGAAAAATTAAAAAATTATCTAGAGAAAACTCCTTCAAAGAATAGGTATTTTCTATTGTTCAGTGCAGACATCACTGATAGCCTGCTAGCATGGAAAGTACTTGCTATTAATGAAAAGTAATAATATAAATCCAGAGTATGTCTGAATTTAAATCAGAAAGGGAAACAATTAATACGAAGGATTACAGTATTACAGTACAATTCCCTTGCCCTATGAGATGCAAAAAATCTCATATTTGAAAGTGACTTGAATATAATAATCTTCAAATTTTGATGGCTGAAAATGTTTCCTAAATGCTGTTTCCAAAATAGATGTCGCGAGACAGCAACTATGTCCTGAGCTAATTTCAAAACCATGGCAAATAATGTTGTTTCATACAAACACAGAAACAAATGTGACATCAACAGAAATGAAAGGGGGGGAAAAAATCATCCAGGTCTGTGTGTCAAGGATGGAGAAAAAGAGAGAGAAAAGGCTTAAACAGGAAAGCTGGAAAAGCCAGCTTGGAGAAGCAGTGTCATTCCCAGCTCACCAACCCATCCATGCGGTTCATGTGGTTATGATCTATTCCCCCTCGACTCCAGCAGCCGCTCTCACGGCTGCCTACTGCCAAGAAGTAGGTCAGAAACCTATTTTTGTCTCTACTCTTCTGTGGCCACATCGCGGTCCCTATCCCTGTGCAGAGATGGGAAAGCCCCTGAAAGGAGTCTGTGAGACCAGACCTGTCCTGCACAGCGCCGGGCCGAGCAGGGTGACCTGTCCCAGCGTCCCTCTACAGTCAGTGGCAAGAGAGAAAAATGATGTCTCCAGCAGCAGGGATCGCCCCTGGGGGTGCCCATCTCCCTCTGCTCGCTGGAGAGGGATTTTAAGGGAATTACGGACTTAGTCTGTGGTTAAGTGCCCAAACTTAACAGGATGAATCTGAGCCAAAGCGTGTGTAACGTGCCATCCAGGAAGCCTGTATCCAAGCTGTGCAGAAGGTTTTGGTGTTCACTTAGCTCTCAGTGGTCTGCGTTAGAGTGGCATTGCAAACACCCGTGCTGGTGTGGCTGAGGTGGGGATGAACGGGGACATAAGGCAGAAGCAGGGAGCTGGGGATGAAGCAGAAGGAATTGCGTTGTGAGTGTACATTTAGTGCTCCCAGGCTGAGAGCTGCCTGTTTCTCCCGCTGTCCCCCAGGGCTAGTGATTTTATCACCTCTGCTTGCTAACCTCCTTCTTTCCTCTCCAGGTACCAACTACCCTTCCCCTTCCCCCCCGCCTTGTCCAACTGATTAACATAATTCAGTTAAATTCAGTAATTGTTTTCAACTTGTACTTACCTTTGAAGTTAGTTTGATTTTCCCGCTATATCATCTAGAAATTAAAAAAACAATACTAAATTAACCTGAAGATACTGTCTCTCCTTATGGTATTGCCTTATTTGTATCTCTGTGTCATGAGTGCCAAAATCCTCTTCTCACTGCCTCTCCCCTCTCCTGTCAATGCGAAGCAAAGGCTGGCGGGGACAGCAGTTTTGCCGTCCTGGAGCCCTGCGACCTTTGGAGGACAAGTGATCCATCTCTCTGTGGGAGACTTTGCATTTTGCCACTGGTCAACAAAATACTGTCCCCAAGCGAATAGTTTTACAAGTGGCAAACCCAGCCAATGCTTCTGCCTCAGGGCATGACACTGTCCTGAAAGTCAGCTTTGCAGTTTGTCGCCATTGAGGTGAGTTGCAGGAGATGCCAAGCAAGAACATTAATCGTAATGTGGACCTCTAATTACGTTTCCCTAAAATATCTGCAGGGTTCACTCAAATGCTGCACTACTTTATCTGAGGGAATTGCAATCTCTGTGACATGAAAACAAACTGTTGCCTCATCATTCTGCTTCTAGCAGGTCTTGAGTCCAGCTTTTCAGACCAATTTTTCCCTTTTCACAGTGCATCTGTCAAGATTCCCACTCTGGAAAAGAAGATCAGAGCAAATGGGGACTGAGGAGAACAAAAGCTGACCCAAACCTTTGACCTAAACTTAACATAAAGCCAAATGAAACCTTAGAGGTTTGTAAATGTTCATGAAACATTTCCACCTCCTGCTCCCCTGTCCTTTATCTTTAGTTTCTTTATACTTCTACACTTACTATTTCTAATTGAAGGTCTAATGTAAAGTCCCACTAAATTAATGGAAAGACTTTCACAGATTTTAGCGGCTTTTGATTCAGCCTCCCAAAGAAAGGAAATAATTTCTTTAATGAAAGTGTCTTTAAACTTAAGAGAAAAGAAAACCTGAAGAGAGGTAAGGAAAATCAGAGGTCAAATGCAATTTTCCAGCTAGCAGCACATGTTCTTGATATGAACCACGCCCATAAAATTGATATGGATATTGTTAACCCAGGAAAATAAAAATCACTGTACAGAAACAGAGAATTGCTGAGCTAACAGTGAACGGGTTTAATAAGCTATAATGTCTGTTTGCAACAGCTAGAAATTTTGCCATTCTTCACTGTCAGCTTGTGCTGTAGAAGAAAACCACTGGTAATCAGCTGGCATTCATGACCTGAAGTTTCTATTTGTATGTGTGAGACTGAGTCTTTCCCTTTGTATGAAAATTGCAACAAAAGGGCCAATCACATGGAAACTTTATTATGGAAATACCTCTGTGCTACTGATACAGTTTTTAACTTTCTTGGTGACTTTTGTCAGAAGCGGGTAGAAATGTGATGGTTTATAGGGCTTAAAAACCCCTGAGCTTCCCTGAACGATGCATTAGATCATCAGAATAAGAGCATTCTTGTCTGAGTTATATTCTGGATGCATGGGTGAAGGACTTGAGGAAGGTTGGTGAAACCAGCTCAAGCAGAAATTAAGACGTGGCTTTTCTTGGATGGTCGTTATTATGCTGTCGTTTGGCAGTGACAGTTCCGATGGATTGGTGTTGCCAGTTCAGAGCTCGGCCTCCTCTAAAGTACTGACCTGCCCCAAGCTCCTATTTTGCACATACAAATTGCGTGGTTTATGTGCGCAGACTCGTATTGGCTACATATTTTACTTGTGAATACATGCACAGCTTATCTAGAGAATTATTTCCCAATATTTGTGTAACAAACAGTTTTGATTTTCACAGTCACTGGGTAGATGCACACAGAACAGCATGTGCTCCAGAGGCTGTTACTTGGTCTTAATGGAAAACACAGATGTGGGAAGTAGTCCTAGGAAGATGCTGCTAATAAGCAGCTACTGCTCATTCATAATGTTTCTGTAAATGAGCATTATTTTATTATTATTACTTGTATGCAAATTTTACATAGCATAGTTTTTTTGTCATTCTCTCTTTCTCATAATTTTCTTTTTGTTTCTTCTTTGTCTTTTTTCCCCTCTCTCCTACTGGATTTTCTGTTTCTGAACTCCTCCAAAGTCCTTTCCAGTGTCAAGTCTGGAATGTCTGGTCTCTGCCAGCAATACACTCGCTGTCTCTCTTGGAGTGCCTGACAGTAACGATGGCACGGCCTCGCTGGGAGACCTTGCGATGGGCACGCTGAAAGGCTTGCTGCCTTCAGAGCATCTGCTGGGTGACTTTGTCTTTGGAGGTTTGGCTAGTTCTGTCCATGCACTAAACTTTGTTCATCTCCTAAAGGAAATACGGACCTTGACCCAAAGGTGCTGGCTGAGGTCTGTGGACCATCCAGTGCAGGGTAGCAGTGGTGGAGGGAATCCTCTGGACAGACTGATCAGGGACAGAAGAAATGATCCTATTTGCTTTTTTCAGCCCAAGTTACAAGGGGGAAATTCTATGTGTTGGCCCAGTGACAACCTATTTTGACTGTCAAAACTTAGAAATCTTGTCTTTTTCTCCCCACTCATCTCGGATCCACTTTTTCATTGGCTGTAATGGCTCTGCTGGTGTGTTTTTTATAGAAGTTTGATCTATCTGCTTCTAGAAATCATACAGGGCATGAGTTACTGGAAATGAAGCAAAATGTACCAGACACAAACTCAGCACATTCTCTGTAACTCATATTCTCTGAAGACTCGTTTGTCCCTTCCCTCCTTTTAAATATTTCCTCTCTTCTTTCTGGCCTGATCTTGTTATTTGTTTCATTGGCCATTTGTTATCCAACTCTTGGCGAAATATCAGGGAAATCTTCCTGACAGTGAACTGGGAAGAGCTTTCTTAAGGGAACAACAGCTTCTTTACTGGGGAGAGCTGAAAACGAGACAAGCCCAAATATTGTCTTTGCTGAGACAAAGTTTGTAAGGACTGCAATGTGCTGTGTTGGACTCAGTTGTGTAACTGATGAACCTTGTCCAGTTGGGCTTTTCTTTGGTCTTTAAAGGGTTTAAGGTGTCATTTCTCCCTGTAAAACTTGCCTTACTGTTGTGACAGTGGTCAGGTAGGCAGTGAAGGAGGGACGGACTGAGCTGCTGTCTGGTGGGAGCTGAGCTCCACGTGTGTGGCTCCATGGAGGTGGTGGATCTTCTCATCCAGGGGTGCAGATGCCTTTCTGGCTCTGGGCAGCCCAGACGGTCATTAATACGAGCAAAGTGCATGCTTTCATCTCTCCTGAGTCCACAGCTTCCTCAGCCCAGATGAGATGGGCTTAGACTCAGTCTGGGCCTCAATAAACTTTTCACTTTTGCAGTTTCACTGAAGGTTTGGCTTTGCTCTGGGATTATCCTGACGTTCAGCTGCTTCGGGGCTGTTGGGTTCCTCTCTGTCTCCTCTCCAGCTGAAAGTTTATAGCTGAGCTGCGCAAGCGTGTCCTAACTTCAGAGCAAACTCAAGAAAAGGCAGCTCCAGCTGCAGCTCGCAGCCTGCCAGACAGACTCCCCTGGCAGGTCTCCGACAAGCCTGTTACTACAAGTTCACCCCAACCGGCAATTCTGGCAAACGTGAAAATTTGCATGAAGTTCATATTAGTTCAACATTAGCTCATGTTGCCAGCAATTCAGTAGTTCCTTCTAACTGCTTGAATCTCAGTCGACAGATTTAAGCACACTTGCCATGCAGCCTCTCTGAGAAAGTCGTGAAGGTCGGCAAGCATTTAGTTTTCACAAATATCATGGTGCAAGTGAATTTTATAATGTCTTCTGAAAGAATTGAAGATTTTTAGTCCTAATACATAGTTGTCATCTCTGCAAGATGTAATAGCATCTAGATTAACTTCCAAAACAGCACAGGACACAGAAAAAGTAGGTTTATATAATAAGTTTCATTTCCACTCACTGATTCAGCGAGGTCTTACACCAATTGCATAAAACCAAATATTTATAAAGCTTTTCTTTTAAAATAGTTTCTACTGCTTTGACTGTATGTATTAAAACACAGCCTGTTCAAAAGCACTTTCTCCCCCCTAAAGCACTCTGTGCATTATAACCTCTGTAATACCTTCAGCTGCTACAGAGACCTTGCAGAGCTGAGGATGTTCATGCTAAATAGATTTTGTATTTTGTTCCTTAAGTTTGTCAGAAGAGTCTTTTTGCTCAGAAAGAAAAAATCAATGTTGGTCAAATTTTGGAGAAGGATTTGCTGAAAAATCTCTAATTTGATTTCTTTTTCAGTCTGGAAATTAAGTCAAATTTCAGTGGGTATTTAATGAGTTGTATTATGCAAATATTAGCAACATAGCTGACATTTTCCCTCCTCTCCTGACTTATTATGGGAAACAAGGATTAATTATTGTCTCACCCCTTGGGTTGGGTGAATCCTGTGTACTCTGGGCTGAGGCTAATGAGCCATACTCAATCCTCGACTAGACCTGGAGCAAGGCAGCGGCTTCCAAAGCTCCCCACAAATTTCTGCAGTGCAAAAAGTAGCACCGTATCCAATGACTTGGTCTGGTACTTGTTCACGCATTGCCTAGAGATGTACCCCCAGCTATTGGAGCCAGGACCACTTCCATCCTGCTGGAAAGAGCTTTCCAAAGAGGAAGCAAAACTCCTCCTGGTGCCACACAGAACAGACAGTGGCTTTGCGAGGCTGTCTGTGGGAAGGGACATCCATGGGATGGGGTGGCTCCTGCCCGGCCCCGGGAATGGGAGGCATGTCCGCAGTGGGAGGCAGCACTCACGGGGTTCCCGGCTCTCACCATTGAGCATTGTTCAGAACAAACGTAGATGCTGTATATGAATGTAAAGCTTAATTTGTGGTTTTTACACCCACCACATTTCTTGGAGTTGACATTTTCTGGAACTTTAGGGCTTTTTATCTCCAGGCTGTTGTTTTGGGGTATTTTTTCTTGTTCATTTTATAGAAAGCTAACAGCCCATGTTTTTTCATCTACATAATAAAAAAGCATGCAATCAAATTGACCCACGCTTTAGTCAAAGCAGCTGCGTAACGTTGTCCTCTACTGCAAGGTGTACAAACCTGGAGGGCAGTGGGGACACATGTTCGGTTGGTATAACACAGCACAGCTGCACCATGACATTGCTGAGAAATCTGGAGGAATTCCACAGGGAAACGTGGAGTTGGGGAAAAAAATAAATGCCTGCTTCACCCACTGTTCCACTTTGTGCCCAACAGTGAGAACAAAGTGACTTATTTTTCAGAAATGCCTTGGACCAGCTGTGACTGAATGGCACACAGGCTGTTTCTTGTTCCTGATAGTGCCCAAAACGTTCAGGGCATTTTCGAGGTGGAAGAAAGTTAGAGCTAAAGAGACACAGAAGAGAGAGGGAGGACATTCAAGGCAGCAGGTATTTAGTGTAAGTGCAATCTCATTCATTCTAAAATTTCAGCCCTTTGTGATGACTTCATAGTTTAAAAGAAAAAATATTTTTCTGCTCTCTTAGGAGCACTGAAAAGCTCCTTGCTCCTCCCGCTCTGCGGCAGAAGATACTGCATTAAGATTTGTACAAGGCTTTGACATGAGGTATGTAGTGCTCACCTCTGAAAATCAGATTAGTATTTTCTCTGAGGATGTAAAAAAGATGGGACAGTCACCCTTTTTCTGGGAATTTCCAGGCAAACAGAATAGTTATGTATTTTAATTCATTGGCAAGTGGGCTGCAGCACGGATCATTGGGTCCCCTTGTCCGGCGCGGGATGACGGGTGTGCGGAGATGGCAGGATTGTTGTCACCTCTTGCTCTACCATCATCAGGTGTGCAGCTTTGGCAGACATTGTGAGTCAAAACCCCAAAGGGTCTCTTCAAACCCCGCTGCACCCTGACCTACCACAATCCTTTTCTCAAAGCTGTCCCTTCGTCCTTTACCAGCCAGAATGGTGGATTTTGGTACGTGAAGCAACAAAATCAGATAGAGCCAGCTGGAAGAAACTGGTAGTAGCCCCAGACAGGCGTTGATGGACATTCCCCATTGGTTGAAAGTTTGTAGTCTAGTTTCAAGGACACTTTAATTTTCAAATCCCTTTTCCATTGGACATGTACATGTGAAGTCAGGTAGCAGAGATAAAGGCTGGCACAAGAATATATGCCTAGCTGCCTGATTTCTATTGTATACCATAGTTATAGTAGCATATGCTTTGGACTGACAGCATTTTTCAGCAACAGAATACTTTAGAAATATTAATCTCACATCAGCTATTTGTGTTGAATATTGCCTTATTCAGCAGGTGATGTGAGCCAATATTATCCTACTTTTATAGACAGCAAAACAGAGAGAGAAAGAAAGATTAAGTGACTCACCTAAGGTCAAGCAATATGTCCAAGAGAAAACCTGGTTAAGCTTGGGAATTACTGCCTCCCAGTGATCAAGAAATGTGTGCAGTATGTCTGCGAAACTAATGTATGTGCACCTACGATAAATTAGAAACGATACTAGCTTAGGAGGTTACTCATTCACCAGTGCGAGGGACATTTTCTTCGCACGGTATTGCAAAAGCCAGCAGGACACGGTGCTTACAGACAGCAATGGCCAGATCCTGCAAAATGTTGCCATGTTCCTACTTGTGCAAGTCCCATGGACTTCAGTTGCTTAAAGGAGAGCTGGATCTTCATCAGGTGATTAATACAAGTCTAGAGTTGTGATGAGCTTGTGATTTGGCAAAAATGGCTAAAGTTTTAACTCTTTTAACCTCTTCTCCTCACTATTGGCTAATTGCCATTCCAATAGCTGAAAGGGATTAATACTGATGAGACTATTTCCCAAATATGGGGATAGGCTACATGATGAGGAACAGAAGAAGTTTTATGTCCGTGCAACTCGTACAACAAGAAGTCTCGAGGTAACAGCGTCTCTGAAATTGAACACTGACAGTATAGTAATTTTAGGAAACTAATTATCCCTTAGAAAGTTGAGTAAATTTCAGAAAAAAAAAAATGTTGACATTGAAAAGTTGGCTAGTAATAGGGCTAATGCATTTGTGCATGGGGAAGGGAGAAGCCAGGCCTTTTGTTCCTGGACTTTCTTCTCTTACATTGCATTATGAATGCCATTCAAGGAAGCAACTTCTGCAGAATAGGTCTAATTGCTAACTAATTATGTTTCAACAAAAATGAGCAGGGTCCCAGATTTTACTTGGCTTGGATGTTTAAAGGCAAATTATAAGTTACGTAATAAAACAACAGAATCATTAAATGTTGATTTACATGTTTATTTTGCTATAAGTAATGAAATTTTTATTGGAACGGAATTAAACAGAGGTTTATGTGCTTGTATTCCCCATAGCCTTTTATACTTTAGTAATATAGCAATATTCATAAATCATACCAGAGTTTTCAAATTTCCTCAGGAGTGACCTAGGCAAGAAACCCTTAACAACTTGCTGAGAGACTTTGAAATTAAATTCAGCTGTAATATCATCATCACTAATTTATGGCTAGTTTGGTTGCTACAAAGATACATTTAAAGAAACTGAAGTACATGGTGAGGATAAGATAAAACATGGGTTTATTATCATGTAGTTATTCCACTAGAAAGATTTATTCTATGTTTCATTACTTTATTGAACATGGCAAACCAGTCTGTTCCTTGAGAGAGAGGAAACCTTATATAACGAAACATGTAAATACTAAGCTTTCAACCAAGCAAAACAAGGAAAACACTAGATATGAAATTAAACCTTTATATAGCTATTGAAGGACTCTGTTCCTTTTGACATCAGATACATTTGTGTGTGTGCGTGAACACACTTGCAGCAACATGCATATGGATGTACTCTCTCTATATACATGTATAAGTATACACTTGCTCATGCACGCATAAGGTCTCCAGTTTAGAATAGGCTTAATAGTAAAATATCGTTAAGGCTGAGACAGACATTATCTGGCACAATTTGAACCACGTTTCTGAAATGCCCAAAGTCCCTGAAGCCCCTTTTTGTCCCACTGTAGCTTTTGAACTTCCTGCAAGGCTCGTTATGGCAAATTCAGATTGATGACAAAGTGCAAAATTTTGAAATTATTAAAGGTATTTGTTTTCCCTTTAATTTCTTTTACCACAAAATGAAAAGGATGAAAAATGATTCTTTTTTTTCACAGTAATTATACGTCTGACTTCTCAAATTTTATGTGGGTAGAAAACTTCCTCTGAACTGTGTGTGTGTTGGGACCCAGCTTATAAGCGTGTTGCTTTATCCTACTCCAGCATCATCATCACCTCGTTTGAGACGTGGATTTTCGTTCTGTTCTTGCTGGTTAAGACCAGTGAATCATTTCAGGCAGAAGTTAAGCTAACATATTTCTTGGTGTATGTCTTTTCGTGCCACCTGTCTTCAGGTAAGTGCTTTCCTATTGCTGTTGAACCTTCTAGGATATCAAGTTTCTGTAGGTGACCTTCTCCAGGACTTCTCACCCTTACCAACCTCTTTTCCATCTACAGCCAAGGGGCTGACCCACAACTGAAATACCAAGGGGCCAAGCCTGCCAAGATCATCTTCTTCCCAGCCACTCTGTGTGGTGACATCTTGAAGTCATACATGGAGAAGCAGTTTACAAGAGCCCCTATGACTGACTAGAGATCGCCACCATGTCCCAGTCATGTTGTTGTCACATCGCTGCCTACAACCCAGCCGGCTGATGGCTGGCTCAGTGCCGCACTGCTGATTCAGCGGGTGCCCTCCCAATACCGCCCGTACAGCAACTATGGTGAACGCATAACGCCCACGGCAAGTATTCAGCCAGCGGCAACGCAAACCAATGCACTCGCTATTTAATGTGCAAGGGAAAGGAGTCACGGCTAAACTCATTGCACACATCCATTACGTGAGAGAAGCGTCAATATTTCTGTAAATCCACCAGGGAATTTATTCATCTCAGCCTCCAGCAACGGTGAATTACTCTGGTGACTGGTGCAATTCGGAAGCATATACAGCCATAATGAGAAAGTACTGTGGTTTCCCTTAAAGTAATATAGTGGTTATTGCTCATAGTTACTGCCTTTGTGAAGTATTAACACGTGGTTATAGTGCAGTCATGTAGCAAAATTATAGGGGCCTGTAGAATGTTACTTAGCAACACTTGCTAATGTTGAGGTGGTAATGAAGAAATGGAGTAAGAGAAATACAGAGTATATTAGAGTCATAAAATAAGCTGTGGTGTGACTTGAGAAAGCTGTTCTGAAGATAAAGATGTTGTCTATTTCTCTTTTTGCCATGTGAATATGGTAGAAGAACTTAAGAGCTGATTTGAAGCAACACATTTGAAATATCTAAGTAACAGAAACAAGCATTATGGGTTTTTTTTTATCATTGCTGCTGCCTGGGAAAAGCATCAGAATTGCTGGGCTTTTGAAGATCCTCTCCCTGTCATTTCAAACCCATCCTGAGGCACTAGCTGGCCAATTAAAATAATCTCTCCTTTGGAAAGCTAGCATTTGTCAGAGTTAAGAATGAAGGTTTCTTTCTAGTACATATATTTTCCCCATTCATTCATTTACATAACTCCCTCCACCATTAATCAAGTGCCTGTAGGCATATCTCAAGAAAAGGGTAAGGCCATAAAAATAAAGGCAGACATTTCTACTTATAGATGAACCTTCCACATGTTGCAGATCTGTCTCAGGCACTTATCTTGGTTTATCTCCACCTGTTTAAATTGGAAAACTCACAAAAATCCATCTCCCGTGAGATTTCCAAGGTTTCTTGATTTCATTTGGGTCAGAACTGCCACAAGAGATGCATTTCTCAGAGCACTTCTGAGCTGCTGCCAGGAACAGGGAGTGCTGGACTGTGCCACTTTAAAAAAAAAGTTTTCTTTGAAAAGTCACCAAATTTTATAAGCTTTAAAAAAAAATTAGCCTAGTTCAGTCTCAGATATGATTAAAAGAGCTGCCCTGATTTATTGGTGTCAAACAAAGTATGTTTGGATAGAACATTATTTTGTAATGGAAAAAGTGTCAGTGGAAGCACTGCCTATCAGCACTGCTTGGACTGGATGTGGACTGAGCCTTAAATTGTAAGAAAAGGAAGACTGCTAAAAATGTTGTAACTAGAACGCCATCTCTTAGTCTCCCAGATAAAGGTAGCTGTGAAGTCAACCTCAACAACATCTGGGGTTCTGCTGATTAAATAGTAGATTATATTTGCCTACTTTGCACCTCACCCTGGCCCTGCAATGCAAACGGGAAGAACTTTCTCATTCCTATCCCACCAGGAGTGCTGAGCCATGAATATGGAGTGATGATTTGGGGAATGTTTCACAGGAGAAACTTTCTGTATACATGAATTTAATAAAAGAATAATATTCTCCAGTTGGTAACATAGTTGCTTCCTGCTGTCCTTCAGTTTTGCACTTTTCCTTTTGCCCTTGTAAATGACAAAGTAATTTTATTTTGACTAAGTTCTTGTTCTTGCACATTGCCTTACCCAAAACAATGCTCTACCAGAGCATTGCCACCAGTACGCGTCTACCAGGGACTCCCCAGAGACAAATGGAGAATCAAATCTAAGTGACTGGTGATGCAGGGGAGCCAAGCCTGCTGTTAATACCCCAGGCTGTTTCAGCATGTACTTGTCCCACCAAAACAAAAAAAATCATCATCCTTCTGAAGCATTTTTAATAGGAGAACCCCTGTGCAAAGGGAGACCTCGCTAAGACAGCTATTCATGCCCTTCCTGAAACCACCATGTCCATTTTTCCCCAAAACATGCAACTGAGGTGACTTTTGGCTTTAAATCTGCTTTATGACCCTTTGAGATGCCATTGAGACTACAGCTGAGGCCCTTAACAGGACAAAATTAGTAGCAAATATAAATTTAATTTGGTGAATTTAGGATAAAAATTATAGGGAAAAATCAACACTGACAGAAAAACTCTAACATGAGAAATTACCCTGGAATTAGCAGAGTCCTCTGCCCCTATAGACATTTCTTCCAGCAGATGTTCTGCCTGTCCCACTTCCGGGCAACTACTCTTGGTCAAAATGCTCCAGATGTTAAAAAAAGGTGGTCCTCATTTTGTAACTTTTAGCAGTGTTTATTTTGGGTGAACAAAATTGTCTTCTGTCTTAAGATGTTTAATGATTATTTGAAAGCAACTTGATGAATAGAAGAGCGTGTACTCCCACTTGGGGCAAATGTATTTTTGGAGTGATTCATAATAATTAATCTTTGTCTAAGTGGAATGCATTAATTTCTCCTACTGGTGGTGACTGTACTGTTTCTTTTCCTAAGTTAGATGGTTCTGCTCCAGAGGCATATTTGCTGATTAAATTGGACCGTGACCGGGTACTCAGGTTATGTCACTATTATCCAAACGATCTTTTAAAGAACACAGAGTACTTGTTTTTGCAGATATCGCGCGCTCCGCATTTAATCACGGACCTTTGTAGCTCGTTATTTCTAGAATTCAGATTACTGCAATTTAAAAGCTTCTCTGTCCTTGCCAGTGCTCAGTGACATAAAATAAACCCGCATATTAAGAAAAAAACCACAAAACTTGTCAAGTTGCACTGAGGGACGGAAAGAAAAAGAAAGCATGCTTTACGGTGATCTGGAAACGCCGTCTGCAGCACAGCTATAAAGGGAAATGTTATAATTTGCTAATATTTTCCATGTAGACAGAACTTTATTTTTGAGAGTGCTGTTACCCACGGCAGTACCCACGCGGCGGGGGGTCCCCAGCGAGCACGGGGTCCCACGGCACGGGTGGGTTGCAGACGCATAGCAAGAGACGGTTCATACCCCGAAGAACGTACAGTGTCAAGAGGCAGCGAGAGGGGGAAGGGGAACAAAGCAGAGGAAGCGATTTCCCGCAGTCGCCTGCTGCTCCTCGGTGGGACCAGCCACCAAACCCCAGGTTTAGCTTCACATTTGCTTCTCCCGACCCTGCTGTGGGCTGCCCGACATCCCCGGGGTCGCTTGCGGCTGGCCCCGAGCCCGCCGGGGGCTGCCGAGCCGCTATTGCAGAGCAGGGTGCCTGTTGCCATTTTCCTCCCGCTGCCTCCTCCTCCTCCTCCTGGGCGCCAGGGACTGCGGCGGGGATGCAGACAGAGCCGGCACAGCCTCTGCAGCCCTCGACGGACTGAAGCGCTCCAAGTTCCTTTTTTAGTAAAATCGCTTTGTCTCAAAAGCGCTGCGGAGCAAAGCCTGCTCGCCCCCGCTGCCCCCCTCCTTGCGCTCGGTGCGGTGGAGGTGCCAGGCCGACATGCCAGAAATACTCCTTATCCCCAGAGATGGAGCATCCCGGGGCCCTGCATCCCATACCCCAGCCCAAGCCCCTGCCCAGCATCGGGTTTACCCAGAAAGAGCAGCCTGTCCTCCCTGCCCTATATTGTCCCTCTCTGGTGAGGGCTGGTGGCAGCATTGCTCCTTTGTTCATTTTAAATGTGGCATCTAAGGAATGGACAGAAACCATCAACTTTTTTTTTTTTTTGGCCTGGAACAGCAAATAACTTGCATGCGGCTGTAAAACACTACGCTCAGGGCAGGATTGCACTGGCTGCAGGATGAAAAACTCTGCACAGTGTCATTAGTTTCTTCTGTACCCGTCTTTGCCTTTTCTGTGCTGGTCCTGAGCAGCCCACGCTGCTGCTGCTGGGGCATGGCCAGGGTGCTAGGAAGGAAAATGACACTAAGTGGTGATGGGGGCAAGTACTCAGCAACAGATTGTTGCTGAGTTTCATGGTGCTCCATTCCCAGTTCTGATGTCTTCTGATTTCAGAAAGGGCTTTGGCCCTAAGTCTTTGCTAGTATTCCACCACACAAACAAATAATTTACTTGCCCAGATACCTCCTCCAGGTCAGATGATAGCTTGGGGTGGGGATGACTGGCATCAAGTTGCCCTCAGTGGAGATACACAAGGAAGGCGGTGCACAGAGGGAGAATGAGGAGTGGGTGGGCAGGGAATCAGGGAGATGCTGGGAGCTAACGCGTTGCTAACGAGGCTGATAAGGAATGTGTGATGATGAATGAAGAGAGCAGTAAGCAGGAGACATGATTGGAGGCAAGGTGAGGAGGCTCACGAGGACTTGAACAGTGAATATGAGGCAGGGGATGGAATTAGGGTGAAGAAGACAAGGTTGGGTAAGAGGTGGGGTTGTGGTGAGGGTAGGATATTTGGGGTTGCAGGCAAAAAGGGGCAGACTTGCATTCACAAGTTTAATGAACTGACTTGTTGCCTATCACAATGTCATTTTGTCCAGTGCCTGGTTGGAGCTCAGTGCTCCTAGTTCAGCTCTGAGCTCCAGCAAAGGGTCCCTGTCTCTCCCTAACCTTTCCAGAGACCATCTGCATCTCTGCCAGCATATGGGGAGGATGCCTGTACACGCACTGCGTGGCTGCAGGTATGACACTTACTGTGAGACTGTCTCTGGTTTGTGGAAATTATGTGCTGCACAATGATACAATCCTTGATGACATGACAGGGTACTGCTGGGTATTGAGGCAGGGTTTGTCTTTTTATTTATTTTTTTGTTTATTTAAGTCTATAGGTCTCCTGCCATCCTGGGTGGCTCTGCTCCAGTGCCAGATCCTGGAAGAAGGATGTCATCTGGCAGATTTATCTTCCTACATGATGGGAGGTGAGTCTGGGACTTCAGGGCAAGGCATGATGGTCCCATGAGTAAGGTCTCATCCATTTGAATGCTGTCCTGATGAACTGGATTCAGTTTCCTCAGTTACCCGAACTAAACTCTTTCAAGATGACTACTTCTGTGGTTTTGGCCAAGGATTGGTTTTTGCAGACGTTGCAAATAACATGCAGACGTTGCATATTGCCAGTTGCAGTAGATATTAATGAGAGTTGAGTTTCGCATGCGCAGTGTAAAGGCCTCTGAGACACAAGTTTTCTGGACAGTTTGGACACCCCAAAATTAGTAAAACATTTTTACTTTATTCTGATTATTTCTCACCCCTCCCTATTCTCACAACATGTGATTTAGCTGCAAGGACACTTATGTTGCTTTCGGATGACCCAATAATGAGAAGTACAGAAAACCCATGAGACTATGAACAATTTTGTCTTATGTGCTCAAGTAACAGGCAGCAAGTAAGGCATGGTGCAATGCAGTAAACGGCAAGTAGAAAACCAAACATAAAAATCATTAAAATGTACCCTCCACTCTGTGCAAATAAGGGCAGAAAATTCTTAGGAAAATCTTCGGGAATTTAGCTGCTGTTGCTGAACTCCAGTTAGTGTGAAGATGGTGTTCATGTAAGTCCTTGTACTCTTGTGTAGATAAGGTCCCATTTCAGCCACTCGTCTGCCACTGGATCATACTTATTCTGACACTAGGTGTTATGTTACACTGTGAATAAAACAGTCACTTACTGACAGAGAAACCTCTACTCGCCTTGAGGGATGGTGACATTACTGGGCCCTGTATTAGAGGCTGAAGATGGCTGATCAGTTTCTACATCTCCGGACCCTGCTGGGAACCTGAACTGTTAACCTGAATGCTCATTTTTTATGTGTTTTCCACTGAAACAGTTTAAAAGCATCTCTGTTACTGTGAATTCTTGCTTATTTGTCATAAAGGGGGAAAAACACCAAACAGGAATTAACAAGAGGATTTTCTTTGTGACTTCAGTCCCTCATTAGGAGGTTTATGATCAGGCTTTAGGAAAGCTTTGCTTGAATTATTTTAAGGTTCTAATGATAAAAACCTCGGGGAGGTCATGCACATGGGGGATTTAATACCCATTCAGAACCATCTGGCATTAGATTACATGCAGGGAAAGAACAAAATCTGGCAGTAATATTCATCTCCATTAACCCAGAATACAGGCTGATATGATTATAGCAGAGAAAATACTCTCACTCTTTCACCAGGAAAAGCTCTTAATAGACCTGGGCTAAATTGGTTTGTAAAATCAAAGACTTCTTGAAGTGTGGATCTGCCCTCTCTTTGAGTGCATTTTCTTTGGCTTTTAATATGTATTTCATATCTCTTTAACCTTGACAACTAATATGTTAAGGTATAAAATAATGCTAGGGTGAAAGATTGTGTTTGCAGTTCCTAACTTACTCTGTGAGTGCAGTCTTAGTAGTGTAAGCATAATGCTGGAGTAGAACCTATTCATGCTTTGCTTCTCTCTCTTCTCAAGAGCATCACTGAGATCACGGTCCCAGTGACATCCTCAGCAAAACTCCCACTGATGTCAGTGGTGACCAGATAACCTCCCCTCAAACCATTCCTCCAAGACCCCAAACCAGCTATGTGCTTAAGCATGTGCTTGGCCTGAAGCACACTGACTGGTGAGGGTGTTTGGTGCAAACCCAGTTAAGAGAGTGAAGAACACCAGGGAGATGGTCACTTCTCATCCAGATTAACTGTCTTTCACCCTAACTGCTGGGCAGGCTCTCTTCAGCCTCCTGTGCTGCTCATTACTTCTCGCATCATTTTCATCTTGTCATTCTCTATCAGCACAATGGCATCTCCAGAGACGGTCTCTCTCTGCCCTCCAAGTTTTCCTCTCCTCTTCCCTCCTCTCCCATCTCGGCACACTGAGCACAGTCAGATAGCTCCTCTTCTTAGCCAATGTTATGATTCACTTACTATATGGAAAGCAAAACCATATGAAAGACAAGAAAAGGCCATTTATCTCAAAGTCTATTGAGATGTGAACATCTCACATTAAGGCTTCGGTTCAGCCAGGCTTTCTTGCACATGTTGCTGTCATCTCTTTCCACCAGAACAGAGACGGACTCCTGCGTCAGCCAAAACGATCCTCTTAGCTTGTCATCTGGTTTGTACTTAGCAAGGCCCTGCATACAAAACATTCAAAGGAAAAAAGAAAAAAATAATCGTATTATGTCTTTTCCTTTGTTCTGAGAAGCCACCTGTGCCAGCTTTCCCTTTGGAGACTGCTATCTGGCGAAGGAAATTGTTATCATCCTGAGATAGGGCTGTAGTTCAGCAAATGCAATGTGCATCAAGCTTAGCAAAGGAAAGTTTGTTCTGTGTTCACTAATTAGATGCTTCTCCCTGAGTAGCTGAAAGAGGATGATATTATTCAATTAATAGCTGCTTTAAGGAAGGGAGACCAGAGGACAGAGTCCCAGTAATGCCAGCTGTGCAGCCGGCTGAGAGGCAGCAAGCACAGCACATGGCCCAGGACACTGCTCCGAGGTGCCCCGGTGCTTCCTCGGCTGAGGAAGACCTCAAGCATGTAACCAGGTATTTAATGTTCCTTATCTGATACTGTCTCCCTGCTTCCTTTCTGCAGTCCCCACCAACAAAATGAAATGACAGCTCATTTGATTCGGGGTGAAAGCCTCCATCTTTCACGCTTCTGGAAAATGAAGAGATAGGGAGTCCTCTGAGACACGGCACTGGTGGATGTCCTGCAGTGTCTGCTGGTATGTTCTGCTTTCTTCTCCGGGGTTGTAACATATTCGCTGACGGATTTATGCTGCAGTTGGAAACCAGAACCCAGGACAGCCTGTTCTCTGGCTTCATGCTATAAACATAAATACATTCACATAGCTGTTTGTATCTGGTTCTTTCTATCTGCACGAGGATTTTATTATCTCTCTAAAACGGCCCTGAAGGGGAGCAAGAGACTGGCAACAAAAGGAAGTGCTCAAACAGGAACAAGAACAAAAAGGAGGAAAGGGCAGGAGGCTGCTATGAGACCACGCAAGCGACAGCAGGCAATTAATGGCAGGTATCAAAGCGGCTGTTGGAAACAGCATGTTTTGCTATGAGGGCTCATCTTTTGAGTAGGAGCTGCCATCGGATCGCATCAGAGTCGCGCTGGTCCGAAGTGCATTTTTAACATGGAGAAAACTTTTTCCCATCTCCAGTTTTGAACTTTGCAGAATGAGTTGCTAAGTTAATGACAGGCCTTTAAATTGACTCTTGTTGTGGAGCAGCTGAGTAAGGTGGAAAAAAATACAAACAATTATGGTTTAAATAAACTTCACCCACCGCGTTATTAGAAACTACCTGAGAAGAGATTTCAGCAGTGTTAAATTCATCTTCCGAACAAGTTATCCCACTTCTCCTGTGTGAGAAACCGGGATCCAGAGGGTTTGCAAAGTGTGGGAAACACTGAGTAATTCCAGGCAGGCAGTACTGAGCTCTCAGCTGCTTTCTCGGAGTCCTCACAAAGCCCTCGTATTCGGGTCCTGGTTTTGTTGTTACTTTGCCCCTAATATGCTGAGGGTCTTTTGACTATGCAAGACCCCACATGCTGAACAAGACAAGGCAAATGGAGCAGTGAGCAAGAGGGGGAACAAAAAAACATTGAAAGGTGCTTGCCTGATAATGTGATGTTTGCAATGACTAGAAAAAGCCCAGACTAACCCCCTGCTATCTATCGATTCTGGACTCAGCTGAGAGTAAATGTCTTTCATATCCCGTCAGCCACAGCCATCGTGAAGAAGCCAGGGTGCTTTGCTGGCTTTGCTTGCGTAGGCAAAACTATTGCCATCTTTCAGCCACTGCTCTTGGAGAACTGCTCAAACTATCATACTTTGAATGATTCCAGCTGTTCTCCACTCCCTCAGAGATATCATCAGAAAGTAGTCGCTTACACTGAGATTACTTAAATGATATCAAAGGGTGTGGAAGAAGGCTGCTAATTAGTAAACCCTCAAGGTGCGAAGATATAAATAGCCCTGGAGCAGAGAGAACAGGTCCAAATCTGCACTCTAACATTATCTTGGGATGAAAGCATTACGTGTAGACTGATTCCACTAGAGAAGAGTGATTAAACTTTCCTGTTGAGCTGAACAGCAGGGCTTGTTTTGATTGATAAAGCTCCTTGTCAGATTGTGCAGCGTATTATCAATTTATTGAGCCACCTGCCAAGTCTGAGCCAGGAGCAGCAGTAGCAAGAACTTAGTCTGGGATGAGCAATCATTTTGGAGGGAAATTACTGGCTTGTACTTTTACTTATTTAAATAAATAAAATAGCACCTATCACAATTTCCTTTGCCAAAAGCTAAAATGCTTTTGGGGTCCAGCTAAAAGGCAAAAATTGTGATAAGCAGCTGAAATTCATCAACTGAGTGTTTGCTAGAAAAATAAGCCTATCCTACCCAATACGGTCATGGCAGAGGGGAAATGTCAGGGCTGGGAGGGATGGAAGTTGCAGCATTGCCCATTCTTGATCTCTTTGCGTACTCAGGAGCCACATCCCTCATCTCACAGCTCTGGTGACAGTTCATTCTCCGTCTTCCAGCACAACTGTAACTGGCAAACCAGTCAGCTGCTCTTAAATGGCCATCCTGTATTTTGATGCAATTTACTGTACTCCTCCACACTTTGCTTTCTGTAGGGATTACTTAAGGGTTTTTTTTAGTCCTATGCTGTCTCTCTTGAACACAACACAAACCAGCCGCTTGCAGGGGCTTGACAGCACTATCACCCTGTGATAAACTTAGAGAACTTGGTTTTAAAGTGAAGGCTGTCTTAAGGGAAGAGGGGGAAAAACACAAAAACTAAACCAAGCTTCCCTTCAAAATACCAGCTCAGCCATAAGCGTGGACTTGCACAGCTGTTCCCAAAGGCAGGATCGGAGCACCGCACGTAAGGAGCACTTCTGCAGGACCACACAAGTTTACTGCTATTCTTAAATCCGAGCCTCACAACTGGGAAACTCCTGCCAAGTTGTTTGAGACAGTGGCACCTGGGAAGTATTATATGAGTCTATATTGCATCATGAGAACCCTATTTGCACTTAATTACACATTTCCCTCCCTCCCCCCAATATGACAAGCGAGACAGATGCTGCATCTACAAAGTGAGAAAGAAACACAGTTTTTAAGTGGAATCTGACAGCCGGAAGTCTAAGAGCTGGCTTCAGACAAGATCCCAGCAATGAAGATCCTCACAGTATTGCACAGTTCAGACCGCTGAATGTTGGTGCTGCCTGTAGCAGTGATTCCCATGTGTCCTAATGCAGCTGGGATTTGAACAGGTTGTCTTGCACTCCTGCCTCCTTGTCCTGAAATGTTGGGGGGGGGGGCTCTTGATCTCCCTACTCTCCCTTGGTCCCTCTCTGTGAGCCCATCTCTCAGCCGAAATTCTGGACGTTACTTCACAGACCTCCTGCCAGATGTTTTGTATGGTGCTGATCATAACAGCCTTACCCGAAGCGTGTTAAGATTCCTTGTAAGGATTACCCTGCCTCTGTATTTCGGGCAGTGGGTTAATAGGCAGCAGTTGGGCTAACAGATCTTCTAACGCAGACTGCTCTTCCAGGGATGGGCGATGGGGAGGCACGGTAGCCTCACACCGGCTTTGCTGGCCCATGGTGCCTAACGGCAGCATCACCGCGCTGTGTTTAACAGGAGCAGATCCCTTGTAAACAGACGCAGCTGGTTGGTGGGCGCAGATCCATCACCAGCTAAGACACGTCTGAAGCCCAGTGTGTTTATTCCTTGGAACGGCTGGAAGACAAGATATTTCTGTTTCATAGGGCACTCCCGGGGGGTACTTACGACAAATGCGCAAATCAGTCTTTTTAAAGCAATCCATTGGAAGTGTGGGTCTCCAGGAGCATTTCTAACTTGGACTCATTACTCCCAGACTTGCTGTTGTGTGTACTTAGGGGCTTTACTCTTTTATGCTCCCTTCATTTACACGTCAAATCCCCCATCCCCTGCCATGTAATCCAAGACAGGAAATTTCTTTTCTGTTTACATCAGGCCATGGTAATGCAGTCACTAATCTGGCAGAAGCCTGGGCTGCTGTAAGGGGGTGATCCTCTTCCCACTGCCCTTTTCCCACCATCTCCCTCACACTGGCTCTACAATTCATGGGTTTGGGCTTTAATTCTGTAGGTTCTTTAAAGAATTCCCAGAAGGTATGATGGAAAAGTATGTTTATCAGATGTGATATAGTTGAGTGAATAAAGTGAATGGTCCTCTACGTGTAGAAAATGCAAATTTAGCAAGGAAAGTTTCGGTTTACCTGGTTCAACGATTTTGCAGATAGTGATTATGGTCTTGGCTGAGAAGTGGAGTTCCTCCATATTTTGTGTTGACTGTTCATCTGCATGGAGCCCACTTGACACAAAGTTTGAGTTACTGCAGATCACAAGTTGCCTCTGCACAGCTCCTCTGTATCAAAATGGAGGATCTGTTGTGGTTTCACTTTAAAACTTGTCTAATTAAATCTGTCACTTACGCACATTCTGGATTTAAAAACAGGAGAAGGAAAATATATGTGAGCAAAGTCACACTTTGACACTCTTCAAAATTTCCAGCGTCTTTTCAGATGGTGGGTAAGTTCATGCTATAGATGAATCATTAACACTTTTTCATATACTTTCATTTTAACATGTATTAGGGCTCCAAGCAAACACTGGGGTGCTTAAAAAAAAACCGAAAAAACCCAAACAAAAACACCCCCCAACCAATAGTTAGCTTTCCTGTTTACTTTGACATGTGGTTTAAGCACATTCTTCTAAATACACCAAGGCTAGTTGGTGTCTTGCCTATTTGGCACATTTAGAAAACATACATGTCTAGCTTTGCAGCTGAAATGTGAGTCATTATTGCAATTAAATGGTTTATATGCTGAGAAACACAGTGTCTTTATATAACACAAAGCACTGTTTACAATGCAATGTATATTGGATACTATTAGGTGAAAAAATATTTCTTTTACTACAATTGCAATTGATTTCTTCTCTGTATAGTCCTAGTAAGTTATCCCACACTCTCAGTTTTAAATGTGTTTCCAATTTTAATGAAGTGTCTGGTTTAATGATGTGTCTGTTTTAATGATGTGTGAATCCCAGTTAGAAAAAGCTACTTTACATGGAGATGAGAAGAGGGTGTTTTTCCTCCCAAATCTTCAGGAGCTGTGTCCTGTGACCAAGTTCCTCTGCGAGGCAATAGATCAGGTTTCCTTCTGCACTAGAAAAAGCACCATGAAGATGATCTCATGGATATCACTGCTTTTCAGCTCTCTCCAGAATACAGTAAACTGGACAGGTGGAAGTTTCCATGATTAAATTCCTTTCAGAATAGGGAAATTGATATTCATTCACATTCAAGGCTTTTTAATCTGATTGTGTGTCATCTGGCTATTTACTTATTCAATAAGCTGCGCTGGCCAAGGAATGTAAAGTGGAATTGCTGTAAAATAGCTGTGGTATGAAACGGTCCCTATAATTGAAGTTGCTTTTGCTCAAACTTTCTCACAATTTTTTGGCATTGAATTAATTCTGTTTTTCACATTAATAACCGGGTAGTATTCAGCAGTGCAAGATCTCTTACCTTGTGTTATGGATATTTCTCCTCATGAGGGGTAGGACCTGCTATACTTCAAAGTGAGTTTAATTCAGCTGCTACATGGGCAGGAACTTGTCAGAATGAAGGCTATTTTAGTGGCTTGAACAACAACAAAAAATATTTGAAACTTCATAGAAAACTGTTTGGATCCTGCTGGAGCTGGAAGGCTGGAAGTGTCTGTCTCTGCAGGACTCTGTTGGACATCACTTCTGGTTACACATGTGCCTAAGTATTTTGTGGAGCCAGGCCCTCAAAGCATGCAGAAACACCCACGCGCTTCCAGAGACTATCCAGGGACACAAACACTTTCCATTCTTCCCCCAGAGAAACTCGCCTTGTCCTCGCCTCGCTGAGAAGCGTAACCTCAGCAGCAAAGACAACTTTGCCCAGATGACAGGGTAGATGTGGTAGAGCTCGCCCAGCGCTCCTGGCGTGGGAGGAACAGACCACCGTGTGCCCATCGGGGAGCATCTGAAGGTGGTGGGTTTTCCTTTGGCTGCAGGACACGTTTCCCAAGGCAGCTGAAGGATTCCTGGACTCTTGTTTTATTAGTGTTATTCCAGCCAGAGTCTGCAGGCATCTCATCCCAAATCAGCTGCATATAGCCGGAGCAATGCAAGGAGCTTTTTTAGAGGGTATACTCATTTCTTAAAGCGAGACTAAAATGTTAGCCTCCTCTGATCTAGGAGAAATATGAGGATGTGCGTGAGTGTGTGTGTTGCTCTAAGAACAGGCAAGAAAATTAGCTGTGACTCTAACTCATGCTGCAGGTATGAGGGAGGATGGACAGCAGCTGACTCCTGCCCGGATGCTCTGGTTGAACAACAAAATGGGTTAGGTCAGGGTTTTCCTCACTTGTGCTCTTTCCAGGTCATTCAGTAAGAGCTGGCCTGCAGCCCTGCTCTCTCCACTGCAGCATCAAGGATGGAAGTGGAGGTTTTGCTGCCCTGTGCAGCTCAGCAAGCTGGGGACAGTCTGCCCGGCCAGCAGGAAAGGAAGAGTCCCATGGCGTGGGGCCGTTTTTGCTGAAAACCTCATCACAAAGCAAACACTGAGTCCTGCTTAAAAAGATATGATTCATCTGCTTGCTTGAATTTGCTCTTTCTATTGTCTCACATTGCCTGTGCCTTCAGGCATGCAGCTGATGCCTGGAAGGAAGGATGCGCCTCGATTGCCCAAAGCTCTCGTTTGCTCCGCGTGCAGCATGCTCGCTTCTGCGTGGCACTCAATTGATGCAGCACTTCCAGCCTGGCCTGAAACCTCCAATCTCTATCGCTGGGTGGGTTGAGTGTGGTTTTGCTGAAGCAGATTATAGGGTGAAGCTGCCCTGAGTGCCAAGCCAGCGGTGCTGCTTGACGGTGGCAGTGCAGGTGGTGGCACCAGCAGCGGCAGGCATCGCACTGTGCCCAGCCCCAGCATCGGCCCCGCTTCGCCAGCAGCCAGGGGAGCCTGGACTGGCCAAAAAAACACTTGGCCTTGAGCATTCCCAGGGAGGACTCTGTGCGCCCACTCCGTTTCTGCCTGCCGGCTGGCCAGTGTAATCTGTAGGCTGATGAATCCAGCCTACATTGACTTGAAGAGGGTTTTGTCTAAAGTTTATGTCAATTTTTTGAGAATACCTGGGTGAAGTTTCCTTTTTTCATCTGAAAGAAAAGAAAAATGTATGCATTGAAAGATGTAAAAGACATTCAAGAAATGCACAGATCATCGTTTCAGGCAGGCTGAGCAGTGGGACTGAGTTAAATCATTGATAACATCTGTTTTGATTTTTGAGTGGTTTTAAATTATATAGTTACACTAAACAATTTTGAGTAAATAAATCTTTCCTTGGTAGCTTCCAATTTATTCCTTTGTTTTCTCAATCAGTATTGCTATGCTCTGCCAAACATCAGTGCAGTTGTGTGACTACAGCTAGACACTTTTAGCTAGATAAACCAACGCTTTCTCATAATGTTGCAAAAAATACATATAAATAAATAGATTCAGGGACAATTTGTCCAACAAGAATCTATAGCACAGAGGGGATTCTGGAGTCATCTTCAAAGTGTATGCTGATGTTTTTAAAATGACCTATGAATGTCTCTCTAGTTTGTTAAGAGTCCAGAGGGATTTTCAATATGATAGATTTGGGTTATTAAATTACTGTTGGAAATGCAGAGCTGACCTCCAGTGGCAAATATTTCTGTGAAAACATTGGCAAACATTTCATTTGGTGAACTTTCCTCTATTGTTTCTTTTCTAAAATCAAAATAAATAATAGAAATATCATGGAAGAGGCAAGAAAACAAAATAAGCCTATTTTGTTGCATTTTCTGATAAGCAATACAGTCTAACTGCTAACAAATGTTGGACACATCTACTTTTAGCAGATAGTCTAAGTCCAAGATGCCTTTGATCTTGCACGTAAAACGAGATGAAATTACTATCCCTCTTCTGCTGATTTTGACTTGAGAGCTGGTGAGAAACATCCCCCCGTACCAGCGCTTCATTGCGCAACGCTGACCGATGGAAACGCACTGGATTCAGTAACGCTGTGATGGGAAGAGGCTCCTGGGGACAGATTTTTGGCTCAGAAAGGCAGAGTGAGTGGCAGGGGGGTGATGTGGGAGATGGGCGCCCAGAGCTGTGATGCTTCCCCAAAATGCGCCTGGTTTGGAGACCTGCATGGGGGTTTCCATCTCCCGGCTGTCGTCCTGACGACCAGATTATACTGGCAGGAGCTCTAATCTGGTGAATGCTTCACTGTTTATACAAATTAAGCAGTTCCAGCAGGAGGGAGCCAAAAAAAAAGCCTGTAACGAGCAGAAAAAGGACTTGAACCTGAGCCTCTTGCACTGAGATGAGTACTCGCATATGTACTTTTTAAATGAAAAAGACAGTTTTGATTTTGACCATTAATAAGCCCAGCCCATAGAGTTCAGATGATGGATTTCTCAGTGCTTTCAGGCTCTTTATGGAGAATTTTGATTCAGCCCTGTAGTAATGGCCTCAAAATTTCAGGCATTTTCCTTATGACCTCTTAAATTTCCAGACTCAGGGTGCTAGAATAAAATCTTTACAGACTCTGTTGCCCTAGTGCATGTGACATTTGTTTGACATTAATACCCTGTGACCTGATCCCCATCTGAAAAGCTGGCTGTCTCCAGCAGTGCTTAGCCTCTCCAGCACCTTGTGCTAGAGAAACCTGGTCTGATTATTGATGCTGTAACCATCTCTGGATCCCTTGGGTATCCTTCAAAGCAAAATCCTGTATCTGGCATTTTTCCTGGGCAGAAGGGCCCCAAGGTCCATTTCCTTAAACCCAAAACTTCATGCCAGAGTAGTTACACGCCTCCAGTCATTTTGTGAGAGCTCATTAACCCCAAAAAAGAAAAAAACTATGATAAAAAACCAAGCGACACTGGAATAAGAGAGATATGTTTTAAGCACAGGAAATGTTATTTTTAAACAGCTTGAGAGGGTTAAATCAACAAAATCCTAAACTCCTCCCTGCGTACCCTGTTCCCATCTCCTTGGAAGCATGAGGTCTGGACAGCGTCCCCAGGCCAGATCGCACATCCTGCTTTCTGAGCCGTGACTCCTCGGACGTGCCCGTGGAGTGGCTGTTAGCAGCCTGGCCCCTTTTCACACTTGGTTTCTGGTGTTACGGCTCAGTCCAAGTCATCCAGCAGTAGTCTTTCCACTAGGTATCAAGCTCTGCAAAAAAACCTCTTTGATATTTCACGTTAGCATGGTGCAAGAAAACTGGGAGGCCTGATCATGAAATACAGATAATGCAAAATAACAATTATAATGCAAAATAACAATTACAACGTAAAATAAAGCTTGAGGGGGAAAACATGAAGGTCTACAAAGCAAAGCTAATATCACTGTTATTTGTACTGTATTTCTTAGTAGTGGGAAATGCTGAGATAATTCTAAAAACGAAATAATAAAACGTGACCCAGGTCAGTCCCTGAATCCTAATGTTCCTGATGTGTGGGAAACAGAACTGCATCTCTGTCACGCACCCGAAGTCCATTTCTTTGCAGCAAGGTAATCAGCAGTTTTGTGGTCATGAATTAAAGCCGAAACAAAGTACTACCATTCCGCAGATGCAAGCAGAATATATTGACACATACGGGGCACTACGTTTTACAGTCACTTAGCTGCTTTCTGCTCACCGCAGGAAAACACGCAATTTGCTCATTGTTTTGTCATGTGCTCCATAGCATTAAGAGGAGTGATCATTGATAAAATGGTAATAACTAGGGAAGAGTGCAGCTCCGCTTTCTCGCTTCAGCTTGCCAAGATTTGGGGAGCTGACTAAGCACTGTCCAGGCTAGGAGTGGACAGACAGCAGATCTGGTTATCTTATATATTGAGTGGAAATAGCCCAAGGGGAACTGCAATCTGAAACTAGCTCAAGTGGTTTGGCACATAATGTGCTATAACCTTCACATCAATAGCATCACCCATGAGATGCAAAACAAAGGCCAGGCTATTGTATAAAATCTTTCTTCCCTCTGGGCAGAAATGGATCTTGCTTCCTCACTGCTTGCCAGCTACCCAAGTTGTTTAGTAATTGTTTAACTTCATGCTGATGAATGAATGGTAAAACTGAAGCAGAGCTACAGAACACAGTTCAAACAGCAAGATTAAAAGGATGGATAATGCACGGATAGCAATGTCCAGAAGTGAAATGTGAAAACGCTGATAAATGAGAACTAAGATTCTAAATGGCAAGAAAGCAACACATGGAATAGATAAAAATTGAAGTGAAACATAGGGGGTAGCACTATGTGGCCTTGCTTGCCACGTGTTGGTGATTTTCTGGACATTTGAGGGAAAACTTTTGGGTTTGCCATTCTGCATCACTGATGGAAGTATTACTCTTTCTGCTCCAGAGCCAGCCTAGAGGTCTGACTTTTTGGGCACACTGCCAGCCTCACTGGAGCTGGGTCAGCCCTTTGGAGCATGCACGGGTGGGCTTTATAAAGTTGGTGGGACTTTTAGGATTTTTCCTAGTCTCTTCTATTATTCTTCTACCGAAGTTTAAATTTTGCTTGAATTTACTGGTTCTTACCAGTTTTGATCTGGATTAATTTTCTTCTTAATAGGGAGGGCTAAAGGGAGTTAGCACCTATGTAGGAAGGAGGGCTATCTGCAGCGGGGCACAGGTATCTGATGGGTTCAGGACGTGCTTTATAAGGGATAGGGGAAAGAAACTTTTCTCTTTTAAAAGTAATGTGTTTAAAACACTGAAAAGCGTATTAATGTTCTGCTCCGTGTATTTCTGAGCCTGGTAGCAGCGGAAGGTGAAGACCCATTGGCTCGTAGCTGTGATGAGCGATGTGATGCATTAGCTCTTTTTGTTTTGCAGAGAAGCAAATTGAGTCATTTTATGATCATTTATGCCCAGACAGAGCCATGGTTGTCCATGTGGCAGAGCAGCTTCTTCTGCAGGCAGTGTCGTGGATGTCAGTGGGAGTGCCTCTTGGGCATGGGACGATTCAAAACGACCTGTAACAAGCAGTAATCCAGAGACCTGGGAACATTCCCGTGTTATATTATGTTTCATTGAGCCACACATTCAGAGTTTAAAGACTAGAGAGGACCGTTAGATCATCCATATTAGCCCCCTTGTACCTCAGGCTGTTTAACCTCACCCATCCATCCCTGTATGAAGCAAGAAACCTGTATTTGGCTTGCACATGTCTTCCAGGAAGGCATCCAGTCTGGATTTAAAGATACCAGGAGACAGATGATCCATCACTTCATTGAGTAGTTCATTTCAAAGGTTAATCCTCCTCACTCTGAAAATGCAATGCCTTATTTCTCATCTGAATTTGTCTGGCTTCAGTCCCTACCCAGTCATTCTTGCTGTCTTCCCTCATTATTAAATAGCCTTTATGTGCCTGGTATTTTCTCCCCAAGGTTTCTTCTGCCCTATAGTCCAAGCATTTCTAAATCTTCTTCAAAAGAACAAGCTCTGTAACTGCGTGCTGAGCAAGCGTTTCCCTAGTGCTCAGGTCACTGCGCCCTCCTCTCCAGTAAAACACCTCCTGCCTTTCTACGTCCTTCAGAAGTCAAACACCAGCGTTGTCCGTGGTGTTGCAGCACTGTCCTCCCTGCTCCTGCATACCCAGGAAAGGCTGTGCCCTCCCGGCAGTGCGTCCGGGGACCATGCAAGCCCCTTTTTGCCGTAGCATCCCTCTGGAGGTGCATGACATCCAGTCCCTGCTCCTCGCTGTCTGCGTTGGATTTAGCCATGGTAAAACTCATTTTATCTCACCAAAGCAAGCAATCCAGGTGACAGACTGCTCTCTGCATGTCTACCATGCTGTGAATTCTCAGCTTGCACCCAGATGCTATCAGCGATATTTTTTACCTCTAATCAGAAGTTTCTAATCCGCTTCCTCCTAATTTTTTTTTGTAATCAGGGGCTGCAGCAAAACAATATGCTGTGTGTGTTTAGAAAATATTTTTTTAGTAACAGGAAAGAACTTGAAAACCTTGAGCCAAGGGAGTTCTTTGTATTTTTTCTTTTAGTTTTGTCTTTATTTTGGCAGTTATGTCTCTATCTGCTCCATAGGCTGTTGCACGGAGAGCAGCTCCACCCCGATCTGGGGTTGGTTCTGAGGTTACGAAAATTTACTCACCGATTCACTCTATGCACTGTGGCTTTTGTGAAATTGATTCATTTAGAAGTTTAATTACTGGAGAGTAAATATATGACAGTAGAGGTAGACTGGAACATAATACTGATGCTCAGCCAACCTTGAACCTGCATATTTGACTTGCTCAGCAAAACCCCATCAGATTTGTAGAACCACTAGATTTACCTACATACATTTTCAGGTTGGTGTTTGTGGGAGCTGGCTTTTTCTTCTGTGATTTATGTGATGTTGGAGGATTATGTTAAAAGTACTTAAGTCTGCATCTCTTTTTTCTCAGCCTTGAAAAAGTGCCCAGCTATGGATTAAAGAAAGTTAATACTATATACACAGTGGCCCTTTATACAATTTTTTGCAAGATGCTTTTCCAGTTTTATTTTGCTAACAAAGGTATAACATACATGGGTTGAAGCCCACTTTCAGCTTTACTGTGTCATAAAAAATTATGATAGTTGATGGAGAAAGACAGAAATATATAATTTAAAAAAGCAAACCAAACAAAACAAAACCAGAAAAAAGACCGAGCCAAAAAAATCCCAGAAGGCAGAAATGAAATCTGTAAAATGAAAAAAAAAAAAGGTTTCAAACTATTTTAATTAAATTTTGTAATAAGCTCAAGAAATGACCCATACTGATTATGAGGAAGCAATCTGTGACAACCCAGGCACTTTTTATTTTCCCCAGACTGCTAGTGACTGTGCATGGATCTCACCCATCCACTTGCTTGACTGCTTGTTTGCTCTGAGAGCAGCTCATGTCCCAGCCACTGGCCAGTTCCCACCTGGGAACATTTCACACATGTCCATACTGTTCCCCAGGGACGTGCATTCGGTGCATGAGTGGATTTGCAAGCCAATATCCATCTGCATCTGCTGCAGAGGCTGGGAAGAATGCATGTGGCTAACCCTGCTCACCCAGGGCGCAGAAGGGATGGGGCAGCTCCTTGCCCCGTGCATCTCTTGTGTCTGATGGAGCAGGAAGGGCTCCAAAGGCACATTTGGAAACACCTCCCCCTCGGGATCATAGAGGGACACTGAGATGTGACATTGTTCATTCTCTAGGAAAGACTGAACCCTATTACTGAGGTGTTTCACCTGCCCAAACGATGTACTCCGGCACTTAATGAGCATTACTGCAGGGGAGCAACCCACAGCTTACCCAACTGTGGTGGAGCATTAGGAGTATGAGCTGGCCACATGAAGCTCCTTAAAAGCACTGATGCTTCAGCTTCTGCTGTTTGCTGGCTGAGGAGGCTCCTTGGAGGCAGTGCAGTCTGCAGAGATCCTGTCTTCTAGTTCTCTCTTTGTAGGTGTTCTGCAGGGAGTCCAGCAGGTAGGTAGGGACCCTCTGTGCACCAGCATGGTCACTCATGAGGAGGAAGAGGAAGGAGGCAAACTTTGAGTGAGTTGTACTGATTGTTTCCCCACTGTCAACATGGGTGTGTACTGGCCCTCATTGGTGCAGATGGTTTGCTCTCACCCTCTCAGACCAAGGGTGGCTGTACTCGCTGCTCCTGGACATGCATTACTGTGCCTTCTGCTGACACCACTCGGGGCAAACAGTAAGCAGGCAGGAGGTTTGCAGAGTGTATTTAACTGCTCCTCTATTTCCTAATACAATTTTACCTGGCTGTTTCTGTGCCATTCTTTTCTTGCTTCATCTGAAAATACAGGGCTAGCAGTTGGTGCAGGCACATGTTGTTATACCCTTGCTGATTTGATTAACCTACACTGATTTAAATCAATACAGGATTTTCTTTCTTTTTGTAAAAAAGAAAGGAAAAAAAGCTAGAATGGATTTAGCATGCTATGCAAGGTGACATGCTCTGACACAGACCCGTGCTGGCATTGGGTTGGATCAAAAGTGGAAAGGACTGACAGGTCCCTCTTCTTAAAGCTGGTTCTTGTGCCACTGCCATGGTGACACAGATGTCCCTTGTGCTCTGCATGTGTGCTTGTGTGTTATGCACCCCCTGAATACTAATGCATGGTTTTCTGGGTCTGTAATTAGAAAATCCTGAGTTCTTCCAACATTTTCCAGCAGTCAAGCTAACAGCTAATTTTGAGAAATGTGGAATCAACTGCAGCACCTCTGGATCCCAGAACACATCTCTCCAAGAGGCGCATTTCTGGAGACAGCAATATACCACAGCCATAATTTTGCAAGCAAAAACAATAGCAACATCCTCATACATCAGGGAGAGCTCTTTCATGTGGTGACGTCGGCACCAACCCCACCGCTCGATAGGAGATTACACATCAGTTAAGAAGCACCAGATGCGTGAAAATAAATTGGTGTTTTGCCCTGCCCAGCTCCCTGCACCCAGCAGGTCAGAGCTGGGCAGCCAGGAGAGGCTCCAGCCCCTGGCTGGGGAGGGTCCCAGCACCTCCCCAGCAAGCTGAACCCTGACTGTAGACATGACTTTTATGGTTAGTTTTAATGCATTTCAGCTTCTTGCTGTAGGTTTTGGCACACACATCCCCTTGAGGCTCTTGCATGCTCCTTGGTTCCGCACAGGTTGCTGGATTGGGCTGCGTTGTGAATTTTTTTGCTGGGATGGCCCCTGCTCACACACAGAGCCTGTGCAAAGGATGCAGGATCACACCTGCAATCTTCATGGCAGAAAAGAGCATGAATTTGAGGCATACTAAGGACAGCTGAACATAATTACTTTCTAACTGATCTGGTGGAGACTGGCCCTTAGAAACCATTTGATTTGTGTGAATACGTTTCCTTGGAATTACATTCAAATGTTGACGTGATGAACCATAATACTTCCTTCTACAGCTCTGTGGTCTTTATGTCGCCATGTTTTGGCGCCATTTTTTAAAATTCGCATCAATATGCCAAGGAAAACTTCCTCAACAAACATAGTTCCTGCATCTGTGCAGTAGCTGGTTTTCAAAGTTAAACATTCCTGCTGTTTCACATTTTTTTTAGATGCCAGCAGTGATTAGACATTACCATGGGTTAATTGCTTGTACAATTTCAGTTTTTACCTTGCAGCCACCTTGAAATTTACAGCTGCAACAACAGGAACAAACCCCATGCTCTCAGCAAATACAAATTAGTCAAAACCAAAACAAAACTGTTTTTTCTTGTGTTTTGTTTGCAGCTGTTTATCCCAAAATTGGAGAGCTGCTTACACCTCCTCCATCTGAACCTTATAAACAGACATTACCCCGGTCTGAGGCAACATATATTCAGTGTCAGCCCAGAGCTCAGCAAAGGCATCTTCTCTGCTCAGAAAGAAATGCTCACATTTATGATTAGTACTCTGGATCTCAAGGATTTTCTTTTAATGTAAGGGATGCTGAACTCTTTGGTTAAAGGATTTGTGTGATTTGTGTCTTTTCATGTCTTTGATACTGTTGTTCAAACCAGATTTACGCAAACAGGACTCTACTCCTGCTGTAATTACTGCATGTACACCTAGGAATCAACAGACAGGATTGCAAATACATCAGGGGGAGTAGCTGAATTTTAAAGCCCATCATGCTGCACGCACTACTCCTCAGCTCCTGACTGGGACATGTAAAGCACGGTTTGGAAATTTTATGTACAGCTTTTTCATGAATAGCATATGCGGTGTTTAAAAAAAAAAAAAAAAAAAGTCATGCAGACACACACCCAGAATGATGCCTCTTTGGGGCAGCATTGCTCAAGGGTTAATGTCTTTCTCCCCAGAATGACTTTCTGTATTAACCGAGCTGACCGTCCTTAGGACAGAGGTGCCTGGACAGCAGGGTGTGTAACCTCCCTTTAGCAGAGCAGCTGTAGCTGACACAACACGTGTTTCCAGCCTGCCCTGGCTTCAAACAGCTCTGCTGGCCCAGGCATTGCCACCCGAAAGAGCAAGGAATTACCTTGCTGCCTTTTGCAAATTTTGGCATGCCATTAGTAGATTCAGATGCTGGAACATGTGCTCATGCTGGAGAGCCTACATCATGCCTGCGGATGTTTGCTAATCCCAAATTTCAGAGCCTCCCTGGTCTTGCCAGAACATCAAAGCTTAGCGGAGCATTGCAGCGCAGATGAGGAAATTACAAAGGGGCAGTACATGGCAGGTAATGGATTAGGGTCTTTCAGAGGAGTGAATGTTTGGATCAGAAAAATGATAGGTAATTATGAACAGTATGGGACTTGAGATGGTTCCAGGATTAATTTATATCTAGCTGCTTATTCTCTTGTCAGCATTTCCTCTGCCCCTTCCACTGTATCCCCTACGGGCAGCAATGCGAGAGGCCGGGCGGCTGCCTGGCGGGGAGGACCTGCCGCCCATCTTCTCCTTTTCCTCCCATTACGGATCTGCCTCCAGGTGCTGCTGGGCTCGGCCCCTGCGCTGGCTCTGGAGGCTGTCTGCTCTGGTGTTAGCAACTCTCCATCGTGCCTGTTGTTACAAAAACATATGGCAAATCAGTCCTTCTGCCCTGTTTTCTGGGGACAAATCCCCAGGCAAAGATCAGCATGTGAACTCAGACACACATACTCCCGTGAATGCTAGTGAACGCCAAAACAAAAGTAGGAATAAGTAACAGAATCTGAAGCCACCCTAGCAAACTCCATTTTTAAAAGCATTTATTTGAGTAATTGTAAAAAGATATTTAAATAGCCTGGGCCAGTTTCAGTTCCTAATTGTAGGAACGGCCTTGAAACAAAATACTAAGCTCCTGTTTAGTGGACACGGACAAAGTAAGTGCAGGCTGGCAAAGCAGGGAAGTGGATGGTTAGACTGCATAGGTTGGGGGGACTATAACTTGGCCTTTCTCTCTGCAGGCATAACCAGAGCCAATAGTGTGCCACTTAAAAAGCTGCTTGAAGTGTTCATGTGCTGGTGAAAGTGGGGTGGGTGTGTAGCGAGGGCTCTCCTTGCCTCCTGGCTCTGCAGATGTGTGTGCCCACTGGTTGGGCCGCTCGGGCAAAAATACTTGCAAGTAGAAGGTTATACTTGCAGTGTACAAATCTGCAATGGTTAATGAGGCCAGAGCAGTCTCCGTGCTGTTGGAGTTAAGGCACAATGTGATATTTCTTGCTGCATTTTCCATCTAGCATGACTTCTAGCAAAAACGAAAGTAGCCCCACTCTTTTCTGCCCTCTTATCTCCACATGTCTAGAGCTACCTCTGCTCCCACCTCTCCAAAACCCTTGCCCTTTGTGGACTCTTAAAAATCAACAGGGCTTCCGAAGCCATGTCATTTCCATACAAAAACCTTCAGCAGAATTTCTCACCCCTGGTCCTGAGATGTTACACAAGTACTGTAAATGCTAAGGGGAAGGCTCCTTCCTATTTCCCCATGGGAATTCCTTGGCTGTATAAAGATTGAGGATTTGCTGTGTAGTCCAGGTACCTTTTGATTTGAGTTGTGGCTGTGTTAGTCACACAGGAGAGAAGGTAGCATATTTCATTGGAGCTGCTGGGAATAGACCGTGGCCAGGAAATGAGAAAATGTAGCCGTCCCTCACCTGCGTTTTCATTGCTTTCCTCCCTCCGCACTCCAGTCTCTCCTAACACCTCAGGAGGCACTCAGCGGCCCCAGGAAAGCATTTGTGTATGCGCTGCGCTCTCTCTGGAGACTGGGTAATACCTCGCTACTGTTAGTAGCAAGTAAATTTATTTCCTTATCAAAAAATGGCAAGGCTCGTGCTGCAGTACTGGTGGCTCTAAAGCTTTGACCAGTAGGTCATTACATTATCTGCACCCCACAGCACCAGCTAGTCTGTTTATTGCTTTTCTTCCTCTCTCTCTCTTTTTGTCATGAGCAAGAAATAAGAAACTGTCCTTTCCCCTACTTACCTCATTAGGACTTTAATAACTGAAAGCACATTTTTGGCAATTAAAGTTGGCAGTCATCAGGGTTCCTTTTTTTTTTTTTTAAAACAAGTCTGAACCTTTGCAGCAGCCTGAACAAAAAAGATTTTTTTCCCCCTCTTTTTTTTTTGGAAGCTTAAAAAAAGAAAGTCTGTGCCACTGTTGTGTAATGTTCTCGAGTGGAACAACTAACTTTCTATACAGTTAGCAAAATTAAGGAGTTTACAGTTTTTCCAGCTGTTTTCTGTGATGCAACATAAACAGTAAGAGCGATAGCCTGCCTTGGAAATGCTCCGTGCAAGCCACACAATTGGATTCCAGCGTGATAAGGTTAGGTTATGCTGTCTGCTGCTGCTTGTTGTTCTTCTCAAATTTCTGAGTCAGCAAAAGCAGCGAGGAGAAAACATGCAGATATCTTACCATCACCCATTTTCATTCCTTCCCAATACCAGGAAGAATGCAATAAAATTGATGTAGGGACACAGGGAGTTACCGAGGAAGTTTTTGTGGCTTCTAGAGGAGAAGCATTGGGTTTTGCATTGTGGGAAAAAACACTCTCATGGCGTTTCTAGAAATAAAAACTTGCAGAATAAGGGAGCTTTCATGCCTGTGTGTAAGATGAACTGTGCAAAACAGGGTCTATCCATCAGCACAGTGGTCACAAGTTGCTTGGACTGGCCCTTGCTGTGAAATGCTCCATGGATGGATGTAGCCATGGGTGCTCTGCCCACGCTCTGATTAGACATCAGGCAGCTCTGGTCTCAACTGAGGCTGGTTTTTAGCCATCTGCATAAATCATTCCCTGCAGAAGGCACAAAGCATGTGATTCCCTCCCCATCATGTGGAAGTGGGATGGATAGTGAGTTGGAAGCAGGCATGGGGTGAGAGGAGTGGAAGGAGGCTGTGTACCACCGGGGTTGATTTGATGCTGCTGTCCCTCTGGCCTAAGAGCCATGCTGGAGTAAATCTCAGTAGATCTGAGAGTTGGGGGTAGGAGTTGAGCTGGAGCAAGTGCAGTGGCATGGAGCCAAAATATCATCCTGAAATAGCACCCAAATGGCAACGAAGCACCAGATTTAGGTGGTAAGCACATGGTTTGAGTATCTGAGCTAATACCTGCTCTGACACTGAGCGCTCTCCATGTGGGAGTGAGCTAGTGGAAAGCTCCATCAATCATGTCTGCAAGTGCTGCAATTGCACATGCCAATGAAGCATGAATGTAGCCAAGGACTTGAGCTGAAATATCCTCTGAAAATGGATAAACCCTTCTAGAGCTCAGAATCCACTTGAGAGCATCTTGCTGAAGGAAAAACAATCAACAAAGTGAGTCTATTTTTTGTCCTAGGGCTGAGCTTTCTAAAACAACCATGGCCTTTTATTAAAGCCAAGGCAAAGCCATGGAGGCTCTGTACTGCTTCAGCTCTTGGAAATCCACAAGCCTGAGATGCCTTTACAGGTCTAGACATCACATACCTGCAGACACTGCAGCTGGAAAGGTACATTTCCTGTGAACACTATTATTTTATTGCTGAACTTCAAGTGGAAAATCAAGTGAAAGATGGCAATGCTGCTAGCATCTGATTCCACTTCTCGGTTATACTTTATCCTTCCATGATCTCTTCAACTGGTGAGAAATGACAGGGTCTGATGCTGGGTTTGTGCCAAGGGAAATCATCTGAATCTGAACATAGCCTTCCAAAGAGATTTTTAGTGAATTACAAAGGGTTTTTTTTCCCCTCCATTGACGTGCAACAAGCCCTCTCCTGCCTCCCCCACGCCTGTCTCTTTCTATGGCTGCAACGTCTGGTCATGCCCTGCTCCATGGAGAAGAAGCCAGGCATGTCTGAAATGTTTACAGCTGTCGTTGTCAGGATACAGAAGGAGGCTCATCAGGTCCGTGTGCCAAGCTATTAGCTACTGAAAGTGTACCAAGTCAGGGGCTGCAAATGTGCAGACTGACAGGTCCCGTGCTAATGAGAGGACTGAAGGCAACAAGCAGCATTTTCTGAGCAATTTTGAGTCACTCCTTTAGGCAGACTAAACTAGAAGACAAAATAATCTGATATCAATGGTGGGTAACCATGCAGCTGAGAACAGAGCAGTAGCTCCAGTGCTTTGATCTAGTTGGGATACTGGCCTTGATCGATGTTCTCAAGTGAATTGTGAAGAGGAGGATTCAGCAATGATGTTCTTTGCAGTCTTTCCCTCTGAAATCTCCAATTCTTGTTGCATCAATGGCTTCAGGAAAAAAGAAACCGACATGAAGAGCTGGGAGAGAAACAGGCTTCCCTTGCCCAGAGATTTTCTAGATTTCAGAGATTTTTCTGTTCTGCATCAACACAAACTCAAGGCCTCCCAAAAGGATCTGCAGAAAAAAGACTGAAAGAGGCCTCTTCAGGAATAATAGAGAGCCCAAGGGCAAGGCCAGTTGCGTGGGCTTTGGGAGGTGCAGTTTGCTCTGAGTCATGGTGCAGGCTCTTCAATTTGATTCTCCCACGTTCCTGATGAGCTGCCCAAGAAGTAGGCAATTCCTTACTCTGCGGTGAGTCTCTCTTGGCCTTTGCTGAGGAATACTAGCCAGGAGCTGAGAAACCTTTCCTGATGAAAGTCTCATCAGCATCAATACATTCTCACAAAGTCTTTTGATGAGCTGACATCTTGCAGTGTAGATGTTTCACTGGCAGAGTCCCAGCCCCTTCTAAATACAATACTCTAACAGGCTTAGCAGCAATATAAACACCAACTTTGATGAAAGATGTTCAAACAAATATTCTAATATTGTCTCTCAGACTTTAACGGTGCTTTCATGGTATCATCCTGTAAAGCAATACAGCAGTTTCCTGCTAGACTGCTCAAGCTTTCCATCACCTGCAGCTACCAACTGCAATGCATTGAGGTTTGTAGCTAATTGAGAGATGCATTAGGACAGAAACCCTCTGATTGCTCGAATATCTTTATTCACCTCAGCCTCATATGACTGTTCCATGCACAGTACACGAGATATAAATTTATTTTGCCTGAGAACAGATATACAGGGGAAACTCACCTGTAGATAAGTTTCTTGGAGAAACTCCTGCAGCTCTTTCAGAAATGCGTAGTTATAGGTATTCTGTCATTGAACCTTTTCAAGTAAGGTTGGAATAAACTGTACCATAAACTAATGATTCCTGCAGTGTTATCAGAACAGTGCTGTTAACATGCCACTTTTTATTGCTGTTCTGCCCATAACTTCAAGCTTCTTAAAGTGTTCATGCTTGCCTAAAAACCTCATCTTTTTCAATGTACAATTTTTAATCTTCATGGCTGGATTCATCTTGGGTTTAAACGTGACCTTCAAGACTATATCCAAAAAGCTAAATAGAAAAATCCCTGATATATTTTGTTCATTCTCTTGATTTTTATTTTTTTTTAAGAAAACCAGTTGATCCTAAATGCCTGGCTGTTGTGAAAGACTAAGAGTGACCAAGGTTGCATTACTTGTATCACCTTTCTATCAAAAAGAAAATGTGCTACATTAAAAGCCATATTGTTTAAAATTAAACTTAATGTTATTGTCATAGAAAATAGAAGGAGAAGCATTATTGCAAATACAGTTCACCAAGAGAAATCCTAGACACTGGAAATCTCCCATCTAATTGCTGCACAGGTTGATAATGGAATAATTAATATGGAGACAAAAGAAAGTGCAGAGCATTAGACTGGGGATGCAGAAAAAATATTCAGGCTAAAAAGCAGCTAATAGTTCTGAGCATATTCTTCAGGGACAATGTACGAGAACCTAAGGATGGAAAACCTTGCTCAGCGGTGCTTTGAATAGGCATGGGCAGAGGAAATACAAATTGCCAATGCTGGGATATTCTTAGGATATTCTTAGGTAACCTGTTAAGGTTACCATCATTGGTGTGTCACCCTGGGACCATGAGCAAGGGACCTGCCCCACTGGGGACAATGGCAGACCTCTCTGTGGGCGAGAGCAGGGTCATGCCCTGGCAGAGCAAGTTTTGCCCATTGAACTGTTCCTTTTTCCTTTCTAAATCATTGTTCGTTAGTATCTCCTTCCTGCAGAGGCCCCTGGACTTTGGCTCAGCCGGTGAAGGGTGGGTTTGTAAGTCAATTCTTTTATTAAGCAGAACTTGGGGCCTCTTTGCTGTTGCTGTCATAAAGTCCTGCACAAACTGGTACCAACTCTCCTGCTAACCAGAAGTCTGATCTCTCCTTCCAGTGAGGAGCAGCTGAGCTTTGAGTCCATTTGTTAGCTTTGGCAAGCTCAGTGATTTCTTTAATCTTCCAATAAGTCTTTTTTCCCCTCTCCAAATGACTCTGGTTCCTTTACTAGAAGGATGTTGTAAATCACTCCAGAAGCTGGGGGGAAGGAAGTTAAGACACTCATCCAACTTCTCAGCATGTATCTGAAATACCTCTTTTGCTCCGACCAACGTCAAGGACGTTTTCACAAATTGTACTCCATGTTTTTAGGAAACGGACATGAATTTAATAGCTTCCTTAATACCGCTTTTTTACTCCCTCTAGCTGGTGCGTGTATTCCTCGGCTCTCTATACGGTGTGGCAACTGAGTTGACTGTAACTGCATGGACACCTGTAGAAACTTGGCCTTGAATGTACTCATGGCCTCTTGGCAGACCTTCTCCAGTTTATCTGGGATTGAACCAGGAGTAATTGACTTTCAGAAAGGACTAGTGATTTCCCTTTCCAAGCTGAGTGCCAGATTCTGGCAGGACACAAATGCCTGCACTGGAAGAAGAGCAAGGCTCAAACTTGTCTGTCAACTAGAGCTGCACTGTGAGACAGACATGCAGGGCAGGATGTTTCTGTTTCCCTAGTTCCTGGCGGAGTTATAGCTAAAATTTTGCCATATTCTTTGCTTAGAGCATGATAGTCCCAGGCTCCATTTGCTCCAGAATTGGAATGCAAGGGGCCGTAGCTCCGGCAGCAGCACTTGCACGCCGGGACCAAAGGCAGGATCGCCCCTTAGTGCTGGCCAATGCCTGACTCCATGGGAAAGATGGAGCTGGCACCACCTCGTGCCAGCAAAAGCGGATCAGGCCCCTTGGCTGTAAAATGCTCTCCCGTGTCTGCTCTAGCTGCAGGTGGCGGTGACAAGCAGCTCCCTGGCTGTGCATTAAACCCAGCACCCCTCTTAGTGCTATTAAGTGTATTCTTCTGGGCTGAGTAAATTACCACTGGACATCTGTAAAACACATTTATGTGGCTAGAAGGTTTCTGTAGACAAAGATGGGTTAGTTCTAGCTACCCTCCCAGTTTAGCCCCAGGGTACGTTTCTGCTGTGGATGTCTCCAGTGACGAACAGCATTCCAGAATTAACAAAAGGCAAGAGAAGCATTTTTGGTCTGTGTTATCCATTAGTTGCTGGAAGCTTGTGCCAGACAAATTCTTATTGTTACTGTTGATTTGTGTGTAGATATCAATGGATATACCTCTGAGAGCAAGGGAATGCTGTATATAGGAACCAGTCTCCAATGGTTCACGTTTTTATGGCTTTCCGTGCACTGCGCTGGGTATTGCACGTTATTAATACGTAGGCTATCTGATTGCTAAAACCCAGGGGGATACATTTGCTTTTCCTCATTCCTCAGACTTGCAAAAGTGCATTCATATGTTCCAATTTTTGCATGGTTACTGTCTTTATTGACTTTGTTGGACCATTCACAACATTGTGTTAGGCATATATGTTTTTTGGAAAGATCAGAACCTTATTCTGACCTTTTCAAAAAGAAAAAAAAAAAAAAAAGCTGTTGTAACTTTGGACAGATGCAATTCTTTTGTTCTGTGTCCCTACAGTGCCTAGCTGTGGATTCCTCGGCCATGAATCCTGTACTTGTGTACTGCAATTATTTAAGGCACAACTACAAAATAGCTGTATACAAAGGCAATAGAGCACCCAGGGACACACTCTCTACCCTCCTGCACAATTATATAGATTAAGAGCTCCTTTAGATGAGTGACACTGCTCACTGCGCAGGAGTCCTGCACCATTGTTACACTGAAATGCATACACTGACGAATTTGATAAACATGAGCAAATTTCATGAGTTCCTCATAGTGCAAGTAGTTTTTCTGATTTTTAAAGATAATTCAAAGAAAATAAAGCACCAAAACCTTTTCTATTGGCAAGGGCCTCTTAAAACTGGGAATCAAAATTACCTTCTAGCAACAGCTAATACTTGGCAAACAAATGTCTACCGAGCCCATTTGCTGGAATTATTTATGCCTTGCTCTCAGTCTGTATGTGAAGTATATTGCTAACATCGCACTCATCTAATTTAAAGCTGGGAGTGAAGCCATTGTGTATAGTAGAAGGTATGAGTGGGGGAAATCCAAAGATATTATTTTCCAGGCCATATTTGTTTTTAAAACTGAAACATGCTGCAATCTGGTTATTCCAAAGGGGGACAGGAAAAGGGAAATTTCTCAAGAAGTATTTTTATGAACGATGAAGATAAATCACTTTCTTCAGAGCTGAGTTAGCAGTAGTCAAAGAAGCCATAATTCCTGAGCAGGGAAGAAACTCAGTGTAACCCCTGTTCTGCATGCCGGCCATACGCTGCACCCGCAGAGCGTTTGTTTAAAAGCTTAGTTCCTCCAATACCTAGGGGAATCCTCATGAAAGGGAGCACTAATGACATCTGAAGTTACTAACGTGCTATTAAAAGCAAGCCTGCTGTTTAAAGTTGGCAGTGCATGAATCTTTTGTGATTAGAGGAAGAAGAGCAACAGATAACAAGATAAAGATATCTACCAGAGCTGGCTCTCGATATTTGCAGAGCACAAAGAAGAAATGGGGAACTGTGCTGCTACAAAAGACCCTCACTTCATCTGTTCTGTAACATTTCAATTGCTTTGAGTTATGCCTGTGCTTCACACATGCAGTTTAACGTCTAAAGGGCGAAGCAGAAGCTGTGTTCGCTTCTGGCCATCCAGCTGGGTTTGAATTTGATGCCCATAGGAGCCAAATGCAAACAGCCCTCTGAGAGCAACTGCCAGAGACATCCTAGACTGCAAGCGTTGTTTGCTCCTAATGCTGTGATGCTCCAAAGCTCCGGGGAGAGGCTGAGCAGGGCCTTTGGGAGGGGAGAGCATCACTGCAGGAGGGTCCACACCTCTCCCAGTCTTTGCACTCACCCCAGTCTACATTACTGCTGTGGGACAGCCTTTTGATGGACACATTATCTTTTACAACTGGGCAAAGGGGCCTCTCTCCTGGAAGAGATCTCCTAGGGAGGTATTTCATCTGCCATCCAATCCCCTCCTGCTGACTAAGCTCAGTCAAAAGCACTGCGGGATTAACCCTTGGAGGCCTGATTCTGTTCAGACCTTTGGGTGACTTTGGTCAGGAATGGCTTTGCAGATTTTAGGCATAAGCAAGCACAAGATCATGTCTTTGATTTTGCTCTTTGGTGTCCACAGCTGAAAATGGGATCTAAAGTGCCAAAAAAATCAGGGCAAAAATAGAGAACAGAAATGTGTAACTCATCTAAGGTACTAGACAGTGACAGACTATATAAAATGTTATTGTTCAACAAACACTGTCTCTAATAAACTCCATTTACTAGTGTTAGCAGCTTGGCAACTTGGAAACTCCAAACTCCAGTTAAGTAAGGAAACAAAAAGCAGAGCCATATGATGATACCCATAAACTACACAGCTGGTTTCTGTTTTAAAAGACATTCTACTTTCCATATTAAATAAAGCTGCTTAGAGGGCAAAAAACCCCATATGGCCTTCTGGAAAATGAGAACCAAGTTCCAAAATAAAAAATCCCTGGCCATGTACAGCCATTAAAAATAAAAGTGTGCTTTTTCTCTAACTAGCTACTGTGACATCAGAGATGAACCCACCTCAGTGGAGCAAGGAGTGGGGGAGCCTGCTGCTTCTGCTTCTGTTCCCAGGAGATGCTTGGACCTTGGGAGATGCTGCAGTGGGAGCTGTGATGCTCAGTATCCCTATGAAATGCATGTAAGGCCAGGTCCCACACCCCTACCTGCCACGGGGTTCAGTAGGAATGGAAAGACCTCAGGGTTTTGCATGCAAAATCTTTAGTCCTTTATAACAAGCTGACCTTCTCTACCATCCTTGTTGGTGCACTTTGACCTAGTATACTCATTTCTGGTTATACCCTAACATTTCTGACTACAGATGATTTACAGAGCCATAAAAATATTGCTGTACTTTATAAATCCTGTATATATTTGTGACATGAAGATATATGAAGTATTGCTATATTTGTCTGAAAGTATTTAAAACATCCCCTAATTAAATCTTCAGTTCAGCTACTAATGACAGTGAAAGAGATGACTGCTAATTTTGCCTTTGGTTTGGCCAGTCTCCTTGAGTATTTCACTTTCAGTGCTTGTCTGCTTTTCGATAATTCTGTTACACGCAAAGCCCTGGAAAGCTCCCAGTTCTCTGTATTGCAATCAGCCGACTAGACAGCCTCTGACAAAATAAAATTGTGGCATTGGCCTATCACCATTGCCGGGAGTTGGTTCTGCTTGTGCGCGCTGGTTATGTGTACCTGTGGCCAGGTAAAAGTAGCTTAAGTCCTCTTAGCATGTTTTTTTTATATTTATATGTATTATATTTCTATATTATCTATAAATATATAAATATATTTATATACTGTATTTATAACTCTGCCATGCGCTGGCAGAGTTCCCCTTCTGCTGTGCTGGTTTCTGTACAGACACAAGTCACAGACCCAGGGACACACTTACAGGGGTGGTATTCTGGTGTCGTGGACTTCTGAGACAGGCTGGAAAGGTCAGATGGAAATATTTGTCTAAATCCACAGATGTCTCATTCATCTCTGGAGGCTGGAAGCGGCACCTGCAAAATTCTCATCCAAGTTCAGTTTGGGTTTTGGACATTTCTAATGGTTAGGTGCTGTTTTAATCTGAAATTTAATGTTTGAAGTCACCTTTCCTGACAGTATCAGGATTCACAAAGGGCACGTGATGTGGTAGCCCCCAGTCATTGCTCTTCTGGTGGGGAATTTGTTTGTAAACAGCTGTTCTCGTGGAATCTGTCAGAAGTTTTAAAAACATCCAAATGAAGTTTTTCTGAGGGTTTTATAAAATGATTTTGAACTTAGAGCATAATTTTCTTCTATCACATGCTGTCATAAGTAGCCTTTGAAGAAAAACAAAACAATTTAAGCAGCAGCACTTAAATTTGGGAAGGATTTTTGGCAGACTGAATAGCTTTAGGAAGCAAATCTTTCCAGAGGCCAGGATGTAAGTAATAACACATGTATACACATGTGGATTAATATGGCAGAGATAGAAAAAAAAAAATTCAGAGAAAGTTGTTGACATTGCCCATCAGAGTTGGAGACCATCGGTGAACTGATGCTCCTTCTATGCAATTCTGCACACAGCTTCAGACAGCACAGCTCTCCAAAGCCTTGGCATGACTGTGGTATCATTCACCTTGTGCTTACAAATTATGAGGGGGCGACAAATCTGCAGGGAAGGTGGTGGGGAGACCCTGGTTGCAGGATTCAGCCTGTGGATGGCCCGGCTGGGTGCTGAATGGTGGTTGAAGCAAGTCTGTAGATGGTTTCCTTCATGAAGGGCTGGTTTAGGTTAACAGTCCTGGAGCCCTCCGTGCACAGTACGTGGGCTGCGGTGGCAGCAGTCAGCACGTCCCCCTCTAAAGAGAGAAGTGCAATTGTCGAAACACAAAGCAGCATCTGGAGGGCTGGAAAGTGGAAAAGGCAGGACGGGAAGGAAAGAGGAGCAGCCTGGAGGGATTCAGCCTCCCAGGAGGCTGGATAAAAAACCTTACACAAACTTCGTAGTAAGAGGCAAGTCTGCATTCAGAACTGGCAACGGGGTTGGGGGAGATAAAGATGAAACAACGTCTTCTTTCTATCTCATCGCGAGGAGATAAGGACAAGGTGAGCAAGCTGCTATTTTCAGGAGGAGAGCCCCATTTTCTGGATCTGCTGCCCAGGGGTCACACGAGCACATCAATCTCAAAGAGGAGGTGAGTGATGTTTTCAGCTTCAGTGAAGAAGAAACAAGGAGGGATTCACTGGAGCGTGCAGGACTAGAACTGTAAGTCTGGAGACAGAAAATCTTGCTAATTACAGATCAGGTTATTTATGAAGTGTGCGGCTCCATCTTGCAGGAGCCAGTGGTGAGACAAACAGCTCTAACCCTAGAGAAATGCCTCCTGAGAGCCAGCAGCCTGGGAGATAAGCAGAGAGAGATCCCAAGAAAGGAAGAACATGAGTCAAACAGAGGAAGCAAACAGAAGCTGTCTGGAGGCATGAGCATCCTGGGTCACAGTATGTCCTGTGGAGAGGCCATGGAAAAATGGTCCATCTCTGAGCTATGGTGCAAAGGGTGGGGAGAGGAGCTTTGCCCTGTTCCAAAGCTTCAGTGACTGCAAGAACTAAAAGAAGAAGAAGAAGAAAGAAGAAGAAGAAGAAAACAGTGCAAAGGAAGAGGCTTGCCATGTGAATTTGTCAGATCCATACTCAATAAATCCACGAGGCAGGAGAGGACTGCCAACCATTCGGCCGCGTTCGCACTTACGTTATTGAATCAACAACCTCTTCCCTGCCAGCTGGACTGTCATCTGATAAGCAGAAAAAATTAGGCTGCAGAAATATAGTAAAACCATTCTGAGGGCCGTGGGGAAACGCAGGCTGGTGATAAGAAACCTCCAGAACAGGCGGTGTTAACCATTTGGGCTTTATGAGAGCTGCTGGCACAGAGGAGTGCCACCTCCAGCAGTGCAGGAGGAGGCACGGACATGGCTGCAACGCAACACCGCAATACACTCAGCTTAAGCGCAGGACGATGGTCCCTCTGTACCTTATCTGGGGCACAAGGCTTTGCCAGGCCTTATTCTGCAGAGGTGGATGGATTCAGGGAGAATTTTGTTTAGTCTTGATGGAGCCATTAAATAACGAACTGGCAAACCTTCAAAGAAGAGGCATTAATGCACCCATAAAAACCGACATAGGCTGGATCAGCAGCCACATAAAGGAAAGAAAAAACCTCCAGGAAAAGTAAAGAACGGCTTATCTAAGTGGAGGAACCACTTAGCCGAACACTGAAAAGAAGTTTCTCACCACTATCAGCGCTTCGCGACAGGCCAGCTCATCTACTTGGAGCGAAGCATCCTGTGGCTGGGACATCAAGAGCGGCTGCTGGCACCCTGAGCCAGACAGGAGCAGTGTCGCCAGCCACTTCGGGGGAGCTGGCTTTCTGAAAGAGGAACAGGGAAGAGCTCTGCCCAAAAGCCTGAAGATAAATTTTCCACAGATTCAGAACCCTGCTTTAATTCTTGGGATGGATGGTATAAATCAGCCTCAAATGAAGAAAGGCTGAAAGATACTTAAATTATCTCAGGGTATTAAGCCAATAACAAATCAAAATGGATCAAAGCAGGGAGCTGCTGTGTGTAACCCAGACTACTGCACTGACAATTCAAAGATGAATTCTGCTCTGATTCAGCCATATACTTGCCCTTGCCCTGGCCGCCTCTGTGTCTCCTGGCCTCCTTCCGGGATCCAGGTCTCTCCCGCAGGTCCATTAAAGGTGCTGACACATCCTACATATTCTCCTCAGTCAGGTTGCTTCAACAGACACTCAAGAAGAGCCTGCCACTTCTGAGGAATATGAAATGCATCTCTTCAGGCCCCTCTGTTCCTGCCTGCTTAAGATTGAGTCATGACATTTACACTTTTGAACAGCTCCTTTTTCTCTCACTCTGCCTCCAAATGCAACTGGAGAAAAAAAAAGTTCTGCATCTGCCCTCCAACAGGTAAGCAACAGTTTTCATCCCCAGTGTGATGGTACAATCTGTCTCAGATGTTAGCCAGTCCAAAACCTGATGTCTTTATGGTGGAGACCTACAAAAGCATGGCATGGGCTGCAGCTTCATTTCCAGGTGAGAAAAGTTATAGATATGACTTATGTTTTTTTAGGAAAACTGCATATGTGTTCCCTGAGAAAGGAAGAACCTGATCGGAAAGGAAATGGGAACTGACTCCATCCCAGGGTTCAGACAGGACTGAACCCAACCCCTTTGCATATCTGAAAGTGCCTATACAAACCCACCAGAGACTTCACCTCTCCTGAACTCCATTTGAGTGAAAGTGGACATTGTCTTTGGACCTCCCAAGTTCATGAGTTTCCCTCAGCCCAGGGAAAGCAGTGATATATTTTGAGACACGGCTTATTCAGAGAAGCCCTAGAGATCATGAGGCTTGGAAACAGCATTTGGTCAAGCCCCGGCAGAGAAAGTACCAGACCTGCCAAGACTGCCAAGTCCAGCATCACCCCATGAAACAGTGCTGCCAGGCACCACGGAGTCTGATGGGGAACACAGAGTTTGGGGAGAGGGAAAAGGAGGCAAGTAATGAAGGTACAGGGCTGGGAGGAAGGAAAGGAGCAGCCTGAACTGAGAGGCTTCAGTGTATAGCGGGTAACAGGAGAGCTTTGGGGAGAGCTTGACACATATTGGAAGTGTTTTTACATGTCTGATCCAGACTGAGTGACCCTATAGGGAGTTGGCATCTTTAGCAGGATCCAATGGTAATGTCATTTAAAGAGAAAAGAGCTGTGGCCAAGTTTCAGAAGCGTGGGTTCACAGAGCGCTTGCACCTGCAGTCTGCTATATTACACATGCAATCACTGTAAGCACATAAGCAGATTAAATACAGACCTTAGGTGTACTGTTGGCTCGTGCACTTCCAGGCAAATGGTCGGCACTTCTTTGAAGACATTGCAATGTGTTGTAAGTATATAGCCTTGCTTTCATCATGCCTTCAACCACATCTTTTTCATAAAGAGTTTATTTCACTACTTGACTGACATCTAACCCAATCCTTGTGGCAGAGGTAGTACAAGTTGTAACTGACTGTACGGATCATAATGACCTTGCTCCATTACCCCTCATTTGCACAGCCCTTCCTGACACAGCTGTGATATTACCAGGCTGGGACTTCGCATCTCAGTTTTCACCGTGAGTGTGCCAAGATGGTTTTTCAATACTGTGCTTTAATCATGTTCATCCTTTAGCATTAGTGGAAACATGGCTCTAAAACCCTGGCCCAGTATACATCATGATTAAAGTACCACCTTACCGCTATTCTGCTAAAATAGATACATTCTGAACTGGGACAAATGTTGGATATTTCATGTCTGGGAAGCAGATCTGAGCATCTCAGTTGTACCAGATACTGTTCATCCTTTGTATCCTTGCTTACTTATTCTGTTTGCTCTTTCCAGCGTGCATTTCCTGCTGCATTAACGCTATGATGCTAGCTAAAATTGCCTCATCATTTGTCTATTGAATTAAAAGATCATCAGGGCATTAAAATGTTATTCAGTAGCTGCTGTTTACACAGATTGGTCATTAAAGATTCCAAGCTCCATTTAGCTCAGGGCTTACAAAGCAACTCATTAAGCTAAGACTGCAAGGCCCCCCATTCAGAAAAGCAACTACCACGTGCTTACATCCCATTAAATTCAGTGAGTTTTAGGCTCATCATTTTGGCTTTTGCCATTTTTTTCATTGGACATTGCAGCTGTTTCTAGTGGTTATTTTAAATTATATCTTTTCTGATGCCACAAAAAATCCTGAAAATATCATCAAAGTCAGAGCGTTGAAGGCCATTTTAGAAACCAATATCCATCCAGCTGTACCATGAGAAAGCTAGTATTTATATGCACAAGCTTTATACTCATAAGTGAAACTCTCAGTGTGGGCTGTGTATTGCCATTTGAGAGGAGGCAGCAAAGAGGCAAAGACTGGGATACACCTTGACCACTGTTGACTCAAGTGTTACCTTTCTGCAAGGTTGAAAAAATTAAACCAAGTCACAGAACACCTGCATCACTCATTTATTACGTTATTCAATAGAGCTTTTTGTGTTGGCTTCTTTGTTTCTCTGCCTCCATTGATGCTATTGTAGATTAATTGGCACCACTGCAAATGTTCACAGCTGTCTACAAGATGTTGGTGAGTGCATCATGTCAGTCAAGCATGCTATCACCAAGGAGAGGAATTTGTTTCATTCTTGAGGAAGACAGTTCTGTAATGTGACCTAATAAAATAAAATCTTTCAGCAAGCATTGGGAGAATATCCATCAGTCTTTGGGTTAAACCAAAAAAGCAAGCTTGTGCTGATACTTTATTATTTTAACAGTTATGCACTGAAATTTTAATAAAGTGGTCATGAGACAAATCTTGTTACATAATATAAGCAAGATGCCTATTAAACTTGGGATGTATAGAGCTTCTTACTCACATGTCTCCAATCTGGCCAAAAAGGCAGTGAGTTTATATGTTTTATATATGTATGCATATGTACACAGGTATGTTTTGTAAGAATTATAAAATAGCATTATGTCTGGCAGGTAAGGTGATTATTATTCTCTGAGTCACTTAAACATTTCAGCCAAAGTGACTCCAACATGTGCTTGAGTTCACTGCTGTGCTTTTGTACCTTGCACAGGCTGAAGCAGTTGCTTACAGTCACTCTGGATTCAGACCTTTTATATATATATATATAAAAGATCTGAATATATATATATATAGGCTGACTCAGTAAGCCTACAGCTCAAACTGGCACTCCCCCTGCTCATGCAGAAGTGCTGTCTTTTTAGGTCATGCTTGCAGGTGTGCTGAGGCAGGCGGTGATGGGGAGGGTGTAGCATGGCCATCAGGCAGTAGGCAACGCTGCCTACCTGTAGCCCCTCAGTAGCTGTTTGCAAACCAGCTCTGACAGAGCAAGTGAGATCTTTTCAGATTGAAAGGAAGATCAAGGTGCTTTCCCTCTGTGATTAACATGAGTCCAGCTGTTTCCTCTGAGAGGAGAGGTTAAGGAAACTAACTGATGCTTGTGGTGGCTCCTTTTGGTTGGAAGGTGACCTGTGGTACATGAGGTTGGGGTGAAAGAGGTACCCCTGTGTTCCCAGGAGAAAGCTCAGCACCTAGGCTACCTTGTTCCCTTTCTTGCGCAAAGACAGAAGATCTGCGTATGTGTGTTCATCCCAGGTAATGAATTTGTGTATGTATTTTAACCTAAAATGTTGATGGAATTGGAAAACTATGCCCTGTTTTGTTTTTCTAAGGAGTCTCTGCAGAAATTCTTGGGTTATGCTTCCTGAAAAAGTGTGTTTCTGTCTTTTTGCTATAGGCTTTTTATAACAAAAGCAGTATAATATATCCTGTTTAATGTTATATTGACTTACCATAACAGACTGCCTGTTAAGTGTAGCTAGAATGGAGTCATTACACCCTCTATCAAGTTTCAGAAAGCAGTAACTTTCAACTATGTCTACAGAGACTTATTTTTCAGATGACAGAATAATTTATCTAAGAACACTAACCAGATTCATTTTGATTTAGTTCTACAATGAAAAAGAACTAAGCTACCCAGAGCAAAAGCATTTGACCCGCTATGAAATTTTCACTTCTTAAAGTCCAGCCTAAATGCCTTTACAGTGCTTGTTCTATGAGACCCCTGCTTAAAAGCATATTACAGGCTTATTGGTGTAGTATTTCTCTTGAATGATGAGTATTACTTGAAATGACAGTGCATCAATGTCAAGTGCTGGTATGCTCTCAGCATTTCTAAGTTTTTTGGAAATAAAGTGAGAGAAAGCCTAGGCAGTGTGTGTATGTTGGGGAAGTACGAAAGGGGGAACGGAAATTGGCTCATCAAAACCATTTTACTTTATTTTTTAATGCAAATCTGAACAATGTCTCCTGCAAAATAGTGGTTTCCTGAATGCCATAAATCTTTCTGCTTTGACAGCCTGTCTTAATTGTTCCTAGCTTTGAATTATTCATTCAAAATATGTGCTCTTAATAACATTCAGTTGTGATTTTTAGCCTTCACAAGAGAGAGGCATGCAGTTATATCAGTAGCCTGTGCTCAGCAGAGATGTATACGTGTCTAACTGTTGTAGTAGCCATGATTCACAAACCCAGGGCTGTTTCATAGCCCTCCTCAGCAAGTTGTGATGATGTCCTGTGTTACTGGAAGTGAGTGTGCATTGGAGATGGAGATTTGTGGGGCAGTTTGAAGAGGTGGACTTCAAAATAAATGAGATGATCTGGAAATATGCCCTTCTCATTAAAGTTATGACTGCTGCACAAACAGCTGAATCCCTACACCTTGTGTGGATTTCTTTGTGCTTTGCACAGGAAAAGCACCGCAGGGAGAGGTTTTGATGCTTCCGCTAAAGAAGCAGCAGAACTTGTGCTGCAGAAGATGGGGCACAAAAGGTCCTTGGAAATGGGACTCATCTTTGAGGAGAGCAGGGCTGTGTTCTTACCGCAGCAGGCAGCCCAGCTGTCCCACAACTGGGTGAAGCTAGTTCAAGGCTTTTCAGTAGTTCAGGCATTGCATGATTCCTTGGTCCTAAGGAATAAGTTATTAGCCTGCCTCCTTAGGCTCTCCTCTCCTGCAGTTGCTGGGGTGGCAACGGTGTTTGTGGGGGTAGCCCTTTCCTTCTCTTTTGAAGTGATTGCTTCTTCCTATAGATAGGCAAGCTGCCAAAAGCCTGGTTCGCCAAGGCTGTTGCATCAGCAAGGTGGACAGACGTGTCCCATCCCTTGGGTGATGTTTTAACCTGGGCTGCTCTTCTGCTCCTGCAGCTGCCTGCTCTGCCCAGGCAGAAGGCTGGCCCTGGAGGTGCTGCCTGGTTCATGTAGACTGCCCCCTGCTCGTGCACATCCAGCCTTTTAAGCTCTCTTGAAAGCACGCAAACAAGGAGCAATCTACGGTCTTATTTTTCAATGTGTGAAAAGTGCTGAAATTAAATATATATTCCATAATGCACAATTCAAGTCAGGAGCATGCCTTGATGCAACAGTTAAGGCAAAGAGCTCAGTAGGAGTCAAAGTCAAAAATGAACAAAAACAAAGAAAGATATTTGAGTATTCCAACTTCAGGCTATAAACTAATGATTGAACGTATGAGGTCAAAGAAAAATGTTCCCCAGCACAGCTGGTGCATAATTATTGATTGGAGTGTTATAATTTACACAGTAATGCCAGGGACGATATTTGACTAGAGTGGACATTAATCTCCTGGTAGAGCAATGCTCTTGTTCCTTGTCTTCTACAGTAGCAAGAAAATTGATCAAACGGCTTAATACACACTAGAACATCCATATTCCGAGTTCAGTTATTTGTATTGCTATCACATGTAATTATTGCTTATGGTATTGATTTCTTTAAAGGTCTTTCAGTCAGAGTTAACAGCCTTCTTGTATTGACCTACTTATAAACTTTGTTTTACGCTCTCAGCTGCCATGCAGCAGCTGGCATGCCATCTGAAAATCTAGCTTCTTTCTTCACAGACCCCATAGATTAATGGCAGAAAGGTCCCTAATTCTCAATTACATTAGCACTCCTTCTCGCACTTTAAAGAGAAAGGGGTGAGGAAGGCAGGATACTTGGTGTTCTCAGCCTGGCTTCTTTTATCATTGAAAGCAGGGAAGTTTGAGTCCCCACCCCTCTGGGACTTCATTAATACTTCTCCCAGGTGAACTTAGCCCCTCACAAAAGGCTTCTTTGTATTTTGTCTTTAACCAGCTCTTTGTTTGGGCAGATATCCAGGCCAGTAAGAAAAAAAAAAAAAAAAGTCAATATTCTCTGTTGAATCAGTGACTTTTTCCTGCTATAAGTTTCAAAAGAGAGTTTCAGAGACAATATGGTTATAATTGGACATAGAAATAAATGCATGGGTACACACATGAGGAAGAATTACAGAATTTACACTGGAAAAACGTAAATTTCTCTCAAAGAGGAAAAACTAGACATTAGGGGCATTGTTTCATTAAAAAAAAAAAAAAAAGTCACAAGTGCTTTGCCCAAATGGATGTGGGTCTTATGCAGCTGAGCAATTGCAATTCTTATTTATAGTACCCAGTAAGATGAAAATAGCCAGAAGTTGCCCTTAAACCCCCTGACCTGATACCAACGTTTTTGCTATGTGTATGTGGCTATGGATGAAGGGAGAAATGCAGAATTCTCTTAATCCAGGCACACTTTCCAGAGGGTAGAAGTTAATGGCACTTTTGGGAGCGTCTGTACCTGTGAATCGCTGCCGGCAGGATTCACACCGCTTGTTCTGCAGGGTGGACTGGGACCGCCGGCAGCAGCTCTGCGTTTGCTCTGTGTGCAGCAGCAGTTTTCCTGCTCCTCTGAACCACTGCACATAGGTCTTGTGTTAAAGCCTTAAGTGGCTCGATTCTGTTAGTTTTTCGTGTGGCCCCTCTACTGATAATTGATATCCCAAAGAGCCTTGTGCTGGTAATAACTTCTGGAGAGAGACTGAAAACAGGTAGCTTTAATATAAGCTTCTTGTTGGGCTTGCAAGAATAGAGGACCGATACAGTGCCATGTAGAACTCGCTGGTGTCATTGTGTCTCCCGTCCCCATGATATCTGAGCATCTGAGGCTTCGATACAGTTATTCTCCTAAAGCAGAAGGTGAAAAAATACTACTGTCCTCATTCTAACAGTGTGGCATTAAAGCAGTGGGAGTTGCATCCAAATTCATCAAAATATTTCAGTGCCTAATTGAGGACAGGACAATGAATACAGCAGTTTAAATCTGAGACTAGTGTCCTACTTGCCAGCCCAGATTTCTTTCTCTAAAACTGTTAATTAAGTGATTGTCTCATCCTGTAGGTGTTGCAGTGAGGTTCCTCTTCCTTAATGCAGACATTTATCTAAATAAATGTTTCCCTCTGGTAAACTTGTGTCATCTGTAGTTACGAAAGTGGAAGGAGGAATAAGAAAAGTGCTATTGCTAGCCTAGTTTTCATTTCTGAGTTTGAATAGACTATCTCCTCCTGGAAAGACACCCTACACCTGAGCATGTGATAATTTTTTTAATATTTTTTTCCTTCCTCCCATGGGGAGAACAGGCAACAACCTTGGTAGACAACCATCACACTTTGTTGTGCTAATCTGGCACTGAACTGAGACCCATCAGTAGCATGTCTTTTTCTAAAGAGCAAAAAGAGGAGGAGGAAAAATAAATTTTAAAAAGGCCCAAACAACTTGCATTTACTTCATCTCACCAGAATGTAAACTCAAGCGAATCTTTGATGTTACATGCACAGATGTTGTAGTCGACATATCTCATGGCAGGCACCAAGCAAGAAGTGACGGAACAGCAGGAAATTGAGTAGACCACAAACATCCAACGCTACGGGGATGGCCTGGAGCGGCAACCTACACAAACATAACGATCTAACTCCACTCTTAATCAAAGCAGTGCTTTCCAAGATATGATAGAAAATTGGTGCTGTACATGGACTCTGATATTTAGCTGTGGTTATTGATGCTAAAGTAAGATTTGAGGCCAGGCACCCGCCCAGAGAGAGATGCATTTATTGCAGTCTGCCTGCATGCAATAAGCTGTGATATCTGGGCCCGCTTTAAAGAGTTACAGATCTTTGGATAACCAAAGAGCTAACATATGTCAGTTGTTTGCCCATGAATTTAACCATTATTTTATTAGCTAGACAGATACTCCTATTTCACAATTTATTATGTTTTCTGCTCTTGGAGTATCTGTGAGCAGGGAGGATGTCTTCCTCTTGTCATACAAATAAACTTTTGCAAAAATTATTTTAAAGGATATTTGGACGTAATCACAGACTCCTGACTCCACATATTTTATGTTCAGTCTTAACGTGGAGCTTAAATCAACCAGTTCTCATCAGTTACATTCATATTTCAGGTCTGGGATTTGAATGTGCAGTGTTATAGAAGAGTCAGCTGTATTGTAAAGGGGCCAAAGTAAAGGGGTGTAATGTAAAGGGGTCAAAGTAGGAAACTATATATGGAGATTTGGAGGGCAGTGTTCAATGAGAAATAAGAGAAATTGTGAATGTCTGTATTCAATAAAATGCACCAAAAAAAAAAAACCAACCCCAAACCCATTTCTTTATGGGCCAGCAGAGCTTGGCTTTTCTCTTGCTGTAAAATGACTGCACGTGTTTGCACAGTCCTCCCATGAAAATGTGTGTTCCACCTTCGTGGTGTTCATTTAATTCACCTTTTGAATCCCGAGTGGCTTTGGGAGCAGTATCTCGTACCGTGTTAGCAGCAGTGCTCCGTCCTCTGAATGACTTCTGGGGGCAATGCTTGAGCTTACAAGCTTAAAATTCTTACTGCAAGCACTGATGCAGCAAACTCCAGTGGAAAAGTCTGGCTGGAACAAACTCATTTCAAATGCAATCATAATGCTCACAGGTGACTTTTATTTTTCTCATGCTTTTCTCTCCATTGCCTGTGTGCTTCCCTGTGTAATGCCGTGATGAGATGCTAGCATGCTGCATAAAGAAAATCCAGTGTTAGACCCATGCGAGAGTAAGTTGTTATATGTGATGGATGTAGTTGGATTCTATTGAGTGCATCTGTAACACTACTGCCATTGTCCTCAATACGCTCCTTTAGCTTTTGATGGGTTTGATGTTGATGGTGGATTGTTCTAATTTCTCCAGACGTGATAGTTTAAATTAAAAGTTCAAAATGGTAGGAGAATGCCCAATGTATTTGGACCTAAATATTACAAAAATGTGTAAAAAAAAAAAAAAAAAAAAAAAAAAAAAAAAAAAGTGCAATCTGTCAAGAAATGTAGCACAATAGCTGTTAAATGTTACCAATTTATCACCAATATTAGTATCTCTGTGTGGGGGAATATGTTTCATATCTGTACTGCCGGGAGTGTTCCCAGTGGGGAGTCAGAGGGGACATGCTTGGGACAATGCACTGTTTCTAATCAGCTATACAAGTGTTGGTGAATGGCAGCAGATTTATCATCTGAAATTATTCCCTCCAAGTAGTCTTTTTTTTTTTTATTGTAATACCAGGAAACAGTCCTTTTTTTTTTTTTTCAAAGTGCTTTATTGAAATCATCTGGATATACTCTACCTAATAAAATGGTAGTCTACGGCTGCTGGACTTCCTGTGAGAGAGAAGAATTAATCAGATATGCACAGATACTATAAAGGGGAATGGAAGTTGTATCAGTTGCTGTAACATAATGGAAAATATGTTGGATCCGGGCGTCAGTGGGTGTAAGATGGTTTAAGCACAGGGCTGGTCACTGGAGCCATATCCACTTTCCCCAGCTGAAGATGGCGTATTTGTGTTACAGTTGCTCACAGACTCGAGACAAACCAAGCAGGAATACTGGTACAAATGGTTCAGGAGTTATTTTATTTCCCTTGCAGTCAGCAAAAGCAATGTTTGGAAGCTGTTGTGGGTGGAAATCATTCCAAGTGAGAGGCTTGAACGCGAGCAGCCTATTGTCTGCTGCTTATCCAGACCCTTCTGCAAAGAAAGACGTGGTGCATTGCGGGGTGCTTCGGAGGTGCGTGTGTTGAGCCATCTTGCATGACTCATTGTCTGATCTGTGCACAGAGCAACTTGGGCTTTGCCGTACACAAGAATAGACTGCAGATTTGGTTCCTGAGTCTGAAAATGAAGAAACAAAGAGCCGCCATTCAGGATGTCTGATTTTGTGCTGTGCAAGCGAATAATGGCTTGCCCACGTGTCACTGGCCATCTAAAACTCCAGGATGTTCCGCAGAGGTGCAGAGAGCCCTCTTTTGAGAGCCACTTGTGTAATTTAGGTCTGTATTAGGAAAAACCTTCCTTCTTGGTTGTTCTGCATATGCTATTGCAGTTGTCTCGTTGCTGTAATATCTAACAGCTCACTAATCATACACTAAGTGACATGGCTAATACAGACCCTGTGTGTTTCTCATCCAGGGGCAAATATCTGTTTACTGTTTTGACTTTAGGGAGGAGGTTTTTTCCCCAAAAATTTGTTTGCTGCGCTGTCTCTTGCAGAAGAGAGACCTGGTTAAAAATGCCTTAATTCTCTCTTGGAGAATTTTTTTTTCAATGGATGAGGAGGAAAGTCAGTAAAATTAAATTGGTCAATGCTTTTATGCAGATTATTTCTTTCTTTACCCCCTGAAGATAGCTGGGGAAAAATTATTTTGCTTTTCCAAGAGCCAACAAGTTAATTTTAAAAAATGTGGACATGGTTTGTCTGAGCATTCTCCTCCCTGTTACCTGGCGGGTAAAGCAAAAATGCTTGCAAGAAGAAAAGAAGTTCATCGAAGACCAAAATGATGAAGACTGTGAGACCGTGAGGAGACCAGGCTGCAAGGCAGACTGATATGGGAAAATGTAGTGTCTGGCAGTGAGATAACTGGACTTGTGGTATCTGTGGCCAGATTGGTTTTGATGAATGACCAGCTTAGTGGTGTTGTCTCTATGACTCACTCCTTAGCTATCTAAAGAGGTCCCAGCTAAACAGCGCTTGCAGTTTTACACTCAACAGTTTTTTCTCTCCCACTGTGAATTCATGGCCGGAAAGCACTTGAATTAGCTCTGTCCAGGGTAAAATTTTGGTTTAGAAGACTTGTTTTATATCAAAAACATATTTTCCCTGTTTGAAAGAAAAGAATTTCCAAAAGTCTTTTGTAACATTGATCTTAAATAAGCAATAGATAATGTGGTGCATTGTCTCGGGCTAGTACTTGTCTTCAAAGGCAGGAGCACTTAAAACGTAGCAACGAGTGGGCCATTCACTAATTTGCACCTTTCTGGAGACGCATCCATTAGCAGTCAGTCTGGAAATGTGATGCGGTCATGGATTCTTGCTTTGAGCTTATTTTGCCTTATTTATCCCTTGCCCAGGCCAGGCTGGCAGCTGCCTTGGGACCTGATTACTTAATACAATAGTTCCCAGACAGGGAGAGCAGCCTTCCTGGCGAGCGGGTCACTGAGGAGGGACAAGTTCAGGGGTTTTCTTTCAGTGACTTCCCAGCAAGGCAGAGAATAGTGAATAAATGGCTCACCTCCTTTTGGATGCTGGCGACGAGATACTCTTCTTCTTTGCCTGTGACTACTTTGAAGTGGAAAAAAAAAACCTTTTCCTGTGCCACAAAGCCCTGTGAGAGTGATGGTTACTGTGAAAATCCTCATGTCTGGTGGATCCGTCTAGAAGTCTAATGGTTTGCCTGCATGAGGGCATTCGGGCAACATAATCCAGGGTAATTAAAGTGTGAATTTAGAAGGGTGTTAGGCTGCACTGCCTTGTAGTTACAGTAACACAGCTTCAGTTCTGGATAAAGGTATCATCTGCCCAGAGGTCTGATGCGGTCTTAACTCATCCACTGTGAACTCGGAGTGATTTTGCTGGGAGTCCCCGCATAGCTGAGGAGAGGCAAGATGGATAAGCAGACAAAGGCAAGTGCTGAAGATTCCTCTCTCATCAGCTGAATTAATTTTAGATGCTTCCCCAAGCCAATCCCCACCCACCCTTCCCCTCAGTCCTGGTGGCCTCTTTCATTTCCCTGCCCCAGAAGGTCCCCTTCATCCTGCTCACTCTGTATACATTGCAGTTGTGGAATTGCATGGACGTTTTTTTATGGTTAAGTTGAAGTCCCTTATGCCTCCATGTGAATTTTGCACATAATTTTTCATATTCTTGAACTATGTCCACAAGCCTCCGGGTGCCAGTATAAATCTGTTTTTTTTTTTTTTTCTCCTTTCTTTCTAATTGCACAGAGGGTTTGTTTCTGATTTGCAAGGGTTAGGAGAAACAAGCTGCAGTCCAGCTGTAAGCTGTAAGCCCTGTGCATTTTTATATGACTTTATTCAATAGCACCCCTGAGTAGTATTTACAGTGCCTTGCAGTGGGCTTCCAAAGCTTGACTCCTGCACACACACCAGCAAGATAAAATATCTGTGGAGAACTATTAACTCATATCTAACTTCAGGCTAGTTTCCCAGGCTACTAGGGACAGAAAGGCAGGCAGGACCCCAGGGCTAGAGCAGTCGCCCTGCTTTTATTCGTCATTTTTGTCCTGTTGAAGACGAAGTATTTTCTGGCCTATGGGTGACATCTGACCTTCAAGGACCAGAGATGGCACAGCTAACATAGGGGTCTCCTTCTGCACAGGGTACAGTCACTGGACAGAGAGGAGGGCTCCGATTCAGTGCCTGGGATGAATCTGCCTTCTGCACCCTACAATGCTTCGTCAAAGGAAGGTGTCAGGGCTGGGGTTTTTTTGAGACTACTCCCAAGCAGCCATCTATGAATCTGCTCATAAGCAGGACACATTTGATGGTGCCTGTAGAAAATGACGTAACCTCGGGCAAGTTATGAATAGAAGTTTCTATTAATGTACATCACAGCCCTTCACTAGCTGAAGTCACTGGCAGTGGGCACAAGCTCTGAATTGGCTTGAGTGATATAAGTGAAGCAGTTTTTATTAAAAAACCCCCCAAACTTATTTTGTGGTCTTTGGGGAAAAAAACTACTAATTCAATTACATTTATTAATAAGCTTTGCTGTTTTGAGCCTTTTCCGACATCTTCCTGGGTTTTGCTTGAACTTTTGTTTTAATTAAAACCAAGGGATGCCGTATTTCCCCCTGATTCATGGCTAGCAAAAGAAGTGAGGGTACAGAGCCTGTGCACACACCATCGCTTCTGCAAGAGGGTGCTGTGTTCAGGTGAAACGTACTAAAAATGCAGCCTTTGCTTGAGGTGTTGGCTCAGCCTTCCCACCGCATACCAAGAACAACCACGCTGCAGCAGCTAGAACAGCTGGGACGGGGAAACTGCTGCTGCAGAGAATGGGGGGAGATGTTCTGTGCTTGGAAAAAAGGGTTCTGGGCAGACATATTTGATAGTGGCTTTTGGTGTGGGCTTAGGACTGAGAGTCCCATTCTGGTACTTGTGAGGGGTTTTCTTCTTTTCGGTGTGCTGTGGAGATCCATCTTTTTCCATGTTCCCAGCCTTTTGATTCTTTGTCCATCTAGAGATGGCACTGTGCCAGACTCTTGAGTAATGAAAGCTCTCTGTGCTGTAAAAATTCCGAGTCTCTGTTCAAGAAAAATTCCGTCTTTTAATCAAATGTGCCCAGCCAGAAGCCAAGTTTGGTTCTCTGCTATAGATTTGGTACACGGGGGCTCACAACACATGCTGCTCCATCCTCACTATCTGTCATGGGCAGTAGCTCTGCTTTTGGTTCTGTGCATGTCACAGTCTTTATTTGTGCCTTGGTTTTAGCTCTGTCCCCTGGTCTTCAGATGAGAACACATCTATTCCCTGGCAAAGGCATGGTAGCTATCCTTCCCACGAGCTCGTTCCACTTAAATGCCTCTGAAATATTGCAGAACAGAGAAATATCCCCTATTTTGTGTCCTTTTAGACTAGAATTAGTTTTTGCCCACCTTATTTCTTATCCATGGCTCATTCCATCCATTCATTACCATCTCCTTCCTTCTCACCTCTGTTTCTTGGAAGGAAGAATTTCTCGCCACACAGTGCTTGGAATATGATTGCTACATTGTGCCCTGATCTGACACTAGGATCCTTATGTCAGTCCCTTTTTCTTGCACTGACACTGCATGAATTCTGGGGATGTTCATGTAGATCTTATGATGCAATTGACTCTCGTAGCATGTCAGAGGATATCAGATTTTGGCTGTGAAGTGGCTGATCTGAGAGGTGGTATAGCAGAAGAGGGAAGCTGGTCCCTCAGGCAGGGGAGATATCCTTTCTTATCTCTTTAATAAAGGTGGGTCTGAATTTAAACATGCAGAAGTCTAGTGAGCCCTCAGGATGAGTATGTGAGGTGACTTGTAGCTGAGCCTTTTCTTTCCCCCCTTTTTTGCTCAACTAGTTCCAGCTCCCACAGTTTCATTGCCTGAAAGAAAAGCTCTTGTTATAATACTGGAACACGCAGCGTGGGTGGCTTGGGGAAGCAATGCTTGTTTGCTCCCAGGTCAGACAGGGATGTGGGGAAGTAGTGGTATTAAATGTTTGTTTTAAAGCAGAGATCTTAGGTATGATTTCCTTCCTTGCTATTGTCTTAAGTGAGGGTGAATAACACAAACGCAATGAAAATGCATCATACCACCAAGGAATGTCCTGCAACAGGCTCTCAACCGTTGAGTCCAATGTTTGAAGACTGTTGGTATTTCACCGTTTCTCTTGGGAATATGGCAACAAAACGTTCTCCATTGGAATATCTTGAATAAATTGGTAAGTAAAATTGCTCCGAGAAGGCAGTTGCTGACCCTAGGGCGAGCTGCCCTCCGGCGCTGTGGAGCGCTGGAGCCGCTAACTGGAGCGCAACGGCCAGAAGATGCCGGGCTGACCTCCATGCAGCTGGCTCTGCTCCAGTCCCCTCCTCCCCTTCAAGGGAAAGGGGAATTTTAGGGATGTGCCATGTATGTGGCAGGATCAGGTCGCAGTGTACAGATCCTCTCCACCTGCTGCCCCAGGAAGCCCTGTTACGCAAAGGCGGTGTACAGTCATCTTTGCTTCCTCTGCCCGGGTTTTGCACCACGTAGCTCATCCTGACCTTCACTTCTGCCCCATCTTTACTTCACTAGCTTGTTTTGTTCTCTTTGGCAATTTCCTGAGTGCATTTTAATTGATTCTGCCTCCTCCTCTTCTGCAGTCTCCTGGCTACTGTTCATCTATTCTTCATGTTAGCATAAAGAGTTGAAAAGTGGTACAACTCCAGGTCAGAGCTCAGTTAATGCATTCCTCTTCAAAGGCTTCAGCTATTTGGACAAGGAGCTGCTAGCCATGCCCACCTTGAGATGCCTTTGGCACAGAGGCAGATATTTTTGTCTACTGGACAGGATCCTAGGTTTTTCCTCTCAGGTTCAAAGGCAGGGCTTTTACCTCTAGAGCCACTCACCACTTGGAAATTATTTAATGTGAATCATTTTCCCTCTGTGCAAGATCTTTGTTGCTAGAATGAAATAATGAACTTCGTTTGTTTTTTCTGTCTTCCGAGAAGAGGGTAGAAGTGATATCTGGGCGTTGTACGCACATTTGGTGAGAGGCCGTTCTCTGTGCTGTTTCAAAGAGGTAATTGCAATTGTAGCTTATAAATCATTGGGGAGGTATAGGACTGTCCCCTCCTAATGCGGCTCTTTGCAAATGAGTGCTGATTATTTGCTTCCTGATGGTGTAATTGTATCTGGTCTGAACTTACCATACGGATTGCATACCGCTGTGATTATGTATTTGCGTCTGAGGCTGCCAGATACGTACAGGGAAGCATGTGTGAGCTGACCTCTAGCAGAGGCTCTACAATTGTGGTTTCTTTCCCCTTAATCCCATTTCCAAGCAGTGGTATCACTAAGACAAAGTTTACCACCTGAACTATCTCAGCAGGACAGAGGACAGTAGTGCTAGGGTAAAATTTATCCTGGGGGAGGATATTTCGGCCAGTTTGTTTAGCTAGTGTAAGCGGCATCGACATTGTGAGGGGATCCACTAGGTTCTAGTCAAAATGCAATGGCTTAAGTGTTGTATTAATAGACTCATAACTACTAATGATACTTGAAGGATTAGACACAACATGGCTCAAGTTTGAACTTAATAAAAATCTGGGAGTAAGCTGTCAGAGATCTGTTCTAGTTGTGAAATACCTGCAATTGTTGGTATCATAAAAGGGGTTGACTCTGCAATGCTAAATAATGGTTGCTTACACAAACGAGCAACGCCAAGGAAAAAGCTGAACTGTTTTGCTCACAATATTTCCTCCCCTTACAAACAGAGGAAGAAGTGGGTTTGGGATTAGCAACACTTAACACAGTACAAGAACAATACTATCTATATTTTTGGCTGGTCAAAACACTGTAGGGAAAATCTGTTGCTGAATTTCTCTGTGAAATTGGCAGAGAAGGCAGCCTTGAGCCAGGTCCCATTAAACCCACCAGCTCCAGGACTGGGGAGGTAGTCCTTCTGGTTGACGGGTCCGCACTGAGCAGTTCCCTCCTCTGCCCGCAGCAGGCTCGTGTTCCTGTCGCATGTTCCCAAACCATTTGGCTATGAAGCAAGCAGGACAGAGGTCTCTTTGGCTAAAATTGTTCTGATTTTCACTGAATAATTCAAAAATGAATGAAAGGGAGCCTGGAGTGTATTGGTTAGGACACTCACCTGGAAGTGGAGATACTGGGATGCAGGCCCTGGAAATTACATGGTATTGTTTAAATACAGAATGAATACCTAGGTTAGGCTGTCAGATCCTGCTGTGATGGCGAGGTACCCAAGTACTTTGGTACATTTAGCTGTCTAAATAGATGTTTATCTACCTAAATATGGTATGGTCCTAGTGAGATTTTTCTAAAGTATACAGGACACCAGAAACATCAGGTGTATGTTGGCATTTTTGGATAACAAAAAGCTTTTTACAGTTTGCGTTCCTAAGCCATTTATGAAAGCAGACTTTAGACTCCCAGGCACCTTACTCGTAAGTCACTTTAATGTCACTCATCCTGGAACAGGGCAGGAATTCAAAGCAAAAGTTCCTAAATTTCAAGCTAATATTCTAACTGGGAGACTATCTCTGCAGAGATGTTTTTCATTCCCAATGGAGAAAGGGGACGGGGAAGAAAGAAAAACATTTGACAAAGGGGGAGGGAAGGGGAAGAAAGGAAACCCTTTGTCCAATTTGGTAATAGTTCTTTTTTTTTTTCTCTATCAGACAACCCATAAAGTCACTAGTAAAATTCACATAAAGATAATAACTTAGCCCATCTAAAAAAATGTTATATCATATTATTTGTAAATTGAGAAACTCTGTGGTATTGTTACAAAATTTCCATGAATATCCATTAAATATTCAAACAATGCTGTTTCTTCATATCTGAAATGACCTCTTGTTAACTTTGTTTTGAACTTTATTTAGCTATAAACTTTGAAAATAGGTTTTATGTATGTTTATGTAACTTCAGTGTCTTTCTGCCATGAATTTTCCCATCTTAAGTTTCTCTGATGGCCATAATTTTTAGAGAAGGGACTATATTTAAATCCACAAGTTGAATTTTGGAGAGATCTGGCATCCGGTTTAGCCCCATTACTCTCATAGCTGGTCTATTCCTCAAAGAGCCGTAGTCAGATATGCCCAACTTCAGGGACTTTCAGCTCTAGCTTCCCATTGCACCGATGACTGTGACTGTAATTTCTGCCATCTTTACCATTTCCCACTGGATAGGGATAATGCAACATTTTACCACGTGCTTGGTGACCTCCAGTGTTTGCGTGTCGCCTGTGTGCCCCATCCAGTCTGGTCACCTGTTGTCACTGCCTGATGTTGGGTACCCAACTACCCATTCCAGCATCTGGGATTGCTGGAGACTCAAGGTACCTGTGCTCAGGCTTGTTATTCGAAGTGCAAAGTTGCCTCAGTCCATCTCTGAAGCAGTCTTTGTGTCTGTAGCTTCACACAGGCAAAGAACTGATGGAGACACGGTTGAGCGAGGAGGATGTTAGCCTCTGCTATGTATGATTTTGCCAGCATTGTGAAATCAAGCCTTGCAAATTGAGTGCTGTAATTGTGCCTCATTGTGAAATCAAGCATAATATGCCCACATTCGTGCTTTGTGTTCTGATGGAAAGGGCAGTCACCGATATACTTGAAATTGCCTGGCTTTGTGTGCAGTTCCCAGAATCTTTTCTTACCCTTCACACATCTGTATTTTTCTTGCATCCAGACTATGTGGTTGTATGTAATCCAGGAAGGAAACTTTTCCATGGGGAAAGGTAGTATGTTCAGTCTTACCTATAATTAAAAAACAAAACCAAAAATGCTACAGAGCAGAAAAATTTTGCATGTTTCTAGGTGTTAGGAAGAGGGTAGGGGAGTATATACCCTAAAAAGCGTCTGCATTCGTTAGGTGCACATTACAGTATGAATATAATGTTCAAACAATTCAGATAGTTTTACTGTGCATTCAATTATCCCGGCTCATGAGAAATTTTTGCAAATTAAAGTGAGCTAGTAATTACCCTCCAAGTATCCATCAGTGCTCCAAGTAGCACTGAAGTAGGCTTTAATGGCCCATATGCACTGTATGCCTCTCAGCGTGACAGCATGAGTTTGGCTTTGCTGCTGTTATGGTCTATCTCAGTGTGTCGGTAAGTATTGGAAACTGGAGACAGATAAATCTTTCCTTAAAATATGTAGCTAGCATGAGAGAAACAGAGCCAGTCAAGCAGTTCATAAGCTCTTATTGTAACTTCTCATGTTCACTGGGGGAGGAGGGAGGAAAAAAAAGGTATTTGGGGGTACATTAAGATCATGATTCCATTGTAGTCCATCACTTAGTTCTGATGTATTAGCTAATGCTGTTCTTCACAAAATCTCACTTTTCTACTCCTGTGTGTCTCCAATTTCAGCATTTTATCAAGGCGGGGATGCTAGCTTTGGTGCCCCTGTACCCCTCCCTGCCAATAGCCCAGGTCTTCTACCACTGCCTTCTGGTTTGGGGTAAAGGCTTCTCTTAAGTTGGGCTCCCACAGAGTCAGACATCTACACCTCCTTTCCTACTCCCCTGATTTGGGGTGATATTCTTTTGGCTAGACTTTAAAATCCACTGAAAAATCTAGTGTGCCTATTGATGCCTAAAGGGGAGCTTTTGGGACACTGTGCATCTTTCAAAATTGGTTTATTTGCATACGTGTCTGGAAGGGAACTGAGTTCCTCTTGAAAAAGCAAAGCAAAAAAATGCTGCTTAACCTCCTAGGAAAGATTTAGCTCCTTGACTTTAAACAGAAAAAATAAAAAGCTTTAATATAAATATATCCTGAACCTCACCAAAACTTGTTTACCGTTAAAACTTATCCCTGAGCTTGCAATTGTGGAAGCTGATGTAGTAAGCATAGTAGAGCCATATAGCACATACTTTAAAGCAATTTACAGTACTGAGACTCTAATAAAGGTAGCTGACAAGATAATTGCCAACTTATATGAATGCATTACCACCACACACACAAATGCTCTTTAATTATTTTTTGGCATCTGAGGAAAGGCAGAGAAATGCTGAGTTAATAGACAACATGTAATCCATCTGTGTTTGTTTTGGTGCATCCTGGATTTGTGGAAGATACCGACAAGAGACGTTGCCTGGGGTACAATGACCTTTGTGCTCAGGAAAAAAATTGCCACTCGCTAGACTAATAGTGTAAAACAAGAGAGTTGCTTGTCTTTGGATTATGACCCGGTCACCTAAAGCATGTGGGAAAAATGTGTTCAGATAAAGGCTACAAAATTGTTAACACTTTTAATTATGTTTAGATTACAGAGCATTATACAACTAGCAGTGTCCATGTTATTGAAAACCTTATCAGCTGCCATTCAGTGAATGGCCCCACTAATAAAGTGCTTCATGGAATTTCTGCATGTATTTGCGCCTGGTGTTTGTCCAGCCACATCTCGGGGGTTTCCTTCTGAGGCATCCATCTGATCCTAATCCCAGCCAACAATAGCCATTTTATTCTATTATACTCTGTCACACAGTAATTAAGGAAATTATTTCCTTGCTATCATTATCATTGCCTGTGTATGCATCACACAAATGAAAATAAGAAAAATATTTCTTGTTTAGACAGTCATCTGAGGTATATTATTCAGCCACTTGTCTGTTATGCTTTCTTGATCCATTTAGAAAATGACTTCAAATTACAATGATATGGAACTCTTTAATAGCATCATTGTCTGACTTAATTTTTTCATGTTTTTTAAATGAAGTCAGCAGTCTATTCTGTGAGGGGTGAAGGTAAAATGTTCTTCATTTATAATACCCTGTTCAAAAGCTTGCTGCTTCAGATAGTAGAAACTGACTTAAATTAGAATAGGAAATATTGGTCATGCATTTCTTATGGATAAGACAGACAGATAGATGAATAATTCTTCTTGTGAAAGACGGCTCGCTGGCAGTGCAGAATACCAGGGTTATGTGACCATGTACCTCTCCCTGCTTAATGCATTCAGCATCCCCAAAGTACTCTGGAGCCAAATTAATTTGGCAACTTGAAAACCTGAGCTGGAGGTTTGGTACCGAAGAAGCTATCAGGCGGGGGGGGGGGATCGGTGTTAGCGGTCAGCATTGCCGCTTTGGTGGGCAGCGGAAGGGAGCACAGCAATGGGAGAAAGGGAGAGCAAGGAGGCATGGAGAGGAGCTTGGAGGAGAGGGAATTAATCTTGTGACTGTGCCATGGCCTCGTGCAGAGCGTGCTCCTTATCTGTAAAGAAAGGGTGAGATCGTGCACGCACGGGGCTGAAGATACCTGGCACAAAGTTTTCTGATATCTTCTGATACCTGGCACAACCAGGTTCTTTGGGAGAATAAAAGGGATAATCCTCTCCAATTGCTCCGCGGAGCAGGAAAGTGATGACAGATAGTAGATATCTGCTCACTGAGAGCTGGTTGGAAATCCTTTCCTCCCAGAGTCCAAAAGCTTGGACTGTTTCATGGCCCAAATCTGTTAGTCTAGGTTTCCGAGTGAAAGCTTCCAAGAAAAACAAAGGCTTGCCCTGAAGTGTTATTTGAAAGCCCTGATTTCTACTTGTGGGGATGGGAATATACTTGGAAAAAGCTTTGGGTGGTGGTTGTTGTTCAACAGCAGTCAGGAAACTGCACTTTTTTTTCCTTTTTTTTTCCTTCCCTTTTTTTTTTTTTCTTTTGAACTGCTTAGTTGTTTTTCCAGCCGTGCAAGGCCATCACATCTTCAGTCACCAGCATCATGCTCTTTGGAGACATGTAGAATTTGGGATGGGCAAAAATAATGGTAGGATTTCAGGTAGTTGTAATATCTGGAAGAAAATGGAAACCCATTCAGAGGATTTGTGTTCACCACCCCAGGAGCCAGCACAACCTTCAAGCGTGTCCACTACCAACCAGTTCTCCTTGGGACAAGTTCCCAGCAGCTGGCTTAATGGGGCATGCAGATTCATTGCTTTTGCCTGTGCTACGTGAATGCAGATGTTTCTATCACACAGCAGTTGTCTGACTTGGTGTAGGTACAACAGCAGTCCAAGCTGAACCGGCTGCTTTGGCAGTTCCCGTAACACCTTGGCAGAGTGGTATCTTGTCCTGCCAGTGCTCAGCCTTGTCCCAGCTGGGGTTACCACAACCATCAGACTCCATACAAGGAAGCTCCCAATGACAGTGCAATTGTTTTGGCTAAAAATATTTATTTTTGAACGTATGAGACTTCCAAGCAGGTCTTCTCTTTGTTCTCAGTCAGGCCTATGAGATGGGCCTGTGGTTACAGCTGTGGACAGCACATCTGTTCTCATTAGTTACTCATGCTCAATCAGCTCTCTGATCAGACCTGCAAGATTTATCCCTGGTTCAAGCACGTGTTGCAATTGCAAGTTAATTGACTACCAAGGTGCTTTTCCTGGATCGGAATTTTGAGATCAGCTTCCTACTCAATTTTGCCATTTCCTACTCAAATCCAATTTCCACTGCCATCGTTGGCATCAACAGGATATCTGCCTCTGTGTGTTTGTCAGCATTAGAGCAAAGCCTACAGCTCTCAAAACAGCACACATCTTTTCAGGGGATGGCAAAGGGATGTTTTTGAACACATCGTATTAGCATCGTCTCCAGCACAGAATAGCTCATCCTTACGTTAAGTTTTTATGCTCACAAATGCAAGGCTGAGGAGTATAAGCTGTTTTTCCAACAGTATTGAACCTTTAGATTACTTAAACATGTGCACCACATGGGCACCGTTATACAGTGAATAATATAATTGCAGAAGCTTTACCAGAACATAGGTACCGAAGTGATCTCAGGCTGCAAGTATTGGCTCAAGAACTGTTTCTAAGGCATGTTGACTTCTGTGATCATTTTGGTTTGCAGGCTTATCGAGCTGAGCTGTACCGTGGTTGATGGGGAGCAGTAAGAGCAGTTTATCACCCTTTAAACAAAACTCATTCCCGTTCATTTTCTTTATGTCTCTGTATTTTTAGTCAATCAAAAAGCGGAGCTGGTGGGGCTGAGCCAATCATGTCCTCAGTGTGCGAAGATTTGTGGAGGGGGGGGAAATAATTACAGAAAATCTTCAGAATTACTTTAAAGACGTCTTATTTCTTCCCACACACAATTTCTACTTTCAGAAATCCTCTAAGTACATGTTTTCATTCATGCTTTGAATAATCCATATATGTCACCAGATTTTGGTTGAATTTTGCATTCTCTCTTTTATGACAAATAGGATAAGATCAACAGGCATTGTTTTCCCTCAGCAATTTTGTGTATCACTAGTTTTAAACAACTTTCCAATTATGAGTGAATCATTTCTCATTACTTTTTTCTTATTTCATGGGGTCTCTGAATCAGATTTCACCCCTGTGCAGTTAAGAATTTAAACACACTTTACTAAGGTCTAAATACATGCTTAAAACTAAGGGTGCAAGCAAGTGTTTTTCTCAGATATAAATGACTGTAAGTTCTTGCTGCTGCTATTTTCTGAAAGGTCACATGTGAGTCACTTTATTCAAGCACCGCAGTGGTCCTGAGGTCTGTGAAATCTCTAGCACACATAAAGTTAACCTTGGGTAAGTGGTTGTGGCATCTGGACTTTGGTTTCAAGAATATATTTTGTAAATGTAAAGATTGTCTCTCATTAGTATGCTCCAATATTTGCTTAAAACATGTTGTTTGTGTGAAATTCCTAGCAGAGAGATTTGCTAAAAAATTATACTCGCAGAGCAGCAAAACTGAAGCAAACTCATTTGCAGGGTAGAATAAATGCACACAAGGTACTACAGACAGCAGCCATCCAGTTTTCACTGACAGCGTTTTCATTTCAACACATTTGTGATTAAAAAAAAAAATAATCACAGAGTAAAAGCTAAGCTAGGGTCTCTCCTTCTCTTTGGGGAGAGAGCAAGTATGAAGACTCCCTTGCTCTCATCATTGATTTTCTGTGTAACATTCATGATACTTCAAGTAGTTACACTGCTAGCAGGTAGAGTAACAACTGATTAAAGCTGTTTCTGAACTATTTCTTTTTAGTTTTAACTAATAGGCATAAATATTTACTCTGTAGTTATCAGTAAAATATATTTTTCTGCAAGTACCAATAACAAACCAATCCCCTAATTAGGATATAAAACAGCTGGTGCCATTCACAGAAACATTTCCCTTTGACAGATAACTCAAAGAGCAGAGAACTGTGCTATTCTCATTTGGACCCTTTCAAAGAAACAAGAAGATAGGAAGGGAGTTTTAAAATTGTATTCTACATGCACATTAACTCCCACATTGTTTTCTGCCCAAGATTATAAACCATGTTTATTTGAGAGGCTTTAGATTTGTTCGTGTTTCAAATACTGTAGGCGATAATTAAAGATATTGAATGTTAATCTCATGGTGGCACATCAGAGGCACCTCCAGCTTGTGCCCCCCAAGCTAAACCCTGCGCAGACACTGGAGGTATGTAACCTTTCTGCTGCTCGCAGATTGTTCGGTAAAAATTTCATCAAATAGCTGGTTTTGATGTCTGCCTATGTGGTGCCTGTCAAGAGTTGGAAAGATAGATTGGTGTCGAATAACTACTGTTTGGATCCAAAAGGCTTTTAATAGCTGTGTTACGATCCCTAGAAACTGCTCGGGGATTCTTTAACGGTAGTTAATGAATGTGTCTTAGTGACAAGAACAAAATAAAGTCAGGGCAGGCTGAACTCTTCCAAATGGTTTGTAAATCCTAAACACGACATCGATTCTATTCTTAACTTCATTCAGCAGCTTATAAATTGATATGTGAATGGGGGTGATAGGAAAATATGGCTGACGGTCAGCTGTTGTCTTATGCTTTTGAGAACAAGCAGGCTCAAATTCAAAGCATCTGTTGCAAAACTAAATGAATGTTGGTTGAAATTTATTTCTAGAAAAGTTGTCCATTGGGACATTCCTGTAGTAAGTTGAATATTTATTTCTGCTGTGAGACAAAATTGCATCTGCTGTGTGGTTTTGATTTCTGAACGTCTGAGGGCCAAATCTCAGTTGCTCTAAATGGGTATAGCTGTCCTCCCTTCTTTTGTTACAGAAAACTTTGCTTGAGATATCAAGCCACGGGAAAGATTTCTTGTGAGAAGACTTTGGATGGGTTTGGGGTGTTTTGTTTTGGTGTTTGGTTGGTTGTTTTTCTTCCTTGTGGAGATAGGGTCAAACTACAAGCAGAATACAGGCAGAAATTATGCTCTGCTGTGGCTGGTAAAAAGCCCAATTTAAACAGCTTCCTTAATAAAAAACTGGGCTGTTCTAGTGAAAGTTATTCTTTTGTTTTGCTCCAGTTTCTATCTCCTATGGGCACAACAATATTTCATTAACAACCTAAACATTTTCATTCAAAATGGTGCCACTGCTCCTTGTTGGGAGCATGAGGGATTCATGCTCAGATCCTTCACCGTGGGCCAGGCTCCCTGGCTGAACTGACACCCAATATGGGGAGGAACATAAACTCTTCCTCTGCCTGGTTTCAAATGACAGAGATTTGGGGTTTGGAAGATTGAGGGGGGGGGGGGGGAGCCTTTTGGGGTTTTGTGGGGCTTGGGTTTTTTTGGGGGGGGGGAGAAAATATCTTATTTTGAATATCTCTAGCTTGATGTACATTTTATCAATGTCCACAGCAAGGTCTTGCTCAGTAATCATTTTGCCCTTGAGGAAAAGGTGGCATATTGGGCTACTTCCATGATCTCCCAAAATATCTCCACAAACCTTCTCCAGTGTCATTTATTGTATGTTGGAGAAGGTTTTTATGGGAACAGCAGCATGCAAACAGCAGAGGTACACATCCCTTTCCATACCTTATTGCTGATGCCCCATGCTCTGTAGATCTCAATGTGAGAGTGATGAGATACCTTTATAATGTTATACTTTTAATACAGAGGTTTGGGGGGGGGTTCAGGATTTTCCGCCTAACTTTTGTTTCTTAGTTCTTTGTCTAGCTACTCAGTGCATGAAATAATTAATGTGGTTTGGACATCTATTCAAGAGAAGGTTTTAAGTTCAACTTTTAAACTGTTTAGTTTGCGTATGAGAAATTTTTTCCCACTAGCTTTACTTTGGGCTATTAGCCATAGCTGTATCCTGGCCAAGTTTTTTCATGAAACATCAAGAATTTACTGAGTACACATGTTCATTTTTTTTTCCCGTGGGACTACCTTTCTCCTGCAATCCAGCCTGGAAAAGAAACTTAGCACTAAAACGACCTTGACATTTTGCACAACATTTCCTATACTTATACTCTTGGGTTCTTCAGGAAACCAGCACCAGTGGGGCAATGTACAAAACTGTAAGTAAAATGCAACTTTACAGTTGTACAACTCTTACATAAAAGTCACAATTTAAATAAATGTGAGTGTTGGACATGTGCCAGGAGACAGAACAGAACTGGTTCGCAACTTAGTTGGTATGCAGAAGTCTTTACTGCTTCATCAGTGTTGATACTGTGTGCTGGTCTAAGCTTTAGAAACCTGGAAATAAATTTCTAATCACAGAGGGTCAAAAGTGGGAAACTCAACTGAGGCACCTCTGTCAGCTGCCTACAGGCCCTCAATGTCCCAGGCCCTCAACAGGGAGTAGATGTGACCAGGCTGTGGAGCTGGATGTCTCATACTTGCCAGAATGGATCTATCGCCAGATTTTACTATGGATTAAAGTTGTTGTTTCTTCAGAATAGATGGGGCACACTTAAGTCTGCATTGCCTGCTGGAAAGCTTAGAACTTTCAGTACCAGGGCTCAGCAAATGTTGGAAAAGGGTGGTTAGAGGCTGAGAGCTGGTTCAACTCACAAGGTGGTTAGAGGGATGCATCTGGGGGAGCTACATATATAATTTTCCTTGGTAAATCCACATTCAGGGGTGCTTTCAGTGTGGAGATGAGTCCTAAAGCTTGCTGTGTATTAGAGAAGTTGGCTTCTACTGGATAAGGTTGTACAGCAAGCATCTTGTGGAACTGCTTACCTTGCTTCTCAGACTCAACTCCTTCAAACATTTCCTTTTCAATTTTTCATGAATACTTAGTACTGACACAGGATGCTGGATTGATTGCTTAGCTCTAGAGAGACAACAGCATTTACTGTCAGGTCTGACCTGATGTAGTGATTTAACAGCATAAGATGTTTGTCCTATTTCTTGAGACTGGTGAAAGTGCCAGCCAGTGAAAATAAGATTAAACCTGTTACATTTTTAATGAGATGTTTATTGGCCACTGATGTCCATATGTAGGGTGCTCAAATCTATTGCTCTGAGTTGTGAAGACCTACTTCATGTTGATTTTTTTTTTTTAACCAGACAAACTGAATATGTTTTGACTTTCAACAGAAGACAGGCAACCCAGGAAGAACACAATAGCCCTCAGCCCACTGATTTTTCTGACTTCATCCTCCAAAATCTTGTCCTTTGCTATTAGAGTTTCCCAGGAAACCTAGCCCTGCAACACACCAACTTTTTTCTCAGTTAGTGTCTCCGAGTTATTTACACTATTTAAGATTGCCCAGCTTGAAGCACATTTTCCAGCAAGGGTGGAGGGATCCAGCTGCTTAGGTCTTTTAAAACTTCTTAAATTAGACAACCAAAAATCATGTAAGCAACTTACTTATCATACCTGAAACTCCGTGCTGTTGATTAGTCATTTAAAATAGAACCAGTTTCTTGTTTCTGTTCAGGCCGTGCATGTCTACAGCAGAGGTACTGACACTCTGCCTGTGCTCTTGTGTAGCCACCCTCAGCATACCTTCTGGGTCCACATACTGTGATGTGTTTGCACAGCTCTCACATGCAGGTGGTTATTATCTGCTTTCTCTCTTCCCTAAGAAAAAATTGTGTAAGTTTCTCTGCCTGTTTTAATAGGGTGCTACATTAATATTAGCAAAAAGGAGGTTGCTGAAGAATACTTACGAATGTGAAGCAAAAGTTTTCATGGGTTTGGGTTTTATCTTAGTTGGCTAGACATTTTGGACTGAAAGCTTGGTAGAAATGAACTTTGCCTTTAAAATGAACAGCTGTCAACTGTATACATTGTCCTGGACTTCCAGGGGCTCTTGTGAGTGTTTTGGTTCCTAATCACCGAGTGTGACTGGCCAAGGACTGAGATCTACAGCTCAGAGTCACTATATTCATTTTACCTTCTCCTCCAACTTGACTCATTGCCAGGCAGGGTGCAAATGTTTTCAGGTAGCCCCACTTGTTGATATCAGGACATCATTTTGTACTTTATTGCCTGTGGCATAATCCTCCTTGTGTGCTCCAAGTCACTGGTCTAATTTTTTAGGAATCTCAACATAGTATCACTGGAGTTTGAAATCTGTAACTTTCCTGGTGGAAAAAAAAACCCTATCTTTTTCTAAATATTTAAAAACAACAACAACAAAAAACAACCAAAAAAAGCCAAAACTGCTTTGATTAAAAATGCTACATAAACATTCTGTATAACAATGTGACAGACGAAGCAGAATAAGTCGTTGCAATTTGGGGAGTTCATATTTGGTATTCAGGAATTCCTTATTCCTTGCAGCAGGAATAAGAAATTTGACAGTTTTGTCCGCTATTTTGTTGACGACTGTCACTAACAATGATAAAAATGACAAGATGACAAGACCACATGTGCACTTAAGGCAGGGGGGAAGCAGGATAATTCAATCTGTAGATTTAATTTTCATGCTCTTGCAGTCTCTAAGGACTTGTATGACTGACAACTCTAATAGCAAAAATCTGGATCCGAGGGTCTTCCTCCACTGACCCAGTAAACCTTTGCCAAGTCATGATGGTTGCCTGATGCACAGCCTGAGTGTCAGCTGAAGAAAGAGAAACACCTGGGATTCAAGAGCTGAAAAAGACATTTAAAAAGGAAATACAAGCTGAAGTGGAAGAAGGTCACAGGCAAAGAGCAAAGACTGGGGTACCTAAAACTAACAGTATGGAGGAGCAGACATCATTGGAGATGAGGCTGCTCCTGCCTCGTGGATCATATGGATTTCCAGCTTGGGTTTTGTCAGTAGCAATACCATGCTATTGTGATATTACTAGTTCAAGTCTGGATCTTCTCTAAATGTCCATCGTGTAGCAAAGCTCTGGGCAATGGGTAGTCCTCTACCTCGGAAAAGAGTACATCTAGGTGCAAGTGCCTGGTGAAAGGATGTACCAGGGAGCAGTAGCCTGCAAGCAGAAAGGCTCTGCTGTCAACAGGGAATGCCACAGAGCTGATCTGCAGATTTGAGCTCCTATTTAATGTGATTTCCAGCATATCTTTAATCAAGTTCATGATTATGGCTGACTAGCATTCTTACGTCACTTTTATCTGAATCTCTCTTGTCTCACCCCATAAAAAGTTCTTTTTATGAAGATGTGGAGTAGCCTACCGCACAAGTGACACATCACCTCCTGAAATCTAATAGAGCTGTCATCCTCGTGTCACCGTTGTATCTGTTAAAGCGATCAGCTGAACATCTGTCCCTCCGTATTTTATGCAGTACAATCCACTCTGCCAATCCCCTCCACCCAGCCAGGTTCCCGGAAACGCCACATTTTAAATGCTCTTAGAGTGGGAGGAAAGAAGGAGTGTTTTTTCATTTTTCAGTCAGCTGCATCTGATAAAACAACAATTTGTAGTGCTGGGTAACCCCAAACATGTAAAAGCTGGTTTGCAAGCCATGCTGCACTACTATAAAAAGGACTGGAGCTCTTCAAAAACCCGTTCGATTGGAATCACATTGGGCCCGAATTTGGCAATAAACCCACCTAATTTCAGTGCTGAAATCTGTAACAAACTGGAAGTAATTCTCCATTAGCATGGAGTTCATATAAATTAAGGCTTCTGCTTCCAAAACTGAATCACCCACAACAGAACAAGCTATTGTTGCTTTTAAGAGCAGGGATCCAAAACCAAGTGTGGCCAGTTCCAGGTGTTCAATGCTGTAATGGGGGCCAGGGTTTTTTGAGACATTTGGATATGTTAAACAGCATGTTGAACTCTTCTGAAAAAGCTGGTCCTCTCTTGGCTGCTATGGAAGGGATTTTTACTCTTTCAAAAAAAAAAAATCTGACCTGTTTTTCTGATTCTGAATATTTTTGGAAAGTCCATTTTCTGACAGTATCCTTGTATTTGGTTTGATGCTGCCTACAGGAAAGAAACGCAAAGAGCTCACGAGTCTGGACTAGCAGGAGAAAGCTGGAGAAAGCAGTGATGAAGTGGAGGGAGCAGGAAGGGGAGCAGCCTGCAGGGCATGGCCGGAGGAGCTTGCTTAGCAAGTCCCTCTTCCCCCACACACTTGGATAACGCAACTTCACCACATGCACCTCAAACAGAATTTCATCTCGTTCTAACGAATGAAGAGCTGAGCAGATTGCTATTAAAATCAATCAGATTTCATAGTATTATCTGTAGGCTTGCAAACACAAAATAGCCAACTGCTTTTTTTGCCCTTGTTTTGATGCTTTTTGCCTAAATGGCAGCAGGTGTTCTGGGCTGCCCTCTCAGCACTTCCATATGGGTCAGAAACCAAATCAGCTACCAAATACTGATGCAAAGTAATTAGTTACTTCTGCAGTACTTCTCAACTCTCTCTTTGTAGATATTACATTTCTGTTCATTTATGGGCTGTATCTGCCTGTGGGGCAAAGTTTCCAAGCTAGTGTCTCTGCCTTTCTGTTTCCAACTTGGTGTGAGTGAAAAGAGAAAAACATCCTTTCCTATCCCTAATTCTAAACTTTACCAGTGCGTTGTGGGGTAGTTTTTTTCCTGACACCCCTTTGCTTAGACATGGCCAGAGAGTCAAACCACGTGCAAAGATGCTGTATGTTTAACACGCTGCTATTAGGATCAACATGGGATATGGAGTATCTGAAAGTTCATTTTGACAGAAAAGTCACAGTGTAGGTAATTTATTACCTGTGATGGCTTTTGATATCTTGAGAAACTCACCCTGTTACACCTGCCAAGAAAGATTGTCTCCTGGAAAAGCTAAGGCAGCTTATCTCAATAAATACTTGGATACAGCACAAAGGACACTTGCTGGCTGTGTACCTGCAATCAAAATGGGTTAAGACTAAACTGTGTGTGTCTGCAGCCTGATTATGTGCTACTGATAAACTCATAATCAAAGACATAAAACTATTTTGAAGATTAAAGGAACTGTTGTTCACGTGGATGTGTACAACATATCTGATTAGAGGCAATGGTCTAGCAGTGTCTTGCAGCAGCAAATACAACCAGGGAAACAAACAGGGGTGGTTGGGATGGACAAACGGCACTCTCTTCTCTGGCCTTGGGCACTCTGACCCAGCTTTAGGAGTAAAATACACGTTGTTGTGGCCAGCATACGTCCAGTTCCTCTTCCAAACTGAGTTTTCAGTCAACTTGAGAGACCTGGGAGGGATAGTGAAACTGTCAGAAATATTTTGTTGTGGAAAGCCATCCTGACTTCTATAGAGAGAAAGGAAAGCTGTACTTTCTCCCCATGCTTCTCATTTTCCATTGCAGACATGGCCATGAACCAGGAAAAAAAAATCCTACTCATTTAAGACATCTCTTGTCCTTACATTTTCAGTGTTATTCATGTTGCATGGTTTAGGCTTTGTCCTAGTATTAACGTACTTTCTAGTGTAGTAATACTACCAGTTCAGAGCTCTCAGTGCCTGTTCCTCCTCAGAGGATGTACTCTCAGCACCCCTCACCAGGACCATAACCCTGTCTGTCTCCCGAGGTTTGGGGGACAAGGGGAACTTTTGTAGGCCCAGGACACAGAGTCCAAGGAGTCCCTGAGACAAAAGTAGCTGTGTGCCAAGATCAGTGTTGATGGGGTGTGGAGGAGTTTGATTAATAAGCTGAAACTTAAGCTGTGTCTGCCAGAGGCTGGTACCAAAATACCAAAAAAAATTGCAACAAGATACATGTTTGAGAAATGCTATAGATGGCCTCACATTGGCTGGGGCACCGTGAAGAGAAACTTGCCTTCTCATACATCTGTGTGGGCCAGATGTTATGTTGCTGGTAGATATTGAAAAGCATGAGAAAAAGGATAAATTGAATATCTAGCAACCGGGATGTCCCCTGGACCCGCCCCAGTAGCAACCATAGAAGAGGTTTTTCAATCTAAAGCAGGTCAGATGCACTAACGTGGGCCGTAACTAATCCTTCCCTCCCACATCCTCCGTTCCAGGCAAAATCATCTGTGCCTGTCAACATCTCCAGGGATCGCGGTGTAAAGGGTCTGTACAATGATCCCAGTCTCATCCAGGGTATAAAGTGCTCATGTTCTCTTTCTCCCTCCCTTTCCCCCTCCTTTTCCATATATTCCAGCAATGGATTTCCCAGAGCACTTCTGTCCTATTAATAAGATATGCTGTCACTCTTGTTCGTCTGCCAGAGAAACTGGGTAACACCTGAAAACCTGAAGGGGAAGAAAAGAATTATTTCTTGATAAAGGATTTCTAAACTAAGAAATTTAGAACAAGTGAGTCAAAAGTATATCTTGAGGAGGAGGGAGGTTCATGCTAAGAGACAGTAAGGCACTGTATATTCCAAGTTTCGGCTGCTCTAAGACTTTTCTGTTGTTTATGAGAAATGCTTCGTAAAGAAAAAATGTGATTATAAGAATGTCCTGCTGCTGTTTCCTGGGCATGTTGGATTGTGTCTTGCTCTTGCTGAGGTCAAATGGTGTCATTCTGATAAAGCAGAGTGGGAAATGGGGCTGGTAGGCCACTTCTCTCCCATTAGTTTTCACATGCTCCATGTAACCAAAGATTGAAGCATAATCTGTTGGCACGAGGTTGACTGAACTAGGGTATACAGACAAAGAACTTTTTCAAATACTTGACGTTTCAGTCTCAACCACGGTTTACATCTGAAGTAATTTGGAGGTTTATTTTGATTAGAATCTGAATAGTCATTTTTGATTAGCAGACTGCATAGATCAGAAATGATACTGCAAAGCTGAAGCCATGTAGGTTGCCAAAGGTAACACACTATCTTTGCTTACTCAGGTTTTCAGTGCTGAACTTATTTGAAGTTGAGCTCAACCATGGAATATTTGTTTGTTTTGCAACTGTTGTCTACCCATCTGCTTTAGGTTTTGCTTGATTTCAAGAAGGGTTGGATTGTTTTGGCTTTTTGGTTTCTAAGGACATTTGGTGCATTAATCCTCTGAAAAATCAAAACACCCTCAAGATTAATTACAGATATGGGTCAGCTATTTGTTGCATTCTACCCATATGAAACAGGTGTTTGGGTTGGCAAGTCATCCAGAGGCAAGGGAAGGACTTGGTAGATAGGAAGCAGCCCTTTTTATTTTTCTTTTTTCTTTGAGTTTATGGTGAAACCGAGCTTTACATATTTTCCAGGAGTCAATTACTTCAAATGTCGTGTTCTGCAAATGATTTTTGTAGAATCATGGAACAATTGAGGTTGGAAAGAAAAATTGCAGGTCATCTAGACCAGTCCCTGCACAAAGCAGGACCATCTGCCTTTGTATTCATCATAGCCACCCATGAGGCAGCAGGAGAAAGCAATTAGATGCACCTATCCTCAGCTCCTCTTTTTCCAGGCTGAACAAATGCCATTCTCAGTCTGTCCTGTGCTCCAGCCCTTGTCTGCCTTGGCTACAGCATATTCATGTCTTTCTTGACTGCAGTACTTCAGAGGTAGCCTCCCTATGGGAATACAGGGTAATAATTGCTTCCCCTGACCTGCTGGCTAAGTTCTTGTGAGTTCAGCGCAGTAGGTGGTTGACCTTCTTTGGTGTACTGCTGGCTCACACTCAATTCCTGTCCACCTAGTCCCCACCTCCTTCTCAGCAAAGCTGCTTTCTATTTAGATAACCTGCAGCACACGTGGGAATTATTGCTTCAGGTGCAGGAGTTTACATTGGACTTTGTTAAATTTCATGAGGCTTCTGTCAGTTGACTTCACCTGCCAGTCAAGATGTAGCTTAACAGAGCCCTGCCCTCTTGCACATCAACCATTCCCACCAATTTAGTATCTTATGTGAACACGCTGAAGGTGCGCTCCATCCCGTTGGCTAGGTTAATGTGGCTAAACGCAATGAGCCCCAGTATCAAACTGTGAGGAGCTCCACTGATGATCAGCCACCAGTTGAGTGTCAAGTCACTGACCACTACTCTCTGAGCCTGGCAGCCCACCCGTTTGTTCCATATGTCTCCATGTGTCCCCTGAAAGGTTGGCTTGGGTTAGAGGATAGTGCAGGCAAGGTCTGGGGAGATAAAATGGGAAGGCAGTGAATTCACAACTAGAGGACAGGCACCACTTGCCAATGGCTTTCAATGGGAGGTGGTGAGCTCACAGTGTTTTCTCTTGGGGAAGTCTCCTCCAGTAGCATATTTTGGTGTTCCTGAGACTTGGAACCCAGGTTTGTTTTCGTAAGATCTATTTGGCAAATGACTAATGCTTCCAGCAGCCAACAGTGCTGCAAATTTGATACAGCGGGGAGCCCTCTCATTAGATAGAAGGGATTCAGACTACAACGTGCAAATCCAAGTGCTGGAGTCCCAGTCCAGTGCTGCGGAAGGCAACTCTTAAGAAGAGCTTGTTTGCCAAATGCTGACAGATGACTGTCTTTTCCTCAACAACTAAACTCTTGTTTAGCTTTATTTCAAATGTTTACTTTTCTGCTGGGATTTCAATAAGACGCTTGTCTTGCAGCAGCAGCAGCAAGTCATCCAGCACAAGAATGGGGTCTGTAAAACTGTCTTCATTTTGTGCTTGTAAAGCTCTTTGAGAGAGAGTGCACTACCCATCCTGTGTTTTGCTTTTGGAAGGAAGTTAAACATACATTATTTAAGTTATTTGTGTTATTGTTAGATCATCAGGACAAAGGGGCTGACTGGTAGCAAGCATAAAATAGTTGAAATATATGCCCCTATAATTCTTTTTCCAAAAAACAAAACAACCCCCCAAAACAGGAAAAGGAAAAAAAAGTGAAGATCAGTCATTAGGTTTTGAGCTGTTTTGATTTGTGGGTTGTCTTTTTTTTCTTCTGAGCTCCTATTAGCCTATTGCATCTCAGACTATCTCTGGTCCCCAGAAATAAGGCCGCTTATTCAGTTTCTCTAATAGAACAGTTACTCTTGAAAATGAAATTCTGCAGATAGATCATGGGTATATCAGGTCCACTGAGGAGGAGTGCATCCAGCACAGCAGTGTGCAATTGCTCCTCTTTCCTGGTGGCTTTTCCTTCTGCTACTGCACAGTGATCATCTCCCCATCACCGAACTAATGCTACAGCAGCTCTGGACAGGAGCAGAAATCCTTATTTTGAATTTCTATTTGCCTTTTCTGTTTCAAGATTTAAATGGTGCGGAGCAGTGAAAAAAGCAAGCTTCAAGGCTAGGGCAGAGGCAGCTCTCAAGCCCATGAGCTCTGCAGATGCAGCCCCCAGTACCTGTTGGGTGCACTCGGTGTTCACAGTTTCTGCGACTTTTCAACAGCTCGCACAGCATCCAACCCAAGTGCAATACTGAATTCATCTCTTCTCCCTGACTTCTGAAGAGGGGGGAGCCACGGAGGCAAAACCGGTGGGTCCTTCTCCCCCACTGGTGTTGACTAAATCATGTGAGAGGGATTAAGGAGACCAGTGAAGCATTTTAACCCTGCTCTCACCACAAGAGCAGTGGGGACCTGGCGTGTTCACTTAATAACTGGGCATGTGCATCAAAGAGGCTGGTATATGAGAGGGGGAGCGAGGCAGAGTTTAACAAACAGCCCTTAATCCAGTTAGCTCTTGATGCTGATGACGGGGGCACAACTTGGAACTAAAGAGTTTGTGCTCCAGGATGGTTTTTTTTATGGCACTGTAGAAGTGACGTGTTCCCTCTGGACGGCGAGCATTAAGGATCCTTTGCTGCTTTTAGGAAGGCAGCAGTGCTGCAGCAGATTTGTGTGGTGCTCCCACAGCCGTTCCCACTCCTCCCTGGAGCTTTCTGAAACCCCTCTGCCTTTTGATAGTGGCCCAGCTCCCCAGTTCAGTGCCTCGTCTTTGTGCGGGCACCACAGAGTCCGCGCTGGAAGGGAGATAATACTTCCTGAAGTGCTCATTTAGCCCAGCGGGAGAGAGGCAGCTAGCAGCATCCACACGGGTTATTAAGCTGCACGGGAAAGAAAGAGCAAACTGCAGAGTTGTATTAGTTTATGTATTATCAGCATTTGTAAGGTACCTGTTGCCTTAGTAACGAGGAACAATGTATATAGCTTTGACCGGGCAAAATCACCCTCTGGTCAGGGAAATAAAAAATGCATGGCCTTTCCTCAGGAGCCACTCCTCCTGTGCTTAAGGAGGGGAGCTTAGAAGGCAGGAGAAACTGAGCTGGTTGTTATGATCGTACAATCCCGGTTTCTGTTCATTCACTGCTCCTGGGAACCCTGCGGAGCTGCTAACAAGCTGTGTGTATATTGAGAGCACATAGGAATATGTTGGAGGCAGGGGGGACAAAGGGGTGTGCAAGCTCACGTAACCCAAAGCGTGTGCAGCGCCTTTCAGTGCAATGGGCTTGGGGTTATCCTGAGCTGTCCTTTAGGTGCCCCTCCTGCCCTCATCTCCAATGGACCCACGCCTGGCTGGGGAGCACGCTAGTGGTGCTTCTCCTGGCCCCATCCACCCTGGGAACTGGACTGTTTCCACATGAGAGGAGCGACAGGCTCTACTATTTGTGTGGTAATTGCATGTGTTGCCTTGTCCTTACTTCTCTGGGCTTAGTGCTTTATTGTAAAATGGGAATAAATGCATTGCCCTACCTGAAAAGCTACTGTAGGTCTCACAGTGGCCATTACTCTTCTAATGTGGGCTGAATAGGTGAATGTATTAGATGCCACTACCCTTTGTATCCTGGGAAGATCCAAGGGACATTGTGCTGGGCACCAGGAGCTCAGTGCTGGCATGGTGTTTCCACTGGGGTATAGCAGGGTTGCCCCATCTCTGGAGCAGGGAGCCTGGCCCAAGTATACAGCCCCCTGGACTTTCAGATGTTTGACACTTGATATTTCCCTTATGGAAAAATAGTCTGCTCTGTATAAATAGTATAACAAGATAAACATTGTGCTCAGCGTGATAACCAAGAAAAATACTGCAAGGTCAACTTAAAGGGTGAGATGGGTTCAGAAGACAATGCCGACTGTGTCAAAATCAGGGGAGACTCATTGCACAGGTCCCGGCAGTCGCAGGAGATAAAGCAGCACCTTTTATCACATATGGGTCAGCTAGCATGGACTTGTTCCTTTTATTTATTCTATATGCTGGCTAATGACAATACAGTTATTGTTCTTACACCTGTTTGCAAAGGGAAATGAACCGATGACAGAATTTTAGTGCCTCTCCATGAGGCAAATGGTTCAGGTTTCTTTTTTTTTTTTTTTTTTTTTTTTGCCATTTAGTGCAGTACATCTGGTCTCACAAATCTGAGCTGCAGCCCAAGATACATGTAGGCAATTCAGAGCCTTGTTTTATCATCTTCTAAAGGATGATAAAGTAAGTCATGAAAATCTCCACCAGGGTGAAATAAGAGGTGAGATTCCGATAGTTGTAAACCAGGCAGCCAGATAAGGTGAATTCAATTATTTGTGGCATCGAGGTTTTTGCTGCAGGAACACATCACACATGGTAGCCAGCAGCACAAAACTTACTTCACTGTGGCTTGACACTTGTTTTCACAATTGGTATACAAACAATAAAAATGCATCATCTATTACCGTTCCACCCTCCTATCACCCTCTTTTCATTGCATCAGAAGAGATTTATCTTCACCTTCTATCAGCCATCGCAGTGGTTGCTGCCACTATTACTTTGACCATAATTTTAATTGCCTATAGATGCTGCACTGATCTTCTTTCTGATGCTGAAAGATTTAACAGTGGAGTTAAGCTCCAGAATCGATGTTAACAAGTCTTTATTTGGGACTATTTTATTTAATAGACTCTTATAGCTACTAGGAGTGATTTACAAAACTGACCTTCACTGACTGTCTGGAAAACCAGAGAATCAGCAAATACATTTCTTCAGCAAGTAATGGATCCTTCTTTACTGGGAACCACCCTGGCCCCAAGTCATGGCCAGAGCTTTACCTGCCCCAAAGTATTACTGCTCTAACTTTTAACTAGATGATTTATTGCCCTGTGAAGGGCAAAATAAAACTGAAACTCTTGTTCAATACCCTTTAAGATGCGGCAGCAGAGATGGAAGTAGCTGATTACTTGCGGTACAGAGCCTCTTCCCATGTCTAGTTGAGCTGACAGTATAGTTTTAAATGTCCCAAGTAATAGGAATCTGGACCAAACACTGTAAAAGATATGGTATGGAACAGCTAGGCTTTGATGGAGACATGGCTGGCTAACCTAACAGGCATTCCTTGGCTTTAACAACCCTGCTACAAAGTGCAATGATTTGTGTGGCTTTGAGTTCAATATGAAGGTTTCTGCTTTAAAAAGGAAAGGAAAAAAAAAAATTGCATTGGCATTCTGTTCCAGCAGACAACATGCCATCGGGACCGTGGTCCCCAGTGAAAATGCCATAGAGACAATCTGTCTGCTCCTACCCATCACATTTCTTTCCATGCCAGTGGCTGGCAGGGCACTTCCATCTGTATGCAAAATCCAGGCTGCTGGCTGCAGTGGTATTTGCAAAGGTGAAATCATGCAGCTGTTAGAGAAGCTTGCTTGCTCCCAATCAGAAAAGTCAATGAGTATTTTATACATGATCGGTTTGGGCAGTTCTTCTGAAGTGACTCCACTCTGCTTCCTTTTGCCCTCTGATTTGACTGTGGTAGATGCTGCATGTACTTCATAGTAAATGATATAATAAAGGGTTATGAAGTGATACAAGTGTGCTAAGAAGTGCTATCCACAAATCAGTATAAAATATTCCAGGTTATTATAAGACCCTATTACAAGAAAATTGAAGGATTTTGCATCAGTTGATTAACAGTTATGAAACTGTGCCTCTTATTAAACTTTCATATGACATATTAAATGTACAGCTGTAAATGAAAGGCGACTAGGCCATTTATTGCAAAACAAATGGATTGATATGATAAAAAGGGGGCTGTGCTTTCGTGTGGGGATACTGCCAAGAGGAATAGGAAGAGCAGTCCCAAAAATGAGAATGCCACAATGTGCTTTTACTCCAAAACAGAGTCCTGAATTTGCCCTGTTAGAAAAATCTATCGCGGGGACTTGAGTGAAGTATTATCTAACCATCTGAGACACAGCCCTATAATTCATGGGTCATTGACACAGTAGAGAAGATCAGTTCTGTCTATTGTAGCAGCAGAGGGACTCTTAATCCATGGATTATTAACGTGGAAAATTGAAGGGGCTGTTACAGGCTTGTGGTTTATTAGACTATTGTGGATTTAGGGAGCTTTAATTTGAAGATTATGGACACAATGGAGTGCAACAGATCCCTTGACAATGTCGGTGGCAAGGCTTTTGTACAGGAGAAAGCTTCTGCCTGAATTCTGGCCTTCCCCATCCCACAGGATACTGCTTAGGGAAACACTTATAGGGCTGTAATCACCTTTGAAACTTGTTTGATCAAAGCAACTCAGAAACCCACTTCTCTGAAGATAACGTTCTCTGAGCTCTCCAGTCTGGAAATTATTTTGTTCTAGCAAGGCTTTTCTTGCTAGCGCTTGATTTGCACCCACTGTTGCTGTTTTGTCTTGCAAAAATTTGATGCTATACATCATTGGGATGGGATGTTTTGCAGTACTAGTGAGCTGTGAATGTATGTCATATGTTAGAGAAGAACCAAGGAGTGAAACCTTGGACTTCCACTAGCAACCACTTTAAGAAATACCCTCCAGCCCCTGATCGCTACCTCAAAGGAACTGAGGGAGCTTATCTCTGCTTCCCATCCACCCTGAAGGACTAACAGAGATGTGAGGAAATTGTGGGTATGGAGAGGCACAGTGAGGCTTGAAAATAACCAGAGGTGAAAAGACAACCAGCCTGCTCTGAAAGCCCACCAGGGAGAGTTTCTCCCCTGCCCAAGCATTTTTCAGGTTGCATGTTCTCCTTTTGTCCTTTTCTGTTCCAGAAGCAGGGAAGGGAACCAGAAATCATTACAAGAAACACTGCAGGAAGGGTTGGGCTTAAAGTGCGGTGAGGGAGACTCAGAGTTGGCATTGGGGTAAGCTTTGTAACTGCAATGGTATTTGAGAATGGAAATGGTTTGCCTCTGGAGGACATGAGCTGCCGTCACTAGCAGCATCTGAAAGCAGGTAAAACATCTGCTGGGAAGGTCTCAGCAGTAATGTGCTCCACTGCAGAGCAAAGGCATGAACTGGGCAACCTTCCCACTCGATTCTCTGATTTATGTTTGCAATAAGAGAGGAGGGAGCTGTGAAGAGAACTAACGTAAAGCGGCTGGTTGGATCAAGGGTCTTGACGTATCTTCTGTGCACATGCTCAGCTCGGGGTGTCTGTGCTTGCAGGGGTCAGATTTGGGGCTCTTGCATGAATGTCTGCAGCTGTGGGTGAACTGAGGGGAGCAGGGAGGAAAGCCTTCTGTCCCTGGCATTGTTTGGTTTATTATTGCACTGTTGTCCAGAAAAAGCACAATTTGGTCATGGAGCTCCTTGCTGCTGGAAGCTGAGGAAGCCAAAGCATGAATGGGATCAAAAGGAACTACACAAATCCATGGGTAGCAGCTCATGAATGGCTTTTGAATGATGGCTCAGACACAACCTTGGGACCGAGACTTCTAGAAACAGGGAGGACAAGAGGAGGAACAGCCATGCTTCTCCTCTTGTTTAGGTTATTTCCCTAAGCTGGGTACTGCCTACTCTTTCTACTTGATTTCATTTTAGGGCCAGACAAAACCTTAAAAGCTTTCCCAATAGGGAAAGGACTAAAGGAAGAAGACAACTACCCAAAATAAACTATAGGGTATGTGAATTGGGGAAGGGGAAGAGAAAAGGAAGTGGGGAGCTCTCCCAGGCCAAGAGAGGAGCAGAGAGGTGAACTGAATGCTCCCGTTTCCTTGCCCAGCATCAATGAGATAGAGTCACGGGCAGTATGCGATGGAGTTCGCAGCACGAGGACAGGCTTAAGTCAGCAAAGCTCTGTTTCTCATATTTGTCTCTGCTGTGCAAGAAGTGGATGCTGGAGGAGAAAGCATGTGCAGGACTTTAGAAACTGGCTCAAGACAGTTTCTAGGAGCAGCCTTGGGCACTAGGACAGTCTCTATCCTCTGATGCTCCAATGTGTACCAAAGGCTTGATTTCTACACAAAATCCCAGCAGTTGTGCAGAGCCTTGATTAAATCTTTGTAAAATTGCTTGAGGTATTTCACTAGCTTGAGTGATTATTTTAATTGAAAAATATATATTTACTTGAAATAAACTCCCATTTCTCAACTATGCTTACGTTACACAGATAGCTTGGTTTATATTTAAATAGAAAATGTTTAATATTCAGCCTGGGAATAGTTGTTTAGCACAAATAACTATTTCTTCAATATTAATTTCCACTTCAAGTATTTACATTTGCTTGCTTTCCCTCCCTTGCCCTCTTCCATTCCCTCTCTCCACCAAAATTTACTTATATTTCCCAGGGAATATATGTGGTTTAGAGTAATGCAAAACAAATGATGGATTGAGTGTATTTGCAATGCCCTTTGAAAACTGTCCCAGTGTCCAAAGACTGCTCAGTTTTATTCCTCTAAGTGTTCTGTGCTTACTGCTGCAACATGTCATCTACACAGCCAGGAAGTTGTACAAGATATACAAGATCCAAGCCAACAGGATAAAATCCAAGGGATGTTTTGGCCAGCTTTTGAAATGAATAGAATTTTGTGACCTAGAACTCCAGAAATTAATATTAAACTGAGTGGTCAAACACAGATGGTCCATATGAAGTTTTCTGTGTAACTTCTAATCTGACATGTGAAACATTTTATATAATTTTAAAATACACCGGGATTTTGAGCCCTATGCTATTTAAGGAAGCACATACTGTTGCAAAGGAACAAGGACCTTCTGAGAAGTGCTTGGTTTTAGAAGATAGCTAGTTTTAAGCAGCTTTCAGAATTTGTGTAGTACAGTTACTGAGTTAATATTCCAGCCTAACCTATGGAGGTACCAGCTGTGAGAGATTCTGAAACTGCAGATTGTAAAATCTGCTCAGTTTGAAGATGTCCTACAAACTTGAAGATTTTGATGTTTGGATTTGTGAAGATAGGACATGGCTACAAATGCTTCTGCAAACTCAGGTCTGTAGTCAGGCATCAAGGTGTTCAATGTGAAGCTAGGGATGTGGGCCAGGGCTCTTGCTGGTAATGGTGTAGAATCAATCCCAGAAAGTGAACTTGTGTGTACAGACCTCTCCAAAGGGAGGGGGAAGGCTCTTATCACGTAGTGCCTGAGCCCCCTCTGGCCTGCTTCACTGAGCACGCGTATCTTCTGCTTGAGCCAAAGATGGCTGATTTTTGGCAAGCACTGCATGTGCAACTCCATGAAATGGGAGCACAGCTTTTAATGGTGGTGGACTGGACACCTGCAAGGACTTCTTAAAATTATGGTTGCTCTGAAGCCCTAAAGTAGTGGGAATCTTTCCTTTGATTTCAGCAGATGTCTCCCACAAGTATGCAAGAAAATGTTTGTCTTATTATTAGCAGTAGTTCTTAGGTTACGAAATAGCTGAAGGTCAGAACTTCATTTTCTCTCGAGCATGGTGCTGAATGAACAATAGCTGAATAACTTTTATTTGGTATTTGCAGTCACTGATTACACTCCCTCAAGATATTATCACAATTGCTTATTCTTCCAGTTCTGCCTAATAAAGTGGCTGGAGTTTGGTAAACAGCTGGAGTAAAAGGGGTGTGGGAGATAAAAACACTGTAAGACTGAGGTAGGTGAGATGTTCTCCTGGTGAGTATATGAAGGAAGGAAAGACACTGAGTTCCTGGAGCTCCGGGCATCACCCTCCCTGTGAGAGGATTTGAAATAATGCATATTTTGGTCATTTGGTTACTAATGTTCAGAGCAGAATTATATCCTAGTTTTAAGTTTTCTGCCAGCAGATGAAGCTTTCCTACTGAAGTCTAGAAAGCGGAATGGTCCTGTTTGACGCTCACCGTCAGAGGGGACACCTGGGGCTGTTTGTTGGACAAAGACTCCCCACTGTACGTGGTGAATAGGGGCTCCCCTTGCCATTGCCATATAAACCTCTGAAATCTGTCCCCAGGGGTGCAGGGGAATAACGGTGCCTAGACAACTTCACCAAATTACTCCTACTCAGGCTACTGCTCTCCCCTGTCTCATGGCTTTCCAAAGTAAGATGGAGAGCCATCAGGAGACTGCTGACACTAATTCGGAGCAAAGCCTAGCCATTTCTCCTCCTCAGCTTTGCCAAGACGGCCATCTCTGCTGTGGAGAGCCAAGGTGGGAATTTCTTCTTTCTTCACTTGTTCAAAGCAGTCCAATTACATCCTTTTGGAGCTTTATGTATTAGCATCACATAACATCTCTTTTCACTTAACTACTCCAGCCATTCATTATCCATCCAAATGGAACCTGGCAGCGCTTTCTGTATTCAAGTTTTTTTGGATCAGTAGTTATATCTGTTGTTGGTCCAGAAAATGTCAGCTTTCATCTGTCCTCTCCCTAGCATGGAGCTTTTCCTTTTAAACCAAAATTTTTGTTTAAATATTTAAACATTTATTTATTCAAGTAGCAAACTGATGCATCCTCTACTCATGTCAAATTTCACTAGACTGCATTTCTCTGGCTTTGCTTGTTGTCTTATGGCTCAGCAGATAACATATTAATGGCCTGTAAGAAAACCCAGCAGGATGTATCCTGGGGAGAAAATGGACTATGCCTAGGTTTGTTGATGGTCCTTCATTTGGAAATGTTACTCAGAAATATGTTATGACTCTGATGGAACAAATACAGCTGCTTCTTTGCATGTACTCCATCCACAAGGAAAGATCTTCCATGGTCACTTGTCTTGTACCAAAAGTTGCTGGCGTTTCCTACAGGAACACTAAGCGCTGTGTTTATTAGTCCAATAAACGGCTGTCATTTAATGCTCCAACCAATCCTCCTAGTAATTACAATCAGCAGGGTTCCCATGCTGTGCATCAGTGATGGTTCGTGAACTTGCTTCAGTAACTTCCCATGAGTCATCAGTAGAGTTGACACAGCTGAAGTAGACAAGTCAAACTACAATTATATAGTTTTGTTGGGGTTTTTTTTTTTAAGCCTAGTTTCCTGAAGAGATTTCTGCCATCACGCTGTAAGTCAGACTCTACATCTGAATACATTGCTAAGTTTCATCCAAATTTGACAGACAGCTAGATATGTCAGCAATAGCAAGATAAGCAACTGAGGAAAGGAGAGATTAAATTCATGCCCCTCAATCAGGAACAAAAGTTGCCCTGTAAGCTCAATTAAATCTCCAGATCCCACAAACTACTCATAGGAAAAGTATTCCCGCTATAGGAGATGTTCTGATTTGATTTTGTGTGTTGCTACCCAGAGGCTGGCCCAACCCTGAGCCAGGGAGCCAAAGGAAACAAGGCTTTGCAGGTTCTGTTGCTTACAGATTGGCTTCTTGTTAAACACTTTCCTAACTTCACCATCAGAGATGCTTGTCAGCTTTTATTTTTTTGTTTTAAATATACTTAAATATATATTTAAGATGGTTTTTCCATTAAATATTGTGCCACTGTCCTGGGAGGTACTTTTCCAGTACTTTCTTTACTAATAATTCTTGAGCACAGAAGGGAAAAGGAACCTGAGGGCAGAGGGCACAGCAAGCTTTCTTGCGTTAGATAAGATGACAACCTGACAACATCTCTGGTGTGGGACAGAGGCTTGTATAAGGTGAAAATGCAAACATGACAGATTCATATGACGTGGTGCAATGTCTCCATGATCCCACAAGTCTGCCTGGGACGCTAACATTTGGATCATGATGGTCCTCTGATAAATGCTGATAAAATGATGAGTTTCTGCCTGACATCAGGAAGAGCTGAGGCAGGGAAAACTATATCTGTTAAAGCAAGTCAGGAGAGAAAGAGGCACACAGAGCAATTCTCAAAATTCTCCCCAGATGTCCAGCTCCCCTTGGCACCAGGCATTAAAGAAATTCCTGTAAGTTTTCTATCTGCATCTTTGCAAACCTAAATCCCTCTGAATGTCTGGCACTAAATCATCTACCCATGGTTACAGAAGGAATTTGAAGTATCACAGGGAACTGATCCTTCTTCAGCAACAAAAATGGTGTTTAATTGCTGCCCGTTCCATCTCGTGTGGTGTGTTCTGGAAAGTTTGCCAGCTTGAATTGGGCACATTTCAGCTGCCAAATGCTTTGTTGAGGGAAACTCCCAAACTGCTTTGCATCAGGAATAAGTATATCTGTAAGTATATATAAGTGTGTGTGTGTGTGTGTATATATATATATAAAAAAAAAAAATACATAGTGTGTGTATGCATATGTGTGTATAGAAAATATATTTACAGTATCAAGAAAATAAGAAATGAGAGCGCTTCCGAGATTCCCAGTTCTCCTCCAGAGGAGAATTATGCCTGTTGCTAGTGGCTCATGAAAACATTTGAAGTGCAAATGCTAGGTTGTACTGCTTTCCTCCTAAAACTTAAAGATGGCAAATGAACACTAGTAAATTCTGAGTAGCTTTTTTCTTTTTTAACTTGTTTAATTTTTCCAGTAAACTCCCACCCACCAGAAGCTCAGCTGGGACTGCTTACTTAAATTTATTTTGCTTAAAACAGGAACTGAGCCTTAAAACCATTATTAATAAACAGTTTATTTTTTACCGTGAGGCATCCAATGCAATTCATAAATTATTGTCCATTTAATTAAAAAGACACTCACCTTTCCAGCTGTTTCTCTAATCAGCTTAATCTAAAGCCAATAAATTCAATGGGTGCTTTGCCAGTAATGTCAGGGACTTTGGTGCAGGCACAAGCACTTTCAGGGCTCCTTCCCATGTCACTCCCGGTGTTACCAGGTCCTATTGGAGCTGATTTGCAGAGGCCCTGAGACATGCTTGAACTTCTGGGGACTCTGCCTCTTCACCAGCAGGTTGTCCAAGGTGGGGGCTGCCATGCCTGGCCAACACAGTGGGCCCACCTCTCGTCTTTATTTTTTTCTTATTCTCCTTGAATTCAAAAGTGGACCTGCGAGAAATTAAAGTAACTCAGCCACAGCTATCCTAGAAGAGCAAGTCTGCCATTGATGTAGCCAGGAACTTGCTCAATGACCCTTCAAGCTAACCCATATACAAGATCATTTCCTATGAAATGGAGCAGGATGTTTCAGGCAGCTGGTTGGAGAGAGGAGCCTGTCTGTGACTATTACCCATAGCAAAAAAATAATAAATCTCATTTTCAGTCCTTTCTACAGCTGGCTCTCTGTGAGCTTCCTGAGTTCAGGAGTAACCAAATGAGTTCATGGAAAACAATTCTACTGAGGACTATGAAATACAAAAAAGATACCACTCTGACTCCAGAAATCACCTATGAAGTTTGTTAGAGAGGCTTCAGGAGAAATGAGATGGGAAACAGAAGATAAAAGTAGCTGGAAATGTCTGGGTTGGTAAAATTCACCCCACTTTCAGAGCGACCTGCAAAAGAGGGGAAAATGGGTTAACCTTTGCTTATAGAGATGTGCCAAAGATGTGCATTTTTCCTCTGTGCCTCTCACCTTTAATTGACTTCTATTCCCAGTCCTTGTATGCTCCAGTGGCATCTGCGATGTGATGCAAACAGGGGTAAGAGAGAGCCTGTGACGTCTGCAGGTAGGAGAAACCAAGACATGTCAATAATTACAGGTAGCTAGTTATTATTCTGCAATAATACAGAATACGACCAGCCGACTCTCTCTGTGATCTGCTCTAACTTTGTCAGGCCCCAGAAAGCTGCCTTGATCCTCAGTGTTTGTGTGTGAGGCAGACAGAAAAGGGATGAAATGCTTGTTCTGCAATGTTTTTTCAAGCATCTGAGCCACGTCTGCTGGCCAAGTAGCTGCACTTTGACTGTATCATCTGCACGGTGACATCACCACTGGTTTGCCATTAGATAACACTTCTCAGAAAGGGAAATTTAATCTATTGGATTACTTTTCCAAGTAATTGGGGGAAAAAATACAAACAGAGAAGCTTTGCAAGGCTGGAGTTTGTTTTTACTTATGACGTCCTTTAAAACAAAGGTTAACCATCTGCTCAGACAACTCCTTGAGGGCTAAGGTTCAAAACTGAAAGCAACAGCCCAGCGAATAGTAGATATAACTGAGAGTTGTGTAGCAAAGTGGGGGCTATGAGAAAACTGAATTGTTACGAGAATCCGTGAAGGCTTAGGTGCTGGCTATTTTGGGTTAGTTTCTCACTTTCTGAATTTTTAATGTTACTTACTGTTGCAGTTGAGTGGTTTGTCTGTTTATTTGTTATTTATGAACCCTATAAAAGAAAATCTTTTTAGGTTGGAGAGAGCTGGAAGAGAAGGATGAAGGCAGCCTGGGAGGCTGTCCCCAGCCCCTCTCTCCTCAGAGGTAGATGACCTCCGAGCCACTTGACCTGGTTCGGGATTTTTCCGCTCGGCAGCCCTGTCTAGGGGCTGTTCCTGCGAGGGAGGACCACTAACAAAAGCCTGAAGGACTATTTCGGGACCAGGGACTTGCTTTGCAGAACGGCCCCTTCACGCACTGCAGCAAAACCAGAGCTGGTGCCACTTGACTGATTTGGGTCCTGCATTTGTGGATTTAACCTCATTTTCTGCTACAGGCCTCCTGGTATGTAAGAAAGCAAATTCAAGCATGCCACTGTGTTCACTGAGGCAGCAAACTTGGGCGGGGGGGCGGGAGAGAAATTCCCCTCCTTCTGCAATTCATGGTGGTGTTCTAAACTATTTATAAATAGGTCTACTGTAGCCAGTGTTTGCATTTGGACAGCTTCACTGTTCTTATTTTCAAGGCTTCTCTCAGATCTGAAAGTAAAGGTCGGGTTGACTCCCCTCATTCGAAATGAAGAGGGGAAGAAAGTTAACCCTGTAGGCAGGTGGCTCTAACGCAGTAATTCCCAGGAACATGAGCAAGTCCTCCCTCGTGCGTGGCAGGGGCAGAGCTCTGAGCCCATTCTCCCTTTTGCTCCGTTTTCATTTCCCTGCCCTCTTCATTAGCTGATGACAGTTCTAACTTCCTGCATCCTTTTAAAGAGATCCCCCTGCACATCATCTGGGATTCATGAAATGCAGAGATCTGGTAAGCAGCACAAATCACACGCTTCTGGCCCGCACTTGCCAGAAGCCCTGGATAAGTTTTCAGCTGAGTTTATACTTCACCTTCCTCCACTCTACAGAGGAATAATATATGGCTCCATTTTCTGCAGAAAAACTTGCAGCAAAAAACAACAATCTATTTTGTGAAGGATTATTTTTTGCTGATTGAGAGGTGTTTGGAGATGACAGGCATCTGATCTCATCTTAAGCCTTAAATTGCAGTAAATCCTGTATTTATTTACTTTTTACTTCAACCAAATAGGACATTATCCTGCCTTTGAGTTAACATTTTCAATGCTTGCCTTAGCTTAGCGCTGCATGCCAAAGGCATTATTATCTACCATCACTGGACAAGGAACAGCAGAGAGCCACCAATTCATGTATGAAACAGCTAAAACACTAAATAGGATTACGTGGCTCATAAGACACAGAGAATCAGAACCAGCCTGTTAAGCAGTCTTTAAGTTGTACTACATATATGTAACAATCATTTTGCTTCTGCATGGGGCAACTGAAGGACAGGTAAAACACTGTGAAACAGCCTAAGATACTGCGTTGTGTGTATGGGCACAGGATGCGATCCTCATCATCTTCCTCATGTTGGCATCCAAAGGCTGGGAGTAAGAAAGGCCTCAGTGGATATTTTCTTGAGGTCACAACCTATATGTGAATGAAGAAAACATGGCTTTGAATAAGGGTGTGCAAAAATTCACTTGTGAAATGGAGAACACCTTTTTTTTTTTCCTTTTCTTTTCTTTTTTTGTTTTGTTAAATAATCAAGAGCACCTTACCCTCCTGTATCCACAGGGCCTGGCTAGCAGCCTTCTTCAGAACAGATTATCTTTGACTCAAATGGTACATTTACTTTGGGATGAGTTACTAATAAATAGAGGTTTCTAGGTGTTCTGAATATGGGGAATGTATGTGGTAGGTTGGTACATTATGAACCTAAACAAAGTAGACTTAAAAGACTAAATATTGTTTTATTGCCTATTTAAGACTTTGAGACGACACGTTTGTATAAAAGAAGGTGCATTATCCCAAGACAGTGATTTTATTTCTGCTATTACTAACACAGTGTTACAAAGACCCAAAAGGTCTCTGTAAACTCTCTGCTCTGACTGAGCTATGAATTTAGGCCAAGATGAACTTCTCCCAGTAAGTCCCAATCACTGAGACAGGGCACTCGCCTTCAAAGAGGTGTCCTGGGCAATAAGGCTAGAGGTGGTCTCATCAATAACAGAGCTAGTTCATATGCATTTTTACTGATGTATGGTTTTTTTCACCCAACGATAATGTGTGCAGGTGTAATTTCTCTTAGCACAGAAGCACTAAAAAATTAATTGCCGCTGTTCTCCTTGGATGTGTTCAGCTGCTCCTTGTTCTGAACATCCCGCGGGCTCTGAGGGATAGTTTCTGTGCAGGCAGTAGCTGTTACCCTGGCAAATAAGTGTTCACACTCTGTTTAGAAATCTAATTTTCTTCCCTTATTTGTTGTGGGAAAAATCGCATGGCATTCTTGTCACAGAATTCCTTTTCTGGTTTTCCTGTGTTTTGCACTCTCGCAATCTCTGCAATTATCTTTGGCACAGCAATTATTATTGTACCAGCTGTAATTCTTGCAGTAGGTGATCCTAATGAAACATTGCTAGGTGCCTTGTGAACTGCCAGCACTGGTGAGTACGGACCCCACCAGAGCCTTTATTATGGACTTTTGCTGATTTGTTTGCGTATGCACGTGAAGGCTTTGATGTGATTTACCTCACGTGGTATGGCAAAGTGAATTGCCAAAATTATTTACCTCTGAACTGTAATCTTTTATCTGGAAAAGTGCAGTTTATGGTAGGCGTTTAGGGATGAGTTTCTGCACAGTGTTTTTCAATTGCTTGGTGCCTCAGTTGAATGGCACAGGTTTTAGTTTTTTACATCACTGAAAAATGCAAACTTACAAAGCACTATTCATGAGAACTATCTCTGTATTTCAACAACTGTTTTAATTATTACAAAATAATTTATTTTAATATATTGTCATTTCAAATTTAATTTTTTGTAGATCTATTTCAATTATAGAGACTAGTTATAGATATATATATTCATGGCGACCTTAAAAGTTGAATTTGCTTTTATATTTCTTCCATTTACATTGATTAAATGTCATACACTAAATAATTCCCATACCCATTAACATATGATTTGCCCACTAGTAATTACTTTGTCATCCTTACTTCCTCAGGCTATTTTCAACTTTAAGCCACTGTTAATCCATGACCTTAGTGCTTTTGTCTCCAGGTCTGAATTATATAAGTATTATGGAACAAGGGTTGAAATGAACTACTCTTGGCTTTATTGTACAATTACAGTCAGCTGATTGGCTTTTCTATTTCCATTAACTAAAATAATAGAGTAAATTTAATTCCTTTATGGAAGGATCATAAGAATTTTTTTTTTTTTTTCAGTGTGGCAAGGCCAAATAAATATTTCTAAGGGGAAAGTGAAAATGGAGGAAAATAGCAACTGTCTGCTTTTCTGGGTGTTCAGGATTGCTGCCAAGTGGACACAAAGACGACTGAAGCAGGAATGTACCCCGCACTCTGCAGTGGCCACTGCAGTGGTAATTGAATAAAATCCGCTGAGAGCAAAAAAAAAAAAAAAAGCCCTTTGGTCATGGAGCTGAAATGGAAAAGTAGGTGCTTTAAAGGACCTTTTTGTAGCGTGTCTCCTCAAACTCTTTCTCCCTCCATGAGAGTACCCAAAAAGCAGAACACCTGTTGAATGTCAGGTTTCCTTTTGGATGCAGGAGCGCAGCATCGTATGGCATGGTCATGTCTCTAACAGGCTGGGCAGTTTGCTATTGCTCCTGTTCCAGGCAAGCCGTCTGATTCTCGTTTGAAATGCTATCTCTAAGCTGCTTTTGTTCAATTGCTTACTTTCATGAAAAGTTATAATCAAAAGGCCAGACTTCTGGAAGAGTTTGGCTCCCTCATATGATACTGGTTTCCAAGTGGCATGTAAATAAGGGGTCACATTTTCCAAAGAGTACTGCCCCACCGTCAGTGCTGTGAGAAATCTGCTTTGCAGCTCCATGGCTGTATTTAGGGGGAAACATTGCTGACAGGCTGAGTCAGTGGCCCAAATTCTCCTCCCTTTATCCATCTAACCACATGAAAGCTTGTGCCTCCTATCCACAGAGTGTGCATGAATAATTTGCTTGGCATGGGACTGGAGCTAGCTAGCACAATAACTATGCTTTTGTAGGCTCCATATGTCCCTTGCCTTGGAGCTTTTCAAATGATACAAAACTCTGGTACTGTGACTAAAATGAGAAAAGCCTGGGCAATGACTTCAGAAGCAATTGGGAGTGACCTGAAGCTCATGAAAGGACTCTTGGCTTCAATGGTGTTGACCCAAGTCCATGAGACTTAAGACTTACATCCAGACCCTACGGAGATCCTGGAATGACCCCTGCAGTCTGCAGAGAGATTGGGTTTTTAATCACTGCAAGGGAGTCCTAATTTCCAAACACTTCAGAAACACCAGACTCTTTAACTGTACTTCTCAAAATATGCTCAAGAAATAAGTGTGCACACACACTGCCTATCCCTCTCCTCCTCTATGCGCTGAACATTTTTGGTGTTAGGAGAGTTCAGTAACGGAAGCGTAAACCTTCTGTTTACATCTATAAACAAGATAAGGTACAAATTGCTGCAATACAAACTTCCTTGCTCTGGCCCTCCACTGACCTCAGCTACAAATGACAAGGAGCCTCCTTTCTCACAGTTGCAGGGGACTCCAGTCTCTAGGACAAAGTTTCAACCAGCAAATGTGCTTGCAAAATCTTCTGTGTGAATTTTTCCAACTGCCGTGCTATTCATACGCTGCCCAGGGCCGGGGGGCTCATGGCTGCGGCATGAGGGCCAGACACTGCTGCACCCACGCTTGCAGGGTACTCCAGGCACCTCCAACTGCAGGGTGAGGCTGGCTGCATTTGCACCTATTTCCTGAAATCGAGAAACGAGTTACAGGCACTTTTGCCGAAGGGCTCGGATAGAGAAGTGCACGCTTGTACCGCGTTTCAGACTAACTGACAGCAGACATCTGTGTCACTGTATCACACGCTCATGTCTTCTCCTGGAAGCTCTTTGCTGGGTCAAATACAGTGGTTGCAAAATATCTAAGATTCTGCCAAGTAAACACAAGTATAATTAGATTTAAAAGCTACTCAGGCATTGTCTTATTTTTATAATTTCAATGGATGCAGAAGGAAAAAAATCTGCCAATAAGACAAGAGCTGGTTTCTAGGCACAGGAACCCGATTCCTTGGTGACCTGGACAGATGACACATGGCCTGAAGGAAGGACACAAGGAGAGGGCTGGGGCATGAGAAAAGTCTTGGGGAATGGGGCAGAAAAGCGAAAGGGACTTCTGTCCTCGACAGCTGTAATTATAGCTCCATGCACTGAGAAATCTCACAGCCCTTTTTGCTAAAAGCTCACAGCCATTGGCAACCCTTGTCCAGCTGCACATGCATGCCATCGAGACCATGGTGGGGTTTTTTTAATTGGAATTTGTTAATCTGGGATTTTCACAGCCACGTCTGTTCTGGGTGCTCAGTGGAGGCTAAACTATCGTGTTTGGTACCAATGTCAGACCGCAGGGCAGTGCAAGGTTGAGCTTTTCAACACCATTTGCAAAAGGGCGAGAGTTACGATGATGTTTTTATCTCCCCAGGCAGGACTCTGCTCCCTCTCCTCCTGGAGCAGCTCAGCAGAGGGGCACAAGGAGATCACCTCTGGCGCGGGTCACCCAACAGCAGATCCCCAGAAGACAGACTGGTGCTCAGGTACAGCACTGCTGTAAGCTTACCTTGTTCTTACCCTGTCACCACTGAATGGTCACCACTGAATGGTCACCATTGGCATGCCCTGGAGGTGGCATGAAATGGCCCTAACAGGGCAGTAGCTCTTATGTGTTTAAGCAATGCAGAAGCTCCTTTTTTGTTCCTTGTGCTGTGCACTGGGTTGCAGGAGAGCGGCTCGGGGATAGCTACAAGAGGGAAGGGCCATGGAGACGGTACTTGGTCAGAGCTGTTACGACGCTGCCAAAGCAGCAGAGAGGTGGTAACACAGGATCCCTCCTGATGCTCTTAGTAGAAGCATGTCAGATCTTGAAAACTGCCAACTCCTGGCCCAGAGGCCTATCTTCTATTTATAGTGGTGTTCAAAAAAATTTCATGCAGTCAATTAGATATTGCTGCTCTAAACCAGATGGTTTTATATATACATAACCAGGCCTACAAAGTTACATTCTCACTGTTCAGAGGGGTTAATTAATTCACAGAATCAAACAGGATAAGCGTGCGTTTGTTTTAGTGAGCCTAGTACTACAGATCTGTTCTGGGGGGGTGCCCTTTTGGCTCGTGGGGTGTTTGGTTGACCTGTGGGTGCTGGGAGATGCCAGCATGGCTCACAAGCTGTGACAGGTCTAGGGCTCTCGGCCATGGGCCAGCATCTCCCTGTCCTGGTGTTGCATGAACACAAATGTCCACTTTGTTGGTAGATTAAATGGCTCAGATTTGGACAATTCTCTGTTTTGAATATGGGCTTTGAGTTACAAAGAGCTGTGGGCAGGAACCTGCTATGAAAACAGTATAGAGAAACAATGCTGCTGCTATGTACGAGTTTTCCCTCTCCCCGTAACAAATGCTACTCTTAGCTGGCCGGCTAGCGTGGAGTAACGCATTAACTGAGTGTGATAAGGCAGGGGAACTCCGATACCAGCTCCATTTTCAGTCCTGTGTTTGTTCTGCAGTTAGCACAAAGGGGTCTTGGTCCCTCAGTAGGCCCTGTCATGTCAAAACAATGTCAGTTAAGTCAACAAATCCATTCATGTTACAGTCATTTCCAAGTCGTGCTTCCTCCCTTTAAAGATTCTGGATGGAAATGTTAGGGATATTTAAGAATTAAGGTGATAAAACATGGGGAGAAAACGTGGAAACAGCTGGCTCACAAACGTGAGCCTGATTCCCATCACCAACATTCGGTAATGTTATTCATATTCTAGTGCGTACAGAAAGTAGAGAGGCCTGAAAAATATGACATGTATATCCCAACATACGTGCATCGTAGGACAGGAAAGCACCTCCTTAGCAGAGTTGCCATATCTCCAGTAATAGTGCTATAATCCTTATTGCAAACAGATCACACTTTGTTTTAGAAGTAAGTTGGGTGTATGAAAGCAACGTCTAGATTACTGGCAGGTTGCTAGCTAACTCTTCCAGCCATACTGCTTATTCCTACCAGCATCCTTATGGATCTAGTCCTAGTTCATCCTTCCTTGCAACCAAAAGACAAAGTAAGGCTTGGTTTAAAAGTCTTGGGAATTTTGAGGACTGATCCATGTTTTTGTCTGCTTAGAGTTGACAAAATTAGCGGCTTGCTTCATTGACTGAAAACAGATAAAAAGAAATACCTGCTTGTGCAATGAATAACTCATCAGTGAAAGAAAGTGCTGCAGGATAGTATTTGGGATGCAAACCGCATAATGTTAGTCTCCATGAGTCAATCTGCTACCTAAAAAGTTAAAGGAAGGGATTCCTGCTGGCTGTCCTCTCTTCAGGAAAAAAACAAAGACAGAAGAAGCCCTCCTCTTAACACTGCATTTAGAAACAGCCTACATTTTAAGTAATTAAAACTGATGATCCTGACAAACATTCGCCTCCAAAGAAATAGTCTATTGTAAATGTAAACTCTCAAGATCCTTCCAGGCATACCAGCACAACTGTCTCCTAAAAATTCTTCCCAAGCCATCTGGTGCCTTATCTTTGTAGCCAAGCCATACAATAACTTTAAAAGAGGATTGTTGCTAGCAGGCCTTAGTCTCAGGACTACAGATTCCCTTGGAAGTATCACAGCTAGCTCTGAACCCGTCAGCCAGGCAGCTCTGGCTGTGTGAATACTCCACTTCTTTCCATCATGACCCAAAATGTCCAGCTGTGGTTCTTTGGGGAGATCCCTTCCTCATGTGGTTTGTGAAGGGAGTGAAGGAGTTACAGGGAGAAGCTGGAGACGCTGTGTGCTTCCAAACAGGGATTTACACTCCATTAATTCTCTCTATGGCGGGGCAGCCTGAGTGGCATGACATGAATGTGGTCACAAAGGCTGCAGCCAATTCACATCATTTGTGTAGCTCTCCCCGCACCTGCGAGGGGAACGTATGGATTCCAGGGTTGCTCCTACACAGCCTTTGCCATCAAAAAAGGTATTTAGTGAGTGAGAAGGCAGGAAGGCATGGAGCAGAGATGGCTGATGGAAGCAGCTGGGAAGGAGAGGACAACTCTGTTTCAGCTTTGCAGATCATCCAGAGTTTTCTCTCCCTTGGTTGCATCCCACTACTTCTGAGCCTGCTCCTTAACATCTCACCTAAACACCATCATTTAAGAAACACTGAATTCTTACTGTTAAGCGCCCTATTTTGGTTGCAAAAGCAGAGCTTGACAGTGAAGTTAAGTAACAAAGCCAAGGCTGCAGGCACCTGGCAGCAAAGCAAAGATCCAGGCACAAACCGGAGTGAGGAATCCTGTGTTAGCTGTGCCCAACTGCTCAGGCGGGGTGATAGCCATCATTGTAAGAAACAGGCAGGTTGTTGCAGAGCATACAACTGAAAAGAGAACTTGCTCACTGCTCGCTCATCCAGGGCAAACACAACATAGCTGGGGAGAGATCAAATCCCTTTTTAGATTTTTGTCACGTTTATACGCTGACTCTCCACTGGCTAAGCATCCCTAGTCTGTTCCTTATCAATGCTGCTTTCAGAGGAAATGAGGAAACTAGGTGCAAGAGTGGAGAAGAGCTCCTTCCTCAGCACATCCTGGACTCAGCAAGTTGGAGACTTGCTGGAAATTGTATCTGCAGCGTCACACTTAAGCAGCGTCTCTTATGCCTTTAGCATCGGGGGAGCAATCCCACATCGCTGCTCTGGTCTGGTGCACGTTCTGGCTGTAGTAATGATGTGATGCCAGCAGTTGTACCAACTGATGGAGCTACCACTCGATTATCTTCTCCTTCCCTGTGCCAGTCTGTGCTGGCAACCCTCAGCTACCTGGGCAGCATTTTAAAACGCTCTGGTTCTCGGGGCTGCACCTTAGGGAACAGAGCCATTTTTCAAAGTTAGAGAGAAATGTTTTTTCAAGCTGTTGCATCTTGGTAATGAAATACTGGGTGTTATACGTGCTTGTCAGGTGGATATTAATGAGCATGATGTGATGCTGTAAAATAGCTCCTGGAAATGACACAGAGGCCCCAATTCTGCACTTCTCCAAGTCAGTGGAAGTTTTGTTGATGAATTTTGACAGGAGCTGGATTAGGCCTACAACATTCCCATTTTTTAGCCATTGGCAATTTTTTTGATGGTTTTATAACCAGTACAGACTTCCTACCACTATAGAAATACAACATCACAAAGACTTCCCCCAGGGAGATGTCTTTGCTTTTAGCTGGCTACCTTGTGACACCCCTAGGGAAATCGAAGAGTTTAGGGGAAAAAGAACTTGGTATCTGTAAAGCTGCTTAGCTTTTTTCCTACTCTAATGGATGTTTGTCTTATCTCTGGAGACAATCTACTATTTGGGGAAAGAACAAAAACAACCCTCCTAAAATAGAGTTCTACAGTTTAATGATCCCTGCACTGAAATATTACATTGTACGCTTACGCTGCATGCAGGCTTGAGTGGGGGGGTACAACCGATCACAGGGTCAGAGCTCCACGACTCCATGTCCTTTGCCAAATCAACCATCTCAGTCTCCTCTTCATAAGGTGATGGTGATACCTCACAGAGCTGTTATGATAATTAGTTTATATGAATAAAAGTGCATGGCTCGAGGGGTAAAGCTTTTTGTACCTGCAGAACTTCCAACATTCCCAGGTTGCCTTTTGGTGTGGGATTACAGAACATCTGCTCTGTTTAGTCCTCCTAGTATTACTGTTGACGTTTTGGCAAAGGCACCTGGAACGCAACATAGATGCACATGTACATAACATCACAAGTCAAAAGGAGCGTATTCAGGTCCCGTTTGATTTATAGCGTGTCAAACACAAAAGATAAACCAATATAATGTTTAGCTTGATGGCTTAATTTGTACGAAAATGGGAAGATCCAGAATTGTTTCTCAGCTACTTTAGGACCTGCCCCAGACCGCTACCTGTAGTAAAAAGGGTAGGGGATGGGATCTATAAATGCTTGTCAGGCCAAAGGAACTGCTAGGCTGCAGTGAGACCCAGAAGTTGGGCTACTCTGAGCATGCATTTTCCACAAGGCAGATAAGAGGTGTAAGCAAAAGGAGCAGTGTGCAAACAGTCTGTGGCAATGCTGGGAGCAGGGGAGGGGCGAGCTGGAACCAGCAGTTTTAAGTGGAAAGCCTCAAGGGATCATTATGTCCATCCGTGCTGACCTGAAGCCGAAAATCCCACACATTTGCAGCGTCTACGTGGGCTTTGCTGTTCCTCCCACCCAGTCCCTCGTTCCTACTCATGTATCTGTTTTCCAGGGTCAAAGTTGTTTCGAAGGCAAACTGAGAGCCAGTTTCCTTGCATGTGAGCAGAGCAATATGAGAGACTTGTTTGCTTTTCCTCTTTCACCTTCTGTTCCCAAATGGTGGTTCCCCACCCAGGCAAGGAGCAGGGATGATGTCTGCAAGGACAGAGTTATACTTGAATTTCCACTGCACCCAGCTTGCACCTCTGTGCAGAGGGCTGCCTCCCACGGGGGACAGCTCCAGTTGCAATGCACTGGGTGGTAAGACATTTGAGTTGCACAGTTTGATCCAGGACCAAGCTGAAGGACATTTGGGTCTTATTTGCCTGGGTGACCTTGGATTAGTCACTTCAGTGTGCACATCTCAGTATTCAGGGGACCAGGACGGGACCGAGAGTTTAATTCTGCTCTGTAGCATCCTGGCGCATCATTTCCCATCTTCCTCTGCCACTGGCCCTACATTGGGGACCAGGATATGGGCCCGCAGAGGGCAAGCTGTGACAGCAGTGATGGAAGTGCTGTGCTGGTATTGCTGTGAATGGCAGGTACCACTTCCCAGCCCTCTACGGCTCGGAGGAGCAAACCCCCAACCAACCAAGCGATTCAGACCTCGACGGCAGCAGCACGCTACGCAGGGCATGGCTCGGGGTAAGAACAGAGAGCCCCACGGAGGAAGCAGGAGCTTAAATGGCTACCATAGATGAGTTAAACCGTATATTTAAATCCTTTTAACCAGGATCAAAAAGAATTGGCTTGGCACAGATAACAAGTTTGAGAATGAACTATACACCAAGAACTTGCAAGTCTCAGCCCCTCCAAACAAACGTGAAAGGCTTAAAACAACTTAAAAATCCAGCCTTGACACAATTGCTGAAAATGTCCTTTAAAGAGAAGCCTCTTTGTGAGCAGAACAGCTTCCTAAACTGAAAGGCAGCACAGAGTGCTATCCTTGTTACCAGCATCGGCAGATGAGCAAGAGGCTGAAATCCAGCCAGCAAGCAGTTGGCTGTTTGAAGGGAATGAAATCTTTCACTTTCTGACCACACAGATTAGACACGAGGAGAAAATGTTTGCTGTCTTCGGTTATCTTGTGGCATTGAAGAGCAACCATCAAAGGGAAACAGTCTGGCTTCTGGGATAATCGTTGGGCAAGCGAGTGGATGCAGCAGATAAAGGAAGGTGACGCTTACCCAGAGAGGCTGAGCGGCAAAGAACAAAGATTAGTGACTGGGGATTGCCCTCACCTATGGGGAAAAGGAAATGGTAACAAGGGTGAAAAGCAGTGCAAAAACCTCAGGAAATCTGGGTTCCTTGAGTGTATTCTTGCAGCAGCATGCACTGCCTTAAATTTCCCACTGAAGTTTTGCTGATGTGATCAAGTTCTCATTTTGTACTTTATGGAAGAGGCATTTGCAGCTCAACTTTTGCAGTATTTATGTAGGCAAAATTCCCAATGTTTTAAGGGGATTTTTCCATGGGTAGGTATGGGCTCTTAGGGGTTACTGTTGACTGGGTGAGGACTTGGAGTCTGCGCAGTTACCATACCGTAAGTATTAATAGATCCTTCCTAATAGGAAAGTTATTTGAATTTAAGATTGTAGCTTACTTTCTCTAAACTCCACATAATCTATTTACTTACGCTACAACTTTCCTTCTGTACTTCCTAATCTCCAGCTGTAAAGATTCAAAATGCAGCACAACATACAGCTTTTCTGTATATCAATGGAAATGGCATTGTAAGTAGGTAATGCCATGCTCCTAGAACGTATTTAGTGCCATTGCAAAGCCGGGATTTGGTCCTGGGAGCACTTCAGTCCACTCCCAACTCTGCCCCATAATTGAGACCTAATTAGTCCCTCCATGGGTCAGCTCCCCTCTTCTGAAAGATGGAGGGGTTTTGTTTCTTGCCTACCCTCATGTCTGTATGTGCCAAGGTTTCAGATCAGTGAGCAAGCCTGTGAGGATGCTCCTCTACAAGATGGCCTCACTCCATTCAGCTCAGTGCCAAAAAGAAAAGGGTCCTACCCACCCAAGTCACCGGTATGTGCTGCCACTTCTCACCCCGTGCTGGCTCCTGAGCTCCTTTGAACCCCACCCCAGAGCCAAATTAACTAGTTACCGTGTAGAAAACTAAGGAAAAAAACCAAAGCTTTGATAGGTTTTCCTGTGTCAGTGAGCTGAAGAGGAGCACAGCAGCTCCTGCCAGCACCGGGCCCAGCACAAGGGGATGACGAGGCTGGGAGCGGTGGGATGCGGGACGCTTGTGAAACGGGGACGGCAGCTGCCCTGGGGCACTATGCAACCCAGATAAAACAGCAGCAGACCTGTTTCCCAATACCATCCTGATCCGAGGACGAGGAGGTGAGCCAAGGCTGCACCCCTCTCCCCCAGGACACTGGCAGGACTAGCTCCACGTAAGCCTCCTCCCCTCCCTTCTGACTCAGTTCCAATGCTATGCTCAGATTTTCACTCTCTCCTTCCTCAGGCAACTTGGTTCACTTTTCTTCACTCCCCCTTTGCTGACCGGCAGCTTGATATCGCTCAGCACGCCCAACTGGCAGCGCCGGCTCGCCCTGGCACTCCGGGATACGTGTCCGCATCCACCTGAGCGTGGGATATGGCCTCCCCCTCCCCTGCCACAACTTCTGGGGCCGTATCCCAAGCTCAAGCACCCTGTATCCCTCTCGCTGTGAAGTCGGAAAGTTTTGGAGCACACATGGAAGTTGTGGAAAGGCACTAGAAGGCTGTCAGAGGTTCAGTAATGTACAGGGTGCTCCCACTAGCCCGGTGGAGCAGCACTGCAGCTCAGGGAGCAGATATTACTCCTGCTGTGAGTTAAGTCATTTATTTGATGATGAGACAGAGAAAGCCTGAAGAAAAGAATCGGAGCGAGAAAACATGCCTGGAGGGAAGCCTGGGCTGCTATGTGATGATGTTACGAGATTCCCCTTTTTGTTCATCCAGCAGCCCAAGGACCTCGGTGGCTTTTCCGACTCAATCAGGACACAATTCAGTGTGGGATGGGTGGGGATGCCATGCTCTTTCATGCCAAGCCAGGAAAGGCCATGCAAGCGAGGGGTTTGTGTGGCAGCCCCAGCAGGCTTTGCAGATTGAAGTTATTTTAGGATAGTTTGGTCTTGCTCCTCTTCTGAGGATTTCTTTCTTAATGTGCGTGCATGAGCAAGCAATTAGCTGCAAGGACAGGAAGATGTTACCATGCAGGCCCTTTGCAGCATTAAAAGCAAATCTGGTCCAGGTTCGCTCATGAACAGGTGAGTGCATGGAGATACAACCACGTTTGGTTATTGGAAAGAGCTGCTCCTGGCAGTAGATGACACCTTCCAGAATGGGCATGCCACTGCTCCTACACACCCACAGTGGAAGCGGGGAGACACCTCTGCTCCCCAGAACTGGGGAACCATCAGGCAGCCGGGGCTGTGCTCCCACCAGCCTTAAGGCTGGACGCAGTGAGAAGACCCCAACACCGTTGTCGGAGCTGAGTGCACACAAGGCAACTCAAGTCTGGAAGCATCCCAGCTTTGCCAAGCCCCCGAAGCCGATATGGGTGAGTTATCTTATTGTAAGCATCCAAGACTTAAATTAAATATGGTTTATAAGCGTGGGCACAATGCCACGCTGGGAGGTTATGTGCCATTACGCCTTGGCCTAAAGGTGTGCTGACTTGGGTCTCCACCAACGTGGAGATTCCTGCACCGTGCTCTGCTTTGCAAAGCTGCTGCCGAGGGCCTGCCTAGCAGCCCTGGCCAGCCAGCCGCAGAGTTAAAGATGCATGGCTTTGCAGGTGATGCTTTGCTTACTTTGACTTTCATATCCATTGTACAAAATTAATAATTTACTGCTAATGGTTGAGGTTTGTAGGGCTTCACCAGTTAGTTTAGAAGAGCCAGGAGGTGCTGTTTTGCCCAGAAGTGGATTCTGAATTGATTTTTTTTTAAAGCTTTCCCTTTCTGCAGCAAATACCGATATTTCTGTTCTTTGTCCCAAAGTTGAGTGAAGAAAGTACACCACTTTGAAATTTTCTATGGAAGTGCAAATCTGAACTTCCAACCATCTATTTTCTTTTGCTTTGCCTATAGGCTTTAAATTTCATTGCCTCTTTCCCCATTTTGAAAAAAAAAACAAACAAACAAAAAACCCAACCAACAACAACAACAAAACCCCAAGATTTTGGTTTGAGGAAGGGTAGAAGACAATGCTTAATTACGTTTAGCTCTAAAGGATGTCTGAAATTTTTATAGAAAAGTTCCAAATTGTAATACAAAACAAAATAAACTCAGATAAGGAAATCATCTTTCTTTTCCCTCAGGGTGCCTGAAAACTGCACAACATAAGAATAAGCCTAAACAAAAGTTGCTTTAAGTGCCTCGTATCTGAGAAATGCCGAAGAAAACAACTGCCATAAAAACCGTCACATGGGGGATTCTTCGGTTGTTGGTATGCTTCTTCGAGCTGTCTTTAAAAAGAAAAGAGAAGGAAAAACATCAATTATGTAAGAAAACTCGGCTCTCCTGCCGGTGAGTGACAAAGTGGCTCTTCCCCCCCAGGACCTGGCAGATCAGGCAGCAGCCGGGGACGCTCTGCCCGCGCCACTTCGCGTTTTCAAAACCACTTGCACGGAGCCGGCGGGGAGCGGCGGCGGCCGCCCGGGCCGGGGGTGCGGGGCCGCGGCTCGGGCCTCCCCCCCCCCCCCCCCCCCCCCGCCCCGTCCCGTCCAACCATAGCGAGGGCTTTTCTTGGCGAAAACCTGTGATTCCGGCGTTCCTCGGGAATGAAAGAAAGTGACATGTTGGAAGGGGGGGGGGGGGGGAGAGGAGGAAGGGCTGTCCCTGCTCCTGCAGGGCGGGATCTTTTCTCCTGCTTGATCTATGGAGCCCGCCCCCTTAAATTGGCTCCCGGGAGCGCCCCGTCCACCAGCCCGACGGGGGGAGAGGCGGAAAGCGAGGGAGAGCAGGCAGGCAGGCGGGCGGGCGGCCGGCTTCCCCCGTCCCGGCCCGTCGGTCCCGGCCCGTCCGCCCCCGCGCATCATGCGCGGCCCCCGGCGCCCCGCGCCCCGCCGGCCCGCCCGCCCCTAACGCCGCCCGGCTCCAGCGCCTTCCCCCGGCAGCGCACCGGGGGGCGGGGAGGGGGGAGAAAGGGGGCGAAACAAAAAAAAGAAAAAGAAAAAGGGAGGAAGAAGAAGGAGGAAAAGAAGAGCCCGAGGAAAGCGGGGGAAGGCTGCTCTCCTCTGAGGACAGCGCGCAGCACCATGCAGCTGGCGCCGCTGGCGCTGGCACTCACCACGCTCTTCATCGACGGCTTGAGGATAGGAGCGAGGAGGCAGAAGCTGCACCCCAGGCAAGGTAAGGGGGTGCTCGGTGGGGGGGGGAAGGGGTGGGGGGGGAGGCGGGGGGGGTGCTGGGCTGCCGCCCCCCCGGGGGGTGGGGGGGCTCGGCCTCCCCGCTCAGGGGTATATGCTTGTCTTCCCTTGCAGCCAAGCTGCTGGAGAAGCTCAGCGAGTACGAGATCGTGACTCCTACCCGGGTGAATGAGTTTGGCGAGCCCTTCCCCACCGATGTCCACTTCAGGCGGCGGCGGCGGAGCACCAGCGCTGCCCCCGACGCCTGGACGGCCGCCGCCGCCGCCTCCCCCAAGGCGCACTACAGGCTCTCCGCCTTCGGGCAGCAGTTCCTCTTCAACCTGACGGCCAGCTCGGCCTTCATCGCCCCGCTCTTCACCGTCAGCCTCCTGGGAGAGCCCGCCGCCGACCAGCGCCGCCTCTACGCCGAGGCGGCCGACGCCGACGTGAAGCACTGCTTCTACCGGGGGCACGTCAACGCCCGCCCGCGGCACACCGCCGTCATCAGCCTCTGCTCCGGGATGGTGAGACCCGCTCCCGGCTCCGGCCCCGGCCCCGGCCCCGCCGGGCGCCCAGCGGCGGCGCGCCGGGGCGGAAGCGCGGAGGAGGAGGAGGAGGAGGAGGAGGAGGAGGAGCAGGGCGAGGGAGGGTGGGCAGAGGGATGGGGACGGCCCCTTCCCCCCCCGACCCCCCCCCCGGCTGGGGCTCGCCCCGGTCGGGGGTTTTCTCACACCCCGCTTTTGTTATTCCGTCGGGTTCCGGCACCGGGGTGAACCCCTCCTGCTCCGCGGGTTTTGGGGGGAAAAAGTGCCACCCAGCGGCACCCCGGGGGGGAGGTCAGCGGGCGCAGACCCCGGGCATGCACACCTTCCTGCCCCCGGGGTGCCGACGAGGGCTGCAAAGGGATGACTGGGGGTTCCCCAGCAGCGGTGACCTCAGAGCTGTCCTGCACCCCGGGGCAGGGGCATGGCCCGAGGAGAGATGAAGGCAGGCTTCCTGGCAGCCCCTCCTGCCATCCTGGTGCCCTTCTGTGCAGGGGGATATTGGCAAAGGGATGAGCAGATGCTCCCAGCAGGGCTGACCTTTCCCGCTGCCCTGGTGCCTTCCAGCACCCTGGGGTGCCCGTCCCAGATGTTCCTCGGGAGGTCTCTACTGGCCTCCGTCTGGTCTGGGAGCTCCCCTGGGTGAGTGTGTTCACCCAGGCTAGTGCACGTGTGTGTGGCTGGGCAGGCCTCTCTCCCAGTTACTGGTCGTGCATCCCACTCTAGGATGGCTGCAGGATGTTTTTTGTATTGGATATCTTATATTTACCCGCCAAATCCCTACGTTCATAGTCACGTGCAACTAGGAGCGTTGGTGTCTTCTCATAAGCAGGGATTTCACTGGCCAGACACCTCCCTCTGGTCCTTGCACGTGGGTTTAAAGCCTGTCTCAGGGAGAGCTGCTGTATGAAAACCAGCACAATGTGATGGGCTTGCACTGAGCCCTCCAGTACACTGCGGCACTATCTCCCCTCGGACAGGGGTGGCTTGGCAAATATCGCTGGCATAGGGACGAGGTCTGGCTGACATGCCCCTCTCATGGTATCTGCCTACGGATTAGTAATTTGCTTTCCATAAGTTCCAGCGGGATGGCTGCAGGGAGCAGCGCAGCCCGGTGTGGGTGCAGGTGGTGTGACGGGAGCTGGAGCTCCAGCCTGTGCCTTCGCAGGGGTCGCTGCAGAATCGGGCGCTCGCGCACCTCCCTCATTAAACACTCATGTTGTTGGGTAGTCCTGCTCCGTGGTTTGGCATCGCCCGAAGCTGACTGCCTGTTCCTCTCTGGTCCCTCTCAGCTAGGCACGTTCAAGTCTGACGATGGGGACTATTTCGTAGAGCCGCTGCTATCGCTCGAAGAACAGGAGTATGAAGAAGAGCACAATAAACCTCATCTAGTCTACCGACACCGGACACCTCCAACCAACTCTTCAGGGGACAGGCAGACTTGTGATACTCCAGGTACTTGTCTTGTTACTGCCCTTGATGACTTGGCGCTTACGAAGGGGAACTACTTTGCAGTAAAAAGCCAGTAGGTTTGTGTGGGGCAGAAGGGATGGAGAGTTGAGGGACCCCTCTAGAAATGGTACCGTGTGCGCTAGGACCAGGCTCACATTGGTACTGCTGTCCTGGAGAGACGTGGTGCGCCTGTGCTTTCTAGTAATCGGTTATAAGGAAGTTGCGGTCGGGGAAAACGTTACGGTTTCTATTTCATCCCTGCTGTAAGGCTGGCAAGAGATCCTTTGGGCTGTCTTGCCTGAAATATCCCTTGAGCCTTTAAACTTGCTTTCTGTCCTCTCCTACGTGTAATTCCTAACCATCCTACTCTGATTTGCTTTCTGTCTGAAATTCTGTTTCTGTCCTTTAAAGGACATCCTTCTGTCTTGGTCTTGCTGTGCTCCTGCTCTTCCTTCCCCAAATCTGGTTGTGAGTTGCAATGTCTTATTTCTTTCTAGTGGAAATGAGAAGGTCCTAACACCAACCCTGACAGTTCTTCCCTTATTAATCACTTTTCCATGGTTCATTTTCAAAGGCTTTTTTCCCCTCATGGCCCTTCCTCCACCAGCACCATCTCCCTGACCTCCTTGCTCCCTCTTTCTAGTCTTTGCACATATGAAAGAGCACAAGCCTTTTTATCTCCCCTTCACGTGCCTTGGTGAGCAATAGCCTTGCTCCTACTGTCCCTATTATCTGCAGTGGCCTCCTGCTGCTCTCTGCTTCGTTGACTTCCTGATTTTCACAACTAATCCTCTCCTTTGGCAGCAAATACCTAAGTTCTCTCTGAAGAAGCTTATTCCTTCGGTCTCCTGTTTCACCTGCTGTTTTGTCCTCCTCCTTTGGCCTGCAGCTAGATCTACAGGAGCTTTAAAGCCTAAACAGAGTAGACCTTGACTGGCTTCCCTTGCATGGGCTGCAAGCCGTTCATGTGCTGCAAAGTAGGTGGAGTTGCTCAGGGAGTAAAGATACCACTGGAAGAGAAGCATGGTGCCAAACTTAGACTGCATTTAGCACGCGTGACTCGTTTGGCACCCATGACTGTGGATCACAGCCGTGCTGTTGAGCTGTCGGTCTGTTCAGCTTGCACTGATCACGCTAAGTCAGAAGATGCTCTGGTGCTCTGTGACCAGCCAGAGCTGATGCACTAGCAACGTGCGTTCCTTCTAGAAGATGTGTGGATACATGTCCACATGCAAACATATGTGCTGGGGGACAGTGGTACCTCTCACAAGGCTGTCGGTGTTTGTTCTTCCAAGGGTTGCTGCTGGACTATGCCATTCTGGTTTCTCTCTTCCAGCTGTTTCTGCTCCCTTCTTTGAGATCAGATGCAGGAGACTCAGAACAGTTGGAAAGAAACACGGAATCTGGCACATTGCATCAGTAGCCCTTGGAGGAACGGAGCAGCAGATCACGGGACTCATTGAATCAAAGGTAGCTGGGAGGGCTCTGACTTTCGCTTGTGGACTTTACTCTGTGCCGTTATAACAGTCTGCTGTATTTCACCCCACTGTATCATAGCTTCCCTTTAGGGTACTATTCTGGATCGTAATTCACAAGAACAATACTCCATCCGTGATATTACCGACACGGTGTATATCTCTTTCTTCTCTTTTCCAACATGCTTTGCCTCTTGCTTGTCTTTGTTTCCTTGCTCTTCTCAGTTGCTTTGTGTAGTGGAGGGAGGAGGTCTCGCCTCTCAAATACAAGCTTAAGGGTTCCAGACAGGCGTAACAGTCTTACTTGTCCTCCTGTCCTCTTCCCTTCCATCTCTCCCTCTCCCTTTCACTGTTGTCTGAGTTTTTGAAAGGGAATGATGGTTTGGTCATACGTCTATGGTGCGCAAGTCTTGGTCACTTCATTTAAGGAGCAAGTGCAGGGCAGCTTGGGCAACGCTGAACCTTGGTGTTCCCCCTGGGGTTACGTCTGGTGGAGAGAAGGCATCTCACATGTCTTTGGAGCAGAGGGGAAAACGCAAAATCTAGTAGCGCTCACTGTTTTGGACAGGGTGCATCTGTCACTCCTACCAGAGAAGAATGGTTTCATGAGAGTTTGGGAGTTTGTTATAGCTGTAGGGTGTTGTGTGAATCCAGTCTTTTGTCAGAAGAACGTGTGAAAAGGTGTGTTTGCATTGCAGGCTTCTGGCAGGGATTGAAATTTGCTCGAAGAGGAAATTCATGCGAGGGAAATCTTAAGTACCCACCCTGCAGTGAGCAAGGGAGCCCGTGTTGCCGGGCAGTGGTGCTATTAAGAATGGCTTTCTGATGGTCTTCTTCCTGGAAATGATTAATAAGCAACGTGCTGGTGTGCCCTTGCCATGATGATGTAATTATAGACTTCTTGCAGTATCCAGGAAAAGTTTCCCTTGTGAGCTGACTGACAGATTGAGTAAAAGCTTTCATTTCCAGCGGTCTCCCTGGTGTTACTTTTAGTTTTCAGCGTCCTCAGGTCAGCTTAGAAAAACAGGTATTTGATTTTGTTAAGTTTTAATTAGCAGTTTGTGATAACACCTTTAGGTCCTCTGACATATTGAGATACTCTGCAGATGTTCTGAAAAAAGATCTTTCTCCTCTGAACGCTGATGGATATCAAATGCAAAGTGTGCTCTGCATATGAACTTTCATAGCACAACACCGGGGTCTCCTGGCAATGCACTTCAGCCGTCTGGCGTATAGCTCAACCGCCGCAATAAAAACTTTTGACAAAGTTTTCCTTGGGGTAATGGGTTAATGTAGTTTCAGTCATAGGAAATGGTGCAATTTCTCCTCCTTCCCTTCTTTTAGTTAGTACCATGAATCAATTTGTCATCTGGTCGAGGATCTGGCAGAATAATTAGTTGTGTTTTACTGAATAGCCCTGACGGGATGAAGACTTGGCCAGGCTGACAGCATGATGTCACTAGGTGCAGTGCCGCTACCACCCATCGCTTCACGATAGCAAGCTCTTCCGATCCAAATTATTAAATATCCGCCTTTTTGAGGTGGAGGAGGAAGAGAAAAGAAATTCTGATCCTAAAAAAAGAAAAAAAGGAAGTGGCTCATTGCGAAGCTGGAGAGCGGAGCTTTCCTGCGCCCCGTGGAGGAACAGTCTGACTCCAATGATAAAAGGCATGGAGCTGCATCCTGCGGTGCTGCAGGGAGCTGCGTCCGCCGTGCCGGCTGGCTTCGGGAGGCCGGCAGCAGCTCTCCGACCCCCTCGTCCAGTCTGACCTCCCACCAGCAGCAGACCGGCAGGCCCTACCCACTGGTTTCCATGTGAAACCCTGAAGGTTTGGTCTTGCAGAGAGATGTCCAGCTCCAGATGCCAACAGGACACTGCCCTGGTTGTCACCTAAATAAACCACTTTGGGCCACGTCTTGCTCTGCGTCTTGTGTCCCTTTCTGCTGCCTCTCCTTTCTCTCACGTTTCCCATGTTTTTTGTCATTGATATGTTTATACGTATATTTTGGTAGTTGGCTACTCTGGAGCTCTTCTCTTCCAGTTTTTGTTGGGTTTTGTGATAGCTTTAGCCTTTCACTGAATCTTACCCAATCATTCTGCCTGTTGGCCACCCCTTATTCTGAGACAGACGTGGCCTCCACCTGCCTGGCGGCACCAAGCCACAATCGCTCTGTGTCCATGAGTATAAATGCAAGAGTTGAGCTTTCTCATCTCCCCGCTTCTGCTGCGTGCTCAGCTATTTCATTGCTTCAAACTTTGCAAATTCCTTGCGGCTTTTACTGTGACCCTGGTGCAGGACTCCTGAATGAACTCTTTTGGGCAGCTCCTTCTTTGTTCTCACTGCGTTCATTTTTCTGCTCGCCTGATCTGTGCTTTCCATTTCCTTCCCAGCTTCGTTAGTTAAATACCTCCCTATTCTTGCCTCATTTTTCATAATTCTTTTGTATTCAAGACCCATCTGTGGCTGAGATGAATAAATCAAGGACTGAATATATAGTGAGGGCTAGCTGTTCCCGTGACTTGTTGCTGGTGAGCCATGCCCGTCCTGAGGTTGGTGTGTTAAATGTGGGCTCTGGAGCTGCGTGTGAGGATCTTGCACAAAGTCCTGGCTCCTTAATGAGAGCGCTTAAAACGGGAATATCCACCGCGGGCAAAACCCCTCATGCAGAAGCAGCAATAACACTCTGATGGTGCCAAACTAGTAGGAAGATGATTAGAGCTTTTTCTGTTTCTGGAGGAGAGCCAAGGGGCTGTAGCCAGCAAAGAAGCCTTCAGCAATTTGCGCTGAGGAGGTGAGATTTTGGAAGCAGGCTCAGATGAATGCAGGACAGAGCAGATCTTACCTGTGCAAAGCTGGCTGTGCCTGCATCCGCTGCCGGCGGAGGTGGGAAAGCCCGGTGACTCAGCTGCTGAGGTTGCTTTCCAAAAACCACCAAGCATTACCAGCACAGATAGCTGCTGGGCACAGCCTGGAGGCTTAGCATGTCCCAGTACCTGCCAGAAACGGCCGCGAAAAGGTCTCAGATTTGCAACAGGGTGTTTAGTTGCAAGGCGTTAAAGCCGTTTGACTACTCGGGAGGCAGCATGTGTGTGGCCAGGCACAGCAGCTCCGAAAAGGCAAGGCCCATGTACTCATCTGGGTGAGGAGGAGAAAAGAAGCTCTGTGTGTGTAAGTTGTGTTGAGAAGGTTGCTATAAAAAGCACGAGGCAAATCAGCAGCATGAACCAAGTCTTGCCGCCAAGCTAGCGTGACACAGGCATAATCAGTAATATGTCACTGATTTTTCAGTTGCATTAATGAGTAATTTGTAATAGATTACCCTTTCATAGTAACTTTAACAATGCTTCCAACTGAATGTGACACTGGGGAGCCACCAGAGCAGAGGAGTGCTGCCCTGTGTCTTGAGCAAGCAAATGCCTGGTGCTGCCAGCTTGATGACTGCAATCTTGTTTCTGTGTGATAATTAGCACCAGCCTGCTCAGCCCTTACAGATGGTTGTCATCTCTCTCCCAATGCCACCCAGCTGCATGGGAAGTCATTGGTGAACCCACAGCAGAAGCAGGAGATGGTCCTGCCACCGTGTTCCCACGTGCTTGGAAAGGGGTGGCCAGGCTGAGGTTGCCAGGGTGTGGGTTTGTTAATGTGTTATCAGTGTCGTGACCAGGGAGGTGACCTGAGGGGAAGATATGTTGGGGGTCTGGCACCATGGCTAAAGCCTGACTTTGTCCCTTTCCACGTAACGTGGTCTCAGGTAGGTGATGAGCTCTTGCTCCTGGCTGAGCTGTGGTTCGAGGTGTATACCCAGTGTTAGAATTGGCAGTGGTGGGGAACGGGGCCAAACAGGCCAGAGGTGGAGAATTTCATACTGATTCTACAGGCCATTTATGTGTGTTCCATTCTTATTTTATAGCAGTTTTGAGGCAGAAACTTTGAATGCCTTTTCCACAGGACTCAATGTTTGCACTCTTGTGAGTGGTCCATGGTGAAATCCCAGATCCTTTGCAGTCAAGCTGTTGGTCTAGAGCCCTTTTGTATTTTTGCTATTTCTTTTGAACTGTTTGTCTTGCTTCCAACTGTGACCTTATTTTGGTTTTCAACTCCTTCATCCAACAGAAGTTCACATTCTAAGTGTCTGGTTTCCAGGCAGGTCTTCAGGCAAATTCTGTACTGCTGGGTCTCACGTAACTGTGAGGTTGCAGAAGATCTGCAGGGAGGTTTCCCCGAAGCCTTTGCTTCCAGGTTGAGCAATCCTTGAGCTCTTTCAAAAGTCTGTTTAAGCTGTCAGCTTTGCTTTTGGCCTCAGGGTAAAACATTGACTTCGTTCTTTCCCTCAGAAAAGTTTCTCATCTTAAGGAAGTGAATTGTAATTTATAGTTGGATAGTAATTATTTCAGGTTTCCTTCCCTCCCAAAAACAGCAAATGAGAGAGTTACGTCACAAGTCCCATATGCTAATGTAATTAATTCTATTTCTGGCTTCCTATTGAGGTAATAGTGCAGTAACAGCCAACCAGTACTTGGTCAAATGGACCTGGGATGTCAAACACAAGCTTTTCCCATACTGAGTTGGGAAAGGGAGCAGGCTGTAATGTTTGTGCTATCTTGCTGTGGTGTTGGCAAGTGAAATAAGGTATTAGACTGACTTCAGTTAAAAAATTTGATCGCAGCCAATGATACAGATCCCATAACTGTGGTTTTGTTTGAAAATTTCTCAATGTGAGTTACAAGCAAGGTGCACGCGTTTTGTTGTTGTTACTCTTGGCATTGAAAATGTATCAAGCATCTGCCTGGCACCCTAATGGTGGAAGACCAAGATTGTGACTAAACAAATTATTATTCATTGGTTATTGTTTTGCAACTTAGACATGGTAAGTGAACAGAGTTAAATTATTCTCTTGGAATCAAAATGGATGTACTTGCAATTTGGCATCTACTTTTACATCATCTGTGTGGACATCCGCTGAAGAAGGGCAGGTGGGAGAAGCAGGGAGATATCACTTTGGTACTTTCCATCTGTACCCCGTGGCATATACTACTGAAAATAAACAGGCTGACTATTCTGTGGCTTCTCTTCCCACGTGCCTGTATTGTCATTACCAGCATCCCCGTGGCCAATTGCTAGGCAAAGTTTTTTTTCTTTCTAATGGGATGTTTTTTCTCATCTTTTACTGAGTGTCAGTACAAAGTTGTGGTGATCTCCATGTTGTTCTGGTTGGCATGGTACCTCACAGGTATCACTAGACACGAGTGCAGATAATGCGTTGGCATACTCGCGACTGTTAGGTGTTGAAAGTTGCATTAAGAGCAAGCAAACAAGCACAGGAGTTTGGGTGCTCAGGTGGCTTGCGAGGCAGAAGTCAGGTTCAGCAAGTGCAGGCTCTGGAGCTCTGCAGGCAGATAGGTTCAGTTAGCCCAGGCAGCACAGAAGGCAGCAGCTCTGGCTGTTTTCCTGACGTGCTGAAATGTCACCGGTGTATGTCAGTGTGCCTGTGGTATATTCATACCGGTTTGACCCACAACCTGGCTCAGATGTGTGTCTACTCATGGGTGAAACACTGGGATGTACTTTAGCAAACTGCCCAGCCCTTTGCAGTGTCAGGGTGGTTTTTCAAGGGTTTTTTTGCCATGGGTTTTTTTAGTCATTCTACAGGGCTAGTTTATTTTTTTTCCTGAACCGGTGGATTATGGAACTGGTATCAGTGATTTTTCAGCACTGTAACTTTCTGTCAGCCATACCTTAAACCAATTTTGTACCAATTCAATGGTGCTTTTGTGCCTTGCGGTTGTGAGGTGCAGTTATTTAGTTATTTTGTCTGTAAGATGATCTTGAATCATTTTCTACACATGCTCAGCTCATATGTTACTATCTGCTTTCTTAAAGAGGCAATTTATTGTTTTGTTCATTAATCTAGTTTCTGTCTACTGTGCAAAATTGATAGCTTTCACGTACAACTTTTTACCCTAGGCAGAAAAAAATACTTTAAAGCTGGAATGCATTCTCACATACATCATCGGGAAAGGAAATGTCTAGTGTATGTGTGGTCTTTGGTGTTTGCGTGGTATGAAACTAGAGAATATTTTCTTCCTAAGGGAAGTCGATTGGTGCTAACTGCAAGTCTGTGGTTCTCAAGTGTTCTGGTTCAAGCAGCAGGAAGAAAGGCAGGATCACCCCAAAAGACATAGGTGGGTTCAGCATCACCTTGCGCTTTGGCACCTCTAAGGATGGAGTCTCCATAGCCAAAGCCACCACCCTGCTTCTCCGGTGCACAGGCCACAGTGGGTGAATGGAGGTGGGACTGCAGATTTTAGTATCAGTAATGCTTCATGCTGGTCTATACTGCTCATGGCTCTATAGCATTGCTTGCTGGCCTTAGAGTATTTTCACACATTACAAACACAACTCCCAGGCTCTGCGCTTCAGCTGACTTCAGCTGCAGGTGCTCCTGGACATGGACCTTTCTGAGGATCTGAACATTGCTCCAGTCGGGCATCTAGGAAGCTACTTAGTAAAGCGTGTGTGCAAAATTCAAAGTGGAGGAAGGCAAGAAAATTAACAAGCAGGTGTGCCTGGATCATGAGGGATTATGATCCGTTCATGCAAATGTTTCTCTTCATCGCAAAGAAAACTTTTTTGTAGAAGCCCAATATTTTGATTCTCCTGGAACAGTTTGGGAGGGAACTCTTCTGAGCCCAGACTGTTTCCTAATTCAAAGGGAAGTATGAACAACACGGGGAAAATTAAAGTCTCCCTCCTTTGTATTGCTCTAATAGTGGCACTTGTGAAGGGTCTGATATTTTACTGCATTTTCAATAGTTTCTACTGTGAAAGTTTGATCTGTGCAGTTTTGTCCAGCTCTTGCCGATGAAGGTTGAAACTCCAGTTGATCTCTCTGTTAAGTGGGTTCAGGTTAATTTGCATTTGAACACTTTCTGGTTTGCAGATTAGAAAAATTGAGCAAACTTTCATTTTCACCCTTAATGCAGAATATCTTTCTCTTTGGGTCCTGGCTGGTCCGGATCCTTCATTTCCCTTCCAGTGTAGGTCATTGATCTCGCCTCTATCAATAAAGCCTATTTTCCCTTTCTAGCTGTAGCAGCAGCTCCAATTGCACGGTCAAGGAGCTATCCAGAGGGAAGGCAGGATTAGTCCTGCTCATAGGACTGGTCATCTCAGTGTGCTACAGAGCAAGGCAGTCGCTGCTCCCCCGTTACGTTACCATCCCTGGCCGTTGTCCGAGCAGGGCAAGAAGCTGCTGGCAGCCAAGGGGTGTTCAGCTCTGGGTTATGCTGGCCACAACAGCACACCCACAGTAACAGAGGTGAGAATTTGGCCTCATGCAAATTCATCTGAGATGTATCTGTAGATATATTGAAAGATAGATAAAGATATAAAACATACAGGTATAGAGTTAAAACAGACTCAGGGCTAGAAAAATCCTTTGGTCCAGCTTAGGACCTGTTTGGGTCCTAAAGATGAGCCGGTTTCCATCCCATTTTCCTGGTAAGAAGAGCCTAAAAATGTGGTTTGATTTCAGCCAGTCTGACCTCTGCGTGAAGAAAATCCATTTTGCCTCTTGCCTCTCTTTTCCAAGTGATGGCAGTCACTTCAGTGGCTGCTGTTGTACCAGCTACAGGCAGCAAATTCAGGCCAGCCAACTGTAGCCGGAGCTTGTACCGAACCGTTTGGGCAGGGTTCGCTGCTGTGGCTCCTGTTGAAGTCGAGGGAGGCAGGTCACACACCGACTGACTGCCTGGAGGGAGCTCAGCTGAATTTTGATCTGCTTTTATGGAGGCGTGCAATAAATAATTAACTTCCAAACGATAGTTTTATCATCTGCGCAGCTGGATCAGCGCAGGTCTTGGGAGTGTTGTGGGCCAACCGCTGAGCAGCAAACTTTGTGTTAAAAATCCTAGGTCACACGTTCAGAAAAGGTATGATAGTAAGTTGGTTTGAAAGGACCGTGCTCCTTTTCTAGCAGGGAGGGGTTGTTAATGTTATTAGCTTGAGAAATAGATTTTTTTCTTTTGCCTCTCTTGCTCTCTCTCTTTTACATCTTTTTTTTTTTTTTTTTTTTTTTTCCTTTCTCCCTGCTATGTGCAGCTCTCATGAACTTGGAGCTGAACTGGAATTGCTTGCATTGTCACATGTCTTATTTAATTGTGCAAATTGCTTTCTATTCCAAGGACAAGTTAATGTAGAAATGGAAAGGATTAGAACTGTTGGGATAAGTGATTGCTCTTTCTTTTAATTTTTGGTTTTAGCATAACAATAGCTGCTATTTCAAAAGCAGTCCCTGGCTCTGCCCTGTCACCCTTTCATGCAGGCGAAGTACTCACGTAGGGCCTGAGTCTCCCCAGCCCTCTCCCTTGGGATAGATCCAAAGTCCATTAATCAGCAGGAATCATCCATTAATCAGCTCAGTGGGCTCTAGGCTGAGGCTTCTTACACAAGCAAAAATAAATGGCACGGGTGGGAAGATGCCATCAGGAAGGAATATCCCTATCACAGGACTGGGTCTCCTTTTTAAGTCCCACATAACAAAGAAGAAACCAAGTGGGGAAAAAAAAAATGAACATACACCTCCAGGTCTGTCTAAAGACAGTGCAAACACCATAGACTGTCTTAGTAAAGCAAGCAGTAAAATGGACATTATTCCAGCAGCATTTTAGCCACCTCTTAAACGAACATGAACTGTTGAATCAGTGCATAGGCTCGCCTAATACTTGAATTATTGATCTGTAGTTTGCGTGGTTTTAAAGTGTTTGTCTACTCATTGGGGTTTGGTTTTTCTGCAAATTAAAGAAAATGTTTTGTTGCTTAAACCCATCCAGTTCCTGCCATGTGTAGGCAGATGTTTTTCAGGTCATTTGCAGAGATTGAGAGCTTGCCAAGCAAACCATTTTCCTTCCTGATTTCTGTTAATATATTAACACAGTAGGGGGAAAAAAAAGCAAAACCAGGTGGAAAAATATCACACCCTTTTTTGGTGTTGTGTGTGGCAGTAGGAAGCTGTCGCTGTAAAATTGCAGTTTTCTCGTGTAATGTGAGAGATTTTCACTTCTGCTTGATTAAACGGCAGTATGCTGCCCCATTCAATACGAGCATTTCTGTTGTGGCCATCGTAACGGAGCGAGCTATCAACAGCATCAGGCACATGGAGTACTGGCAGTGCCTGTCTGCAACTCCTATTAACGCTGGTGGGGGTTTTACGGATGGGTTGAGAGCAGTGCACTGCCATTAGTGTTTAATTTTTTACAGGTGAATGTGCACCATCTCTGAATGTAGTTATACACAAGAAAGATGGGCGAAGATAACAGTTCGCTACTATCAAAGTCCAGGAGTGGCTTTACATGCAATGCATCCCCACTCGCTTGTGCTTGGTTTTACAGTAACTAGGCTGGCAAACATACTATACGTGACTTGTCCAAATAGCGTGCTGTAAGTGTTGGAGTGACTTCATACCTGGAAAATAATATGTTGGTTTTTGAAGGGATGACGTGGCTGCCTTGATTTATGTGCTGGATGGGGGAAGCACACTGATACAGTGCTGATACTTGGCAGCGTTAGGTTAACGATTGGACTCGATGATCTTAAGGGTCTTTTCCAACCCAAACGATTCTATGGTTCTATGACACCGTGCCAGATGTCTGCAACAGAAAGAAAGGTAGTTTTGCCTCTGTGCTGGGCATACCTGGCTGTGTTGGGCTCTGGTTCTCCTGCATGGTGGGTCTCTTAGAACCAGACCTGGCATTTCATGTGGACATCTCTAGTTTTTGGGTGGGGTTTGGGTTTTTTTTGAGCGTGTGACAACACTAGCTGCAGGATTTCAGTGCAAGCCTGGTGAATATCAATTAATTTCTTTCAAACACCTCCTGTATAACAGGTGTCTCTTCAAAGAATCCTTTGCATTTCCATCTTCTTTTGCTATCTAACCTCCTTCTGCCAGGCTGGCTGGAGGAGAAGACACCTGAGCCCCGTGGTCCCATCTGGGGCTCTGCGGAGCCATGGTGGCAGATGGTGCAGAGCTCTGCCTTCACACCGCAGCCTTGCCTTCAGCCTTGCTCGAGCCCTGTTGAGCATCTCCCTATGCTTAATGCATTTTTTCTTGAGCACCTGCTTCTTTTGGAAGTTAGTTATTTAAAAGGGAAATTTAAGTGACTGGCTGAGGGTGCAGAGAGGAGGGGAACTGGCTGAAGGGCTGAGGTTAGCACTTTCTCCTCTGTCTGGTCTTCTCACCTTTAAGTTATTTGTATGCATAGTTGGCTTCCCGCGCTGATTGGCACTGAACGAGTCGGGATAATGTCACGGTTGCCCATGAAGCCGTGCCAGCGTGAGAGCACAACCTTGCCAACACAAGGGCATTGATTAGTGCAGAGGAACTAGGGCAATCCAATTATAACCACAAATGCCATTGGCTTTCTCAAATTCTTACTCAAATAACTGCGGACTCTCTGCTGTATTAAGGTGGTCTGGACTATATCAAGAAAGGGGAATTCGTAGGACTTATTCTTAAATACTCTATTGCCTATTTACACATAGGGCAAAAGGATAGTATTTTTCAGATAGGTAGAAGCTGGCCGACCCCCTTTGCCTGCCTTGATATTAGAGAATGTATTTTATATTTCTTTTTTTGGAAATTATTACAAAATATCCTAAAAGGAAACTACACAGGAAAAATAGCTAAGTAGTTTCCTATCATTTCAATCTTGTTTGAGCATTGAATATTCCTTTGTTCCCTAATATTATGCTTCCTCTAACCTACTCAGTGGGTCAGATAAGGAAATGTGATATTTTTCACCACCATGATGAAATTAAACTAAAGCTACAAAGAGCGTGAGGGTTGTAGCCTGGAGTCTTAGATAAGTAGTTCAGATCTGGCTTTATATTAAATGCAGAAGCGAACAGTCTCTCATGAATGAATCCCATTCAATTAGCTACTTCCTATGATGAACTGATTAAAAATTAAGTGGCATCAAATAAGACTGATTTTGCTCTTACATTTAAATAATGCTATAATTACATACTAATCAGATGGTAAATCTTAATTGTACACGTTCCATATGTTTTATTTGCCTGTCTCCCTCTTCACTTTGTCGTCTTTGTATCAGCGTGGAGTATATTTTCAGGCTGCTTTTATGTTTGGCCTAATTGAATATCAAAAGCAGTATACGTGAAACTTCCTGAATTCTATTCTTTAGCCAGTGGCAGCTGTGCTATTAGATGACCTTTACCATTCCCGTAGCACAGAATAATAAAGGGAGGGGGGGAATTGAAGCCCAGCCGTGTTATTGTTAGAGACAGAAATAAATCATATATAATTGCTTCGCTATGAAGGCCAAATCCTGCCGTCCTTTATGCCTGAGTTAGAAATACAGGATTTGGACCTTTGTTTCCTGTGGTTTCCTGGCCACCTTGGACGTGCCCAGAATCCTCACGCTGCTGCTGCGGTGGCTAATTACCATCACGGGGCTCACGTCCCGTTAAAGTGAACTGCAGCCCAGGCTGCATCCCTCCTGCGCGGGCAAGGAGACGGCTCTGCTGCCGGAAAGCCTTTACGTGAACGTCTGCCTTTAAGTGCCATCGGCTTCCGTAAGATTACTTTAAAAATTAAGAAAGGCCTTAGATGTTGGATTACATGGTGGGCTTCCACAGAGTGCTTCTGTTTTGGTTAGCTGTTTGGAACAAGCCTGCTAACTCTTCACTGAAGTAAATAGGTATTTTGACATAACATGCATGTGGTATTAACTTCATTTTCTCCAGAATGCACTTTATGTTTTTGTCTGATTTTTAATCATAGATCATGAACACAGTCACAAAAAGAACAAGCGGAAACACTGGAGAAGACAGTGGGCAGAAAGCAGCATATTATCTGACGTGGAGGTGTTGAAACATGGCCTGGAAGTGAATTCGTTTTCTGCAGATAGCAACAAGACAGGGAACATCAGTGAAAAGAAGAGCCACAAACGAACAAAGCGATTTCTCTCCTACCCTCGGTTTGTTGAAGTGATGGTGGTGGCTGACAGCAGGATGGTCGCCTACCATGGAGCTAATCTACAGCACTATGTCTTAACGTTAATGTCAATAGTGAGTATTCAACTAGGGGGAGTAGATCACCCACGGATCATTTTCTAGTGGTCACAGAGCACCCTTTCTGCCGCGTTCATATGCAATACCATCAGGTTGCCTCAGCCAAGCACGGAGATAATGCTTGGATTAGAGTAAAGCTTGGTAAAACTTGGCTGGGGAACACTGGTTGGGGTCTTCTTCCTTCCCAGACTCATCATGTTGCCTAACCCTTCCCACACCTCTCCCTTCCAGCCTTCTGAACCCCAGGCAGCACAAGAAATATCACTGGCCCTTTAGTCCACATGCTGTACTCTTCTTTTTATTTAAGCCCATGTGAAAGAGCAGCTGAATTAAAAAGGTGCTTCGGGGACTGTGCCTTCCAAGGGACTGATGCTAGTAGGTTATGCAATTGCCTGACTTCCCTTGCTGTTGCAAGGAGAAGGAGCCTGTGGTCACCTTGATCCTTAGCATAGGGCTAGGGTGGGCTTTCCAGGCTGAAGACAAGCATTTTAGTAGCTGCTGGTACTAGGATGCAGTAGTGCAGTCCCCAAAGAGGCAGCTCTGTAGATGCAGAGTGGCTGGAAGTGAGTATCCAGCATAGTTGTGTCACTGGAGGGATTTTCATCCTATTCAGGGGTAGAAGTACAGTGAACAAGTGGTCTAAAACTGTCCACGTCAAAATGAGGCGCTTGAGAGAATAAGTTGCTTTTGACAGTCTTGGTTGGTGGTCATTGTATCTCAGAGCAGAATGATCCTGTAATTTGGTGAAATGTGTGCTAAAGCAAAAGGAAATGTTGGGTTTCTGCGATACCAGCAGGTTTGTTTCATTCTAAAATTGCGCTTCTGGCAGGAGGTCTCTCCCAAGTAGCATCAGAGCACTGAGTGGGGCAGAAGAGCAGCTCAGGAGAAAAACAGTTGCAAAATGGAAAACATGCGTGTGTTGTCTTAATTGTTTGTTTCTTTGAATGTTAGCAATAATTCTGAATATTTCTTTTTGAAACAGGTGGCTTCTATCTACAAAGACCCAAGCATTGGAAATTTAATTAATATTGTTATTGTGAAATTGGTCGTGATACATAATGAACAGGTAATGGAAGTGATTTTCTTCACCTTCTGTTTGACAGTGGCATTTGTAGTGAGCATTGCGATGAATAATTAAAATACGTGCTTTCTGTCTGTTGCTTATTAGGATGGTCCTGCAATATCTTACAATGCCCAGACAACATTAAAAAACTTTTGCCAATGGCAGCAATCCCAGAACCACCCTGAAGGAAGTCACCTTCAACATGACACAGCCGTGCTTGTTACCAGGTATAGTGAATATTCTCATGAAAACTGTAGCCAGTCATGTGTCAGAGGCTGTGAGCATGTAATACATCCAGCTGTGGGAAATGTTCGGTTTTTGATGTGGGTGTAACGACATTTGCAATTGTGGGAGCGGTGTAACTGTGAGCAGAGTTGGGATAATGTGTCCACCATAGCGCTAGATGACTTTGAGAGGTTCAGGACTGTCCAAGGTCTGCCCATGGGTTCAACATAAGATGAGAAACTCTTGACTGTGGTAGGGAGTTGGTTCAGACTCTGACTGGACAATGTGGCAAACCAGCATGAGAAGGTCCATTGAAGGACCCAGAATTGCTTTTGAATGTTGTTATTATTGTGCTTGTACCTTAACTCACTGCTGCATTGAAAATTAATGTGTCAGGTCTGCTCTGCTTTCAGACAGGATATTTGTAGAGCGCACGACAAATGTGATACCCTGGGTAAGGAAAACCTTTTCTTTGTCTTTTAATAACTTTTTTTGTAGTGACAATGTTAGTTGCCTGTGCTGAACCGTGGGTGACGTTTCTTTTTCTATTGTAAACCTCTTTGTTCTCTCCTAGGTCTGGCAGAGCTGGGCACAGTCTGTGACCCATACAGGAGCTGTTCAATTAGTGAAGATAACGGACTGAGCACTGCTTTCACAATAGCACATGAACTTGGCCATGTGTATGTTTTATGTAAATACATTTACATTTAAATAGCCCAAGATTTATGTTAGCTAGGGCTTGCCAGCCAGGCTAGGACTTCGTACCTGCTGAGCCTAATTATGTGAGAGGAGATAAATATACTTGGGTAGAAGATGCACCACTGAGGAGGATTAAGCTGTGGTGTGACTCTGGGAGGTGGTGGGGTGCTCCAGAGCCTATCTGAGACCAGCAAAACCAGCAGACCCACATTTTGGGGAGGATGAGTGACAGGGTACCCCAAGCAGCACTAAGCAAGGGAGGAGAGCTAATAAAATGTCCCTTATTATTGCATCTTCTCACATCTACATGCGGATGTCAGCAGAATCTGCCCCAGCAGCCATGAATGATGTCCTGGCCAGGCAACTGGGACTAGCCAGGATTTTGGCTGCAGCTGGGAGGTGCTGGGTGCCTTGGGAAGGACCAGGGCGAGGGGCATGGGCACGTCTCACCTGGCCTTTGGGACTGAAGTCTCCTCCAAGAGCAGGTCCTCAGCCTGCCACAGCTCGTCCCACCGCCATGCGTGGTGCTACTGAAGGCAGCGCAGCAACTGTGTGTGAAGGGAGGAATTTACCCAGGGCGTCTGGCAGGCGATCGGGATCTGTAAGTGAGCCTGACCCACCTCCTGAACTATGTCACGAGGGAAAATCTCATGCTGCTGCACATCCGCAGAAGGGATGCTGTCATTCAAGATGAACCTTCTCCAGTGGAAATTTCTTTTAACTGATTTTGACTTTTTTTGAGAGTGGTGGTGAGAAAAATCATCTCAGATCACGTAGTCCTTTACCCCCCAGCTACAACTCTTAGGCAGCTGGTTCAGTCCCAAACCACCTCATGCCAGGTTTGCAGTGGCGGTCTGTAGATATGGGAGGGATGAGTACTTGGGAACAGATCTCTCATTGTTTTAAACTCCCTTTTTCTTCACGAAGAGCTGGCTGAGATGATCTATTTTTAACCACAGTAGTATTTGTTTAAATGAGATTTCCTGACAGAAAGTCCCCGAAGGTTTGGTGTTCCCCACACCTAACCTGTGCCTAATTCCTTCGATAATGCTGCCCCCAGAGCTGCCGGAGGCATTAGCGGCGCTCCCGAGCAGAAAATGCCTCTTTGCTCTTTTACAGGGAGCAGAGTGAAAAGGTGGTTCATTGGAGGTAATCTTAATGGGATATAAACTCCCCAGCCTTCGAACGCAGGATCACGCCAGGTCATTTCCCCTTCTCCACTTCAAACAGCAAAGCGCTTTAAGCCATTCTGTCTCTGTTAGCGTATTTGCCGCATTCTTCAATTTGTCATATGTGGCAAACTTCGCATGGGTTTCTGCTGATATTGATGCTTGACGGCATTTTGTAAACCTGCCATGTAAAGTATAGGAGCCAAGTCTATCCCCGGTGCAACCCTATTTAGGCAACAGCATTGAGGGATCAGCATAGCCCAAGGTATTAAACTGCATTAGAAAACATTTTGCAGCCACCATAGGGTGCTGCCTATGTACGCGAGGGACTTCAGGCAGCGGTGGTCAGTGGGCTCAAGTCATTCATCTGCTTCAGAAACTTATTCTCCCAGATCAACTCTTGGCTCTTTGGCTCAATTCCAGAGAACTTGCCATTTTTAGGAAGGTGGGGCCAAACTCCAGCCCGCCTGCAGGACTGCAACTGTCAGCTGAAAAGGAAACTGCAGTTGAAATTGCATCTTACTCCAGGCTCCCTCAAGGACTTGTCTGGCTAAATATATGCAGTCGCGGTGTGGAGAGCTTACCGGGGTATTGCGTAGCTTTTTGCAGACAAGTGCTAGGAAGCCCATTTGAGCGATTGAGCATTGAGCAATGCTTGTTGACACTTATGAATATGTGCATATTCATACTTTTATTCTGTAATATCTGTCAGTAGCATATCTAGGAAAAATTCTTGGGTTTGCTTACATTTAGTTCACACTGTTGCTCTTGCTATGCTAAATACTTGACATTTGCCACTTAACTGACTGTACTTTTCACTGCGGTTTTTCTCTTAGATTTAACATGCCACACGATGACAATCATAAGTGCAAAGAAGACGGAGGTAAAAATCAACAGCATGTCATGGCGCCAACGCTGAACTTCTACACCAATCCCTGGATGTGGTCAAAATGCAGTAGGAAATACATCACTGAATTTCTGGAGTAAGGCCTTGCATATGCATGTTTTAGGCTATTTTTACATGTGCATGTGTCCCATGGGGTTCATCAGTTAATCTGAAGTCCTAGTGTGCAGCCTTTGGAGGAAATCAGAGGGATTTGTGTGTGCACACATCCTTTACGTAGAGCAGGAATAGACCCCTGGCATCCAGTCCCTGCCAGTTCAGCCTCATGATAAGCTGGCAAGGACCGGCCTCTGTATGGGGAAGAAAAAGTCTTTCCCCATGGATATTGCTTTTAAGGAATGTGTGTTCTCCTCGAACCTGAAGAGTGAGTTTTCCACGCCCTGTGGCCCAGATATGGAGCCGTGTTTTAGGAGGCAGATTGAATCTGCCTTTCTGCTCCACAGGTCAAGATAAAGCCCTGGCACTAGTCCATGGTGGGAACACTGCTCCAGGAGCCCGCGGGTCAGTTTGATGCACAGTGATCGCCCATTTTGCTGTGATGCCTTCCCATGTGTTGTGATGGGGAACAGAACGAGAGCCACGATGGTGTTCTGGCAAATCCAGGAGCTCGGTCCCTCAGGCAGTTCTTCTGCTAATCAACGATTTTCTTTCTAAATATGTACCAGCGCTTGCTCAGCAGCTAAATGCAGGTCGTGCACACTCAGAAATGCTTTTGCCAGGGTAGCTGACTGCACTGTGGTGGATGGTCGTTAGCACAGCACGGGGGTGGTGGTGAATGGGTAATGCACCCTCTTGTGCTCCTGTGCTTGAGTCTGTAGTAGCTGTTGTAGTGCTTGTTAACTATGGCAAATGTGGTGTGCATCTGCCCTAAGGCTAATTCAGGTAAACACCAATGGGTTCTAGTCTCATCGCCTCCTGTTTAACACCATTTTTCTGATTTGTGTTGTAGCACTGGTTATGGGGAGTGTTTGCTTGATGAACCTTCATCAAGAACTTACACGTTGCCTCAGCAGCTCCCAGGGCTGATTTATGACGTCAACAAACAATGTGAGTTAATTTTTGGACCTGGATCTCAAGTGTGCCCGTATATGGTAAGTGAAATTCCACACCTTGGTTTTCCTGGTGTTGCCAGAGCAAAATAAGGCCTCCTGGGGTTGGATGAATGGGAGGCTCACAAGCCATCAAATTACTGTCAAGCTTGTGAGTTAATGATAAGCCCTAGGGGGATAATTTCGCAAAGGATCATCTATCTAGTAAGGCATGTGGCACGTATTTATTTAATATTTTGATCTTTTCAATAACTTAAGCAGATGCAGTGTCGGCGGCTTTGGTGTATTAACATCGATGGCGCACACAAGGGATGTCGTACCCAACACACGCCTTGGGCTGATGGGACAGAATGTGAGCCTGGAAAGGTCTGTAATACCTGGTGGTTCGTGCCTCGTAGCTATGTTTCCTAGGGCTCAGGCTAAGCATATCAGTCAAAATCATCCTGTCCCAATGGCCAGGGGGCACAGCTTCTGACCGCAAAGGTGGAAGCCCAAAGCATCTCTGTGTGTTTTAAGCTTAGTGTGCATGAGTCAACTCTACCCCAGATAATGTCATTAAAATCAACTGCTTGGCATAATGTTGTTTAAAGCAGGTATTCCTTCTGGAGTGCTTATCTTTTTTAAGTTAACGCCCTTGAGTGAACTCTTGAGCAAAACTTTTGCAAAGGTTCCCCAGGCTGTTATTAGAAATTTCCTATGTGATGTGAGCAATTGGTAATTTTGTGTAACATAAACTTGCCAACTGGCTTCTCATCTTGACAACTTCAGAGTAAAATACAGAACTGGTTGACATTTTCTGTATGGAACATTTTTGGCAGTAATTCATAGAAACTTTCGATTGCCATGTGCAGTGTTAGTTTCCAGCTAACATTGTAGTTTCTAGAATAAGTATTTAGTTTTTAGTTGTCCAGATCTGGAGAAAAATAGTTGAGAGGATTTTTCTTTTTCTTTTATTGAGATACTGAAGCTTTTGAAGAAAAATGGTAACTAGTTTTCATCATTTGTATCTGAACAAAAATATTCGTTTTCATCATTTGTATCTGAACAAAAATATTCTCCATCTGGGTCTAGTAAAAAAAGTGTGATGTTATTCTACAAGGTATAGCTTAAAAATTTGCTTTTCTGGCTATTAATGATCAACAGTTAAAGTTTTCTTTAGAAAGAGTCAACATTTTAATTCATAGTCTTTCAAATGTATTTTAATAAAAATATCTGGATGCTATTTTAGATATAATTTTCCATACAGGCTGTGGATCTCCTTGGTAATTAATCTTTTGTTGCATGTGTCTGAAAAGTCAATTGTTCAACGATGCTTGACTGATTTCCTTCAAGACAATGGGCATAATGTATCAATTTGCCTTCCTTTCTCAGGGAAAACTGCAGTCAACACGTTTGTTTTTATTGTTGAGAATGTGCATTAGAGATGTGGTTGGAAATCCTATTCCTGTGCTACTCCTTGGAGCCAGTGGTGCACCAATATTGAATGTTTTTATGTAAAATCCCCCCTGTTTTGAGACTCAGGATAAAGCTTAGGCATCTGTGGAGTCCCTGTGACTTGAGGCCTTGTGTCTTCAACTTCTCCGTTGGTGAGCTTGGGGTCTGCTCACTGCTGGAAGCTCAGAAATAACTATTTTCTTGAAATTCCAAAAATCTGGGCTGCAATTTTGTTCCAACAAACCTGCAGTTACCCTTGGATATGACCAGAGTGATGTGCAAACAACTGCAATTGAGCAGATTAGCACCTCCTCGGAGTTACCCCATGTCATGCAAGAGGCAGTGTCCAGCTGCATGGCTCTTAATAAAGACCCTGTAAGCAAAAACATTTCAGTCCACAAATTTAGACAATTTGACAAGTTTAGACAAATTAGACAAGTGTGACCTGAACTTCTCAGCTGAGAGCAGATGGGCTCTTAAGAAAAGCTAATGCAGTCCGCTCGTGTTCAGGCATTTGAATGTATTCTCACAAAAAGGCTTTACGGAGTAATTCTTGTATCTGTGTGTTGGTCTAATTCAAGCTTAAGGTTTGTATCATCATAAACTCTCTCCTCCTCAGTGTTTACCTGGGCTTGTAAAATGCTGAGGTGCGAGTTTGGAGTACTTTTCATTGGAATAAATCACTATTTTGGCACTCTGCTGTGGCCAGGAGCCCCATCAAACTGCTGCTTGTTGGCTAATGCCTTGCCTCAAGTCTGCATGTTTAAAGCCCGTGATATATGGGTTGGCAGATGGAGAAAATACCATGCCATTTTTTATGGAGATATCCTTGGAGATGAGGGAGCCTGAATAGCTAAAAAAAAATCTAGCTAGAACTACTGGGATGTAGATTTAACTGGGCTCTAAATTTGTTCTTAAATCAAGGACATTAAAACAACATGGGAGTATTAGCTTATGCATATTTTGCATGTGAGGACACTGAATCTGATACCGCTAAATCAAGTAATAAGCCCAGCCCAGAGTTTGGCCTTTGCTGGGTGAGCACCAGTCGTGATGGTTTACAGTGTTTCACAGCACCAGTGCATTGTTGGGTGGAAATAAATTACTGAAAGAAAATAAAAAGGGTCGTAAACTTGGACCTCTATCTCTTGTGGTTTTCAGGGTTGTTTAAAGAATGGTAAAAGAAGAGTAGACGAATAGTAATCATTTCTGTCTCCTGCCGTATGGCAGCAGGTAGCGTATATGTTATGCATGCATGAAGCTTCACAGCACTTGTCTGCCCCCTGCTAATCTATTCAGCCAAAGTCAGCCCAAGGATGGGAGCTGGATTTGGTGAATTATCTGGGACTCCAGTGGCAAGACAAAGGAAAGGAAAGTCTGTTGTGTCTCCCGTCCCTGCCATTGCTCTCCTGCTCAACTGTGTGTCTAAGTTATTTTGAATTTGCTCCAGACAAAAACTCTTTTATTCTCTTCATTCTCTGATCTGTAAGCTCATAGGAAAGAGAACCCTGGCAGTCTTTTTAGTTTTTCTGTTGTAACTCAACACAGAAATTATTTTTAAAATACAAAAGGCACAAAGGTTGCACAGCCAGACTATTCACAGTGTGGTTCCAAGAAACACCATTGCGTTTCCATAAGATAATCTTGCTGTTTATTTAAAACAGCTGCTCTTTTTTTCCTCCTTCAATTTACCATCAACTCCAAACCCCCAATTTTTAATAAAATCAAGGGATGTAGGTGATTTCCTGGTTAATTCTCAACCATCAGATGGGAGACATATAGGTCATGTCACGGTCTGTTAGCTCTGTACATTCACTAGTTAGCTATTCAGTCGTCTTCTCTGGGTCAGTGGTGCCAAGCATGACTGTGGTTATATATTTAGCTGTGAGCATCAACATTGCTGCGAGAAGTTCTCCACTGGGACAGCACTGTTGGATTGGCGTCATGTATTTTTGTACATTGATGATAGCTGTCGGACATCTTTGTCCCTGTACAGGTCTGGCGTAGGGGTCCCCATCCTGCAGTTTTTCAACCCTCTAAATGCCAGGAAGAGTTGTGCATCGTAAGGGTTTGTCCTGCAGCAAAGAAACAGGCATTTCAGCTTATTTTATTCCTGTCCTTTCCTATAGCAGATATTTTTCAGCCAGTTTCTATCTGGGGAATCAAATCTTCAGATGAAAGCAAATCTAGGGCACATTGCAGCGTAGAGACCATGCTCATCTCTGAGCAAACGTCACATTTAGGGCCCAAGCTACGAGTTGTTCAGCCGTCCTGCAAACCATGCCCATAGGCAAATGCACCTGAGATCAGCTTTCTTCATCAGCAAAACAATGCGACAAGCCAGCCATCGTGGGCAAAAGGTGTTAAACGTGCTGCAGAGCCAGTGTCCTATGGGCTGGATGCACAATCCCCATGACAGCTTGATTTTGCTCTGGTTTCCTAGATAGCTTTCCCTAAGGTGGTTCATAAGGATGGCTAAAAAAGGGAGATGAGCTCATGGTGTGTTTTGACACAGCCTTGTTCCACTATTAGTGAAAGGGCTGGAAAAATGTGGTATATCAGTAAATTCAACCCCATTCCCATAAAGATCATCAGGTGTTTCCCTGCTTGAACAGCATCTGGTGCAGAGAAATATTGCAAGAGAATATTTTAATGATGCACTACATGTTTTCTTCTTTAAGTCTGTAACCTCTTCTAATCTGTGAGCAATCAGCAATGTTTGGGCTTCCTATAATTGCAAAGATTTAGGCATCCACCAGCAGATGAGCATGTCTCTGGGTTTAAATCTGCTTTAGTGAGCAGTGTTCAGTGGGAGGGAAGCCCTGCTCTCACGGGTCTTGGGGACACTTTTCCATCCACTCTGGTGGGGCCAGAAGGCGGCTCTCCCCTAGATCTCACCTCTCCAGAAGTCTGTGTGGTCGAACTAGCAAACATACCCCAAAGGGACACAGTTTATACTGTAAAAATGGGGGGTGGGGGCTTGCCAAGATAATTTAGGCCAGTTTTCCAAACAAAAGAAAACGAGTTATAGCTGGAAAACAAAAGTGTAGGCCAGACCTTGGCAAGCCCCGTGTTATGGCTGAGTGAAAAAAAATACTGTGGATTGAGGAATTCATTTTTCTATTTTATTTGCCCTTTGGATTTGGAAGTTTCCTTTCCCGCTTTCTACAGCTGTGGGGAGGTTTGAGTTTTCCCTGGTGTTTTTCCCCATTGCATGTCTCCTCCCCAACACGGTGCGGTTCCTGCTGCTCTCCAGGAAATCAAATAAGCAGCTTTTTGGAAAGTCAGTGCTGCGAACATTGCCGTGCTGTTCGGCACCAGTAAACAGGGAATATTTGGTGGTTGCTGTTGTCCTCAGTCTTCTTCCCATAAATCACTCCTGTGGACTCAGCACCTTGCCTTCGCTTCTCCATTTAAGGGTGCAGAGAGAAAAAAATATGAGGTGTGACAGATAAAAAGTAAAGAAGTTCAATTTTATTTGATTGCAAAATCTTTGCTGCATTTTGCAAGGAGTGGTTGAGAAATAAATAAGCATGGGTGTCAGAGCTCGGGCTGGTCACTGGTGGTCGGCTCGTAATGCGAAAGCAATGCAAACCCACCTTTCCCATCTCTCTCCTTCGCACGCAGCACTGCCGATTTGGGATGTGCGTGCCCAAAGAGCGAGAGGCACCAGTGATAGACGGAGCGTGGGGGACGTGGAGCCCTTTCGGGACCTGCTCGAGAACCTGCGGCGGCGGCATAAAGACGGCAATACGAGAGTGCAACAGGCCCGAGTAAGTGCACGGAGGGGAAGCACCGGTGGGTGAAATGGGGAAAAGCAGCTGGGTTGCCCAAATGGGCTGAAATCCCCTTCAGCTGTTCCCAGCCCACATGTGCCCTGGGGATGAGTGGCTGTGCCCTGGGGACGGGTGGCTTTGCCTGGCACGGATGAGGCAGCATGGGAACCCAGGAGGAGCCGGTCACAGGTTTGGTTTGTGGGTAAAGTACACTAAAAAGGGATCCCTTCAACAGAGAGAGAAGGCAAAAGCTAATATCTGCATGGGTTTGTTGCCTCCTGTTTTCCTGGGAAGGCACAGCTGGGGTCCAACTTCCAAAGGTGTTTTTCTTCCTCCAAAGCTGTGGATCAGAAAGGAGGGAGAAGGGAAGGAGCTGTGGTTTTATCCATTTTTCACCATTTTACCCCTGCTTTGGCTGCTTTTGCAACTGTTCCTACAGGCCAGATCCTTTATACAGTTTCCTACCATTTTACTCCTGCTTTGGCTGGTTTTGCAGCTTTTGGCTGGTTTTGCAGCTGATCCTTTATACAGTTACATGTCAGCTGGTGCAGACTAGCCAAACCTCAGCAGAAATCTGTGCCCCATTAAAAAGTGGCACTCAAAAATGTTTGCCGTCAGCCTGGAATGCAAAATCCTGCACCCTTTGAAATGGCAGGGAATTTTGCCGTGGGCTTCAAGGAGACAAATGTGTGGCTGGTGAAATATTAGTAATAGGTTGAGCAACTGGTATGAAAACAGCCTGTTTACATAAATTGTGAACTGTGCTGGTTTCTGTTTAACTGCCGCCTTTCAGCCCATGAGAGCAAGAAGGGGTGGGCAGGATGCTTTCTGGGCTCTCATTTGGGACTGAGACACAGAGAGGAGAGGGGTCTGCAGAGCTGGTTGGACCAAGAGGTCTTAAAAAGGTTGAGCAGGCTCGTTCCACTTTCTCATCATTGGTGTTGGACGGCTTATTGCCAAGGAAATTGCCGTTAGTGATGTGCCAGTTGCAGTTTCATCACTGCTAATGGGAGAAGGGAGAGCTTGTACCTGCAACACCAGTGGTGAAGTGACAGGAGAGGCTGGCTCAGCACGGCTGGGCAAGTGTCGAAAGAGAAGAGAGGGGTTGAGGCTAAGGGAGTCGGACACCAGCATGTTGATTAAAATGATGCTGAGAAACACAAGCGCAAAGGAGTTCTCGTCTCGCTGTGCTGAGTCAGCACACACTGTATGGTCTTCCAGTAGCCATGGAGACACAAAAATAAAATATCTTTCCACACGCAAAAATAGCTATGCTGACAAACCTTTGGATGCTGTCAGTGAGAAGTATTCCCATCTTCTGGAGAGGCATCTGTTTGGACTGATAGCTTTTTGTGATAGAAAATCTCCTTTATCCTAAAGGCTTGTCAAAGGATTTTAAATTCCATCTTCTCTTATAGCTTGTGTTTTGTATCTTGGTATTTCGTGAGTCGTATTGCTTTGGCTGGGATTTGCAAAAGCACCTAAATACGCTCGGCACCAAGCTGCCTGTGAAATCCCCTGCGCTTATCATTAATAGTGGTTATTTTCCAGGCCCCTTTCGAAAGCCATGTAGCTGGCACTGGCCTCTCCTCCAACCCCTCGTGAAGTCTCCGCGAGGAGTCGTCTGTCCTAGCACCGTCCACAGAGCTTTACACTGACTCTGTTGTTTTATCCCTGTAATTTGACATCATAGCGTGGGCTCCCACCATCTGCGTCCCCATTATCGTGGGGCTGCTGAGACAAGGCAAGTGGACGAGACACCGCTGGGTACTCTTCTGCCTCTCCTGCTTTTCAAAGTACTTCAAAAATATACAGAGTTTCTCCTCTGTCGTAGAAGGCAGCAAAACCACCCCAGATACCTTGAGTAAGGTCTGAAATAGTTTTCAGTAAGTGTTTTATATTCAAAGATGGTTTAGCTTTTTAAAGCTTTTTCTGTGCACATGGATCTGGGGTGGGATCTTGCATACCAATAAAATATTGTGTTAAGTCTGACATCGGAAATGACCCCCCCTGCCATGGTACAAAAAATAAGGCTGCAGCTCCTGCCTCTGTTTGTAACGTGCTCTGACACCTATGTGGACGAGTATCTTGGAGGGCTGTAGGAAGAGCTGTAAGCCTCTGAAACGGCAGCAGACTGTGTTTTGACATACACTGAAGGAATGTATTAGCTAACCAGGCCAGACCCTTCCCACCAAGATTGCCCCCTTGGGAATTTGAGGCTGGCTGGTACAGACAAAGCCCACGGCTGCGGTGCGTCACGTAGAAGCTCTGTGGTGCAAGCCCTGGTTTTCAAAGCAAGGCATAGCTGCAGAATTATGGGGAAAAGGCATATTTCATAAGATGTCAATACCAGGAGCGCTGTTTTCAGAAACGGCTTTCTGGATGGGAGAGCGTTATCTCTGGAAGCGCGTTGTATCACGTCTGCATTTTAGTCCATCACAAAAGTATCCACCTGTGCTGAAAGCTGTTTGAGTTGACATGTAAACACATCTATAGATAACTGTGCTGGCCACTGGCAGTACACGTACCGATTCCTGGTCCCAGGGCTTCCCGGGATGCTGCAAAGAAGATCTCAAACTGATCTGTGCACACTAGAGCTTCACAGGTTTTTCTGCAGTCACTGCATGAGCACAGGCACATAGGCAGATGTGCAGATGAACACACGTGCCCCACAGTTAATGCGCCAGAGGCCTTTCGTTGTGGCAGCCTGAGTGCCCCCAAGCAGAGCTGCTGCCCGTGGGGCTGAGCACGTGCAAAGCACCCCCAAAACAGCGCTTCTTGGCGAGGTGCCTGTACCTGGTGCTCCAGGACTGCTGAGAGTTGGGTGCTGCCTCAAGGTCTGCAAGTGAAAATGTTGAAGGTTAGTAATTGCAGATGATGCATTAAGCATTGCGTATTTAAGACCTATTGGGGTGGGAGTGGGAATAAGACGTCACTGTTCCCCAGGCCTGTCTGCTGTGTCCTGAGAGTTTCTGGTGTGCTGGGAGGAATGCAGCGAAGCCGGGATGTCTGCAGGAGCTTGTAAGGGGAACGAAGCTAGATTGAAAGTGGGTCCACACCGGCTGTTAGTTGATCAAATAGATGATTCAGAGAGAAGGGAAATTGAGGCAGAACAAGGAGGTTTCTATGCATGTACTGCTTTCCCTCCATCTCTGTGGTACATTGTTGATGATTATCTATAAAAATATTACGTAGTGGGAAGTAGCCCATATTTCTTTGTAACGCTGAAAATCAATGTTATATGAGGCTGACTTATTTTTCAGGGTCAGCTCTTTCTGCTTACTCAGACTCTGTGAAAAGCGATGTTGGTTTAAAAACACCCTAAAACTGTCAGGGTGGTTTGGGGCTGCTTTGAAATATCAGAAGTGTGAGTGTACTTCAGCCCCAAACACTGGCTGCGGGGAGATTTACTGCCACAGTTAGGAAGCTGACAGTTTGCAATGCTATGGCAGGTTTTAGCGTCCTTCAGTTTGTGGTGTGTCCATGTGTTCAATGTTATCTCAATCTCACAGGTCATGTCTAGAGAAAAGGAAACTATACAGTAGCTTGGGATCTTTGGATGTTGTTAGGCATACTCTTTAAAAAAAAAAGGCTCCTGCATGTTCTTCTTAACTAACTTAATATTTAAAAGTCTCATTTTAATGAAATTGATGTGTATTGGAAGCAATGTGGTTACCATAAAAATGTTGTAATGGCAATTTTTTTAAAGAAATGCCCTGTTAGAGGTTTGCTTAATTTAGAGCCTTCGTCAAACTGTAACAGTCCTGCTGTGGTATAAATGCTTTCGAAGTGAAAATGATGAATCCTGTTAACTCCCTCATGAATGATTCAGACTCACCGAGGTCTGGAGTGCGCTGCTGCCACAGCTAAGAAGTTTCCCCATGTGCTGTGTAGCGAGATGGTCGAGATGTCCCTTTGTAGCTGGAGGTAGATAATGTGCCTGCGTGGGAATAGTCCACGGGACGGGCTCCGGCGGTGGGAAACCCGCAGCAATCACCGTTGTGCCTGCGAAGCAGGAGGAGTCCGGGATGTGTCCGCAGGGGCTGCTGCGCTGGGTTAGCTCTGGAGCGGTCCCAAGTGTAATCAGTTAAATTATTGCAAGTTGCTTGTCATACCAAGGAGAAGAGTCTAAATCGGCAGAAACTGAGTTTAGACTTGCTCCGCTAGAAACTGGTGTAAAATCAGTCTGTAAAGAGGAATCTGCACTGGGCGCTGTGCGGTTGCTTGGGCTTTTTCTCACTGGTACTCGCTTAATTGCAAGCACCAGAAACCTTTGCAAGTGACACACATTTAGTTTCCAGATGGCATGTGAGAGCTGCCCTCGGAGCAGGTAGAGCTGATATTACCAGCTATTGCTCTGGGCTGTGCCTAAAGACAAATCATACCCCTCGCGTTTAGGATAGGACTTGGGGGGTCTGCACCACGGCAGCGCGTGTCTCAGCAAGGAGAGGATGCTGGCAGGAAAAATCCCATGTGTGTAGCTGGTGGTGTTCTGCATCTCACCTGCGGCTGCTGGAGGAGGCAACTCCTTCTGCCAAACCTGTGAGCATCCCTAGAGTGGTGCTGATGGGGTGGTGGGAAGTCTGCCTGCCCTTCCCCGCTTTGCAGGTAATCTTTTCGCAAGCGCGAGCTGCTCTGTGCCTCTGTCTCCCCATTTATTCCACAGGGACTCTGCTACTTGAGTCATAAATAATTTTCAAACATAAGAGTGAAGAACTGTTATTTGTGGGAGAAAAGGCACTGCTGGGCTTCCTAGGTGGTTGATATGCAGAGATGCTAAAAAAATTGTGTTCAGCTGTATGACCGTGTTGACTCGCTGTGTGTAGAGACCCTCGTACATGTGTAGGGGGTTTCTGTCTCTGTTATGTGAGGAGACGCTGCTGCGTGCAATGTGGAGAGCTTACGATAGGCAGCTCCATGCTAAGGGCAGGGCTGGTTCCCGTTTATCACTCGTTGGTTTGTGTTTTGGAGGGTCTCCAAGTGTGCAAACCAGCTTCCTTCCCGAGGAGGCTCAAAAGGAAGACGTGCTCTGCCAGCATCCCTGGGGCACCGATGGGCATCTGGTCGCAGGGCGAGGCAGAGCCGATCCTGAAGAAAAGCCCTGAAAGGCAGGAGGTGTGGGTGCCAGGGCTTCAGCACCCGGCGAGTTGCTTTTCTGATCTGCACTTCTTGCTAGCGCAGGCGCTTGTTTTGTTCAGGGGTTGGGTAGAAGATGTAGTTTTAGCAGTTATTTTGCAGCAGAGGCTGGAGCTGGGCACAGACGTTGTCCTGAGCTTGGAGGGCCACTCTCTGCCTCTGTACACGTGCCCCAGCACAACGTGGTCAGGACACGGTGGCTCTGGCCACTGAGGGTGCTCTTGCCCACCACTGACTGCTCTGAAACGGTCTGTTAAAAGGAGAGGCTGGGGCTGGGGCTAACCTCAGCTGGTGGAGGCTTTCCCATGCTGATGGCTGAGATGCCTGTTAACTTCATCTCCCTTGAGTGCATGTCTTAGTTGGTATAATTTTTCCTTTTTGGATAATTACAGCTTTGCCCAAGTTGACCCTGGCAACATTTCATCCAGATTGCAGTATCTTTCCTTCTGTAACATCAGGGAAAAGCAAAGCTGCTTGGGTGATACTGCAGTTTTTATTATGCATATTAATGGTGGTAGCCTGTAGAAGCCTGCACCATGCCCTCCCAATTTCATCTGAAGTTTCAGGAGAGAGCAGCAGAGACAGTGGGGATTTTTTGGAACATTTAAAGCATGGTGCATCCTTTTTTATTTTATTATTACAATTCATTATATACATAGAAGGCTGCACATAGGTGGGCATATGATATCTTACCCAAGTTCCTAGAAGAAATGTCCTTTGAACAGACAGTAAATAGGATAGCTTGTATCCAAGGGTACTTTCCTCGCAGCATTACCATAGCTAAAAATGGGTCCTCACCAGAAAAGTTCCTTCTGCTGGGCTGCTCTGATGCCATCCATGTGCAGCTCGCTCCTGCACCGCTGCTGACAGCGGCCGGAGCGGGAGAGGCTTTTTTGGTCCCCGAAGTGAGCTGTTATCTGGCAAAGGCTCCGTCTACATACGAGGACAAAAATAGTTTTTTGACTACAGCCCTGAATCTAGGAGTCAGGAAATTCAAAATGACAGTTTCTCCTAGGCTTATCCGCTGGCTTTTATGTGACTTGGATGATATCACTCTCCCCAGTTTATACCAGAGTCATCCTACTATAAAATGGGGGTAAAGTATTTATTGGCCATCTTTGGTGCTTTCTGGAATACATGGAGATAAAGTTGTTTAAAAGTGTCTAGCATTACCATTTCTACCATTTTGGGCTAGAAATCCTGAAGGACTAATGCTGCCTGGCCTTTCAGCCTCTGCAGGGAAGCTCTTTCTCCTTTCTGCTGTGACATTTAGTTATTTGCAACCCATTAGATCAGATGCAAACTCTCAGTCACCGAATCCATAGGACTGATGGGGTTGTGGAGGGATGGTCCTGTATGGGATCCCTCAGTGTGAAACTAAATCCTCAGGTGGGAGGAAGATGTTGCTCTTCCTTTCTGGCTTCTCTCACTACCGCTGCATTCATCAGAGAGCAAATATTCCCTTTTTCATCCCTTTTTAGCATCGCATATGTGGTCTTTTTTTATTAGACGCCTGCATAATCAGCCTGGGATATTAATTAAAGACATGCATAGATGTAGACAGAGCCATCAAAATGGTGTTGCAAATACCAACTGTGCTGAACAGGTTGCAGAACTGCAATTGCATCTCGTTTCCAGCCCGATCCCAGCCGGCTTCTCTTTCTTGTTTCTGCAGGCCTAAAAACGGTGGGAAATACTGCGTGGGTCGTCGCATGAAGTTTAAATCCTGCAACACGGAACCATGCTCGAAGCTGAAGAAGGATTTCCGGGACGAGCAGTGCGCCGACTTCGATGGGAAGCACTTTAACATCAACGGGCTGCCCACGAACGTGCGCTGGGTTCCCAAATACAGCGGCAGTAAGTGGCAGGGGGGATGCAGGTCCTGCCTCCTGCATCACCGCGTCGGGGTGATGGCATTCGGATAACGTGCTTCTGGTTTTCCTCCCTCCCGTCTCCAGTCCTGATGAAGGATCGGTGCAAGTTGTTCTGCCGAGTGGCAGGAAACACAGCGTATTACCAACTGCGAGATCGCGTCATCGACGGGACGCCCTGCGGCCCCGACACGAATGACATCTGCGTGCAGGGCCTTTGCCGGGTAAGTATTTTCCCTTCTCTTTAGCGAGCGTGACTGCAGTTTTGCATGGCAGGATGGCACTTCTGCACCTTGCTTCACCTAGTTGTTGGCGTGCTCTCTTTGCTCGGGGGCTGCCGGCAGCATCCGCAGGCTCCGCGAGCCCCGGCTGGTCTGAAGCTTGTGCCAACCTCCAGATTTGCAGAAGAGCTGTGCATGGAGGATGTCTGTACGTCTGCCCTAAGTTACTGAGGGCTGTGGAGATCCAAGCCTGAATCCAAATGATGCTTTCTTCTGTGCTCTGCCCTGGTTCTTCCCAGTCAGACCCCAGAGCGCTTTACATTTCCATTCATAATTCTTTTTCACACTTTCCTCTATGGGAACAATTGATGCAAGAAGTTTTCTCTAGCGAAAGCATCGCCTGATACAAACGGCAGTTCTGATTCTTGCTGTGTAAAAAAAGCCTTTTGTTTGAAAATGGTGTGGGATGGCCACACTGTAAATCAGCAGAAAAATGTGGGGAAGCAAAACAATTTGTCTCATGGCAGCCTTTTGCATGCACAGCTTTTGTGTGCCTTAATTGGGAGGTTTGTAAATGCTGTTCTAGTCTGTATTTGCTCTATCTAGTTTTTCCAATTTTTCTCTTAAAGCAAGCTGGATGCGATCATGTGCTGAATTCAAAAGCAAGAAGAGATAAATGTGGTGTTTGTGGTGGGGATAATTCTTCATGCAAAACTGTTGCAGGCACATTTAACACGGTGCATTATGGTAAGAATCTGTTGCTAAAAACTTTAGAGTGAAAAATGCGGGTCTATAAAAGCCATTACCACACTTAATCTACAAAAACACTGATGTAAAATGCAAAATCCTTCTAGCTATAGCATATTCCATTTTATAACTATTTATGTTATCCCTAAATGAAAAGTATCGGCTTGTGTAATGTGAGGTAATTTTGCTCATTTCCCTTCCCCCCGTAAAAAGCAAATGAAATGTCTGTGTAATAGCCTTGACTTGGTTAAATCTTTTCTAGGCTATAATGTTGTGGTCCGCATCCCAGCTGGTGCAACTAATATTGATGTGCGTCAGCACAGTTACTCAGGGAAACCAGAGGATGACAACTACCTGGGTGAGTTAGTTGCAGTCCTTGTTTCAGTCCAGAAATCTGCTTTATTGTCTGATTGTGGTGATATATCTACTGGCTGCTCTCTGCTAGGGAGGATGAAGAATTCATTTAAGGGAGATGTTTTCTTATTGAGAATTTATGTCATATGTCTACCAAACATTCCGCCTTATCTTGTTCCTTCTTTTTGTTCATGCCATCCTTGATGCAAAGTTTGGGAGGTTCACAGATGATAAGAAGTATTCTTACCTGCCGAGCCTGGGCTGTGGGTGGGAGCTGAGGCACAAAGCTGGGAACCAAACAGGCTTCTGAGTTCTGCTGGAGTCTCCTCGTTGCAACTTAACACATCTCTGCTGTCACTGTGCCTTGGTGGGAGAGTAAATATGCCGTACCCTGAAAGACGTGTGTACAAACAAATCCAAAGAGAAAATATTTTCTATTCCTCTGAGAATAATAATTCTGATTTCACTTAGACTGAGCCCTTCTTGTCCCTGCCTGACAGTGATATGTAACTGTGAAGAAATACCCTGCACCAAAGATGTTGGTTTGATTTAAACCTAACAATAACTTGGCCTTTGGCTGTTGGACATTCATAGTCACTGTTTTCTCTTATCTGCGGGTATGTCTCTAGAGGCAGATGAAAATGCTTGTGGTGCTGCGTTAGACCAGCCTGCTGCAGGCACGTATGCTTTTAGCATGGCCATGTGTCTCTTTTCCACCATGCTGATCAGTAATTCACCCCATAGAGAGTTCTGTTTGGGTTCTATAGCGGAGATAACACAAACGCACATTATGACTGATGTTACACCTGCCAGTTGAAGGCTGGTTTTACCATTAAGTCCTGTTTGGGTCCCTCCAGAGTCTGTTCGAGCCGCTGATGGAGCAGGGACTCAGGCTGTGGCCCCTTGCAGTCCCAGGGAGATGGCTGCTCTCCCGGCTCTGTTCCTCCTCTTTTGCACGCCCTGTGCTGGCACTGCCAGCTGCGCTCCGGTAGCGTGGGGTCCCGTATTTACATCTCTGAGCAGGGCACTTCATCTCGTTTTATCTCGCAAAATCCCTGAGTTGTTGAGCGTTTTTGCAAAATATGGGGCTTAGCCCAAGTCCTCGCTGTAACTGGGTATGTTAAAAATGGGACAAGGCTGGTGGTTTCTAGCCTGTTGAAGGTAAAGGAATTCATTTGAGAAACGAGTAGAGGAGACTATCGTGCGCCAAAGGGAAATGGTGCTGACAGCTTTGGCTGTCGCTCTGAAACGCCATCCATGTGGCTGGACCCTTCATTCAGGCAAAAAGCTGAGCGGGTCCTCCCTGTCCTCATTCCCAGACTGGGGTCATGCAAGGCTGTCTGTCCCTGCACGCACGCAGCCGTTCACTTACAGCCGCGTCGCATCGTTTCTGCACATTCGCAGCAATGAAATGAGATAGTGCAGCATGAATGCACATCAGTACCAAGAAAACCTTACTGAGGTGTGATAGTTTTCCGTCCTGGGGGAGGGAGGTACGTTTCATTATTCCACTTTTCTAGAAAAACAATCCTCCCCGTGTTGTGCCTATTCAAACTGGTTCACCCCAGAAGGAGCCCCAAAGAACTTCTCAGCTCTTCTTGGAGGGTCTTTAATCTTCTTGGGAAGCAATGAAGTCAAATCTTCTTTAATGTTGCTTTAATATTGCTGGGAAAGCATCTATTCACATTAGGCCTGACTAGAAGCAAATGAGAAGCGTGCATGCGTCCACTTATTTTGCAGCTCACCGAGTGTGAAATCTTGGGCCCTCGGTACTGTGAACCTTGTAGTTGCTTAACAATTTAGGAGGAATTTGATGTTGTCATCAAGTCAAAGACGTGTACCTACTGTTGTAGGAGATACAGTAAATGGGAAGGAATCCTTTAATGAGTTTTACTACTGCCTGATGACATTAAAGCCTCCAAAGTGTGGAATTTGGTTGAGTATAGCGTCTGCTTTGTGAGTTTTTCTCCATCTATGTCTGCTACCAAGCAGTGTTTTGCTTCATTATCTCTCCTCATTCAATGTAAAAACCTTCCCTTTGGTGTTTTGGTGTTAAGTTTAGATTTTTCAGTACAGAGGCTTTGTAGTAATGTAGCTGTGATGGGTGAAATGGTGGGGAAACTAACTTAGGAAATTAGCTACATAATCGCATTAGTGTGAAGTTGTGCAGCAGACTGCTGTTTTCAGGAAACTGTTCCTTTTATAAAGCATTTAGGCTTTAAGCCTTCAGTGCTTTCACATACCTTAAGATTTGGAATAATAAAAAGTACGAGGGGAGGAGGGAGAGGGAGAGAGTGGGGGAGATACTGACCAAACTCCCTGTAATTATCTACTAGAAAATGACGTTTGGGCAATTAGGGTGCATACATTTAGCCTAAGAACACACCTGGAAACAACAGGGAAGCCACCCTATCCGCACGGCTAACAAAAAGATTTGGGCAGGATTATTTCTGCGGTATACGAGGGGATACAGACTGTGTGTGCTGTGTACAGCAGCCGGCCCGGCATGCCTTTTGGGTATCTCTCTGCCCTGGGTTATGGGTGAACTATTTAGCAACAACTTCAGGCATTCAGCCTTCGTTTTAATGAGTCTCTCCGGTGGAGAAAGGAGAAGGCACAATGTCTGTAAGAGCTCTGCTGCTCTCTTTACATCCTTTCTGTTTGAGAGTGCCAGTGGGCTTTTCCTCCCACCCCAATGAAAAGGAGCACTGAGAGCGCATGACCCACGTTATTATGTACGTATGAGTTAATTCTGCGTCTTTAGTTCTTGTTTTTTGCACCTATGCAGCCTTATCTAACAGTCAAGGAGACTTTATATTAAATGGAGACTTTGTCGTCAGTATGTTTAAAAGGGAAATCAAAGTTGGGAATGCTGTGATCGAATACAGCGGATCGGATAATGCTATTGAAAGGATTAATTCTACAGATCGGATTGAGCAAGAAATAACGCTTCAGGTGAAGTATATGTTGTGCGTGTGGAAAAGTCTGCCCAGCATTATTGGACTGAAAACAGTGGGCAGTGACGTCTGTTAGTTTACTCCGCTTCATCTTTTTTCCTCTCAGGTTTTATCAGTGGGCAATTTGTACAATCCTGACGTTCGTTACACATTTAATATCCCCATTGAGGACAAACCTCAGCAGTTTTACTGGAATGCGTACGGCCCGTGGCAGCCCTGCAGTAAGCTCTGCCAAGGTGGGTGCTTGGGAAGGCTTAGTTTTGTCCTGGATTCATCTGGGATCTGGGCAGTGCTGTCAAATCTCTCTCTGTTTGATTTCTTTGAGATTCTCACATTATGGGCATGATTGTTTCCCTGGGCTCTAGTAGTAGATCACATCGTACAAGGTGTAGCACTGCTCTGCTGCTTCTCGGTTTCAGATCAGGGCACCTTTACAGCCACCCTGAGCCATGTAAGCCTTGCAACCTGGTTTGCAGGTGAGGAACCTCAAGCGCAGAAGAGATTCTGTGGCATTTCCTAAGGCTGTAAAAGGCATCGGTGTCTGGTTTTGGGTCTGACATCCAGTCATTGCCACCTGCCAGTGCTGATCCTGCGAAACAAGCAGAGCCCATCCTCGCAGGCATGCTGCAGCTCTGCCTGTGTCCCTCTCGTCTGTGTTAAACCCCTTCTGCTCTTCTTAGAGAGTCTTAACCCCCTCCCTGTTTCTGAAAGAGATTGAAAAACATAATTAAACGTCTCTTAAATGCTACTATAAAAGGAGTAAGAGAAATAACCGATTTGATCGCTTTCCTGTATGACTCAAACAATGTGCCCTTTTTTTCTGTGTAGGAGAACGAAAAAGGAAACCTGTGTGTACGAGAGAGTCGGATCAGCTCACGGTGTCGGACCAGCGATGTGATCGAATTCCCCAGCCTGACCCCATCACTGAGCCTTGTAGCACAGAATGTGAATTAAGGTACACTCTACTCAGCTGTGTATATACATTACATCGTATATTTATTGTTTACTCCTCTTTCCTTTCACCTGTCACCATAATTCCTTTTCCTCACCAGCCTGTATGAGATTTAAAAAAAGAAAAGGATTAGCAGTTGCCTTTTTGTCAACCAAGAGGGATTGACGTCCACCAGCTGTGTTTTGAGAAGCACTTTTTTACATTTTCACGTTTCTCTTGTTGGATTAAATTAGTGCTAACTATAAAAAAAAAAAAAATTCACCTAATGTTGAAAAATGTCCCTGTGCAATACAGTGCCTGAAATTCGCATCTGCCTGGATCAGAAATGCTCAGCACCATCCTACAAACAGCCTGCAAAGAGGGAAAAACATATGCTCAAAGCAAAAGAGTAACTAAGACTTGGATTTATCATCATTTGCTTAAAGCGAAGAATAGGCTTAAGTGTAGAGTGGGTTTGGGGCTGTCCCCAGACAACTCCTGGCAAGCTGGAATTGATGGAGCATGGCCTAAATCATCACAACCCATTTTCCTTTAAAAAGCAATCTGTTTTCCTTTCTGGAGCTTAAATATGGTGGCATTAAACGGCTGCTGGTGAAGCAATTCAGATGGCTGCGTCTCCCGAGGGGTTTCTCTGGCTGTGTTAAAGCGGGGGGCTGTATAGGGGCTGTATAGGGGCTGTAGGTCGGGTTGTCGCGGTAACAGCTGTTGCCATTGCAACAGGTTGGAAACTTGAGAAGGGCAAATGCAGGAGTTTGAAAAGCAGGCAGGGATGTGAGGGCTCCCACCATTCAGGAGCTATTGACTTCAAATCCCCTTGATCTTATTCTTCTCCTAGCTGTGCTGAAGTTTGCTCTCTCGCTTAGCAGCGAGGCTCTGCGCTCCCCACGCAGGCGCTTGCAACAGCCCAGGGGTCTCCAGGACCCCCAAGGGACGTCACTGCCTCCTTCCCCGGGAGCCACCCCTGCGAGGTGTGGCGGGCAATCGGCTCCTGTTGACTCCAGGGTCTCCAACATCCCCCTGGATCAAGCCTCGTGTCCAGCACCTCTTGCCAGAGCTGGGGCTGGGGCTGATGTGAAGCAGGGGTGTATCCCCAGGCGGGTCCCTGAGGGGCACCAGCACCAGCCCTTGCTGCCCATCCCAGGAAGGAGGCAGCAGGGTGGGAACACCTCTAATCCCCGCTGACACCTCTGGGGCTCTTGTGTCTTGGAGCAAGTCATTCACTCGCGCTTTGCAGAGCTGAAACTGTTTTGCAGGCATCCTGCTGTGCGGAGTGCCTTTCAAGCCTGTGCAGATCATTTTCTGATGCTATATTTTTCAGCTTTTAGTTTTTGGAGGCCAAGGTGACACTCCTGCAGGGGAACTTGGGGTGGAAAGCCTTCAAAGCACTGCTGCTTGCTTGGCCACGGACTCCCCCCGCCACCTTGCGTGGTCCCGCGGGGTTGCAGTGTGGCTTTGCTGCCTGTAAGGGACCTGGTGACAGTTCCTTCCCTGCAAGGAGCAATGCCAGGATTAATCGCCTCAGATTTTTGGAAGCCATAAAGCATTGGGAAGTATTACAAAGAGCCCAAACTTCCAGTTCAAGAGCTTATAATCCTTATTTATGTCAAACACCCTTGAGAACATTACCTGCAGAGGCCCAGAGCCCCACAGCTGATGTTTGCTCTCCTCGGCTCAGGTGGCACATCGCAAGGAAGAGCGAGTGCACGGCCCAGTGCGGGCTGGGGTACCGCACCCTGGAGATCTACTGCTCCAAGTACAGCAGGCTGGAGGGGAAGATAGAGAAGGTCGACGACCGCTTCTGCAACAGCCAGCCCAAGCCGAGCACGAGGGAGAAGTGCACTGGAGACTGTAACGTGGGAGGGTGGCGGTACTCAGCCTGGACCGAGGTAAGGGGTGCTCGGTGGTATGGGTGCTCGGTGGTATGGCAAACGCTGTCTCCTCCTTGCACAGGGATATGTCAGGCTGTTTAGTTTGCAAACAGCATATATATAAAAGTTGGCCGCAGCAATTCTGCTTCCATTGCTTTTTCTGGAGGACACTGTAGTGCAAATCAGCCTGGTACTCCTTATTTTCTACTGCAATTGACTTATGCTTTTAAGCATCCCAAGGTCTGTCTTCATTATGCTAAGCCCTGCTGGCTGTCTTCTCCCATCAAAGCCAGCACTGCTGCCAGGAGTTGGGGAGGACATGTTACCATCAGCAGAGGACTTCGAAATTTGTTTCCTTTACACTTTTTAGCTTTCCCATGAACAAGAAGATTCCTGAACGCAGGCCTGGCACCAAGAGAATGACGAGCCTGGGGCTTTCCAGGGAGGGCACGGTGAAGGGGGACTGGCTGGTTAGAGGGAATTAATCTCTCCTAAAATGAGAACGAGCAACAGCCATTTGGGAGAACTGAAAGGCAACACTTGTAAAAGTAATAATGAGGTTATAACCCAAAATGAATTTGTGAAACTCATTGCCACGAGATTTTATTAAGCTTAGCAAGATTGACTTTTTAAAGGAATATATAAAGTAACAGCCTGTTACTTACAGTACAAATTGTTCTTCCGGAGGTTTTCTGCAGTCTCTTCACAGTCCTGACTGCAAAGAGGGAGAGGCAATAAATGGGCTCTCGACCCGTAACAGAGTGGCAGAAAGCATTTACTCAGTGTCTCTCCTTCCCAGTGCTCCAAGAGCTGCGGCGGGGGCACGCGGCGGCGGCGGGCCATGTGCGTGAACACCTACAACGACGTCCTGGATGACAGCAAGTGCAGTCAGCAGGAGAAGCTGACGGTGCAGCGATGCAGCGACTTCTTGTGCCCCCAGTGGAAAACTGGCGACTGGTCCGAGGTAGGTGCTGGTGACCAGGGTGGGCTCACCCTGCTGGTCCTCCACGCTGAGGGGCTGGTGCCTGCAAAGAGATATCTCTGTCCCTGCTCACCCCTCATGTTTTATTTGTGCCCCGGGGCGTGGTGGCACCGTGCCTCCTGCAGAAGGTCTCCCTGAGCCTGTGCACAGGGAGGCTTGAGATAGGCAGCAAAGTCACTGGCCTTGTCACCACTGGTCAAGTGGCCATTTCCCTCCCTGCAAAGCCACGGGGGTTAATTCCTCTACAATCCTGCAGTAATTTCTCCCCAGTTTTTCCACAGTTCCTCTGCACCTTTGGGAAGAAAAATACCTTCTGCCCTCGGTTTTCCCTTGAGATTGTCCTCACAAGCCCTGACAGCTCTGGCTGTAGCTGGAGGGCAGGATTTCACCCTACTAATATCTTGCTCAGCCCTCTCCCTGCTGTTTATTACCATTACCTCTTCCACTGCTGCTGGTGTCCTTTGCAATGCAACAAAACCGTATCTTGATAGGCTTTTCCCTGCAGCAGGACCGGGGATGCTGGAGAACAGTCTTCAAAGGCTGCTTGTCACCTCTGTGGCCAAATAGCTCTTGTTTCTGTGAATCACGTTCTTTTAGGAAGTGATGGAAGCAATTAAGTGGGAACAGGGATTGTTCTCTGCAAAATAGCTGTCTTCTGGGTCGAGCTGCTGGCAGCCCAAGCCATGCTGCGGCAGCGGACGAGGCGCTCGCAGCCCGCAGGAGCGGATACCCTTATTGCGCACACTCCGAGCCGAGCAAGTTTTTTGCAAGCCTTTGGCACCCTGTTGTGCGCAGCTGAAGCCCAGTCGGGCAGTGCTGTGGCTTTGCCCTACATCTCACAGCTGCTGGAAGTCAAGAGCCTTCGTGGTCTCTTGCTTTGCCCGTGCTGAAGGGTCCCAGCCCGGCTGTGCTCTCCATGCTCCAGCCTCTGCTCCGGACCAGCTCCTGAGAGCAATCCCATCTCGTTGCAAGACACTCGCGTGTTTTCCAGCGCACGTGATCATTAGCTAAAGAGCCTCCTCTCGGCACCAGTTTTTAAGCGGTGGTTGCAGCAGGTCTCCAGGTTTATTTTTCAGCGCCTGAGCAGGCGCTGAGCTGGCAGCGCATCCCCAGCACCGCCTGAGCTTGCGCTTTACTCCTCGCAGTGCTTGGTCACCTGTGGAAAAGGGCACAAACACCGCCAGACCTGGTGCCAATTTGGAGAAGATCAATTAAACGACAGGTTTTGTGATCCCGAAACGAAGCCGGAGTCGGTGCAGACGTGCCAGCAGCAAGAGTGTGCTTCGTGGCAAGTGGGGCCGTGGGGCCAGGTACCGTGGGGCTCCCGGGCGGTGGGACCTGGGTGCTGGTGGCCGAGGCTGGGCGCTACCCTTTCATCCAAATTCAGTGGCATAACTGTGTTAATTGATTTGATCAGCCCTCTGTTCGCTTGGGTTCAGTGGATGGGCAGCAATAATAGCACCTGCCCTTTGTGCTAAATTTAATCTGTGTCATACTAAATCGGCCGTGATTTTCAAAAAAAAAAAAAAAAAGGGGGGGTTTCCAAGGTTACGCTCCTAAATCCATATTTAGGCACGTAAATACATGGCCTAATTTTCACAGAAAAGCTACTCCCATTGAATAGCTTTTGCTGCTTTTAATGTTTTCCAGTTTCTGGGTTGGTGAGGGTTTTTTTCTGCTAAAATACAAGTTGCTCATTTCTCCCAGAGTGTTCTGGCATCTTCTTTTCTACAAAGCTGTTAGCTCGTGACTTAAAAAACCAGCAACAAACCTAGACCAGTTGTCCCAGTCAGACTTATTTCCCATCAGCAAAATTATTCATTAGCTGCTTGTGCTACTGTGGGGCTGAACAACCAGTTGTAAAGAAGGATACGATGCAGGTTCTACCAGACTATGATTTACTGTGTGCAGCAAAGTAAATCATTTAAATGCTCGCGCCTTCATTCCCAAGGAAGCAAGTGAAGCGTGCGAGGCTCTAGTGGGCACAGTGAGTTAAAACTTTGACCTAATTTAAAGCTGAAATGCATGAAGTAGAGAGAAACCAGAAGGGAAGCTGGGTTTTATTTTTGCTGCTCATGCTACGTGCCTAAACACAGGCTGGGCTGATTAATACTTTCTAACCGAAGCAGCTACTCAGACCCAGCACTTCTTTCTCCCATCTGTCCTCTCCCAGTGCACGATGACTTGTGGCCAAGGCTACCAGATGAGAGCGGTGAAGTGTGTCGTGGGCACCTACGTGTCAGTGGTGGATGATAATGAGTGTAATGCTGCAACCAGGCCAACAGATACCCAGGTAAATCCTGCTGTCCTGTCTCCATCTTTTGTCAGCGTGCGTACGGAGGCATCCAGGCTGTAGCTTCAGGGGATGTCTTGCTGCAGCAAAGGCTTGCTCTGAATGCCAGCCCACGCAGAGCAGTATCTTGGTCTGCTATATGGCTGTTGGAAAGGTGAAGCACCCTGTTTTGGTAGAAGTGGGACAGAGAAGCTGTATTCAGGGAGTTCCCATCCCAACCCTCTCCATGTGGTTAACCTTACACTCCTGAAGCACCAGATTACCAAAAAGGCAATGGACAACTTGTTATGAGGGCATCAAGACTTCGTGGGGTAAAGATTACCTTTGCATATGGTTTATATCCGTGGAGCTCTAGTCGTAGGACGGGATGTGCAAGGGGCTGTCCAGATTCAGAGCTAAAGCTGGTTTCTAAGAGCTTGTGAGCTAAAGCTGGTCTCAGCTCGTGAGCTAAAGAAGCGGCAATAGATGAGTATGGGAAAACAACCAGAGACCAGAAAGATAAGATGGGACAGTATTTACTAGCCTCAGAGGCTGGGCTCTCCACACAGCAGACATCTCCTTTGGCTTGCATGGGGTCTGGGATGCCTGGCTGCAGCCTGGGCTCACTTGGCTGCCGGACCGTTGCTGTGTGGTACAAACAACGGCTAGGGGCCGTCGCTTCTTGTCTGCTGCATGTGACAATATAGTGTATAAGCCAGCTACAATTCCAGACGCATCCCCCCTGGCCAGATAAGTTGAGAAATGTTGCACACCCTTTGCAAATTTGCTGAAGAGGCTTTCTGTGCTGTGTTCGCTGGTACTTGGAAGCAAACGTGTAAATTCCCATTTCAAGCAGAGGATGTGTCGAGGGTCTCTGAAGGAGTTGAATAAAACAGAACATTTCCATCTATCTGTCATCTAGGAGAGTTGTAGTGCAGATGCCCTGCCCGGCTTCAGTTCTGCATGACTTCACAGAGTTTAACTAAGGCCACAACGTTTAGGAAAGGGCTGTTTTTCCCATGTATGGAGATCAATTGCACTATAGTCTAGGGGTAACAAACCCACTTGTCATCAGCAATCATTTGGCATGCACATCTCCAGTGTAAGTAAAATCATAGCAATGCGGAAATAATTTATGCCATTTGTCAAGAGTCGCTCTCTCCCTCGCAGTGACGATGAGTATTAATTTCCTTTTTGGCAATGACTATTCGTAGGCTCATGGAGTAAAGTCATGGCCATTCATCATTTCTGTCACCAGACCTCCCAGAGGTCCAGACAGGACCAGAACCCTCCTGTTAGGCACTGTACCAAGGCTGAGCAGAATGACATGTCTGTCCCCAAAACCTTGCATACGTAGTGTGTGGTGAAGATCAGCACGTGGATATAGGTGGTCTGGTGGCTGCAGGGAATCCAAGGGCTGCAATCAGCTCAGCAGCGTAACCTTTATTAAGTGGGCTGCAGGTCTCGCGCTGAAGGAAGGGAGCTTTGAAGGGAGATAAAGTTGCTGCTTTGCAGATATGTGTTCATACCAGAACTCTTCTAATGAACTTTCATCTTTTGCCTCAAGAACATCTGGTTTTAATGCATGGACATGGCATATGGTTACGGGGATTCCTATTGTAGAGTTCCTAATAAGCCAAAAGTCCACTAAGAGTTCTGCACTTGAAGCCCTCGGGGTATTGATACCAAGTTTTGCTGCTTCACCAAGAGGATGCAAGGAGAAAGCCTGCCAACACACAAGCATGCAGGTCACAGATTTTCAAGACGTTGTGTGTTGCTCATAATTACATTGAAGAGGAGGTGATTTAACTGAAACGTCTGCAAATTCTATTTCCCTCTTTTCCCTCATGTATTTCATGTACAGGACTGTGAAATAGCAGCATGTCCTCCCCATCCAAATAGTCCCGAAGCCAAGAGATCCATATCAGGCATTCACAGGACGCAGTGGAGATTTGGATCCTGGACACCGGTAAGCGTGTGTTGTAATACTTTCAGGATTATTTTACAGTAGACAATGTGATATTTTTAACTGCATTTGACCAACTTTTCATTCCAAAGCCCTTATAATATATATCAGGAAACTTTCTAGTGGAGTGCTTGTTGCTCTTCCCTAGTGCTCCGCAACGTGTGGGAAGGGTACCCGGATGAGATATGTCAGCTGTCGGGATGACCAGGGCTCGGTGGCCGACGAGTCAGCTTGTTCCCACCTCCCAAAGCCGTCAGCCACGGAAATGTGCACCGTGATGCCGTGCGGGCAGTGGAAGGCCTTGGAGTGGAGCTCTGTAAGCATCACGCTGTCTCTTGCAGGAGACCCTTATAGACCTCATTCCTGGAAACGTGTTTCATTAGCTTGTCACGCTTGCCCTTTTATAAGTGAGGAGATTAAGGTTTTCTGCTGTTCATTATTAGCAATAGCTGTCTGTCTGATGTTCAAAGCTGGAAATGTGACTGTGTCTCCTTTTCCCACTGTAATGCAGTGTTCGGTGACTTGTGGTCAAGGTAAGGCAACGCGACAAGTGATCTGCATCAATTACAGTGACCAGCTGGTGGATAGGAGTGAGTGTGATCCAGACGACCTCCCTGCCACCGAGCAAGACTGCTCCATGTCTCCTTGTCATCCAAACAGCCATGACTACGGCAGGCCCATCCACCCTTTCCTCTATCCGGATCATCGCCTGAAACTGCACCCTGGAGGCAGCCCGAACCGAAACCGTGCACATATACCGGGAGGCAATCAGTGGAGGATTGGCCCCTGGGGTGCTGTAAGTGCCCTGGTTTTCTTATTACTGTTTTTTTTTCCTGGGCTAATCCAGGCTTTTCTTAACATCATCATGCAGGGAAAAGAGGGACCCTTCTCCCCGCGTTCTGCTCTCTGCTCGCAGGAGCAAGTGTTGCAGTAGGGCGCAGGCATCACTTCTCAGCCTCTCACACCTCCTACCTCCAAGGCTCTCTAGGCAAAAAGCTGGTGGCATCGTTTTCCCTGAGGCAAAGGCCAGCCTCTGCTTCTTGGCCATCTCTCCGGACGTTTACAGCTGCGCAGAGCTGTTGCCAAAGCACAGCAGAGCCTTAATGCCAGCTCCTCTCACCCCAATCAGTTTGCAGTGCTTTGTCATGGAGATCCCTAAAGGGAATTAAGCACAAATGGGATGTCAAACACTGCATTAAAGGCAGTGGGGATTACTCACCTGCTTAAAACTAGGCTCATGTTTATTTTCTTTGCTTAGTCAGCACCTAAATCATTGCACTGCTGTTAGTAATAGCTGGGGTTTGAAGTTAATAATGCCTGTTAGCTGTATTAAATTTCTAGCGGTGCGTTCCCACGGTGCAAGGCACTGGGAAGGAGCTGGGAATGCAAAATTATTCCTGGACTCAACGAAGCTGTGGGCAACTGTGTCTTTCAGTGCTCTAGCACGTGTGCGGGGGGGTTCCAGCGGCGGGTCGTGGTGTGCCAGGATGAAAACGGATACACCGCAAATAACTGCGATGAGAAAAGCAAACCCATGGAGCAGAGATCGTGCGAATCTGGCCCCTGTCCTCAGTGGGCTTATGGCAACTGGGGAGAGGTGAGTGTACCATTGATCCTGGGCTCCCTGCGCAGGGGAAGGCTTTCATTAGCGGGTGGCTGAAAAATGGGAAAAGAGGGGGATATTGCGGTGACATTTATTAGAAAGATTGGAGCATGAAAGGCAGCCTCTGATAAATGAGTGAACCCTAGCAACTGCTTGGTGGTGTTTTCCTTTCCATTTGTCATGGGAAAATTTTCTTTCCAGGCAAAAGCAAATTCTACAAAAATCGAGATTTTTTTTTTTTTTCTTTTTAAGAGAAGTCTAGTTTAACTGAAGGCCTTTTTTCTTTAATAAAAACACTGCTCCCTTCTGAAAATTCATCTGAGATGAACAATTAGAGACGTTAACCTCCAGTATCACATTGGGTCTGGCAGTATCATTGCGGAGCAGCATGAACAGCTTTGGGAAGAGAGAAGCTGAAGCAGCTGATGCCCCATCTGAGGCTCATGCAGCGTTTGGGGGGGATTTGGCCGGAGTGGGTTGGTTGGGAACAGAAACAACTGTGGGTCTCAAGAGGTGCTAGTGCTTCGAGCGAGCGGTCGGCAGTATTTTTGCTGCCCAGACAGTGATTGCTCTGTCCTCTGCTGACTTGCAGTGCACGAAGCCATGCGGGGCAGGGACAAGAACACGGCTGGTGGTGTGCCAGCGCCCTAATGGAGAAAGGTTTACGGATCTGAGCTGTGAAATCCTTGACAAGCCACCGGACAGAGAGCAGTGCAATGTGCAGGACTGTCCTAGAGATGCTGCCTGGAGCGCTGGTCCTTGGAGCTCGGTACGACCATAAACTCTTTCTCTTTGTGAACCGTTTTGTGGATATCCCGTAACAACAGATTTAATTTGCTTCAAACCAAGGTGCTAATGCTTCGTGTCTTAAAACTGCACTTAAAGAGGATTCTTGACAATATATTCAGAATAACATCTGTTCAGGAAGGGCTTACGTTAGGGGAGCTCGAGTCCTTTAATTTAAAAGGCACTTTCTGCTAAGTAGCCACCTTTGTCTGTGTTATTACACTGTGTGAGCGCTGTGCATTATGAGTCTTGGTTCTGAGTTCTTTGCATATGGATTTAAACCTGGCATTTAAGCAGTACATTTCCATTGAAGTTAAATTGTTCTGATATTTAATGGTAATACTGCACTGCACACCTACTGGTTTACCAGTCGCGTGTCCTCTGCCAAAAGCAGGATGACAGGGGAAAATGTGTACTAAATTGCATCAACTCCCAAGCACGTACAGGGCTGTATAGATGTGTGTGCGTGTCCCTACCTGCCCCCACACGCAGCTATATAGAAACACGTGTGCATTCACACCTGCGCTCTATTTCTGTTCCTGTGTATATGTAATAGTGTGATGTACTGTGCAAAGGCACCTATAAGCTGTTCTCGTGCATCTCTCTGGTTCTGGAGAGTTATTGTCTGGCCTGATCTCCAGCTGCTGCTCTAGATGCCATTAAGTCAGCAAGGGATCAGCAAGGTGGTGGAAGGCTTAAAACCCTGGGAGTTTTCTAATACCAAAATAGCGTTTGGAGCAGAGGTGTCTTACGTTGCTTCTTTGCCACTGGAGGAGTCTGCTACAGAGATGCTCTTGTGAGGGCAGAGTCGCCCTGAACTACAGGGCTGGGATGCTATTTTAGGTCCCACAGCTTTGAAATTCTCCCTGCCCAGAGCAGCACCTTCTGCTCGGCGCGGAGCCCCGGAGCGCCAAGGCGAGTGCTGGCCTGGGGTGCTTCTGGTGCGCTGGAAACCACGACCTGCCGGTTTTGGAGTGGCCTTCAAACAAATGTCGACCTTTATTGTGTATTTTGTTATAAAAGCATTTGAAGAAGATTTAAAAAAAAAAAAAAATTTAATCTGACTCAAAAGCACTTTATAGGAAAAGAAAAAAAGAGGCCTGTTTGTAATGTATTGGACTTCCTTAATTGTCATGGTTTGAAAAGTCGTCTTGCTAAAACGTAACAGCACTCTCGTTTCTACGGGTGCTTTCAGTAACACGGATGCCTTCAGTAACGCTCCTCAATATTTTTATCATACCTCAGTGAGTTATGCAATAGCCATAAAACTGCTGAACTGGTGTTTATACGGTGCTTCACCAGTACAAGGGACAGTGATATGAAATATTTCATTTGAGGTGCTAACGTATCACTTGTACACTGATATAGTCGGTGCTAAAAATGAGCGAGGTGAGCTAAGCAGAGCTAGCAACGCGTGCGGTGGCTTCCCCGCAGAATTACCGGCTCGGAGTTGCTGCCAACCTTTGTTACCTGTGCTGGACCATTTGCAAGAACCAAAGGTGTGGACAGAGTTGTGTTGCATTTTGGTGTCGCTCAGCATTCAGCCTCTTCACAGCTGTTCAGGAGCAGGTTCCAGGGCTGCGTCTGCTCCTCTGTGTTGGAAATGCAGGGTGCAGTCCTGTATTTTGGTTTGGGTTTGTTTTTTGGTTTTGTTTTTTTTTTTTTTCACCCAGGAAAAATTCCCTTGACTCTACTAAGTCATATTAACCTTGATGGGTTGTCCTTGCTCGGTCTCCTGGGAGCGGGTGGGATGTCGGGCAAACAGGCAGAGGGCAGGGGCATCCTATCCTGCCCGCAGCATCTCCTCCCGGCTGCCTGCGGGGCTCGCAGCCCCCTGGCCTCCCGCAGGTGAAGGGGCTGCAGAGCTGAGCCCCAGTCGTTGCCACAAAGTGACTTGATTTTTCAGTCTTATTACCGAGGTGTCCTTTGGCTCTGACGTGGGGGACCCCAGAGCTGTTTGAAGACTGAATTGTATCTATGGGGTCAACAGGGCTTCGTGTCCCTCCTGCAAAATACTCCACGTGTATGTCTACCTCGTGCTACTACTGTAGGTAGTAACTCCAAATTTTTTTCCTTTAGTGTGGTATCACCTGGATTTGCTTTAGCTCTGTCATCGGTTGCAAACATCATTCTGTAGCTGTACATACTTCATCTGTTGGGATGGAGTGTCACTACCGTATTTTTTTGTCACTTTTGAAACAAGAGTATAGTATTAGCTGAAACTTTTCAGCAGTATGGATTTATGTATTTATGTAAAAGTGTATTTATTTTTCCAATATTGTTATTTAATTTTATATAAATATTGCATACATTTACATTGTTTAATGTTAATGTTGAACAGTGAAAATTAAAGACAAGTAGAATGTAATCATAAATGAATTTGTATAATGATTTCTTGAGTCTTTTGCTAAATTAAGATCATATACTTAGTTTTAGTAACTTTTACTAAGTTTTCTGAAATGGTACTGCAATGTTCCATCTTTTGACTCGCTTTTCTTTTACTTCCTTTGTTCCCCAACAGAAACTGTCATTCTCAATAATTAAACAAACACAGTTAAAAGCGTATGAATTTTGACGTTTGGATAACTAATTTCTTGCAAGCATCTGATTGGCTTAGCTTTACTCAAGTTGCAGTGAAATTAGTACTATAAAATACATACAAATTAAAGCAGAGAGAGTCTGAAGAGTCCAACCCACAGTCCTCAGGTGAAATTCCACTGGGATTTTATACAGTAAACAAGTGATTTTATCTGGCTGGTTAAATCCAGGTTTTAAAGAGATAATTAAATGAATAAACAGATTCTGTACATAAACAATAATTTTATAACAGGAGACTGGTGAGATGCCTTGTCATTATAATGTATGTTCAAAGGGGATTTAAGAGAAGGTGACACTTTTATTTCCTTGCTTATTTAAGAACATATATTTAAACACTGCAGAATTGTACGCCATGTGATAGACCTGACCTTTTTATTAAAATAATGCTTTAGAAAACATGCAGAGACTGTCACCAGGATACAGAGAGTGTGTTTTCTCCTCTGAATGCCTTATGGTATGAATGCAGATCTCCATACACGCTCTCGAATGCCGAGAGGAAATCTCGCCATGTTCTCCAGAACGAGGGAGATGTTCGCAGAGTATTACCCATCGCTTCACTTAAAACCCGAGGCTGAACCCACTTCTCTTGGAGCAGATCTGCTCCTTGTAATAATCTCTGAAATTTTGGGTTTACCGTAATATCCAACTGTATCCTGATACAATTTATGAATAATGCTGAAGTAACTTGTTGTAGGCTTCTCATTCTCTCCAAGTTAGGAAATAGGCACAGATAAGGCAAAACTATTATATCTCACAGCACCCTGTCCTGGTTCAGTTGGGCGAGTCATTTGAGCTTCACTGCACTGGAACAGTAATCATTTGACTTTGACCTGTGGAAAATGGGTGGGCGGGTTTTGGATTTGTTTTTTGGTTTGGTTTTTTTCTAAAAAGTATTATAATTTTAAAAGTAAGCTGCTTTGTCAAGTACTTATCGCTCTTGGGTTTCAAAAGTTCTAGCTGCTAATGCAATGGTTGTGTAGCTCTTAGTGCCTGCAAAACGGCGGTGTGTGCTTCCCAGCTCTTTATCAAATAGGCAGAAATGCTGGTATCTTAGTCTTTGAGGGCTTTTTGATCTAACAATGAAGAATGGAAGCTTAGCTTAAAATAATTAGAATATTAGCTGGCTAAGCTCCAAACTCTTATTGTCGATGCGGATTCAGGTTTGGGTTAGGACAACATTGCTGTATCCCCTTAGCTGGAAGCTGGTGGCATTGACGGCTTTGCAGGGCTCTTCGGCTGCACGCAGGGACGTAGGTAGCAGCGAAGGGGCTCTGGATTCGGTGGGAAGCGGGAGGACTGCCTGGCCAACATCCATGTCAGGGAGCTGGCGCTCAGGAGTTTTAATCTTAAAATTGGTGTCAGCGGAAAGTTCAGGTTATTTGTATTTAATTCTGTCAAAGCCCCAACACGTTGTTTACAAAATGCCTTCCCCATGAAGCTGGCTGAATATAGGCTGTTCAACAGCAATATTCTCCATGTCGTTGTTCTGATAAAATTCTTAGCAGGCAGGATGTCAGCTCTTGCTAAGGCAGAAGTGATAACCAGGGGCAGATTTGGTTGCAAGTGTATATAACTGCTGTTCTCTTCCTCTCTCCTGCAGAAAATGAATTTGCTGTGACAGCAGCATTACTGAGCTGCTGTATGATTCTTTACACATGTTTTGCAATAACAAAGCCATCCTTGAAAATGAAGTGATAGGCACGCTGAACTCTTCAGTCACTCAGTGATTCACGTTGCTTTTTTCTGTCCTTCCTTCATATGATGATGGTTCAGGCTCTGAGACTGCGACAGCAAGTCTGTATTTCTCTGTAGTGACAGGTGTTATCAGAAAACTAATAAAAACAATCCTACCCGAGAGCCCATGGGGGAAGGACAAATATTGCCACAGCAGAGGAAGGCTGCATGTATGGTCCAGCACCCATAACCCAGGGAGAGGGATGCACTGGGTGGCTTGCATGCCTTTAGAAAAACAGGTAGAAATAGGTGCCTTAATGAAGATTTAATAAAGCTGATCCAGACCAAAATGAGAACTTGGTAGCCTATGGACATCCCCAGCCATCTGTCTGAAGCTGGCTCCGTCTCAGAGCTGTTTACTGTACGCTTAGGCTGGCCCACCAAGGCTGCTGTCCCTCTTGGGTTCCCGGCTGCCTCCCCTCTAGGATCGCTCAGACCGACTGACTCCAGGGACTGCCAGTTTGGTGTGCTGATGAAAGGCAAGAAGTTGTCTGCTTTGGTTCCCCAGTCAGAAAAAGGCCTTTGACAGTGCAGCCCTCTTTGCTTTTGTTTAAAAAAGCAAACCAGAACCGTTTCAGGCCTTTCCTGTACTCCCTGCTGTGTGACACCCATCCAGAGCATCCCACCACCAGTGCCCAGCTTCAGCCACCCTCCAAAACTGCACATCTTGGGGTCATAGCTGGGAATCCACCTATTCGCTGCCTCGTGCTCTTCTCAGAGCTCGTCCCAGAGGGTAAATGCAGTTGGTGTTTTTGTTTGAAGAGTTTCAGGCTGTTGCTCCTCTGGGGCAGCAGTGATGGATGCTCCTGCAGCTCTTTCCTCAGCTCAGTGCCCGCTATCTGTGCTGAGGCTCAGAGCCACAGCTGGTGGCTCCAAGCCAGTTACAGGTGGGTGAAGCCAGTGGTACCCAGCTGCCTGGTAGAGGAACATCACTTTATTCCTCTCTTGCTACTCTGAAATCTCCAATTTTTGTTTTCCTTTCCATTTTTGTTGTTTGCCTATCATCACCACCTTTCATTGCTACTTCTGTTTCTCCTGAACTAAGGAGCACTATATAGATACACTTTTGCTATTGGTTCTGCTCTCTCCTATTTGCTAGTGTTGATGCTCCATGAGCAAGAAAACAACCATCGAAGCCCGTCTGCTACGCTGCAGGTGAGGGACCACCCTGCGGCACTGTGTGCTTAACACTGAGCCTGCACTTAAGTGCTTTGCTGGGTCGACTCCTCGCGGGACTGATTTCCTGCAACTTCATGCTCAGCTGTTGCCATCCACACTCCTCCCTTGCAGGCACCCATTAGTCTTTGTACCTGTTGCGATCTGACCTGGTGGTTAAATCTAGGGTCTTTTAGTCTGATGGAGAAGTAAAAGCACTGGGCAGCAGTGTCCCGTCTAACCTCCCTAATCCAGTGACCAAATGTCTTGTGACAAGAAGTACCAGGGTAATGAGCTGCAGAGAATGGCCAGTCTCGTCTGCTTGCCTTCAGTAGCCTCTCCTATTGCCACTGCCGGGACAGACATGAGCTGGACCAGTGGTTAGACTCAGGAAGGTTATTTTCTTGTATCTTGAAACTCTTCTCTTCCCCCCAGCCCCCAGGTGATGCATCTTTTCCCAAGTCCCTCAGTGCACCTTCCCACTCAGAGCAGGTAACTCCATTAGTATTCACTGATGTTTCTTACCATGCATAGTCCAACCCACGCTTCTGTCCGAACTTACTGTAAAATACTTGCCTTTCTCCTCCCAGAGAAGCACAGTGGCCGTTTGGCTGCATTTGGTGTGCCTCCATGGTTGCCTTTTTACACCTCCCCTCTTACACATTTTCTCAATGAGATGGTCGTTTTCTAGGCTGTGCACAGCTGGCCTGCACTTGAACAAGAAGTGATGGGACTGCTGTTCAGCGATGACTGGCTTCAGTCTTTGCATCATGGGTGGCCCATCCATGGCTCCTGACTTTGTAAAGTCTGTAGACCTCCTATACAAGCACATACGCGCACGCTCACACACACAGGAGAAACAGAGCAATAAATAAGAGGGCAATTGCTGGGAACATTTGTCTCCCAAAGCACTGGCTTTGAGTGCAGTAGTTGAAATATGCATTAGACTGCAGGGGACACGTTACAGCAGTAACAGGCTTTCAAGGATGAGCTGCGAAGTTCAGCATCTTCAAGCAGATCCCTGAGCTGGGCATTCAGAAGTATGCGTGCATTTTTGCCCATATTCCAGATTCACACTGTATACCCCAAACTACAATAATTGCTGTTGCTCAGATCCTAGGGATTGTAGCATTTAGAAACAAGGACGTATGATGATGAGTGACACTAAGCACAAAGACATGTACTGTGTTTCTAACTTTCCTGGTGAGTGATTTGTGCAGTCATTAAGGAAAAATGATGTAGTCAGTCTTGTTCCAAAGGCACTTAATGCTCTATTCATGTTTTAATTTTTACTAGCTCACAGGGGAGGCGAGTGAGCCAGCAGCATGGATGAAAATCTGTCTGATGCCCAAGACCGTATGCAGGCTGACAGTATTTGATCCCTAGTGCATTAAGCCAAGATTTTTCTTTATAAAACCAGGGAGCAAGAAGCAGCCCAGTGCTCCTACAAACCCCCAGTGTGATGCACACCTGTGAAATAGGGCTGACATTCCTTGGAGAGCTCTTTACTTCGTGTTTCACTCCATCCGACATGGAGAAATCCTATTCTTGAATGAACTTCTAAATGGCATTATAATATAACTGTTCATAAAAAATATGAAGTGTCAGTTAGCCTAGGCTGCTTGCTGCTTCAATTGCTACTCTCTTAAAAGTGCCACAGCATGGAAAATAGGCTTCATCAGTGCCTTCCACATCCCATTATACCAACATCCTTGGGTAGCTCACAGATCTCCTCCTAATTTGAGGAAATGCCATCTAACGCTTCCCTCCCTGGAGAGACCTGCGGTGGCTATTTGGGGTTTTTTGCTTGTTTGTTGTTCAAGTTAAATAGCGTGGAGCAGGCCAGGGACGCAGCTTTTAAGGCAGCTTTGTGTGTTCACAGCCCTGCTGATTTCTGTACCTGGTGAAGTCTTTGTACGGGATGTAACAACAGGGCGGGTGAAAGGGGGGGAAAAGGTGCTGCTTACTAGGTGGTATGCCGTAGAAGAGGACATGCATGGCTTTTCCTCCTGCTGCAGTTACCTGCTTTTCTCCCACATATCTCGTGAGGTTTCCCAGCTCAGGGAAATTATTGTATTGACTTCAGCGCTCAGGGCCTTAAATCTTGCAGGAGTTAAAGAGCCCAAGAGCATCCTTTCCTCTGGGCAATCTGTGCTGCTGGAGGAGCGGGCTCCAGGCACACCAGCTTCTTCCCTCTGCTGCAGCAACACATCAAGTTGGACCCTTTTCTTTGAGAAATTTTCCTTTTTTTTTTTTCCTTTTTTTAACCTGTTGTGAGACATCATCTGAGGTCACTCGCCAGTCTCTGCAGCTTGGTTCGGCAGCGGGAAGGTGAAGGTTTAGTGGATTGTTTTATTTCTCCCTTTTGCAAATAATCACTTGGGAAACTCGGTGCCTCTGCTGCCGAGCTGAGAGCAGGGCAGCTGGAGGATGGAGACCCTACGTGCACTGCAGAGCCAGGGCAAGGCAGCATGGATGTTCCCTCTCGCCCGTGCCCGGGGCAAGGAGTGCTCCTCGGGGACACTGGGGTAAAGCCTGCTCTTGTGCACACCAAGGGCTGCCCTCCGGCTCTGGGAGGGCTCCTTGGGACATTTCTAAAGGGTTCTAGACAATGCTTACAAACATACTTGGACTGCACGCTCCAAAATCCCTAATATTCATGTCTCTCTTTCAATCCTCCCATTTCGCTGGGGAGTCAGCATGGATTAAGCATTTCTAAAGCCTCTTTCAAACTGCAGTGCAATGCTTCAGTGTTTTTTGCTCAGGTTTCTGGTCCAGCTGCTCTCCTTTGAATGTAGAGACCGCTCTTCCCTCTTAAACGTACGAAAATCAGATATATTTTCTGGCCTTGTACTAGCTACAATTACCAGGACCACGCACTCTCAGCAGCTGTGTGTGTTAAGGTATGGCTCCCTCCTACAGTTTTGCAGGAAAGGAAAGCCCAGCTGGGTGAATCCTGCCCTGCACGCCACGTTCCCACCCCATGGGCACGGACTTCTCACCGTGCCAATGCAGCCGGGCGTGAGACCGCGCTAAAACAGATTGGTGGAAGGAACAGGGTTTCAAAGCAGCAACAAATATTTCCTAAATGTCTCCTAAAGTGCTGCAGCCACTGGAGAAACCATAGCATGGAGCTGCACCCTTATTTTAAGCCTGTTGCTTGTCTCACTGAAGCCAAGGGAGTTACCTGCTGAAGTACCTTGCTGTTGTGAAGCTAATTAAGTTAGTTTGGATGCCACAGAGCCTCTGTTGCTGGATAGCACACAAAGGGTCAAGCATTTTAAGACTTCTAGTAAAGGTTCAGCTGGTGAGGAACAATCCAGGCTTTCCTTGGTGGTGTGTCTTCTGACGTTCTTTGTGCTCAAGAGGCTTCAGAGGTACAGAAGTCACACGGCTGTGATTTCAGCATCTGATAGCAGCAGTGTAAGTTATAGTAAGAGCTGATGTAAGCTAATAGGATGCTGAAATGTAACTATGAGGGTGCATGGTTGGACTCTGCTTGTAGTTGGAGAAGTCTGCTGACATCCAGGAGCGCAGCCCCTCACGGAAAGGGGGTGTAAAGCATTGTAGG